>NC_134722.1:2514000-3771000 GCF_049634645.1 Pelodiscus sinensis | reverse complement strand
GCCTTCATCACATCCTCTGGCAAGGAGTTCCACAGATTGACTGTGCGCTGAGTGAAGAAAAACTCCCTTTTGTTTGTTTTAAACCTGCTGCCTATTCATTTCATTTGGTGATCCCTAGTTCTTATAGGCTACGTCTAGACTGGCATGATTTTCCGGAAATGCTTTTAACGGAAAAGTTTTCTGTTAAAAGCATTTTTGGAAAAGAGTGTCTAGATTGCCACGGACGCTTTTCCACAAAAGCACTTTTTGCAGAAAAGCGTCCGTGCCAATCTAGACGTGCTTTTCCGCAAAAAAGCCCCGATCGCCATTTTCGTGATCGGGGCTTTTTTGCAGAAAACAAATCTGAGCTGTTTACACTGGCCCTGTTGTGCAAAAGCTTTTGCGCAAAAGGACTTTTGCCCGAACGGGAGCAGCAGAGTATTTCCGCAAGAAGCACTGATTTCAGACAGTAGGAAGCCAGTGCTTTTGCGGAAATTCAAGCGGCCAGTGGAGACAGCTGGCAAGTTTTTCTGGAAAAGCGGCTGATTTTCCGGAAAAACTGGCCAGTCTAGACACAGCCATACTGTGGGAACAAGTACATAATTTTTCCTTATTCACTTTTTCCACACCAGTCATGATTTTATAGACCTCTATCATATCCCGCCCCTTAGTCTCTTCTTTTCTAAGCTGAAAAGTCCAAGTCTTTTTAGTCTCTCTTCATATGGGATCTGTTCCAAACCCCTAATAATTTTTGTTGCCCTTTTCCGAACCTTTTCCAATGCCAATACATCCTTTTTGAGATGAGGCGACCAGATCGGTACAGAGTATTCAAGATGTGGGCGTACCATGGTTTTATAGAAAGGGAATAAGGTATTCTCTGTCTTATTCTCTATCCCTTTTGTAATGATTCCCAACATTGTTTGCTTTTTGATGGCCGCTGCACACTGAGTGGATGTTTTCAGAGAACTATCCACAGAACTATCCACTATCCAGTTGTAGCCACGTTAGTCCCCATCATACTGTACGGATAGTCGGGGTTATGTTTTCCAATGTGCATTACTTGACATTTATCAGCATTAAATTTCATTCGTCGTTGTCCAATCACTTAGTTTGGGGAGATCCTTTTGAAGCTCTCCCCAGTCTGCTTTGGTCTTACCGCTCTTGAGCAGTTTGGTATCATCAGTTTCACGGCTTTGCTGGTCAGTGCAAAAGCCGCGTCTGTCCTAACGCCCGCAACAAACCACTGTGCGCTGGCAGATGGGGATTGCAGCTTCTGAACTGGCTTTGGGGTCAGGAACGCTTCCTTAGTGCAGGTCCCACGAGGGGCACCGGTGCCAGGTTTAAATGGCCCCTTGTGGACCTGTCCTCCTGCGGCAAGTCCTCCAGCGACGTTAGGGAACCTAATGTCACTACATAGCAAAGGCACGGGGGGGGAGGAGAGGCATTTTGTGCACAGAATATTTGGTGAATTTGTAGGGATTTATGTATGTCAATACAAGCTACTCTCCCTCGAGCAGCTCAGAAGCATCAACGAGCCATGAAATAACGTTCCCTGTTGCAGCCAAATGCAGCAGCGCTCCTGCAAACAGGATAGAGCACAGTGTTCCCTGGGAGCTGGGCGCTTGTGCGGCCCCTCAGGAGAGAGTCCAGTGCCGCCCAGCTGATTAGCAGAGCCCACAGCTAGATTTTTTTGATTCTAGCTAGGTGGTGCACATTGGCACATGCATCGATGCACATAAAATTTATTCCACACATGGGTGGAAAAGACTAGCGGGAACATGGATGGGGAGGTGAGATCGGGCTGCAGCCAGCAGGCCACAGACATCTTGTAGCATTGTCTGGGACCTGGAATGCATCCCATAATGTAAGGGACCAAGCGAACCAGCTTGATACCGCCCAGCGTGCAAGCTCTAGGAGGGCAGATGAAGGATCTTAGAACCATGGGCAGCTCCCAAAGCACACCTGGAGGGATGGTCAAGCTGTAAGTCCAGCAGGGAGCAGGCAGACCACCCGCACAGTCTGTTTATTGCTGGTAGGCAGCAGCCTGCCCTGGCCCTGTGGCAACAAAGGGTCTATTCAGCCTGCCATTCGAATTAAGAGCCACCCCCAGCTGCAGAAGCGTCTTCAGCGGTTACCTGCTAGACCACGTACTGCAGCAGGCTGGAGCCCGCGCTCCCACCTGGTTGCCCCACGCCGGCCGGGCTGCGGAGAATTCAGCACTCTGCTCAAGCCCCATGGCCGGCGCTGGAAGGAAAACGCCCCCATCCCCACCCAATGTCCAGGGCTTGAGAGAGCGCCCAGGGTTCCCCAAGCTATGAGCCTCCCAAGGCACGGCCAGGCCTTGGCTGACTGCCCCTTGGATTCAGCATGGCAAACGGCATCCCAGAGCAAGAGACCGGGGAGAAGTGCCACCGGGACCGGCGAAGAAGCCAGCCCTCGGCATTCAGGGGCGGATTGCCGAGAGCAGGTGGGAGCAGCTGGCGCTCACGCTCACAGTGGCGTTTTGTGCAAGATTTAGGGGCGGCAGGAGTAGGCCGGGGGGGGGGGGGTTTCAAATAAGGGGTCACGACCCAGGGCTGCGGGGTGGGATGTCAGGCCCTGGGGCTTGTGGCCGTAGGGGGAGCAGGCGAGCAGTTGGGGGGCTAAGGCAGCTTCCCGCCTGTCCTGGCACCGCAGCATGTGCTGCACCCCAGAAGCAGCCGGCAGCAGGCCCCGGCTCCTGGGGAGGGCGTGGGAGAAGGAAAACCACATGGGGTCCGTGCACTGCCCTTCCCTGAGCACTAGCTCTGCACTCCCATTAATCGGATCCTGCACCTGGCTGCTTATGGGGGCAGCCTGGTCTGCGGGACCAGGAGAGGCAGGAAGCTGCCTTAACCCCCCTGCTGCACCACTGACCGGGAGCCGCTTGAGGTCAGCCCCTCCCACCCCACAAAGCTCTCATCCCAGCCCCATCCCGCAGCCACACGCAAGCCAAACTATATTGGGCTGCGGCAGCAACAATTTCCTTCCACGGGGTCACAGTTTGAAAACGGCTGCAGGGGAGGCCTGTTTTGCCTTGACCCCCCACTGTGTAGTGTTTGCACGAGAAGCCGTGCGAGCTCACGTTCATTGCAGGCCAGCGCGGCCCGGACAGAACCCTCCCACACGTGAGTTTCCCTATGGCTCAGCAGCCCTTGCGCAAGCCTGTTTGCCAGGCATGGGGGAATTCACCTAAGAATGCAAAACAGCGCGGGTCAGTGCAGTTGGAGGCGCCTGCAGGGAAGACAGTAGTTAAAGTCGCCCTCCTTTGGGCTGGTGTTAAATCCACCTCAATCCCCTGATGGCAGAGGGGAGGCAGAGATAAGGTTTGGATTACTCTGCAGCGGCCCGATAAGCAGCAGTCAGAGCATTGTTGGAGCCTGGATGCGGCTGCCGATCTAGCACCAGCGAGAGGGCCCGGGATGATGACATCTTGCCTGCCAGAGCCTGGCCAGCGCTCAGCCGGAGTTCACGAGCCCGCCGGCGAGGTCGTCCGCATCAGCTCAACGGCTCCCTTTCCAAACAGCGATGCCGATCGCTCCGCTTAGCCCTTGCTGCGGCTTTGCCTCTGGCCCTGCGCCTGCTCTAGGTTCGTGGTGCTTCACGGCAGACACAGGCCATAGCCCTGGAGGGAAGCATCAGCTCTCGTCCAATGCAAGCAGCAGGCTGGCTGCGCTGGAGCGGCCAGAAAAAGACAAGTTAATATGGTACCAAAATTCATTCACGGCCCCCCAGCTGCTGATGGCTAGCCCCGAGTCCCCACACTGGGCAGAGGGGAGCCTCCGTCGGGATGGAGCTATGCATTTCGCAACAGAGCGTTCACGCACATGGAAATGTACAAGCTCTTCTCCCTTGGACATGCGCAGCACTGTGCTAAGCGTCAAAGGTGGAGAGGCAGGAGGAGGGGAAAGGCCCCCCCTACAGACCCACTTAGCGCGGGGGGGCGGTTTCTGCTCCCGTTGGAGGATGCCGTCCGTTACCCCAACTAGTCCCAAGAACTGCAGAGAGTTCAGCCTGACACCAATGGATGAAACGGCATTTATTGAGAAAAAATGGTTTGCTACAAATACATCATTGATTTTCTTCCAAAAAAAACAGGAGGTCTCGTGAAAAGTTCAATTCGTATGCAAAAGAGTCACAACACCACATCGAACAGCACGACTGTCACCCACGCCAAACCTGACAAACGACACACAACACGGGGGGACCCACCCGCTGCCTATCCGCCCCGGAACCGGGGGCCAGACGGATCCACACCTGGAGCAGCAGCAAGCGTTCAAGGGGAAGGCGGCCTGCGATCTGCAAGGTATGCTCAGTGCAAACCCCTTTCGTTTCAGGGACGGAGAACGGATGCAAAGGGAGCACAGTAAATAGTCACTGGGCACATACACGGGGGGCATTCACCCACAGATCTCAGCGTGCTCTACCAAAGCAGGTATCCTTGCCGTTGCTGGAGAGCTGGGGAAACTGAGGCATGGAGCAGTGGCTTGTTGAAGATCTCACAAGATAGCTGGGGCATAGCCAGGGATTGAACTCCGGCCCTGTAAGTCTAGCCACAGGGCCAGGCTGCCTCTCTAGCACCGGTCGCACCCTGCCCAGGCCCACTGCCCACACAAATCAAGGTGCCATCCATTATTTCAGCAAGAGAAAGGAGTCGCCAGCAGCAATTGCGAGCCTCCTTGCGAGCAAACTCCCCGTTAGCAGCAGCTAAGTGACACCGACTTGCGTACCCAACAGTACAGGCCAAGGGCGGGGATCTGGATATGGGACTGGCCTAAACAGGGAATCCAAGGGAAAGGGGCATGGACCAGCGAGGCAGAGGCGCCTCGGCTCACTGGTTTTGTTCGTTTCCCAGGCTAACTCCCAATTCAAGGGGTTAGGACTCAGGAAACGGCTTGGGGCAGCCCCGTCTCTACTAAGCGTTCGCCCTTTGCTCACGTGTTGTACGGACGACTGCAGCTTTCTCAGGGAGTGGGGGCGGCTAGCCGCTCTGGGGAGCAAGCTTGTTTTGCAATATTGTGTTACTGTTTTGGCCGAGGCAGGAAAGACCCAGCACCTAAGCCCAGAATTTGCACTCTTCAAACTAGGAATGTAGAGCAAACTCTTTCAAGAGAGCCCAAGCCCCAGCCGAAGTCAGAGGGACTGTTAAAAGATCTCTCAGGCCCCAGGCAGACCAGAAGCAATCCTGGGGAGGGATGGCTTCTGGCCTAGAAAAAGCAGCCACCTCTCAGGTCTCCATGTGGCTGCAAATGGCTAACCTGCTCCCTTCCCAGCCTGGCTCCTGGGCGAGCCGCGAAGACATTCACACCCCGGAGACAAGGGGCAGATCGGTGTTGAAAGGCTACGACGGTCCCAGACTGGGACGGAGCCAGGCCCCGAGTCCTAGCCGAGACCCGCCGTGCTGGCACAGGGAGCTCAGCCAGCTACCCCGGAACCTGCCCCGCGGCAGCTGCTATTTCAGCCCAATGCCGCACAATGATTTGATGTGCCCCGTGCGCGGCCTTTGGCCGAGACCTTCATCAAGGGCCCTTCTGCTCAGACCCGACGGCTGCTGCCCATCTGCTTCCAAGCGCTCTGCACAACTCCCGCCCCCGGCCAGTGCTCTCCCTCGATAGCTGGGCAGCTGCGGAGGGCAGACCAGCTGCTGCACCTGCTGCGTGTGGGAAGACCTCTAGGGCACCTGCAATAGGAAAGGGGCCGCATAAACCTGAAGTCCTGCATGGAGATGGGGCATCCCATATGATCAGCCCCTCTTCGATTGCAGGCTGACTGCATGCAGGAGAGCCATATGCACTGACCTGCCTGCGTATTGGCACTGAAAACAGAGAGTATATTGCATATCGGCAACAGAGCGGCCCGCGTTCGGAGACGGCACCGCTCCAGGTGAGTCGTGTAGAAATGAACCGTTGTTTTGAGCAGAGGGAATGATTTACAAACACCACCCGACGGCCTATGACAATCATACAGCCGACACAGGAACGGTGCTTCCTGACACTTGGCTGAGTTCGAAAGGTGACATTTCCCATTTCTATGGCCCCTTTCATATGAGGATCCCGTAACACTTTACAGAGGTGAGCACTCCCTCCCTCCCCCAAATAATTCCTAAGGCAGGTACTGCTCAGGGCGGGAAACTGAGGCAGCACGCTGAAGCGACTTACCCCAGGTCCCTCAGCTAGTGAGCAGAGTCTTGGCTTGCAGTTCCCCGCTCTAACCACTAGTCCCTGCTGCCTCAAGTGCAACCGAACCTCTGGCAAACAAGACGACTCCTAGGACAACACACGAGTGTTTCTTGCGTGACGGCACGCATTCCAGAGACATTTACCGTAAGCAGCGTATGGCTTCCTGCCGGCATCGCAAGCGTAAGGACAAAATGCAGCACTTGCGATAGACACTCTGCCGGCTTCCCCTCGCCAGCGTGTAACTGTTGCACCCCCTGGAGGGTTCTGCTTGTTATAACAAGACAGCCAACTCCATGCTAGGAAGAGACGCTCCTTACGCAATTGTAAGCCAGTCCCTACCTACAGCTTACAGACCACAGCCCTGGGCACACTGCAGGCCCCATAGTCACACCCATTAGAACTCAGATTAATCAAAAGCTTTATGAGACCCACATTTAGCACCACTAGCAGGAGGCAACCGTACTGCCTGCACTTTTAACCGCCACCGAGCTGAGCCCTGCCATGCCAGGGCCAGATCAGCCGCCTCCCAACGCTAACCGCACCGCCGAGAGGAACGAACCCACCGCGCCAAGTCGAGATGCTACCTGGCTCGCTCCCTGATAATGCCAATGGGGCGTTACCCCAACAGGACACCCCTCCCCCCGCGGAAAACTGGCAGGGGTTGCATCTTGGACACACACACACAGCTTGTAGCTTGGTCACAGTTTTTATTTGCTTTCAGAAGCAGACTTGATTCATTGACCCACATTCCCGTTACTCCTGGCGAGTAACTACAAGTACCGCACTGCCATGTCAGGGTCACCTGTCGGTCCCGCATGGCTACACATCAGCATCTTTTTTATTGAGGGGGGGAGGAAAATAAACAACTCAAAAAAAGTTCAACAAAAAATAAATATAAACCTTTGCAATCCTTCTGTTGCTCAGGTGCTAATGGAAAAGAGCATCCCCCCCTTCCAGGTCCCAGCAGTTGTCCCCGCCCACCCCCACCCTTGACTACACAGCATGTGTTTAAAAAATATACTTTTTTTTCTTAATAAGGTTCCATAAAAATACTATTGTTCCTAGTCAAACACAAATATTGCAATATGAAGAGTAACTGCTTTGTTTTTGCTCTATAAAACGTGAAAAGGTCTCACACCGATTAATGTAGAAAAAACGCAAGAACTCTAGTATCACAAAAGCCAGTAGAAAATGAGCAAGGTGAAAGAATGCCAGGGCCGTTCGGGATTCCTTCTGGTTTCTACCGGGCTCTTTTTACTTAGGCCTGTCATCCCAGTAGCCCAACGCAGCAGTTTGGCTCCTAGATTTTGCCCCGTGTGCTTTGTGGCCTCTGGCTTTCCCTGAGCAGCGGCAATAGAGCTGAGTAGCAGACCGCTCGTGTCCTCGGGAGGGCGGAGGGCCAGCGTCTCAATAAATACTCTGACCAGGTTAAAAAACGCTCAACACTTTAAAAAAAAAAAAAAGTATGATGCGAAGAATTGAAAACTCAGGTATTTTACAGAAAATGCATCATTGTTTGTCGTACTCATGAACTGCAACAATAGGAGGCTCAACGGTGCCAAAGAGCATCTACTAATAAATAGAGATTGATATATACTCCGTATATGGATATGAAATGCCCAACTGGAAAACAACCAGCCGTCTGGTAAGGCCACCTTTGCCTCTTCCCCTCCAGCAGGGGTCACCCTCACCAGACCACGCTCGCTCACCGTTCCGCTGTGCAACAAAAGAGCCGCCTCATTGAACCAGGTGCGGCTGAAAGAGATGAGCTGCCTAATCGCTAGGGAATGCAGAGGGGCTAGCTAGTGCGGCACCTCGCCCAGCGGAAAGGCGACCTGTGCAAAGGATCCACACCGCTGCTCAGCAGTCGCCTTCAGTTCTCCGAGAGGGAGAGGGCCAACGCAGCCTGCAAGGCTGCTTCTTCGTCGATATTATAGTCCTGAAAACAAGAAAGGGAGCAGGTCAGAGGGGCTGAAGAGGAGTCGATGTCTCCCCCCCGCATCGGTGAGCTGCGTCTGCCTGGGGGCTCAAGCCTCCTGGGACGGTCCCCAGAATGCCAAGCGGAAAGAATCTTCACATTGACCTTCCTTTTGGATCACGGACGCTGTCAAACCAGCCACCAGCGCACCAGAAAACCTCCCCTGTGCAATTTACCACCCCCTCCGACAGGCCAGGCTGGGAAGAAGAGGAGACGAATTGACTTTTCTACGGGCGGTGCTTGTATTTTAACAGGATGGTGGAGCTATACTGGTCAGTTCTCAGCTTCGCTCTCACAGCAGGAAGACTCAGCCAACGGACAGGGTGTTATTTACCAAGTTGCCAACCCCGCAATTTTTCTCCCCCATGGCCAAATTTGGACATAAGCGACATGACCATGAGGGGCCTTTGAAGGATGAAACGTGCGAATAGTTCAAAGCTTCATATTTGTCCTCTGAAGCCAACAGTCCCGCTGGAATCTAATCTGCCAAGTGATAACGGCAGATACAAACAGGAGTTTATCTACAAGGTCCCTGGAGCAGGGCTGGCCTGGCTGCAGCCTTTGAGGGAAAAGTACCACCCCACACACAGATTAACAGGGAGGTAGACCTGCCAGAGTGCTCTTTGGCACACCCCATGGCGCACACGCATGCATGCACGCTCCATATTTCTAAAGCTCTCCGGAGCTCAGATTCCAACGCTGCTGCGCACAAGCATGTCCGAAAGGCTGCAGGGCTGGGCTTAGCTAGCCCCCCAGCTGTTAGCACGACACAGGTATTTGCTAATGGCCACATCATGGGCCTTTGCTGTGGGAGATGCCAGTACAGCCTGCGCCGCCTCCCACCGAGGGAGATCTTTCTGAGGCTGGCTCCACAGGCTGTCTTGAACAGGGAGTACTCGCAGCGTCCTAGCAGGCAGCCTGCCAAATGCAGCCCTGCTCCCGAAATAGAGCCTTTCCCCCACTCAAAATCCTCGTTCGCCTAGAGTTTGCCACGTCCAGGTGAGATCCAGCCTGTAGCCTGAGTCTGGTACGAACCTGACAACGCGTTTGGCTGGAACTTTGTAACCCTAGTAGGGTTTGAGTGTCACGTTTCTTGCTTGCTTTCCAGCGTGTTTCAATGGGACACATGAGCAGGACAAGCCAATAGGAAAGAAATACTCTTCCTCTCCCAACCTCACTGCCTGGCCTCATTGAGCACAGCCTGCCAAAGGTCGTCCCTCAGCCTGTAAGCTCTTTGGGGCAGGGACTCACTTCCATCCAATTAGGGATGTGACAATGTAGCCGACTGACCGATTAGCAAAAGATTAGAGGTTAATGCTACAGACTACACACCCTGCCCTGCCAGGAAATTTTTTAGCAGGCTGGCCAGCAGCCTGGCTCGCGACGGGTCCTGGACCTACCCCCGCTGCGGCTCTGCATTTCAAGTGTATGAGGAACCAGGCGGGCAGGCAGCCTGGCTCACTTCTGGTTCGCGCTGCGTCCAGGAGCTCAGCTCTCCTCTCCCCCAGACAGGGGCTGCTGCCACCTCACGCTGCTGCCTCTGTATCAGAGGCAGCAGTGCGGAGTGACAGGCACCTGGTCCATGAGGGGAGCTGGTTTTTAAACTGGCTCCCCTTGCAGACTGGCTCCTGCCTGGCACCCTGTGCTGCTGCCTCGGATCCAGAGGCAGCAGCGCGGCGTGGCAGGGGGTTCCTCGGGAGTGGGGTGGAGCACACTGGCTGCCGGCGGTAGAATAGTCGAGTGACCAATAAGAATGCATGAGGTTAATCCACTATTCACTTAACCGATATTTGACATCCCTACTTCCAGTCATTTCCAGATCCTAGCTCTGCGGTCTCAGATCCCTCCCTAGTGCATCTCGGTGTTCCTGCAATAACATAGTGAAGCGGCCGACATGGAGACGACAGCAAAAGCAACATACAGCTGTCTCCCAGAAGTGCAGGCCACAAAAACAAAGCTCAGCCTTCAGACAGGACTTCTTCCCACGTGAGGGGAACTTCCTACAACGCCACAGCCTTTTGCAGAGTCTTGCTTCCCCAGTCCAGCATGTGTTTTGTCTCGGTAGAGATGTGAGTCTACATAGGAGGCAGATGTTATTTTGAGACCCCTTCGCTGGCTGAGACAGGTACCTGGCATACAGAAGGAAACCTCCCTCCCCCTCTCACCCCCCCAAAAAAGATACCAGTAACTAATAGCCCAGCATGAACACTGCAGTGATTGCATACAAGAGAGATATTCTTACTTCTCACATGGACCAGCCATCACCAGCTGATTAAGGACTAGAATGTGGCCAAAGGCTAGAACGTGGCCAATGGGAACGTGGGCAAGGGCTAGAACGTGGCCGGGGTTAGGATTGGAACGTGGGCAAGGCCTAGAACGTGGCCGGGGTTAGGATTGGAACGTGGGCAAGGCCTAGAACGTGGCCGGGGTTAGGATTGGAACGTGGGCAAGGCCTAGAACGTGGCCGGGGTTAGGATTGGAACGTGGGCAAGGCCTAGAACGTGGCCGGGGTTAGGATTGGAACGTGGGCAAGGCCTAGAACGTGGCCGGGGTTAGGATTGGAACGTGGGCAAGGCCTAGAACGTGGCCGGGGTTAGGATTGGAACGTGGGCAAGGCCTAGAACGTGGCCGGGGTTAGGATTGGAACGTGGGCAAGGCCTAGAACGTGGCCAATGGGAACGTGGGCAAGGGCTAGAACGTGGCCGGGGTTAGGATTGGAACGTGGGCAAGGCCTAGAACGTGGCCGGGGTTAGGATTGGAACGTGGGCAAGGCCTAGAACGTGGCCGGGGTTAGGATTGGAACGTGGGCAAGGCCTAGAACGTGGCCGGGGTTAGGATTGGAACGTGGGCAAGGCCTAGAACGTGGCCGGGGTTAGGATTGGAACGTGGGCAAGGCCTAGAACGTGGCCGGGGTTAGGATTGGAACGTGGGCAAGGCCTAGAACGTGGCCGGGGTTAGGATTGGAACGTGGGCAAGGCCTAGAACGTGGCCAATGGGAACGTGGGCAAGGCCTAGAACGTGGCCGGGGTTAGGATTGGAACGTGGGCAAGGCCTAGAACGTGGCCGGGGTTAGGATTGGAACGTGGGCAAGGCCTAGAACGTGGCCGGGGTTAGGATTGGAACGTGGGCAAGGCCTAGAACGTGGCCGGGGTTAGGATTGGAACGTGGGCAAGGCCTAGAACGTGGCCGGGGTTAGGATTGGAACGTGGGCAAGGCCTAGAACGTGGCCGGGGTTAGGATTGGAACGTGGGCAAGGCCTAGAACGTGGCCGGGGTTAGGATTGGAACGTGGGCAAGGCCTAGAACGTGGCCAATGGGAACGTGGGCAAGGCCTAGAACGTGGCCGGGGTTAGGATTGGAACGTGGGCAAGGGCTAGAACGTGGCCAATGGGAACGTGGGCAAGGCCTAGAACATGGCCGGGGTTAGGATTGGAACGTGGGCAAGGCCTAGAACGTGGCCGGGGTTAGGATTGGAACGTGGGCAAGGCCTAGAACGTGGCCGGGGTTAGGATTGGAACGTGGGCAAGGCCTAGAACGTGGCCGGGGTTAGGATTGGAACGTGGGCAAGGCCTAGAACGTGGCCAATGGGAACGTGGGCAAGGCCTAGAACGTGGCCAATGGGAACGTGGGCAAGGCCTAGAACGTGGCCAATGGGAACGTGGGCAAGGCCTAGAACGTGGCCAATGGGAACGTGGGCAAGGCCTAGAACGTGGCCAATGGGAACGTGGGCAAGGCCTAGAACGTGGCCAATGGGAACGTGGGCAAGGCCTAGAACGTGGCCAATGGGAACGTGGGCAAGGCCTAGAACGTGGCCGGGGTTAGGATTGGAACGTGGGCAAGGCCTAGAACGTGGCCAATGGGAACGTGGGCAAGGCCTAGAACGTGGCCAATGGGAACGTGGGCAAGGCCTAGAACGTGGCCGGGGTTAGGATTGGAACGTGGGCTGGCCGCGGTACCCACCACAAAGGTGTCGTAGGAGAACTTGTGCCGGTGTAGAAGATGCTGCAGGAAGTTGGCGCTCTTGTAGCTGGGGTCCCCCCAGGGCATCGCCGAGCAGACTGGGCACACCTAGAACAGACCGGGGAGGAAAGGGGAAGTCATGAAACAGCGGTGTGGTGCCGTTCCTGGATCTCTGCCTGCCCCCCCCCCCCAGCAGCAGGGCGAACTTCCCTTTTCATTTCTATCAGTTGGAAACCATTTCTGCAAATACCCTCTTTGAGAAAAGCTGCCCATGTGCACACGCTGGAGAGCGAGGCACAGAGAAAGCCTCCCCGCTCACAGGTGCTATTTGTGAGATTGCTACACCTGATGTGTGGCACACATGTCCCACGCTGCGTGTGTGTATGTGGTGTGTGTAAAAGTAAAAAGAGGCATTTGCAAGCTGCAGAAGAGCCTGTAAATTCTCCCCTTTGTTTAGCATTGATGAGCGCTGAACACGATGGGCTCCTGGCCAGAATGGGACCCAGAAAATATGATCAAATCGGTGCAGAGAGTTCCCTGCAAAATGCTGTGCTGCTTCTGTGAGCTTACAGGCAAACTGCACTTAGGGAAACAGAGGAAGCCCAGGAGGCCCTCAGAAGTCCCCACCTATTGCAGTGGAAAGCAAACGGCAAAGCAAAACCATGCGAGTTAGGAGGCAGCATGGAAATCAAGGCTTAACCCAGTTCTCCCTCTGCAGCGCACCTGGAGCAGGGCTCTGTAGCTGCCCGTCTGTGGGATTTAACACAGATTCAACGGGCTAGACATGCACATAGCATTTCAAGCCCAGAAGCGGACGTGTGCACCTGCTGGCTTTGAACAGAGAACTGATAAAACGACACGGATTTCCAATTCCCCAGAGGTCGCCCTGCTCCCGTTCTTTGCCAGGAAGACGTTCCTGAGCAAAGAGCCAGGCCCAGGCTGCAGGGCTGCGTTCTCGCCAGGCTGCCGGAGGAAAGCTCACCACTTTGTTGGGGTCGTTGCGGTGGTTTTCCATGCAGTGCTTCACCAGCTCCTGCTGGTCCAGGTTCCGGGCTCCACAATACGGGCAGACAAAAGTGGAACGGTTTGGAATATTGCTAGAAACAAACAGCAGTGCAGAATTCAACACAGAGACCAACAGGGAAGAGGCCAGGTGAAAACTGAACAGGCTGCATAGAGACAAGCCAACACCAGGGGACTCCAGAGAATCTGACACACCGTAAGTTTCTTTTGTTTAAAAAAAAATATACAGGCTCCCTCACCACTAAACACCACCCTAGACTGAAGGCAAAGGGCCAGATTTTGATCGTGTGCTGACGCAGGGCTCAGTGAAATGATTCCAGATTTGTATCACTGTTCGTGAGAACAGAATCAAGTTCAAAACGTTTCAGAAGTCTAGCTCACCTGTTTTACCAGCCATGCAGTTTGCTTTCTGCATCTCCCCCAGCCGGCAAAACAAGTCAGTTTTACTTTTGTTTCCAGGCGATTCCTAATCTGTTTCCCTGGGTTCTGATGCACTGGACCAATGCTGCACAATGTTAGAGCTGCGAATGACGCAGGGGAGTCCTGTTCAAGGAAAAACTTTTCCACTGGATTTTTTTTTTTTTAAACACGCAGACATTCCTGTTAGGGTCAGGTTTTGGAAAGCCCTATTGAGAAATCCCTCTCAAATTCAAGGCCAGATTTGCCCCGAGAGTCTGTGGTTCATCTTGTGGCACCATTTCAATAGCGACTGTTGCAGAAAACGAAATGAAAATCGTCCCCAGGGAAGTAGCCTGATTTGGTGTTTTAATACCTGGGAATTGGCTGCGAAGTTGGGACCACCGGAACAAACTTTGGGCAGTTGGCCATCTGTTCTTGAACCTTCGCGCAGGAGGAAACATGGGATCTCATCTTCGCTAGGGTCACCTGGAAAGGCACACAGAGGGGGATGAAGAGGAGAGCCTGGCCAATCTTTGAGCACTTCAAGGAGCAAGGGATGCAGAAAGAAGAAATCAAGGCAGATGCCATGCTCGATTTGAGCAAGCAGCCTCCCCACACACTTTCCGACGGGCATCCGAGGACAGGCGCCAGCACCAATGTGAACTGCTGGGCCAAAGCGTTACAGCCAACCAAAACAACGAGCTGACCTGCAACAGCGAGGAGAGGAAGGGTGGGAATGGGGCAAGTTAGTCTAGCTGAGCCCATCTCCTGCTGCCAAAGCCCATTTCCTTTTCGCAAGACCAAAGCAAGTCTTGGCAGAGCTCTTGCCATGCCAGGCAACCCAACCCTGACAGCAACAAGGCCCAAAGGCACGCAGGCAGCTATGGGAAACCTGGCAGCAAGTGAAGCGAAAGCGCAGCAGAGAAAGGGTCTCAGGTGTCCGCGTCACAAGGGCACTGCCACAAAAGAACAACTTTACCACCGGTCGCAGGGACACCCAGGCACGATGGCCTAGCTGGACCTCCTCTCTGCCGCGTCCTCTAGGGCTGTCAATCCAACTGCTTTTGCAAGCTCTAGAGCCGGGCTACTCAACTTCGGAAGCCCCGGGGGCCACACTGATACTCACAGCACATGCCGAGGGCCGCAACTTAAGTGAGGTTGCAGAGACATGCAAATAGATATGCAAATAGCTTCTTTCACACTGACGGGCCTGAATACAAAGATTAAGACAAGACAACAACACGCAGGCCCCATTTAAGTCTGTTCTGCTGATATTAATAAAATGGAACATCTACCAGACTTCCACCCATGTGACAGCACTTTACACGAGCAATGACAGGCCAGGAATGTAACTACTAACACGCATCTCAACAGAAGACCACTCTATTGACTCCCTTGTTGTTCTGGCTTCACAACAGTCCAAGAACGTAATTACTAAACCACGTATCACATGGTAAACCCAAACCGCGCCGGGGGCTGCAAACAAACAGGTCGCATGTTGAGTAGCCCTGCTCTAGAGGGAAGAGCAGCCCTCCCTGTTCATCTGCTAATAACCAAGAGACACAACGCCAGCTGGACCAGTTGAGCTGTGTCTCGCTCTGTGTCTGTGCTGACCAGGCTGCTCGGGAAGGCCCCACTGTTTTGCTGATGGCACTAGTCTACTGCCAAAGGGTGGTAGGACGGAGAGAGGTTTCCTCTCACCAAACAGCCAAGCCTGTCAGAGCTCACGGCCCTTCATGCAGGGGGTTCATAAGCACCAGCAGCGCAGGATCACGCAAAGGGCCTACACCTAAGGACTAACGGTGAGCAGCACTGCATGTGGGACTCACGCTGCTGCCTCTGTATCAGAGGCAGCAGCGTGGAGAGCAGGCAAAAGCCAATGCACACAGGGAGCTCCCACCCCCGCCGCCTGCGCTGCTGCCTCTGATACAGAGGCAGCAGCATGGGGGGGGCAGTACATGCAGGGAGCCACCCCCCCAGCATCAGTGCCTGCCCCTGCAGAGGCAGCAGAGCGGGGGCTGCCGTTTGACTGCCTCCCCATCTGGGGCAGAAATCCAGTTTTCTTATGACACTGGGGCACCCTGTTTGCAGCGCTGCCCCCAGGTTCCTCACATGCCTGGCGGCAGAGCATCCCACTTGCTCCCATCCACAATCTCTGGAGATACAGGACGTTACCCGTGGAACAGACATAAACCCACACTCATCTGAGCAGGGGCAAACCCTTCCTCGGTACAACGGGCCATAGGGGTGTCTCCCAGACCTGTCCTGTCCCCCCCACCCCAGATACGGGGCAGTCCCAACTGCGCCCCTCAGATGGATTACCTTCTTACTGCATCCTCTGCACGGAGCCTTGTAGGAGGACAACTGCTTTTCCACGTTGGAAGCCTTCTCCACCTTTTTGGGGTCAAAGGGCATGCGGCAGAGCGGGCACAGAGGAGACGGCACTTGGAGACATGGCTGCAAACACTCCCCGCAAAATCTGGAAGGGAAACCAAACTGTCAAGCGGCTTGGCAGAGAGACATTACAGCTGCTCCTAGGACGCCCTGCCCACCGCCTCCTTGGGGGCCCCTCACTACAGTAACGCAGGAATTGACCCGACACAAGTCAAGGGAGCCAGCTTCTCCTCCCACTTTGGTAGCCGGCAGGAGCTCTTTGGTAGCCACTGAGGATGTAGTAACACCTGAGACCTAGGAGCAGGGAAACAGGCCTGCTGGAGATCCAGCAGACTGGTCCAATGCAGGGAGGATCTCTCGGTGCCCTACTAACGCTCCAAGAATATACAGCGATCAGTTCCTGACTCCTGTGTCAAAAGCAACGATGGAGCAGCCCCTGCATGCAACCAGCCTGGGCTGTGGTGAATGGGGGTGGCTTGGCGGCAGCAGCCTCTGCCCACAGTGAGTCTCAGCCCGGCGTGAGCAGAGGCTGCTTTGCAGCAGCCTCCCCTCTTCCCCGCCCCTCCCGCTGCCTCCGATAGAGGCAGCAGGGCAGGGAGAGCGAATAGCCGCTATTGCAATTGCTTACTTGCTAACATTCCTAATCTGGATGTGCCCAGCACGGATCGCTTGGGGGCTGGGTTTCCAAGAGAGGGACTTCCACAGAGCTCCACATGCCCGCTGCAAGTGTGACCACAACAGGCAGAGTGCATAAAGGTTGCTTCCCCTGCTGGAAGGCAGGCTTCCTCCCCAACAGCCAGACAGCCCACGTCACCTCTGGCCTGCTGTGGTTAAGAAGTTCCGGCTGTGCAACGAGGCTCTGCGTTTTGCGGCTGTGGCCTCTCACAGGCAGCTACCTTTGGCTAGCTCTTCTGCTGCAGCCTCGCTGGCAGGCCCGCCTGAGACTCAAGGGGGCTGCAGATCACACGCACGGAGAGATGGTGCAGACAGCTAGCAATGCCAGCTTTGGGGCAAAGTCAGATCTTGAACCCAGGTTCCTGAGCCTGCAGGAATTAGGGGCGTGTCAACGGAATTGACCCTTGGGGTGGGGGCACCCTTCAATGGCCTGGCCCCTCATTAAGGAAAACAGCTCCTGCATCAATAGGGAGGCTGGCTTGCGGCCTGCTATTTCTGCACAGCTGGACAGGCAGCTGACATGCAGCAGTGATGGGGGCCAGAGCGGTGTTCAGCTACCCAGGAGACAGCAGGCCCGCGAGTGACATTCTTGGCACACTGCAGCTTTGAACCAAGCCTGAGAACTTGGCCGCTAACAAAGGCCAGGGGGTGCGGCCTGCCTCTGCGCATGAGACTGTCCATCTAGGAATCCACCTGCACCTCGGGGTCACACCTGAGTGAGGCCTTCCAACACGACTGTCTTGCGTAGAATCCCTGGGCTGGCAGAGACGTCAGGAGGCATCGAGTCCAGTCCCCTGCCCAAAGCAGGACCAACCCAACTCAATCAGCCCAGCCAGGGCTTTGTCAAGTCGGGACTTCAAAACCTTTAGGGATGCAGATTCCACCCCCTTCCTAGGGAACCCCTCCCAGTGCTTCCCCGCCCGCCTAGGGAAATAGTTTTTCCTACCATCTAACCTAGACCTCCCCTGCAGCAACTTGAGCCCATTGCTCCTTGTTTTGTCATCTGCCCCCACTGAGAACAGCCTCTCTCCATCCCCTTTAGAACCCCCTTTTATGTGGTCAAAGGACGCTCTCAAATTCCTCCCCACTCTTCTCTTCTGTAGGGATGTAAGCAACTAGTTGGCTCTTAATATACTTGAAAAGCGGAGGTGCAGCGTTTTGGACACAGCACGAGCCAGGACGGCTCCACACAATCTCCCACCGCTGCGCCTGCTGGCTCTTAATACATTCAGAAGGCAGAGCGGCAGCGGGGTTGGCTCCCGGGGTTTTCCCCCTTATCGACTAATTGAGTCATCGATGGAAGGTCAGCGACTTCTCGATTAGCTGATTAAACAATTTAACATCCCTTCTCTTCTGTAGGCTACACAAGGCCAAATCCCTCAGCCTCTCCTCATAGGCCATGTGCTCCACTAAGCAATTTAGAAATGTCTGGAGAGGAGGGACAGCTCTCTGTGTCCGAAAGCACTAGGAGAACCAGCTGCAGCAAGCCACTGGTAGAGCAGCCGGCCTGGGACCAGGTATGGGGTGCTGGGAATACCACCTTTAACAGGAGGTGTCTGTGGGCATATAGTGAGAAGGGGCGTTTGGGCGCCATACCAGGAAGCAGATAGGCACCTACTGCCCTTTGCAGACTCCACGCTGCACTGCACAGTGCCCCGCGAATAAGAGCTAACTGCATGCCGTGTGTGTTCATGCACAAAACACAGGCCGGGAGAGAGCGCTCCCCCGGGGCCCCCAGGAGGGCAGGGAGCGTTCGAGCAGTGCTCCGGAGAGCATCAGGGAGGCAGCCACCCAGGTAATGTGCTTTCACTGCAGATGCTCACACGATGACTTTCAAAAGGCAGCCATTTAAAGCTACAAGGGAGGCCAAGGCACAGCGAGATGAGGCTGGAGATCCCCTCCCCTCCAAGCTCTTACACTTGCAAGGGCAGAAACTTCAAGCGCCATAGAGCAAATTCTGGGAACTAAACTGTTCGGCTGGAAACAAACCTCTGGGCTACGAGCGCGGGGGTGGGGAGAGAAAAAGGGAAAGTGGCAAATCCGGCATGGTAGCACGCCAGCCCCCCCCCCCCCCCCCGACGTGAAGTGCCTTGTGCAGGGCGGAGCCGCTCGATGGCCGCCTGTTGGCATCTCGAGGGAAAGGAAAAGTGCACTCATCTGTCAAGGTGAGCGGAGATCCCCGCACAAATAAACCAGGAGCTGCAGCGGGCATGGAAAGTTCCCAGGGAGCTCTATGCAGAACCCCCCCACCCTCCTGCTCCTCCAAGATAAGCTCAACAGCTGTGAAATAGACCAGCAGGTCCTACACACACGTCGTAATTATTTATGGTCAATAATCGGTTCGTCAGCAGCTCCCCAACAACACAGAGCGGCGTCTCCCAACATTGTCTTGCTGCCCAGCACTCCCTCCTGGTGTGGGGATGGATGTTTCAATCTAGAACGTCTGGGGTCCCATGAATGTACGAGAGCTGGAAATCCCCCCTCCCCCATTTCAGAGTGGGTCAGACCAAAGGTCCATCTGGCCCAGTGCCCTGTCTGTCCACAGTGGCCCATGCCAAGTGCCCCAGAGGGAGTGAACAGAACAGGAATCATCAAGTGATCCCTCCGTCACCCATTCCCAGCCTCCAACAAACAGAGGCTAGGGACACCATTCCTACCCATCCTGGCTAATAGCCATCAATGGGCCTACCCTCCATGTATTTATCTAGCTCCTTTTTGAACCCTGTTAAAGTCTTGGCCTTCACAGCCTCTTCTGGCAAGGAGTTCCACAGGTTAACTGTGCATTGTGTGAAGAAAAACTTCCTCTTATTTGTTTTAAACCTGCTACCTATTAATTTCATGAGGCAACCTCTAGTTCTTGTGTTATAGTAACAAGCAAGCAATTTCTCCTTATTCACTTTCTCCACACCAGTCATGATTTTACAGACCTGTAATCATATCCCCCCCCCCCTTAGTCTCCTCTTTTCTAAGTTGAAGAGTCCCAGTCTCTTTAATCTCTCTTCATTTGGCACCCTTTCCAAACCCCTCCTCATTTTTGCCACTCTTTTCTGAGCTTTTTCCAGTGCCAAGATCTCTTTTTTGAGACTGGGAAGAAAAGTGAAAAATCTCACACTTCGGAACTTTTTCCGTTTCAGATCAGTCTGAACACCGGGTTTCGATTTTACCTTTCTTCTCTCGCCCGCCCAGTCTAATTAGATAAACATTTCAAAAAGGAAGAGTCATTTTGACCCAGACAACCAGAATGTTTCAATTTGAAAATGTCAGGACAAATTGTGGCGCCGTCACATGCAAGTGGCTCGCTCCATCCCCCCATATCCCAGCTGTCTATTAGGAAACACAATCGGCCCTCTTTTGCATCCTCGCACCCTTGACCCATCTGGCCTACTTAGCTAAGCTCTGCAGGGCAGGGGCTGTCTCCTCGCTGTGTGCTGACACAGCACCCAAAGGCCTTGCCTCCCTGGGACATAACATGGTGCTAACACGGGCAAATGATAACGCAGAGCCCTGTGGTATGGGCTAGTTCCTACACCCGCCTTGTGCCACTTGCTTCATTTCCTGCCATTGGCATGACAGTCCCCAGTGTCCCCCACCCCAGCTTGGTGCAAAGACAGACCCTCTCACACACTGAAGGCAGCAAGTGTCCCCAAAAGCTGCTCTTCCTGCCAGGCTCTCTGGATCGACAGCATACGGGGAGGGAAGTGGCCACATACAACCTGCTTCTGCTGCTGGCAGAGCTCACACGGTCATAACCTGATGAAAAGCAGGGCGCCACCAGCGGACCTGCCTTCCAGCCGGGCTCAGCTCAGCAGCTTCCGGTGCTGCACTATGCACAGAGGCAGGCTCACCATGAGCCCAGCCCATGGGGCAGGCAGGGTGTCACATCCGGTGTTAAAGTCTGGTCAGCCACTCAAAGGTACTAAACCCACAGCTTCTCTGCAGACGCTCCAGCTGCCGCCCTCGTGGGCACCGAGGCCTGCTCTGTCCCTTGGGCTCACGTTTTAGCTCCTGCAACTTCTTCCTAGTGAAGATGAGCGCTAAAGCATATGCTTATCAGATAGTTGACTTGACTAGTTGGGATGTTAGGAAGCAAGTCATTAGCTACACAATTAGTTGATAAGGGTGGAAGCCTCCGGGAGCTACTCCCCACTGCAGCTCTGCAGTTTAAATGTAGTAAGAGCCAGCCAGGCAGGCAGCCCAGCTCCTACTACATTTAATCTACAGAGCCGCAGCGAGCATAGGTCCTGGACCTGGCACAAGCCGGGACTGAGCTGGGCTTGCTCATGCCGGGTCCAGCAGCTGGAACGGATAAGGGCTGCTGTCAGAGCAGCCTGTGTTCATGACCAACCCCATCCACCGTGGACAGGGGCAAACCTGGGCCTGTTGCAGGCAGAGACTGCTTTGCAGTAGCCTCCTCTGCCCCCACCAGAGGTAGGGGGAGGTGGAACCACGGAGACAGTGCTGTAGGGAACCAGCTTTTAAGGTGCTCCTTCCCACCTTACTGCAAGGATTGGGAGGGGAGGGAATGCAAGTAGTCTACTGCTCGCTTACATCCCTAAGATCGAGGTGGAGATGTCCCAGATGTCAAAGGCAGCAGTAAGTTTCGCTGTTTCATTCAGTATTGCCAGAATTCAAGATGTGCTGGAAACTACTTCTGGTTGGAATGAGAAGGGAAAAAAATCAAGGGACGGAAGATGCACCGCTTCCTTCCAGAGGCCCTATAAACCTCACTGCTCTCTTGGGCCCTACATCAGAACAAAACCCATTAAGCACATTTGCTAGCTCTGAACATGAACAGCCAGACTGGGTCCGACCAAAGGCCCATCCAGCCCAGCGTCCTGTCTGCTGACAGTGGCCAATGCCAGGTGCCCCAGTGGGAGTGAACCGAACAGGGAATCGTCATTTGATCCATCCCATCTTGTACTCCCAGCTTCTGACATAGGCCTGGGACACTGCTCCCCAAGCTGCCTTCTCACACTTCCCATCCCCCCTCCTTCCTCTCTTGCCCAATCAGACTGTAAGCTTTTCAGGGCAGAAATCTGCAAAGCACTTTGCCTGTTGCAGATCCCACACAAGCCAACCACCACCACGCTCAGTACTAACAGGGGCTGCTCCACAGTTAAAAAAAAAAAAAAAAAAAAATCAATCAAAACAAGTAGTGCATGTTCTGACATTTACACCTGCCTCACGCTCTGGGGACTCCAGTCACTAAACATGTGTGCCGGCAGGGAGTTTTAGGGAACTGGGTGACTCAGCTGTTCGATGATGTGATACCACAACACAAGAAGCTGCCAATCACGCAACGCCCAAGCAGACGCCAAACAAAGACAAAAACTCAACCCTGCCATTTCAGACAAGCACACCAGCCCTTTGGGGGAAATCTGGTGCCTAGGAAAGTCACGGACGGGCAGAACAGCGGGGTCTGGTTACACGCCCAGGAAAACCTGCCCACTCACAGTGCTTAGGCACAGCTGAAACCCTGCCTGGGCGCTGCGCGGTGCGGGCAGGTGATGGGGGGGGGCTGCCCTAGGGCTGGGGGGGAGGGGATGTAGCCACAGAGCCTGCTGTACATCGTGGGGGCCGGTAGTGTCCCATGGGTGCCCTGCAGGGGAAAGGGGGGAACTGGGTGCAGAGCGAGGCATCGCCTGGGGGAGGTTACGGGCTCTGAGTGGCTTTGCCCCAATCTGCCCCACTCACCCCCCCACACACACCGTAGGGGCACCCCTCGCACACAGGCCCTAAGCCCCTAGATCCCCGCTTCCCCTATGGCCCGCGGGCCGCATCCCCCCGGCCCGCGGGCCGCATCCCCCCGGCCCGCGGGCCGCCCCCCCGCTGCTCACGTGTGGCCGCAGCCCGCGACGCACACCGCCCGGTGATACACCTCCAGGCAGATGGGGCAGCTGAACTGCGCCTCCAGCGTGTCCGGGCCGGGCCCGCCGGGCGGCTGCTCGCGGGGGGTCCCGGCCGGGGCCGGAGGCCGCTGCTGGGCCGCGGAGACCAGCAGGCTCCGGAACATCGCGGCCGCCATGGCAATGGATGTGTGTGCGGGGGGGGGGGCTCCGCGCATGCGCGCCTCCTCCCGGCGCGTGACGCAGAAGGGGCGCGCCGGAAGCGGCGCGGCGCGTCACGTGGGCCGCGCCGCCGCCGCCGCCGCCGCCCGGGAGCCATGTGCCAGGCGCAGGAGGAGTACGGGGGCTGCCGGCAGCCGCCGGGGCGGCCCCGCGTCACGTGAGCGCGGGGAGGGGGTGGGGCCGAGCCAGCGGCGCCCCCGGGGGGGGGGCAGGGCGCTGAATGGCAGCGGGCAAGCGCCCCCCGCCGGGCCCGGTGAAGGGGGGGCCCCCGCCGGGCCCGTGCGGACCGGGTGCCCCCCCCCGGCTGGAGCGGCCCCCCCGCCTGTTCCCCGTTCCCTGGCTGAACGGGACGTGGCCGCCGTTAAGCGATCCAGGGGATTTCACATCCCTAGGGCCCCGCCCCCCAGGGCCCATTGACCCGCCCCGGGGCCCTTCGGCCGGGGGGGGAATTGAACTGGCAGGGCCCAGCTGCCTGCTGCACCCGCAGCGTGAACCGGGGCCTCTGGGTTTAGGCTTTGGAAACTGGTCTCAGCCTAGTTGACTTGTGCAGTGAGATTTACATCCTTGGAGAGGGCAGGGGCTCAGTCCAGTACGGGGTAACCTTTCACTGCTCGGTCACTGCCCCCTCCCCTGTGCACACAGCATTCAGTCGCTTTAGTTCTTGCACTGATCCCAAATGAACTCCTCAGAAAAATCCCATGGTGTTGCATAGTATTTTCTAGCCCATATTTACAAGGCACCTGGTATAGCTACAAGATTTAAACAAGCTGACAGCAGCCTGCAGAGCTCTTTGCTTGAGGTTGGTCCCTCAAATGCTGTGTTTTCTGTCTCTTTCCCTAGTGGGGCGCAGAAGTGCATGAAGTGCAAGGAGGCCTCCCCTGTGTTAGTCATTCGCGTTGGAGATGCCTTTTGCAAGTAAGTTGGCTAGGAAAGAAATAGCTGGGGTGATTTGCAAGAGGACACCCTGTTGAAATGCTCGGAGCATTCCTATCTTTAGAACCTCCTTTGCTGATCTGTATAAATCTATTTGAAAGAGGATTGTTTAGCATACAGATTGCAAGAGAGATTCAAATCAAGCCAGCTAATAAAGTGCACCCCAGTTGTGTGCAACAAACCATACTCATTCAGGAGCGTGGCGTGTTGCTGCAAAAAGCCCTTACATCAGATTTGCATCTTTGCTTCTGTAAAGACCCCATCATGCAAAAGGTATTGTGATGTGAGGCCCTAGTGATGGGTAAATGCAGGTGAGCATAGGCAATGAGGACGATTCACTTGTTTTTTCTTAATTTGTAAGAGAAAGATCTGATCTGCCTCGTCCTTTTTATATGAATCTTGGAAATAGAATCTGAGGTAAACAGGATGAAGTTTACTAAGGACAAATGCAAAGTGCTCCACTTAGGAAGGAACAATCAGTCTCACACATACAGAATGGGAAGTAATAGAAATGTAGCCGTGTTAGTCTGGTCTTGATGAAACAAAATACAGGACTATGCAGCACTTTAAAGACTTACAAGATGGTTTATTAGGTGATGCGCTTTCATGGGCCAGACCCACTTCCTCAGATCAAATTGTGGAAGAAAAATGGTATGACCATATATACCAAAGAGATACAAACAAAAGTGAACACATAAAATAGACAAATCAGATTTTAGAACAGAGGAGGGATGGGGGGGAGGTTAATGTCTATGAGATAATGATATTAGAGGTGATAATTGGGGACGCTATCTCTATAATGGGTAAGATAATTAGCATCTTTGTTAAGGCCCATTCGTAAAAGTGTTGGCTTTAAGCATGAATGACAGTTCAGAGCTTCTCTTTGAAGTCTTGTGTTAAAATCTCTTTGAAGCAGCATGAAGATAAAACACCCATTCTGGTTGAAATGGCAAGAAACATTTTTCTTTGTGAAACTGTTTGATGTCTGTTTTGTGTGCATTGATTCTTTGGTGAAGTGTCTGAGAAGTTTGTCCAATATACATAAACAGACATTGTTGGCTCATTGCTGGGCTTAAACTGCAGCAAGGGAGGTTTAGGTTGGACATTAGGAAAAACTTCCTGCCTGTCAGGGTGGTTAAACACTGGAATAAGTTGTCTAGGGAGGCTGTGGAATCCCCATCTCTGGAGATGTTTCAGAGCAGGTTAGACAGACACCTGTCAGGGATATTCTAAATGGTGCTTGGTCCTGCCATGAGGGCAGGGGACTGGACTTGATGACCTCTCACGGTCCCTTCCAGTTCTAGTGTTCTCTGATTTGAGCTGTGCAGGCCAGGTTTTCCAGTTGCAGAGGCAATTTATACATGAATTACTGTGACTCGTATCAGAGGAGTAGCCGTGTTAGTCTGAATCTGCAAAAGCGGCGAGGAGTCCTGTGGTACCTTATAGACTAACTGAAGTGTAGGAACATAAGCTTTCGTGGTCAAAGACCCACTTCGTCAGATGCATGTAGTGGAAATTTCCAGAGGCAGGAATAAATATGCAGGCCAGGATCAGGCTAGAGATGATGAGGTGGATCCAATCAGGGAGGATGAGGCCCACTTCTAGTAGCTGATCTGGAGGTGTGAATTCCAAGAGAGGAGAAGCTGCTTTTGTAGTTAGCACAGGAACAAATCAGCACATCCTTAGAGCCCCGACCAGGGTTGTTCTATCTGTTACCCAAGATCCACAAACCTGGAAATCCCGGACGTCCCATCGTCTTGGGCATTGGCACTCTCACTGAAGGACTGTCTGGATATGTAGACTCTCTGCTCAGACCCTACGCCACCAGCACTCCCAGTTACCTCCGTGACACTACTGATTTCCTGAGAAAACTACAATGCATAGGTGATCTTCCAGAAAACACCATCCTAGCCCCCATGGATGTAGAGGCTCTCTACACTAACATTGCACATGTAGATTGAATACAAGCTGTCAGGAACAGTATCCTTGAGGATACCCCAGCACAACTGGTGGCTGAGCTCTGCAACTTTATCCTCACACACAACTATTTCAGATTTGGTGACAACATATACCTCCAGACCAGTGGCACTGCTATGGGCACCCACATGGCCCCACAATACGCCAACATTTTTATGGCTGACCTAGAACAACGCTTCCTCAGCTCTCGTCCGCTTACACCCCTTCTCTACCTACGCTACATCAATGACATCTTCATCATCTGGACCCATGGGAAGGAGACTCTGGAAGAATTTCACCACGATTTCAACAGCTTCCACCCCACCATCAACCTCAGTATGGACCAGTCTACACGGGAGGTCCATTTCCTGGACACCACGGTGCAAATAAGTGACGGTCACATAAACAACAACCTTATACTGAAATCCTGCCGACTGCTGTGCTTATCTGCATGCCTCCAGCTTCTATCCCGGACACACCACACGATCCATTGTTTACAGCCAAGCACTGAGGTACAACCGCATTTGCTCCAACCCCTCAGACAGAGACCTACACCTACAAGATCTTCAACAAGCATTCTGTAAACTACAATACCCACACGAGGAAGTGAGAAGACAGATTAACAGAGCCAGACGTGTACCCAGAAGCCTCCTGCTACGGGACAAGCCCAAGAAAGAAACCAACAGAACACCACTGGCCAACACCTACAGTCCTCAGCTAAAACCTCTCCAACGCATCATTAGTGATCTACAACCCATCCTGGACAATGATCCCTCGCTTTCACAGGCCTTGGGAGGCAGGCCAGTCCTCGCCCACAGACAACCCGCCAACCTGAAGCATATTCTCACCAGCAACTACACACTGCACCATAATAACTCTAACTCAGGACCCAATCCATGCAACAAACCTCGGTGCCAACTCTGCCCACATATATACACCAGCAACACCATCACAGGACCTAACCAGATCAGCCATACTGTCACTGGTTCATTCTCCTGCACATCTGCTAACATAATATACGCTATCATGTGCCAACAATGCCCCACTGCTATATACATCGGCCAAACTGGACAGTCCCTACATAAAAGAATCAATGGACACAAATCAGATATTAGGAATGGCAACATACAAAAACCTGTAGGAGACACTTCAATCTCCCTGGACACACAATTGCAGATCTAAAGGTAGCCATCCTGCAGCAAAAAAACTTCAGGACCAGACTTCAAAGAGAAACTGCTGAGCTAGTTCATCTGCAAGTTTGACACAATCAACTCTGGATTAAACAAAGACTGTGAATGGCTCGCTAACTACAAAAGCAGCTTCTGCTCTCTTGGAATTCACACCTCCAGATCAGCTGCTAGAAGTGGGCCTCATCCTCCCTGATTGGATCCACCTCGTCTTCTCTAGCTTGATTCTGGCCTGGATATTTATACCTGCCTCTGGAAATTTCCACGACATGCATCTGACGAAGTGGGTCTTTGCCCACGAAAGCTTATGCTCCAACACTTTGGTTAGTCTATAAGGTGCCACAGGACTCCTCGCCACTTTTACTGTGACTTGAGCATACATCTGCATGCCAACAAGTGGTTGGAATTGTGGTTGCAGTTAGCAGCGTGAATGCTCAGATCTGCATGCCTGTATTCTTTGCAGGTGTGGTCTTCTGTCCGTCGTACTCACTTGTACGCTGACAGCTCTGAGCTACCCCTCCTTGTGTCGGATTTAACTGGACCATTAAACAAATAGCAAATCCTTTTAAATTAATACCTGTCTATACAACTGAACTTTTTCTTCCTTGGGCTTTTTAATGTTGAAGTGTTTTGGCTCAGAAAACACAATAGGCCTACATCTACACTGGCAGCTTCTTGCGCAAGAACTCTTCCACAAGAGCACATCTACAATGCCATGTGCTTGTGCGCAAGAGCATCCATGGCAGTGGAGATGCTCTCTTGCGCAAGAAAGCTCTGATGGCCATTTTAACCATAGGGCTTTCTCGCGCGAGAAATTCATGTTGCCTGTCTACACTGCACTGGCCTATTGTGGAAGAGCTCTTGTGCTAAAGGGCTTCTTCCTGAGCGGGAGCGTCAGAGTTCTGGCGCAAGAAGCCCTGATTTCATACATTAGAACGTCGGTTTACTTGCACAAGAACACGCGGCCAGTGTAGACACAGCCTAGAGAAGGATCTAGTCTAGCAAACCAGTTTTGTTGGATTAGCTTTTAAAACGGAGCTCCACAGATTGCTGTCCCCCAACTGAAGCAGCCGTGCTCTCAGACAGAAAAAGCTAATTGATGAAATATTAAGGGGGACTTATTGCCTGACGTCAGGGTACCCCACAGCTCACTGTGCCCCCCAGTTGCCCTGTGCAGAAATCAAAGCTTTATTAGCAGCGAGAGGCAGGTGTCTGGCGCCCTGTGGTGCTGCCTGCCAAGGCTGGTCTCTCGCGTCCGGGGGGGATTGTAGGGTCTCCCTACTTACGTGCCTGTTTGTTCCCCAAGGGCCTGTTTCAGGGACTATTTTGTTCACAAGTTCCGTGCGACGCTTGGGAAGAATCGTGCCATTTTCCCAGGAGAGAAGGTAGAGTCGCTGCCTGTGGCGGGGAACGTAACGGGTGCGGATTCCCGCCACCGCGCCTCCGGTGGGTTGCTCAAGGAGTCAGCACTGGAGCGCCCCCTTCTGGCTGGTGTCTCACCTGCCGTTACCTTTGTTTGGACCCACATCCTTCCCAGACCATGGTGCCCTCCCCTCTGGATACTGCCCTGCTGCAGGGCCCCACACTCTGGGGTCCTTCCCTTCAGGGAACCCCCAACCTGCTATGCCCACTTGCCTCAGTAACCCTGTTGCCGGTCGTCATTTAGCCTCTTACCTCAGGGGCAATGCAGCTGAAAGGGCCCCTCGTTTCAGGGGCATGTGGACCTTCTGCAGCCCTGGCTGCCTCCCTAGCGCCCTCAGGCCTTGTCTCAGGCCCTGCACCTAGGAGCTCATCTGGCCAGAGCTTCCCCAGCCCTGCTTGGTGTCAGGAAGCCTCTCGCTTCCCCGGCAGCCGAGTCCTTCCTGCTGCCCCCGCAAGAATGAGACTTCCTTCCCCTGCAGAAGCCTTCATTTATACAGCCCCAGCTGGGCCCTGATTGGCTGCATCTGCCACAGCTGCTGGCTCCAGGGCTCCAGCCCTCTCCCAGGGGTGGGTTTAACCCTTAAAGGGCCAGTGCGGGGCAGACGCAGGAAGCGATGGCTGTGGGAAGGCCAGAAGGAAGCAGAGATGAATGGGTACATCTCTCGTCTCTCCCTAACAGGTCCTTCTTGCGTTATCAGGTGGCCCTGCCTCCAGCTCGATGCTTCGGCAAGTCCAAGAGGTATCTGCTCTGCGGCGTAGCCTGGGGCCGGGTTAGCCATGAAGGACCAGAGAGAGCAGTTGGGCATGGAAGGAGCAGGCCTGGGGTGTAGGGGCTGGATCAGAGGAGGCTGTCGCGCTCGTGGCGGGGAAAGCGTTGCTCTGCGGGGTGATGGGCGCCGTGCGCTTCTGTAGGCCCCCACGTCTAGATTGTATTCGTGCAAACGCTGCGGGTGGCTTCTGCCCTGCGCTTTCGTCCTAGAAGAGCAGCCGCTCCCAGCCCCATAGGGAAGCCCAAGCGAGGGGGGCAGCCAAGCCCCCTCACAGTTCCTGCGGCGGTGCGTCCAATGGGGGTGTGGAAGCAGCCACGTCCGTGTCGAAGCATGATCTGGTGAAGGCTACAGTCATCTGGGCGAGGCTGGGGCCTTCAGCCCCTCTGAAAAATCCGCTCCTGTCCGGCTGTGGCGGTAGCAAGACACCATCTCTGCCGGGGCGGTGGGTGCCTCTGACAGCCAGGATAAGAGTCCGGCCTGCTGTCTGCCAGGCCAGGGGATGCGCTAAGACGTGTAACCACGACGTCCGTTTCCCAGCGCCTGGGGCCAACTGGCTCGTTCCCATTTCTCCTCTTAGGGGCTGAGGCGGGAGACAGCCAAGAAACTGCGTTTTGTACCAGGCATCATCTATGTGGACGGTAACTCAGCTCTGCTCTGCTCCCAGCCCGTTGTGTGCACGTGGCCTCTGGGCAGCCTACACCCCGAGCTCCCTCCCTCTCCCTCTCCCCCCATGCTGCTCCCCCGAGCAGCAGCTCCTGCCTTCCCCCACCCCCTTGCTGCCTCTGATACAAGGTGGGGGCAGGGTTTCACATAGTCATTTGGATGAATTGATACCCCAGGTTTATCGATTAATCATTTCAACGTTCATACACCAACCCCCCCGAAACAGACGCGATTCAGCGAGGGGCTTTTAGAGGACGGTCGTGCAAGCTCCAGAGCTCTTCCCACGCCACTGGCATCCTGCCCGTCCGTTTGTCCCAGTCCCTTAACTTGCTGGCCTCGTAGCCTGGTTCGGCTGGTCGCCCTCCAAGTGGTGGGACCCCCCAGCTGTGCTCGGGCAGAACATGCGTGGATCTTGCCTCTGCCGTGTTTTTTCTTTTGGGGTGCCAAAGCCGCCTTCAGCTTTTCAGGGCATTGTGGGATAGGTGACCCGGATGCACGGAGTCGTGGGAAGAGCGTAATATTCGTACCTGGCCCCCGTGCCCGTGTGCAGCGTGCTCTGCCTAACGTGCATTGGCGTGTGCTGTGTGAGCGAGGGGCGTTTTCACGTACAGTTCCGCAGCGTGGCTCTGGGCAGCCCACGCGAATCCAGCTCCCACGGGAGATGGTCCTGCCTGGCGGAAGATGCTGGCAACGGCTGCCCGTCTGCACTCCTGTCTTACAGAGGAGGGTGGCTGCAGCTTGCTCCATTGTGTGCAGTCGTCTGGCCCTGGCCAGCTGCCCTGTGCGCCCTCCCGAAAGAGAGGCCCATCTCCCCGCTTGCTGGTGAGGGGGGTGGAAGTGGCTGCAGGCCTGTTGGGTGGGTGGGTCCCCTCCCCACGATGGAGACGTCTCCCCTGCAAGGCAGCTAAATCCCCGTCCGGCGTATCTTGTGTGCTGCTCAGAGGGAGCCGTGTGCGGGCAGAGCCCAGCTGAGCGAGAGGAGACGCTGCTCCAGATGGAGGCCATCCTGCGCGCCTCGGGATTCCCGTATCACCTGGCCCGCCTGGAGGAGGTAGGGTGAGGTGCCGGCGCTGGGGCGGAGAGGCACGGCAGGGCTGGGGGCTCCTTCTGGGCAAGAGATCACGTGGCCCAGAGCCCCCCACTGGGCTGGGAGCCGCTGGAGCTGTCCAAGGCCCCTGCTCAGGGTGGCACTCGGTGCGTGGGGCGCAGTGGGAGCCAACGAGGCTGTGATGGGAGAGGCAGCTGGGTGGGAGTGTGGCCCTGACTTCCAATCCCAGGGCTCCTCCGGGATCCGGGTGTTGCCAGCTCCCGAGGCCCCGATCTTGCTGCTGGGGGTGGGGGTCTCGGAGGCCCCAGGCAGGCGCTCACGGGTCCCGTCCCCCTGCTTGCTCCATGCAGGTGTTCGACTTGCCCGGCTCCGTCCTGCAGCGTGGGCCCCACCGCCCTGCGGGCCCCGGGGCCAGCTACAAGGAGGCGGTGGAGAGCTTCATCCACCAGCACAGGCAGGCGGAGGGCGGAGCCCCGGAGCGGCTGGCGGAGCTCAGCACGCGGGCCATGCCCGGAGCAGAGACACCGGGCGGGCGGGGAGCCAGGCCGCTGGCTGCAGCCCGGACGGAGCAGCTGCTGCAGCTCTTTGGCTCTGTGAAGACGCTGACGGCGAAGGAGGAGCTGCTGCAGGCCCTGCGGTGAGTCCCCGCCGGGGAGCTGGGAGGAGGGGGGCCCTGGAGCGAGGCTCCGCGCTTCGCGCTCAGCCTGCGCCGGAGGGGAGGGCTCTTCCCTGTCCTGATCCATCCCAGCATGCACTGCTTCGCAGCCGTGGGGCCGCAGCTCCCTGCCATGGCCCTCGCGCTCTGGGCCAGCCCCCCGCGAGCTCTGGGGCTCTGCCCATTCACTAGCCTGCCCAGGCGGGGGTTGGCAGGGCACCCAGCTGCCTTTGGAAGTCAGTGGGGCTTGGCGCCCCCTTGGGAAAGCCCAGCCTGCTCATCTCACCCTCCTTGAGACCCCCCAGGAGGAGTGGGCTCTGCCGGCCCCCTGCCCGCTGGGTGGGCGGCTCGCTGGGCCAGCTGGCGCCCGGGAGGTGCTGCGCAGGGCCCAGGGCTGGAACCCGCACTCACGTCTGGCTTCTCCTTCAGGACCCACCTGATCCTGCACACGGCCAGGGCCCAGGGCTACTCCAAGGTCCTGATGGGAGACAGCTGCACCCGCCTGGCTGTCAAGCTGCTGACCAACCTCTCGCTGGGACGGGGAGCCTCCCTCGCCATGGACACAGTAGGTGCTGGCCGTGGGGGGCAGGCGTCAGAGCTGGGTGAGATTCGCCCCTTACCTGGACTCCGCTGTCAGCCCCTTTCCCCGGCCGGAGGCTTTGGGCCTAGCACTGCCAACCAGCTGGGCTGGGGGAAGGGGGGCTGGGGGCAGGACCCCCCCCCCAGGTTCAGCCCTTGCTGGCAATGGCTCCCATGGGCCTCTCTGCTCTGCCCGGGTCTTGGCAGCCACGAGATGAGGCCTGTCGGGGCTGAGGGAGACGGTGGTGGTGCTGAGCGCGCCCGCTGCGTGTGTAACCCTCACGTGGGCACCGAGCAAAGGGCTGCTCCTTCCCCGCTTTGCAGCAGCCTCCGGGCCTCTCGGGCACATGGGCCTCAGAGCAGAGCGGCGTGGGAGCTGCCCTGCTCCTGATCCGATCGGTTTCCACTCCCTGCTCCCCGGGAAGGGAGTTTACCTGCCCGTGAAATTGACATTTCTCAGCTGCAGCGGCAGACGCTGGAGCTGGGACAGATGCCGCTGCCCTGAGTGCTCGAGCCAGGGCTTTCAGTCGGGCAAGCGGAGCCACAGTGGCAGCAAGGGCCTGGCTGCTCCGGTCCCCGTAGCCTGCGGCTCCCACGCGCTCGGGGACTGGCTTCACACGCAGAGAATGCTCAGGGCTGCACAGCTCTCCCCTCCTTCCCCCCCCGCCCCCACGGGCACCAGAACCGCCGGCAGCGACCCAGGCCAGGCCCAAACCCCAGGAATTCCTGGGGCCCTCTGAGCTCCGAGCACTAGACCGAGTTAGAAACTGACGGGAAGCCAGGCCTACAATTACACCGAACCCATTTCCTGCAGATCCGAAGCGGGGCGTGGAGCTAGGGAAACGCCAGCCCCCGGGAAGCCGCCTGGGAGAGCGCGGGTTTTTAGGGCTCGTTTGAAGCAGCGCAGCGGCCAGAGAAAGAAGCGGCTCTTTCGCCCTGTCCCAGGAGCAGGAGGAGAGCGGGGGTGGGAGGGGTGCCCACGCACGCGCAGTGGAAGGATCGTGGTGAAACGTCGAGGCCGCGGCAGGGGCACCGGTAAAACCAGCCCGCCCCTCCCAGCGTAGGCAGCCGCGCCCCGCACTGGGAGGCCAGCGAGAGAGAACCGGGCCGGACGTTTCCCCCCCACAAGGGACAGATGATGTTACATCCCCTCGCGTGGCCACGGGCGGTCAAGCCAGGTGCTTTGGGGGTCTCTGCCTCCCACGAAGCCAGTGCTGGGGGCCAGCGCCTGGCCGTGACAGGCTGCCGCTCTGCTCCAGCGCGTGGTCCCTATGCCCCTGGCTCCTGCTTGCTTGTCAAGGGGGATCCCAGGGCCTGCTTTGCCCACTGTGCAGACAGCAGCTGAGCCCTGCTCCGGGCCTGGGCGATGCAGGCAAGCGGGGAGCCAAGGGCCGGAAAGGCTGGTGGGGAGGTGCTGCTCTGATGCACACTGGGACCCTCAGGTGGTCTCAAAGCCGTGGGAGACCTGGAGCAGAGATGCTGCAGCCAGGAGCAGTGGGGCCCTGTGGGGCCCAGCAGGAGGCCTCTGCTGACTCAGATCCTCTTCCCCTGACGTGTCCCTTTGCAGGAGGCCGGGCAGGGAACCAGACAAACCCTCACCCTGCTGGGATCGGCCTCGGCCCCGGCCCAGGCCGCACGCCCAGCCTGAGATCCGCCCCCGCTCCCTTGGGCAGGCAGTGTTGCTGACTGGTTAGAGCGAGAGGCTGGGAAGGGGGACTCTAGTCCCTGCTCCAGCATGGACTCCCCGAGGTCACGTAGGTGCCCCCGGTGCCCCCGCCCCGCAGGGAGACGGGGTAGCGGGAGGCCGGAGGGGTTTGGCTTGCTCCCGGGAGCCAGGGCGGAGCAGCCAAGGGCCGTTGAGCAGCCTGCGCGCGCCCGGCAGTGCTCAGACCCGAGCTCTCGGCCCCGCGGGGGGGCTGGCGTTGGCCGGGAGGGCAGGCCGGTCCCTCACCTTCTCTCCCCGCAGGGCTTCTCGGACGATCGCCATGGCGACGTGCTGGTGGTGCGGCCCATGCGGGAATACTCCGCCAAGGAAATCGCCTTCTACAACCGCCTCTTCGGCGTCCCCACCGTCCTCACGCCTGCCTTGGACACCAGGGTAGGAGAGCGCGGGGCTGGGCCAGCCTGGCTCCAGGCTCAGCTGGCCGGCCGGGGCCTCGCCTAAGCCACAGGGCACTCGCCGACGGGCCTGCCTGCCGCCGTCCCGGACAGGGATGGGCAGAGAGGCTGGGTCCGGCCCACGCAACTGGGGGAGGCACCGGCAGACCAGGCTAACGGCCCCTCCCCCGGACATCGCATGGCGCCGATTCCATCCCTCCAGCTGCTCTGCTGGGGGGGGACAGGCCTGGGGCCCGCTGGGCAGGGATTCTCCATATGGCTTTCTCCCCCAGGCCCCGGAGAAGGCCAGCATCCACCGGGTGATCGAGCGCTTCCTCTACGGGCTGCAGGCTGAGTTCCCCTCCACTGTCAGCACCGTGTACCGGTGAGGGCTCGCCCCGTGGCTGGGGCAGAGAGGCCTGCAGCGCCCCCTGCTGCACGGGGCGCCTGGCCTGGAGGGGGGTGGGGCACTGGCTGAACCATGCATACAGCCCAGGAGTGGGGAAGGGGCTGTGGGGCGGGAGCAGGGAGCCTGGGGCTGGTGCAGGGAGGTGTGGGGGGCAGGCGGGTTTGAGACGTGCCCCAGCGCAGCCCGGGCCGCGGTGCAGGGAGAGGCCCCGTTTGCCCGCACGAGCTGGGGGCGCGGCTCTGACTGCCCGGCACTTACCTCGGTGTGTCCCCCGCGGCCTGTAGGACGGGCGAGAAGCTGAGCGCCGCCCCTGGAGACGCCGGCCCTGCCCCCGGCGCGGCAGAGCCCGAGCGCTGCCTCCTGTGCTTGTGCACCCTGGACACCAACGTGGGTAGGTGGGACGCCGCCCGCCCCCGCAGGGCTCCGGTCCCTCGGCCCGCCCCTCAGGATCCCCCTGAGCCGGTCTAGAGCCAGGCGCCAGCTGCTCTCGGCTCCCTGCCCGGCGGGGTCTGGCCCCTCGCCGTTCCCCTGGAGCAAAGCGGGACCCTGGCCGTGGGTGGGGCACTGGGGGCCCGGAGATGCAGCCTGGCACAGGGCAGACCGGGCATGTGTGGGGGACTGACTAGCCTCTTGCCCCCTCGGCCCCGCTGAACTAGGGCCTGGTTATCACAGGGTCCCTCCTGCGGGGAACTTGCCTCGGGCTGTGCCCAGCCTGGGGGGCGTCTGCAGGCCAGGCTGGTGAGGTTTGCTCTGCCGGCGGGGGTCACTGGCCTGCCCGGGGTGCTGGGTGGGGAGCAGCAGCCGGGGGCTCTGACTCCTGTCTCTTGGCGCAGAGGAGGGCTCGGCTCTGCAAGCCATCCTGGTCTCGGAGCAGCTGTCCGGGGAGAGGCCGCCGGCTGCGTCGCCAGCCGGGCCAGGGGCCTGCGCGGGGGCAGCGGAGCAGAGAGGCTGCTGCACGCACGCGACCGCCCCACGGTAAGGCGCCTTCCCCAGACAAACCCCCAGCCCGGGATCCAGGCGCCATACGCGGCCTCCTGGCCCCACCTGGGCGCCCCGGCCGGAGCTGCAGCCACCCTGGCCCCCAGCCAGCTCCCCACACGGCGCCTGCGGGGTGGGGATCCGGGGGGAGCACTGGCCCCCGGCCACAAGCCTCACTTCTGCCTTCTCCCCTCAGGGCCGACTTCCTGCCCCTGCTCTGCTACGGCTGCCGGCTGACCATCAAGGACACGGTGAGCCCTGGGCTGCTCCTCTCCTGCCCTCAGAGCTCAGCCCTGCTCTAGGGCCTGGCCCACATGGCTGCTGGGGGGAGAGGTTCCCTGCCCCATCCAGGGCTGAGCGGGCGGGACACCCGGCGCTGCGTGTGCCGTCCCTGCTGCGCCTGCGGAGACGCTGGCAGCACGGGAAGGGAGACACGGGGGGCAGCCCGTCACCACCGCTCTGCTCTGTTGCAGGCCTGCCTGGAGAGCCTCCCGCCCTACGTCCGCTCGGAGGCAGCGCGCCGCAGCCGCAGGTACGGGGATGGGCCGGCATCGGACCCCCAGGGCTGGGATCCCACTCCCGTCCCTGGCAGGGGCAGTTAGAAGGTCCAGACTCCGGCCGGTGCCTGGGCCCCAGCCAGGAGCTCACGCCCAGCCTGGCAGGGCTGGCTCTGAGCCGCTGCTGGTTTTCCAGGGCCGCCATGAAGCAGCAGATCCAGGAGTTCTTGCTGGAAGACGACGCTGTGACGCCGGGTGAGAGCTGACAGGCCGTCAGGGCTCCCTCCTGGGCGCGAGACCCCAGGGCCCTGCTCCAGTGCGAGGGACCAGCCTGTTCCAAGCCCTGGCTGGCTCTGGGAGGCCGGGCGAGAGCTCCCCCGCCTCCTCCCGCAGGCTGTTCCCAAGAGGAATGAATTCGTTCACACTCCCCCCCCCCCCCCCCCCCGTGCACAGCTGCCCCCCCGGCCAGGCTCGCATGCCCAGCTGTGCGCCATGGGGCCCGCGCAGGGCGGACTCTCTCCCCAGGGAGGAGACCAGCGAGGCGGCTGTGCTGCAGAAGTGTCAGCGGCTGGAGTCCAGTCAATATTAGGGGCTCTGCTCCTGCAGTGGGGTGGCCCGGGTCACCGTGCCAGGGCCTCCCCTCCTCCTGGGCTGGGGGGCTGCTCCCTGCCCCAGGGCTTGGGGTGCAAGCTGGTTCCTGCCCTTCTGCAGGAGGAGACCCCTCTGGTCTGTGCAGCCGCAGGGATAACTGGGAGCTTCCTCGGCTTAGCACACTGGAAGCAGCAGCCAGGGCCCTTGTGCCCAGGCAGGGAAGGCCGGCTCCAGGCAGGAGCAAGGGGCAGAGGCTGCTGGCTCCCCCCAGTCAGGCATGCGCAGAGGCCTTGGCTTGGCTTTTATTAGAGATCTGTATAAATAAAGTATTTGAATTTTTAAAAAAATCTACAGTCCAGCTGGAGCGACACCCCTACCCCCGTGGCTGGCAGGGGGCCAGTCCTGGGAGCTGCCGGCGCGACTCCGTACGCTGGTGCAGGCCAGAGGAGAGGCAGGCCCAGCTCAGGCGAGCGGGGCCCCCTGCTTGCACCCAGGGGTGCTGGCCGGTACACGGCTGGGGGAGGAGTATTGCTTTGGAGTGTGACCGCAACCGGCTTCACAGGGCACCGAGCAGCTGGGCCAGTTGACCGTGGCCGGCTGGCTGGGAGTTGCCGCTGCAGGAGTGGAGAGGCAGGTGCAGCGGGGAGTTCAGGGGGCCCACGACCATCATCTTCCCCGGGCAGGAGCAGCTGCTGAATGGGATCCAGAGCCCGGCCGCTAGCAAGGCACTGAGGTGGGGCCGGGCAGGCGTCTCCCCCCACCCAGCGGGCACTGCCCCCAGCTGCCGTGAAAGGCCGAACAAGTTGTAAAGCAGTTAAGAAACTTCCTTTAAAAAGCACAAGGCCAGGCTCCCCCTGCGGGTGGCGCAGGGCACCACTCCGCCCCCCAGGCAGGGCTGGTGTCCCCGGCCGGCCAGGGGACGGGGCTGACTCAGGCCTGCAGCCCCCGGGGCTGGGTTAAGGCTGCAGGGGTCCGGAGGGCCCGTGGCTCCCAGCCTGCAGCGATCACGGCGGGTCCCTGCTATTCCTTCTCCCGTGTCCACTTGATCATGGTCTCGGGCGAGCGGTAGAGGAAGATGAGCTTGGCGTACAGCTCCTCCTCCAGCTCCAGCTCGCCGGTCTCGCGCACCAGGAAGATGTCCTGGCACAGCTTGAGGATGCGGTCCACGCACGGCAGCTCCTCGAACATGATGGAGTGCGAGATCTCGCTGAAGAAGCCCCGCACGAACTTGCCGATCACCAGCACGATGGACACGTACAGGCCCATGATCCTGCCAGGGGGAGGTGGGGTCAGCGCAGGCTGTGGGGGGCTGCCGGGCTGGAGCGGAGGGTGGGGACGGGCCCCCTCGAGCACGACAGCGGGAAGCCCTGAGCCCGGCTGTACCACACGGAACCGGGGAGCACAAGCTGTAGGGGCCCCCCTGCAAGGCCTCCCGCCCTGCATGCGAGGGCCTGGCCCACAGGGAGTCCTGCAGCTGTGCTCAGACAGCATGTCCCCCTCATGCTACCAATGGGGAGCGCCCCCCAGCCCTGGGCTGGTGCCCTGCCCGCCGCCTCTCCATATCCAAGAGCAATTGGGCCTCTGGCTGATATCCCTCCACACCCAAGCTGCTACCGCAGGCTCCTCCCTCCTCCTTCCCCTTCCTCCAGCTGTAGCCGCTGGCGGCTGCTTTTGGGGGTCCGGTCCCCGGCACTCACCCGTAGCCGGCCAGGAAGCCCAGGCTGGGAGGGCTGACCTTGTCGTTGAAGATCACCATGGGCAGGATGTGGCAGTCCTGCCGGCAGTCCGCCAGCCGCACCACCCACCACTCCAGGAAACTGCCGCTGCCGCGCCCCGGGCCCACGCGCTCCCGCTTCAGCTGCACCTCCATGCCCAGGTAGCTCTGCTCCTCCTCTGGGGCCGGGACAGAGCAGGGTCAGGCCCCCCCAGGTGCAGCCCAGCCACCCCCTGAAGTGCCCCCTGCTGGGCCCCGCCCCCCAGTCCCTCCGCCCCCTGCTGGGCCACGCCCACGGGCAGCCCCGCCCCACAGTCCCTCCGCCCCCTGCTGGGCCACGCCCACGGGCAGCCCCGCCCCACAGTCCCTCCGCCCCCTGCTGGGCCACGCCCATGGGCAGCCCCGCCCCACAGTCCCTCCGCCCCCTGCTGGGCCACGCCCATGGGCAGCCCCGCCCCACAGTCCCTCTGCCCCCTGCTGGGCCACGCCCACGGGCAGCCCCGCCCACAGTCCCTCCGCCCCCTGCTGGGCCACGCCCACAGGCAGCCCCGCCCCACAATCCCTCTGCCCATCACTGCAATGCCTGGTGCTTCAGGGGTGCCCTTCTGCTGCCTGGGGCTAGGCTCCTCACGGGGGGCCCTGTGGCTGGGCAGCATAGCAGGTGGGGCCATTTTCCTCTCGCCTGCCCCCCTCCGAGGAACCAGGCTGCACAGAGACTGGGGACGCCCGTCACCCTAGACATGGGGGTGCGCCCCTCTGCCCTGCCCCCCACGACAAGGTGCTCCCCTCAGCAAGTGGCTCCGCATGGGGGCAGCGCCTGGCCGGCTCACCTGGCAGCAGCTGCTTGACGGGGTTGGCCTCTGGGCCATTGGGCGCCCGGATGTACTGGGGGAAGAGATGTGGGACTTGCCTGCAACACAGGGAGGGGTGAGGGGGCTGTGCCAAGGGCCCCTGCTGGGGCGGCCAGGCTCCGAGGAAAGGGGCATGGGGACGGCTGGCAGAGGCGCTGTGCTTGGTGGGCGCTGCCCACCTTGTGCTGTTCCCTGCTGCCCCCCCCCGCGTCCCGCTGCCCGATGGCCCGTCCTCCCCACTGCCAGCCCGTCCCCACCCTCCATGCCATTTCCCGCTGCCAGCCCATCTGCCCTGCACCGTTCCCCACTGCTGGCCCGTCCCATCCTGCGCCATCCCCCACTGCACCCACATGCCAGGGATCAGCCAGTTGGGTACCATGAGCTGCCCCCAGCCTGGCCGCCCGGCAGCCCATGGTTCATGGCGAGGAGGGGGTTGTAAGTGGCCTGGCCCCCCGGCGCTGTCCCACTCTGCCCCAGGGCAGTGCCCACACTCACACGGGGGCGTCCCTGGTCCCCTGCAGCAGGTTGGCCAGCTCGGTGCGGACTGGGGTGCCGGGCAGCAGGTCGGTGGTGTGCTTCTCGAAGGTGTGCTCCACGGTGCCCCCCTTGCCTAGGTCCCTGCGGGAGAGGGGTGGCAGGTGAGTGGGGTGGGGGGCAGGTCCAGGGCAGCGCCCCGCCCGGACCCCACCTACCTCTGGAAGTTCCAGGTGAAGCGCAGCGTGATGTCCGACGAGCCGTTCAGCAGCTCCCGCCGCAGCTGCTCCCGACTGGGGGGGCTGATGCTCCACAGGGAGCCCGAGCTGCCCTCGATGCGCGCCGTCACGATGTCCTCGTAGCCGTACAGCGTGATGAACTGCATGGCCACCTGCCGCCGCACGGGGCATGTCAGGGCGGGCACGGGGCATGGACCCTGACCCAGAGCCGCCCCGCTCCGGGATCGGCCCCTGCCGCAGGACCACCCAGCCCCAGATCCCACCCCAGACTGCGACCCTGCCCCCAACACGGCCCTGCCCCAGGCATGGTACCCCTCCGCTACCCCCAGGCAAGGCCCTGCCCCATGCACCATCCCCCTCCCCCAGGCTTGGCCCCCACCAGTCACTGACACCAGGTGGTGGGGAGACCGTTGGGGGGCAGTGCAGGGCAGGGACCCCCACCCCTGTCAGGAGATGGAGACATCTGGTCCACCCATGCCTGTGGGTGCTTCCCCAATGGGGCCAGACAAGGGCACCTGCTCGGAGGCGCCTGCATGCCAGCCCCCCAGGGAGCCAGTCCCATGGCACAGAAGGTCGCATGGCGGGAGCCAGGCCCCAGAGCAGCCAGCCAGCCAGCCCCAGCTGGTCCCCACTACTGCCCCCCTGGGAATCAGACTCCCCCTCTCCCCTCGGCGGCTCTGCCCAGCCGTGCCCCCTTACCGGCTGCCGCTCAAACTGGTGGGTGAGCGCCTCGTAGTCCTGGGGCGTGAAGGGCTGCAGGGACTGCTGCTGGGCGCTCGTGGTGAAGAGTGGCTGCGAGGCAGCGGGGAGCCAGCGTCAGGGCAGGGCCAGCCCCAGCCACGGCCCCCCCGCCCCGTGCCGCGCCCGCTGGCAGCGAGGCTGTGCGGGGAGGGGCGCGGGGGCACTGAAGCCGCAGGCCCTGCTGTCCAGGGATCTCAGAGCGCCTGCAGGCCCAGGGTCACGTGGGGGGGGGAAGGGAGCAGGCACAGCCAGGAACCGGAGTCCAGGCCATCGCCTGACTCCAAAGCAGCCAAGCCCAGGCCAGCGGCGCCTGAGAAAGGTCCCCGGGTCCCCTCGCTCAAGCCGCGCGGATGGCGATCGGAGCCAGGGCCCCCCCCCCCCCCACCTGGGCCCAGCCCCGGCCGGTACCTCGTAGCCCCCCAGCTTGAGGGTGACAGTGACGTCGATGGGGTGGTTGACCACGCCCACCACGGAGCGCACCAGCGACATGAAGAGCAGAGGGAACCAGATGATGCAGATGAGGAAGAGGATGATGAGGCCGCCCATGCCGTACTTGACGATCTTCTTCTTCTTCTGGCCCTTGGGCTGCGGGTATTTCTGCGGGGAGAGGCAGGCTCAGCGCGGGGCTGGCGGGGCTCCCGGAGGCCCCGGCCTGGCCTGGGGAGGGACGCGCCTGCCCCGGCCGTGCGGACGGCTCCCAAGGGGCACGGACACCCAAGTGTTTTCCCTTCTTTGTCTCTGGGGCAGTTTTCTCTCCAGCTACTGAGGGGGACAGACAGAATGTAAGTCTGTCTGTCTGTAAGTAGGGTAAAGTTTAGTTGTCCCTAACACACTGTCGCATGTTCCCAGTCAGGACGGGGACAGCTGAACCCCCCAGTTACTGGCTTTCTGTTTTTGTAGCCTCTCTGATCTGCCTGTGCACCCAACCACCCCAGCCAGGGTCGGCAGTATTGTACACGCTGGCTAGTCAGGCCTGGACTTCCAAGCCACGGAGACGCGAAGGGACGGGTTGCTTCACTTCACGTTTTTTCTGTACTGGCTCCGTGGACCACAGAGTTGTAGAATGGTTTATGTGATGTGCTTAATGGGGAGTGTGAGAACGAATGTGAAACAGCTCTAACTCCGCTGGCCGCCTTTCTCTGGTGAGCAGGGAAGAACAGCCTTCTAGGCCCTATACAGATGTATCAGGCAAACTGCTCGGCTACGTCTAGACTGGCATGATTCTCCGCAAATGCTTTTTACGGAAATGTTTTTCTGTGAAAAGCATTTGCGGAACAGAGCGTCTAGATTGGCACGGACACTGTTCCGCAAAAGCTCTTTTTGCAGAAAAGCGTCCGTGCCAATCTACACGCGGTTTTGTGCAAAAAAGCCCCGATCGCCATTTTCGCCATCAGGGCTTTTTTGCACAAAACAGTTTTTAACTGTCTACACTGGCCCTCTTGTGCAAAAACATTTCCGGAAAAGGGCTTTTGCCCGAACGGGAACATCAAAGCATTTGTGCAAGAAGCACTGATTTCAGACAGTAGAACGTCAGTGCTTTTGCGCAAAATCAAGCGGCCAGTGTAGACAGCTGGCAAGTTTTTGCGCAAAAGCGGCCGCTTTTTCGGAAAAACTTGCCACTCTAGACGCAGCCACCGTGTCGGTATCTGATGTCAAGACAGACAGAGATCAGCAGGATCCCTGGGAGTCAGCGTGATCACACTGTTGCTCTTAGGAGTTATCAGAGGAATAGATTGTGTTATAAAGAAAATATCATGAATGAATGAAAAGTTTGTACTAATAGAAGCTTTGTATTAGGAAACAGATTGATACCTTTTGTGTGAACAGTTGTCTCCCTTCTCCCAGGTGTGAAATGATTGTGCATTTCCTGAGGAAGGGGTGTGCGGGAGTTTGGAGAGAGAACTTGTAGGCCCAACAGTTTCAGAGTCCAGACAGTGGGGAGGGGAGAGGGCTGGAAGACTCAGAGGCATCAAGGCTCCATAAATTGGGCCCAGTGCAAAGCAGACAGATGGAGGGCATGTGAGCGGCCTTGCAGTGTTAAGAAACAAGTGCGCGGTTACAGACAAGACAGCCTTGAAACAACACCGGAAAGGAGGCACCGATATACTGATGTCAGATGGCAAAGAACAACTTCCCGATAACCAGATGTTAAAATGGTGATTGATTAAGAGCTGACGAAGCAAAATGCACAGATTGGAATGGGAGAAAAGTCCTATAGAAGATGGGGTGTCTTGCATTAATCTCTGGGTCTCGTCTGGTCATCACCAGAGCATCGGTCCGGACCCAGAGAAGCCCCCCCAGTTCCTCTCCTTCATATTTAACTTGCCTGGCTAGTAAGTTAATGTGAGCAGCAGACTGGTAACTTCAAGCAATGACAAGATTTTGTGCCTGTGTTTGTGTGTCTGTGGGCTTGTCTCTATGGAGCAGATGCTAAGTGTTTTTCTACTGTATTCTCAATAAATGCGGCATGTTGCCTTTTCCCCAGAAAAAGATCCCGTGTGCTTCTTATTAGCTTAACAACTCTGCTTCCAGCACTGCACCTCTCACAGCGACCTGCATTGTCCTTCCGATACGCTTTGTCCCTGGCTAGTCCTGCGTCCCATTGCTTATCACCCTGTCATGTTACTGGATTTTAAGCAAAATGCAGGACAATGTAGCACTTTAAAGACTAACAAGATGGTTTATTAGATGATGAGCTTTCGTGGGCCAGACCCACTTCCTCAGATCAAATAGTGGAAGAAAGTAGTCACAACCATATATACCAAAGGATACAATTTAAAAAAATGAACAAATATGAAAAGGACAAATCACATTGCAGAACAGAAGGAGGATGCGGGGGGGTGGGAAGGGGGAGGAAGGAAGGTAAGTGTCTGTGAATTGCTGATATTAAAGGTAGGGAGAGTGGGATGTTTGTGAGTTAATGGTATTACAGGTGATAATTGGGGAAACTGTCTTGATAATGGGTGAGAAAGTTCAAAGACTTGTTAAGTCCTTGTCGGTAAGTGTCGAATTTTAACATGAATGACAGTTCAGAGGATTCCCTTTCAAGTGCAGATGTAAAAGGTCTTTGTAGCAGAATGCAGGTGGCTAAGTCATTTAGAGAGTGTCCTTTCTGGTTAAAGTGGCAAGAAACTGTTTTCTCTTTGTGATCTTGTCTAATATCTGTTTTGTGGGCATTAATCCTTTGGCGAAGTGTCTGAGATGTTTGTCCAATGTACATAGCAGACGGACACTTTCGGCACATGATAGCGTAGATTATATTTCTGGATGCGCAGGAATATGTGTTCTTGATCTTATAACTCACTTGGTTAGGTCCAATAATGGTATCAGCAGAATGAATATGTGGATTTTAAGGGGAGCAGCCAGATAACGTTTGCCTCAAAGGTGTATACAAAAGGGGGCCATGTGAGGTGTCCAAAGAAAGCTTGTGTTCTACTGATTCTGTGTGTGCTATTCATGTACTTGTATAATATCTGTATGTGGAGTTATAAACATGTACTCTGCAAGGAATGCTCAGCCAATGGCTATGCTAATTAGCAAGGTGCCAATACACATCTCAGGAATGTGACTGATACTTAAGGGCTACCAGCATGGAACACAGGGATAGGCCACGGGACCAGGTGACCTGCTGCGGCCAAGATGATGCCAGGAGAGGGATACAAGTGCCATGTGGCACCCTCCATCTAGATCTTCAGCTCAGCTCTTGATCCCAGAGGCAGCCTTGCAGGGAACCACGAGCCAGAAAGAACAGTGGACCCATCCTGACAGAGGATGTACACCAGAGACTTTTAAGCCAGCAGTTATAACATCTCTGCTGCAAACCTGTATCGAGAACCAGGTGATTTGATGCATGTAATGCATTATCCTTTAACAACCTCACTCCCGCACTCTTCTTTCTTTTAGTAAGAAACCTTTAGATGTTAGATTCTAAAGGACTGGCCCAGCGTGATCCTGTGGGTAAGATCCAGAGTGTAAATTGACCTGGGAACTGTGGCTGGTTTCTTGGGACCGGAGAACCTGTTTGGGTAGGTGAGATCGGGTTCTAGAACCCCTCACCGGTGTGTTAGGCCCGGGGCTGATTGGGGCACAGGGAGAGCTGGGATGTCTGAGGGGTTTTGCTCGTGAGGCTTCTGGCTGGCCAGATAGGCAGGTGAAGTGCTCGGTGGGGCTGGTCTGTGGCCTGTCGGGAAGGTCTCCAGTCAGTGGCCGTAAGGAGCCCCAAGTCTGAGCAATTTGCCCTAAGCGGACGCCCTCAGCCGTGCCCAGACCCAGCTCGGTCAGTTACACACCTTCCAGGATGCCTGCCACACCCTCCGTAACACCGGCCGCGCGAGCTCAGCCATCGGAGTGTTTCGGCTGCCGGCCTTTCCCGGAGCACTTGGGCATCTGCTCACTATTCCCTCCTTGCCTTCCCGGGGTGGTTTAAATGAGACTCGTGTAGGTTCAATGAGACTGCTCCTCACTAGCTGCTCCCAGGAGTTTGCCAACTTCTCTCCTCACCTCTGTCCCGGGAGACAGAGCTCCCCCTCGCATCATTTCATCCCCGGGGGCTGCCCCAGGGCAGCAGGTCTCTGGGGGAATGGCCAGCCCTGCAGCCCAGGGCTGTGTCTGCCTGAACCGGGTGCTCCTCCGCACCGGTCGGCTCGTGCGACACCCCCGTGACCTCTGGAGCAGTGGGCGCTGGCCGGCCGTTGGCAGCGCTGTGCGGCGCAGGGCTGGCTGCTACCGCTGCAAAGGGAGGGGGAGTCCTACCTTCTCGGTCTCCCGGCTGCACTTGATGATGAAGATGTTGGCGTAGATGTCCTCCACGCACATCCAGTTGGAGAGGGACAGGGTGGTATCTGTCCAGACCCAGTCCATCACGGCCCGCAGCTCCACCAGGAAGGGCACCAGGCGAAACCTGCCCCAGGCCAGAGGAGAGGGAGTGGTTACCGGGTCACCCCAAGGGAACCAGCTGCCTTCTGTCCACCAGGGGGTGCCCTCCACACAGGATCCCCTGCTCAGGGGCAGGCCTGGGGTGCTGACCACCTGCCAAGCTGGGTCATCCCATTCTGCCAGCCCGGGACGCGCCCCTCCCTCGCGATGGTGCTGCACGGCCCCTGCACCCGGTCCCAGGGAGAGAGGCTTCTCGGCCAGGGAGGAGCCCAGCCCCCCAAGCCCCGAGGGGGCCCGTTACCCTTGGAAGAGGAAGAGGTTGAGGTGGTTGTATTTCTTGGTCAGGAAGTTGCCCAGGATGCGGGTGGGGTAGCCACAGCGGATCTGATAGGCCGACAGCGCGAAATAGATGCACTTCACAAAGTACCACAGCTGGGCCACCGGGTTCAGGCTAAACATCCTGCGGGGCAGAGCCGGGGGAGAAGGCGGTGAGGCCGGGAGAGGGCTGGGCCGTTGCTCCTGCCTGGCTCCACCCTGTAGGGTGCAGGCATCTGCCTGGCGCCGGCTGCCTCCAAGCGGGATTTGCCGGCTGCCGCTGGCTTGGATTCCCACCCTGCTGGGCCAGGCCGGACCCCAGGCAGCATGTGCATTGAGGTCACACTCCCCGGCTCGCCTCATCGCCCTGCCCCCTGGCTGAGGGGCAGGGCAGGGCTGGGCTCCCCCCGGGAGTTGACCAAGATGGGCTTAGAACCCCGGCATCCCGGCTCCCTAGGACCTGGGCCGCGACCAGGCAGCCGCCCTCCCGTCGTTCGGTGCTGAGCAAGCGAGGTGCCCAGGCAGCTCCCCCACCCCGAGGGGGACGGACCTTTCGGTGACCGCCGGCAGGATGAAGAACATCCAGAGGTGGATGCCGAAGACCAGGAAGACCTGGAAGATGAGCTTGCCCAGCACGGTCTTGCGGAGGTAGAGGGCCCGGTCGATGACCATGGTGGAGAACTGGATGAGCAGCATGACCAGGAAGGCCTCTGGCACCTGGTCGTCCGACAGTGAGGAGGTGATGTCGGCCGCGGCCGAGTGTTTCTGGGGGGAAGCAGAGAGACGGGCCGTTGCAGTGCACAGTGCCGGGCCGGGGGCCCCGTGGGGCAGCCCCACAGGGCGGCTGGAGCAGGTGGGCGGGGCAGGCGCCTGGCCCGGGGCAGCGGGTCCCCAGGGGAGTGGCCGGCCCTGCAGCCCAGCCGGGGCCCAGCTTACCCCGAAGGCCCAGAACCCGAAGATGATGATGATGAAGTCGACCACGTCGGCCAGGAACATGAGGGCGTAGACGTCCGTGGCAGCCCGGTACTTGGTGCACAGGAGGGCGCAGAAGAAGCACCTGAGTGGCTGGTACATTGTCTGTGCCCTGAGAGTGGGTGAAAAACTCAGGCTGGCTGGGCTGATCAGCCAGGCAGCCCCAGGGAGGAGGGGGGGCAGGTCTCCACCCCCTCAGCATCCCAGGCAGGAGGGGGTCCCAGCCATCAAGCAAATCAAATGTTTGGATCTGGCAGAGGGCAGCTCTCGCCTCCCACACCTGACAACTGGGCGGGGGCGGCAGGGGTCAGGCTGCGCCCACACTCGGGTGGTGCGGGGGGGCTCCGAGGCCGGGCTCACTTACACAGAGAGGAAGAAGAGTTTGACTCTGAGCCCAGCTGCCTTTAGCTTCTCCCGGGATGGGCTCTGCTTCTTCTCTGCCTCCGCCTCCGTCTCCATCTCCGCCTCCGCCTCCGCCTCCACTTCCACCTCTGCCTCCTCCTCTGTGGGTCAGAAATCCAGGCTTAGCCCCATGTGGCCAGCCTGGGGTCAGCAAGCACGGGGGAGGGGGGGCCAAGCAGAGCGGCATGGCCGGCATCCCAGCCTGATCTGGCAGTGGGTCCCTGCAGTGCTGGGCTGGCGGGGGAACCCAGCCTGGGTCCTTTGCACCCCAGCCTGGGTCCTTTGCTCCCCCCGTGTGGAGTGTGCTCTCACCCCCCCATACCTGCCACTTCCACCGCCTTCCACTTCTTGCTCCACCGCCTCTTCTCCTTCTTCTTCCGGAAGCGCAGGTGGGTCCCCTTCTCCCCCTCCCCAGCCCCCTCTTCCAGGGGCGGGGGCTCCGGCTCCAGCCCTTCTGCCACCGCCTCCGCCCCGTCCCCCCTGTCGGGCCTGGCCACCGGCTCCGGTGCCTCACGCTTCTCTGCCGCTGCCCGCTCAGCCTCGCGCTTCTCCTCCGCCACCCGCTCGGCCTCGCGCTTCTCCTCCGCCACCCGCTCAGCCTCGCGCTTCTCCTCCGCTGCCCGCTCGGCCTCGCGCTTCCACTTGGCAAAGGCGTCCTCCTTGTTATCCCACAGGCCATAACACTGCAGGGAGAGAGGGCCCGGTCAGCCGGGGGTTAGGGCACCGCGGCCACGGCGTGTCCAGTGTGGGATCCCTCACTGTGGCACCTGTCCAGCTCCGCAGCTGAGCCCCCTCCATAGAATCATGGGACTGGAAGGGACCTCGAGAGGTCATCGAGTCCAGCCCCCGCCCTCAAGGCAGGACCAAGCTCCGTCTACACCATCCCTGACAGATGTCTATCTAACTTGTTCTTAAATATCTCCAGAGAGGGAGATTCCACCACCTCCCTTGGCAATTTATTCCAATATTTGACCACCCTGACAGTTAGGAATTTTTTCCTAATGTCCAATCTAAACCTCCCCTGCTGCACTTTAAGCCCATTACTCCTTGTCCTGTCCTCAGAAACCAAGAGGAACAAATTTTCGCCTTCCTCCTTGTGACACCCTTTTAGATATTTGAAAACCGCTATCATGTCCCCCCTTAATCTTCTTTTTTCCAAACTAAACAAGCCCAGTTCATGAAGCCTGGCTTCATAGGTCATGTTCTCTAGACCTTTAATCATTCTTGTCGCTCTTCTCTGTACCCTTTCCAATTTCTCCACATCTTTCTTGAAATGTGGCGCCCAGAACTGGACACAGTACTCCAGCTGAGGCTTAACTAGTGCAGAGTAGAGCGGCAGAATGACTTCACGAGTTTTGCTTACAACACACCTGTTGATACAACCTAGAATCATATTTGCTTTTTTTGCAACAGCATCACACTGTTGACTCATATTCAACTTGTGGTCCACTATGACCCCTAGATCCCTTTCCGCCATGCTCCTTCCTGGACAGTCGCTTCCCATCTTGTATGCATGGAACTGATTGTTCCTTCCAAAGTGGAGCACTTTGCATTTCTCTTTATTAAACCTCATCCTGTTTACCTCTGACCATTTCTCTAACTTGCTAAGGTCATTTTGAATTATGTCCCTATCCTCCAAAGAAGTTGCAACCCCACCCAGTTTGGTATCATCCGCAAACTTAATAAGCGTACTCTCTATCCCAATATCTACATCATTGATGAAGATATTGAACAGTACGGGTCCCAAAACAGACCCTTGCGGAACTCCACTAGTTATCCCTTTCCAGCAGGATTTAGAACCGTTAACAACAACTCTCTGACTACGGTTATCCAGCCAATTATGCACCCACCTTATCGTGGCCCTATCTAAGTTATATTTGCCTAGTTTATCACTAAGAATATCATGCGAGACCGTATCAAATGCCTTACTAAAGTCTAGGTATATGACATCCACCGCTTCTCCCTTATCCACAAGGCTCGTTATCCTAATGACACCCTGGGGGGTTGCCAGGCAGAGGCGACCTGGGTCCCCGCTGGCCCTGCACCCCGAGGGGCCTACGCTGAGCTTCGGGAAAGGTGCCATCTGGAAGGCCAGCAGCCCAACCCGGCTGGCAGGTGGTGGACACACTGCCAAGCTTTCCCCTGGCCTGGCTTCCCCGCACTCAGGCCGTGGTGCCCTGGGGGCCCGAGTGCCACACCAGCCACCCGCCCCTAGCTCTGACTAGATACATCTGTGTAACATTTCCATATGATCACGTAGCATTCTCATGTCACATTGTATTAAGAGAAACTTTATGCGTCCTTTTATATCTGTGTGTTAAGCCTGATAGAATCCCTTGTATGAAGAGAAACCTTGTGTCCAAATCTTCTCCATAGACACTTAGTATCAAGCCCTTTGTGTTGTAGGCTTTAAGGAACAAGAAAGTAAAGAAAAATGTCCTTTTGCTGGGAGTAGACTAGATCTCTCCCCTTTCGTGGATTGCCCTGTCGAAATGAACGAGGTGTGACTGGAGACTGAAAGGTGAGCCCCTCCCGCAGCAGCTGCAAGGGTGGAGAGGGGCTGGGAGCCAGATCTGAAGACAGCAAGACCTGTGAAGTGAGCTCATGGAAAAGAAGATTGGACATATGGGCCTTGGGAGTGAAGCAGCAAGTGCCTGCCCTTGGAAGAACTCTCTTTGAAGCAGCATTAAGAAAGGCCAGGTGATGACTAACTGGCTGCATGAGAGGGATAAATAGGAGGCATCTTGCAGAGGGACCCAGGGTTTTTGTCTTGTCAACATCGATCCGGATCTGCAGAAGCCTGGCTCCACCCCTCGCCCTTCTAACTCACCTGGCCAGTGCAGTTAGGGGGCGACTCACCCACATGTGGATTGGCCCAGACACCTAGCCCCAGCCTGGGCAGAGAACAAGGCTCTTCCCAGGGGAGAGACAAAGGAAGGGAGGCGGAGACGAACACCCAGCTGGAGGGCAGAGTCGGGGAGCCAGGCAGTTTCTGGCTGGGAAACATGAAGGGAACAGACTTCGCTGAGTGCTGACGGTGCGATGGACCCCCTAACCCAAGGGACCCCCTAACCCTGACTCCTGTAGCCACATCCCGTCTGTGCCGGGCTGTATCCTGGAGAAGCAATAACCCCCCTCTGTTCTACTGGCTGGCGGAGCCTGTTCTCGGTGCTACGGGGGTGCAGGATCGGGGGGGGGGACCCCGACGCGTCGTCACATCTTGTCAACATGGGAGCATCGATCCAGATTGGCAGAAGCCCGGCTCCACCCCTCCCCCATCTAATTCACCTGGCCAGTGTAGTTAGGGGGAGCAACTATTGGTAACAGCGAGAGAGAGAGAGAGTGTGTGTGTGTGTGCGTGTGTGCGTGTGTGCATGGGTGTAATGCATCACCTGCACATGAGAAAGTATCGACTGATCTACGTATGCTCAGTAAATGCCACGTGTTGCTGTATCCCCTGAAAAAGATCCCGGGTGCTTCTTTCAAGCACATTACCAGCAGGAGGGAGCGGTGGAAGAACAGAGCCATCAGCTGGAGCAGGTCGTACTTGATGTAGCGGTCGGTCTTCTCCAGGCCCAGGATGCGTGGGGGGAAGAATGGCTTGGCCTCGTTCCGCACCAGCGAGGCGTAGCTGTTCCAGGGGAAGAACCCGAACTGGCAGAGGTATTTCAGCACCACCATCACCTGCCGAGGGGAGAGGAGTCAACGGGGGGGCCGGGGTCAGGCCGGGGAGGGGCCAGCCGGAGGGAACAACCCACCTCGGTGAAGACGATGGCCGTCATCCAGAAGCGCTTGCTCGGCCGCGGGATGGACAGCATGGCCCACAGGAAGACCAGGATGGGCAGGACGAGGGAGATGACGGAGGCGGACACCATGTTGTTGAGGATGATGATGAAGTAGCACAGCAGCTCGGAATGGGCGGCCACGAAGTGGTAGAGGGCCAGCAGCAGCCGGAGGAAGCGGTTCTGCGCCTGGTAGAACCGTTCCGACTCCTCCAGCTCCTCGAAGTAGGCCTGTCTGGGGAGCACAGGGCCACGCGCGGGCTGAGCCTGCCTCTGGCTGCACCCCCGGCTGCGCCGCAGACGCATGGGCGTGGAGCGCCCGGCGTCGCCCTCTAGAGGCTGGGCCAGGGACTGCTCTGCTAGCTGCTAAGGGGAAGCCCACGGCAGAAAGGATGCTGTGCTCCCTGGTTTGTGCCCCGGCCCCTGGAGCGAGCGCCGTTTGCATGGGTGCCGGGTCTCTTCATGCACAGGCTGAGGGAAAAGCCAGGGAGGGAGCCTACCAACACCTCCCCCAGGGATCCCCCGCGCCCCAGCATCTGCCGCCTTTTCTCCACACATCTTTGGCCTGGGCAAGCTCCACAGGGCTCCAGAAGCCCACAGAAGTCCAAGGGCCCCCCTTCTCCTGGGGCTGCACGCACACCAGCCGCCTGCCGCAGGCCTGGTGCCATCCCCAGGAGACCACTGCACACACTGAACCAGCTCTCCCTGCCGCATGCACGCACAGCCCCGAGCCTAGGGCGGCTGCACGGCGCTCCCGGCCACGGGGGATGGGGGAGCAGCGACGCAGACAGACATCGGCCACTAGAGGCCGCCATGCGCACCGGTGCACGTCTAGCCAGAGCCTGCTAATTTGCATGCCTTTCCCATCATGCTTTGCATGGCTACAGGGAGAAGGGCCTGCAGGGCTCACTCTGAGCCTACACGGCCTGGCTCAGCAGCGGCTGAGCGTCCCGCTGCCGCCCAACGGTACCTGTTGGAGAGCAGCTCGCTGGCCGTCCGGGGCCGGTTCTCGGGATACAGCAGGAGCTCCTGGGAGCCTTGGATCAGCCCCACGTCCTCCTGGGAGCCCAGGCCTGCTATCTGCTCCTGGCTGTGGTAGCCGGTTGTCAGCGGGGAGGTGGTGTCGTCCGGGCCGTCAGCCCCGCTGCAGAGCAGGTCTCCTCCTTCGCACCCACTGGGAGGCAACGCGCACGGGGTCAGCTCTCCGGAGCAGCGGGGCAGGTGCCCTGGGGGACGCTGGAGGGGCCCCGCTGCCCGGCGTGGACGGCACGGCCGGGGCTGCACTGCCCCCTGGTGGTCATGCCGCTGCAGCACAGGGGGGAGCAGCAGCCGTGGGGGAAGGATGGCATGGGCAGGGGAGGGGGGGCATGGGCAGGGGGGGAACCTGGCTTTGGGCTGCGCCACCCGTCTGGCCCCCCCGGGCCATCTATGCACCTGCCTTGAAGCCATGCTGTTGGGAGACTCCACAATGGTGGCCACCAGCAGACCCGTCTCGTCGCCCGGCGCCGGCTGGTACAGGCCGTCCAGGACCCCCCTGTGCACCTCGTCTCCCTGAAGGGGAAGAGCAGCGTCACCCGGCGCCCCAGGGCCGCAGCGGGGGGCTGAGCCCGGCGCCCGCCCCCCACCTACCTGGGCCAGCTTCTGGGTGAGGACGTATCTCTCCACCCACAGGACGGTGGACATGTCCCGGTGCTCCCTGGTGAAGGCGCGGAGCCACTGGGTGAGCCCGTCCACCGTGGCCTGGACTAGCACCCACAGGAAACGCCCCACGTTCAGCGCCCGCTGCACCACGTTGCTCCTCGCTGCGGGGGGGAAGCTGGGGTCAGGAGGGGCACGGGCTGCTCTGCCCCCCAGCCCGGCCTGCCCAGCGCCTGGCGCTCTCCCGAGGGCCCAGCCCACGGCGTGGGAGGTAGGCTGAGCCCCCCACTCCCAGCCCACGGCGGGGACGCCGGGGCACACGCAGACGGCTCTGCAAAGGGCAGAGCTTTCCCCAGCTGTGCCTAGGGTGACTGGCACCCCCAGTGGGGCCCTGAACAGGGCCCAGTCTGGCAGCCCCACCTGTGTCCCCGTGGGGCACGCCCTGGTGGCTGTGGGACGGCCCCTCCGCAGGCCCCCGGGTCCTCTCTGGCAGATCGCCTCTCGGCGGCAGGGCGGGGGGGGGGGGGCAGTCAGGGCTCGGGGGTGCCCATGCCACGGGGGATGTGAACTCCAGGCTCCTCCCGTCTGCCAGAGCTTCCCACCCACCTGCAGCTTCCTCCTCTTCTTCCTCCAGCTCTTCGGGCGCCTCGGCCTCACAGACGTCGGCGTCTCCGTCGCCGCCAACCCCTGCAAGGCAGGGCGGGTCACGGCCGAAACCAGCCGCCCGCCCAGCCCTCGGCCTCCAGCTGCCACCCCCCTGGGGCTGGCCCACGGGACAGCTCCTCTGGGGCCCACGGGCACTGGGTCCCTCTACGGCAAGGATTGCCTGGGGCGGGCAGTGGGGATATGGATTTGGTGTCGCGGGCAATGGGGCGGTGGGGAGACGGAAGGGTGGGGCAGGCAGTGGGGCCGCGGAAAGATGGCTGGGGGGGGTAATGGGACAATGGCTGGGGCGGGCAATGAGGAGACGGCTGGGGGGGCAGGGAGGGGGGCCATGGAGAGACGGCTGGGGTGGGGCAGGGAGGGGGGCCATGGAGAGACGGCTGGGGTGGAGCAGGGAGGGGGGCCATGGAGAGACGGCTGGGGTGGGGCAGGGAGGGGGGCCATGGAGAGACGGCTGGGGGGGCAATGGGGCCACAGGGAGAGAGCGGGCTGGGGAATGGGACTGTTGGGGTCAGGAGGAAGACCCCCCCCTTCTCCACGCGGGGCCAGGATGCGACAGCCCCACTGTTGCTCTCTCCTCCGAGAGGCGGGGTGTCCGGACTGGCTCCGGTGGGGCAAGGGACGCCGCTATCCAGGCAGGGCCGAGGGCGAGCCAGGCCTACCTGCCGGCAACTCGGCCTCCTGCTGTTCCTGCCGCTGCCGCTCCCTCAGCGCAGACTTGGCGTTGGTCACCCAGGCCTGATACGCCAGCTGGAGCCGGGAGACAAGGGGAGAGCCGTGTCCGTCGGCGGCCAGAGGCACCGGGCCAGCCCCCAGCAGCAGGGTCTGCCCAGGACTGGCCCTCCGCCGCCCCGCCTCGGAGCAGGGGAGAGCGGCTGGACAGAGGCGACACACGGACAAGGACGGGGGGAGGTGGGCAGAGCGCAGATGGCTGTACAGAGGGGCGAGCAGCGTGGCCAGACGGAGGGACACCCTGGGCGCCCAGCTGTGGCCATAGCCAGCGAGAGCCAGGCGGGGGCTGGCCTTACCTGGAAGGCGCTCTGCTTGGCCGGCCTCTGCTCCTCCACACCAGCCTCCTCCTCCTCGCTGTCCGACTCGAAGAGGAAATACTCGCCTGAGTGCAGCACTGGGGAGACAATGCCCCGGAGCCGGCGTCACGGACGCCCAAGAGGGCAAGCAAGGGGGAATGGTGGAGCCGCAGGCCAGCGCCACGGGGAGGGGGCCGGGCAGAGTACGGGCAAGGCTCCAGTGGGAACCCCCCAGAGGGGGGAGTGCTCAGGGCAGGCCCCACAGCCCTGCCAGCCCCGGGGGGCGTTCACAGCCCAGGCCAAGGCGGGGGGTGTCTGTGGCTGGGGGGCAGAGCCGACGGGTCCCTCAGCCCAGAGCGGGTGCTTACCTCTGTCAGGGAGCTCCTCCCGGGGGCGGGCCCCACCCGCTGCGCACGAGTGAGACCCGAGCCCGTCCGCCGGGCCTGCCTGTGCCCCAGACGTCCCCCCGCCCCCGCCCGGGGCAACATGAGTCCAACTGCCCCCGTTCCCTCAGCAGGGCCGGTCTGCTCCCGCTACCTCTATGGACTCCTCTCCAGACGCGCTGCCGGGGGCAGGTGGCAGGGCCAGGCTGGGAGGAGCCCAGGGATCTCGCTTGTGGCACATGGGCCGGCGCCGGGGATGGAGGGAGGGGCTGCCCAGCCTACCTGAGCTCAGCCAAGGCCCAAACACACACCCAGCCCCCGCCGAGGGGCGAGCGACGCCCCCGGTGGCCCCGGCCCAGCGCAGAGACACGCTGGACGCTGCCCGGGTCTGTCCTGCGCCGTGAGGGGGCCACAGGGACTGAGGGGCGGGGGGCAGAGGAGAGGGGAAGGACCCTCGGGCCTGGGCCCAGCCCCAACAGACAGAAGAACGCGGCCCATGCACCTGCGCACCAAGAGCCTCCCCGTCGGCCCCCGGGCAGCCCTGGGCGCGGCGCCCGGAGACAGCACTGGGGGCGAGCTCTGAGCGCGCCGGGCCCAGGGCGCCCCAGCAGGAGCCGGTACCTGACAGCTGAGCTGGGCTCCGGGGAGCGCCCCCGGGCAGCCCGAACCCAGCCCGCCTAGCTAAGCCGTGGGCACAGCCCGGCGCCTGGTTCCATGGATCCTCGGCCGGAGGGACTGTCTGAGATTTGCCGAGCCCCCCCCACCCCGTGCGCCTCCCCCCGGTTAGTACCAGCAGCACAAAAGCCCGGTTAGCGCCCAGGGTGTGGGCGGGAAGTGGAGGGGAGGGGACCGGCGTGGGGCCATGCAGGGCAGGACAGGTCGCCGGTGCCAGGCTCCCCCGGGGCGCAGAGGGGACGGGCGAGCCGGCAGGGCCCCACACAGGCGTTAGAGACCCACCACCGGGAGGTTAGAGCCGAGGCCGGCGCCCGGGTTAGTGCTCCATGCCGGGGCGAGTACCTGCCGCATGGTCTAACCAGGGCCGCCACCACCTCTTCCTCTGGAGGGAAGGGTCCGTCTCGCCACCTGGCTCTGCGGAGCGGGCACATCCGCGGGTGAGGAGTGCGGCAGCCGGGGCGGGACGCCTGCCGTCCTTGCCCCCCCCCGTGCCCCCGGCCCGGCTCTTGGCCACGACCGGCCGGTGATGGGCTGGGCCAAAGTGAACATGCCTGGGGCGTGACTCAGCCCTGCAACGGGCAGGGATCCCTGGCGTGCTGGGACTCTACATAGCCCAGGGCTGGGGCCTGGCAGCTCCCAGGCTGGCCAAGGAGCCGGCGCTGCCGTGGGGCATGGAACCAGCCGCAGCTCGTGGCTGGCAGGTCTGGGGGCACCCCCACGCGCTGCCCTGGCCAGGAAGGTTCTGGGGGGAGCCGGGATGGCCGGGGCGACGCGAGGGGGCTGGAGGGGCGACGTGTCCCCCAAACACTGTGGGCGGGAGGGGCAAGGGGCCAGCAGCCAGTGGGTCAGAGTCTCTGGGCGGCCAAGAGGGGAGTCAACGGGGGGCCTGGTGTCCACGGCGGGGGCCGCCCCACCCCTGGCAGCGAGGGGAAGTGGCCATGTGGCCTTGGCTTCCTCTGCTCGCCGGGTCCTGGCCGCATGGCTCAGAGGAGGGGCAGGACACCCCCCCCCACACTCACCGGCAGGAAGCGGGGGGGCGTGGCCAGGTCGGGGGGGGGGGGCAATGCGGCCTGGGGCTGCGTTGCCCCGCCCCCTGCTGCCAGCACCAGACCCTGCGGGACCCCTGGGCCACGGTGCTCGCGGGAGGGGGCTTGGGAGAAGTGGGGGGGCAGGGAAGAGGCAGGGCGAGGGCTGGAGTGGGGGGGATTCATGTGGGGCAGTGGTCACATGGCCAGTGCCCCCCCCACCTCGTGCCCCTCCACAGCAGTTGCCCTGGGGACGGGTGGGGCCCTTCCTGGGGCAGGGGCAGACAGAGACATGTCTGCTCAGCAGAGAGGGGGGTTATGGGCCGCCTGGCGAGGGACACGCAGCCCCACCCTGCGCACCCCAGGCCCCCAAACACCCCTCACCCCACGGCCTGTCCCACCCCGCCAGCCTCCCATCGGGATCCCCTGGGGGGCGCACCGGACACAGGACGCCCAGGGCGGCAGCAGGAGCTAGTGCTGGGCTGGAGACGCTGCCACTCCCATGACCCCCCCCCCCCGCCCACTCTCACCTGGCTGGGCCTCGCCCGCGGCCTCGGCGGCGTCGCTGGGGTGCTGCCCCTGGTGGTACCTCTCCTGCTTCGCCCGGATCCGCTCCATCCTGCGGCCACACACAGAGCAGCTGCGGGCGCCGCCCCTGCCCCCCCTGCTCCGCCCCTCACCGCCCTGCAGGGGAGCCCCGCCCCCTGCGCCGCCCCTCACCGCCCTGCAGGGGAGCCTCCCGCCCCCTGCTCCGCCCCTCACCGCCCTGCAGGGGAGCCCCGCCCTCTGCTCCGCCCCTCACCGCCCTGCAGGGGAGCCCGCCCCCTGCTCCGCCCCTCACCATCCTGCAGGGGAGCCCCCGCCCCCTGCTCCGCCCCTCACCGCCCTGCAGGGGAGCCTCCCGTCCCGCCCCTCACCATCCTGCAGGGGAGCCTCCCGCCCCCTGCTCCGCCCCTCACCATCCTGCAGGGGAGCCTCCCGCCCCCTGCTCCGCCCGTCACCCTCCTGCAGGGGAGCCCCGCCCCCTGCTCCGCCCCTCACCATCCTGCAGGGGAGCCCCGCCCCTCTGCAGAGACCTGCTCCTTGTCCAGCTGTAGTGTGATGCAGTGGGGGGGGGCTGTACACTCTTGCGGCCGGGGTCCACTCTGTTGTGCACTCCCTGGTTGCTGTGTTGGGCTGGGGGTGACCCCTACTGGCCTGTGTCTGTAAGCACGGCCCAGCGGGGGGCAGACCCCTAGCCCCAGCCTAGCAATGTCTCACCTGGCCAGGTTTGACCCAAGGAAGGGGCGTGGCTGCCTGGGGGAGGCGTGTCCTGTGGCTGGGGGGGGGGGAAGGGAGCATGGAGGCCACAGACTAAAACCAGCGTAGGGGGCTCAGGGGCCTGTCAACCCCTCCCCCCAAGGAACTGGGGCTGTCGGCCTCTCCGCTGCCTCCATGGGGCCCGTGCTGGGCTGTATCTCTGAGAAGCGAGACTCTCTCTGCGGGCTGGGGGGGGGTCTCCCCTACGGCGCCAGGCAGCCAGCCCCCCGCTCCCCACGCGCCGCCGACTCACTGTCGCTTGAGCTGGGCCAGGGACCTCTCCTCGGCCTGCCGGTGGGAACTCATGCTCTTCAGGGTGCTGGCCTTGTAGAGCGCGAAGCCTCTGCGGACACCGGACGGGCAGTGAGCGACCCCGCACGCCCCCGCCCCGGGCACCGCGCCCCCAGCGCAGGGACCCCGGGACGGGCAGCGCGTGGGGGCCACCCCGGGGAGCCAGAGCCTCCAGTGACTGCGGCCCCTCGCCCCCAGGCCCCGATGCTCATGGGGGCAGCAGGAAACGCAGGGGCCGCAAGCTGGGAATGCCCCCGCCGGGCCTGCCCCGGTTCTCAGAGCAGGGCCGGGGGCAGGATCATGCCCCACAGGCAACTTCTGCCACCCCCCCCCCACAGCAGGGAGGGGCCCCCCGCCCGCCCGGCTGGCACCGCCCCCGGCCCGCGCCGCCCCACCTGGAGGCCTGCAAGGCGGAGGCCTGGAGCTCGGTCCGGACGTGCAGGAAGTAGTAGCTGAGGAAGACTCTGCGCTGGAGGAGGAGGAAGACGAAGCAGATGCTGTCCCAGATGATGCCCGCCTCCTCCACCGGCAGCACGCAGTCCTGGTCCTTGCCCACGGCCTTGGCTGGCAGGCAGAGACGGGCGCGGTCAGGCCCGGAGCGGCGCCCGGGAACGAGGCAGACGGCGACGCGGGGCACTAAGCCGCCTGCGCCGCACGCTCCCTGGGCCACGGCCCCGCGCCCCGTCCACCCGCACACCGACGGGTCCGACCCTGAGGGCCCGGGCCCTGCTGGGAGAGGTGACGGGGGCCACGGCATCCGGCCACAGCTCGGGCCACGGACCCGGCTCCGAAGGGCTGCCCTGTACGGACCCGGGAGCCCAGCTGGGTGCAGCACCCGGGAGCGCGGGGCAGCGTGGGTGCCGCACGGAGGGCTGAGAGGCCCCGGGGTCTGGTGTAGACACCCCCTTAGAGACCTGGGCCTAACCCCACACCGCAGGCACCAATAGCTGCCCCTTCCGGGCACTGGGAGACCCAACCCCCGCCAACCCCACAAGACTCTCAGCCCCTTCCAGCCTCTTGGCCCTGGGGGACCCCGGCCTCCACGTGCCGGCCCCTCCCTAGCGGGGGATGAGCCCTCTTGGGGCCGCGCCCAGCCGCCAACACTCACGGTCGTAGTAGCCCTTGACGGTGCAAACCAGGCTGAAGAGCTGGATGGCCCAGCAGAAGCTGCTTTGCATCTGCTGCACGAAGACGCAGGAGAGGAGCTGCCGGGACAAAGCGGGGAGGGGTCAGCCCCCCGGCTGGGCAGGCCTCTCGGAAGCAGGGCTCCCACGGGGACTGCCCCCTGCCCCCTCAGGGGCTCCACGCCCCCCTTCACCGACAGGACGCGCCTGCCCGCCCTGCCCAGAGGCAGGCGTTCCCACCGGGCGTGTGGCCCGTCCAGCCCCAGGCCCACAGGGGGGCTGACCTGGGTGTGGACAAGGGCCCCCCCTTGCCCACGGGGTGTCTCCACAGCGCGAGGGCAGGGCAAGGCACAGAGCGGGCCTGGGGCTGCTCCCCTCAGGCTCTGGCAATCCAGCAGCGCCCTGCCCCCAGGCCCTGCCAGGGCCGCCCCCAGCCGCGCGTGGGCAGGGCCCGGGCTCACCGACAGCATGTTCTTGGAGACGATGACGGTGACGTTGTAGAGAATGAGACAGTCCCAAAGCACCAGCCGGGACCTGTCCGGCTTGCACAGCATGGCCGTGCCAAGGAGCAGCAGGTAGAAGCAGGCCAGCAGGTAGCCCAGGCCGAAGACGCTGATGCGGGTGGCGCCGGTGATGAAGACCACGACCAGGACGACCCAGAAGAGGTAGCGGAACACGGCCACCTTCAGCATGTCCAGGTACGACCTGCAGGCCAGCAGCTCGCTCAGAGCAGCGTGGGCAGCCCCCGAGCCTCACGCCGGCAGCTGCCCTCCCACACCGGCCCCGCTGGTAGGTCTGTGCCGGGCCACTGTGGGCCTGGGACACGGGACCCACCTTTCCCTCCCACGCCGGCCCCAGGGGAGCTCCGTGCCGGGCCACTGCGGGCCTGGGACACGGGACCCGCCTTTCCCTCCCACGCCAGCCCCGGGGGAGCTCCGTGCTGGACCACTGCAGGACTGGGACACGGGACCTGCCTTTCCCTCCCACGCCGGCCCCGCTGGTAGGTCCGTGCCGGGCCACTGCGGGCCTGGGACACGGGACCTGCCTTCCCCTCCCACGCCGGCCCCGCTGGTAGGTCCGTGCCGGGCCACTGCGGGGCTGGGACACGGGACCCGCCTTTCCCTCCCACGCCGGCCCCGCTGGTAGGTCTGTGCCGGGCCACTGTGGGCCTGGAACACGGGACCCGCCTTCCCCTCCCACACCGGCCCCGGGGGAGCTCCGTGCTGGGCCACTGCGGGGCTGGGACACGGGACCCGCCTTTCCCTCCCACGCCGGCCCCGGGGGAGCTCCGTGCTGGGCCACTGCGGGGCTGGGACACGGGACCCGCCTTTCCCTCCCACGCCGGCCCCGGGGGAGCTCCGTGCTGGGCCACTGCGGGGCTGGGACACGGGACCCGCCTTTCCCTCCCACGCCGGCCCCGGGGGAGCTCCGTGCTGGGCCACTGCGGGCCTGGGACACGGGACCTGCCTTCCCCTCCCACGCCGGCCCCGCGGGAGCTCCGTGCCGGGCCACTGCGGGGCCTGGAGGCAGGACAGGCCTTCCCCTCCCCTGGAATCTCATCAGGGCAACGTCCCACTCCCCCGAGCCAGGCCCTGCAGCGTGGGCCCCCAGCCCCCACTTTGCCAGCCCCAGGAGAGAGTCGCCCAGGCCAGGGGCCCGCCCAGCGCGGCCCCGGGGAGCCCCCCACCTGCAGTTGATGAAGTTGGGCACCGGGTTGGGCCTGCCCTGGAGCAGCTCCAGCTGGTCGGTGTTGGCGCCCGCCGCCCGCAGCCACTCCTCCGTGCGCTCGGCCGCAAAGACCTGCCACTGCTGGGAGGCGCAGAGCAGGAGCAGGAAGTCGCCTGCAGGGAGTCGAGAGTCAGAGGGAGCCGGCCATGCGGCCACCCAGGAGAACCAGCTGGTGGAACCCAGCCAGGCCCCTCCTCCTGCCAGAGGGGTGGTGTTCGAGAGAGGCCCCTCCTCCAAAGGGGGCGTGCTCAACACAGGCCCCGCCTCCAAAGGGGGCGTGCTCAACACAGGCCCCTCCTCCAAAGGAGGCATGCTCAACACAGATCCCTCCTCCAAAGGGGGCGTGCTCAACACAGGCCCCGCCTCCAAAGGGAGCGTGCTCAACACAGACCCCTCCTCCAAAGGGGGCGTGCTCAACACAGGCCCCTCCTCCAAAGGGGGCGTGCTCAACACAGGCCCCTCCTCCAAAGGGGGCGTGCTCAACACAGGCCCCTCCTCCAAAGTGGGAGGGTCCCAGCCAGGCACTGCTGGGTCTCGCTCCAGAGAAGCCCTCCCCTTGGCCGCCCAGAGATGCGAGGCAGGTGACGAACATGCAGCTGGCAGGTCCTGAGGCCAGTGGGCGAGGCTCACAGACAAGCCCCCTGGCTAGCAGGGGTAGAATCAGGCCCGTGGGACCCCGGGGAAGGACGCTGGCCACCAAGACCCCACCCTCAAGCCGGGAAGGAGGCGTTTCCGAGGGCGGGAACACACTGCGGGCGGCATAGCTTTGCGGCTGGCCGCTGGGGGCCGGGGAAGGAGGAGGCCCCGTCCCCTGGGGAGCAGGGTGCCCGTGGGCCAGGCCTAGGGCGAGAGGCCGATGGGGACTCACTGATGAGGTTGGCGGAGTTGGGCGCCACGTAGAAGTCGGGCAGGTACATCCATTTAATGAGAGCCGAGTTGATGGGGATGGATTCGCTCCACCTCCAGGGATAGTCTGCACAGAGAGGAGAGGTCACTGGGGTGGGGGGGGGGGGGGGGGGGGGGGGACGCCTGCCCTGCCTGCTCCCAGGCCTGCTCCAGAGATGGGCGTTTGGTAACACACAAGCCACAACGCTCCCCCCAGCTACTCCCAGACCCCCCCAACACAGAGATCTGGGGAGATAGGAAGGGGGCCCCTGGCCGTGCAGAGACTGGGGGAGGGGCAGGAAGGGGGCCCCTGGCCGTGCAGAGACTGGGGGAGGGGCAGGAAGGGGGCCCCTGGCCATGCAGAGACTGGGGGAGGGGCAGGAAGGGGGCCCCTGGCCGTGCAGAGACTGGGGGAGGGGCAGGAAGGGGGCCCCTGGCCGTGCAGAGACTGGGGGTGGGGCAGGAAGGGGGCCCCTGGCCGTGCAGAGACTGGGGGAGGGGCAGGAAGGGGGCCCCTGGCCGTGCAGAGACTGGGGGAGGGGCAGGAAGGGGGCCCCTGGCCGTGCAGAGACTGGGGGAGGGGCAGGAAGGGGGCCCCTGGCCGTGCAGAGACTGGGGGAGGGGCAGGAAGGGGCCCCTGGCCGTGCAGAGACTGGGGGAGGGGCAGGAAGGGGGCCCCTGGCCATGCAGAGACTGGGGGTGGGGCAGGAAGGGGGCCCCTGGCCATGCAGAGACTGGGGGTGGGGCAGGAAGGGGGCCCCTGCCCGTGCAGACTGGGGGAGGGGCAGGAAGGGGCCCCTGGCCGTGCAGAGACTGGGGGAGGGGCAGGAAGGGGCCCCTGGCCGTGCAGAGACTGGGGGAGGGGCAGGAAGGGGCCCCTGGCCGTGCAGAGACTGGGGGAGGGGCAGGAAGGGGGCCCCTGGCCGTGCAGACACTGGGGGAGGGGCAGGAAGGGGGCCCCTGGCCGTGCAGAGACTGGGGGAGGGGCAGGAAGGGGGCCCCTGGCCGTGCAGAGACTGGGGGAGGGGCAGGAAGGGGGCCCCTGGCCGTGCAGAGACTGGGGGAGGGGCAGGAAGGGGGCCCCTGGCCGTGCAGAGACTGGGGGAGGGGCAGGAAGGGGGCCCCTGGCCGTGCAGAGACTGGGGGAGGGGCAGGAAGGGGCCCCTGGCCGTGCAGAGACTGGGGGAGGGGCAGGAAGGGGCCCCTGGCCGTGCAGAGACTGGGGGAGGGGCAGGAAGGGGGCCCCTGGCCGTGCAGAGACTGGGGGAGGGGCAGGAAGGGGCCCCTGGCCGTGCAGAGACTGGGGGAGGGGCAGGAAGGGGGCCCCTGGCCGTGCAGAGACTGGGGGAGGGGCAGGAAGGGGCCCCTGGCCGTGCAGAGACTGGGGGAGGGGCAGGAAGGGGGCCCCTGGCCGTGCAGAGACTGGGGGAGGGGCAGAAAGGGGGCCCCTGGCCGTGCAGAGACTGGGGGAGGGGCAGGAAGGGGCCCCTGGCCGTGCAGAGACTGGGGGAGGGGCAGGAGGGGGCCCCTGGCCGTGCAGAGACTGGGGGAGGGGCAGGAAGGGGCCCCTGGCCGTGCAGAGACTGGGGGAGGGGCAGGAAGGGGCCCCTGGCCGTGCAGAGACTGGGGGAGGGGCAGGAAGGGGGCCCCTGGCCGTGCAGACTGGGGGAGGGGCAGGAAGGGGGCCCCTGGCCGTGCAGACTGGGGGAGGGGCAGGAAGGGGCCCCTGGCCGTGCAGAGACTGGGGGAGGGGCAGGAGGGGGCCCCTGGCCGTGCAGAGACTGGGGGAGGGGCAGGAAGGGGGCCCCCGGCCGTGCAGAGACTGGGGGAGGGGCAGGAAGGGGCCCCTGGCCGTGCAGACTGGGGGAGGGGCAGGAAGGGGCCCCTGGCCGTGCAGAGACTGGGGGAGGGGCAGGAAGGGGCCCCTGGCCGTGCAGAGTTTTAGGGCCGCGGCCCCGGGAGCCTCACCTCTGCAGAGGGCGGGGGGGATGCCCAGGCACAGCAGGTACTGGGCGAGCAGGAAGAGGGCCAGGAAGAGGCAGTACTGGGGCCAGAGGCGGGCGATGGCGGCGCGCCGGCGCTGGGTCAGGATGGCGACCAGCCAGCAGCTGTGCAGGATCACCATGAAGTTCATGCGCTGCCCGATCACGGTCACCGTCATGAGGAAGCAGATCTGGGCGCAGAGGAGAGGAGGGGGCAGGGCTCAGGGAGCGCCGGGCCGGGGCCTGGCTGGCACTGCCCTCCCCGCCCCCCGGCGCCCGCCCCTCTCACCTCCAGGCCGAACTTGTAGTAGAAGTAGTTGAGGAAGTACTGGGCGCAGCTGGCCAGGCCCTGGTCCAGGTGCTGGCGCGACACCTCGGGGAAGAGCGTCTGCGTGGGGGGCGGCGCCAGCTGGTGCTGCCGGCGGTAGTACTCCTGGCGCCGGTGCACCATGGCCTCGAAGACCAGCAGCAGCAGCACCAGCAGGTGGTTCTGCGGGAGGGCGCCGGGGTGAGTCCCAGCCGGGAGCGAGGAGAGAGGGGGGTGCGGCGGGATGCTCTGCCGCTTGGGGGGCCCCTGCCAAGGCGAGGGGCTGGGTGCCCAGGTGGGTCCCCAACGCTGAGGGGCAGCCGGTGGCCGTAGTCATGGGGCTGTGCGGGCAGCGGGGGAGGGCGAGTGGGTTGGGGGGGCTGGCGCCTCCAAGCCCCAATCCGACGCAGCGAGCAGCCCGGCCAGCAGAGAAGGGGGGCTCTGGCCCCCAGCACCCACCTGGATGTAGCCCAGGTTGGGGAAGCCCTTGCGGATGCCAAACCAGTTGGCGGGGTCCACGGGGCCCCGGTAGAGCGTGGAGTTCGTCAGCTCCTCCCCCCGCAGGCTGGTCTCGTTCAGCGGAGGCTGCGGGGCAAAGACACACGGGCGTCAGCTGCCGGGCGAGGGACCCGGCCCCCCGGGGGTCCCCGCGACTCTCCACGGGGCAGATCAGCCCCCCCCAGCTCCCAAACCTCCCACTGCATCACCGGGCAGCGCCACCTGGGGCTGCCCTGCAGGGACGGGCCCAGCGGTGCTGCTGCCCGGGGTGGGGCGGAGGGAGCCCTTCCCGCCTCCCAGGGCCGGGGGTCCCTCGGCCCCCCCGCCGCTGACCTGGGTGCAGTTGCTGGCGTACTGGCTGGGGTCCACGGCCTGCAGCTGGTAGAGCATCTTGCAGATGATGATGATGCAGACCCAGACGGTGGAGAGGCAGGAGGCCATGCGGCGGAAGCGGCTGTAGGGCAGCGCAAAGGCCCACAGCCCCACCAGCAGGAAGTTCATGGCCGACACCTGCAGAGAACGCAGGGAAGCGAAGGCAGAGCTGGTGGGCCCGGCTGAGCCCCACGCCCGGTGCCAGCCCTGGGCACAACCCCCCACCGGGTCGTGGGGTGGCCCCCATCCCTCCTGCCGCCCCCCAACCCCGTTACTGTCTGGCCCCGCCCCCCAACCCCGTTACTGCCTGGCGCCCCCAACCTTTCCCTCCTGCCGCTCCCCATCCCCGTTACTGCCTGGCCAGGCCCCCAACCCCGTTACTGCCTGGCGCCCCCCCATCCCTGTTACTGCCTGGCACCCCCAACCTTTCCCTCCTGCTGCCCCCCAAGCCCGTTACCGGCTGGCGCCCCCAACCCTGTTACCTCCTGCAGCGCCACCCACACGGTGTACAGCGCCACCAGCTTGAGGACGTGCAGCTCCAGGAGGCGCCGCACGAAGACCTGCCCGCGGGTGAGGGTGTCAGAGAAGGTCCAGCCCAGCACCACCAGGCGCTCCAGCACCAGGCCCCACTTGCTGGGCACCACTGCAAAGCAGGGACGCTCGTCAGAGCCGGGCCCCCAGATCGCCGGCACCAGGGCCCCCCCGGCGCCTTCCTCCCCGCCCCCCGGCACCTTCCTCCCCCCGCCGTCAGGGCCCCTCCTCCCACCGGCGCCTTCCTCCCCCCGCCAGGGCCCCCCCTGCCGGCGCCTTCCTCCCCCCACCAGTGTCCCCCCCGCTGGTGCCTTCCTTCCCCCCACCCCCGGCACCTTCCTTCCCCTCCCTGAGCGCCCTGCCCTCCCCTCCCCCACTACCGCCCCTGCCCTCCCCTCCCCGCGGCCAGGCGCTTTCCTTTCTCTCCCTGGGCACCCTGCCCACCCCCAGCAGCATCCCCACGCCTCTGTGCTCTTCCAACCCCCTTCGCCCCTGCCCCCTCCCCCACAGACCCAGCTGCCCCAGCCCCCCGTGAGGTGTTTACCTTCGGAGGCCGAGTCCGATTCCCCGGGATCCCCCTCGGCTCGGAGCAGCAGGCAGCTCCCCTCTGCCTCCTCACACCTGCACAGGGAAAGGGCGGGGGGCTCAGGGGAGGAGCTGAGGGGGGCTCCCGGGCCTGAGAAGTGGGGACAGTGCCCCTCTCTGGGCCCAGGAGCCCTGGGGGAGCAGAGATCAGGTCCTAGAAGGTGGTGTCCCAAGCAGCACAGCGCCAGCGCGGGGCCGTGGTGTCAGTGCGCAGGGGGGAGGCTGCCCTGCCAAGCCACCCATGGGTGGGGCAGAGGGGGCGGCATGGCCTTGCCCATGGGCGGGGTGGGGGGAGGTGTGCGGCGCTGCCCGTGGGCGGGGCGGGGGGAGGTGCGCGGCCCTGCCCGTGGGCGGGGTGGGGGGAGGTGCGTGGCCTGCAGTTTGCTCCCCTCTGCCCTAGAGCCTGCCCCGCCCCACGGATCCCGCCTGGCGAGCGTGCCCCAGGCCCCTGTGCCAAGCCAAGCCTGGCTCATCCCGCTGCCCCGGGGCTCCGGGCAGATGCGGGGTCGGCTCCGGGCCTGCAGGGGCGGGCGGGAGCCCACCTGGGCGCGGGCGGGCGGCAGGGCTCCGGGGCGGCGGCGTGCTGCAGGTCGGTGATGCGCATGAAGGGCCGGTGGAAGTAGTGCAGCTGCAGGATGCAGGCCAGCAGGAAGAAGCCCGGGATGAGGATGCTGGAGAAGAGCTCGGAGACACTGAACTGCTCCAGGCCCAAGTCGCCCAGCCTGGAGGGGAGACGGAGAGCGGCTGAGGACCAGGGTGACGGAGCCCCCCGGCTCTGGCCTCCAACTCCCCAGCCTTGCCCGGGCCCTGCCACCCGCCTCGCCACATGCCTCTTCCCAGCACACGCTCCAGACAGATGGGGAAGAGCGTGGCCCATTCTGTGCCTCAGTTTCCCCTCCACAGACTGGGCAGGGAACACGCCTGCCCTTCCTCTCGGGGGTCTCGCTGGGCCGGGGTCCAGGCCTGAGATCCAGCCCATTCCCAGGACAGACCCTGCCCTGCCGAGGGGTGGGGGACCCCGCCGGGGGCTCCGACCAGGGCACTGGGGAGCTGGAGCCAGGCCCGGCTTGGAGCGGGGCGGCGGTCGGGGCAGGCGGGCGCCCCGCCCGGGGCCCCACTCACTGCTGGTCGGTCAGGCCGGTCAGGTTGCGCCAGTACATGGGGAAGTCCTCGAACTGGAAGGTGTAGACGGCGATCAGCACCAGCATGGTGTAGGCCACCACCAGCCACCAGAAACCCTTCAGCAGCTTCCTCCACAGGCTGTAGTACACCTGCGGGACGGGCAGCCGTGAGCGCCCCACTGGGGACCCCTCCTGGCCCGCTCGTCCCCCCGGCCCTCCGCAGGACTGCCCGGCTTCTCTGCCCCCAGGCCCCCTCCTGGCCCGCTCGTCCCCCCGGCCCTCCGCAGGACTGCCCGGCTTCTCTGCCCCCAGGCCCCCTCCTGGGCCCGCTCGTCCCCCCAGCCCTCCGCAGGACTGCCCGGCTTCTCTGCCCCCAGGCCCCCTCCTGGGCCCGCTCGTCCCCCCGGCCCTCCGCAGGACTGCCCGGCTTCTCTGCCCCCAGGCCTCCCTCCTGGGCCCGCTCGTCCCCCCAGCCCTCCGCAGGACTGCCCGGCTTCTCTGCCCCCAGACCCCCCTCCTGGGCCCGCTCGTCCCCCCAGCCCTCCGCAGGACTGCCCGGCTTCTCTGCCCCCAGGCCCCCTCCTGGCCCGCTCGTCTCCCCCCCGGCCCTCCGCAGGACTGCCCGGCTTCTCTGCCCCCAGGCCCCCTCCTGGGCCCGCTCGTCCCCCCGGCCCTCCGCAGGACTGCCCGGCTTCTCTGCCCCCAGACTCCCCTCCTGGGCCCGCTCGTCCCCCCGGCCCTCCGCAGGACTGCCCGGCTTCTCTGCCCCCAAACCCCCCTCCTGGGCCCGCTCGTCCCCCCGGCCCTCCGCAGGACTGCCCGGCTTCTCTGCCCCCAGGCCCCCCTCCTGGGCCCGCTCGTCCCCCCAGCCCTCCGCAGGACTGCCCGGCTTCTCTGCCCCCAGGCCCCCTCCTGGCCCGCTCGTCTCCCCCCCGGCCCTCCGCAGGACTGCCCGGCTTCTCTGCCCCCAGGCCCCCCTCCTGGGCCCGCTCGTCCCCCCGGCCCTCCGCAGGACTGCCCGGCTTCTCTGCCCCCAAACCCCCCTCCTGGGCCCGCTCGTCCCCCCGGCCCTCCGCAGGACTGCCTGGCTTCTCTGCCCCCAGGCCCCCCTCCTGGGCCCGCTCGTCCCCCCAGCCCTCCGCAGGACTGCCCGGCTTCTCTGCCCCCAGGCCCCCTCCTGGCCCGCTCGTCTCCCCCCCGGCCCTCCGCAGGACTGCCCGGCTTCTCTGCCCCCAGGCCCCCCTCCTGGGCCCGCTCGTCCCCCCGGCCCTCCGCAGGACTGCCCGGCTTCTCTGCCCCCAGGCCCCCCTCCTGGGCCCGCTCGTCCCCCCGGCCCTCCGCAGGACTGCCCGGCTTCTCTGCCCCCAGGCCCCCCTCCTGGGCCCACTCACCCCCCCCCCCCGGCCCTCCGCAGGACTGCCCGGCTTCTCTGCCCCCAGGCCCCCTCCTGGGCCCGCTCGTCCCCCCAGCCCTCCGCAGGACTGCCCGGCTTCTCTGCCCCCAGGCCCCCCTCCTGGGCCCGCTCGTCCCCCCAGCCCTCCGCAGGACTGCCCGGCTTCTCTGCCCCCAAACCCCCCTCCTGGGCCCACTCGTCCCCCCGGCCCTCCGCAGGACTGCCCGGCTTCTCTGCCCCCAGGCCCCCCTCCTGGCCCGCTCGTCCCCCCGGCCCTCCACAGGACTGCCCGGCTTCTCTGCCCCCAAACCCCCCTCCTGGGCCCACTCGTCCCCCCGGCCCTCCGCAGGACTGCCCGGCTTCTCTGCCCCCAGGCCCCCCTCCTGGCCCGCTCGTCCCCCCGGCCCTCCACAGGACTGCCCGGCTTCTCTGCCCCCAGGCCCCCCTCCTGGCCCGCTCGTCCCCCCGGCCCTCCGCAGGACTGCCCGGCTTCTCTGCCCCCAGACCCCCCCTCCTGGGCCCACTCACCCCCCCCCCCCGGCCCTCCGCAGGACTGCCCGGCTTCTCTGCCCCCAGGCCCCCTCCTGGGCCCGCTCGTCCCCCCAGCCCTCCGCAGGACTGCCCGGCTTCTCTGCCCCCAGGCCCCCCTCCTGGGCCCGCTCGTCCCCCCGGCCCTCCGCAGGACTGCCCGGCTTCTCTGCCCCCAAACCCCCCTCCTGGGCCCACTCGTCCCCCCGGCCCTCCGCAGGACTGCCCGGCTTCTCTGCCCCCAGGCCCCCCTCCTGGCCCGCTCGTCCCCCCGGCCCTCCGCAGGACTGCCCGGCTTCTCTGCCCCCAGACCCCCCTCCTGGGCCCGCTCGTCTCCCCCCCGGCCCTCCGCAGGACTGCCCGGCTTCTCTGCCCCCAGGCCCCCCTCCTGGCCCGCTCGTCCCCCCGGCCCTCCGCAGGACTGCCCGGCTTCTCTGCCCCCAGGCCCCCCTCCTGGCCCGCTCGTCCCCCCGGCCCTCCGCAGGACTGCCCGGCTTCTCTGCCCCCAGGCCCCCCTCCTGGCCCGCTCGTCCCCCCGGCCCTCCACAGGACTGCCCGGCTTCTCTGCCCCCAGACCCCCCTCCTGGGCCCGCTCGCCCCCCCGGCCCTCCGCAGGACTGCCCGGCTTCTCTGCCCCCAGGCCCCCTCCTGGCCCGCTCGTCCCCCCGGCCCTCCACAGGACTGCCCGGCTTCTCTGCCCCCAGGCCCCCCTCCTGGGCCCGCTCGTCCCCCCGGCCCTCCGCAGGACTGCCCGGCTTCTCTGCCCCCAGGCCCCCTCCTGGCCCGCTCGTCCCCCCGGCCCTCCGCAGGACTGCCCGGCTTCTCTGCCCCCAGGCCCCCTCCTGGGCCCGCTCGCCCCCCCGGCCCTCCGCAGGACTGCCCGGCTTCTCTGCCCCCAGGCCCCCTCCTGGGCCCGCTCGTCCCCCCGGCCCTCCGCAGGACTGCCCGGCTTCTCTGCCCCCAGGCCTCCCTCCTGGGCCCGCTCGTCCCCCCAGCCCTCCGCAGGACTGCCCGGCTTCTCTGCCCCCAGGCCCCCCTCCTGGGCCCACTCGTCCCCCCGGCCCTCCGCAGGACTGCCCGGCTTCTCTGCCCCCAGGCCCCCTCCTGGGCCCGCTCGTCCCCCCGGCCCTCCGCAGGACTGCCCGGCTTCTCTGCCCCCAGGCCCCCTCCTGGGCCCGCTCGCCCCCCCGGCCCTCCGCAGGACTGCCCGGCTTCTCTGCCCCCAGGCCCCCTCCTGGGCCCGCTCGTCCCCCCGGCCCTCCGCAGGACTGCCCGGCTTCTCTGCCCCCAGGCCTCCCTCCTGGGCCCGCTCGTCCCCCCGGCCCTCCGCAGGACTGCCCGGCTTCTCTGCCCCCAGGCCTCCCTCCTGGGCCCGCTCGTCCCCCCGGCCCTCCGCAGGACTGCCCGGCTTCTCTGCCCCCAGGCCCCCCTCCTGGGCCCGCTCGTCCCCCCGGCCCTCCGCAGGACTGCCCGGCTTCTCTGCCCCCAGGCCCCCTCCTGGGCCCGCTCGCCCCCCCGGCCCTCCGCAGGACTGCCCGGCTTCTCTGCCCCCAGGCCCCCCTCCTGGGCCCGCTCGTCCCCCCGGCCCTCCGCAGGACTGCCCGGCTTCTCTGCCCCCAGGCCCCCTCCTGGGCCCGCTCGTCCCCCCGGCCCTCCGCAGGACTGCCCGGCTTCTCTGCCCCCAGGCCCCCTCCTGGGCCCGCTCGTCCCCCCAGCCCTCCGCAGGACTGCCCGGCTTCTCTGCCCCCAGGCCCCCCTCCTGGCCCGCTCGTCCCCCCGGCCCTCCGCAGGACTGCCCGGCTTCTCTGCCCCCAAACCCCCCTCCTGGGCCCACTCGTCCCCCCGGCCCTCCGCAGGACTGCCCGGCTTCTCTGCCCCCAGGCCCCCCTCCTGGGCCCGCTCGTCCCCCCAGCCCTCCGCAGGACTGCCCGGCTTCTCTGCCCCCAGGCCCCCCTCCTGGCCCGCTCGTCCCCCCGGCCCTCCGCAGGACTGCCCGGCTTCTCTGCCCCCAGACCCCCCCTCCTGGGCCCACTCACCCCCCCCCCCCGGCCCTCCGCAGGACTGCCCGGCTTCTCTGCCCCCAGGCCCCCTCCTGGGCCCGCTCGTCCCCCCAGCCCTCCGCAGGACTGCCCGGCTTCTCTGCCCCCAAACCCCCCTCCTGGGCCCACTCGTCCCCCCGGCCCTCCGCAGGACTGCCCGGCTTCTCTGCCCCCAAACCCCCCTCCTGGGCCCACTCGTCCCCCCGGCCCTCTGCAGGACTGCCCGGCTTCTCTGCCCCCAGGCCCCCCTCCTGGCCCGCTCGTCCCCCCGGCCCTCCGCAGGACTGCCCGGCTTCTCTGCCCCCAGACCCCCCTCCTGGGCCCGCTCGTCTCCCCCCCGGCCCTCCGCAGGACTGCCCGGCTTCTCTGCCCCCAGGCCCCCCTCCTGGCCCGCTCGTCCCCCCGGCCCTCCGCAGGACTGCCCGGCTTCTCTGCCCCCAGGCCCCCCTCCTGGCCCGCTCGTCCCCCCGGCCCTCCGCAGGACTGCCCGGCTTCTCTGCCCCCAGACTCCCCCTCCTGGGCCCGCTCGCCCCCCCGGCCCTCCGCAGGACTGCCCGGCTTCTCTGCCCCCAGACCCCCTCCTGGGCCCGCTCGTCCCCCCGGCCCTCCGCAGGACTGCCCGGCTTCTCTGCCCCCAGGCCCCCCTCCTGGGCCCGCTCGCCCCCCCCCCCCGGCCCTCCGCAGGACTGCCCGGCTTCTCTGCCCCCAGGCCCCCTCCTGGGCCCGCTCGTCCCCCCGGCCCTCCGCAGGACTGCCCGGCTTCTCTGCCCCCAGGCCCCCCTCCTGGCCCGCTCGTCCCCCCGGCCCTCCACAGGACTGCCCGGCTTCTCTGCCCCCAGACCCCCCTCCTGGGCCCGCTCGCCCCCCCGGCCCTCCGCAGGACTGCCCGGCTTCTCTGCCCCCAGGCCCCCTCCTGGCCCGCTCGTCCCCCCGGCCCTCCACAGGACTGCCCGGCTTCTCTGCCCCCAGGCCCCCCTCCTGGGCCCGCTCGTCCCCCCGGCCCTCCGCAGGACTGCCCGGCTTCTCTGCCCCCAGGCCCCCCTCCTGGCCCGCTCGTCCCCCCGGCCCTCCACAGGACTGCCCGGCTTCTCTGCCCCCAGACCCCCCTCCTGGGCCCGCTCGTCCCCCCGGCCCTCCGCAGGACTGCCCGGCTTCTCTGCCCCCAGGCCCCCCTCCTGGCCCGCTCGTCCCCCCGGCCCTCCGCAGGACTGCCCGGCTTCTCTGCCCCCAGGCCCCCTCCTGGGCCCGCTCGCCCCCCCGGCCCTCCGCAGGACTGCCCGGCTTCTCTGCCCCCAGGCCCCCTCCTGGGCCCGCTCGTCCCCCCGGCCCTCCGCAGGACTGCCCGGCTTCTCTGCCCCCAGGCCTCCCTCCTGGGCCCGCTCGTCCCCCCAGCCCTCCGCAGGACTGCCCGGCTTCTCTGCCCCCAGGCCCCCCTCCTGGGCCCGCTCGTCCCCCCGGCCCTCCGCAGGACTGCCCGGCTTCTCTGCCCCCAGGCCCCCTCCTGGCCCGCTCGTCCCCCCGGCCCTCCGCAGGACTGCCCGGCTTCTCTGCCCCCAGGCCCCCTCCTGGGCCCGCTCGTCCCCCCGGCCCTCCGCAGGACTGCCCGGCTTCTCTGCCCCCAAACCCCCCTCCTGGGCCCACTCGTCCCCCCGGCCCTCCGCAGGACTGCCCGGCTTCTCTGCCCCCAGGCCCCCCTCCTGGCCCGCTCGTCCCCCCGGCCCTCCGCAGGACTGCCCGGCTTCTCTGCCCCCAGACCCCCCCTCCTGGGCCCACTCACCCCCCCCCCCCGGCCCTCCGCAGGACTGCCCGGCTTCTCTGCCCCCAGGCCCCCTCCTGGGCCCGCTCGTCCCCCCAGCCCTCCGCAGGACTGCCCGGCTTCTCTGCCCCCAAACCCCCCTCCTGGGCCCACTCGTCCCCCCGGCCCTCCGCAGGACTGCCCGGCTTCTCTGCCCCCAGGCCCCCCTCCTGGCCCGCTCGTCCCCCCGGCCCTCCGCAGGACTGCCCGGCTTCTCTGCCCCCAGACCCCCCTCCTGGGCCCGCTCGTCTCCCCCCCGGCCCTCCGCAGGACTGCCCGGCTTCTCTGCCCCCAGGCCCCCCTCCTGGCCCGCTCGTCCCCCCGGCCCTCCGCAGGACTGCCCGGCTTCTCTGCCCCCAGGCCCCCCTCCTGGCCCGCTCGTCCCCCCGGCCCTCCACAGGACTGCCCGGCTTCTCTGCCCCCAGACCCCCCTCCTGGGCCCGCTCGCCCCCCCGGCCCTCCGCAGGACTGCCCGGCTTCTCTGCCCCCAGGCCCCCTCCTGGCCCGCTCGTCCCCCCGGCCCTCCACAGGACTGCCCGGCTTCTCTGCCCCCAGGCCCCCCTCCTGGGCCCGCTCGTCCCCCCGGCCCTCCGCAGGACTGCCCGGCTTCTCTGCCCCCAGGCCCCCTCCTGGGCCCGCTCGCCCCCCCGGCCCTCCGCAGGACTGCCCGGCTTCTCTGCCCCCAGGCCCCCTCCTGGGCCCGCTCGTCCCCCCGGCCCTCCGCAGGACTGCCCGGCTTCTCTGCCCCCAGACCCCCCTCCTGGGCCCGCTCGTCTCCCCCCCGGCCCTCCGCAGGACTGCCCGGCTTCTCTGCCCCCAGGCCTCCCTCCTGGGCCCGCTCGTCCCCCCAGCCCTCCGCAGGACTGCCCGGCTTCTCTGCCCCCAGGCCCCCCTCCTGGGCCCGCTCGTCCCCCCGGCCCTCCGCAGGACTGCCCGGCTTCTCTGCCCCCAGGCCCCCTCCTGGCCCGCTCGTCCCCCCGGCCCTCCGCAGGACTGCCCGGCTTCTCTGCCCCCAGGCCCCCTCCTGGGCCCGCTCGCCCCCCCGGCCCTCCGCAGGACTGCCCGGCTTCTCTGCCCCCAGGCCCCCTCCTGGGCCCGCTCGTCCCCCCGGCCCTCCGCAGGACTGCCCGGCTTCTCTGCCCCCAGGCCTCCCTCCTGGGCCCGCTCGTCCCCCCAGCCCTCCGCAGGACTGCCCGGCTTCTCTGCCCCCAGGCCCCCCTCCTGGGCCCGCTCGTCCCCCCGGCCCTCCGCAGGACTGCCCGGCTTCTCTGCCCCCAGGCCCCCCTCCTGGGCCCGCTCGTCTCCCCCCCGGCCCTCCGCAGGACTGCCCGGCTTCTCTGCCCCCAGGCCCCCCTCCTGGCCCGCTCGTCCCCCCAGCCCTCCGCAGGACTGCCCGGCTTCTCTGCCCCCAGGCCCCCTCCTGGGCCCGCTCGCCCCCCCGGCCCTCCGCAGGACTGCCCGGCTTCTCTGCCCCCAGGCCCCCCTCCTGGGCCCGCTCGTCCCCCCGGCCCTCCGCAGGACTGCCCGGCTTCTCTGCCCCCAGGCCTCCCTCCTGGGCCCGCTCGTCCCCCCGGCCCTCCGCAGGACTGCCCGGCTTCTCTGCCACCAGGCCTCCCTCCTACGCCCGCTCGTCCCCCCGGCCCTCCGCAGGACTGCCCGGCTTCTCTGCCCCCAGGCCCCCTCCTGGGCCTGCTCGCCCCCCCCCCAGCCCTCCGCAGGACTGCCCGGCTTCTCTGCCCCCAGGCCCCCCTCCTGGGCCCGCTCGTCCCCCCGGCCCTCCGCAGGACTGCCCGGCTTCTCTGCCCCCAGGCCCCCTCCTGGGCCTGCTCGCCCCCCCCCGGCCCTCCACAGGACTGCCCGGCTTCTCTGCCCCCAGGCCCCCTCCTGGGCCCGCTCGTCCCCCCGGCCCTCCGCAGGACTGCCCGGCTTCTCTGCCCCCAGGCCCCCCTCCTGGGCCCGCTCGTCCCCCCGGCCCTCCACAGGACTGCCCGGCTTCTCTGCCCCCAGGCCCCCTCCTGGGCCCGCTCGTCCCCCCGGCCCTCCGCAGGACTGCCCGGCTTCTCTGCCCCCAGGCCCCCCTCCTGGGCCCGCTCGTCCCCCCGGCCCTCCGCAGGACTGCCCGGCTTCTCTGCCCCCAGGCCCCCCTCCTGGGCCCGCTCGTCCCCCCGGCCCTCCACAGGACTGCCCGGCTTCTCTGCCCCCAGGCCCCCCTCCTGGGCCCACTCGTCCCCCCAGCCCTCCGCAGGACTGCCCGGCTTCTCTGCCCCCAGGCCCCCCTCCTGGCCCGCTCGTCCCCCCAGCCCTCCGCAGGACTGCCCGGCTTCTCTGCCCCCAGGCCCCCTCCTGGCCCGCTCGCCCCCCCGGCCCTCCGCAGGACTGCCCGGCTTCTCTGCCCCCAGGCCCCCCTCCTGGGCCCGCTCGTCCCCCCGGCCCTCCGCAGGACTGCCCGGCTTCTCTGCCCCCAGACCCCCCCTCCTGGGCCCGCTCGTCCCCCCGGCCCTCCGCAGGACTGCCCGGCTTCTCTGCCCCCAGGCCCCCTCCTGGGCCCGCTCGCCCCCCCGGCCCTCCGCAGGACTGCCCGGCTTCTCTGCCACCAGGCCCCCCTCCTGGGCCCGCTCGTCCCCCCGGCCCTCCGCAGGACTGCCCGGCTTCTCTGCCCCCAGACCCCCCCTCCTGGGCCCACTCACCCCCCCCCCCCGGCCCTCCGCAGGACTGCCCGGCTTCTCTGCCCCCAGACCCCCCCTCCTGGGCCCACTCACCCCCCCCCCCGGCCCTCCACAGGACTGCCCGGCTTCTCTGCCCCCAGGCCCCCCTCCTGGCCCGCTGGCCCCTGCCCCCGGCCCTCCACAGGGCTGCCTGGCTTCTCTGCCACCAGGCCCCCCTCTCCTGGACCCGCTGGCCCCTGCCCCCGGCCCTCCACAGGGCTGCCCGGCTTCTCTGCCCGCAGCCCCCCCTCTCTTGGGCCTATGTCCCGCCTGCACCATCGCCCCGCCCAGGGCATCCCCACCATGCCCCTCGGAGCCTGGCCTGGATCCCCAGCGGCTGCACCTGTTATTCCCGTTCCCGTGTTCTCCCCCGCCTGACGGCTGCACCACTCCAGGGGGTTCTTTAACCCCCCACAGAGCGGGCTGGCTGGGAAGCCTCCCCCCCCATCCCGCCCAGCAGCCCGGCCCGACCCCCCCATCCCGCCCAGTGACCTGGCCCCCCATCCTGCCCAGTGACCTGGCCCCCCATCCCGCCCAGCGGCCCGGCCCCCCATCCCGCCCAGCGGCCCGGCCCCCCATCCCGCCCAGCGGCCCGGCCCGACCCCCCCATCCCACCCAGTGACCTGGCCCCTCATCCCGCCCAGCGGCCCCCCCGTGCAGGGAGCATGCCAGGCGGGGCGCAGGCCTGACCTGGAAGAGAGCGAGGCAGAGCAGGAAGAGGAGCATGTAGACGATCTTGTAGACCACGAGGCGCCCGGCGAAGCTGACCACGATGAACATCCCGGCGCACACGTAGATCCAGTACTTGGCGTAGAGATCCGTCACCAGCGCCCCCAGGAGCTTCAGCACGCCGCGCTGCCGGCCAGCCTCTGTGGGGCACAGCCGTGAGGCCAGGCACGGGCCAGGCCTGCCCGGGGAAGTGGCTCCGGGGCCACGGGGGGGCCCCGTGTGGGGGCGGCGGGTTCGCAGGGATCACCCGCACGTGGCACCCGGCACGGTTCCTGGGATCAGAGGGCATGGGGGCCCAAAACGCCCTGCCAGTGCCCCCACCCCCTGCCCTCGCTGGGGCACCCCCGGAATGGGGCCACGCCCCACACCTGCCAAGGCCCTGCCCCACCACTGGCTAGTTCCGCCCCACTTGCTCGGGCCACCCCTTCAGCCAGGGGACGCCAGGCAACCCTGGGTTACAGCCCAGGCGGTGGTGCAGGGGGCAGCAGCAATGCCATGGGCCTGGGTGCACCCCCATTCTCAGCCCCCCAGGGCTCTGTCCCCTGGCCCTTCACCCCACCCCCAGCAAGACCCCCCCTGTGCTCCGCGGGCAGCGGCTCCCGACCCAGCCAGGGCCCAGCCGAGGGGGCAGCCGCGGCTCCCGGCCAGCATGGCCCCCCCGGGCGTGGCAGGGCGCGTGGGGTCAGCCCGGGACTCTCACCTCCCTCGGAGACGGTCACCTCCAGCAGCGGGGCAGGCGGGCGCCGGCCCGTCAGCAGCTTCTCCTGCACGGACTGCCGCAGCAGCAGCCAGAAGGTCAGCGTGTAGAGGAGCTGCGGGGAGGGGCAGGTCAGCGCGGGCCCACGGGCGGGGGCAGGGTAGGGGGGGGGCAGGGGAAGCTCACCTTGGCGCCCAGGTCCAGGCAGGGGTATTTGGTCCGGACCAGCCCCAGCTGCTCCAGGCGCATGAAGCCGAGGCGGGTGGGCAGCTCGGGCTGCAGGTCCATGCCCCAGACGTACTGCAGGCTGCAGAGGGCGAGGCCGTAGAGCAGCAGGAAGGGGGAGCAGAGCATGGCGAAGTGCTGCCGGCTCCGCACGATCCACACCAGGCAGGCCCAGAGCAGCAGCACGAAGGTCAGCCAGCTGTGGTAGGTGATGCTCCACACCTGGCGGGCACAGGAGCTCCGCCTCAGGCACCCGCCGGACAGCCCGGAACCCGCCGTGCCCAGCTCGCCCGGCCTCCTGCTAGCCCACTCGCCAGCCCACCCAGCCGCCCTCCCGCCAGCCCGGCCAGCTTCCCACCAGACCTCCCGGCTTCCCTCCAGCCAGCCGCCCTCCCGCCAGCCCTCCCGGCTTCCCTCCAGCCTCCCGCCAGCCCTCCCGGCTTCCCTCCAGCCTCCCGCCAGCCCTCCCGGCTTCCCTCCAGCCAGCCGCCCTCCCGCCAGCCCTCCCATCAGCCCTCCCGGCTTCCCTCCAGCCTCCCACCAGCCCTCCCGGCTTCCCTCCAGCCTCCCGCCAGCCAGCCCACCCACCCTTCCACCAGCCTGCCCGGCTTCCCTCCAGCCAGCCGCCCTCCCGCCAGCCCTCCCGGCTTCCCTCCAGCCTCCCGCCAGCCCTCCCGGCTTCCCTCCAGCCAGCCACCATCCCGCCAGCCCGGACACCCTCCCACCAGCCCTCCCGGCTTCCCACCAGCCAGCCGCCCTCCCGCCAGCCCTCCCGGCTTCCCTCCACCCTCCCGCCAGCCCTCCCGGCTTCCCTCCAGCCAGCCGCCCTCCCGCCAGCCCTCCCGGCTTCCCTCCAGCCTCCCACCAGCCCTCCCGGCTTCCCTCCAGCCAGCCACCCTCCCGGCTTCCCTCCAGCCTCCCGCCAGCCAGCCCACCCACCCTCCCACCAGCCTGCCCGGCTTCCCGCCAGCCTGCCCGGCTTCCCTCCAGCCAGCCACCCTCCCGCCAGCCCTTCCGACTTCCCGCCCAACCACCCGGCCACCCTCCCACCAGCCCTCCCAGCTTCCCGCCCACCAGCTCGCCTGTGTGCCCAGTCGCCTGCCAGCGCAACTGAACAGACTCCTGCCAGCCCGCCCGCCCGCACACCCAGCGGGCTGCCGGCGCGAGGGGCTGACTCGCTATCCCGGGAGAGGCCAGGCCGACGAGAGCCCGGCTGCCCATGCCCAGGGAGCTCCCCCCGCAGCCGTTACACGCAGCAGTGCAGAAGCAGAGGCCAAAGGGATGGGTGGCAGTGACCTGACCTGTGCCCCCACCCATGGCCCACGCCAGCCCAGCCCCCACAGGGGCTCACCCCCGGCCCGCTCACCATCATGGCAATGAGGGCGCAGACGTAGCTCTGGCTCATGATCATGTGCCCCAGGGCGTGCAGGGGCTGCCTCTCCCGGCACCGGCGCCGCCTCCGAGTCACTGCAGAGATCGTGGGATGGTAAGGGCAGCCTGGAGCCCAGGGGCAGCGCTAGCCAACGCGGGACACCCAGCCCCCAGCCCTGCCCAGGCCAGAGCCCATCCCCTGGGCACAGGGGTCAGCCCACCCCACAGGCACCCGACGCTGCCCGAAATCCCCACCAGCTCCTTCAACCCGGCCCGCGCACACACCGAGCGAGGCTGCACACCGGGCAAGGGCCTGGGGGCCAGATAGTGACGGGCCCGGGGCCAGTTCAGGGTGGGGCCGTGAGGATCCGACAGCGACGGGCACCAGTGAACTCCAGCCGGTGAACCCCTGTGTGATCCCTAGCGCAGCCCCTGGAAGGGACACGGCCTGCAATGCCAGGCTCTGACCACTAGGGATCACCGCCGCGTCCCCCCCACAGGGCACCACAGGCAAAGGGGTTTTCCGGGGCAGGGTGGCACAGGGAAAGGGGTTTTCCAGGGCAGGGCTATGGGGCAGGGTGGCACAGGCAAAGGGGTTTTCCAGGACAGGGTGGCACAGGGAAAGGGGTTTCCTGGGGCGGGGGCTATGGGGCAGGGTGGCACAGGGAAAGGGGTTTCCTGGGGCAGGGTGGCACAGGGAAAGGGGTTTCCTGGGGCAGGGTGGCACAGGGAAAGGGGTTTCCTGGGGTGGGGGCTATGGGGCAGGGTGGCACAGGGAAAGGGGTTTCCTGGGGCAGGGTGGCACAGGGAAAGGGGTTTCCTGGGGCAGGGTGGCACAGGGAAAGGGGTTTCCTGGGGCAGGGTGGCACAGGGAAAGGGGTTTCCTGGGGCAGGGTGGCACAGGGAAAGGGGTTTCCCGGGGCAGGGTGGCACAGGGAAAGGGGTTTCCCGGGGCAGGGGCTATGGGCAGGGGGTGGGAGCAGCGCAGAGGGGCGGGAGCCCGGCGCGGGGCTGTGTTGGAGCGCAGGACAGTACCACGGCGCCAGGGGCTGGCACAGCGGGGCGGTGCCCACGGAGGGACGGTCGCTGTGCAGAGCTGCCCGAGTCTCTCCTGGGTGGGTTAAGGCCACTTACCCGGCTGCGAGGGGCCCCCGATCACGTGCACGGTGCAGTTTTCGGTGTCGGCCGCCGGGGCCTCGGCATCGGGGGACCGTATCAGCTGGGGGGGGGGGGGGAGAGACGGGAGGGGGGTGAGTCCTGGGGCAGGGCTGCCTCATGTGAAGCGTCCCCCTGCCCCTCCTCCCACTTCCCCTGCCAATCGCTGTCCAGGGTCTGCACCCGCAGGGGACCGGCCGTGCTCCCCTCCCATGGGCCTGAGGTGTGACCCTCCGTGCTGGCCCCCCGCTTTCTCCCTGCACCCCCCAGCCAAAGGCACACGCGCATGCCCCCTCCCCCTCCAGGCAGCTGGCTGGTGCCTCCCCCCTCCCCACACCCTGCCGAGGCGCCAGGGAACTCCAGGGGGAAGGCCAGGGAGGGGGGGGCTCCCTGGGGCCCCCGGGCCCTGCTCCAGACCCCCGGGGCCAAACTGCCCCTCTGACCTTGGTGTCCTCGGGCAGGCCGTCTGCCGCCCTGGGCCAGCTCTCCAGCTCCACCAGCTCCTCGCCCTGGGGCTCCGCCACGGCCTCTGCCGACTCGGCCCTGGCTTTCTGCGGGGGGAAGAGCCACCTCAGCACCTGGCTCCCACACGCAGGCTGGGCCCAAACAGCAGGGCACAGGGCGGCAGGCTCTGGAGGCCTGGGGGGGGGGTCTCCCCACAGCCAGCTGACTGGCGCGGGAGGACCCCTCCCTGCCCCTCACGCACAGCCCCCGCCTCCCGCTGGCCTCCCGCCCCCTCCCGCTCTGGCCTGGCAGGGGCACCTCGCAGCTCGGGGTCTGCGCACACGGGCACCCCCCTGGCAGGGCTGGGGGAGGAGAGCGGGCGGTGGGGGGGGAAGCTCCGGCCCCGTCATGCTGCGCAGCCAAGCGTGACGTGAGCCACCGTCAGCCACTGGCACCCAGGGCAGCTCCAGGGCAGCTCCGGGCGGCCCCTTCCCTGGCGGGGCAGGGGAGCAGACGGGGCCCCCTCCGTGGGGCCCGGCCTCACCCGCTCAGAGGAGTCCAACTTCCTGAGCTTGAGCAGCGAGGCCAGGGTGAAATAGAGCAGCAGCAGGATGCCGGGGCTCACGTAGACCGGCCAGGGGTGGCGGGTGTCGAGCCGCAGGGCGTTGGGGTGGCTGCAGTTCGCTGGCAGGACGATGGCCTTCAGGCCGAAGACCCTGAGGGAGGGAGGAGACGGCGTGACCCCCAAGGGGCAGAGCGAGTGGGGCTGGCAGGCCAGGCTGGGGACTGAGGCTCCAGCCAGCAGCTCTTGCTCATTCGTGGGCCCGTACTGCTGCAGCGGGCGGGGGGGACTGGGGTGTGTGGGCTCCGCAGTGGGGAGAGGGGGACAGGGGCGGGCTGGCCCCACTGCAGGAGGCAGGGATGGGACAGGGAGAGGGGACGGGGGACGGGACAGGGGGCCCTTCAGAGCCCGGGGAGGTGGCCAGGCCCGGCGCCGGGTCCCGCTTACCGTGCCCAGATGCCGGCGGGGGGGAAGAGCCCCTGGGCGAAGGGCGCCTGGTAGCCGTAGATGCAGAGCAGGTGGCCAGCGGCGAAGACACCCACCATGACGCCCAGCGCGTTGAAGCCCAGGTGGCTGATGGGGAAGTGGCAGGCCCACCAGGTGCAGATGCCCACGAAGAGCAGGAAGTAGACGCTGGAGAAGGCCGATGGCAGCGTGATGCCTGGGGAGCGAGGCGACGCCGGCCTGTTACCGGGACTGCCGGGCAGGGCTGGGGACAGGGGCTGTGCCGGCTGGGCACCGCCCCCCGCCGCGCCAGCTGGGCCGAGAGCCCTGACTCAGGCCAGGCCCCTCCACCCGCCACCTACCTGCCAGCGCCAGCAGCACCATGGCCAGGCACTTCCCAGCCGCCAGCAGCAGCCAGTGCACCTTCACCCGCAGCCTCGCAGCCAGCAGCCCCGTCGGCCTCCCGGAGGCCTCCTCTTCCACAGCCCCTTGCCTGGCCCGCCCGGCCAGCGCCTCCTCCTCCTGCAGGGGACAAGAGCCAGGCTGGGCCCTTCTGCCACTGGGGCCCACGGCAGAGCCCCTTTCTGCACACCCAGTAGGAAATGCTGCATGCTCGGGGGGGGGGGGGAAGCACAGACAGACGCCCCCCTGCACACACCCTGGCCCCGCAAACCAGGACTCAAGGGTAAAGGCCACGAAGCTCAGAAGGAGGCAGACGGAGCCGGGGGCTGAGGGCAGACAGAGGGCACGGCACACACGTAGGAAGGGTTAGTGCAGGGGGCAGGACTACCATGTTGAATCTGTGGCAGAGCCAGGGACGCGGCGTGTGACAGTGGGTAAGTCACTGCCCCTTGCTGTGCCTCAGTTTCCCCATTGTCCACCTGCCCGCGGTGCCCCCAGCCTGGCGACCCTGGGACGCAAAGGGCTCCAGCAGAGGGGCGCAGAGGCAGGCAGAGGGCACAGGCCGAGTCGAGCGATCGAGGTAGCAGGACACCAGCCCCGGAGCCTGCCAGGTAGCTGCCCTGCAGATCGGTCTCGGCTCAGGGCACTGGGGGCGGGGGATCAGAGCGCGGGAGCGGAGCCCGTGCTCAGGGATCAGTTACGCCGGCGGCACAGGGCCCAGGACACCCGCTGGCCCTACGGGTGGGGGAGGTCCTGTGGATCTGGTTTCTGTGCCCAATGGCCGGGCACGTCTAGCAGCCCCCTACCCCACGCTCATTGTAAGCAAAGAGCCCGCAGGACCCAGTGGCCAGAGCCAGGGAGTCAGGGGCTGGGCCTGGCTCTGTCCCTGTCCCTGGGTGTGCCACGCCCTGGCTCCGTGCCTCAGTTTCCCATCGGGGACCACCAGGCCTGCTTTGCACAGGCGGTTGCGGCTGCAGGATAGAGGTGGCAGGCCCGCCCCCGGCACTCCCGGGGCAGGACGGAGAAGACAGCGAGCGGGGCTCCAAAGTCCCTGCTGTTTCCCCGGCAAGGCGGGCGAGGGACCCGCCGGCAGAGGAGCCGCTGGAGCCGCGAACTCCACCTGCCTCTTCCTCTGTGCCAGGAGCTTCCAGGCATCTCAGACAGCAGCCCCGCTGCGGCCACCCAGGGCCACCCGCCTGGGGAGGGCACAAGGGACAGCCCTAAGCACACCGCTGCCAGCCTGGTGTCATCTCAGCGAGCGCCTGAGAACGCCCCTCAGCTCCAGGGCAGGGGCTGCTCAGACCTATCAGGGGATCGGAGACACCCCCTACCCCGGCTCTCACCCAGTGTCCGTCGCAGCGGCTCCACGCTGCACCCTGAGCCGCACCCCACCGCAGGGGAAACTGAGTCCCAGCAGGGGGTAGAGACCCTCCCGCAGTGGCAGGGAGGCAGGGGCGGAGCTGGGACCGTGCCCCACCCACTGGGCAGCGCTGCCTCCCGGATGAGGCGCCCAGGCCGTAATGCCCAGATCCAGGCCCTGGTGGGTCTGGTTCAGACCGTTGGGCGGGGCTGACCCATGAGAGGGGTCGGCCGGCAGGGGGCGGGGGACTATGCCTCCCCACCCCGTGTTCAGCGGGGCCCCCCAGGCCATAACCGGCACCAGAGTCACACAGCCCCAGAGGATCTCGGTGGGAAGGCGGCCCCGACCCACGGGGGGCGCTGGAGACCAGCACATTGCAGCAGGCACTTGGCTGTGGCCAACTCACGGGCCGCCCGATCCTCCCGCAAGCCCTGGCTGCGGCTCCGGAACCAGGGTGTGGGAGCCAGTGGCTCCGAGCCCCGCACCTGGCCTTGTTTGTCTCATCAGCTGCTTGGAAAACAGCACACAAAGCCTGTTTGTCCTGGCGCTGCAGCCTGGGTTCCCAGCACCGAGCCAGTTTCCAGCCGCCTCCCGCGCCGCTCTCCCAGCCACGGCTCCAGCCGCAGCCTGGCACGTCCGGGGCCTGGGCTCGGGCTGCCAGGTTGAGATGCCTTCACGCGCGCAGACACTGAGCAAGGGCTGGCTGGGACCCTCCCCTGCAGCCGCCCGGCCCCTCCGCCTGCACTCAGCCCTGCGGGGCCAGCAGCAAGAGGGGCGCAGGCCCAGGGCCGGGGGCGCCTCAATCGTATCCAGGGGGGCAGCCGAGCTCCCCGCAGGGCTGGATGCTGGGATGGGGTCCGGCTGGCCGGGAAGCGCTCCCCACGCCCTGGCTTAGCCGGGCCCTTGCGGCGCTGGGCTTTGCAGCTAGAGGCCCCTTGACTTTCGGGGCGAGGCTTTCGCCAGCTATTTCCACCTCATCCAACCCAGAGCGACACGGAGCACAGCGCCGGGCACCGCCCCTCGGCAGCAGGGCCCCCCAGCGCTCTGCAAACCGGCCCAGCACCCACCGCTAAGCCGCCCCCCGGCGTTTCCGCCTCGTTCTGCCCGCCCCCTGGCTGGCCAGGCGGGGGTCTGTCTCCGGGGGTCAGGGCAGAGGGCGGGGAGAAGCCTCTCCATGGTCGCTGAGGGCAGGTGGCCCACCCCACAGCTCTCGGGGACCGCGGGCGGCGGGGGGATAGCAGCCGGAGAGCCTCCATGACCCCGTCTCGTAGCGCTTTCCAACCCCCCCCCGTGCGAAGCCTCGTGCCACGTCCTGGGACGCAGGGCTGGTGGCTCCCTCCCGGCCGTGGGGCACAAGGTCTGCTCTCGGCCAGAGTCTGTTCAGCCCTGCAGGCTACGGCCCCCCTCCAGGTCTGCGCCTCGGCCCCTCCCAAGCCAGTTGGGCAGGACCAGCTGCCTTCCACCATGAGAGGCTGGCCGAGGCCCAAGGCATGGATGAGCTAGCCTCCCCTGACTGCCACTGGGCGAAGCAATCAGCCCCTTCTCCCCCCGTCAGCAGGAGCATGAGCCCCCCCCACACATCCCCAGCGCCATGCCCGGCGGTGTCGCGTCTGCCCCTGGCCGGGAAGCTGGCAGCTGACGCTGAGCTCAGCAGCTGGCAGGCGCTGGCGTTCCCCTTCCAAGCAGAGCAGGCCAGGGCCAGATCCCACGCCCCCGCCGCCCGCCCAGGGGCCTGGCCACAGCCCACGTGCCCCACGGCGCTGTCGTTGCCCCTACCAGCGCCCCGCGGCCCCCAGCAGCGGTCGCAGGGGGTGTCTGCACACGGCCGCTCCCGCGCAGGGCCCAGCTCCCAGACAAGTGTCCCCAGACCCCAAAGGGGAACGTCCTTCCCGCTCAGCTCAGCGCACTGCCCCGTGGCCCCTGCCGGCTTGGCGCTCTCTGCCCCGGCCCACCCACCCCAAGGGACCACAGCCCGGGCTGCTCAGGAAGGGACGCGCAGCAGAGGAATGTTCCAAGGGGCCGGGGCCAGGCACAGCCTGGGCACCGCTTCAGACGACGCCTGGGGCTGCCCACGCAGCTCCTGGAGCCCCGGGCACTGCTCCCTCTTGGCAGGGCGGCACTCCCAACCGTGCCCTACCCCGAGCATCCAGGGGCAAGGAGGAGCAGCAGGTGGGCCCCAGCTGGTCGTCACCCGAGGCCTTTCCCACCCCCTGGCCACTCGCTGCCTAAGTGATGGCCTCGGTCCAGGCGCTGGGCTCAGTGGAGAAGCAGGGCCCGCCCAGCCTGCTCTCTCTGATGGCATAGCCCTTCTGGGACAGGGCACGGGCACCCCCCGGCAGGAGCAGTCTGCAGGCTCTGGAGCTGCCGGTCCAGCACCTTGCACCAGCGGCACGCAGCCGAGAATCAAATTCCTTGTGCCATATACAAGTAACCTGTGGAACTCACTGCTGTAGGGTATCAGTGAGGCGAACAAAGGTTCCAGCTGTCTATGCACAACAGCATGGAGAGTGCTTGTTGCTAAGTTACAGTTACAAGCTGATCACCCAGGGTGCAGCCTTAGCTAGGTGCAGTGAGCTTTCCCCACCCTCCCCGGAAGCACCGGAGCTGGCTGCACAGGAGTGGCCCACAACGTGCCCCAAGTCACACGACAGGCGGCGGCAGAGCTAGGAACAGAACCTCGCTCTCCGGACCTCCAGCTCCAGGCTCCATTCACTGGACTGGGCTGCCTCCCTTCGGCTGGGCTGCCGTCTTCCCTTCGCACGCGGCCAGGCCCTGGCGTGCAGTGAGCAGTGTCAGCACACCTGCCCTGGCCAGCGTGGGGACACCAGGGGAAGGGGACAAGCCTGGCTCTCGGGGGAGGTCCGGTGCAGCCCCCAGAAGGATCCTGCACCTTGTCCCGGCCCCGGAGCGCAAGAGCCCTTCGTTCATAGCAGGATTGCAAGGCCGGCCGGGCAGCAGACACCTGGTGCCATCTGGAACGTGCCAATCTCTGAGGGGCAGCTCTGCCAACGGGCACGCCTGGGGGCTCGGCGTAGGAGAAGCTGCAGACTCGGCCCTGCAGTTCGTGCGAAGGGCTCCCCCGGAGGCAGCGCTGCCAGACGCATGCGGCTCCCAGGGGGACGGCTCCTCGCGGGCTGATCCCATTAGCACGTCCGCGCCGCAAGTGGTCTCTGGAGCTTCCTTGCCCGCGCGCTCCCCAGGCGCCCAACCGGCCGGCGGGAGGAAGCCCGGCTGCCAGGCTCAAGCAGAGCGCCAGGCTGCACAGCGGGGCCCAGGTGCGCCAAGCAGACGGGACAGGCCGCTTCCCTGCTGCGGGTTCCCGGCCCCTTGAATTCCTCCTCGCCTACAGGAAGGGAGGGGTCGGCCAGGAGCTGTGTTAGCCAGGGGGATGCACGCTGCAGGAGGGGCGTTAGGGCCGGGAAGCTACAATGAACACATCGTTTTCCAGCTGGCTGCCGCCCGCCACCCCAGAGCGAGCTCCGGCGAGCATCCGCCAGGCCTGAGGCCCAGGGGAGGGGCAGGGCACAGCCGTGGCAGAAGCAAGCCCGATGTGGCACGAAGATAGCTCCCCCCATGCTAAAAAGGGAGGTGTCGCTGAGGGGGCACCGCTGCAGCCGGGCCAGCATTCCCAAGGGCCACGCAGCCCCCTCTGGAGATGGCCGGGGGGGCCCCGTTCCACAGGCAGGATTGCTCGGGGCACAGGGACAATCCCACCCAGCACTTCCCCTCCGTGGGCTCTGGAAAGTGCAGGGCAGTGGCTGGCTAGGAAAGGAAACAGGCCAGCGGGGGACCCACGCTCCCTCTCCCCACAGCCCAGAGGGGTGCTGCCGACTCCATGGCCGCAGTCTGGAAGCCCCCAGCGGCCAGGCCTTGGTTGCGTCGTGGTCTAAACACCAGTGTCATTGCTGTGGCCGTGCCCTGTGCAGGACAGCTCGCCGGTGGTGCGGGGGGGCTGTGCTGGACGAAACCTGACAGCCAGCCCGGCTAAGGCACCGGGAAGGACCCTGCCCAAGGGTGGGCCTAATAGGCACGCGGGGCGGAAAAGCCTGAAGCCTCTGCCCCCCACTTCCCCCCTGCAACCAGAGCTGCAGTGACTGATCCAGCCTGGGAGGAGAGGAGCGTGTCCCGTTGCCCCCCCCGGCTGCCCTGGGGCCAGAAGGGGAAGGAGGGGGGGGGTTGGGCAGCCGGGCGGAGCAGCTGCTTTACCGTCATCCTGCCTGGCTCCTGCGGAGCGGCTGAAACACGACGGGCACTGCCAGGGCAGAGCGCAGCCTCAGCAGCTCCCCTCCTGCCCCAGCGCCCGTCCGTCGGGGCCCAGCAAGCTCCGCCCACGGAGCAGCCTGGCGCCAGCATCTCACCTCAAGTCGGGGCTCGAGCGACTCCGGCGTCCGGCCCCGCGCCACGAGGCGCCGGCCCAGGCCCAGGCAGATGGCGGAGACCAGCAGGATCCCCACGTCGGGCGCCACCAGGCGTACAGAGTTGGGGATGTCGGTTAGGTCCAGCCTGCGAGGGAACAACCCGGGGGGTGTTACACACTCACCGACCGCCAGGCCGCCCCTCGCGTGGGCCATTTTACACGGAAGGGGAGCAGGGGGAGGGATCCAACCGGCTCAGCAAGGTCCTGGGAATGGCACGCCAGCGAACGGGGCTCGCATGCCACATGCTGCTGGGCCCCCCGGCGAGCCAATCCCTGCACCAGGCCCGGCAGCAAACCAGGACTAGGAGACGCTTTAACCGGAACAGACAGCGGCTCTGCCTTCGCCCTCCGCCAGCAACGTGCCTGGAGAGTCACTGCGGACACAAACGGGCCCTCCAGGCTGGCCACCACACAGTGCTTCCAAGGAATGGGTGACACCCACTGAGGAGACCCCCCCTAGGGGCAGGGAGCTGCCTTCGGAGCGCTCCGGGAATGCCCAGCTGACACCCGATCACAACAGCGGCTTGGCTCTCCGAGGGGCGTGCACGGGGCCGTGTGTGAGAAACCCGCCACCGCCAAGCGCCACGTCGCCGAGATCTGCCCCTTACCTGGTGACCCCAATGTGACGGGCGAGCGTTTCCCACGTGCTGCCTGTGGGGAAGCAAGCAGAGAAGGGGTGAGCCTGGCAAACCCACTGGGAACGGACAGACGCCAAGACATTCCTGAGTCTGGCAGCAGCTGCTGGGCAGCGGCGGAGCAGGGAGCGGGTGAGAGGAGGCACGGAGCCAGCAGAGCGGATTCGCAGCAGGTGGCTGCCTGCGGTAACTCACCGGCTTGACCCTCACTAATCAAATGGCTCAAAACCAGAACGTTTCACTTACAGTAACAGCGTGGCCAGAGGTGGCCTGGCGCCCCGCCCTGGGCGTGCCAAACGGTGCGCACAAATTGGTGCAAAGCTACGGCACGGGAGCGGTCAGACAGCTCGTTCCGCCCCCCGCTCTTTGCACACTCAGTCAGGGTCCCGGAAAACGCTAAACGTTCTGCTTCACCCAGGCTCAGAGCTCTCGAGCTCACATTTACACGGCATCTTCCAGAGCCGAAAGCACTTCCCAGACGAGCCACGCAGGGACTGCTTTGCCCACCGCTGAAATGCGGCCACCTCAGGGGTGGAACGCGGCAGCCAACCGCTTCCCAGCATCAGCTGAGGAGGGGCTACGAAGGATCTCCAATCTAGCTGAAACTGCAGGGGCAGTTAGGAAGCCAAGTGCGCCTGGTGAGGCTGGTGTCAGGGCCGGACTCTGGGGAAGCTGCCTCATCCTTTGCCCTGCGGCGGATCCCCCGGGGTGCAAATGGGGAAGGCGCACGGGGCTGTGGCCACACTTGGTGCAACGCAGACCCAGCAAGGATGGACGCGAACCTTCGAATCCTGCCCGCCCCCTTCCCAACGTGCCCCTGTCACGCAGGGGGTCCCAGCTGGGAGCACAGCCCGGCTGCCTGGGCCCCGACTCTGGGCCCTGCTATGTCTGAAGAGTCCGGAGGGGCACAGACGGGTCCCTTGGAACAGCAAAGAGCCAGCTGCCACCGGCTCCAGCCACGCACGTGGGGACCTGGTGCTGCTCGTGGGGCTGCAGCCAGCAAAGCCCTTCTCCCCATCAGGCCTATCAGCCTGAGAAGGGCAGGGTGCCAAGAACAGTGCGAGGCCCAGAAGGGCTGTCCGGGGCTCAGCCGCCGGGCGCTTTGCAGCCGTTCCATGGCACAGCCTGAGTGCAAACACGCCAGCCGCCCTGCCCCACGACTGCCCATCTGACTGCTCCCTGGCCCAGCAGTGCCCCCCCAAGGCCTGGCACGCCAGGGGCTTTCCTCTTCCCACAACGCTCGCCAGGGCCAGCCCCATGGGACGTGGGGCGCGGGAAAGCCTCAGTCCTGACTTCACATTCTCCCGCCTTTCTGTCTCTTTCCCGAGGGGCCGGGCGGCTGTTTCATGGGGCCTCGGCCGTGGTGCAAGGCAGGCCGAGGTCTCCGCACGCCAATCCCTGCCCTCGTGCGACACGGTTTGATGTCGGACGGCGGCTGGGTTACGTTGATACCTCCATCTACATGGACAGAACGGGATGAACCGGGACCACTGCTCGCTGCCCAGCTGCTGCCTGGGCCAGACCAAAATGGGGCACCAAACAGTCCCGGCTCAGCTGACCCAAGCCTCCCTGCCCCCCCTCACCTCCCCCGCTGTCTGGAATGGAACAGGCGGGGGGCAGGTACATCTCCCTCACCTCAACAATTCAGGGAACCGTGCAATCGGATTGGCCAAGCATGGTCAGGTGATGCCCAGCACACAGCTATATCTTGGGAGAATTCCAGAGGACACACAGTCAAGGCTCAGGAGGACCTGCCTGCTGGGGACAGGGGTGGCTGCACCCCCTTCCTTCTGGTAGCTCCCTCGGCCCCCACTGCATGGGGGAGGAAGATCTGTAGGGCCTGGGACAGGAGAGGGCCCAGCGGGAGCACTGGCCGCAGGGAGCACGTGGCTGGGAAAAGAGGAAGGTTTGGGCGCAGGGGGACGGTTCTCCCCCCGGCTTTCCAGGAAATGGTTCACTGGCGTGCACTGTACGCGCTCCTGACCGGCCAGGCTGTTCCAGGGGAGGGGTGAGAGGCGGTGGAACAAGTGGAGGAAGCCAAGCCTGGCTTTCCATAAGGGAAACAATTTCCTCCTGCCTCTGATCTCACTCGGAGAAGAGGAACGGCTCTTGCCAGCCCCACCCCCAGTCCCAGAGTCCAAACAGACTCCGTGGGCCACAGGCAGAGAGACTCCCGTGCAGAGAGAACAGCAGGGGCTGGAGGGTAGAGGCACATGCCAGCCCGGCTCACCTGGCTCCAGCCTGCGCCCAGCCAGGGGTGCTGTCCGACAGGTGCTAAGTCAAATCGGGTGGAGATGGGGGCTTTTTGCAAGGGAGCAGAGCACGGGGGCCCAGGATACGATGGAGCCAAGCCGGTAGTGGCTACTGAGATGCCACAACTATGACCCATTGCCCCCAGAACAGGGAGGGGGGTTGGATCCTGCCGGATCCTGGGAAAGCGTGGAGGGAATCCCTGGCCAAGACCGGGGAAGTCACCCTGCCTGCCAAATGCGCGCTTGGGCCGGTCCCTGCGGAGGAGATGCCGGAGCAGCGCAGCTGCGCTCTAGAGAGCTCAGGTCACATCGCCTGCCTGGGATCGCTCGCCGGCAACTCCGCTGCTGTGGCCACGGCGGGGGAGGGGGGAGCGTCTGGTTTGGGGCCCGCTTGTGGGTGAAAGACGCGTTCGAGCTCGGGATGTTAAAATGCGGTTAATCGACTCGTCGAGTAGTCGATGGGATTTCCATCGACTTCTCGACAGGCACGTCTGCGTTCCTCCTTTGCAATGTATAAGAGCCGGCTCTTGTACATTTCAAAGGAGGAATGCGGAACTCCGTACAGCCCGGGGGCCAGAGGGAAGTCCCGCAGACTCCGGGCTGCACGGGGGTGCCTGCTTTGAAATGTAGAGTCCCCAGCGAGGGCTCTTGTGCATTTCAAAGCCATGGAGCCTGGGGTGAACGGGGGACTCCCCAGCTGACCCCAGTTCCGTGCGGCATGTCAGGAGAACCCGGGATTAGCTGGGGGCTCTCCCGCTGACCCTGGGTTCTGGGGAAATGCCGAGCAGAGCCCGGGATCAGCTGGGGAGTCCCCACCTGACTCCGGGTTCCGTGCGGCATTTCTCGATTCCAGGTTGTGGGGAAATGCTGCATGGAGCCGATCCCCGGGCTCCGCGGCTGCCCCTTTGAAACGTGGAGGCAGCGTTTCAAAGGGGCAGCTGATCCCGGCTCAGCTGTGTGGTGCTGCCGCTTTGAAGTACCCCTTCCCCCCCCTTTGCTGCCTCTGTCTCAGAGGCAGCAAGGGGGGGAATCGACTAGTCGACAGACTATTTGATAAGCAAATGTTTATATCAGATAGTCGACCTGTCCTTCACATCCATAGTTTGAGCCCTTGGGGGCTGGGAAGGGGCTGAGTGTCCCGGCCATGCACGTGCTGGAACAGGCCGGCCTGCAGAGCTCGGACCCACGCAGGGAAGGAGGGGTGTGAATGGGCCCCATCGGGCTGGGACTGAATATGACTGGCTGGGGCTGGGGGAAGCAGGGAGCCTGCTGCGGATCCCTCTGAAGAGGCCCCAGCTGAGCCAGAGGGGGGCTGTGTACTCACAGTTCTGGCCCAGCAGCTGGTCCAGGCCGGGCACCGTGTACAGGCATATCTGGAAGACCAGGTGGGCAATGAGGAAGAGAACGCTGGTTCCCAGGAGTGCTTGGAGGAGACGGCCTGTGTGCCCTAGAAGAGACAAAGGACCCTGGTTATTCCACTCACCCACCCTGCGGCCAGCAGCCTTGCTTTACAGAGGGGGAGACGGAAGCTGGGGGACTTGCCCAAGGTGCTGCACTCCGACAGTGGCAAAGCTGGGATCAGCACCCCAGTCCGCCAATTCCACACCTTCTGCTGTAACCACTACACCGGGCAGCCTGGGGACGGCGCCAGAGCCCGAGGCTGACCATCTGCATCGCCCAGCTGCGTACGTGAGCCCCAGCTCGCTGCTGGGCCAACGCTGGCCTCGCCCTGCCAAGCCGCTGCCCGGCTGGAGGGGCTCAGCGCATGTCGCAGTCGAGCTGGGACGAGTTATTCCCACGGTCCAGCAGCGCCCTCGGTCGCCCACGCCCTGGCCTGCCCCATAGCTCCCTTCGCAACCCCTTGGCGTCTGCACCGTGGGCCCCTCTTGGGACACGCTCTGGCAATACCACCCCCCCCACAGCACTCCTCAAACTGGCCACCAGGGGGCACTGCCAGCAAGCACTCCCCATCCTGCCCCCTGCAAGCTGGGGCCCCGGGACCCCGCACCCCCAGGGCGTGGGAGAAACAGCCTCAAGATGTCCCCAGCTGGTTGACCCATAACAGCAGCGGGGCAGGCCCGTACGCAGGGGGGGGGGGGGGGTGAAGGGTGCGACAGCACCCCCATGGGCCCCAAGTAAGCATGCTCTGGCCGGCCAAGGAAGGCTGATTTACCCCACTTACTTGGGGAACCGTGGGGGGGGCGTTCACACCCTTGCAGTCCACATTTACCAAAAAAGCCCCCCAACCCAAAAAATTCCTGCATGCGGGCCTGAAGGAGCACCCGGCATGCCATGGGAGGAACAGTCCTGCCCAGGTATGGGTAGGGCCATGCCCCGGGAGATTCCAGCAGGACCCCCCTGGAGACCACCCGGGCTCACTGCCCCACAGCGCTAAGGGGACCTGCAGCTCCCCGCCCCAGGCCTCCCGGGGTTTCTCCCTGCTGGATCCGTTTCATCCCCCGGGGAATAGAGGAGGGAGGAGGGCTGGCTGGCTGGGAGCAGGCAGATGGTCACACTCCTGGGAGAGAGACACACACAGGTCGGAGGGCAAGGCGGGTCCGGGCTGCCCACGCCGGCCCATCAGGACAGGGCAATCCAGGAATGCGCCAGCGGACTTTGCGCCTGGCAGACAGGGCCGGCAGGGGGCCCTCCAGCCGGGGCAGGAGCCAGACGGCTCAGCATGGGCGTTGAAGGTGGGGAAGGCTCACGACTACTCATAGGCACCAGCCGAGGGTTAATTCCAAGCGCTTGTGCCTGGAACCGAAGAGGCAGAGGGGCACCCACACCTGCCCCGCCCGGAGTTATCGGTAACCGCTTCCTTCAAGGGACTAGCAAAGCCCCGTCCTCACGCCAGACTCCGGGCGGCCCCCTGAGGCGCCCATGGATGTGCCCACTTCCAGGAGCAGGGAGGGAGAGATTCCCATGGGGGGGGAAGATTCCCAGGGGAGCCGAGGCTCCCACCCGGGGCTGGCAGACGGGAGAACGGGCCTTCTCCTCGCTAGCAGGGCGGGAAGGTGCGAGGGGCGTGTGGCTGTCACAGAGCCAGCCCCTCCGCCGCAGCGCCGGGGAGCACAGGCCGCCAGCCCCGGCGCCCAGGCCTCCCAGGCTAGATGCTGGCACAGCCGACGGCCCTTGGTGGGCAGGGATGGTGCCCAGCGGAGTCTGCTCAGTGCACACTGCTAGTGCGCCCCCGGGCAGCACGTCTGGGGCCACCCGCTAAGCTCCGGAAGGCTCCCGAAGGGTGGGGACGTCTCCCCAGCTCCACCTCCTCACAGGGAGGTGAAGGATGAACCGGGAACGGTGGGGGCCGTGGACAGAGGCGCTCCAGCCAGGCCACGGCGGGAGGGCGGGGAGCTCTCCCCGATCGCCTCGCCCTCTCTCGGCTATCCACTCCAAGGGATGTTACCCCTCTCGTGGCCTGCCGGCTGTGTGCAGGGAGAGGTCCCAGCTGGCCCCACACAGCACAATTAGCCGCCAGGTCTCCACCAGCAAGCCAAGCAAGCCAGGCCCAGGCTGCACACTGGCTGTGTGCGCTGGGAGCAGGGGTGGAGATTAGATGCCGGGCCCACGGATTGGGACCCCAGGGCTGGGTCGTCTCTCTGCTCTCAGCGTGAAGGGCCCTTTGGAAGCGCCCGGGGAACATCAGCCAGCGGGCGTGGTCCCATCTGGGTCCATACAGCAGGCGGATGGCACCAAGGGCGGAAAGGGGAGGTACGAACCCTCCCTCCACTGCCTTGCGGCTGAGACAAGTGTCTGCCCGGGCTCAATGGACATGCTGCTCATGCCGGCAGGACTGTCCCCCCTATGGTACAGATGGGGAAACTGAGGCACGGGGTCAGACGGGGTGAGAACTCCTAAAGGAATCCCCTGACCTGCCAACCCCTCAGCTCCTGGTTCAGAGGGGGGGCTGCCCACGGATCCTGGCTCCTCTCCTCACCCCCCCCCCCCACCAAACCTGCTCCCCTGCCTGGGGCCTGCCGAAATGAAACGCAGCTGGGCTGCCCCCGCCTGCCAGGGACGGCTCCTCTCCCCACCCGCGTTCGCTGCAAGCTGCAGCCCTGCCTCAGGCCAGCTTGGAATTTTCCAGTTGTGAGCCACAAGGCGAGCCAATCACGGACCCCCCCGCCCCGATAGTAACCCCAGTCAAATCTTCCACCAGCTGCTGCTAAGCCCCCTGCGCTCACACATGGCTCAGAAATCCAAGGATGCCAGACCAGGGGGGCGGGGGGGAGCTCACATTTTCCTCTCCCAGCTGCAGAGAGAGATCCTGCAGCCATCCTGTCGGGACGGGGCGGGGGGGGGGGGCGACTGGCCCTTCCAACACCTCACTCAGCGATGAGGGTTTTTTACTGTAAGTCTGTTCTGCGGCTCGCTGGAGGAGCCGGGTTCAGATGGCACGAAAGCCCATGAAATATTCAAGGGCAGAAGCTTTTAGTGGTGGCGCACGAGGGAGGCCGGCTCGGATTATGGATCTTGTAATTGTTGCCGGGGGCCAGGCGGGCCTGGGGCCCGATCCGGAAGGGCCCCGGCAGCAGGGCGGCCCAGGGGCCAGCTGCACGAGGGGAGCCCTGCTCAGCACACCCCAAAGCACTGCCAGCTGCACCGCCCCAGAGGCAAGGCCCTGCCTGCCTTCCCCACTGCCGCTGCCCCCCAGCCCAGCCACGGATGGCCCCCCACCCCTCACGTGGGCCCCGCCGAGGAGCTAGCCAGCCCCCTCCCCTCCAGCGGCGACCACGGCACAGGCCCGGGGCTGGCTCGCAGCTCCCCTCCCTGCTGGCTGGACGCAGCTCGACGCTGAGGTTTCTGGTTAGCGAGCCTGGTGTTTGGAACTGGCCTATTCATAGCCAGGCCGGGCTATAATTAACAGCGGCACTACCGCCCGAGAGCCACTAGGAGCCTGGAGTCACCGAGCTGCCCGGCCGGGGGGAAACCACAGAGGAAGGAGCGCGTGTGCCCTCTTTAGAACAGTGCACGCCCCCCCTCGCCCTAAAAATAGCCCCCACGGGCCCAGAAACCCCGGCCTCTCGGCCCAGGCGTTGCCAGCCTGCTCAGCCAGCTCCCGGGCCCCCCACCCGCCGCCCCGGGCGCCTGGGTCTCGGCTTCCCCTCCTCTCCTCCGCCTGTCCGGCCGCTGGGCCAGCGAAGGCTGCTGCCCACGGCACGGCGCTGCCAGCAAGGAGCTAACGCGCCGAGGCCCTGCCCGGTGCCCGCAAGCGAGCCTGCTTCCCCCAGGGCAGGCCTCAGGGCAGCAGAGATCACGCCAGGGGGAGCGCTGAGCCCGGAGCTCGGGTCCTGCCCCAGGGTGAATGGTGCCAGGTGTGCCCACGCTGCCCTCCTGAGTCCAGGCCACCTCACCCGTCCAGAGCTGGCGCCTGTAGCTGTGCGGCTGGGGCAGCAAGGGCCGGCCAGGGCTCGCCAGGGCACTAGGGAAGGAGGGACCCATAATTCACTGGTGGGGCAGGCCGGTGCGGGCAGGGAGCTGTCCCGGGAGTCCAGACGGCCAGGCCTGCCCCCACAGGCAGAGACCTAGGGGCCCTGTGCCGGGCTGGGCCAGCCCCAAGTGCTGCGTGAGGAGCTGCCGGCGGACAGCAATTCACCGGCCTGGAGAGCGAGGACGCCTCCCGCTCTCCCAGGCACTGGCCAGTTGTGCTGGGGTCACGGAAATTCGAGCTGGGACAAGAGCCGTGGCCGGGTCCCCTCTGCCGTCCCTGGGGCTCTTCCTGGCAGGCAGCCTGCAGCCAGTTCACCCTCTATTTATAAGTGACTCTATTCGCCAGCCCCGCCGGCCCGTCTCCCGGAGAGCCAGGCTCCGTCCCTTCCCATTGCTCCCCGCTCGAGTCCTGCTCCCTCCCCCGGCAGCCGGACGACACGCACGGCGGGATTTACCCTGGGCTCTGTCTTCCCCACCCCCGTGGCTCGTCCCTGAGCTCTCTGGCACGGAGGGTCCCGGAGCCGGACACCATCTGCCAGGTGTGTTCTCGGCAGCCTCGAGGCAGGAGGGGGGGAGGGGGGGGATTATCGCCTGGCCACTCCGGGGTAGCCCAGCTATGCCGTGCGCTCGCGGCCCCCTGGCTGCACACCCCGAGCCAGCGGGCTGCCTGCCCCTGAGAGCTGATGTAGCCACGGCTGCCATACTGCCATCTCCCAATCGGGACACCCAGGAGCCAGCACACGCCTCCTGCAGCTCGGGCCGTACTTAAAGCCTGCAGGAGGCAGCAGCCATGCCAGGGAGAAGGGAAACAGGCAGGATTTTGCATCCCAAGCCCTCTCCAGAGCCTTTCCCAGCCAGGAGCCCAGAGGGAGCTAGATGATGCTGGCGCACAGGGTCAGGCCCTTGGCACCCACGTGAGGGCTCGGAGTCGGAGGAAGAGGGCCAGGACTATCGGGCTCAGCCCAGCCAGAACTTGGGCTCTGCCCTCCACCCCCACCAGCAAGAGCCGTCCCCCCACCAGCAAGAGCCGTCCCGTCCCAGTACAGCAGGCTGGGTGGAGAGGAGCAGGCTCCTGCCACCGCCGTGAGTGACCCCTGCTGCCTCCCAGCAATTCCCCAGATCCCATCACTCATGGGAGGTGGCTTTGGGGCAGCAGGATGGAGCAGGGGCAGGGCTTGTGGGTAGGGGTAGAGCAAAGCCTGCAGCAGGGACCCCAGGCCCTTAACCAACCCCCCGCCGCCAGGGCAGCCCTGACGACAGCCTCCCCAGCAAGAGGCCTAGATCAGGATTGGAACCCACAACCTAGCAGCTCAGAGGTGAGCGTCCAGCCTGCCGAGCCACCGTGGCATCTCCCCTCCAGCGCAGGATCAGCAAGCAAAGCAAATCTCCAGGCAGCAGAAAAGGGGTGGGGGTGTCAAAGAGCCAGCCCAGGCACCAGACCGCAGCCTGGGGGAGAATCCCAGCCGTGCCGTACAGAGCACAAACTTATCTCAGCGCGCCACTAACTCATCCCCTGCTTTCTCCATCGCCTCTCCCTGCCACGGCAGATTCACATGCACCTGCTCCCTAGTTCTCCTTTAGAATTGGGCCCTGCTCCAGGGAGGGCCAGTCCCCCTGCCCGCTGAGCGAAAACACCCGCACCGAGAACAGTGGCGAACGTTGTTCATGGTGTTCAGCGTGTGCCTAACACAAGGACAAGGGGACACAAAGAAATTCAAAGATGGAAGCTTCAAACCCAACAGAGGAAAACACTTCTGCACCTGGTGCAAAACTAGTCTGTGGAACTCACCGCCGCAGGAAGTTACTAAGGCCAAGAATTAAGCAAGATTGAAAAAAAAAGGATCAACATTTCTCTGGAAAGCTAGAATCTCCATTACTCAAAGGATCACAATTCTGGCAGGGATATTAAGCCTTCTGCTTCAGGCCACACGCCAATCTCTAACTAATAGAGACCAGGCAAGACATAACATGGCAGGAATTATCCCACATCTGCCTATGGCTGATTTCTCCCGCCTCCCTCTGCAGCCTCTGGGGTGGGCTGCTCTCAGGGACAGCGCCGTAGACCAGATGGACCTGCCAGTCCTGTGTGCAGGCCCCAGAAAACAAGCTCACAACACGGACTGTGTCTCCAAGCCTTGTCTGAGCTGCCTCGGGGCCTGTATCTCACTCCCAGTTAGGCAGGCAGGATGAATATGGACAAATAAGGTCCCAGTGGAGAGGCGGGTGTGTGCTACTGCCCTCTACTGCACGGACTCAGAACTGCTCAACTGGGTGCCATAGGGTCAATACTGCTCACAGTAAGGGGAGATTCTCCATTAGCTCCAGTGGCAGAGCCCTGGGCTTCGGGCTGTGACCCAGAAGTTCTCAGTGGGTGAGAGTCGCAAGTAGGGTGACTCCCTCTAACCCACGGCACAGAGGGTGTCTTTTCATGGGTGCATCTCACAGAGCGTAAGAGAGGGAGTTTCCTTCTCACCCACTCTAGAGCTGGGAAGGACAAGGCCCTGCACAGTGGCTGAGCTGGGAGCAGATGTAGGCCTGCGAACGTCCAGTCACACGTTCTAACCATTGAGCACTGCTGCCTGCCCCAGCGCCAGCCTGGCACGCTGGGGCGGAGAATAGCGCAGCAGCTGAGCCACGGCCCGTCCCCGGGGAGGGGCACAGTGCTAGGCCGGGAGCGCGCTGGCACCCAAAGCCACGCCCCTCGCATGCACATCTCCCCGCAACTGCAACCGAGGCCTCTGCCAGACACTGCCCCTTGGCAGGACGCCCCCCGATCTGTCACCGTCAGTCAGGCCAGACAGGCAGGGGAGAGGGACGCCCTCTGGGATCGCAGGGCACAGGGAGAGCTACCCGCCCCCGGCCCGTACCTTTGATGGTGTGCTCCGTGGGTCCCAGGAACCAGGGCAGCAGCAGCAGGTAGAGCAGGTAGACGAGTGAGAGGGCATTGATCCGGAACACACACGCTGGGGAGAGAGGCAAAGGGAGGCACGTTAGGGATCGGAGCCGCCCCAGGGCGGGACACCCACAAGCCCCCCTCCCCCCGCGCTGCAGGGTCCCCCAGGCGGCAGAGAGCAGCGTGTGGGACAAACCCCAAGCAGAGCCCTTCATCACTCGGCCCGGGAAGCGAGGCCCTGTTGCAGGGTCCCCAGAACAATCTGGTTTTGGAGCTGCCTAGAGGCAGCCTGGCACCCAACAACCCAGCAATGACCTGGGTGTGGGATGCGCAGCCCTGCCATCTACTGGACCGAGTCAGACCCCTTCTGCTGTGTGTCATACCCCCCGTACTGCTCACAGCACTCCTCCTCCTGTAGCACTGCGGCCGGTGTGGCTGCAGCTGCAGAGGCAGAGTTCCAGCCTCACTGCCCCCACGATGCGGAGTGTCCCTGGGACGGATGCTCCCAGGCAGCGCCGGCTAATACGATATTCAGCAACTGCACGAGGTTTGACACATCCTAACGACAGCTCCCACGAGGGAGGGCATCACAGCTCGGAGTAGAAGCCGGGCTCAAGCAAGCGGGCCTGGCCCCCGGCTCAGTGCTCAGGCCACCGACACTGCAGGGGGAAGAGGGAGGCAGTGGGGGGGGCTCACCCCACTACCCTTTGGACTGCTCCAGACCCCCTCCCCCCCCAGCGGCGAGACCCCTTCCAGTATGGGAGCTTGGCCCTTCCAAGGCCCTGCCCCCAAGCGCTTTGGGAATGCTCCTGTTCACTCACGCGCCAGAGGGGTGCCCGGGGGTGCCATCTGACCCTTCGTCAGCAGGGAGGGGCAGGCCCTGGATGGGAGAGTCCCGTGGGACAGAGTCAGGGCCACCCCCCTCGGGGGCGATGGAAGCGGCCCTGACAGCCGCGGCTGTTCACCGGAGAGGCTCTGAGCCGGCCTGTCCCATTCTCGAGGCGGGAGGACCCTGGCGTGGATGCTCCGGCCCGGGCCAGGCAGCCTGCAGCAGTGTTTGCGCTGTCTGCGCCTCCAGCTCCGGCGCTAGTGAACGCTGCCCCCGGATCTGCCCTTCTAGGTGCCGCACCGCTACCCAGACGCCAGGCCACCGCCCCAGTTCCGGCCACGCCAGCTGGAACCCTGCGACGCTGCCCAGGGCTTCCCAGAATCAGCAGCCCCCTTGCTACCCTGTGAGCGCACGCTGGCCAGGGCTCCGCTCCCGACCCACCCAGCCACGGGCAACACCAGCCCTCGCCTCTCAGACACACGCCGGCTCGGGGCACCCCACTGCCGCGTCCGGCCCCCGCTACGCTGTGCAACGCAAGGACAGCTCTCGGCAGAGGGATTCTCAGGTGCCCACTAGGGTCCGGGCCGCCTGGGGCCAGGGACAATGCTCGGAGGAGGATCCCATTTAGCCACTGGATAGGCCAGACCTTCCCTACTGACTCCCCCCTGCCCTATTGGGTGACCCCCGCGTGGAATGATCAGCCAGTATGTTCTGGGAAGAGGCACACCCCTTCAGGGGCGGGATAAAGGTCCCCTCACGTGTGGCTGGCTGCCGCAGGCCTCCGAAAAGGGCTGCGCCTTCCCTTCCCATAATATAAGGACTAGAGGATACCAAATGAAGTTAATAGGTAGCAGGTTTAAAACTAATAAGCAAAAGTTCTTCTTCACACAGCGCAGTCAACCTGTGGAACTCCTTGCCAGAGGAGGCTGTGAAGGCTAGGACTATAACAGAGTTTAAAGAGAAGCTGGATAAATTCATGGAGGTTAGGTCCATAAAAGGCTATTAGCCAGGGGATAAAATGGTGCCACTGGCCTCTGTTTGTCAGAGGCTGGAGAGGGATGGCAGGAGACAAATCGCTTGATCATTGTCTTCGGTCCACCCTCTCTGGGGCACCTGGTGCTGGCCGCTGTCGGCAGACAGGATACTGGGTTAGATGGACCTTTGGTCTGACCCAGTACGACCGTTCTTATGTTCCCACCGCTCAAGGTATTTTTAAAAGCCACTGGAGAAAGCGAGAGCACAAGTGTGCGAGCCAGAGCTCCGTACCGGGGAGAATTCCCCCTGAGAAACCTTTTCAGGCCAGGCTCTCCCCTTCCCCCCCCACTCCCTCAAGGCAACCTGGTTAAATGTAACCAGTGAACTGATTAACCAGATTTTACATCCCTCATGTGTTAACCTGGAATCCCCCTAGCGCCAACGATCTCCCACCCAGACACGCCTGGCCCTTCCCATCAGGGCAGCGTCCGCAACCAAAAATGCTGCAAGAAACCTGCTGTCTGTCTTGAGGGTCCCGTCATCTCCCCTCCCCAAGGAGCCGGCCCCGGGAATGCACCAGAACCAGCCTTCCCTGCAAAGCCGGGCCTGACACAGCCGGGATCACGCCTTCCCTTTGGCTCAGGCACCCAGGTGAGACGCCGGCAGCAGGGATCTGCCCCGCCCCCCGCCTCGGCAGGACTACCACCGGGGCAGGGGCGTGGCGCTCCTCCTGTGCCCAAGGTGGCATCACCCGAACTGTACGCACCGCCAAGCGGGGTGGGGGCTGCTGTTCCGGGCAGCGCCTCCCGCAGCAGGGCCTGGCCCAGGGCTGGACGCGAGAGCATCCCAGAGACGTAGGGAGGGAAGAGGTCACCCTCCCAACTGCCCCGGGCTGAACATGGACGCTTGGGGAGGTTGCCCCCTGTCCCCCTCTTCCGCAAGAGGCCCTGCCCACCAGGGCCAGAGGAGCCCCAAGCACCCACCGGGCCTGGAGAAGCCCCACCTGGCTCGACAAACCGCCCCAAGCCCTGGCCCGCCCGAGCCATCCGCAGGAGGAGCCCCAAGCCCGTCACCGCCTGGCCACGGCAGGGAGCATGCCCCAGGGCTGGGGAAGTGCGACTCTCCACAAGCCCCCATTCTGCCGTTGCTGGACAAAAGCGCGTCTCCCTAGAAGACCTGCCCGACCTGGGTTGCCAGCCCTGCAGGCCTGGCCTGGGTCGCCAGGGTTACAGACTGTCAGGGGACGGACCAAAGCGGTAACACGCGGCCCGTCAGGTGCAGCCTGCAGGAGACTCCACCACCTCCCGGGGAGCCTGTTCCGGGTCAGACCTTTTCCCTAATGCCCAACCTAACCCCCTCGCTGCGGCTTACGCCCATCACCTCCTGCCCCGCCCGCTCTGGCCGGGGAGACCAGCTAAGCTAATCACCGGGCGCTTTACAACGGCCCCGACGGGTTCTCGGGCTCCTCCTCTCTAGACCCACCATGCCAAATGCCCCAGCCTGTGCCCATAGACCAGGCTTCCAGACTGGACTCTCCGTCCGTCCACAGACCGCAATCCGGCGCTCCACGAGAGGCCTCGGCAGCGCTGAACGCAGCAGAGCCGTCCCGTCGTGCCTCACGCAGCCCATCGCCGGGAGGGCGGCCTCAGCCGCGACCGAGGCAGAAATGCCCTTGCGCGCCACTGCTGGGGAATTCCACACCCAGAGCAACCAGCCGTTTGCCAGCAGCCCACCTGGCTTGGGCATGGCTTGCAGCGAAGATGCAGGGTTGCCAGAGCTAACCGGTTACGCCCCACGCCCTGGGCATATCCATCTGCTTGCCTGCAAGCCGGTTCGCTGGCCTGGCCGGAGCAGCCCCCACCTGCGGGCATGGTGGCTCGCCCACTAAATGATGAATTTCAATCGTGTATGCAGGTAACGATTGTAACGGGTTTTTACAGCCCTGTGAGGGAGCAGGCGGGGTGCCGGGGTGAGGGGCCCAGTGTAGCCGTTCGAACCATTTCCCTCTTGGCTCCTGGGAGCGCGGGATGCACTCGGAGGGAGTTGGGGGGAGTTTTACTGCCTCTCCACCCGCTTAGATCTGCTGAGAGGCCTTTGGGGGGCAGGAGGCCTTTGGGGGGCACCTCCCGCTCTGTGGCATCCGTCCCGCCCCAGCCCGCCGGCTCCCGAAGCAAAGGCACCTGGCGGCATCCCAGAGCCCTGGCTCCGAGCCGCGAGCTCCGGGAACATTCCGCTCAAGCCGGGTAACTCGAGCCTCGTCCCTGCTGCTCCTTCCCCTTCCATCGGGGCAGCCCTGGCAGTCTCTTTTACCAGGCCCCCCTCCCGCCTGCACCCCAGGGGCACAGAGGGGCCACGCCACCTGCCCAAAGCGGCCTGCGGGCCAGCAGCCGGTTCCCCGGTTTCCTTCCCCGCCCTGCCCCGTGCAGAATCACAAGACCAGCTTGCTTAGGCCGAGCGGGCGGGAACGTGGAGGGACCGGATGGGACAACGGGCCCTGTGCGGAAAGGCAGCCTCTCCTGGCGCCAAAGCAAAGGGGGCGCTGCAGTCCAGCCCGTGGGACCCCCAGGGCAGGCCGCTCCCAGGAACAGGCAGTGGAGGCCTCTCTGCTTCAGGTGTAACTCCCCAGACTAGACTGGGCCACGCCAGAGCAGTAGCCACAGCAGGGAGGTCAGCTGCTAGCAGCATAATTGGTGCCCCAAGTTTCCAGCTGCCCTCCCCATCTTCCGCCTGGAACGCAGGCCGGGGTGGGCCGGCTCGCCCCCGTTTGCATCAGGCTGTGCCCCCCCACAACCCAAGTAAAGGGTGCTCTGCACACCCGGCCAGACAGGATACGATCAGGCGCTGACGACAGGTTGGTTTTCTTCAAGCCCCGGTACCTGAGCCAGCTGATTGCAGGAGCCGCTCTGCTTTTTTAACGCAGTTGCTCGTCCAGCTGGCTACAGGGAAGAGCCGGCTGGGTGGCCCCATGAGGCCAGAAGGCAAATGCAAAAAGCCCATTTCCTGCTTTTCAAGCTGCTCTCGTGATTCTCGGGGGACCTGGCGGGATTGTTGACACTTTGCTCTGGGCTGCCCCCCGCCCCAGCTGCCAGTGCCAAGTGGGAGGGGGTGGCACCGGGCAGCCAACCAGGAGCAGGAGGGAAAAGGCCCCCCACTGCCGATGGCAAACAGGCCCTAAGCAGAAACAAAAAGCAGGGCTGTGCAGCACTCTGAAGACTAACAAGATGGTTTATTGGCTGATGAGCTTTCGGGGCCAGACCCGCTTCCTCAGATCAAATAGGGGAAGAACATTGGCATGACCAGATATACCAAAGGGTACAATAAAAAAAAGAACACATATGAAAAGGACAAATCACATTTCAGAACAGAAGGGAGATGGGGGGGGAGGTAAATGTCTGTGAGCTAATGATATTAGAGGTGATAATTGGGGAAGCTAGCTTTGTAATGGGTAAGATAATTAATGTCTTTGTTAAGACCTAGGCGTAAAGTGTCACATTTAAGCATGAATGACATTTAAGCAGGGCAGCCCATGCCTGGCTGGGAAGCAGAGGTGGCCGGGCAGGGCAGGCTGGCTGGGGCTGGAAGGTGTGCGCGGCGCGATGGGGCACGGCCCTTCCTGTGTGCGCCGGCGGGGTTCCGGGGGCCCTGCGCAGACAGGCTGTGTAGCTCGACACCGCAGGAGCCAGCAGGACCCCAGCGCCCGCCCCCTCACACTTCCCCAGGTGCGCAAACGCAGCCGGGCAGAAAGCCCAGGCCAGGGGGCCAAGGATATCAAGTCCCTGCAGTAAGAAGGGGCTGTGTCGCCCCACACACGCCCACAGCCAGTGGAGCTGCGGGGCCCGGTCACCCCTGCAGCCCAGCCTCCCGGGCGCAGGATGGTGCAGGCTGCCTCCAGAGCGCTGGGCGTGGGGTCTGAGGCTGGGGTGCCCCCAAGCACCAGCGAGGATCAGCCTGCAGAGAGCGGGGGGCCCCGCTGGCAGCCAGGAGGTACCTGTGGGGTCCCCGACCCTGCTCCGTGCATCTGAACGTGGTGCTGAAGGAGGAATCCCTGGGGAGCGTTTCAGAGATGGGCCGCGAGGGGGTAACAGTCCCAGCTTTGCACTGGCGCAGCCTGGGGGGCAAGAGAGCAAGACCCCCTCCCCCCGGCCTGCAACTCAGAACAATGGGAGGACAGGGACCACCCGCCCCCCAGACCCGAGGTTCCATGGCTCACTCAGCCTGCCCCCCCCCCCCCGTTTCCCAGCTCCTACGGGCACTAGGCCAGGACAGCAGGGGGACCAGGGCCCAGACTGAAACAGCCGGTGGGAAAGCAAACCAGCCCTCGCCCCGTTATCCGGAACGCATCGGTGGGCCCCACCCCCTGGGAAAAGCCCAGCCACCCCCCCGCGCCCAGGAACAGCGAGCCGGGCCCAGGCTGGCCCTCCCCTCACCCCTGCTCCCCGACGGGCCAATACTGCCTAGGGGCTCTCCCCTCCGCACACCCCGAGACACCACACCTCACAAGAGCGGCGCAGACAACTGCTCCCCCAAGGTGCCCGTCACTGGGGCCAGGGGCCAAGGCAGCTGCTGGAAGTTCTGCCCCCCAGGGCGTGTCTTAGCGGAAGGGGGGAGAAGAGGGGCTGGATTCTGGCTCCTACTCAGCAGGTCCCCGGAGAAACAGCCACACTTCTGGGGGTGCCACTGCAGGCGTTCCAGGGGAAAGCGGAGGGGCCAGGGCTGGATCAGAGAGCAGACCGTCCCGCCAAAGGCTTTAGGGGCACGGTGCTACCGCGGGCACCAGGCCTGCCGCTGAACACACCTCAGCAGGGACGGGGCAGCAGCATCCAGCCCGGCAATCCCAGGTCTGGCCCGGGGACCCTGGCCTTGTCCAAGCTCTCTGCTGCAGAGGGGCCCAGCCAGGTGACAGCCCGTCCCGGTGAGCGTCAGGTGAGCGCCGGGAGAGAGACGCCCCCTTGGCGGTCCGATCCCTTCCCGGCCTCCCTCCCTAGCGCGTGAGCATGCGGCTCGTGCCCTGGGTGCTGCTGCCTCCCCGCGCCGCCAACGCCCCGAGTTTCACTTCCCCGCTGCCCGCCCAGGAAGCCCGTCTGACCGCAGGGCGCCCGGCCATGGGCAGCTGACAAGTCGCAAGGCCTGGCTCCCAGAGCGCAGTGCCCACTGGCCCCTGGCACAGGACTCCAGCCAGGTGGGGCGACGGGGCAGGCTCGGATTGGCGGCACCCCCGACCCAGACGACTGGAGGTGCCGCCCCAGGCGGGGAGCAGCCAGGCCAGTGATCTCTGCAGGCAGGGACCCGCGCCCCCGGCTTCACCCGTGCCAATGGCTGCTGGCGGCACAATGGACAAACGGCGTGATCTCATGGAGCAAATATGCCTCTTCCGGTGCCAGCAGCAACGAGGCAGAGTGGGCTCTTTCCCAGAGCCGGAGAAACACTGGAGCGGCCGCCCCAGGCTCCCAGATCCCTCGCATCAGAGCTGCCAGGTTAAGTCGGCAGGCAGTTACGCCCTCCAGCCCCACAACCCACCCCCCATCTGGCAAAAGCAGGGCAGCTCTCTCCTCTCCACATCAGCAGGTCTGCCAGGCCGCTGGCTGCGGCTGCTCAGCAGGGCCACTGGGGGAGGGAGTGGGAGCCGACCCAGCCGCCAGACCGGACGAGCAGGTGGAATCGGATACCGGCTAAATGTGGCTCAGGCAGGGAGAGGGAGGGAGGGAGGGAGGGCGGGGGAGCAGTCCCATGCGGGGGACAGAATCCCAGTTCCTCGAGGCGACTGATCCTTAGCGTCCCGCAGGACTCAGTGCAGAGGGCCGGGCGCTGTCGCTACCTCCCCGGCGGCCCAGCCCCGTTGCGCAAGGCGCTGCACGTGAGCTGTTCGGCACCTCGCCCTCCAGCAACGCCGAGCCAGAGCAGAGGCCGAGTCCCACCCCAGAGACGGCTGCATTCCAGGGAGGTGGGAGAGAGCCGAACGCAGGCTCAGTAACACGCTGAGCACTCCTTGGGATGCTCCCCGCCGCAGACAGCAGGCCCAGCGGCCCCAGCCCAGCGCCTGCACCCAGCTGGCTGGCAGGGGGCAGAGCGGGGAATTCTGTGCCGAACGCTCCATGCGCGAGAGGGACCCGTGGGGACGCCAGCCAGCCGGAGGGCAAGCGGGCTGAGCCGGGGCGCTCACGCACCACTGTGCCACGCTGCCTCCGGAGAGGCCTGAGCCCCACGCTGCCGTCCCCAAGAGAAGCACCAGCCCAGCTACCGTCTGGGGATCGGCCCGCCTGTCCCAGCCAAGGCCTGACGCTCGGAGGAGTCCCTCGGCCCTGCAGCGGCTTCCCCCCTCGCCCGCAGCTCAAGGATGGACGCTCACAGCCAGCCCCCAGCCTGGCAGAGAAAGGGGAGAGCGCCAAGCTGCGGGCGATGGGGCTGACTTGGAGCGAAGCCAGGGAGAAGGGCTCAGGGACAGAGGGGGCGGGAAATGGGACGGACCAGGCCCGTCCATCCCGTGAGACCCAGTTCGATTTCGGCCCGTGCCAAGGAGGCTCGCGTGGGCTCACGCTCCTGCTGCTGCAGGGAAGCTGGAGCCAAGGCCGGAGCTCAGGAACAACCGACCTCAGCCCCTTGCCTCGGGCTCGGCATGGGCAGGGGCGCTGCGGGCTTGCTTCGGGCTGGCTCTAGTGACCCAGGCTCCGCGTCCCCTTCCTCCTCCAGGGTGGCAGCAGCTGCTCCGGTGCAGGAGGCAATGGCCTTCCCAGCTCCAGCAAGAGCTGGGCCGTGGCACAGCCATCACGGCGAGCAGAGCCAGCCGCCTTCAGGGTGGGGGCGCCCGGCCCAGCTGGACTCCCATACGGAGAGCGAGAGCAGAGCTGCCGGGCAGCAGGGCCGGGCATTTGAACCTGGGGTTTACTGCATGTAGGAGGGCGGCTCCCGGACTCTGGAAGGAGCCGGGCCAGTTCTCCAGGCCAGGAGCCAGGGACACGGCCGGGGCCAGGATCCTGCCCCAGGTAACTCCAGGGACACGGCCGGGGCCAGGATCCTGCCCCAGGTTAACTCCAAGGGCAGGGCAGGGGCCAGACACACTAAGGGCTCTTGCTCTTCCCTCCGTCAGCCGCAGAGAGCCATGAACTCTGCTGGGGCGTGGACGCTGCAGGGCCCCCTCGCTCCCAGACTGTCTAATCACAGGCTTCCTCCGGCCCTTCGTGCTGTCGCCCTCGCTGATTCTTTACCGCCTGGGCCTTGCCTCTTCCGGCGGGCAGGCTCCCTCCTGCCTCCCTCCCCAGAGAGCACAGCAGGGCAGCAAGGCCCATGCCTGCTCCCAAAGGGTAGGTCTCCACTACCACCCTAGTTCGAACTCGGGTGGTAGTGAGACATACCCAAAGAGACTCCAGGCATCGGGGCGCCTGCTGGAAGGTTCTGCCTTGGGCCCGGGCAAGGGCTGACCCACGGGAACCATCCTTCCTTCAGCAGGGACCGGAGCCCCCAGGAAAGCACGGGGCCAGCCGCACGCCTGACAGCAGGCCAGAGGGGTTCAGCGCGTGCTGGGAGTGACCACTGGAAACCCCGCCGCTCAGCGCCGCAAGCCCCAGCCGGGCCAGAGGGGCCCCCCTGCAGAGGCGCCCCACAGAGGACAGGCTCGGGAGCCGAGAGCGCGTGCGTGGGACGGGGTGGCCAGGAGCCGGTGGCTCATCCGAGCTGGGCACAGAGCAGCCGCACCCTGGCACGCGGGACAAACCCAACCGGCCGGTGATCCAAGGCGTGGTTCCCTCCTGGCTGCACCCCAGCCTCAACAGCAGGTGCCCACACTTGGGCTGGAAGCTTGGGCGCATGCCTGGCGCCCCGGAGCCCTTTGGCGGCTGGGGAGGGAGGGAACAGTCCGGGTCCCCATCCCCCCCACTGGGCAGCTTCAAAAGCAGCAAGGTGGAAGCCGGGGGCCGGGCCGGGCTCCCCCAGGGCGGATCCCACGGCTCCAGCCCAGACAGCACCTGGAGGGCAGACCCTGCCCGTCGCTCCCCCGGCACGCGGCGGAGCCATTGCCCAGTGCGGCCGGGCGCTCTCACCGCCGCGAGGAAAGTCACAGCCCGACGCGCCGTTGCCACTCGGTGCTTGGGCACCACGGGGGCGGAGCTAGCCAGGGCCCCAGCCCTGTGACGGGGACCACAACGGCACCTCCATGCCACGGCCCCAGTGCTGACCCGCACCCCGGGGCGCAGGGCCGAGAAAGCCCTGGAGCCTCCCCGGCAAGGTGGTGTCCCTTTAAGAACGGCCCCTCCTGCACCCCCGCGTAGACACGTCTCCGATCGCACGGTGCCGATGGGCCCGCGGCCCGGCCTGATCCCCGGCTGCACTGGGGGTCGGGAGTGTGCCCGTGGGCTGCAGTGGGCGTGGATCGGACCCCTGGGTGCAGGAAGAGCGCCCGCCCTCCTGGGTCCCCGGCTGCTGGGTCTGCCAGGGGGCGGCTCCCAGAGATCCCCCTCGATCGGCTTCCAAAGGTCGCTTGGCTTGTTTGCCATCTCCCTGCAGGGCTGCCTGAAGTTAACCCCCCCCCCTTCCCACCCAGCCGGGCTGAGACCTCCCGCGCCGCATACCACGGGTCTGAGCCGCGCTTCGCCAGGGCGCAGCCTCGGATCCCACCAGAGCGCAGCCCGGCTGCTCTCAGCCCCCTCCCACAACCAGCAGCCTCTCGGGCGAGAACGGGCCATCAGGCTTCCGAGGGGTCACGGAGAGCGAGCGACCGGCCCCACCACCGCGCCACCTCCAGGGCTGGGCTACGCTGGATCCCGGACGCGGTTTGGGATCCAATCAACTTTTCCTGGCGTTTCGGACTCTGAGAAACCCGGCGCAGGGCGGGGCGGGAAGGCGCCAGCGCCACGGAGGGAACACACAGGCCCTGCCCGACGGCGCCGGAGCTCCTGGCAGAGCGGCTCCGGAGCAGCTAGGCCAGCACGTTTCCAAGTGTAGACGGGCCCGGAGGGCCGCGCTGTCGCTCGCCCCCTGCAGGTGGCCAGGGGAACGCAGGAGACACAGAGAGCTGGGAAGGCTCCTGCGTCCCTACACTGGGGCCAGCTCTGAGGCCAGCCCTGGCACCAGGGCACTAGAACACCTGGGCTCTCTCCCCTGCCCTCCACGGCCGGCCGAGCGAGGGGACAGCCCTTCCCCGCGCCCGGGCAGCACCCACCCGCCCGGGGGCCCTAGGGCTAGCACCAGAGAGCGGCGGGACGGGGATGGGGCGGTGGCAAGGAGTCGGGGAAGGGGAGGACGGGTTTTCTGACGCATTCGAGACCCCAAAGGGCTCCTTCACTCCTGCCCTGGCCCGTGGGGGAGGGGGCAGAGGCACGGCCTGCCGCACAGCGTGCTCTGGACCAGCGCGGCGGTCGCACCCCGCCGGGGACAGGGAGTCCGCTCAGGCGGCCGCCGGCTTCCAGCTCCCGCCCCAAGGCTGGGCAGAGAGCAAGCTGCAGCCAGAGCACCGCCCCACGGCCGGCGGGCTTTGGCAGTCGGCATTGTGGGGCTCACCCAACGAAGCAACAGGCTTATCACATGCTGCTGGCTGTTATTGCAGGGAGGCCCTCAGGGCGCCCGGAAGAGGAAAGCTTTGGTGCACATGACGCAGGCAGTCAGGAAATCTGCCCCTCCCCCAGGGAGCTAGCGCGGACTGGAAAACCTACTGGGGGAGCGAGATTCCCCCTTTAGCTTCTGCCTCCCCGCACAGGCCCAGCGGCGTTCGCAGAGGCCGCACGGGGACCCGGTGGGAGAGATTTCACATGTAACCGTGCCCTGGGCAGTCACAGGGCCTGGGCGGATTCCGCACATACTGTCAAAAACGTACTGAAGAACCTGCTGAGCAAGTTAAGGAGCCCGAAAGGAAAGGGACGAAAGAAAACTCAGGCACCACATGGGTTGTGGTTTGCGGCTGCTCACTGGCTCCAGATCCAGTCTGCTCCAGAGCCAGTGTGCTCCAGAGCACGAGGTTTGTTTGAGAGCTGCTAGTTCTCCAACCCAGGCTGGGATCCGAGGGACATGCTTGGCTCTTTCTCCTCCTCTGCACAGCGGTACGGAGCTGCGCCCAGGCTGCTGCCGTCTTTCAATTCCCCGCTGCGCAGGAGTCCCCAGAATAGCTCGTGCACCTTCGAGCGGTCCGAACTCAGCGCTCAGCCCTGTCCGTCACAGCCGAGCTGTGAGCGCACAGAGAGAACGAGCAGCGAGAAGGGGCTATTTTTACACGGGAGCTCTGACCACGGCTGCAGCTGAAGATGGACAGCGGCCAACGCCACACCGATGCCAACGGAGCCGCCGTTGGAAGAGAGCGGCACCGGCAGCCAGGGAAGGACACGGCCTGTTCTGCAAGCGGGGATGTCCCGCTGCAGAGACACTGGGCCGTGCGTTGCTGTCGGCACAGGGGGGGGGGTGCAGCGGATCCTCAGGACAACGCAGCGTGCGGCTGATTTTCAGCAGAGTTCCCGTTACCCAGCCGGTCCCCCAGCACCTGTCCTAGCCCTTTGATTTGTGAGCAGCTCCCCTCCCACCATTCCCAGGCCAGCTGCAGGGGCGAAGAGGAAACCACTGAGCCGGTTAGACGGGTAACTTTCACTTCCCCCACCGGGGCGGCACAGGCGTATGCGATGGGTTGGGAAAAGGAGAACAGGCTTTAAGCAAGAGCCAGGAGAAATCAGAGCACCCAGTGCCTCCCCCTCCAGCCGGCCTGCAAGCGGCTGAGTGATCCAGCTCTCTGCAGCACGGCAAACAGGCCACTTGAGAGGCTGGGAAGGGCCGGCCCAGCCCAAGAGAGGTTGGATTGGCCAAGTTGGGGAGATCCTGCCCAGAACGAGGACCATCCCAGCAGCAGGGGCTGGTTACTCATCACCCCACGTCCCACAACACCGCCCCTGCCCCACTTGGCAGTCACTTGGAGAGTCACAGCCCTAGCCTGGCTTCCCTGCTGCCCGGCGGACAGAGAGTCCCCAGCAAAAGTCTTCCCACTGCAGCGCTTCACACGGAGGTGACAGGAGGCAGAAAACACCCAGCGCTTGGTCGGATCCCCGGCACGGCGCGGGAGACGGGGGAGGAGGGGGGAGAAAATCGCCTCTGCACTTGTAAAAGGAGCAGATCGGAGCTGGAGTCGGGTGGGGAATGTGGCCTGTGGCCACAGCAGGCCGGCGTCGGAGGCTCCCTCCGCTACGCAGCCAGGTTACCAGCTCCACGGAGGTACTTTACTTAGACTCACAGAATCATAGAGCTGGAAGAGACCTCAGAAGGTCATGTCCAGCCCCCTGCTCTAGGCAGGACCAATCCCAACTAAATCAACCCGGCGCCTGCCTTCCACCACGCTCGCCCCTTTTCACCTCTGCCTTAGCAGTCCGAGGCTCACAAACAGCCTTCAGCCGGGCTGGCCCCTGGCCTGGCTACAACGGGCAGGGCCGGTCTTTTTCCAGGCCGCTTCGCTCAGCAAGGGTTCCAAGGGTCGTGAATTATTTTCCTTCCTGGTGCTTCTGACTCATTCACTTTAACCAAGGCAGCCAGGAAGTCCGAGAACACAGAAGGTTTCTGCTAACGAGTGCGAGGGGCTGCCAGCCTTTGCGTCTTCAGAGAAAAGTTGAAAAGCTTTTCCCTGGCGTGGCTCTAGCCTGCGTACGTAGCTGGAAATCTCAGGAGCTGGCCACCTCCAGCTAACGCATGGGTGGGCACGTGGGTTCAGACGTCGCAAAAGATGGAGATCTTAGAACCCCGCTGTGAACACCTGTGAAACACGGGAGAAAATCTCTTTCGGCGCAAGGCTGAACACGCCTCACCCTTTCCTTCCAGTGACCGTCTCCGGGGGCACGTTATTTCGGGACACTGCCGCGGTCCCAAAATAGCTCTTCTGTATCGTGACAGCGCACTGGTTATTTCGAAACAACAGGGGCGCCATTCTGACGCCCAGTGAACCTCATTCCACGAGGATTAAGGGACATTTCCGCACAGCGGGTTATTTTGAAATTTGGCGCTGCGCAGACAGTGCCAAATGATGAAATAAGCGACGCACTTTGCATAGCATAAATTGCGTGGTTCATTTTGAGCGAAGGGTGCCGTGTAGACGCACCCAGGGAAAGCAGGCACCTGGCTCTCCAGTCCTCCCGAACGAGCAGGAACTGGCGAGACCAAGTTCAGTCTTGCGCCACGTCTAACGGTTAGAAAACCACCACCACCACGAGATGCAGCGCGCTCACCCTGTGAGGGATCCCAGTTCCCCACTGCCCGGCTCTCCCTTCACTCCGGCTCTTGACACGCTGACCCCCAATAAATAAGCCAGTTACTCCGGTAACAATTCAAAGCAACTGTGGCTCGTTCCAGCCCCGGCCCCTCTAGCACAGCAGCTGCCAAGGATCGCTTGTGGTCACTGCTGCCAAAGGCCACTGTCTGGGATTCACCCCGCATGGCCGATTGCACGGAGCTCGTTCTTGGCACCCCTCCAGATCCCGGGAGGAGTCACCTGACCAACTGGCACAGACGGGAGGGCCCCCCGAAAGTGCCAAGATGGCAACCGCCAAGAGGCTTCCCTTGGGGACGCTCGCCAGCCGGCATCTGTCCCACTCTGTCTCAGCCAGGGCTCAGTCCCAGGGTGTCACAAGAGCTGCGAGAGCCACTGGGGGCTGCCGTTATGGAACGGCTGCTCCCAGCCAGCTTCTTACAGAGCCCACTAAGGAATGTGGGTCGCCCCCCCCCTCCTTTTTATCCCACCAAAGTAACCGCAGAGGGGCCGATTCACCTTACACAGGCCAAGAACCTCACAGGCAGGGGGGAGAAAAATTGTTCTCCTTGGCCTCTGGTGACAGGACAAGCAGCAATGGGCTTACACTGCAGCAAGGGAGGTTGAGGCTGGACATTAGGAAAAACTTCCTGCCTGTCAGGGTGGTGAAACCCTGGAACGAGTTACTGGGGGGTTGTGGAGTCCCCATCTCTGGAGATATTTAAGAGCAGGTTGGACAGACAGCTAGCAGGGACGAGTTAGATAAGGGGTGAAGAACCTAAGGACCAGGGATGCAGTGCCCGGGTTGCCTGGATCTGGCCCCCAAAAGTTAAGGCCTTCCCCAGCATTGGGGAGCCTGTGCTGGTTTTTCAGTGGGTCAGTGGCTCCGGACCCAGAAAAGGTTCCCCTGCCCTGCTCTAGACGGTGCTCGGTCCTGCCGCGAGGGCCTCTCAAGGTGCCTTCCAGTGCTAGTGTTCTATGATCGTCTTCTCTCCGTCCATCGAGCTACACTCGGACCTCACCAATACTTTGGGACGCTGGTTAACGAGGCCTGGCACGTGCCCCTCGTGTCAGCTTTAGTCTGCGGCCCACACAGACTGCCGCCCCGCCCTTGGATTAAAAGGAAGGGCGAACAGCAGCCCCCTCTGCCTTCTCTGAGCCGGTCGTGATGGCGGCCAGCTCTGGTTTTGGCCTTTCCTGGTCATCGCCTCTCGATACCCAACACCCCCGTCGGGTCAGATTCCTCGCTCGGAGCCCTCCCCCGAGAGCTAAGACAAGGACCTGTAAGACGGTTGAGTCTGTTAAAACGGTAAAAGTTCATGAAAAGTCTCAGATCCTCCCAAAAGTGTCGGCAGGATTCACCCTGTTGGTTTGCAGCGGGCAGCACCTGGCGCTGGAGGGGGGGGGGAAGCAGTAGAGTAAGCCGAAGCTCCTGGGGTCTGCCGAGTGGGCCCTCTTTCCTGCCAAGGACCCCTCGCCGCCCAGCCCAGATCGCGCGCACACAGCTGCAAAGTGGGAGAGAGGGGCAGCCAGACTCCTCAAGGGGATTTTCGAGGGAGCCAGGCGAGGGAAGCAGCAGCAACTTCTTTAGCACCGGCTACTGTGTGCTGCGCTTGAACCCCACCCCCTCCTCCGGGCGGGTCGCTCTCTGGCAGACAGCGGCTCCTGCTGAGCCACATTCATCGTGTAGATTTGGCCGGAGCCCGGGGGTTTTATGGGCTTTCCCAGGGAGATGGATTGTTTTATGCCTCTCTGGAGGATGCGACGCCGCGCTCGCGCTCCCCCCCGGCGCTGGGCTACTTGGGAACCAGGCCACTGAAGTGCCTGCGAACTCTTTCCCAGCGCGCTGACGCAGGCAGCCCCCGCCCCGAGCCAGCACCTTTCACACAGCGGCACGCACGCCATCCATCAGCGGAGGAGCTCGCCTCAGCCCCCCGCCTGGGAGGCAACAGCAGCTCAGCCCGGGCTGGATGGATCTCGGAGCATGTGTCACCGCCGGGGGGGTCACCCGGGGACTCTCCCAGCTTGGAACAGCAGCAGAAGCAAGGCAGCCTTCTGGGCGCTTTGTACAATCTCAAGGGGGGCCATGCTGCAGCTGCACAGCTGGGGCACTGGATGGTCGCCAGAGCACGGCACCGCAGCTTCCCGTAACTCCTGAGAGGTCACCCCTCCGCAAGCAGACAGGGCTGGACCCTGCTTAGCTTACAGAGGAGCCAACCAGCGCCTCTGTTTCCCCATGCCACAGGCACCTCAGAGAGGCTGTTTCCGTGGGGACGCCCACCGGGCTAGAAGGCCGGGAGCCAGCGAGGCCGGGCCGGCACCACAGAGGGTGCAGGGCAGGCCGGGGGCCCTGCTGACAGCAGCCTTGGGTGCTCGGGCTGCAGAGATGGGGAGACCTTTTCCGAAGCAGCCAGCAGAGTCGGGGAAGTGCAGGCCAGATGGTCGCAGAGGCGGGTCCCAGGCCAGCGTGGAGAGGGTTAACGTGCCCTCGGGGCTGGAGAACCAGCAGAGCTTGTTTCTTTCAAATCCTTTGATGCGAATAAATCGCCCGGCTGTTTGAACGCGGGGACCTTTCACCTCGCGCTGAAACTCTCCCAGAAGAGTCCCGGACACGAGGGCGAGGCGCCGCCCTGCCGCGGGGCTGGCAAGCAACATGAGAAGAGCTCAGGGCCAGGACTGGCCCAGGGCTACCGGCGGGTTGCAAAGGAAACCGAGCCGCGCCGGCTCCTTCCCTCCGCAGCTTCGCGCCCCGCGCCCCCTCCAGTCGCGTGTGGGCAGGAGGCGGTGGCGAGGGCCAGGGCAGGCAGCACACGGCAGGGAGAGGGGCAGGCACAGAAAGACGAAGCCACAAAGCCCAGGGGGGTAAATTTTCCCCCGTCACGACAGCATTTACTAGCTGCCCTACAGTCCAGCACAGACACCGAGGCCTGGGATCCCCCCCCCCCCCCCCCGCGCCGGTCCAGCACAGCTGCCAACCGAGCCCAGCCCAGCCCCTCCGGCTAAGACCAGTCCCCACCACCCCCACACACACCCCGAGCCCGGCACAGCGGCTGGCCGAAAGCAGGGGCCTCTCGCTGCCAGAGCCGACGCTCAAGCTTTGCCATTCTATGGGCCTGACAGTAGAGAACAGGGCCCCTCTTTGCCCCCGCCCTGGTCCTCTACCGGTCTGATTCCTGGTCCTCTACTGGTTTGCCCTCTACCGGTCTGATTCCACCAGCCAAGCCGCCACGCACGGCCCAGCGCTGTTCGGAAACCGCGGCGCCGCCTCCGGCTCCCCGCAGTAACTGGCTCCGTCGCGGCGCTGGGCGGCCCTCGGAGCGGCGCTGGGTCCCAGAGGGGCAGTGCATAAGCCAGCGGCCCTCAAACGCTTTGGAGTGCAGCCCTTCCCCCTGCCCCCCACTCAAGGCAGACCTTGCCGCAGACCAGCCAACTGCCCATAACAAAATGGCTGCAGGCGTGTGTTGGAGGTGGGGGAATCTGGGCAGGAGGGAGGGGACAGGAGCGGACCGGCAGAGAGGGGGGAGTCTGGGCGGGAGGGAGGGGGCAGGAGCGGGCCGGCGGAGAGGGGGGAGTCTGGGCGGGAGGGAGGGGGCAGGAGCGGGCCGGCGGAGAGGGAGGAGTCTGGGCGGGAGGGAGGGGGCAGGAGCGGGCCGGCAGAGAGGGGGGAGTCTGGGCGGGAGGGAGGGGGCAGGAGCGGGCCGGCGGAGAGGGGGGAGTCTGGGCGGGAGGGAGGGGGCAGGAGCGGGCCGGCGGAGAGGGGGGAGTCTGGGCGGGAGGGAGGGGGCAGGAGCGGGCCGGCGGAGAGGGGGGAGTCTGGGCGGGAGGGAGGGGGCAGGAGCGGGCCGGCAGAGAGGGGGGAGTCTGGGCGGGAGGGAGGGGGCAGGAGCGGGCCGGCGGAGAGGGGGGAGTCTGGGCGGGAGGGAGGGGGCAGGAGCGGGCCGGCGGAGAGGGGGGAGTCTGGGCGGGAGGGAGGGGGCAGGAGCGGGCCGGCGGAGAGGGGGGAGTCTGGGCGGGAGGGAGGGGGCAGGAGCGGGCCGGCGGAGAGGGGGGAGTCTGGGCGGGAGGGAGGGGGCAGGAGCGGGCCGGCGGAGAGGGGGGAGTCTGGGCGGGAGGGAGGGGGCAGGAGCGGGCCGGCGGAGAGGGGGGAGTCTGGGCGGGAGGGAGGGGGCAGGAGCGGGCCGGCGGAGAGGGGGGAGTCTGGGCGGGAGGGAGGGGGCAGGAGCGGGCCGGCGGAGAGGGGGGAGTCTGGGCGGGAGGGAGGGGGCAGGAGCGGGCCGGCGGAGAGGGGGGAGTCTGGGCGGGAGGGAGGGGGCAGGAGCGGGCCGGCGGAGAGGGGGGAGTCTGGGCGGGAGGGAGGGGGCAGGAGCGGGCCGGCAGAGAGGGGGGAGTCTGGGCGGGAGGGAGGGGGCAGGAGCGGGCCGGCGGAGAGGGGGGAGTCTGGGCGGGAGGGAGGGGGCAGGAGCGGGCCGGCGGAGAGGGGGGAGTCTGGGCGGGAGGGAGGGGGCAGGAGCGGGCCGGCGGAGAGGGGGGAGTCTGGGCGGGAGGGAGGGGGCAGGAGCGGGCCGGCGGAGAGGGGGGAGTCTGGGCGGGAGGGAGGGCGCAGGAGCGGGCCGGCGGAGAGGGGGGAGTCTGGGCGGGAGGGAGGGGGCAGGAGCGGGCCGGCAGAGAGGGGGGAGTCTGGGCGGGAGGGAGGGCGCAGGAGTGGGCTGAGCCAATGGGAGCAGTGGGGAAAACCTCCAGACAAGCAGTTTCCTGCATAGCCACCCCCCCCCCCCCCCGCCACTTCCTTCCCCCGCAAGCTGGATCCAGCCTGCTAGCCTCACCCCCACCCCACCCCACAGCAGGAAGCCAGCGCTAGCGTGCCAGCCTCGTGTGGGGGAGCAGGGCCCATGGTTGGAGCACCAGTGCAGGCTCTGCTGCAGCGCGGGGCTGAGGGGGGTGGGGAGTCCCGAGCTCACACCTCACACACTTACAATCACTGGCATAGGCCCATGGACCCAACCCGGCTGCTCCCTCTGTGGTGGCATCAGGGCTGCGTATGGGATGCACCGAGCAGGTCTGCAGCTGGGCCTTCTGGGATCAGCACCTGAGCCAGACACAGCCCTTGCTCCCCATGGACACTGGCCCCCCAGAGTCCTGGAGCGGCTCCGCACAAGGCGCACTTGAAATCTGAGCAGATCCTAGCACACTAATGCGGGAAGGGACCTCGAGTCATCGAATCCCGTCCCCAGCCTCACGGCAGGACCAAGCACCGTCTAGTCTCGACCATCCCTGACAGGCGTCTGTCCAACCGGCTCTTCCATCTCTGGAGATTCCACAACCTCCCTGGCAATTGAGTCCCGTGTTTAACCACGCGGACGGGCAGGAAGCTTTTCCTCACGCCCAGCCTAACCCTCCCTTGCTGACTGAGGCAGCGCTAGGCAGTGAGTGAGCCGCCCCTTTGCAACAACAGGAGATGCAGGCCAACCGGGCCCGCAAGTCTGCACACAAGCCCTGGGATTCTGGAGCTGGAAGCAGCAGGAACGGACGCCTTGCACGATCGCGCTGCTCATCGGTAAGCCACGCCCGGCCGGCCCATCCCGGCGCTACAGAAAGCGGAGCAGAGCGCTCTGCCATCGCCCCAGGAAACGAACATCGAGTCATTCTGCTCAGAGCGAATGGCCCAGATTTCGAGACACCCGCCGTGCCCCCTCCCCGTGCTCTCCTCTGCGGTACAGGCTGAGCTCAGGAAACAGATGCCCCCTGGCACGGCCAGCCAGGGGAAGGGCCCAGACTTGCCGGGGTCAGATTTACATCCTGGAACGTGATCGTTAAGTATCCGCAGAGGAAACAAGTCAGTGACCAGGGTAGGACAAAAGAAAAGGCGGGTTGTGCACAACCCCAGCTGCAGCCATCAGCTCACCCCAAGCGCTGGTGTGACTCATGCAGGAGGAAGAGCTCACTGAAGCAGCGCTAGGCAGGCTGCAGGGTAGCCCACCCCCTTCAGTGACACCAGGAAACGGGAGGGTTTTCCCCAGCATTGTACAGGCAGTCCCCGGGTTACATACAAGATAGGGACTGTAGGTTTGTTCTTAAGTTGAATCTGTATGTAAGTCGGAACTGGCGTCCAGATTCAGACACTGCTGAAACTGACCGCCAGTTCTGACTTACATACAGAATCAACTTAAGAACCCCAGGCGTCCCCAAGTCAGCTGCTGCTGAAACTGATCAGCAGCTGATTCCAGGAAGCCCGGGGCAGAGCAACTCTGCCTGGGGCTTCCTGTAGTCAGCGCTGGTCAGTTTCAGCAGAAGCTGACTTGGGGACGCCTGGGGCAGAGCAGCTGGGGTGCTACTGGACCAACCCAGCAGCACCCCATCTGCTCTGCCCCAGACGTCCTGATTCAGCCGCTGCTGAAACTGACCAGCAGCGGCTGAATCAGGACCTGGGGCAGAGCAGCTGGGGTGCTGCCGGGTTGGTCCAGTAGTGCCCACGGGCGCCGCAGGACCAATCGGCAGCGCCCCAGCTGCTCTGCCCCAGAGTCCAAAACAAAAGCCTGGTCTGCTGGGGGGGGAGCACACTAGCTGCGCCCCCCCCCCCCAGCAGACCAGGGACACGGGGAGCAGAGCCGCAGCGGCAGCGGGGTGCCGCGCCTCTGAGGCTTTGCTCTGGCAAAGCCTCAGAGGCGCGGGACCCTCCCGCGGCTGCGGCTTCAGTCCGGGTGCCTGTGGTCTGCTGGGGACCGTCCCCAGCAGACCACAGGCACCGGGTCTCAAGGGGCAGCAGCAGCGGTTCCCGCGCTTCTGAGACTTTGCTCTGGCAAAGCCTCAGAAGCGCGGGAACCCGCCCGGTGCCCCTGGTCTGCTGGAGACGGTCTCCAGCAGACCAGGGGCACCGGAGCAGCTTACGAACGGGGCTTTCTCGCCCCGACTTCCGGGGCGAGAAAGCTCCGTTCGTAAGTGCGGATCCGACATAAGTCGGATCCGCGTAAGTCGGGGACTGCCTGTACTGTCTTTTCCCCGCCCTTACGGCTCCTTCCCACACTTGGCTCGCTAAGCTGTGCAACTGGTTCCAGTGACACAGAGAGGGGAGCAAGGCTCAAGGTGAGAAAGGGGCCAGCATCCAGCCCTCTGTGCGCTCCTCAGCACTTTGTGGTGAGAGAGATAAAAAAAATGGAAGAGTCCCAAAAGTCCTGGTGGAAACAGCCTTGGAAGCATGTGGCATCACTGTATTTATTGTTTCGGACAATATGGGGGGAAAGGATACAGGTCTGAGATATCATGGTTGGTATGGAGAAAGTAAATCAAAAAAAGCGATGTACTTGTTCCTAAAACACAAGAAGGGGTGACCTCATGAAATGAATAGGTAGCAGGTTTAAAACAAAGTACAGGAAGTATTCACACCGCACCCAGGCAACTTGTGGAACTCCTTGCCACAAGATGTCATGAAGACCAGGACTAACAGTTTAGCTGTTTGAACATGGACCTTTAACCTCGCACTGAAACCTTCCCAGAGGAATCCCCGACGTTAGGGTGAGGAGCGGCTCTGTTCGCCGGGCTGGGAAGCAACATCAGAAATGTTCAGTGCCAGGGACTTGCCCATGGCTACACGCGGTTGCAAAGGAAACGGAACCGCACCGACTCCTTCATTCAGCAGCTGCACGCCCCACGCAACTTCCAGCCGCACGAGCCAGATGTGGGCAGGCAGCAGCGAGAGGCAAATTCAGGGAGGTTAGGTCCATCAATGGCTACTAGCCACGATGGGTAGGGAGGGTGTCTCTTGCCTCTGTTTGCCAGAGGCTGGCAATGGGTGACAGGGAGGGATCACTTGACGATTCCCTGTTCTGTTCACTCCCTCTGGGGCACCTGGTATTGGCCCCTGTCGGCAGACAGGATCCTGGGTTAGATGAACCTTTGGTCTGACCCAATCTGGCCGTTCCTGTGTTGCCACAGGGACTAGTCCCACAACGTCCTACACAGCCCCTCGCGTCTCCAAAGCCACCTCCCCGTCCTCTTTTCCAGCTCCTCTGTCAGGAAGTCTGCAAACAACCTTGGCAATGGTTTGTCTGGTGTTTGGAGAGCCCCGCCTATCATGCCAACCACCAGCGCCATCTCCTCGGGCTCCCCGACGAGTCTGCCAGTCTCCCTCTAGGCAGTGTTTCTTAAACTGCGTTCCGCGGTGAGGCAGTCGGAGGTGTGCCGCGGAGAACAGAGTTAAAAATGGCCACTTTTAAAAGGGACAGGCAACTTTTTTTTCCCCTCCCTCCCTCAACAAAAAAAATCCGTGGTGTTCCTCCTAAAAAAAATTATCGTTTGGTGTTCCTCAGTCTTAAAAAGTTTAAGAAACACTGATCTAGCGTCTCTTCTCGGTAGACTCTCAGCTCTTTGGAGCAGGGACAGGCAGTCTGCGGTGTGTACAGCACCGAGCACACTGGGATCTTGGCGCACGGCTAGGATTCCTTGGCGCTACCCTACTAGAAATAAACAGGGCTCGACAAATCCGAGTTTCTACTCGCCCATGGCGAATAGATTTCAGCCGGTCGCCCCGTTCACTGGCGGCGCGCGCATGCGCACTGCGGGGCTGGCGAGTAGATCTCAGCCGGTCGCCCCGTTCATTGGCGGCGCGCGCATGCGCACTGCGGGGCTGGCGAGTAGATCTCAGCCGGCCGCCCCGTTCACCGGCGGCGCGTGCATGCGCACTGCGGGGCTGGCGAGTAGATCTCAGCCGGTCGCCCCGTTCACCGGCGGCGCGCGCATGCGCACTGCGGGGCTGGCGAGTAGATCTCAGCCGGTCGCCCCGTTCACCGGCGGTGCGCGCATGCGCACTGCGGGGCTGGCGAGTAGATCTCAGCCGGTCGCCCCGTTCATTGGCGGCGCGCGCATGCGCACTGCGGGGCTGGCGAGTAGATCTCAGCCGGTCGCCCCGTTCATTGGTGGCGCGCGCATGCGCACTGCGGGGCTGGCGAGTAGATCTCAGCCGGTCGCCCCGTTCATTGGTGGCGCGCGCATGTGCACTGCGGGGCTGGCGAGTAGATCTCAGCCGGTCGCCCCGTTCATTGGTGGCGCGCGCATGCGCACTGCGGGGCTGGCGAGTAGATCTCAGCCAGTCGCCCCGTTCATTGGCGGCGTGCGCATGTGCACTGCGGGGCTGGCGAGTAGATCTCAGCCGGTCGCCCCGTTCACCGGCGGCGCGCGCATGCGCACTGCAGGGCTGGTGAGTAGATTTTGCCACCGTTTGTCAAGCCCTGGAAATAATTATTATTAAGATCAAGGGACCATCAATATGATCTATTGAAACATGAAAGGGGAGGCAAGGGAAGGGCACACTCGAACTCGCAACAGCGAGGGACCCCTTTCAAGTGCTTCCAGACAAGGGCAACAACTGACCGCATCCTCCCAGAGTTATTGCTTATACCAGGCCCGAGAGGGTACTACACACGCTCCAGGCCACGTGCAGCAGGGCAGAACTTTTCTCCATCAGCGCCCCAGGGGGTTATGCTGTCGCCTGGGGGAGTGCATGAAGCAGCACAGGCTCACGCATGGGAACCAAGTCCTCCTCTCCCAGGGCGCAGCATTTCCACTTTCCTGCCCCGCACCGGAGTCGGGATGAGTTACCCCAGGCAGAGCCCGGGGGTGGAAGGTGTTTCCGGGGGAGCATTCATTTCCGGCAGCGGGATAAAGCCAAGACTCTCGCGAGGTTCTGCCGCGATATTGCACAAGCCGCACCGCCGTCACGCCTAGGAAAACTCAGTTCTGCTTGACCGGACACGTCCACTGCCGGCTCGGAGAGGAAAACGCTTCTCCGGTGAACGTGCAAACGGAGCGCAGATGACAAGGCACAGGGCGGACGAGACACAAACATGCCCTCACTCGTGCGACAGGGATACCAATGTGTGGGAAGCCAACGGGGCCGCAGGTCGGCATAGCGAGCCAGAGGAACGGCTGGCACAGGACGCGCCCAAGCAAGACAGACTGGCCGAGGAGAGGAGCAGGATTTCACCCGCAGGGAGAGAGGGAGCTAGATAATTAAGAGGAGGACGATGACGGTGGCTTTGCTCTTCCCTGGGCCAGGAAGGCCTGTGTCCCCACAACTGGACTTAGACTTCAGCTCTGTGGAAGAACTTCCTGACTCGGTGGCCTCCTGTGACGCAGGGGGGGGCTGTCTGCTCTGTGACCCGGGGTCCCCGTGCCGGGATGTGATTCCCACTGACTCACCCACGTGTGTATCAGCTCAGACACCGGATAACAAGGCTCTTTCCCCAGGGCAGAGACAAAGGAAGGGAGGCGGAGCTGAACACCTGGTTTGGGGGCAGGGTCTGAGTGCGAGGGGGTCTTGGGCTGGAACCATGAAGGAAACAGACTAAGGAGGGAGCTGAAATCTAGGGGCCCTGAGACCCCATCTCAAGGGGGCTGAGGGATCCTGGCCCAGACGCCTGTAGCCCCATCACGTCTGTGCCGTGCGGTATCCCAGAGAAGCAATAACCCCTCTCTGGTCTACTGGCCGGCGGAGTCTGTTCTCACTGCTACGGGGCTGCAGGATCGGAGGAACCCCGGCTCGCTGTCACACCTCCAGTACCTGGGACAGCCTGACACACCAAAGCCACGTGACCCTGGAGGGGAACCAGCACCCATAAATACCTGCTGTGCCCCAGACCCCCATCACCACATCAGCGCTTCCCGGGCTCTCCCCAGGAATCAATCACATTTCTCAGGTCCACTCGTTTTATGTGGAAGAACAAACCGCTCTACTCACCCCCCGCCCAGGCACTGGGCTCTCATGGGGGAGCCAGACAGCCAGTACGGAAACCCACCGATGGGGCAGAAACCCTGGAGTTCTGACGCGGGAGGTGAATGTTTAACCGGTGGGGGCTGGAGCAGCTCCCCGCCTGCCATGGGTGCTCCAGTCCCGCGGGGGGCCCACTGCACACAGGGGATGCCAGAGCAGCTCCCCGCCTGCCATGGGTGCTCCAGTCCCGCGGGGGGGCCCACTGCACACAGGGGATGCCAGAGCAGCCCCCGCCTGCCGAGTGACCTGGCCCACCGGAGTCAGGCGCTGTTCCAGCCTGGCCAGTGCACCCCTCCCACAGTTAACCAACTAAACAGGATTGTACATCCCTGGACGGACCCAGGACAGCTCTGTCCTTGGACCAGGTGCATCCCCTAAAGCAGGAATTGCAGCAGAGGCCTGAGGGTGTCGAGTCAGAGAGCAGCACGTGCCCTACGTCACCGCTGACAGCAGCCCTCCCGTAAGGACAGGCAGTGCCTGACGCTTGTGAGGCCCAGAGCAAACCCACGGCCAGAGCGCGAGTCCCGTGGCATCCACGCGAGAGGCAGCGCTGCATTCGGACCAGCCTCGGCTCCCGTGTCCACCCAGAAAGGGAAGCTGCCCCCGCCTCACAGATTAACCCACGCGCGACCAGCTGCAGCAGGAAGTGCTGAAGCAACCAGCGGGGGGCAAAGCGGCACGTGGCTGGAGTAGCCGGCTGGGCACGGATTACCGGGGCTAGGGGCTGCCTCTAGGACCCTCCCCTCCAGCTGCGCTGCCCGACTGTGCCGCTCTAGGACCCTCCCCTCCAGCGGGGCGACTGCCCGAAGGAAGTGATTTGGCACAAGAGGCACAGCCACCCACCGGCTCCTGGGAGGTGGCTGCTTCATGCAGCATTAAGCAGTTTGCAGGCCTCTTGGCCCAAGTCCGTTCGAGTCGCCAGCCGGGCTCAGAGCCCCTGGAAAAGCAGCTGGGTGTCGGTCGCACACCCGGAGCCCCATGTATTGACACGGAGCGTCCCCCCTTGTACGAACGCTGCCATTGGCAGCCACAAGGCCCGTGTCACTGGAAGCGAGGGGAGCTCAAGGCCAGTCTCTTCATTGAGCTGCGGTGCTAAGAGACCCCGCTGGCGTTCCCGGGTACACCGCGCTATTTGTACATAGCCACCGGGGGGGGGGGGGGAGAGACACGGAGGGGGGGCCCACTGCAGACGGGGGCTGCTTCAGTCATCCGCAGCAGCCCCTGTTTGCAGCAGGCCGGGCGCCCTGCAGGCCGGGACTGCTCTGGACAACCAGAGCAGCCCGGCGTGAGACGCACCCAGGGCCGCCATGGACAGAGCCAGGCCGGATCAGCCTCCGTCTGAGGCGGGCTGGGCCGCTCCAGCCCAGCAAAGCTGGAGCAATCCCCCGGCTCGTACCCCCTCTAACCGGTTAACCCGTAATGTTTAACCGGTTAACCAATGCATCTGGCTTGGACATCCCTAGCACCTGGCACCCCTCGTTCCCATGGCGACAAGAGGCTGTAAAGAGCTTGGAGCGCCTCTGTGGCGGGGCGGCGGGGACCCCCCGATCCTGCACCCCGTCTACAGCAAGATGAGACTCCACCACCCCCTTCCTTTGCTCAGACCCCTTCCCTGGGCAGGTAAGAACCGGCTGGGCCATGGACTACGTGACCTGAGGGTCCTCCAGTGCTCACAGATGCAGGCCAGCAGGGGTCACCCACAGCCCCAGCCAGTGGACAGCCCCCCCACTATGTCACAGCCCCCCTCAAAGCGCTACTCCCAGGGGCGCTCGAGGGGGCCTGGCCGCTTCCCTTCCCCAAGCCCACAAGGAAGCAGGCTCAGACCCCCTTTTGCTGCAGCCCCCCTGCAGGCTCCAAGCACAGCGCCGGGGACTCGACCCTGACGGCGTTTCTGTCCCGCCCGAGTGCTCCCCACACGCCTGCCTCCCCAGGCCCAGGCTGCCCAGCGCTTGGTGCTCACTCCCAGGCCGGGCCGCGGTGCGCTGCCAGGGCCATATCGAACACGCGCCGGGCTAGCGGGATTCCTAGCAAACCTGGCGAGATTGCCTCTGCCAGGAACAGGCAATCAGGCCCGCCGGTCGCCCGCTCCATCCTGTTTTCATGGAAAATTAATCCTGTTCCTAAGAGCGCAGCGAGAGGCAGACATCCGCTAATGGTCCCCGGGGCCTCCGTGGGGGAGGGGCTGCCGTTGGGGCCACCAAACTGCGAGGGGGTGGCCATTTGGACCACGGCACCCCCAGCAGACTGGGCAGGGCTCCTCTCCCTTGCCAGAAGTCTCGCGGGCTCCCCTGATGGGCGGCGTTCCCCCAGGTCTGGATGCAAGCTTTGGGCTAACGGTGGGGGGCGGAGAGGGGTCCTGGCATTAGAGGAGCAGCCCAGCTCTCCGGCAGAGCACGAGGGAGACCTTCCCGGGGAAGGGGCCGAAAGAGCCCCCACGGCCCTGCCAGGCAGAGCTGCGGGACTATTGCCGGTTGCAGGACGATCCGGCACAGAGCCAGGAGGCCAGCCAGGCTGGGAGGGGCAGGAAGGCAGAGGGCTCATTCAGCCGTTTCACTTCCCAGCGGAGGAAGCGCGCTCGGCGGCCTGACCCACCAGCCCCTGCACCCGACTCTACTGCTCTCCCGCCCCAGGAAGCTGCGACCCCCCTCGGCTCTGCAGTGGCCCAGCGGGGGCGTCTAGGCCGCAGACAGACACCCCAGGAGGGCAGCAGGCCTGCTGCCTGGCGCCCTCCATCTGGGCAGCTTTGCCATCCCCTCCCTCCTGATGGCAGGTGCAGGAAGGCCCCTCCGCACAGTATGGGGCTGACCCCAGGAGGAGTCTGGGGAGGGGCCGTTTCTCCACCAGCGCAGCCCCCCAGCACCTCGCGGCCGCTGAAATACACGAGCCTGCAGCCCCCCGCTGCCCTGAGCCAGAGCAGAGCCTGCACCCCCGCCCCCATCAGCCAGGTTCTGCCAGCCGAGGGATCCTCACTGGCCCTGCAAATGGCTGCCGGGAGAAGCCACTGAGGAGCTGGCTGGGTCCCAGGCAGGGAACAGCACTGGCCCAGGCCCACGGGGCCCAGACGTCTCAAGGGTGAGCCCGAGGAACGCGCGTGGCCAGCAAGGCTGGGTCGGACGTGGGCCCGTGCTAAGCGCAAGTGATCCCCCATCGGCCGGGTGATGGAGCTGGGAGCATCGCGGTCTGCTCGAGCCCGGGGGGGGCAGCTTCAATCGGCAGGCAGGCAGAGAGTGCGGCGGGCGTGGGGTGAGCCACAGGGCGCCCTGCGGTGCCCACCCGCCACCCTCAGGGCATTCCCGGCGCCCAGGGGCTTCGGGGGCCGAGACTCCGGAAGGGAGAGGGACACTGGACGTCTCTTCTCTTGCCGCCCTGGCCTGGCAGCCTTCCCTCACATTGGCTGGCTCCACGTGCTCAGAGAGTGAGGAGAGTCACACCGCCCTTTGCACGAGCGTCCCAGCCCACAAGCTCGCCTGGCCCTGGGCTGGGAGCAGTGTGGCCGCGACCCAAAACACGGCTCAGGAGGGACGACGGATACAGACTCCAGAGAGGGGCACGGGCTGAGGACAGGAGGGGGGACCAAGCCCACTGCTGACACCAATCCCTCTGTGGCTGGGGAAAGTCACTTCCTCTGCGCCAGCTTCCCTGGCGGGGTCATTCATGTGGAGCAGGGAGCAATGGTGGCCCAGGGGCTTCTCTGCAAGTCCACCATGGGGGGCCGAGAATAGCGGGACTGCAGTCACCAGCCCAGACTCCTCTCTGGACACGGCGCTGGGAGAGGCCAGGTGCATAGAACCCTAGAGCACTAGGACTGGAAGGGACCTCGGGAGGGCATCAGGGCCAGTCCCCCGCCCTCACGGCAGGACCGAGCAGCGTCTAACTCATCCCTGACAGGTGTCTGTCCAACCTGCTCTTCAATATCTCCAGTGATGGAGATTCCACAACCTCCCTGGGCAATTTATCCCAGTGTTTGACCACCCTGAGGAGTAGCAATTTTTTCCTAATGTCCAACCTAAACCTCCCTTGCTGCAGTTTAAGCCCATTGCTGCTTGTCCTGTCCTCAGAGGCCAAGATGAACAAGTTTTCTCCCTCCTCCTTGTGACACCCTTCTAGATACCTGAAAACTGCTCTCATGTCCCCCCTCAGTCTTCTCTTTTCCAAACTAAACAAGCCCAGTTCCTTCAGCCTCCCCTCCTAGCTCATGTTCTCTAGCCCTTGCATCATTTTTGTTGCTCTTCTCTGGACCTTCTTCAGTTTCTCCCCGTCTTTCTTGAAATGTGGTGCCCAGAACTGGACACAAGACTCCAACTGAGGCCCAATCAGCGCAGAGCAGAGCTCTGCTCCATGCCAAGCGACCCATCGCTCACAGGGCCGGATTACGGGGGGGAGCTAGCTGGGCAGTTACGGCGCGTTGGGGGTCCCCCGTCTCCTGCACCCCGAAATGGCACAAACAGACTGCACCAGCCGGTGGAATAGAGGAAGTTTATTCCCTCTCCAGGATACAGCACAGCACAGATGGAATCTGGTCACAGAGCTGGGCTAGGATGCCTCAGGCTCCCTTGAGATGGGGGAGACCCGGCCCCTAAACTCCAGCCCCTTTCCCTAGGCTGTCTCCTCCATGCTCCCAGACAGCAACTAACCAACACTCTTCCCGCCCTGCCCCCCAGCCAGGGCAGCATCCACCTTCCTTTGTTCCTCTCCATGGGGGGTGTCTGGCCATACTGGTTTGCATAGTGACTCATCCTGTTTGGCTGGGTCGTGGTACCCACGGCAGCCAGTGGGGGTTACCCCAGAGCCAGCAGCATAGAAACCAGCCAGGTACCCCCACTACGTCACACGGGGCACCAACCTACGGGGGGCGCCTGATGGCAGCTGTATGTGCCCGGGGCCACGTGGTGCCCCTTAGAGCTGCCATCAGGCGCCGCGCATCCGATTGCAGCTGTAAGGTGTGCAGCGCGCTGGGGGGCGGGGCCACGCATGCACCATGCACCCAGGGGGCGGAGCCGTGCATGCATCGCGCGCTCGCTGCCCGGAGCACAGGAATGGCTCAAGCCGGCCCCGATTGCTCAGTTTTCTCTCTCCACGGCTACATTCCTTGAGCTACCCTCATATTTTCCATCCGCTGGCCAGGCCTCGGTAGTTTACGCCGCTGCTGTGAAGTTAAACACCCGTTGTTTAAACAAACCCACCCCGTGTTCCCGCCCAGCCCGCGCCAGTGAGCACACTCGCAAGCTGAGCATAAAGCAGCTGCCCTCCGCGGGTCACGTCGCCAGCCAGCCTAGCCTGCCTGGGAGAAAGACAATGTCAATTCGTGAGCGGAACAGCCAGTTCCCCGAAGAGTTCAGTGCTTTCGAAGCGCCCCCCACGGCCCGGATTTGGCAGACCGGGCGCACTGCTCCTGGCTCTCACGTCACTCCCAAAGAGCACTGCAAAGGGCAGAGCCAACGCACGGTCGGTACAAACTGACCCTACCAGCGCTTGCAGGACACCCCCCGGCGGCGTTTTCGCCCGCTGGGTCCCACGGGAGCCGGGCGTGTGCACGCCCCTGGGCCAGAGCGAGGCGATACCCCGTGGGCACAGCGCCACAGAGGGGCAGAGAGCTGCCCGCTTCCCCAGGCCCCGCAACGCTGCAGCTCCTGCAGAAAGCTAGGCAGGTAGTGCAGGCCAGGCACGGAGCCACAGGGAGAGCAGGCAGCAGGCAGAGGCGGCGCAGCCGGGCGCGCTCACATTCCACCGCTTGGAGTGTGTTTACACAGCAGCCTTTCCACCAGGCTGATTACGGGCAGGTTTGGACAGCACCAGCCGAACCATGGGGCTGGCAGGGAGGGACGGGACAACACGGGGACAGGACTGAAGGCACTGGGGAGAGAGGGGAGCAAAGAGAAACCAAAAACTAGATGGGGGGGAAGGGAGGGAGGCTCGCAGGGGCCAGTTGCCCAGAGATTGGGTCTGTGCGACGGGGGAGCAGGGCAGAGGCTCTACACGTGCACATACCTGTGAGCAGGGCCCCGCGGGAGAAACTTGGACTGGCTTAGGACCCTGCACACAGGATATATTTGTACATGTTCACATGCTACACACACCCCCCACTGCACATCAGCACAATACACCCCCCCCACTGCACAACATGCAGATCCCACATACACAGCCCCACACACCGTGCAGACTGGCACCGCACACCCCAAACATGCCCAGACATTACCACACACACATACGCGCCCAGACATGCCATCGCACAACGTGCAGACACGACACACACAGCAGCCTGGCCAGGAGTCTGTTCGGGCCTTGGTTCTCCAAGGCTCTGCAGTTCTGTTCCCACCTATGCCGTCCCTGCTGGGGGCATAACCCTAGCAATCGGAGGCCTCGATCGGGCCGGAGCGGCGCTGCGACTGGACACGGAGCAGCACCGGGCTCTCGCGGTCAGCGCTGGGTGCAGGCAGGACGCCCCTCGCCACACGGGCCTTGCTTTACACGCGCGGAACAGCGGCAGGAAAGCAAGACGTCTGGCAGGCCCCCCAAAGGGCCCTGATGGGCTGCATGGGACCCATGGCCCCAGGCTGCCCGCCGCTGGAGCAAGGACTTCCATTCGCAACAGAGTCGGCTAGTGAGGGAAACAGCCCCTCTCCCCTCACCCAGGGTAGCACCCTCAACGCGCCACGTGTTTCCCAGAGAACTTTGGACAGGGATCTTGTGAGAGGAACAGTCCACAGGCCCGGGGGGAGGAGGAGGACAGAGCTGCGGCACCTAGCAAAGCAAGTTATGGCAGGCTCAGGCACCTGGAGTTCTAGAGGGACGGGGCTGAGGTTACGGGCCCCCGCCCAGAGCGAAGCCGAGTGCTCCGGGCCGGCAGTGCCGATGCCCTCTGCTTTTGGCAGCTGTGCTTCCAGAGAGGGACATCGGGAACAGCTGAAGTGAGGCGGAGGAGGAGGAAGGGGGAAGGGCCTGGGAAGACTGCTGGCAGCAGAGACAAGAGACTGAAGGGGAACGGAGGCCGGCAGCAATGACGGAGAGGGGGGTGAGGCCCCTAAGGCAACCCGGGTAGACACGAGTGTGGGAGGGGTCATGGAGAGCCTGGAAGGGAGGCAGCCGAGTGACACTCCAGGCTGGGGAGCGGACTCTGCCCCTGAGTTTTGGCTGAACGGGAGAGAGGAGATGACAGGTCTCGGGCAGGGACAAGCAGCGGGGATGGGGAAGGCCGTGCACGTTTTAGAGAGGTTGTACGGAAAGGAGCTGCGGGACTTCAGCTACGGTCTGGATTTGGGAAGGAAGGACTTGTGGTTCTACCGTGCTTCTTCCACGGCGTGAATTTGGTACGTCATGGTCCTGCTCCATGCCTCAGTTTCCCCACCTACAAAGTTCTGCCCCAGCACAAAGAGCTATTGTGAGGGTTCTCGGCGAAGTCTGCGACGTGCTCAGAGATGGTGGCGGTCAGGACCGCAGAAGCGCCTAAAAGCCTTCTTCAGAGGGAAACTATTGCGAAACGCCTGCCACGGTTCCGTCCCCACATCATCGCGGGAGCTGGTCCCCTGGAAACACTCCCAAGAGCCTTAGGTTTGACCTCCTAGAACTAAGCAGGACAGATGGTCCTCAACTACGTTCTGGTGTAAAGAAACTACACAGCCTCCCCCCCAAGGGCAAGAGATACCTTTGAATGGGATTTCAAAGTGGTTTAAACCAGTTAAATATTGGCCAGCAGTGCTGTGAATGCAAATGCTGCCAGCACGGTGCTAGGGGAAAGGGGAAACTGACAGAGATCACGTCACTGTCAAAACTGACTGAGCACCAAGAAAGTTAAAAGTTATTTCAGTCTAAATAATCTCAGCTGTTGTTCCACTACCAGACAAGCAGAGGAAGTCACTCTTAGAAAGAGATTATATGCATTGTGAACGCTCACCGAAGCAGCCAAAAACCTCAACTGGGGTAAATCACCGTAGGCCTCACGAAAGTCAACAGTGCTATGCCAATTTACGCCAGAGGAGGGTCTGCCCCGAGATATTTTATAACCATGACAACGTGCCTCCAAGATGGCCAAACCTACAGGAAACGAACTTGGGAAACGAATCCTTTCTTCCCGCCTGAAATGCTCCCCTTCTGCGTCTTGCGGCTGTGGTTAACACCCAAAAAAGTGGGTTTGTAACAGACGCAGGGACACGCTCTAGTTAGTGGTGTTTGCAGGCAGAGTTATAATCATCTTCTGACATCCTGCAGACGGCTACGTCCCGGTGAGTCACTGCTTGAGAGAGGCACCCGGACGAGAATAGGAAGTCAGAAACTTTTGAAAACGCCTCAGCCAGTTTTTTTTTTTTTTTTAAAAGTCATCTGGCTCCAGAGGTAATTCATTTTCTCGAACTGCCAAGAAAACCCACTTTGTCACCCGCATCCCTACAAATCACATCCTGACCTGCTGGAAGTGCAAATGCCACCTGGCAGCTCCCGGCAATCAGTTTCAGTTTATTAATTGGAAGAGGTGGCGTAGCTGATGTTAAAACTGCTTGCAGTACGTTTGCCAGAGGCACGCTGTAGCTCTTCAGGGCAGCATATTCTCCCCTGAAGCACTCTTCTTTTCTCCTCCAAGCAGCAGTCTGCCACAGAATTCAGGCTGGAAAACCACATACTACAGGCTCTCCCTACCCCCCTGCCTCCCACTTTGTAACTAGAATCTAAAGATGCCTTTGGCCGTGGCTTCTCTCTCTCTGGGGAAATGGTGGGAGTTCCATAGCTTGGGACTTTCAAACCATGGCCAGACAACACACAAGGAAGTTGTTGAAGGCAATCCTTCATCTGCAGAGAAACAGGCTGAATGACCCAATAGGGCTTTTCATTACTGTCTATTTAAAGATAAACTGACAGTCCACTGTCAACTAACTTACTGCACGGAGCAGCACGGATTGAAAGAGTTGATTCTGTTCTTTAAGTCTCAGGACACTGGTATTTTCCAGACTACTAGCCAAAAGATTGCTTAGGCGGGAGGTGCATCTGTCTCCAAAGAATAACACTGCTTAAAACAGTCTTAGAGCAGCTTTTTATTATTGATTTGACCTCTCTGCAAACCAGAGGCTACAGCCAAGGTGGGCTCTCCCCAAGCATACAAACTGCCCAGAATATACTGTTAACAAATTGAGACTTTCTCCACTCGAAGTGAATGGATTACGGGAGGAAAAGCCAAAATGAGTCAAAACTGCACTCTGCGGGCTATTAGCACAACTCCTGGAAACCCAGCAGAGATTTTCTAACAGCCGCCTACGTCGCTGTACACCCGTCAATCCCTCTTTCACAAGTCTCTGGAAATCAGATTGCAAAAGTAAACTCTGGAGCAACAGAAACAGCTCAGGGGCGAGGAGACGTTTTCATTTACAACATTTGCGAAATACTGGCTGACTTGACGCTCGCAGGGACTTCAGGCAGAGGCCAGGTAAGAAGTGAAGACATCTAAGAAACTGTGATAGCCAAGAATCTCATAGGGTAGCCATGTTAGTCTGTACTTTTAAAAACAAGTGCTCCCGTGGCACCTTAGAGACTAATCAAAATACAGAGATTCATGAGCTTCCATGGCTAAAACCCACTTCATCAAATGACCTGGAGTGGAAACAACAGCAGAAGTAAATACTTCTGCTGCTGCTACATATTTTAGATCTGTAAAACCTCGGTTTCTGTTATTTCCACACCAATTCATGAAGTGGGTTTTACCCACAAAAGCTCATGATTCTATACATTTTGGTTAGTCTCTAAGGTGCTACAGGACTATTTGTTGGTTTGCTAGCCAAGTAATATGACCAAATCCAGTCTCCCTGGCTATGCCTAGACTGGCATGATTTTGCGGAAATACTTTTAACGGAAAAGTTTTTCCGTTAAAAGTATTTCCGCAAAAGAGCGCCTTAGATTGTCAAGGATTCCAATCTAGACGCGCTTTTACGCAAGAAAGCCCCAATCGCCATTTTCGCCATCGGGGCTTTTTTGCGCAAAACAGTTTTTAGCTGTCTACACTGGTCCTCTTGCGCAAAAACATTTCCGGAAAAGGGCTTTTGCCCAAACGGGAGCGTCAAAGAATTTGCGCAAGAAGCACTGATCTCAGACAGTAGAACGTCAGTGCTTTTGAGCAAAATCAAGCGGCGAGTGTAGACAGCTGGCAAGTTTTTGCGCAAAAGCGGCGGCTTTTTCGGAAAAATTTGCCAGTCTAGACACAGCCCCTATGTTTTCCTACTTCACATATGCGTGCCTTGGTAGGACTTGCTAGGTTTTATCATTCTGAATAGTAGCTTGGACTAAAACGACACTTACCTAAAACCCCACACGCCTATTTTGCTACCCCCAAATGTGATTATAACCGCTTCTGTCATAGGGTTTCATACCACCACTCACTAGCATAGTAGCTGGGTGGCTTCCCCTTGGGACAGACTGACAACATATCACAGGACAGCCTCTGGTTTGGAGTTCTGCTGGAAGAAGGGGTGGCGGATGTGCATCAGGGCAGTCTGCTTTGTCAGAGAGGACGGTTTTGCAGCATTCCCAAGCGTGCTGTGTCTTTGGAAGCTCGTTCCACAGCTGGGTCGCCCTCTGCTAAGGGCCCTGGCTCCTGCAGCAAACCTTGCTTTGTGAAACTGACATTCATAAGCCGCCTGTTGCTCAGGATACACCTCTCGGGTCGGGTCGCACTATCTGATGAGTCACGAGCTTGAGAGTAAAAAAACCTCCAACAAAACCCCCTTGCATTTACATCAGCAGCTCTTAGCACGCTTCCCAGACTAGCACCACTGTTCCCATTCCACAGATAAGGAAACTGAGGCACGGAAGTTCACTGGGATTCACTGACGCACTCGGAAGCCAGGACTGACAGGCAGTCCTGTACCCCATCCACTGGGCCACAGCAGCCTCCTTTTCAGACCTAACCCTCTTGACAAGGTCCTGTTAACAGGCATGGTTCCACTCCCCTAGCCCCAGGCAAATCAGATAAGGAGATTTGTTCACAGCTGTCCTGCACTGATTCCAGCCATCTCCCTGCTGCCTGGGGAAAATCTGGCACAGCTATGCCCCCAGCAGCACTGGGCAGAAGTTGCTTGTTTGTCTACCCCCTAACAATGTGCCCTGGAACAACCAAAAGTAAGAACCAAAGGGCCTTCTAGCCCAGTGTCCTGTCTGCCGACAGGGGCCAATGCCAGGTGCCCCAGAGGGAATGAACAGAACAGGTCGATTACAAATGATCCCTCCTCTGTCATCCATTCCCAGCATCAGGCAGCTGGAGTTTTTGGGACATCGAGAGTATTGGGCTGCATCCTGATCATCTTAGTTAATGGTGACTGATGGACCTCTCCTATATGAACTTACCTAGGTTTTTTTAACACCTAGTTATGTTTTTTGCCCTTCACAACATCCCCTGGCAGTGAGTTCCACAGGTGCTCAAGAGCAGAAAAGATCTTGGACACCTTATTTTGTCCCACACTCTTCAGTCCGGGCTTTGATGGAAGTGTGTTGTTCAGACATGCTATTCAGGGCAGGAGCCACCGTTTCTTACACGTCTCCAATGTGCCATGTCAATCCGTGGTGACAGACAGGAGAGACACAGGAGCAAGCGGTTACTTTGCTAACGGTGACACAGTATTGTGCGTGTTTACATGCCACTAGTTGCCACAGTACCTCAGTGCCTGGTAGGCGGCTGTAGAGACACCAAGCATACACACCCTCCAGCCAATCCACCAGCCTGCGAGATTGGCCAGCACTGGTGAAGGGACACCCGGGTTCCCATCTTTATGCCAGTACGACATACCCCTTTCCAGAGTCTGATATGTCTTGCGTACCCCACGTTTCACTTCACTGAAGAGGTGCTTGCTTACAAGAACCAAGCACGTACAAAAAAGGCCATAGAACAGAGTGACTGAAAAGTGGCTTACTTTCCCCATACTATTATAAAAGAAATCAATATCCACGGTGTACTTACATTTCAGTGTATATTTTAGTAACCCTGCAGATGAGTCACTGCAGGACATTTTAGTTTGCACCAACAGTTAGTGCATTTTATGTAGCTGGCTGCAAAACTAGGCAACTATCTAGATGAGCAGAGGGTACCCTGGAAGACCGCTGCGTACCGAGGGGGGTGCCCACCCCTGCCTGAAAAGCTCTCAGGTCTATGCTATGCTCTGACCCCAGGGCCCCTCCGGCTAGGGCAGGAACACGGCTGGCTTTCTCCCACCAGAAGGTGGGGTCGGGCCAGTGAGTGACTAAGGACTCCCGGGGCAGGGAAGAAAGCCTGTTCCAGGGAAGCGCAGCGCAGGAGAGGCCCCCATAAGCGGTGCCCCACATGGGCAGCGACACTGCTAAAGTCAAAGTTACCTAACCCCAACATTGAGCAATTCCAGGGCGCGGCGCAGGGCAGGAGAAGGTGAGACCGATCTGTGGCTTGAGCGTGGAGCGACCCGATCTCCTTTCCTCCTTCCCCGTGGGTTGGGCTTGCGCCCCCCCGCCTGCCTCCAGTGACACGAGGGCGCCGCGCCGAGCGCCCACACCCATGGCAGCCTGTAAACTGCGCGCAGCTGCCCCTGCAGCCCCAGATCACGCGGGGCTCTGCCCGATTGCGCTCTCCCACGCGTGGGGGGGCGAGTCACGGCTCCTTCCCACGCGGGGGCATCGCGGGACGGGGAACGAGCGAGCCCGGAGCGGGCACCAACTTTCTCCGCGGGCAAGTCCTCCCCGCGCCAGAGCCTGGACGGGGCGCCAAGCACGTCTCCAAAGGACACCCCGAAACAGCCCCAGCCCCACCCCGATCCAGCCGCGTCCTGGCAGCGGAGGGCTCGGACTTTCCCCGGGCTCCCAGCCCTCCGAGGGACCCCGCGGCTCCCGGGGCGCCCCCTGCCCTGCCCCGCGCTAGCAGGCGGCTCCTTACCGGCGAGGAGCGAGAGCGGCAGCAGCAGCCAGTAGAGCGCCCCGCACAGCGCCCGCAGCTCCATCCCCGCCGCGCCCGGAGCCGAGACTGCCCGCCCGGGGCCCGTCAGGCGGAGCGCCGGGGCCGCGTGGCGCTGGGCGCCGGGCTGGGGAAGCCCCGGCGGGCTCGGCGCTCACTCATCCCTCCCTGGCGGGCGGCGCGGGCCCGGACGCTGCTCCCCCGCCCTCCTGGGCAACTCGGCTGCGGGGCCGCTCCGAGCCCGCTCCCGGCTGCGGGGGGCGGAACCACGCGGCACCGCCGAGCCCCCCGCCGCGGCGCGGGCGTCACCCGAGCGCGCCAGTGGAAAGTCTGATGCGGGGGCAGGAAGAAGGTGGATTTATCGCGGGGGCCGGCTCCGCTCCCCCGGGCCTTTATAGGGCGGTCTCCGCCCTGCCCGGCCCCCGGCCGCTTCCCTGCGCCTCCATGTGCGGGGCAGGGCCGGCCGGGAGGCGGCGGGGCGCTCGCCCTGCCCGGGGAGGGAGCGCCCCCAGTCCTGCCCAGGGAGGGACACGGCCGCCCGCTCGCTGCTCTGCCGCCCCCCAGCTCCGCCACTCGGCCTGGCCCCGGGGCGGGGAGCCGGCCCCCTCCCGCCGCAAGGCTCCGAGCAGGGGCCAGACGGCGCCTCGCGTCCAACTTGCACTGTGCTGGGGTGTCCCTGAGCTGCGCCAGCCCGGCCGCCGCTCTCCGCCGGGGAGCCAGCACCACCTAGCGCCGGCTCCCCGCCGGCTCCTCGCAGCCCCGAGACGCGGCGGCGCTGGGGGACACATACCCTGCGGCGTCCTTCCTGCCTTGGGCGGCTCCTGCCCGGCCGGAAAAGAGCTGGCGGGCAGGCTCAGCCCCGGGCCGGGCTCCCCCTTGCGGTGTGTTGGGGGGGGCTGCGGGCGGGGGGGCTCAGGAGGGCTGGGGCCGAGCAGCCCGCTGTGTTAATTGAAAGGGATTTGGGGAGACCCCCTTGTCGGGGATGGAATCGTAGCCCGGGTCTCTGCCCTTCAGAAAAGGAGAAACCAGCCAAGCCCTGGCAGGTGACTTGGGCAGATTAAAAGCTTAAAAGATTAATCATCCTCCCCGTCCATGCCAGGCGCCCGCCCCCACCCTTAGCCAGCACTCACCTACCTGAGACCCCTTCCAACCGGACTTCAGCACCCCCCTTCCGCTGTCCCACTCCACCACCCCCTTCCTGGGCACGGCCGCCAGCTTCAGGAGGGAGCCCTAGAGACATCTGTAGACACCACCCGGGGATCACCCCACCAGTCTAAAATGCCCCACCTGTGGTTATCTCCAGCCAAGGCCTCGGGTCATAGAAGAGGCTCCCAGGAGAAAGCCCGCAGTACACGGTGTAACGCGCTTAAAAACGGCCTTCGGGGAACAAGGACAGGCCACTCAAGCTGGTCTCATCTGAGGAAGTGGGCTCAGAGCTCCCGGTGCTGCATAGATTTGTGTTAGTCTCCAAGGTGCCCCGGGGCTATTTGCTGGTTTTAAACAAGGATGCAGCAGGGAATGGCCCACCCAAATACCCTAAGGCAGTGGTCCCCAATGTGTTGCCTGCGGGCACCATGGCGCCCACTGGGCCATTTATGTGTGCCCATGGAACAATCTAGGCTGGCCCCGGGCACGTGGCACATGCCAGTGATGGCCCCGGGTGCATGGGTGGCGTCTGCGCGGGGCCGTGGCACGTGCCGGTGCTGGGCCCGGGTGCCGGGGTGGCCCCTGCTCAGGGTCGCGGGTGCACGGCGCATGGGCGGCCCCCTGCGCGTGTCATGGCACATGCCAGTGCCAGCCCTGGGCGCACGGCACATGCATGGCCCTGTCCCCAGGCACGTGGCCCATGAGTGGCCCTGCCCCCGGACACGCGGTGCGTGAGCGGCCCCACTCCCGGGTGCCCGGCAGCCCCAAAAGGTTGGGGACTACTGCCCTAAGGGAAGCTGCTACAATGGGGGAGAGGGGATGGACCCCTCTTTGGCCGCATACCCCTTGTCACCGAGCACACCATCCTGGAAGCAGTGTGTGGGATCATTACACAATACAACCCACAGCTCAAGACCACACCCTGAAAGAAATCTTCCCCAAACCCGTCTTGTCTCTGAGCAGCCCCTAACCTCACTGAGAGCAAGACCCCTCCCCCCCCAGATCACACACACCAGGGCTATGTCTACCCTGGCGGCATCTTGCACAACAGTTCTTGTGCAAGAAGTCTTGTGCAAGAACACGTCCACACTGCCACGTGCGAGCTGTGCTTTTGCACAAGAGCATCCATGGCAGTGTGGATGCTCTCTTGCTCAAGAAAGCTCTGATGGCCATAGGGCTTTCTTGCGCAAGAAACCCCTGCCCGGTGTCCACACTGCCCTCTTGTGCAAGAGAGCTTACACCTGTTAGAAAAGAGCGTCGCTCGTGCGCAAGAAGCCCTCTCTTACCACGCCCTACTGTCAATCTTGCGCAAGAGGGGGCGGACAGTGTGGACGCTCTGCGGATTCTTGCGCAAGAACCCGCCAGTGTTGACATAGCCCAGCTGCAGATAGGGCTTTCAGGACCTGATGAGAGGCAGGGATAAGCTTAGGGGGCCAGCTCAAATAAGGTACCCAGGCCCGTGCGTGGGGAGTGGGGTGGGAGTAGAAAGGGGGTAACTGCCCCAGGGCCTGGTGATTCCAAAGGGCAGTAGCGATGGCTCCTGAAGCCCCAGACCTTTTAAATTGCCACTGGAGCGGCATGCTGGGAGGGGCAACTCTGAAGGCTGGCTAACCTCTGCCCCGCCCCTTCCTGTAGTACAGAACACCACCCCCACACTTTGCCCGGGGGCCCGTTGAGGCTGTTGGCTCCCCTAACTGTACCTGCCCTATAATGCATGCAAAACCTGCAGACATATCTCCTGTGCTGCAAAGAGCAGCGCCCCCCACAACACGCCTTTCAGGATCCATGGGCCCTACACACAGGACCCCCACATGGGGGGAGGAGGATACACTTTACTGGGGCTTGGAGGTCCTGCGAGGGGTCCCAGGCAGGCTGCAAATTGTGCTTATGTGTTGGAGAGGGGCCTGTGTTACAACTTTGTGTGTGTAACCCACTAATCCCCCTTTTTTTCCTTATTACTGTGGAGATGTTAATGAGCCATTTCACGTTGAATGATCCCTTTAAATAAGTATTAACTCCAGGTGGAACCTCTCTAGTCTGGCACCCTTGGGACCTGACAGGTGCTGAATCAGAGAATTTGCTGAACCATGGGAAGTCAATATTGTCTAGCAGCGTTACCAACACTTCCACTGCTTACGGAGCTGTGAGAAGACATTTAGGGGTAAAGCTGAGCTAAATAACAGCACAGAACACCGAGAGCCAGCACTGGGGGCTCTAAACAAACTTCATGAGACCGCAAGAAACTTGGCCACCCCTATGCAAAGTGGACATCTGGCTAACACAAATCATGCCGGACTACGGATGTTGCTGGACCAGAGAGTGCCGGACTAGAGCGGTTCAACCTGTGCTTATGCTAACTCAGCTTTTGTGGGCCTCTCTTTACCAATAAAAGAGATCAACTCACCCACCTCGTCTCTAATGTCCTCAGACCAAGCAGCCTTGGATCCCCAGGATCAGCGTTCCCCGCTTTGGAACAGACTGTAGGAGGGAACTCTTCAGTGTGCAGGACCCTCTAGCGGTCCTCGCTCTTCTTCCAGGCCAAGACATACAGCTTCACCACCTCCTTAGAACGGAGCGCTGAGCCGTCAGCCTGTTTCACACTGAGATCTCAGTTCTGACAGAGAGTTGTAAAATGGTAGGATTGATTCATATCGCTGGGGGGCCAGCATAGGATGGCCTGAGGGTAGCACACTCAAATGAAGGTAGCAAAGCCCCATTCTGACTAGCCCAGAGCCCAACCAAACTGTCGGGAACCCCTTGACTCAAGTTCATTTTCTCCCTTGTCAGATTCCAGGTGACATCCCCGATTCCTTCCAGCAGCCAGCTCTTATCCCCCATCACGCATCTCTCCAGTCCTTGAGGAGCTAGGGACAGCTGTTCCGCTTCCCCCAGGAGAGCCAGGGAAGTCCATAGCCTCTGGAACGCTGGTTGCCAATAGGGCTGTCAAGCGATTAAAAAATTCAATTGCATGGTTAAACATTTTAATTGCGTGCGCCTCCCCTTTGAACCACCGCAGCGGCGTTTCAACGGGGCAGTGCTGCATGGAGCCCGGGATCAGCTGGAGTCCCCAGCTGACCCCAGGCTCCATGCAGGGCCAGATTAAGGGGGGGCTAGCTGGGCAGCTGCCCGTGGTGCCAACCTATGGGGGGCGACTGATTGAAGTGGTAAGGGGCGCCACGCGCCCGGGGCGGGGCCATGCATGTGCCGCACACGCCACCATGCATGCACCGCGCGCCCGCTGGCTCAGTCCGGCACTGGCTCCATGCGGCATTTCCAAGGGACAGCACATTACAAGCCTGGGATCAGCTGGGGACTCCAGCTGATCCCCAGCTCCACGGGGAGAGCACATCAAAGGGGCAGCGCAGCATTAGCGCCTGTGATTAAGGCATTAATCCTGGCTTGCATTAATCGCAGGTGTTAACGCAGGTCAGTTGACAGCCTTAGTTGCCAGGTGATGACAATGTCCTGGCCATTGTCTTCTCATGCTCCGTTGATATGGGAACTAAGGCCCAGACAGCGAGGCAACAACCACACCTATGTGTCAGCTTCCCTGAGAGCAACCAGTCCCCTCCCACTGGGCAACAGTGCAGCACATGGGGAGAAACTGAGGCACAATCAGGACTCATAAGAACATTACGAAACATTCCAGCTATGTCTACACTGGCTAGTCTTGGGCAAGACGGGACAGTGTAGACGTAGCCTTCCACTGTGGCTACCACAACACTGCAACCTGGCCCCCGGCTCAGTCGCAAAGAGATCTCGTATTTAGTGGAGGGGGAGCCTGAGTTCTCACCACCTTCTGCTGTTTGGGACCACCATCGAATAACCCAGCTGAGCAAAGCAGATGCACAAAGCCTGCAGTAAAATCCTGGCTGGGTCGGAATCAACAGCAGACCAAGGATTTCACCTTGCTGTACGACCTGCATGGGCTGGAGATAATACTAGCCTTGGGAGACCTTTCCCCGAAAAGACGAGCCCGGCTGCCCGCCTGCATGGATTCAGAAGGATCAAGGCTGGACTGAAGTGGTCAGACTCCCCAGTTCTCATTTGCAGCAGACAAGCGAAGGGGAAGGACATTTGTGGTCAAAACGATCAGGTGGTTCCTGTTTGCCTATCATAAACAAGCTATTAAATCTAACTGAGGTTGAGTGCTTCGTTTAGGGTCACGTAGTTAGCCAGGTCTGTACTCTGCAAACAGCTCTGACCATGAAAAGCCGGGTATAAATGTTAAGTATTATTATAGAACGTTGTTCTCAGCTGACACGCAGAACTCCGGTTACCCCCATCCCCCGGGACTCAAGTGTGCAGACTGCGGTCAGTATCTGATGCTTAATGTTCACGTACTGAGACATGTCCACACTGACGTATCCATACAAATAATGGCTCCAGTTTAAAGTAGAGCACACTCTCCCCCTTCCAGAGGGGACAGAAAGGGTCTGTTTCATGACTTTCAAACTACAGGACTGGGAAATGCGGCTTCAGACACTGTAACAGGAAATAACACATATGAAATTCTTCACATTCCTTGGCTTGCTGGATATTTGTATGTGAAACGAGAGCATCTGATTGTCTTCCCAAATAGCTGGTTCCCCGCTGCTTCTTCAGACTTGATTACACTTTTTTAATTTAGTTTTTAAAGGTACCTGAGTTCTAACCAGCTTTTTGCATGGCTTCTCTCTCAATCTGCCACCTCCTCACCAAGCGATCAGCAAACCAGGTCTCTATGGAACTGTAGCCTCTGAGGTTTCAGTTGAGGGCATGGGCAGGAGTAGATAAGAGAAAAAAAATAACACAGAACTTCCCAATAAGAGTTCAAAGCTGTCCTTGCCTTGACCTTGGCTGTCTCAACCAGTACCTTCCAGACAATTGTGTATACACAATCCTCTATCCTGCAGTGAGACTTAGGCTCTTATTGAAAGTATGTGGTTTGGTACATCCCAAGTCCACCACAAATTAGCGCATGCATCATTTATGATGGAGGGGAGAAGATACTGCTTGCGGGACTGATCCTACACCCATGGGAAGTTTTGCCAGTGAATGCAAGTGCGGCAGGATTGGGCCCTGAGATAAGACAGGGGTGCCTGCTTTACAAGTCATAAGGACTTGACATACCCGTGCTGTGCACTGATCCAGTAAAACACAAGCATTCTTGAAAACCCAGCCCCAGTTGAAGCCTTCCTAGAGGATCCAGCGATGGCTTCAGCTGACCTAAGTGCTGTCAAATGTCATTAGAGCGGAACAAAGACTCCATTTCAAGTCACACATCAAAGCTCATTTCCCTTACGCCCTGGGCTAGGCAGGTTTTCTATTGATTTTGGTAACACTGGTCTCCAGGCCTATACACTGAAGATAAAGCATTCTTCAACATTCAGCCACAACGCTCTGCATTAACTAAATGTCCAAGGCCTGAAACAAACCCACAAAAGCCAGACGTGGCAAGACTACAGAGGCAAATGAATCCAGCCTGAAACTCGGTGTCCTGAGCCGATGCAGGTGTTCCAGGAAAAGGTGAGGTGCTCCTTGTTTTTAGCATCTTCCAGCCAAAGATCTGTGAGCTTTTCATACTCTTAAACATCCCACCCTCCTTGAGAACCAGGCAACTGTGTCTGTTTTGCAGAGTGCGGAACAGAGAATAAGACAAGGAGTAATTAGTGGAAGGATCAGGAATAAAAACAAGACAACCTGTCCCCTAGGGCCTAGAGAATATACCCTCATCCCTAGTCTGATCCAAAGCCCGTTAAGGTCATGGAAAGGGAGCTCAGGTCTCTATCGCAGCCTTCCCTGACTTGTATTTAAGGGTATATCCTCCACACAAGCATACAGCATATATGTTATTAGCTGGGCTTATAGTATTTTGATGGACAATAACAGAATGTATGCTCTCCAGGACAGGCTCTGAATGGCACCTAGCAAAATTGGGCACTAGTGCACACCAATGAATCCCCTTGCTGGTGAGCCAATAACATTATTCCCATTTGCCCGATGAGTAGTGACAGCCGAGGCTATAGTGAGAGGTGATGTTAGAACCAGCATGAGGGTTCAGAAGCTGCTGGCCTGACTTAAGAACCCACAAACTTTGCCTGCGTGTCATCACTCTCCGACTTTCCCTTCCCCTGTTGGTTGGTTCCCACCTTCTATCGCAGGGGCGGTTACAGGTCCATGCTTGGGCCCCCTTGGGAGGAAGAGAGCGCTACAAAGTATTGCCAGGATGTGTCTACGTGTGCGCTGCAGCAGACAGCTCTGCACACTGCATCGGGGACCTCTATCCGGAAGGCTCGGGCTCAGCTGGACACAGACACGGCTGCGACCCGGATCTGCCTTCACTTTGACACAAACCTGGAAGCGGATCATAGCAGGGCTGGATTACCCAATAGGAAGACTGAGCATGTGCTTAGGGCACCAGCAAAGCAGGGGCACCAAAAAAAAAAGAGATTTTTTTTGAAAAAAATTGATATTTCAAAAAACGCATCGAAGTAGTCATCATGGGAAAAATCAGAACTCCGCCGAATGCTCTTTTTCTCAGCTGAAAAGAATAAAAAACCCGCAGAGAACGTGTCAGGACAGACTTGATTCACTTTTCCTATTGTGTCTGGAAGTGGACGTGCTTTGTCGAGTCAGCTTCGATGAACTTATCCAGAATTTTGCAATCAGAAAACCTAGAAAGAAGCTATTTTAATTTCAGCGTACATGTAAGTTTTGTGTCATTTCGAAAAATAAAATTTTATTTTATGGTACAATATTGTTTTTATTTTGAATTACATATGGGGAGCACTATAATCTTTTCAGTGCTTAGGGCCTCTAAAGGTCTTAATCCGGCCCTTAGATCATAGCCACGTGGATATGGAAACAGCTGTGACCCAGATGTGTGCACCTTCTGTCTTTGAAGTCTGGAAGAGGTTCCCATTCACAGGGCTAGCCCCCTGCACTGGTTTCCAGTTGTCTTTACAGAATGCTGGACTGAACTGTTAGGCAACTGATCATGGCCTCTCCAAGGGGAGTTAATAGTTACACAGATTCTGAAACTATAATACCGTTTTTAGCCATCTTGACCCCTGGCATCTTTTGACTCGTCGTTAAGGCCAATGGCCAGTTACATTTTTGCCAGAGATTTGCTGGACATTGATCTAGCTAAGGAATTCAAATGGATTAATTAACCTTCAAGATAAGTCACAAAGGAAAACGTGCTAGTATCTTGTGTATTCTGCAGGATTAGAAATATCCCTAAAAAAGGGAGTTTGGGTTAATATCTAGGTTTTCATCTTGGAATTTTTTGTTTTGTATTAGAAATCAGAGGCCTTGACTTAACTTTGTCTGAGGCCCTGTTAGAGGATTGTTAATTGAAGTTAATGTGATCCATGAGAGCTCGGTGCTTTTAAAAAACAGGTTGCTTCTTTAGCTGCATAAATATGAATTTAGGTGCCTAACTTTAGGCACCCAAGTTTGAAAATGTTTGCCTTTAATACCTCTATGCCTCAGTTTCCCACTATGTAAAAAAAGAAAAAATCGTATTTCACATTGTGAGGATGTTGTGAGGTTTATCAATGCCTATAGTTAACGTGCTATAGGATGTTTTGGCAAAACAACAAATTGGTCAGGGCTATTATGACAAGTCAAATCCTTGAGGGGGGGGAATCAAGTTTGGGGTTAACGATTTTAACTCGGGGTTGGAGTATGAAGCAAAAAGAACTAGTAATGAAAAGAAAAGCCATGAAAAAGCCAAGTCTAAAATGGGTCCCTGCGCTGGCTGGAAAACCACATCTGTTTGCTAACTGACAAGCTGGCAACACTGATAAGCTTGGAGGGAAGCTGGGGGCTGGAGGGTATACATGGGTGGATGGGGAAGGAGCCAGCCTGCCTGAGCAGCTGATCTGTGAGTTCTGTCCTTCTATCCTGAAGGCCTTACAGCCTCAGAATCATCCCTAACCTCATTCTGCACTTGTACTGGGCCCATCAGCAAACTGCCTTTTATGGTAAATTACACATCCCATTCCATTCTCTCTATTGATTATTACTATCTTTACTAGTATTCTAGTAGGCCTGGTGCATCATGCTCAGAGCCTGGGGACTCTATGCACGTGGCCCAGGGCTTACACACCAAAGCATGGCACCATCTCCTCTAGACTCCACAGGGGCCTGACTACAAGATGTGGGGAGAGGGGAAGGACTGTAGACTGCGGGCTACCTAAAGTGCCCCCCCCCCGAATGTCTGATCACATCACAGCCATTAATGGGCCCCCTTCAGTTACACCCATCGCACAGCAGGGGAACCAGGAGGTTAAGTGACACGCCCGAGGTGACGAGGGAAATCTGTGCCGGAGCAAAGACTCAATCCAGAGCTCCCCAGCCTGGCACCGACACCATCCTCCCTCTCGCAACGTGCGTGGGATCCCTCCCGCGGCCGCGCACACGCTACGACCCCGCGCAGCCTGTCTCAGAGAGGCCCAGCGCACGTGGGGCGGACGCCGGGGGCGGGGGGCTGCGGGCGGGGCCGCCGCAAGAAAACTGGCGCCAATTCTCCGCGCGCTCCCAATTGCGCAGCTGCCCCGGCGAAGGGGCGGGGCTCCCGCGAAAGTTCGCTGCGTCCCGCGCCGGGCCGAACGCGGAGTAGCCAGCTGCTGTGTGAACGTTCTACGAGCCTGGCCGGGTGGAACGCGGAGTAGCCAGCTGCTGTGTGAACGTTCTACGAGCCTGGCCGGGTGGAACGCGGAGTAGCCAGCTGCTGTGTGAACGTTCTACGGGCCGGGCCGGGCCGAACGCGGAGTAGCCAGCTGCTGTGTGAACGTTCTACGGGCCGGGCCGGGCCGGGCCGGGCCGAACGCGGAGTAGCCAGCTGCTGTGTGAACGTTCTACGAGCCGGGCCGCGCTCGGACCGCACGTGTCCCCGGATCGGGCTCGCGTCCCTCTCCGCTCCGCTCCCCCGGCACCCCTGCGATGGCTCAGCTCAGGGTGACCGATTTCTTCTCCCACAGTAAAAACCCCGCCAGGGACGGGCCGCTGGGCGCTAAGCGGAGGAAAACCCAGCCCGCGGCGGGAGCGGTCGGGGAGACGCGCCGCGCCGGCCGCTGCAAAAGCCGGCCTAAGGCGGCCCCGCTCACCCCATCGAGGATCCCTGGAGGAAGCGACTACGAGCCCCGGGTGAGCCTCGCAGGAGCCAGCCCGGGAGCGAAGCTGATCGGATTCGGAGATAAGGCGGTGGGGAGCGCTACAGCCGGGCTGCCTCCCCTGAGCCTCCAACAGCAGCAGCTGCTGGCCTCTCCCCGCACCCCAGTGCGCCCCGATCCCGGCTCCCCACAGCCCCCGGCACGGACACTGACGGGCAGAAAGCGCTGTAGACAGGAACCGGATCCTGACCTGGAAGCGGAGCGAAATCCCGGCCCCTCAGCCACGCTCCGGCCCCAGGAAAACAGCAAGAGAGCGGCCAGGAAGAAGCTGGTACTGCCCTCGGATGGAGAGCCCCAGACTACAGCGCAGGAGGCGCCCGTCACGGTAAGCTCCGCTCTGGGGGCCTTCGGCCAGCGCACCCCAGGTTCGGGCTCCGCAGATCTGGGTTCCCTTTATAACGGGGCTTCAGTGGGTTCTGAGGCTTCTTGGGACCTTGCGTACCGCGTGCTGCGGGCTTGCCCGCGGCCGCTGCAGGGGCCCTAGCGCCTCCCTGTCCTGCCCGGCCGAGCCAGTGACAAAAATAGCTGCGAGATGAATTTGATGAGTTTCCTCTTTACAATCTGGCGCCTGGAATCCCAGCGCCCTGGGCTCTGCAGGGAAACGGTGACCCGCCATTGAGCTCTGCTACTTCACACCCATTGAGGCAAACAGGCACCTCCCCGCCCAGCAATGAGTTTGTAATAAACCCGGATTGCTGGGCTCCTCGGGGTCCTGCTGCCAGAAGGATCCTTCCTCTGCCCTCACGCTGGTGGGAGCGAGTGTAGGCAGGGCTGGTATTCTGTGCGCTGCAGAGGTTAGATCTGCTCTGACCAGGGCAGTGACCCTGCCGGTGGCAGGTGGTGGCCCCTCGATGCTAGGACTTTGGATGCGGCAAAGCCTCGTGGAGCTGAACTAGAGTGTGTTTGGAGGCGGGGGGAGTCAACGAACCCAGGCCGCCTGTTCCCTGGGGTTTTGCGCCTGCACCACACTGCTCAGCCCCCTTGGATTCACCGCCGGGTATTAGAAAATCCGACTTTGACTTGGTGGCTCCTAGCTAGAAGGTTTATCGTCCCCTAAGTCAGGGAGACTCCTTGGTGAGTGCCAGCCAGACAGCGAGGGCAAACCAATCTAATTCCTGTTGCAGGTCTCCAGCCTCTCTTCCCCGGCTGCCCTCCGACCTCCAACCCCATCCTCCCTTGACAAGAAGGTGAAGAACCTGGTGAACGTGACCCTCTCCCCAGGTCCGGCGAGCGGGCTGCCGTCTGGCCTGGCTGCTCTAGAGGGAAACATAAGCTTTAAGCAGGTATGGCAAGAGCAGCTGTTGCCCTGAGACTGGGAAGGGGCTCCACCGCCTTGTGCCCTTCTGCTGACTCGCCGAAGTGGCTTGATGGGTCATAGGAAACCCCCTCCCGCTTGGCTCTTGGAGCTGTGCTAACCTTCCAACCCCCTCCGAGCATCGCTTGTAAACAGTCGTCTCCTCCTGCCCCTGTTACTTCCCCGCTCCCTATCGCAGGTTTCGAGCAAGGAGCTGACACAGCGCCTGCAGAGACTCCATGCCCTGACTCGGAAAGCCAAACTGCCAGCTTGCCCCTCCGAGACCTGCACTGACCTCAAGAGTCGCCTGAAGCAAGTGCAGGAGCTAGGCTCCAAAATCCGCAACAGGAAGGCAGAGGAGGGGAAGGAATCGGGGCTGCAGCCGGCCAAAGAGACCTGTGAGCCAGCCGCGGAACTCAGGTAAGAAGCCACCTTTGAGGATGGCAGGAATAGCAATGTCCCTTTCAGGGTGTGTTTAAGCTGGTGCTGAAAGCAGCTCGGGGACCGTACACCTGGGTTTCCAGTAACTGCCATAGTCGGTGCTGATGGAAGTATTGCTGCTCTGGCTGTCCTGAAGGGCTAATCACCACCTGAAGGGCTAATCACCACCTATCAGGCAGAGGTAGAATGTAGAACAAGACACTTGGGTAGCAAAATGCTGCTGCACTCCAGTGGAGTCTCAAACATCCATGTTTCTGATGTTAATATCCCGTAGCTGGGGTTCAGCATAGGGGATCTTTAGACTCGGAGCCGGGACACGTCTGTGCCAGAAAGAAGCCTGCGCACAGTGCATGTGAGCCAATGCTACCGGGCCGGAAACTAGGCTATTTCTGAGAACGTCCGTTCCCGGGCGCCCTAACCTGGCATGGGAGAAGGCTCCCTGAGAGGTGTGTGGACAGCAAAAGAGGGAGGGCGTCTCTGTTTCCACGGTGTGGGCGGGGCAAGGCAGGGTCACTTGACAAATGCGCTACAGAGGTGCGCTAGTGACCATGGGATGAAACTCGCGTGGATCTTACTGCTACTGCAATGGGTGGGAAAAGATTCTGCCGCTTCAAATTCGAGCTGGACCTTTTCAGCTCATCTAGCCATTCCCCATCCTTGGAGAACGTAGAGGCAAAATATCGCTGGGGATGGGGATTGTACGAACATCCAGTCGTCACATCAGCACTGACTTGGAGATTTCTACCACACTGGCTGCTGCCAGGCTTCGCTACTGCCCTGCTTCCTGAGTAGCAAGCCAAGTGCCAGTCTGTGCACCCGCAAGCTCCCAAACACCTGCTCTTAACCTCATGTTGAAGCTACTTCTTGTGGGTCTAATTCCTGCTTATCCCTGGCAGCGAGAAGGCACCTGCCTATGAGCGATTCCACACCCTTGCTCAGGATGGTCCCCCCGGCCTCACTCTGCCCTATAAGTACAAGGTGCTGGCAGAGATGTTCCGCAGCATGGACACCGTGGTGGGGATGCTCTTCAACCGCTCGGAGACCGTAACCTTTGCCAAGGTCAAACAGGGTGTCCAGGACATTATGCGCAAGTAAGTGCCTCCTCTTAGGTGAGGAATCGCTGTAGCCGAGATCCGCGTTCGCTGTAACTGCACCAGGCGCTGTCGGTGTTTTCGTCCTTGTGCTGCGTACAAAGCAGATGCACACTGAGCAGCACTGAAGGAGGCTGGGGCTTGTGCTTTCTTATGCAAACCTCCCAAGCCCTCGGAGAGGGACCTGCTGAAAAGGGGGAGAGGGTGCCTCTCTTCTGGTTAACTGTGACATTCTGGATGGAATAGAATCGCGGTGCCCCTGTGGTGGGGGAGGCGTCTCGGATGCCAGCACAAGGAAAACTTGGCTGGAGCGTGGGGAGTGACACTCACTCCTTCCTGCATTACCTGTAGCATCTCTTACAAACCTGTTTCCCGTCACAGGAGAAAATCCTGACTCTCCGTGTTAGAGAGAGCAGAATTGAGGCACAGGCACTAAATGACTTGACCAAGGCCATAGAGGAAGCCAGTGTCAAGACTGGGAGTAGCCCTGGAGAGCCCTTGGCTCCCAGACTTGTGCTCAGAGCACCTCCCAGGCCAGGTTCTGCTCTTTAACCAGAAGCTCGTTGTCCCTCGCTGTTGATTCCCATGCGTATTGCAGGCAGGGAGTCTGCCACATGGGAGTCGGATCCCCGGGGGACCCCTGCTGCTCTGGTTTGCACGGGGCCCGAGTTGAAGCGCTTGTTGCCGCTGCACGTGTGTGTCGGCGTGGGTCCTTGTTTTGACTCTTCCTGCAATGCCTCAGGCAGTTTGAGGAGCGGAACGTGGGCCAGATCAAAGCCGTGTACCCCACGTCGTACAAGTTCCGCCAGGAGAAGAACATCCCAACCTTCAGCAGCTTCCTGAAGAAATCCAGCTACCAGCTCACCATAGAGCCAGTGCTGGGGGAAGGTACGTGCAGCAGCTTGCCCTCTGCTCGGAGCCCTTGCCGGCAGGCTGGGGACGGGCTCCCTCCTGGAGCCTGTTGGGAAAGGGTGTCTGAGGCTCTGGAAACCTTCCCCAAACGGGGTTGCGGGTCGGATCCGGCTGAGGCGGTCTGCCTGGCCGGCTCCGAGTGGGATGGCGATGTGGGGAACGGCTGTTCCCTGTTCCCGCAGTGGGTCCGGCGTGTGAAACTGTCAGCCTAGCAGTAGACCTGTGACCCTCTCAGGGGTTCCCCCAAAACTGGGCTTGGGACGCCGCCTGTCCTGGCGCTCCCAGTTCTGGCTCTGCTGTCTAGTTTGCTGGGATGCCGCAGGTGGGGGCAGCCGGCTGGCTCCCACGCAGTGGAGAAGGCGCTCTTATCTCGGAGCAGAATTGCTTCATGCCCCCCTCCGTACAGCTGCGGCCGTGCCGGGGTGTCAGATCTGCGCTAGGGATGTTAAATATCAGTTAATTGAATAGTTGATTAAGCTCACGAATTCCTATCTCGAACACTCAACTATTCTGTAGCCCTCGGGTGGGGCTGGCAGCCAGTGCGATCTAGCCCCACTCCCCACGCTGCTGTATCTGTATCCGAGGCAGCAGTGCAGGCTGCCAGGTGGGAACTGGCCTGTGAGGGAAGCTGGTTTAAAAACCAGCTCCCCTCATGGACTGGCTGCCATGGGGTGGCAGCAGCCCCGTCTAGTGGGGATCTGAGCTCCTGGACCAAGAACTGAGCTGGGCTGCCCGGCTCCTAAAATGCTTTAAATGCAGAGCCACAGCAGGGGTAGGTCCTGGACCCAGCGCGAGCCAGGACTGAGCTGGGCTGCTGGCCAGCCTGCTAAAAACTGTCCTGGCGGGCGGGGTGGGGGGAATGTGTGTGGTCTGTAGTGTGACCTGATAAGCTTTTGCTTATCAGTTAATTGATTAATCGACTACATGATTACATCCCTACACTGGGGTGCCGCGGCCGCTTTCCCTGGCACTGATGATGGCCCCTCTCTTGTCTCTAGAGGAGAAGGTGGACGGCCGCCCGCACTTGTCAGCATCACGCTTGCTGGAGCGCCGCAGGGTGTTCAACAGGAACCTGGTGAACATCGTCAAGCAGCATCACCAGGCGAGTGGCTTGGCTCTTTGGGGAGACTGGGTGCACAGTCGGCTCCTTCCAAACATCTCCAGTTCAGCGCTCCCCGGTGTGCGGTGGTGTGCCCTGCTCCGTCCTAGGGGCCTGGCTGGCTTTCACCCCAAGGGGCCTGGGAATGCCCCAGAGACGGGTGATCGCTAGAGGCAGAGATAAGAGTCCAGTTAACGGAGGAGCCTGGGGTCCCAAATCAAAGTACGTGGTGGGCCCGCCAAAGCGTTGTCTGTGGAGCGAGGCAGGGAGAGCAGAGGGTCTGGAACAATAACACTGAGGATCAAGATTTTCCTAATGGGGGAGACTTGTCCTGGGCTCTCCTGGCGTTGGTTTCTCGTAACCGTGGCGTAGCTCAGTGTCCGGTGAGCACAGCACGGCAGCGGCTCTAGCTCACGCTAACACAGTCCGACTCTGCTGGGTGTATGACTTGCAGCACCTGACTCACAACTCCCCTCGCTCCAGGCGTTCCTGGCATCCCTGCAGCCCCCGCTGGTGGTCCCAGACGGCAAGCTGACCAGGTGGCACCCCCGCTTCCGTGTGGATGAGGTGCCGGACGTCCCGCCGGCGGAGCTGCCCCAGCCCCCGCAGGTGGACAAGCTGACCACAGCCCAGGAGGTGCTGACCAAGGCCCGGAGCATGATGACCCCAAAGGTACGGGCTGGAGATGTCGGCTGGTGAGCTTGTGGTGCTCTCACCTGGTCCTGTGAGCCTGTCGCGGGAACGCTCAAGCACACGCTTCCCGGGCACAACATTCCGCGTGAAACTGCCCTGCTGCGGGTCAAAGGCCCGGAGCTCGAACTGGGTGTTGGGACCCTCCCACACTGCAAGCGTGGGCCCCCTGGGCCTGCCTGGCAGAGCCCCTGTGACCTCTGACTCTCCTCCGCCTGGACAGATGGAAAAGGCTCTTGCCAACCTGGCACTCAGAACAGCTGGAACCAGCCCAGGAGAGCACAAGGCCCCCACAGCCGCACCCACAGCCGATTCCTCCAGTGCCCTGAGAGGGGTGTCCCAGGCCCTGCTGGAGAGGGTGAGTCACTTGTGCCTGGGAAGGGAGTGGCCCTGGCAAGCGGGAGCCTGGCGGGCATCTGACCCCCCCCTCGTTAATTCTTCCCTTAGATCAGAGCAAAGGAGGCTCAGAAGCTGCAGGCGCTGATGACCCGAAACCCGCAGCAGGAGGAGCGGCTCCTCATGATCTCGCGGCTGCCCGAGATGGCCCGCCTCCTACGCAACGTCTTCGTGGCTGAGAAGAAGCAGGCGCTGACGGTGGAGGTGGCGTGTACGCGGATGACGGACAGCTACCGCACCTCCATGACATCTGGTACTGGGGGGACTGGGCGGGGAGGGGTTGCCTCTGGCAGGGGAGGTTCTAAGACAGGCCTGGGGAAAATATGGCCCGTGGGCTGCAGACGCAGTGGGGAGCCCCAGGAAGGCTCCTCTGCTTGTCCGCACACTGCTCTGAAAAGTGGTGGCGGGGCTGTTGATCTTTTAAGACTTGAGCCTGGGGGGAGTGAGGGGGAAGGTTTCAGGCACTGCTCCCGCCCCAGCACAATCCCATTGGCTGGCTTCTGGCCAGAAACTGGCCAATGGGAGCTTTCTGTTTGAATAACAGGCAGCATGGGAAGCACCACGCCCCCCCCTCCCCTCCTGCTTGTGGCTGGGCAGGCAGGCTGGCTGAGAAACTTTAAGCTCTGCAAGCATTTAGCTCTGCAGGTTGGTCAGTTGGGCTGCTGGCTGGTAAGTCTCCTGGCCAGAATCTGCCTCTGACACCCCAGCCCCTCTCTTCTTTAACCCTCTGCCCCCCCCCCCATTCAACCTACCCAAATCCTCTGCCCCCCCTCCTGCACCCATACCCCCTCCCAGATCTGGCACCCCAACTGCCTGCCCCAGATCACAAGCCCCTCCTACCCTAGAGCACAACCCAACCCCCTGCATCCCAGTCCCCTGCCCTAGGTCACAACCGCCGCCTCCACCCAAACTCCCTTCCAGACTCCCCTCTCTCCTTCACCCCAGTCCCTTCTCCCAAGCTCCGTTCAGCATCCAACCTCCATCCCAGACCCCGCACTTCCTCCATTCATATTGTGGAAGTGTGGGGCCCTGGACCACTGTCCACATTCTTGGCGTGGCCCCCGTCAAAAATGATTGCCCTTCCCTGTTCTAAGCCCTCTGAAGAGCCTCCAGTGAGTTTTGAGTCTCGCTACCCAATGTCTCCTGCCACCCACGAGCAAGAGGGTAGCTCAGCGGTTCTCACTTTCCTGCAGCGTCACCCCCTTCTGCCAACAGTTACTACAGACCCTGCGCCGCCAGCCTGGGTGAAGTGGTCAATGCAGAAGCTCAAGGGCTTCTGCCCATGCAGGGGGGTCTGTAACTTGACCCCTACCACCCGTGGTTGAAGCCCTCGGACTTCAGCTTGGGCACGGGGTGGTGCAACTCTGGCTTTGGCCCTGGGCTCCAGCGAGTCTCATGCCAGCCCGGGCGACCCTGTGAATCAGAGCTGTGACTCGCTTTGGAGCCCAACCAATGTTCCCGCTCATCGTTTCTAGCCGTGTGCAGAATGTTATATGCACTGAGGCACGTGCCAATGTGCACCACCAGGAGAGAGACCAAACCGAGCTCTGCGAATCAGCTGGGCGGCATTGGATGAGTGGCCGCCCCCGGGCACAGCTCACGGGGGACACTACTCCCAACCCAGGGTTCAAGGACTGCTGTAATAATGCTAAGCAGCACTGAACGGGCACCGTAATGCTCCCTCACCTTGCTGATGCCAGGGCTACCATGTTAACCACCACAGATTTGGTAGCTAAGCTATGGTGGTGAGGGGGGGGTCCCTATTGACAGAGCCTTTGCCTTCTAGCCTCACTTCTGGCTTGTGCTCAGTGCCAGTCTTGACACCCTGGAAGAGATCTGGTCCTGTCGGTGGAACAAGAGTGAACAACGCTCCTTTTCCCGCAGCCGTCTTCTAAGTTCTCCCTCCACCAAACCGCCAAGCAGTCCTGGGGCCCGCAGACTGATTTGGGAACAAGCTGCCGGGAGTAAAAGCCAGGCGGAAATGGTTTTTACCCACCATAGCTTAGGTCCAAATAAATCAGTTAATCGCTAAGGGTCTATCTACTCAGCAGCGCTATTTCGGGATAACGTGTTATCCCGAAACAGCGTTCTGCGTGCTGTAACAGCACGCGTGTTATTTCGAAGTACATTCCGAGTACTGGGATGCTTATTCCGGCTGCCTGTAAACCAGGGGTGGCCAACCCGCAGTTCATGAGCTGCATGCAGCTCTTCAGCCCAGAAAGTGCGGCTTTCAAAGCCCCCCTGCGGCTCATGAAGCCGCCCCGTGTGCCCCTGTAAACGGCCCCTGGCTCCCTGTGCTCACCAGGTACAGGGGAGCTGTCCAACGTGGTGACCGATGGGAGTCTGATATGGCCAAAAAGCCTAACCTGTAGTTTTTAAAGGGGCAGCGGTGGGGAGCGCGTTTTTTTTTTTTTTTTTTTTTCCCCTCAACAATTCTGGCAGGGCTCGTCGCATTTTTTCCACCGTTTTGGCTCTTTTCGTTTAATGGGTTGGCCACCCCTGCTGTAAACCTCGTTGCATGAGGATGAAGGGAGACGCTGGCATAGCACTTTACTTCAAAATTAGCGCTGTGTAGATGGCAGCAAACTTCAAAATAAGCTACGCAATTTACATAGCTCAAATTGCAGAGCTTATTTTGAGGAATGTACCCTCCACTCCTCGTTTTTGTAGATACAGACTAACAGGGTCACCCCTCGCAGACGTCTCCCTAAGACCTGTCTTGGAAATCCAGGGTCTAGCCTTCGCTAGCCTGCTCCCCTCAAATGCTCCCAGTGTAGGTGCTGACACCCCTACATCTGCTTGGCTGTGTGTTCCGTAGCCCCCAGCATGCAAGAGGAACTCTGGGGTAGCCCAAACTCCCAAAATAACAGCTGTAATCTGATGGAGAGAGGAGTGGGAACACCTCTATAGGGTTTCCCTACCTATATACCAGCAGTGCCAAGCACAGCCATATAAGGGCCGTCTAAGCTCAAAGCCTGGAACCAATTGCTGGGAGGAATTCCAGGACCCTGGTTTTGGGCCTTGGGAAGAAAGCAGAAGCCAGAACAGCTGCCCATGTGCTGACCGCTAGGGGAAGCTGTTTGACACTAACTTGCTGATCGCTTCTGGTTCTGTGCAGGTGAAATGGAGAAACATCTACGGCTCTTCTCGGAGCTGCTGCCTGACTGGGTCAGCATCCATCCGATCCGGAAGGACACCTACATCAAGCTGGACAAAAGCACAGACCTCAATATCATTATGGAGAGGCTGGCCCGGCTGACCAAAGAGGAGGAAAAGCTCTGATCCTGGAGGGGGGAGGGGGGAGGAGGAAGGAGGGATGGACGGGACTGGGTGTGAGATCTTGATTGGAATGTAGCACAGCTGGTGCAGAGAACTCTGCATGGTGCTGCTGGTGACTTCACTGGCTTGTACCTATGCTTGGGAAACCTAGGTAGACGAGCCACTTTGATCTTAAGTTGTCGCTTTGGCACAGACCTGGGCAACTCCCTTTCCTTTCAAACAGGAAGATCAGCGTTATGGTCACTTCTGCATGCCCTCCCCCAGCAGGAGGCTGCGTTTGGCTTTCCTGCCTCAATTGCTCCCCTTTTTTAAAGCTGACTGTTTAGTGACCCTAGTAACTTAGTACAACAAATAAAACTGCCCAGGGCCACAGTGGAAGGAGTGTTTGAGCCTCTCCCGTGGCATGGCTGAAGTTACATAAGCTACACCCCTGTTCCCCCAAATAACTATGTAAAGAGGAACCTTATTCAAGGGAATTAGTGAGACACCTTCCAGTCGCTGAGGGTGCTGTGGGGCCACATAAGCAAGCAGGAATAAGACACATGGGATTTCCTTTGGGGGCTGTTTTTAACGTGTTCTGCTCTGGGGGGGGCAGGGAAGTGCAGCTGGGCCATGTTTGACTCCATGTACATATTGTTGAAATGTGTTTATTAAACTTTTTTAAATTGTTGCCTGCTTGCGAGAGAATGCTTTTGCCTTACACAGTGGCAGCTTCAGGCGTCCTTAACTCCAGGGGTAGGCGCTGAAGCTTCAGCAGGAACGTGGGAATTACGAGGAGGGGGAAGAGCTGGGTCGTCAGCCAATTCGTGCAAATGAGTTCTTGGAAAAAATGAGCAGGGTTTGCAGAGAAATGAATGTAGCTTCTGTCCCGCCAGAGAGCGAGGGGCAGCACCTAACCAGGCCTTCAAGAGAAGGGATTGCTCACAGCTTTTGACAACTGCAGCATGAATGGAGCTGGCACAAGTGAAGCACACCCTAGACCTAGGCTTGCCGACTCGGCTGTCTGATTTCTTTTTCCACCATGAAGTAATCTCACTCCTTAATCTCAGGGCTTGTTTTTGAGATCATGCTGATTCTGGAAGGCTGGCAGCCCTGCCTGTTCCCCCTGTTGGTCCATCAACCACATTCACAATGTCCGGTGACATCAGACCAAGCTCCTGGTGATAGAACCCTCTTCTGGGTGGTCCCTGTTACAAGTCTGAGGGGGCCTTGAGAAGGGCAGATCCTAAACCTACGCACTTGGGGCTGCACTAGCAGGGTCTTTGTTGGCTGGGGGAGTACCTCACCGGTGCCTGGAAGGAATGAGTCTTCCTTGCCTTGGGTACCAGGAGAGGGAGTTACTGCTTGGTTCTAGCTGCAAAGTGGGAGCAGCTCTGTTCTCTCACCTGGAGTGGGTGCAGCTACAGCCTGACTGGCCTCTATACCTTAGTGGCAGCTTCCTGAATCTGATCACTATCACAAGCAGAAGCGAGCACTCGGTGCTGACACACATTGGCTGTGTCTAGACTGGCAAGTTTTTCCCCAAAAGCAGCTGCTTTTGCAGAAAAACTTGCCAGCTGTCTACACTGGCCACTTGAATTTCCGCAAGAACACTGACGATCTCCTGTAAGGAATCGGTGCTTCTTGCAGAAATACTATGCTGCTCCCGTTCAGGCAAAAGGACCAGTGTAGACAGCCCGGATTTGTTTTGTGCAAAAAAGCCCCGATCACAAAAATGGCCATCGGGGCTTTTTTGCGCAAAAGTGCATCTAGATTGGCATGGACACTTTTCTGCAAAAAGTGTTTTTGCGGAAAAGTGTGCCAATCTAGATGCTCTTTTCTGCAAATGCTTTTAACGGAAAACTTTTCCGTTAAAAGCATTTGCAGAAAATCATGCCAGTGTAGACGTAGCCATTGTGTAACCCAGTAGGCACCAAGCAGTAGAGTGGGATCCTCAATAGGGCTTGGGATGGAGGGAGTTTGCTGGCTGCTTTGGAGAGGGGTGCAGGGCCAGGGCAGGGGGGAATCTGCCTTAGCCCCACTGTATCACCTGTGGAAAGCAGTGTCCAGCTGGAGCCTGCATCCTGAACCCCTACCCCAGTCAAACCCCCTCTTGCACCCCAAGTCCCTGCCCTGAGCCCTGCCCCAGACCCAAACTCCCTTACAGCACCTGTACCCAGAACCCTCTGCTGCACCCCAACTCCCTGCCCCAGGCTCAGCAACTCCAAATCCCTTAACCCAAGATGAGAGCCTGCACCCCAACTCTCTACCCCTGCCTGATGAAAGGGAGGGAGGCTGGGAGGGGCAGGGTCTTGGAGAAAGGGCCCAAAGGAGGTGAGGCCAGGGTACTTGGGGTTGAGGTAGATCCTGGGTTGCACTTTAAAAAATGACCTCCTGCTTAAAAGGGCTGAGCCCACTGGTGTAACACCACAAAGCCCATTCTGCTGTGCAAGTAAGAGTAGGAAAGCGTGACGGGCGGTAGATAAGCCTGGCCTGACTTTAGCTCACAATCCTTTGTGGTGTCTGAGCAAGTCCCTTGTCCTGCCACCTGCGAGTTGAAAGGACATCCTGACAAACACAGGATCAACCCACAGTCTCAGGTTTCCAGCTCCCAGATGCAGGAAAAAGCTGGAAACTTGACCCCTAGAGGCTCAAAGGCAAATTAAGACCATCCTTTTTGACCCTTTGGGTAGTAGCAATGCTCCTATCAAGAGACATACTCCAACCTTCCCCTTGGTAAGACTGATGTCTAGTGCTCTCTGCTCAGAGCCCAACAGGAAAAGACACTCTCAGTCTCATTCCAAGGAGAGTTGTCTGCACAGAGGTAGATTCCGAAGGGGCGTTACCAATCACTGTAAAACCCTCCCGGAGAAGGCATTGTAGCTTTTCCTTTGATGTAGATGGCTGAGTTGCTGTATTGTGGCCTCAATTAGCTACAATAAGGCAAACACTCTGGCTGCATCTAGATTGGCATGATTTTCCGGAAATGCTTAACGGAAAAGTTTTCCGTTAAAAGCATTTTCGGAACACAGCGTCTAGATTGGCAGGACGCTTTTCCGCAAAAGCACTTTTTGCGGAAAAGTGTCCGTGGCCAATCTAGATGCGCTTTTCTGCAAAAAAGCCCCGATCGCCATTTTCACGATCAGGGCTTTTTTGAGGAAAACAAAACTGAGCTGTCTACCCTGGCCCTTTTGCACAAAAGCTTTGCGCAAAAGGGACTTTTGCCTGAATGGGAGCAGAATAGTATTTCCGCAAGAAGCACTGGTTTCTTACAGTAGGAAGTCAGTGCTTTTGCGGAAATTCAAGCGGCCAGTGTAGACAGTTGGCAAGTTTTTCCGGAAAAGCGGCTGATTTTCCGGAAAAACTGGCCAGTCTAGACACAGCCTATGGGGCCATCTACCGTTAGGATTTTACAATCAGGTTGGCTCATTCAAATGAGCAATCAGTATAAAAAAAAACGTGCACTGAGGCCAGTGGGAAGGTGCAGCCCACACCTTGCCTCGTGTCATACGTTCTGGCATTGCAAGGGGCCTGCTCTGTGTTTTGGCAGTCAGAGAACTTGGTACAAGTTTGAGTGCACTGCAGCTAAGTTCCAGGGGCCTAGTGAGTAGAACTTACTGCTAGGAGCAAATTAACCCCAGTGCTCCTATAGCCCTAGGGCATTAAACACCTGGGCACTAAAATCAGCCGCTTTTCCAGTAAAACTTGCCAGCTGTCTACACAGGCCACTTGAATTTCCGCAAAAGCACTGACTTCCTACTGTCTGAAATCAGTGCTTCTTGCCGAAATACTATTCTGCCCCCGTTCAGGCAAAAGTCCTTTTGTGCAAAGCTTTTGCTCAAAAGGACCAGTGTAGACAGCTCAGATTTGTTTTCCGCAAAAAAGCCCCAATGGCGATCGGGGCTTTTTTGCAGAAAAAGCGCGTCTAGATTGGCACGGACGCTTTTCTGCAAAAAGTGCTTTTGCGGAAAAGCATCCGTGCCAATCTAGACGCTCTTTTCCGAAAATGCTTTTAACGGAAAACTTTTCCGTTAAAAGCATTTCCGGAAAATCATGCCAGTCTAGACGTAGCCCTGCTGTTTAAGGGTAACTACATAAGAATGGCCGTACTGGGTCAGACCAAAGGTCCATCTAGCCCAGTAGCCTGTCTACTGACAGTGGCCAGCACCAAGTGCCCCAGAGGGGGTGGACCGAAAACAATGATCAAGCAATTTGTCTCATGCCATCCGTCTCCAGCCTCTGACAAACATAGAGGCCAGGGACACCATTTCTATCCACTGGCTAATAGCCTTTTATGGACCTAACCTCCATGAAATTATCTAGTTTCTCTAAACTCTGTTCTAGTTCTAGCCTTCACAGCCTCCTCTGGCAAGGAGTTCCACAGATTGACTATGCGCTGTGTGAAGAACTTTTATTAGTTTTAAACGTGCTACCCATTAATTTCATTTGGTGTCCTCTAGTTCTTCTATTATGGGAACTAATGAATAACTTTTCTTTATTCACCCTCTCCACACCACTGATTTTATAGACCTCTATCATATCCCCCCCTCAGTCTCCTCTTTTCTAAACTGAAAAGTCCCAGTCGCTTTAGCCTCTCTTCATAAGAACTACCTACTGCTTGAAAAATAAGTGATCCCGTGGCAACACATATATAGCATGAGCTTTCGTGGGTAAACCCACTGTGACGTAGTGGGGGTACTTGCTGGGCTGTGGTGACCCCTGCTGTCTGGAGCAAGACCCAGCAGGGAAAATCTCGCTAGGCAGAGATAAGGCCAAACTTGTCGAACCAGTGGCCAGACACCCCCCATGGAGAGGAACAAAGGAAGGTGAATGCTGCCCTGGACTGGGGGGCAGGGCTGCAAGGGAATTTAGTTGTTACTGTGGGAGAGCATGGAGGAGACAGCCTAGGGAGAGGAGCTGGAGTTTAGGGGCCCAGTCTCCCCCCAACTCAAGGGGGCCGGAGGCATCCTAGCCCAGTTCTGTGACCAGACTACATCTGTGCTATGCTGTATCCTGGAGAGGCAATAAACTTCCTCTATTCCACCGGCTGGTGCAGTCTGTTTGTGACATCTCGGGGTGCAGGAGACGGGGAACCCCCAACACGCCGTCACACCCACTTCCTCAGATGAGGCTTGGCTATGCAGCTGGTAAGCAAGCAGACCTGGAGGACTGTAAAAGACACTCGGTGTAATTAAGGGAGACCCACATCACTCACAAATCCAGCCCTACAGAGCTAAATGCTACAGCTCAGGCTGTGCACAAGTTGCCTGGTCACCTCACCAGCAGTTCTGTCCGGTGGAAGGGGAGCACACAGCACTGAACACCCTACAATGAGGGAAGTACCCAGGGCCCCGCTGCACTCTACCGCCTTTTGTGCCTACGTCCATGCACAATGCTCCTAAAAAAGGAACTTGGTCACTAACTGCTTCTCTCTACCTCGCAGGGTTAGCTATTCAGTAGGTCTGGGAACGTGAGATTAGCAAGTGGCAACATTTGAATAGGAAAAGCCGGCTTCTCTAGCTAGCATCTTCCAGCAAGAGCTCCAAGACATGGCTCGGGATGGAATTCAGTGAGGCCCGATCCGAGAAAAATGCCCGACAGCAGGGAGGCACAGTGCCTAGGGTCCACGATACTTTTAGGGGCCCACGGAAATGTTTTAATTTCTTTTAAAATCAGAAGGAAAAAAAAAGAACTTTTAGGGTCAAAGAAAATGTTTTAATTTTTTTCCTCACATCAGAAAAAAATGAAACTTTTAGGGCCCATGAAAATCTATTACATTTTGCCTAAAACAGAAAAAAAAATGTTGAAGTATTTAAAGTTATATCAAAAATAATTTTTAATATATTTTTTTTATGGAGGAAGGGGCCCACGAAAGTCATAATGTGGCCCTGCCCGACAGGCACAGCCCAGCACAGAAAACTGGGCAGGCCCAACTTCCAACCCTCGTGATTTCACTAGTGAAATCACACAGATGGCTGGTTCCGGGGGAACTGGTTTCTTGCAGAGAAATGCTCATCGAAATAAAGGCCAACTTCAGCCTGCCAGCAGAACAGTTTTGAAAATTAAAAGGTGGGTTTTTTTTACTGATCAGCTACAGATCCAATTCCAGGCAGCCATTACCAAGATTAGTTACAATCCAAAGCAACCGCTCTCCTCCATAAGGAAATGTTTGGCACCCGGGCTCAGACTCGTAAGCGTCTGTGACAGTCAGGCATTACAGCTAGATCACACCCTGCAGTTAGGAGACGTTTTGAAAATAATCTAATCAGCCTATCAAACGGCGTCCACCATAGGAGCCAGAATGCTGTTGAGAGACTCATGCACCTAGGGCACCAAGATAAACGGCTGTTGAGGGCTTTGGAAGCAGGGGCGCCGATCGCACGTCGATTGCACGTTTCGCCTAGGGCGCCAGTTGCTGGCAGCTTGCTTAGGGCTGCTCCTATGCGGACGCAGCCACAGTGAGCATGGCTCCACTCTCTCCTCCCTTTTCTGGCCGTCCCAATGCTGGTGAATATTTGGAACAAGGGAATAGATGGGATGGGAGGGGAGACAGCGGTATCAACCAGAGCCTGGAATAATCTTTCAGGATGCTGGAACTCCTTGCCAGAGGATGCTGTGAAGACCAGGACTTGAACAGGGTTCAAAAAAGAGCTACATAGATTCCTGGAGGTTAGATCCATCAATGGCTATTAGCCGGAATTGACAAACCGCGGCGAGATCTACTCGCCAGCCCCGCACCGCGCGTGCGTGCAGCGCCAGTGAACGGGGCGACCGGCTGAAATCTACTCACCATGGGTGAGTAGAAACAGCGATTTGTCGAGCCCTGGCTATTAGCCAGGATGGGCAGGAATGGTGTCCTAGCCTCTGTTACTCTGGAGGTGGGTGACAGGGGAGGGATTACCTGTTCTGTTCACTCCTCTGGGGCATCTGGTATAAGCCATTGTTGTCAGACAGGACACTGGGCCAGATGGACCTTTGGTCTGAGCCAGTCTGGCCGTTCTTATGGGTTACAAAGGCAGAGCTGAAGGAAGTTACTATCTGTAGAAGGGAGCCAGTAAAAAGAAGCATGTTTTGTCTGAAGTATGAGGAGCATGATAACCTGGGGGCTTGCGCCCATTCCTTATGCTGAAATTGCCAGTGCGCTCCGTTCTCAGTGCGCTCCGTTCTCAGTGCGCTCCGTTCTCAGCACTGACAGCCCAGCTGTAACCCGAGCATGTAGCTGCAGTAAAAGGGGGCATCGTACCAAAGTCCAACAGCACATTCGTGTTCACTGACAGAGGAACCGATTCCTCCCTCCCAACCGCAAGGAAATCTCAAACCCTTCCTCGTTTCTCATCAAATCCACCGCTGGAGCCGTCCACAGGAAAAGCTAAACAGGAGACTGGCTCAATGGCAGTTCCCCCTCACTATATCACCTTCAGCTCGGTCAGAGTAAGGCGGCATGGACAGAGGAGTCAGTCTATGAGCTGGAGCATGGGGGGCCTCGCTGCCCTTGCTGGGATGGGGGAACCGTTTCCTCTCCTTTTCAGAAGGCTGGGGAGGGGTGGGTGTAATGACTCATCGGCAGTTCCTGCCTCTCCCACGTGAGCAACCCATTCCACTGCCAGGAAAGGCCACCCACGCATGCAGTGCCCCAAAGAAAAGCCGGGAACGCGACAGCCCGTTTTCGGAAGCCACATACAACGTGTCGTTCTCTACTCGTTCACCACCATCAACGTCTCAGCCCGGCACTGCTGATCCTGGGACGAAGCCAAAAGCGAGCCCCGGTCCCACAAAATGCATCACCTCAGTTCTCCATCCAGATCACCCCGACCCCGAGCAGCACCACTCACACACCGAGCTCTCTAAAAGGCCATTTTAATGGGGGGAAACAACCAGAAGCAGGTCTGCTACCGCACCAGCCCCACATCTACATGGAAATCCAAGCATGTTTTACTCTCTCTCGAGGAAACAGTGGGACACACACACAGGACAGTATTCTCCACAGCTCCCCTTCCTCCCGCCCTGAAAACACACAGTTCTAGCACCTGTTGCCTTCAAGCAATTGTTTGAGGTGAGACACCGTCGCAGCTCTCCAGTGAGAAGGCAGCTGTGATCCGAACACAGCGGCATTCTCCGGTCTGAAGATCGTTAGTTATACTGCAGCAGAGAGTAGACGGGAACGGGCTTCAGTTTTTCTGCCCCTTGCAGAGATTTTAACTCTATGACCACCGAGCACTCTAGGACGTCAGCCTTCAGCTTCTGGATCAGCTCGCAGGCTGCACGCATGGTACCTGCACAACGGGGACACGAAGCAGAGAGATACAGTCACTCCAAGGGTTACAAGCAGTACGGCACACAGGTTCCAACCTGAAACCACCGCTAAGCACAGGGTTACAAGCAGCACAGTGACACGCAAACAGGTCCCTTTCCATTTGCAGAAAGCAAAGAGGCACCGCAGAGAAACGCCAACCAGACAATGGAGTCTGACATGACCGAGCTAGACTCCAGCAGACCTCGGGGCAGTGGTTTTACTGAACTTTCCAAACGGCTGCATCCCTCTCCCCGTAAAGTCCCAAGCCCACTTTGATCAACAGGTTCCATCCTCTTGAAAACAGCTTCAGCAGAAAGCACCCTGCGCGAGGCTAAGCACGGCCAGCTACACATGCAGCAGACGTAACTGCGTGGCTGCCCTTACCTCCGGTTGCAAGCAGGTCATCAACAAGGATCACCTTCTCCCCTGGTTTCAAGGCATCGCTCTGGATCTCAAGTTCAGCCTGCAGGATTGAGAAGGCAGCTTGATTCTAGTCTAGTGTAGAAAAGGGTAGGGTGGTGCCAGATGCAGACATCACATTCATCAAGGAAATCCTGACTTTCAGCACCCACGGGCCTTGAGCTCCAGGAAACCACATTGTATTCTCTCTCCCAGAACAGCCCCTCGGATGGGACTGGAATCCCTGTATGTAATACACTGGCCTAGGATGTATAGACTCATAGAATACTAGGACTGGAAGGGACCTCGAGAGGTCATCGAGTCCAGTCCTCTGCCCTCATGGCAGGACCTAATAATGTCTAGACCATCCCTGATAGACATTTATCTAACCTACTCTGAAATATCTCCAGAGATGGGGATGCCACAATCTCCCTGGGCAATTTATTCCAGTGTTTGACCACCCTGAGAGTTAGGAACTTTTTCCTAATGTCCAACCTAAACCTCCCTTGCTGCAGTTTAAGCCCATTGCTTCTTGTTCTATCCTCAGAGGCCAAGATGAACAAGTTTTCTCCCTCCTCCTTAGGACACCCTTTTAGATACCTGAAAACTGCTATCATGTCCCCTCTCAATCTTCTCTTTTCTAAACTAAACAAACCCAATTCTTTCAGCCTTCCTCCATAGCTCATGTTCTCTAGACCTTTAATCATTCTCGTTGCTCTTCTCTGGACCCTCTCCAATTTCTCCACATCCTTCTTGAAATGCGGTGCCCAGAACTGGACACAATACTCCAACTGAGGCCTAACCAGAGCAGAGTAGAGCGGATGAATGACTTCTCATATCTTGCTCACCACACACCTCTTAATGCATCCCAGAATCATGTTTGCTTTTTTGGCAACGGCATCACATTGCTGACTCATATTCAGCTTGTGGACCACTATGACCCCTAGATCCCTTTCTGCCGTACTCCTTCCTAGACAGTTGCTTCCTATTCTGTATGAGTGAAACTGATTGTTCCTTCCTAAGTGGAGCACTTTGCATTTGTCCTTCTTAAACTTCATCCTGTTTACCTGGCTTGGTTGAAGAAAGTCCTGGGTTTCAGCCCTAGGGCGTCTCTATATATGCAGCAGGCCACGAAAGCACCTTTTCTCTGTCCTCCCAGGGACATGATCCCCTTTCACATACGGATTAACCCATGCAACGTCTGTGACTACGACAGAACTTTTATTGTGCAAGGGAGGGCTTACCTCAATAGTGTTCACCTGCCAGGACTTCAGCAGCATCAGTTAGCTCGCTAACACTGTATTATCAAGCCTATGCTGCCTCTCTCCCAACCAGGCCCAGGCATGAACCAGAGATGTAAAAGATTAACTGGTTACTCGGTAAGCATTAGCCTGGCTGGCATGCTTATCCAGTAACTGGTGGGAGCAGCCGCCAGCTTGCAGTGGGCCCAGCAAGAGCAGTCCACCAGCCACGGTACAGCGGGCCCAGAGCAGCACTCCACAGTTAACCAAAATGATATCGGTTAACGGGTGACCTTTTTTAATGGTTTTCTACATCCCTATAGCATGAACCAGTTGTGCAGTAAGTGTTTCCTGCTTTTAAACGATTAAAAAAAAAAAAAAAGAGCATTTGACTGGAGCATTTACTGAAACAATCCAGAGTGGGAAAAAGTAATGGATTATTTTCATATAATCTCCCTTCTTTCCACTTCCCTGTGCCACTCGCCTTCTTCCAGAAGCACAGGGTTTGCTGTCATTCCTGCGCTCCTGAAAATCAGCAGTTTTTATGACTAATACCTGCACTCAGATTTAAGCCTCGCAGAATAGTTGTCTGGATTAAGTACCTTTTCTCCAAAGATCTCAACACAGTTTGCCAGGGTAACTCTGTTAAGCCTCACACCACCTCTACAATGCAGGGACTAATCTCTGGGCACAACCAGCATGGGATTTAGATCTCCTGACTTCCAATGTTGGGTTCTCATCACGAGCTCCAGACCAATGGTGGGGAAAATCTCTAGCACCAACTGCTAGATGGGCTTCACCTCACTACCATCCCCTGAGCCCCAAAGCAGCTCAGCGAGCTCAGCAAACAAGACCTTCCTTAGTCTCTGTGGCAGAATTCACAGCCACTCGTCACTCAAAAGAGTCCGCGAAACCCACTGCCATGGGGTTACTGTCAAATCACCAGCAATTCTCTTCTGGCTATTACCTGGCCATATTCAAGGTCATATGAGACAGACTTGGTTGGACCCGGCAGCTTCCCCTTTTTTCGTATTAACACAAAGCCAATCCCTAGTCTCTGTGCCAGAACAGGGCCAAAGAGGAAACCACGGGCATCCAGACCTACAGGAAGCAGAGCAACAAAAACACTGTTACCCAAGGGAAACCATTCAGCTTTCACACTCTGCAAATGTTCCACGTTTCAGTTACTTTCCTGTACTCGGGGGTTCTAGCAGCTCTCTGTACTGACTAGCACTCCCACCGTACGGTTGTATTCCTACCGACTGACTATGAAATGCCACCTGACGTTTTGACATATATCACACTGGTATCTATGTTAGCAGCTCCCTCGACTAGTCTGTAAACTGGTTCTTGTCTGTGCTGATAAGAAATTAAGTCTCAATATCAACTCAACTGCAGGACCAGAAACACGGTATCCCATCCTGTAAACCCATCCTGATTACAGCCGCTAAGAACTGAACAGAGTCCACTAAACTCAACAATGCTGGGCTACTGTCAAATCATCCCTCTCCCATTCCGTACTCATGTCCATGTCCTTAAACAATGTGTTAGTAGGAACACAACAGCTGTAGTTGGTCTGTAACCAGGCATCCTGAGACAAGCAGAAAATGGAAACGCGGTTTGTGTCTTTTCTATTAATATAGCCCTAGTCCTGGCTTAATGGCAAGTTACAGACAAGCAAGACAATGCAGTAATTCACTTACATTGGCTATTTCCCTGCTTACTGCTATTAAATCGTTTTAAATAAAGGCAGTTCTTCCCAAATGTTCATGGAGGGGGTGTTTTCAACACTCAAAACAGCATGTCAGAAAACTGCAGCACACAACTAATACAACCTCACTAGCTTCTAGTGTTATGTAGCTTGGTACATTACGATAAACAGTCATAATGCTGCAATCCCATGACGATATACAATCTCTTCTGCCTCATTAAAGGGGTTGTTTCTGATCTTTGCTTACCATGCAATCTCTGTATGGACGGACAATACTGTTCTGGCCTGTATTACATAGATGTTTCACTAAATGTTTATCATGCTACCCACCTGCAATGTAGTCGACCATAGAGTAGCGTGTCTTTAAATGATCTTCCCAAATATCAATCATAGCCCCGAAGGCGATAGGATCCTTTAGCAAAGGGGTGATATCCCTACAAATAAAAGAACAAAATGAGATTTCCCTAGAACCTGAAAGCTACATTACACAGCTCAGAGCCTGCAGCGTACCCTCCCCACGTTTACGAAGCTTGGATTGTACCAGTGGATCAGCAGCGTCAAGGGCCCGTGTATGTTGAACCTCTCTAGCCCAGCGACACCTGTAGTACAGCATGATTTTAGTTAGCTAGATGTCCACTTCACATGGGGGCGGCAAAGTTTCCCGCCATCCGATAAAGTTTGTTTCCAGCCACCAGTCCTAGCGCTCAGTGTTCTGTGCTGTTATTTAGCTCTAATTTACCCCTCAATGTCTCTGAAGAGCCCAGTAAGTGGGGGAAGTGTTGGTCATGCTGCTAGACAATAGTGATCTCCCGTGGTTCAGCAAATCCCCTGGTTCCACACTGGTTAGGTCCCAAGGGTGCCAGATTAGAGCGGTTCAACTTGTAACTGCCAAAGAGCTCTTGAAATGATGGCTGAACTCAATCATGAGTGAAAAAACATGGTCCTGCCCTCTCCTGCTCCCAGCCCCACCTCACGTCCCATCACCCCCCTCCACTCCCAGCCCCGTCCCCTACCCCATCACCACCCCCTGCCCCACTCCCAGCCCCACCCCCTGCCCCATCACCACCCCCCCTCCCAGTCCCACCCCCTACCCCATCACCACCACCCCCACTCCCAGCCCCACCCCCTACCCCATCACCACCCCCCCCGCTCCTGCCCCATCACCAACCCCAGTCCCACCCCCTACCCCATCACCACCCCCCCACTCCCAGCCCCACCCCCTACCCCATCACCACCCCCCCGCTCCTGCCCCATCACCAACCCCAGTCCCACCCCCTACCCCATCACCACCCCCCCACTCCCAGCCCCACCCCCTACCCCATCACCACCCCCCACTCCCAGCCCCACCCCCTACCCCATCACCACCCCCCCGCTCCTGCCCCATCACCAACCCCAGTCCCACCCCCTACCCCATCACCACCCCCCCACTCCCAGTCCCACCCCCTACCCCCCCCCCCCGCTCCCAGCCCCACCCCCTACCCCATCACCCCCCCCCCCCGCTCCCCGCCGCTCCCCGCCCTGCCGCTGACCGGAAGACGACCCCGGGGGACGGGAAGTCCGGGAAGGGGCGGACCAGCCCCGCCAGCAGCCGCTGCGACTCGCTCTCCCGCTCGCTCATCCTACCGACCAGCCGCCTCCGGGCCGGGCGCTCTGCGCATGCGTGCAACCCGCGCGGCTCACGTGCGGCAGGGAGGGGGAGGGAACCATTAGCACTGCAGGCGGGGGAGCGCGGGCTGAACCATTGTCAATGGGGGCGGGGGCGGGCCCCGCTGCCGCCTGCAAGGCAGGCACCGAGCAGCGCGGCGCGTGGGGGCTGCGCGCGCGCCCGGCCCCCTTGAGAGGCGTACGCGCAGCACTCACTGGCCCCGCCCAAAGCCAGCCCCTCCCGCCTCTGGCTCCGCCCACCATCCCCCCTCCCCCGCCCAAAGCCAGCCCTGATTGGTGACAGCCAACCCCTCCCGGCTCCGCCTACCATGCCCCCCCCCCACCCGTGTTCCCTGTAAGCTGAGCACTGGAGCAGCCCCCAGGGGTTCTGCCCCTCCCCCCGGACAGCTGAGCACCATCTCTGGACCAGTGGCCCCTGGCTGGTCCCAGCCCATCTCACCCCCCCCCCCCCCGGGGGAGCCCTGCCCCTGGCCCCAGCCCACCCTATTTCAGAGAATTACAGGAAAGGAAGGTGATAGAAATGTAGCCGTGTTAGTCTGGGGTAGTTGAAGCAAAATGCAGGACAATATAGCACTTTAAAGACTAACAAGATGGTTTATTAGATGATGAGCTTTCGTGGGCCAGACCCACTTCCTCAGATCAAATAGTGGAAGAAAGTAGTCACAACCATATATACCAAAGGATAGAATTTAAAAAAATGAACAAATATGAAAAGGACAAATCACCGCGAGAAATCCAGTCCTGATGCAGCACCATGGAGGTCATCCCTGACCCGTGTCTGTCCAGCCTGCTCTTCCCTCTCTCCACTGAGGGAGATTCCACAACCTCCCTAGAATTTTTTTGTTTACATTTTCAGGAATAAAACTGTGTCTTGTGTGTTCAAACTCATCACTTCTGTGTCGCAGGCTGTTTAACAAAGCGACGAAGACGTAACCCTTTGTAACCACCACCAAGCAGAAACTGGCTTCAACGCAAGTTTCCCTACAATGAGTTCAGCCGCTCATAAGCTGGGGGTAGGAGACAGTGACAGCTTGGGTTTGCATTCCGCACAGGAGACTAATTCTCAAAACAATGTAATGTAAAATCTGGAAAAGAGGAGGCAAACATTCAAAGCACAGTCAAAGAAAACACCATGAAGCAAGTTGTCACAGGAATTGGGTCAGCATCTCACATGATCGTGTCTCTATTTTTAAACAAACAAGTTTTATGCAGAACTGACAAAAAAAATCAGTATGTTGCAAGATCACAGCTGTGTTTGAAATGTCACCATTTGATACATATAAAGTATTCTTTAACATCAAGCTTTTCTTTTTTAGCTTCATAAGTTTTTTATGTCTTCTATACAGTAAATCCCCCTCCCAGATAGAGGCTAAAAGAAAATTCAGAATATCAGGAAATCCACTTGTAAAATATACAGAGAAATGGGGCGTTTCCTTTTCCCTTCCTGCAGCCCAAATTGACTTTTAAGCATAAGCATCTTGCTAAAAGATGTCTTACACTTTCAAGACTCAATGAATCAGATCATATAAAATGTGTTTCCAAAAGATTGGCGAGCACTATGGAATGAATATCAGATTTTCCAATCTCATGCAAACAAACATCTTTCAGGGATTATTTCCAACACTACAATCCAGATCTGCATAAATCAGTTTCTTTTCTGTTTCCATCCTGGGGACTACACCAAGCTTTCAGGCTCAAACAGTGCAGCACAGAGGCGATGGGAAAGCCAGGCCAACCTGCAGGCGATCAAAGTGATAATTGCTGGCCTATGCTGACCCATCCTCTTCCTCATAATTAGCTCTGTCTTTGTGATGGCACCACTGACCCCGAAGGCATTTACTGTTCACATTACCAGCAGAAACAAAGCACTTCTGCAATCTCGGTGTGCACAGGGCCCGACACTTCATGTTTTACTCTAAAAGGGACAGTTTCCTTTCCAGAGAGTTGGCAGTCGCTGTGGCATCTGGCCCCATGAGGATCTGACACACTTTATGTACCCTGGACAATTCTGCTCAAGTTAATCAGGCATCGGACACTGCTGGCCCTGGGTGGCATACAACACATCAGAGGACGTGCAGTTGGTGATCTATGCCACCAATGGTCAGCAATGCCCCTCCGCCAGGTGTGTTGGCCAAACTGGACCGTCTATGCGACAAAGGCTAAATCAGCATTTCTTAAACTGTTCTGTGGCACACTGGTGTGCCACAGAGGCAGTCGGAGGTGTGCTGTGGAGAACAGAGTTCAAAATGGCCACCCATAAAGGGGCAGGCAACTTTTTTTTCCCCCTCGTTAAGTTCCCCCCCCCAACCCTTTTTTTTCTCCCCTCAACAAAAAAATCCTTGGTGTTCCCCATAAAAAAAAAAAAAATTGTTTGGTATTCCTCAGTCTTAAAAAGTTTAAGAAACACTGGGCTAAATGGACCAAGTCAGACACCAGAAATGGTAACCCACAGCAACCTATAAGGGAACATTTTAACCTGTCTAGTGCCCTGGCCCAGCCTGGCTGTTTTGGCCCTAGAAAGGGAAAGCCGGCTGGAGCAGACCTGCTCTAGAAACCTGGCGGGGGGGTCACGCTGACTACAGTCAAGGCTGCAGCAATGCCAGTGGTCGTCAGCTAACTCAGGATCAGTGTTCGCTGTAAGCTGTGTGCTTGGGTGGCCATGCAGGAGAGATTCAAATATCACTCAGGTGATTAGCAGAGTGCACTCAGCCGGCAGCCTGTGTTTGTGTTCACAGTGCACATCTGAACATGCTTTGGTGTAAGCAACAAAATTTACTCTGCACTAGGAGGAAGAGCCGGGTGGGCTCTGCAGTTTCCCCCCATCGACTAATCGATGGAAATTCCATCGACTAACTACTCGATTAGCTGATCAAATGCAATTCAACATCCCTATTTCAAACTAGAGGTCGCAACCCAGTACTAGGTGGTGGAATGTCGGACCCTGGGGCTCGTGGCTGCAGGGGAAGCTGGAGGGGGGATGGGACTAGAGGCAGCTCCCTGCCTGTCCTGTACCGCAAACTGTGCTGTGCCCCAAATGCAGCCAGCAGCAGGCCCAGCTCCTAGGTGGGGTGGGGTGGGGGGAGGGGAGCGCACAGGGCTCCCTGCCCTGCCCCTGAGCACTAGCTCCGCACTCCCATTGGCTGGGAACCGGCTGCCGGCTGCTTCTGGGGCAGCATGGTCTGCGGGGCCAGGAGAGGCAGGAAGCTGCCTTGGTCCCCTTGCTGCACTGCTGACTGGGAGCTGCTCGAAGTCAGCCCCTCCTGCCCCAGCCCTGGCACCTCCAAAGCTGGAGCCTCCTTGTGTCCCCCCAAAGCTCCCCTCCTCAGCCCGACCCCAGAACCCACACTCTAGCCAAATTCCGGGTATGTCTGCACTTGCACCTCTTTCGCGAGAGGGATGCAAATGAAGACCTTCGAAATTGCAAATAATGCCGGGATTTAAATTCCCTGCGCTTCATTTGCATAATCGCGTTATGGCGCTATTTCGAAATAACAGACGCTGTTAAGACGTAGTTATTTCGAGAGAAAGCCCGTCTCTCGAAATAACTGGTAAAAACCTCATCCTATGCAATTCGAATGTCTTCATTTGCATCCCTCTCTCGAAAGAGGGTGCAAGTGTAGACACACCCTATGTTGGGTTGCAGCATCAACACTTTTCTTCAACCGGGTCAGAAGACAAGTTTGAAAGCCACTGCTCTAGGAGATATGCACTACACGCTGCTAGCTCGGCGGCGGTAGGTCCTATGGATGCCAGACGTGGAGAGAGATGGTCCTGCTTTAGCCAAGTGACAGACACACACCTGTTTTAATAACTGCCTGGCACTGAATGTAAGCCTGGGGAAGGCTGAAGGTCAGGAGCAAGACTGTCCTCTCTGAGGGACCTGCGGTTCTTAGAAAGCGCTCTGAGGAGAGAGGCCGGAGCAGCAGGTCAGCGTGGGTTATTGTCAGAGCCGGCCCCCTAGGAATAGGAATTTCCCAAAGTCACTAGCTTATCTGCCACCAGCAAATCCCCTCTACAGCACTGGCCCAAGCCGACCAGCCCTTCAACAGCTGAAGAAACAAACAGACCAAGCCTGTAACTTCCCATTGGGACGGAGCCTTCCAGTGCTCGGTGCGTTCTTCTAGGTGGCTCAGAAGCATTTGCATTGCGGCTTTTCCGACTGAACGACAGGCCAGCCAGCTCTTCCAGCAGCCGGGCTGCTTTCGCCGCAGACGGCCTTTAGTCAGATAATCTGCCTGCCCATCAGGGCTAACATACTGGCTAGGAAGGGGGAGCGTCTCATTGCCAAGGCAACAGCCCCGCAAACGTAGAACATCTCCATGCTCCCCCAATCAACACTGATTGATCTCTGGCCCCAGGCATAACTTTTCACCCTCCTCTCCCAGTTGGACTGCCTCGCCTTCCTTTGAAACCCTCCCCCACTCTCCGCAAAAGTCCTGCTAACGTGAGACAGCATGCCAAGCTGCCCGTGGCACTGTCATTTTCTTCCAGAGAGGGAAACGTCTCACACGCAGGCGCTGCAGGGACCTCCCACAAGCCCGGTGTTACGTCTCCATGCACAACCAGCAGGGAGGGGACTCTTAGGCCTCCGTAGAGGCTCAAATCCAACTCCGGATACTGCTCAGCCCTGCCCAACAGTGGCTAGAGACACTTCTGAAAAGCAATGTCAGAGACCTGAAGAATCCACTCGCCCAACCCTACAAGCTCTTCCCCCTCTGTTCCCCCATTCCAAAGGGGACCAGCGGACCCATGCCCCTGGCCAACGTACCAGCTTTTGGTAGCTAATGCTTCTTCCCCCCTTGCCATCAGCTGCAGGTTGGACCTCCCTGGTCTGGCACCCGTAGGACCTGACTGGTTCTAGAAGAGGGATTTTGCCATGTCAGAGGAGGTAATTTCTGGCTCCTACCCTCCTCTGCCCTTCTGGCTCCCCCATGTAACCCAGCTGGGCCATGCATCAGTTTTCCCATTTCCCCCCGCCCCCAGCCCAGCTGAGCCACGTGCCGGCTCCTGGTCCCCCTGCAGATCGCTTTTTTGATGCGCTTTTGTAGTGTGTACACTTTCTTTTGGAAGATCTTTTCTGAAAAAAGCTTCTTCCCAAAGAAGCCTGTGGTCTAGACGTAGCCATTGAGAGCTATAGCAATCATGGGTGAGTTGCTCATGTCCCAGAAAACAGGCCTCAATGTACCAGTTAATACCACATGACAATGGGTAGTAACTTTTCAAAGAATTCTGTAATAACCTCAAGTTACCACAGTAATTTATGTGCATGGTAATGAGAGTAAGAGAAGTGCGCACTGCTGAGCACAGACCAGGGTGCAGGGCTGAGCACAACTTGGGGTGCGTAAGCCCAGGTGGGTGGAGGGTTTGAACCCATGACTTTGTGCAGCACATTGTCATACCTATTCCAATTGACCACCTTCCCACTTTACAGTCACACCCCTGTGGGGCAGAGCTTGTAACCTCTTCACCTTACAGTCACACCCCTGTGGGGCGGAGCTTGTAACCTCTTCACCTTACAGTCACACCCCTGTGGGGCGGAGCTTGTAACCTCTTCACCTTACAGTCACACCCTTGTGGGGCGGAGCTTGTAACAGAGCAATAGCGACACCCGGTGGGCACTCACCTTCTTCTTCTTGGACTGAGCCGTCGATCGATGGATTTAGTTGCCTTTGATGAGCAATTAAACGAATCCTTGATCAGCAGAGCCGATTGCAGATGTCACAGAAAAAGCCGCCAACTGCAGGCGCTGTATGTTCTTTCTGGATCCTCCCGCTTTTCCTGCAATGCCTGGATACGCTGACTCTCAAAGCAATTAAGAGCCTGTACAATGGTTTTTCGCCAGGACAATCTGTCTTGATCTAGAGTTTCCAGGTCATTGGGAGATATGTCGCATGACTTCATGTTGGCCTTTAAGATGTCTTTATAGTGCTTATATTGACTACCGATAGAGCGTTTTCCACGAGCAAGCTGGCCATAGAAGACCATCTTTGGTATCCGTGTATCATCCATCCTCATAACATGACCAATCCACTGAAACTGTTTGTTCATAAGCATTGCTTCCATGCCCATGACACCACACAGCTTAAGAATCTCTGTATTAGGAATTTTGTCCCACCAGTTCACGTGGGTAATCTTCCTTAGACAACGCATATGAAACTGATCGAGCTTCAAAACATGGTGACGATATATTGTCCATGACTCCGAGCCAAAGAGCAGGACCTTCAGGACAACTGCCTGATAAACCACCATCTTGGCATGGAGTTTAATTCCATGGTCGTTTCATAGGCGTCTGGTCAGTTTTCCAAAGGCAGCGCTGGCTTTGGCTAGTCGAGCAGATACATCACGATCCACATTTATGCTAGAGGACAGTACCTTTCCCAGGCAGCAGAACTTGTCAACAGCCTTAAGGACGATACCAGCAGCTGTAATCACTGGAGTGCTGGGCTCTTTCCAGACAGGCGGAGGCAAAACTTCTGTCTTCTTGAGGCTCATTGAGAGTCCAAAACGGTGAGCAGAAGTAACAAAGCGATCAAAAAGCTCCAGTGCATCTTTCACTGAACGAGCAAGCAATGCACAGTCATCAGCAATCAGAAGGTCATGAATAGTTGTAGTAACCACTTCAGTGCGAGCCTGGAGTCTCCGGAGATTGAAAATACTGCCATCTGTTTGAAACTGAATAGATATGCCCAACGTGAAATCCTTAAAAGCAACTAACAGCATAATAGAAAAATAGAATCATAGTCCTGGAAGAGACCTCAGGAGGTCATCAAGTCCAGCCCCCTGCCCAAGGCAGGACCAATCCCAACTAAATCAACCCAGCCAGGGCTTTGTCAAGTCAAGATTTAAAAATCTCTCAGGATGGAGATTTCACCACCTTCCTAGGGAAAGAGTTTTTCCTAATATCCAACCTAGACCTGCCCCACTGCAACTTGAGCCCATTTCTCTTCATTCTGCCATCTGTCACTACTGAGAACAGCCTCTCTCCAGCCTCTTTGGAACCTCCCTTCAGGAAGTTGAAGGCTGCTATCAAATCCCCCCTCACTCTTCTCTCCTGCAGACTAAACAAACCCAAATCCCTCAGCCTCTCCTCGTAGGTCAAGCACTCCAGCCCCCTAATCATTTTGGTTGCCTTCCACTGGACCCTCTAATGCATCCACAACCTTTCTGTAGTGAAAGGTCCAGAAATGGACACAATATTCTAGATGTAGCCTCAGCAGAGCCAAATAAAGAGGAATAATCACTTCTCTGGATCTGCTGGCAATGCTCCTCCTAATGCACCCTAATATGCCATTAGCCTTCTTGGCTACAATGGCACACTGTTGACTCATCTCCAGCTTCTCATCCACTGTAACCCCAGGTCCTTTTCTGCAGAACTGCTACTTAGCCATTCAGTCCCCAGCCTGTACCAATGCTTGGGATTCTGCTGTCCCAAGTGCAGGACTCTACACTTGTCCTTGTTGAACCTCATCAGATTTCTTGTGGCCCAATCCTCTAATCTGTCCAGGTCACTCTGGACTCTATCTCTGCCCTCCAGCGTATCTACCTCTCCCCCTAGCTTAATGTCATCTGCAAACTTGCTGAGGGTGCAATCCATCCCCTCGTCCAGATCATTAATAAAAATGTTGAACAAAACCGGTCCTAGAACAGATCCTTGGGGCACGCCGCTAGAAACCGACCACCATCCTGACATCGAGCCGTTGATCACTACCCGCTGGGCCCGACAGTCTAACCAGCTTTCTATCCATCTTACAGTCCATTTATCCAATCCGTATTCCCTTAACTTGCTGGCAAGAATATTGTGGGAGACCGTATCAAAAGCTTTGCTAAAGTCAAGGTATATCACATCCACTGACTTTCCCATGTCCACAGAGCCAGTTACCTCATCATAGAAGCTAATCAGATTGGTCAGGCACGACTTGCTCTTCCTAAATCCATGTTGACTATTCCCGATCACTTTCCCCTCTTCCAAATGCTTCCAAATGGATTCCTTGAAGATCCCCTCCATGATTTTTCCCGGGACTGAGGTAAGACTGACAGGTCTGTAGTTCCCCTGGATTTTCCTTCTTCCCTTTTTAAAAGATGGGCACTATATTTGCCTTTTTCCAATCATCTGGGATCTCTCCCGATCTCTACGAGTTTTCAAAGATAATGGCCAAAGGCTCCTCAATGACACTTGCCAACTCCCTCAGTAACCTCGGATGCATTAAATCCGGGCCCATGGATTTGTGTATGTTTAGCTTTTCTAAATAGTTCCTAACCTGTTTTCCCCACCAAGGGCTGTCCACCTCCTTCCCATACTGCGTTGCCTAGTGCATTTGTCTGGGAGCTGACCTTGTCCATGAAGACGGAGGCACAGAAAGCATTGAGTACTTCACCTTTTCCCACATCATCTGTCACTAGGTTACCTCACTCACCCAGTAAGGGCCCCACACCCGCTCTGATCACCCTTTTATTGCTAACATGCCTGTAGAAACCTTTCTTGTTATCCTTCACCTCCCTTGCTAGCTACAATTCCAACTGCACTTTCACCTTCCTGATAACGCCCCTGCATTCTCAAGCAATATATTCATACTCCTCCCTAGTCATCTGTCCAAGTTTCCACTTCTTGTAAGCTTCCTTTTTGTGGTTAAGGTCACCAAGGACATCCCCGGTAAGCCAATCTGGTCACCTACCATATTTGCTTTTTAAAATACTGCCAGCTCTCCGGGACTCCTTTCCCCTTCACGTAAGCATCCCAGGGAATCCTGCCCATCAGTTCTCTGAGGGAGTCAAAGTCTGCTCTTCTGAAGTCCAGGGTGTGTATTTTGCTACTCTCCTTTCTTCCTTTGGTCAGGATCCTGAAATCGACCATCTCATGATCACTGCTGCCCAGTAGATGTTGAACGGGAGAGGATCAAGGACATATCCTTGCTTTGTACGGTTTGATATTTCAAAAGGTGCTGATGTCTCTCCATTGTCAAGGATGCGACCAAGCATGCCATCATGGAGAGACCGAATAATGTTGATACGTTTTTCAGGACAACCAATTCGTCCAAGTATTTTCCAGAGCCCATTTCTGTTGACCGTGTCGAACACCTTGGTCAAATCGATGAAAATCACATAGAGGTCCTGATGTCGCTCTCTACATTTCTCTTGTAGCTGTCTGGCTGTAAATATCATATCGGCAATGCCTCGACCGGCACGAAATCCACACTGGTTTCAGGAATAATGCCATTTTAAAACACATGTAGTGAGAGCCAATTGTAAAGGACGTGGGCAAAGATCTTACCAGCAATAGAGAGCAGAGAGATGCCCCGATGGTCATCACAACACGCACGGTCACCTTTCCTTTTATATATATGTACAATCACGGTATCTTTGAAGTCCTGGGGGACAAGCTCCTTCTCCCAAATGGTGCTAAATAAATGGGTGAGACGGTACATCAGCTGGCCACTAGCAGCTTTATAAATTTCTAATGGACTTGCATCACTGCCAGATGCCTTTCCAGATTTCATCTGTTTAACAGCTTTTTGTACCTCAGCAAGAGTGGGTGGTACGTCCAGCTGTAAATCATTAGCCCACTGAGGAATCTCAAGAACGCTGCTGTTCAAAGTTGAGGTCAGGTTCAATACTTTGCGGAAATGTTCAGCCCAGCGGTCAAGGATTTTAGCACTATCCGTGATCAAAGCGAGGCCATCAGCAGAGCGCACAGAGTGTACAACCAGCAATGTGTGGCCCACAGACTGCCTTCAGCCCATCATAGAATGCTTTAAAGTCATGTCTATCAGCTGCATCTTGGAGTTTAACTGCTTGATGTTTCTACCACTCCTCTTTCATTTGCCGTAATTTGACTTGTGCCTCCTGCTTAGCTTGAATAAATATCAATTTCCTGGAGGCATTCTCTTTATCGTTGATCCAAGCCAGGTGTGTCACATGCATCTTATCAAGAAAAGCTTGGGCATCTCTGTCCTGGTTATCAAACCAGTCCTTGTGCCTGTGTTTTTGGAAACCAAGGATCTCGACAGCAGTTCTGTAGGTTGTTTCTTTGATGTTTCTCCAATCATCCTCAATAGAGGATGACCATTCTAGACCTTATAGACTCATAGACTTTAAGGTCAGAAGGGACCATTATGATCATCTAGTCCGACCCCCTGCACAGTGCAGGCCACAGAATCTCACCCACCCCCTCCTAGAATAATCCTCTCACCTATATTTCAGATATTGAAGCCTTCAAATACTTTGAAGGCCCCAAGATGCAGAGAATCCTGCATCTTGATGCAGAGAATCCTGTGATCTGTACCCCATGCTACAGAGGAAGGCGAAAAACCTCCAGGGCCTCTGCCAATCTACCCTGGAGGAAAATTCCTTCCCGACCCATCTTCATTCCTGGTGACTAAGGAAGCATCAAGACTCCGTTGAAACAGTGCGTCTCTCTCGAATATTTCAAGTTTACCTACATCCAGCTTTTTTTGGCACACAGCAGAATGCTGACGTTTTGATGAACAAAGGTTCAAGGAGACAGCACTATGTACCATGTAGTGGTCAGACCAGGAGCCTGTACCACGCATTGCACGCGACAACTTGATATCAGAAAGCTCTCTTTGTTTGGTGATGAAGTAGTCAATCATATGCCAATGCTTGGACCAAGGGTGAATCCAGGTTGCTTTGTATTTGTTTGCCTGTTGGAAGAATGTGCTTGCAATAGCAAACACACGCTGCGCACAGGTTTGAAGAAGAGTGCCATTTGAGTTCTCACTTCCAATACCATGATGTCCAAGCACCTCTGGCCATGTGATATAGTCCTGACCAACTCTACCATTAAAATCACCGAGTATCTATAGCTTGGATTTAAAAGGCACTGAAGAAATCACTGAATTCAGGCTAGCATAGAAAGCCTCCTTTTCATCATCTCCAGCAGCCAAAGTGGGCTCATATGAACTAACAAGTATGAGGCACTGTCCCTGCCTCAGTCTAAGCTTTGCAGTCATAAGGCGAGGACTGATGTCATGTGGCTTGGAGTCAAGTGGGGGACTAGCGGTGTCCTGATGGCAAAGCCAACTCCTGCATGCCTTGGATGACCCTCAGGGTGGCCCACACAATAATATGAAGAACCTGCTCCAACCTCTGTGAACTGGCTGGTACTGGAAATACATGTTTCGCTTAAAATTGCAACGTCAATTTTATAACGTGCAAGATCTCTACCAATGATTGCTGTCCTGCGTTCCTGGCGATCATCACGATCAAGAATCGTGCGTAAGTTCCAGGATGCAAAGCGTAGTTTCTGTTTAGTCGTTGATTTTCCCTTGTGCCCGCAAAAATTGGATCTTGTCGGTCGTGGTTAGCTGACAGGGTGCAGGTGGAACAAACTGTGTTCAGGGATTATTTTATCTGCCCCTCTTCTTTCGAGGAAAGCAGCGCTGTCCCTAAATAGGGCTGCTTTGATACCTAGGCAGGATACAGGAGCTGCTGGTGTTCCAGTTCAGCAGACAGATGACCATCACACCTGGGTTGCCTATGTGCAGGTTTGTGACTCAATGCTTCCAACGGTATCCTCCACCTGCATCCGACACTTGCCCATCGCCGTAGGACTTTCATCAAGAGGTAAATCCTTGGCATCAAGAGATAAATCCACGCATATGTGAAGGTGTAAGTGAGGCAGGCTTGTGAGCGCCAACCCCACCCTCTCTTCTCACTCCGGCCATCGTGCACAGGCACAGAAACTGCGACATGTACACTGGAGGGAGAGAGCGCAGGTTTGAGATCAGAGTTACCTTCTCCTAGACGGATGCGCCTAAAAAGCCTTAGCGAGCTCAGTCTGCCCCAATTTGGAATCAGAGTTTCCCTTCTCCTAGGTACTGTTGGTCCGTGGCGCCTTATTCGGCGCAACCTCTCAGGATCACTCCATGGAGGGCTTCCTCAATCTGCTACCCTGAAGCGCCTCAACGCTGTAATACCCCAGCACTCACACTAATACACATTGCAATCCTGTACCGGAGCAACAGCGACACCAGGTGGATGCTCCCAGTAATGCACTTATCAATTCTGTAGTAGAGCCACATTGACACCCTGTGGGCACTTGCGGTAATACATGTAGCAATTCTCTTACGGTGCAACAGGGACACTCGGTAGGTACTCGCTGTAACACATGCCTGCTACCCATTAATTTCAGGATGCAGCGCTGGTGTCACATTACTGGATTTTAAGGGGATCAGACAGGTCACTGCTGAACCAAAGGGGAAGAGGGGATGCCCCACAATCTGTACAAAGGAGGCCATGCGAGATGTCAAACGAAAGCTTATGTTCTACTGATCTTAGGTATGTTATCACACAAGTACATGAATGTGGAGTTATGAATATGGACTCTGTGTTGAGGCTGGAAGATTGTCTGTCTGAGACAGAGCGCCAGGCCAGCAATGGTCAGGCAGTGACTATGCTAATTAGCAAGGCTCCAAGGACATGGCTCTCAGAGAGGCCATTACACACCTGAGAAATGTGTCTGGGACCTGCAAACTAGCCAATATCATGACAGCTGACATGGAACACAGGGATAGGTCACTGGGCCATGTGACCTGCTCCAGCTTGGAAGATACCAGGGATGGATATAAAATGCCATGAGGCAGTCTCCATCTTGCCTTCAATTCTGCTAATTGTTCCCACATGCAGCCTTGTGAGGAACAGTGAGCCGGGGGGAGAATCCTTGGCCCATCCGGACATAGGATGTGCACCAGAGACTTTTAAGCTAGCAGTTTGCAACATCTCTGCTGAGAGACTGCATTGAGAACTGGGTTATTCGATGCATGTAATGTATTCTCCTTAACAACCTCACTCTCATGCTTTTCTTTCTTTTATTAATAAACCTTTAGATTTTAGATTCTAAAGGACTGGCCCAGCGTGATCCTGTGGATAAGATCCAAAGTGTAAATTGACCGGGGATTTGTGGCTGGTTTCTTGGGACTGGAAAGACCCGTTCGGGGTAGGTGAGATCAGGTTCTATAACCCCTCATCTGTGTGCAGGCCCAGAACTGATTGGGGCACAGGGAGAGCTGGGGTGTCTGAGGGGTTTTGCTCGTGAGGCTTCGTGCTGGCCGGATTGGCAGTTGAAGTGCTCGGTGCGACTGGTTTGTGGCCTATTTGGGAAGGTCTCCAGTCTGGGGCTGTAAGTAGCCCTGGTTTTGAGCAATTTGCCTTGAGTGGACGCAAATTAACGTCTGAGGTCAAGAAGAAATGGACTTACACTGCAGCAAGGCAGGCTGAGGCTGGACATTAGGAAAAACTTCCTACCTGCCAAGGTGGTTAAACACTGGAATAAATTGCCTCGGGGGGTTGTGGAATCTCCATTGCTGGGGATTTTTAAGAGCAGGTTAGATGATGGCCTACCAAGGATGGTCTAAATAATAGTTACTCTGGGCGGGCCGGGCTGGGGCACTCTGTTTCTCGCCGCCATGGTGAAGCGAAGTCACTGGGCTGGGAGAGGGCACAGGAGCGGCACAAGTTACTGCTTGTTGTGCCATTGTGCTACAAATCGTTGATGCTGGACAGCTCGTCGTTTCCCTCTGTCTCTGTAGGTTTCAGTAGCTATGGCATTGTTCTTTAGCTTCACTCCAGCTGTCAGTGAGAGGATGTTTGATAACCTGGGACCACACAGCCATATACTCACCTTGCCTCACGTGCTCCTACAGCCTCTCGTCTAAACCTAATAGAATTGCTAACGGTGATTCTCACCTTACTGATCCGGATACGAGAGTTAATCAGGCGGCCCAAGCCATAGTACAAGTCACTGTAGTTTAAGATACCCATTAGTAATACCTACCCAAATGCATCAAATTAAACAGGCTGCACATCCCCTACAGGCGCTCTGTGAAGTTAAATTAGTTAATGCATGTAAAACAGTGCTGCTATGGGAGGCACAAACTGTTATTATACAGACCTGTCTGTAAGACATTGACGCCTAACTTCAATCTGATTACTACTTTACTCAGGAGCAGTTAGAGCTGCACAGAAGGCAGAAGTTTCATTTCATTAAAGATTTCAGGATTTGGAAATCTGGCTTCATTCACACCCCTCCTCTCACACAAAACACCCTTCATTATGGGATGATCAAAACATTTAATTTCATTTTTTTCTACATTTAGAATCCTCATGCAAAATACAGTTTTGAAAAAGTCATTTCAGAGCAAAAAACTGAAATGTTTCCTTGCAAATAGGCTGGAAACTGATTCAACATTGTCAGAATTGTTTCCTGTTTTTTTTTTCCTGAAAGGAAATTCCAGTGAAAGTCAGTGGATTGTGCAAAGGGTTTAGATTTTGATGAAACCAAGTATTCTGCTAGACTCTATCAATGTCTCCTTCCTCACCCTCCAACTAGCTATCTGATGCAGCCTTCAGTTTTGGTACTGGACAGTTAGGCAGGTTTCTGCAATAAAGTCAAATGCCCCAGAGTCTCGTGTGGTCATTCTAGCTAGCTCCATCCCTGACTGCTTAGACTCTTCATGATGGGTCTAATCACAGCCTCCCCCTGGCTTCCTTACTCTCCAGAACTGGCCTAGTCTTCCAAGATGGATTTTTGAGCATGATCCAGAATTGGTGGATTTGGCACAAATGCCTCATTGCTGGCAATCAAATCCCACAGCTCTTACAGTCCGTATCCCATTCAATGGAGGAATCTCTTTGCCAACCAACCTAGATATCGCCCAGAAGGGTATTAACTGATTCCAGGAAAATAAAAGGCACTGAAAGCCAACTACTGATCTCAGTGAGTCAGAATGCGACTGATTTCATGTTTCCTCTCTTCTAGAAGCTGACAGATTCCTGCCTGGAAATCTTCCTTTTCATGGAATTATTTTTAAAATTGATTGATAGGAGTTTAACCAGATCTTGAACAAGGAATGAATATAACCCACAGGAGAGAATATGCCATGAATCCAGCAAGCAATGCCCAAGGGGCAAAAATAATCAAGAGAAGAGCAATCAACCCAAATGAGAAGCAAATTTTTTTTGTCATTCTTTACATGCTTTTCAAAAAAGACCCCAGTTTAGTCAAGAGGAAACAAAAAGCATAACATCAGCTTACTCTGTATTACCTCTTCCGATAACGCATAGGAAATTTGTATCAAACATGACACTCCCCAAAACATTCAAGTAAAAGCCTACATTTCCAAATATGTGTCAAGAAAGAGAGATGAAGCTACTCATTCAGACACCATCAAAATCCAATGAAGTTCTTAGGCTGTTGAAGTTCTGAGCGCGATTGCTCTAAAAGCCACTGAAAAAGGAAAATTACTGTGGGTAGTTGTTGTAAAGTTCCCAGCGCACAGCAGTAAAAATCACTGGAGCTGCTGCCGATGCTTCGGAATGTTTTGCTCTACCATACTCCATTTTTTTCTCCCCTTTTTGAATCGGAACATTCATGAAAAAGAGCTGGAAAACAATAGCTGCATGTGTCCTTTCTTCATTAGTGCTTCTTCGTTGAGATTCAGTAGGGCTATGATGGAGATGTTGCTCTCGCTAGAAAAAAAAATGAATCCTTAGCCTTCCAAAAGTTACCCACCTTATCAGATTCACTTCAAAGGCAGGCATGGCTTTAGGAAGTAGTTACTAAAGCTAGCGACCGGGTGGGCATATCCCCTACCTCAGTAAAAGGCTTGCATGTGCAGGCTGATGAGAACTGTGAGCTCCCACTAATGTTCCCAGGAACTGAAAGTGCTCAGAAACGTGCAGGATCAGGTGCTAAAGTACCCCTGAAATCCAGCAGCCTCCTCCTCCTTGTATTAGTTCTGTGTCCTTTAATGAAAACCCGCTGGCCTGTGTCAGTCTCAATAGCCAGCGGAGGATCTGTCTCAAGGCCTGGCTCCACATTTTCATAGCAAATGAACAGCTGTCACTTCCTTCGGTTCTGGCAGATCACTTTGCTTTTTCACTCTGAATCCTGCTTTCCAAGGATTCACATTTGAAATGCAGAAGCTTGTTATCTTCCATCTCCATATGCAACCCAGCTTGCAGGGCATGAACCTTGGATGTGAGTGTTTCGGACTAATCTGCAGCTTTCCAATTCCTGCGTTCAGATCCCCAAATTGTTGGACCTCGGGGACTAATTCGCCACTGAGATAATCCATTTGTCGCTGCTGGTGTTCAAATCAAGCCTCCCATTTGGAGCCGTAGACTGAACGTCATAGGACTTTTACCGTGATTATTAGTTACATCAATTTCAGAAGCTTCTTTGCACTGAGGGGCTGATGATACCGTAGCTGCAGGGCGTGAGGAAGGGGCTGTCTCTGGAGTCTTCTGCATCGGCTAATTGGACATTAAAGTCCAGAAAGGAATCCCCTGGACTCTCAGCTTGGGCAGCTTTGAAGCTTGTGCCATTTAGGAGGCATATTTAAATATAAAAGAGGAGAACATCGCATACCCCTGACCAAGCTCGAGACCCAAGTCCTTTCTCGGTTCATGTTACATGCTGCCCCAAACAATACCTCTTGAAAGAGCAAGACACCCAGAAACCATCACTGCGTAGAAAAGACCAGCCAGTCAGCCAGACCCACCTGCTAGCCCAGCGGTGGGCAATAATTTTTGACAGGGGCCACTCCAAGAATTTTGTAAATGATCAAGAACTGCACTTCTATGATGTTAATGGAAGAGGTGTGGGATTTGGGATAGAGGTTGGGTGCAGAAGAGATGTCAGAGTAGGGGACTGGGATGCAGGAGGGGGTGTCAGGTCTTGGAGGGGGTATGGGTGCAGGAGAGGATTCTGACCTGGAGGAGGACTGTACGAGGCATGCAGGGGTGCAGCAGGCTGGGAGGCTGCCCGAGGATCCTGCTGGGTCGCAGGACAATGGTGGGCCAGATCCAAAGGTTTGGCGGGCCGGATCTGGCCTGCAGGCTGCATTTTACCCACCCCGGTGCTAGCCCGTCTTCTTTGAAAGAAAAAGCAGCAGCCAAAAGCCACAAACAAGAAAAGCATCTCCTGCCTCAGGGTGGGGTGTTCCCAAACCATAGAGGTCACTGAGTGCACTGACTCACTGAGCCTTCTGGGCAGCTGGAGCCTGGATCAAAAATGCATTGAAGGTCCTATATAAATAGTAAGGGCAGGATTTAGCAATAACGTTCTGGTTGCTTTGTGCTGCTACAGCGACATCAGCCAACTAGGAACTCCGCTTACAGCTGCTGTGTAATCCGAGCAGTGCAAAAGAGCAGAGCCCTGCAAACCCATGGATGTCTGCGAGTATCCGCATCTGCGGACGTGAATGCAGCTCTCCGCGGATGTGGGCGTAATGTCTGTATTCATGCAGGGCTCTACAGAAGTGCTCATCCGTGAATTTCTCCCAATGCAAGTTATTTATTTGTATGACAGTGTGGTGTAAAGGGCCCCATTACACTGGAAATCCTCCTCCTCCGCCCCCAACACACACACACACAGTCGGACACAGGCACTGCCCCAGCGAGCCTGTAACTGAAATGGGCAAGAGAAGAGTGGGGAGGAGAACCAAGGCACAGAAAGGGGAAAAGACTCACAGCTGACCACTGGCTGAACTGAGATTAGAACTCTCCCGATTCCCAGCCCTGCCCAAGGCTGTGCCGCAACTCCAAGTGCAGCATCGGCATGTGCTAGAATCCTGCCATTCACTCAAACTTGCCAGAACTGTACTAAGGAGAGGAGAAGAAGGTTTCTAGCTGTTTCTAATCCTATTGCTGGCACCTGGGTTGCTGTGCTCTGTTTGTCAGCTTCAGAAAACACACACCGCACATGCTGATCAAATATCCTTTTATTTTGTTCAATTACTCCATGCCCACAACTTTACAAACTGTACACCTTTGGAAGAGGCATTGCTTCAAATACTTCAGAACAATACAACTATGGAACTAATTCCCATTTGCTACAATTATTTTTGTTGAAAGCAGTAGCTCCTTCATATCAAACGTCTGTCTCATTAAAAAAAAAAACAAGTGCAGAGCAGAAAAAACCAATATTACCGTTGATTCTCTTACAACAGCCAGAATCCTGGAGCTGTGCGTGGAGAAATACGTGTATGTTTTTAGAAAAGGCACTGATTTCAATAAGACTGATGTGTGTATCCCTCCCCCCCCAACTGCACGTGCAACTTATTAATTGGCTCAATTAGGCATCTAAATCACAAATGCACAGCACATGGACATTTTGCACACACACTTTTACAAAACTGGCTCTAAATATTGTTCTTCTCCGCATTTATCACTTCAGTGTGATGGTTTCCAAATCACATCACTGAATCATAGACATGTTGTTATAAAGTCAATGTCTTCACTTAAGGCTGCTTTAAAATCCCTAATCCATTCAGTACTCTTGGTATCCGTGTAATCATGACCAGCTATCATGGGATCTCAAGCTCTTACCTTTCTCTTACTGTGCCCCCATGAAGGGGCCCTCACTGCCATCTTGCTTCACAATCTTGTGCATCAGTTTAATTTATTTTTGCACGTTCTCTAAACTGGTTTTTCTCCTGTCCTCCACCCCCTTTTTTGCAGGCAATACTACTACCAAAGTAACACTAGGAGGATTGGAGAACCAGAAAGGCGGGAGTAGAAATGTCTTTATTATACACTCCTCTGGAACGTTTCAGTAGGGGCAACCTGCCTGGAGTTGGCAATGTTAGTAAAGGAACAGTCCGACGTACAGAGGATACTGCTTATGGTGACTGACCACTCCACCTTTGCTTTGGATCCCAGAGATCAGGAGCGTGGTGCAGTGGAGTTGTTACAGAGCGATGAGAATCAGGGTTCCATGCAAGTGATCCAAGACGGAGGGCATCAAGAAGTTGATGGGTCTGTAGCAGCAGGACAGAGAGGGAAAAAGCAGCATCTCTGAGACACTAAGCTGGGAGAGAAAAAACGTGAGGAGGGCATATGGGTGGCAGGTAATGGAGGCAAGGGAATCCCAAAACTGCCTATGCTTCCCGGCTGCCCGGGAGGGCTGAGCCCATGGCACAGCAGCCTGGCTCCCTGGCCACCCAGGCAGGCGAGGACCACACCACAACAGCCCCGGTCCTCCAGGTGGCCAGGAAGGATCCAGCTTGTGGGCTGGGGTTGAGCAGGACTTGGCTGGGAGGAAGTTGTTGAAGGGGCAAGGTAGTCTCAGGAAAGGGGTGTGGCTCTGTGTAGAAGGGGCGGGGCTTGGGTTTGCCTTCTCCAGCTGGGCCTCCTCCTGCTGCCCATGGGAGGGCAAGGAACACATGGGATAAGATGCTCCCAGCCCTTTCGGGGATGAACATGGAATAAATGCTCAGAATGAGAGGGGACTTGGTGTGGTTGAGCTGGAGCTCAAAGGACAAGACCTGGCCTCTGTTCAGATGGCGCCTTTCATCCAAGGGTCTCAACATCTGCTGCTGTCCAGGCCTGTTGAGATCAGTGCAAGTACGGACCGCAGAGCTCTGAGCACTTCTGGGCGACAGACTCCAGCAGCAGCCCAGCTTAAGAAGGGAGAGAGCTCTGAAGGGGAGAGGGGGTTTGTGTTATAAAGATCCCTTGGGCTCAGACACTCACCGCAATCCGGGCCAATCCAGGGTCGCGTTCCAAATGGGCCACTGGGAAGCCATGAATAGAGGAGGGTAGGGTTCAGCGAGAGGTGCCCAGAGATACCTGATGGATACCAAGGAGCACTCTGACCCGCAAGGCAAAGGCAATGCAGAATAGCAGGAAAATCAACAGATGAGCAGATCTGAGAGACACCGAGAGACTCTGCTGCAGGGTGAGGCTCTGGGGTTGGTTATGGGGGCTCTGGGTTGTGGTGAGGCTCTGGGATTGGGCAACTTCCGTGCCACTTCCTGTCAACCCTTTATCCGCGGGGCTGTCCAGCCTCTGTGAGAGGGTTAGAGGAGGCGAATACAGAAGGGTTGAGTCATCGAGGCCTGGAGGCAGGGGAGGAGCTTGTGTGGGCAAAAGGTGGAGAGTCAGGGTCGCAAAGGTTGGGTAACGGGTAGCACAGGAGCTGTAGGCTCTGGCTGGGAGAGTTGTGCAGTCACGCTGAGTATCTTGATTTTCCTTCCTGAAGCAACTCATGTCTGTATCAAGACAAACGGGAACAGCACCGGATGCTCTGGAGTATCAGAGGAGGAGCCGTCAGCGGCCCAGACAGGCTGCACAGGACTACTGCTCGCGCATCCTCAGCAGCCCCCGAATGGCCGGTGAGCCACGTGGGCATGAACAAGAGAGAGCAGGGGGAAGAGCTGGCCACGTGCAGTTCTGCTGGGGCGCCACATTGCCCGAGAGCTGCACTTACAGGAACGCTGGCCCCAGGACGCTGAGTGCAGCACTTGGAAAGTTTGCACAGGGAGAAGAATCCCCCACAGAGCATAAACCGGGAACGGTGCCGAGGCTAACGATCCAGATGCAAATGGGCCTCTCTGAGCCTCCAGCTGGCTGTGCCCATGTGACTGAGAAGCGACTTCCTCTGGCAGGCTGGAAGTGCGGCCCAATCCTCAGCCAAAGCCAGATTTTCTGAAGTGACTAGATCCTGATTTAAGGCACTAAGGGCCGTCCCAGAGGAACTCCCTGGAACACTGGAGGGAAATTTAGCACTTACATGCCACTCTTCATCTTCAAACATTGCTAGCTAATGCTCCTAACAGCTCTGCCTGCATGAGAGCTCCAGCCCATCTCCCGCTTGGAACCTGCTCGTTAATGTTAGACCATGGACGGGAAACACGGAGCCCACTGGTATGTGTCAAGTGGTAGCACCGAAGTAATCCAAGCAAGGGTCAGGGAGCATTGTGCTTGGTTCAGTATGTACGTGTGTACACACACACACACACACACACACACACACACACACACACACACACACACACACACACACACACACACACACACACACACACACAAAGCCATGCCTTACAGAGCTTAACACAACACACACACGGAAAAAAGACCATGCCTTACATAGCTTAACACAACAAACAAGTTACTGAAAATCACTGCAGTGAGCCACGAACTTATTCCTGTGACTAGAAAGCAACACAAAGCACATCTGGCATATTCTATCTGCAGGGCATGACACTTCTGTGCAACCTTCTTCTTGAACCTGCCCCTTGAGGCCACTTTTGGCACTTAAATGGACAATGATCCAAGAGAAGAGCCTGCATGGGAAAGGAGCAAGATGACCGCACAGCCATGTTATTCCTGAAGGAATGTGAGTTGTGATTGGCTGAAGATCTTCTCCAGTCAAACCGTTTAAAAACGACATTCATTCCTGACAGTTTACCACTACAGCAAACATCTCTTTGACCTCTGAAGAGAGGCACCGAATTAAACAAAAGCTAATTGCTAGAGCCCTGAGAAGTAATGCGGTAACCACTGGTCCTTTCTGGAGAAAATGGGATGATCTCCCTTCCATGACGTGAACACAAGTGTCAATCTGCATGTGAACCAGAACCTCAGCTGCTTACGGCTTTCCAGCTGGCCCCGGGGGCTGGAATATTAGTGCGGCCAAAAGCACTTCTCTGGATCCGACTTGGGAGGTTCCAAACACTTTCCTAGCTTCTCACAGCCCGGAGGAGCCCAATTCTGTTAAAAAGGAAGAGAAACGGATATAAAAATAAACCTTGTGCAATTACACTGTCACAGTCCAGACAAGGAACCCAACCAGGAGCCCTGAGCCACAACAGATCCATTTCTTAGTCTTGTTGAAAAAGGAACCTTCACTCAGGTGGCCAGGCATCTGGATTTCGACTGGACCGCCCCATCCAAAAGGGGTCCTGGCAGCTCCGTCAGCACCGTTGGCTGGGCTGATAAAAGCACGGGTGGCCATGCAGTGGGGCTAAGGCTCCCCACCTGCCCTGAGTCCACATGACTCCCAGGAAGTGTCCAGTGGGTCCCTGCATCTCCCAGGCAAATAGGGGGCCAGGGAGACTCTGTGCAGCCTTTGCCTCAAGCAATGGGTCTAATGGGAATTGCAGGGGCGGTGCCTGGGGGGGGGGGGTGCACAGAGCCTCCTTGGCCCCTGCCTTGGAGCCGCAGAGCCCTGCTGTCTGTTTCCCAGGAGCTGCCTTAGGGAAGTGCTGCCCGGACCCTGCCCCCTCTCCCATGCTCCGACCCTGAGCTCCTTCCTGCAACCCAAACTCTGCTCCTACCCTAGAGCCCGCACATCAACCCTCCGCCCCAGCTCTGAGCCTCCTCCTGCATACAAATTCCCTCCTAGAGCACACACTCCTCCCGCACGCCAACCCCCCTGTCCCTCTGAGCCTCCTCCTGCACCCCCATCTTCTCATCCCTGGCCACACCCCCGAGCCCACACCCCCATCCAGTGCCCTCATGCCCACCACACCTCAGCCTCCTCAAATTCCTAATCCCTTCCCCCCACAGACCCCACCTCCAGCTGGAGCCTTCATCCCTGATGCACCCCAACCTCCTACCCCAGCCCAGTGAAAGTGAGGGAGAGGGGATGAGTGAGGGAGAGGGCCTCAGGGAAGGGGTGGGGGAGGTGGACAACAAAGGTGGTAAGTTTTGTGTCATTAAAAAGCTGGCAAACCTAACCTTCACAAGTGGCTACAGCTAGCATGGTCTGTCTACCTACATCCCTCCAGTAAGCCCTCAAATCCTTGCCAGCAGATGGTATGAACCTGCCTTCCCCATTAGCAACAGACATATGCACTAGCCTCTCCTACGAGATCTGCAGTCTGCTGGGGCTGTGAGGACCTCTCTTTCCAATAATGCAATGAGAAAGCAAATCTACATGTTTGGTGAAACCCGTCAAACTGCGCCCGAGCCGGGAAAAGGCTGTAATTATTAGTAGGGATGTAACATTTCGATTATTTGGGTAATCAAATAGTCGATGCAATTTGAATCGACTATTTGATTAGTCGATAAGGGCTGTTGCTACACTTCAAAGGCAAAAATGCCGCGGAGAGCACAGAGCCAGTGGGGACTGGGCTGCACCTGGCATTTCAACGTGGCACTGCCGCTTCGAAGCACCCCCTCCTTGCTGCGTCTTTCTGATAGAGGCAGCAAGTGGGGGGGGGAAGTGACTAGTTGACAAGCATGTCGACTATCCGATCAGCATTTGCTTATGACTAGTGGTTCGCGTCCCTAATTAGGAGCGTAAGGTATGTTGTGACGGTTCTTAAGGAACCGAGCAGAAGGCAGCTTCTGAAGACCGAGGGCGGGCGTGATACCCATATTTATGGTTTAATGAGTGTTTTGGTGGCCTGCCCCATGAACTGATGGATAAAGTGGCGTTTTGATGACAGCCACACCAAAGCAGGTGGGCCAAGGCTGTTCGCCTCCCTTGTTTTCTTGCTTCTGTCCTAGTGTGCAGGCGGCGGAGGACAAACGCGCTCAGGGAGGGAACCCAGCTTCCAAAGGGCTATTAGGGAATGGGGGGAGGGGAGTATTTAAATGATGAAAAACCAAATGAAATGGGGGATTGGTGTAAAATGAATGGCAAGGTTACAATTCCTGCTCTGTCACCCGAAATCTGCTCACAGTAGCTGTGTAAATGCAGATCTTTCCTTCCTGTCTCTCAGTGCCCAGACATTCATGAGAGATTCTTCCTGTCAGTTATTAAAGGTCACGTCTGCCCTGGCCTATTGTCTTTTGTATTTTTTAATCTTGTTTGGTATCCAAGTCCTTCAGGGGAAAGACTGACACTGGAGAAAAAACGGGAGCGGGTTCACATTCCGTGGAACTAACGACAGATGGCAGTGACGCACCAGCAATCTCTGTGGGCCGGGGAAGGCAGAGGAATTTCATAGGAACAGGACTCCTGAAATGAACGGCTCCAGACAATTTAGGACCAATTAATTGAGCTTTCTAAGTAAGTTGCTCCCTTTCAAAATACATAAGAACAAAGGAAACACACTGGAAATTTCACAGGCTAACCGCAGAGCCAACCAACCAAAGGGAACTTTCAGCCTTTTGAAAAACTGGGTTATATCTGCATTAGACTGAAGGTCTAAGTCCATTCAGCTCTGACAGACCCACTCTGCAAACACCACGCCCCGAGCCCCCTCCTTGGGCTGAGTCCCACAGCCTGCGTGCATAGGGGCCGTTTCTCCAAGCTGGCCCAGGGTGAGCTCAGCTCTGCAGGATCCCTGCACACTGAGAGCAGGGGTACTCAGGCCCAAGAGAGTGCGGCCAGAGGAGCTGCCACAGGAATGGCGCAGAGATGCTAAAGTCTCAGCACCGATTCCAGCCCTGAGATGGGGTGGTCTGCTTCACACCCTGGCAAAACAGGAAAGATTCCTCTGCCCAGTCCTGGAGGGGAGCTTCACCGCACAACCCAAGTAAATGCGCCCGGCACCAAAAACAGTGCCTGGGACCCACTATTAGGTACGTGCAGAAATCAGAGACCCTTTCAAGCCATTTATCAAAGCCAGCAATGTAATCTCGTTGCTGAGGGAGGCAGCCCAGCAGCACTGATTTTTCAACTGCTTCCCTTGCACAACAGCCAAGCAATGAAACCCCCAGAAATAGGAGATGGTAAAAACGTATTAAGCGACTCTACCCATCTTCCTCCTAATGAAGGTTTGTTCCCTTTGGTGTATTCTGGAGCCACTAGAATTTGCCCTGGGAAATTATTTCATGGTCAGGAAGATCTTTCCTGTTATTCAAACTACAACATTTTTCTTTTCCAGTTTCACCCCAGAATCCTACAAATATCTGGGATTTATGCAAAATAATTCTCCCTCTTCAGGTTTTACATGCTTCAAATATTGCCTTTGCCTTTTTCAGTGTCCCAAACCATCCAGATCAGAAGGAGCTCAGTGGAAATTGGGAATGTTTTAACTGAAATGCCAAAGCACAACTATCAACCATCCCTTTGCTGTGCTGAAGATCATGAAGACTTTGGCAAAGACAGTTGTGTGGATGGAGACCAAAGATACCCAATCCCATTCAGAACGAGAGCCCTGGTGCCAGTCCCACTGTGCACAATGCAGCCAGATTGCTGTAGGCAGGATTAGGGAAGAGGAGAAGGAACCGGAGGGGTGGATACTGTGCTATCTATAAGGAAGGAAGGCACCGAGTTTATCACAGTGTGCTGGCAGACTTTCCAGGCCTAATGCCACTGACTTTGTACTAACGCATTCCACAGATAACCAGCGGCCGTATCTTCAATGCAGTAGCCAGAGAGCCCTTCAAAAGGAGGGAATGACAGTCCTCCTCTAGCCCTCCTCCGCGCAAGGTGAGACTTTTAAGCTTTACGAAATACATTATAAGTCAAGAGTGCTTCAATTGATTTATGCTTTAATCCCTCACCATGACGGCCTTGTCACACACGTTTAGCTGCGGCTCCCCTGGTACCATCTTCTCCTTGTGCTGCTGGACCACGGGGACTATTTGCTCCATGACGTCCTGGTACTCAGAGCTGGAAAAGCTAGAGCCACGTGAAAAGCAAGAGGAGTTATTAGTTAGGCACTGCTGGCCGGGGGGTCTGGTCTGCTGCATTGAGGGGACCTGAGTGTGTACAGCGCATGCTACGTAGGCCACAGGCTCAACGCCACTGGGAAACTGATGTCTGGTGCGAATGTTCAGGGATGGGGCCTTGCGCACCACACAGGCAAGCACCTGGTAACACAGCTAAGTGGATCAGTAAGCTGGGTAGGGTTTCCAAAAGCACCAGAGGACTCTGGAGGTCAACTTCCATTGACTTTCCACTGCAGTTGAGGGCCTCGGTCAGGGGAGGTGAAAGCCACGCCAGACCCTGGGCAAGTAGGGGGGCAGTTCTGCGCTCCCAAAAGGGGCGGGGCCGAGGGCAGCGGAGCGCACCATGTGGCATCCCACTTCCCGAGCCAGCCCTAAGAGCCGCCCAGAGTGGGCCATGCCATGGCAGCTATTTAAAGGTCTCAGGACTCCTGACATGGCTGCTCCCACGGGCCCCTTTGAATCACTGGGCTCCTGGGCAGCCATCCCCTTTGCTCCCCTCCCCGTTGGCAGGCCTGGCCTTGGTGCTTTGGAACACCTCACCCCTCGCCCTAGAACACAGGGAATAACAGTTCTTTGCATCTTTGTTGTACCCCGGACTCAAGGATTTTTAGGCGTTTTGTTTATCAACACCAACTAACACAATCCCCCAGCGAGGCGGGCTAACACCGTTACCCCCACTCCGCAAACGGGGAACCCGAGAAAGAGAGAACTCCCGGGACAGAACCTCAAGTTCCCAACTCCCCAGCCCACATTTTAACCACAAGAGTGTTCAGCTGGCACCAACCTATCACAGTCATATACAGGGTACTAACCAAGCCAACCCCCCCCGCCCGCAAAGAACTGTGAACCCACCCTCCTTTCATCAGAATTATTACTTCAGTAGGCATTGTTTAAGTGGCTGACACTCTATTTCACTGTGGTAATACTTCAAGTACCTCTAAAATGGAGGATTAATACCCAATGATCTCATTTTGCCCATCATATTAAGAGTCACTTAGGAAAGAGAGAATGGCAAATTGCTTCTCGAGATAAAAGGGAAACAATGCAACGTGGTCCTGACCCCCAGGCTCTCTCTGCTAATAGCCTAGGCTGGCCACCGGCCCCACACTCCTGCTAATTTCCTTTTCTGAAAAACGTGCCAACCGTTTCCAGTAAACCCTATAAATATCACATCACCCGGCAGCCTTCCAGAGACAAGCCGATTGTGGGGATGGGTCTGAGCCATGCTGATAGAGAACAAAAGGGAATTGGGAATGACAAGCTAATCTGTCTCTCTCACACCCGGCGAGCAATATCCTGGATCAGAGAGCAAATTTAGAGACTGTCACCAGGTCTGGCTGCATGATCTTGTTGGACCACCAGGAAAGATTATTCTTGTGAAGTTCCTATTTCTCCCCCCCCTACTCTTTCCTCTCATACAAGCTCCTTTTCTCTCCAACTGCCACAGGTTCTACAGTTCTGTTATATCTGAGGTTATTCTGAAAACTGGGAGGTCAACCAAAAGTTTTGGCGGTCCCAAAGACCATTGCCGACCACCACTCTTGATAGGAGCACTCAAGGCAGTAGCCACATGGGTCAGGAAGTTGCGACAACATTGCGCCCGAATGGCACAATGGCCACATTGTATCTGGGGATTCTTTGGTCATGTCCAACGCACAAGGACTCCCAGAAAGACCTTTTGTTACACGTTACTCAGCTGAGGCTGTTAGGTCTTCCAAGCTAATCTATGTTGCCATGCAGAGAAGAGATCACAAAGAAACACCCATGCACTGGCAGGTGACATCACAAAGCATATGGATGTCGTAAGAGACGTACAACACCTTACACAATCCATTGGACCTCTCAGCCCATTAAAATTGGATCGTTCCTTAAAGGGGGAATGTCACTATGCTGCAAAGCTGAAAGGAGAGAAAGTTTAAATGCCACCGTGTTTGGCAAATCGGACCCCAAGACAGCTTGTATGCCACATGAAAATACATGATAATAGCAACAGTGCTTTGTCCTTCGATGGGCCCTTTCCTCCAAGGATCTCAAAGTGCTTTGAAAATCTTATTTAATTACACTTCACATTACGGTGCCGTTTATAAAAAGGTTAATAAATGATTCAAGAGGTTTTAATAAATGGCTAATTAATTGTTAGAGGATCCAACAACATATTGCTCCAGACCACCGCACCTTTTACTGACGCGGCTATAATGACCTAATACACCTATTACAGATGTCGGTAACCCACTTAACACCCATGCAGCATTTATTAGCCTTTCATAACAATTTATAAATGGAACTTACGAGCTTAAATCTTAAACTTTACATCTTCTTTTTGACCGAAGGGCTGAAGGCGTCACCCCCCAGAAGTGCTTTTGGTGCACAGGATTCAAAACGAGTTAGCCAGGCCACAGAGCTGTTTTCCGACAGGTAAGAAGGGGTTGCTGTGATTTTGCTCTGTGCGTGTCAATGCTGTGTCCGGCAAAACCCTCCTTTCTGTCACACTCACAGCCACTGGCTTTGCCCGCAGCTCCACTTCCCACCAGCCATCTGTTACACACGTGTGCATGGTGCAGAACCAACTGGGGAAGGCTAGTGGCATTTCTAGCACTGCCTTACTCCGAGTGGCACCGTTAGGCCATTGTTTTTGGGGTCCTCACTAGTTCAGTAACACAGGAAATCTTGGCCCAACGTCCGCTCCTCTTCCCCTGACTAGCAACTCCCCTTTCGCTTTATCTACGTAGCCTGGAGTATTCTAATCAGCCCTCACAATCAAACGTACAGATTCAGATCCTTTCCGTATTTTTCACAGTTTCTAGAAGCACGGCCTGTTTGAAGCAGCCTGGCTCAGACACGAGTACAGTCTACTTAAGGCCATGCCTAGGCTGTTTGAGAACATCTTCCCTAACCAACATTAGTGAAAACAAGTGAAATACTGCATAGACATGAGCTTAGTGCTCACCCTGAGCCTCCACTGGTGTTTTCAAACATGCTGATGGGGCGGTATTGAAAAACTCTAGCCCACAAGTCTGACTTTGGGAAGGGGAGATGGAGGGGCCTCTTGGTGCAGGCCAGGCTACTAGCCAATGTAAGGTGTTCTTAATCAGACCCTAAGCTGTGTTTGCTATGTTTTTAAAATGCACCCGAGGTTTCTCATCTAGTCATGTGCTAAGTGTTTGGGTGTTCGGGGGGAGTCCCCTGGCCAGGAAGCTGCCTTTGACTTTAAACTGCAGTCATGCCAAGAAATCACAATTCACGCCTTTGGGGCTCTTATGCGAGTGCCAGCCCGGCTGGCCTGTCCTTTGCCCAGGGAACTCACAACTCAATTCAGGCCCCTTGTTCGTATCTACACCATATGACTTCAGAGGATCCCACGTTCATGTGCAGTGCTTTTACAGAGCTGTACTTCGAGACGGTATGTGGTGGGTAGCCACTGCCCAGAGCCTCGTGGCAGAAGCATGTTTGAAGAAGGAGTTTGTAATAGGATTAGCACCAAAGTCGAGGGGGTAACTACTTCCTGGTAACCAAGCTGAAATTTAACTGTGAGCTGTTAACGTTGCTGGGAACCTCTCTTACTCCTACGAGCCGCCCCGTTGTCGGCAGCGGAAATGCAGGATCAGGCCCCAGCTGCAGAGTCTGCCATATATTCCATAAAAATTGTATTATCTATCCAGGTGTTTGAACGTTGCCGTCAGACCTCTCTGCCTCCAGGGCATGCTGCATTTGTATTCTAGCTCAACAATGCGGCTGAAGGGAAGAGCTGGGAATAGCAGGGAAAGAAGGAGAGAACGTGAGCCAGGGCTGAGCAGGTGTTGGTTAGAGGAGTGTGCTAAGAGATCCCCCTGTGTACATGAAATTATTCCATGTCCAGAATGAAAGAACAGAGTGGACCGAGTGCAGGGTCATTACACTAATTGACACTTTACCTCCAGGAAGTCTCTGGAGAGCCAATCAGGGCTGGATGCAAGCACTAGGTCTCAGACACAGGTGTGGCCTGTGCTTAGTTCATTTAGAGTAATTGTGCTTTGGCAATCTGTTCTCATCTGCTCCCTCTCCAAACAAATCCACCGGTAAACCCCTCTGCTGTCAGCACCCCTCCCCCACACCCTGCAATGAAATTACAACTTGGGGGAGGGGATGGAGAGGTCTTTCATGTACTACTTTGATTAACAGTATCATTTGAAGCTGAGACTCCTCACAGTCCTTCACCTTCAGGCTTGCTACTAATTTTACATTATATGAGAAACGAAGAGACAACTTCTGTGTTTTACTCACATAAACCCATAATACAAAATAAACCAGGTAAAACATTTCTAGCTAGTTTTGTTTTTCGGCTAGATCTTGGTTTTTAGATTATACCATTTCCAGGTGATTAATATATAAGCAGCCTCCAATACCTCTATGCTGGGAACCATGCGGTTACCTTGTTATTGAAAGAATATAACAAGCTTAATAGCAATCTGACACCAAGCTACTTAATACCAGAGCTCAGATTTACAGTATATTTTACCGGATATAGGTGAAGTTAGTGGAACAGCATAAAATCTGGTTAATAAAATGGCTTCTGTATTTTAGTCCTCTCCCTATTGCAGCGGTTCCCAACTTTTTCCAGATGGGACCCATTTTGACAATTCAGGAAGACTTGGTGACCCAAGGCAATTCAAGAATGGCGGGAGGAGGGGGGCAGAGCCAGCTGGGGAAACACTTGGCGACCCTTTTGAAATGTAATGGCCAGGGCTCGACAAACAGTGGCGAAATCCACTCGCCAGCCCTGCATTGTGCATGCGCCAGACCCGCACTGCACGTGTGCACCGCCGGTGAACGGGGCGACCAGCTGAAATCTACTCGCCATGGGTGAGTAGATAAACGGATTTGTCGAGCCCTGGTAATAGCGACCCATGTTTGGGTCCCAACCCATAGGTTGGGAAACCAGGCCCTATTGGAACTGGTTTAACAAAAATCCCGTTTTGTTTCTATTCCCACACCCAGGCCCTGATGCGCTAACCCTACCTCGGGTTTCCTAGAGCATCCACCACTGGCGTACCTAAGACTTAAGCTTCTCCTATTTCTCAGTCTTCCTTTTGTTACTGTTTTCCATTCTCAAGTTTATTTTCCATTTAAAATCTGCATTACAAGAGATGGTGACAACTGGTCTGGGCTCTGCTTTTCAGATGCGGCTTGCTGCACTGACTAGAAGCAGGCATGAGGCAAAGGGAAATGGACTAGAAAAAAAGCCAACAACACTGAGCCCAACATTTTCATGGTTTTTTTTCCTGGTTGTTTCGGGGGACATTTTAACACAATTGCTCTTAAATCCTTTTGGCTCTTGCTGTGCAAAATTATCACAGTTCTCTTGCTGACAACACAGAGAGCTAGGTGTGTGTGGCTGCCTCCTGCTTTTCTTTCCAAGGCACTTACAATCAACCACATTGTCCTTGATTTCTGTCTGAGGTTCTAGCAGGCGCTGTCTGGGAGCAAGGCCTTCTGTGTGCTGAGGTCCCTAGGGAGCTGCCTTCCCAAGTATGTCATTCAGGCTGTTCCTCTTGGTGGCTGGCTGTTCTCAGCAATCAGCAAAAGGATTCTTCATCTGGCCTGTTTAATCTCAGTCTATTTTAACCGCCCTTCTTTTTCTGGTGTTGGGCTTGCTCGGTTTGTTTACCACTGTTGTGGAGTAAATACAAAATGAGGGAATTGGAGTTGGCTTAAGTTTGGTTAAGGGAATGCGTGTGTTGCAAAGAAAGGCTCTGGTTAGCAAGGAAAAGGAAGGTCCTGAAAGAAAGAAGTTATAAAGCAAAATGAAATGAAGCAGGGAGGAGGTCTGGTTCAATAGGATAGCTAACAAGATAAGGGGAACTTTCGAAAAAGAGGGCCTCTGACCAATGGAGCAGACTTCTGACATCTTAAATAAGGCAAACCAAACATCTCTCTTAGAAGGAGCCCACACGGATATCGGTGTAGTCTTCAAAGGAAGACTGCGGAAATGCAGGTACAACAAAAAAACTACTGGTCAACAGGAAGGGTGGGAAGAGAGAAGGAGACCTTTGGGAGAAAGCAGGTTGTAAATCTTACCTGGATTAAGACTGGAGATAAGGGCAAAGTGTCTCAAACTGGTTGTTAGTAAAAGTATTAACTACACTGACTGTTGAAGGGGGTACGAAAGTTAAGAATGTGAAGGTTCTTTGTCAGACCCTACATGATCATGCAGGAGCTTAGCAGACAGCGCTCCCTAGGTCGGGACTGTTTTTAAGCATATAGATCACATGCTTATGAAATGCTTTGTTACTGTACTGGGTGGTGTAATGGATTATTCTTTAGGCTGCTGGACTTGTTTTTATAAACTACCATTTGGCCTCTGGATTGAAAAGCACAATTGCTGTTCAAATCTTTGTGATGGCGGTGGGAGGGCGTGGAGGGAAAAGCCACTGTATAAAGTGTCAGTAGTAGCTCCAGAGATGGACATCTCACCTACCCACAGCGTGGGTGACAGCAGACTGTATCCATTTAGACACGGCTACTATCCTTAAATCAGTGGCGTGCAGTAAGAAATGCTGTTGCAATTCCATCAGCTAAGAGGAAACCATAGGGAGGGCTGGGCAGTAGCAAATGTATGCATGTGTATCTGCGCCAGCTGATTCAGGGCGTGAGCCTAGAGTTAGTCCTTCCTTCCTCCTCATGGAAAATGCATGTTAAACAGGGCGCCCTGCAATCCTAGATAGAATGGGGGGGAGGAGCAAAGGGGCGGGGGAGAAATTGGTTTAGCCGTTTTATCCAAGGCCTGGAAAACAAGAGCTTACTAGGTTGCACAGTCCCAGGCTCACTGTATGACCGTAGGCAAGTCACAGCCTCAGGCAAAACAGCTGTGAAACTGGGCAGAGCTAGACCGGTGCTGAAAACCAGATGTTGCTTAGGAGCGGACATCCTAGCATGCCACACCGTATTGTCTAGCCCTTGCTGCTGCTCTTAGCTAAGTGCGCTGTTTCACGGAGAAGACAGGTGGTGCTGCTGCTTTTACAGTTGTACTGTGTCTTCTTATCCATTACTTGGTGGTGCTACGGTTTGGTTTTGCTCCCAGGACCTATCAGTGTGGGTGGCAGGTCACTACTGGGGGGGGGGTCTCCTGTGTCATCTGTCAGTGGGGTATTTCTTCCTCTGTCCTGTTTGGCTAATTTCACCTCCTGTTGACCGTATTCCCTTTCCTCAGACAGCTGTGCTCTGATGGTTTTACTTCAGAAGGTGCAGCCTGGGGTTAAACTGGATTTGGTCCCTCCTCAGGAATACTAATCTCCTGGCAGTGACCAAGACTTACCTGTCTCTGAGAACCCCATCCTGCCTGTAGTGTTACAGTCAGGGGGGCACTATTCTCCACGCTCTTCTACAAGGCTAGTTGGCTGGAGGTGTTGCACTTTCTAGCTGCAGAGCCTTATCATAAGTTACTTGTAACCTCAGTTATGTACCACATGGCAGAGCTTGTTTTAAAAAGGCAGAAGTAGTTTATTTCCTACCTATGATTAGTAGAAGTAGCAATATCAACATACCACTTAGAACAGGGATGGGCAGAATCAGGCCCCGGGGCCGGCTCCAGCCTGCCAAGCATTTGTCTCTGGCCCGCCCAGCTGATTAGCAGAGCGGAGTGTGTGCTTACAGCTGGCAGCCTGTGGTCAGCTGCCCCTCCCCACACCTTGCTCTATTCTGCAGCTGAGCTGCTCCCAGGATTCTCCTGCTAGCCATGCGGGAGGAGGGGGCAGTGGAAGGGATAGGGGAGGGCTGAAGTCAGGGTGGCCCCTACCCCTTACCCATCTCTGTAGAGCGGGGGTCGGGGAGGGAGCTGCTCCACTCTGAAGCATGGATGGTAAGTGACTGAGAGGAATGCCTGTCTTAAGAGGCAGTGCCCAGTTTCTAAGATTTCAGTGCTCCTGCTCGCACTCTCTGTTCTCTACCCAGCAGCAGCCAGCTCCACTTTCTGAGCCACACAAAGTCAGTTACACACACTCAACCTGTATCACAAAGTCTGTCTCACACACACAGCGTCGCTGTTTCACACTTACATTCCCTCCCTTTCTCTCTCTGTAGCCCGCCCAAGGCCTCCGTCCCTTCTGGAGGGCCCCGAGCTGGCTCATGACCATGTAACAAAATTCATTAAGTGACTCCCCTGCGAAAATTATTGCCCACCCCGACTTAGGAGGTGCACCGGGTCGAGGATCAGGACCTGCCCCCTGGTGTGCACAGCCAAGGTCAGCAATATAATTTGGGACTGGTTTGCTGACTCTTCAGCCTTTCACTGTCCACTGCTTAATAATGGGCCATTCAAACAGAAACGAGGGTGATTATGCACCTGTTTTTTCTGTATTTGTTTCAATGCTGATTTGAGAGTCTTGACTGGAGGCGGCTGTTTCTCATAGCCACTTATTTGTCTAGACATTATTTGGATTTTATTAGCTGACTTTGTCCTTTTCAGATAATTTTTACTACTTGAGCTTCCATTCCTGAGTTTGTTTCCTTGAATATTCCTTTTTGTGAAGCATCATTCGCCTCAAAACACGTGCAGGTGTTTTTATAAAGCCTTACTGGACCAGAAGTTGATTTAAGGGCTCACTGTGACACAGAAGTACCAATTTCTGGATTACAGTGGGCAACAGCCCACAGATATACTCAGACAAGCTGTCCTCCACTGTCATATTTCTCTTCAGACCCTCCACTGCAGGCAGCGGGATGACTTGTTTGTTGCTAGCAGTGTTGCTGGAGGAACTCCAGGCATGTGCCTGATTTGAGTGCTTCCTAGCAGTCTTTCACTGTCTAACTCTGCTTGGTTGACACCAGGCAGCAGGTTTCTGTTGTCTTGATTGAGGCTTCTATCCACGCTTCTCAGCGACCTTTTCACAGTTTTAATGTTTTCCTCAGTGCTCCTTCTCCTTGGGCTGCAGATAATTTGCTAGTGCTCTACCTCAGAGCAGCTGCCACTATTTTCCTCAGCTTAGAAGATGGGAATCCAGCATAGCTCTTCCGCCAATTATCCCCTGGGTGAAATTACACACCGCTTTTGCTGTTTTGCTCATTCTGATGTTTCTGCCCCTGACCTGTGAGGTCAGACTGGCTGCTCCTCTGTCAGATCCATTCTCCTATCAATTCTGCCAAGAGCTTCCCCCTCTCCTTTCTGGCTCTATAACTAGCATAGTTAATTCTCTGATGGCTTCTAGGATTTTTCATCAGTTTTAAATATTCTCTTGCAATCCCTGTTTTAAACACATTCCTGTTGGAGTCTGAAATCATTAGTAAATATCAACTAATCTAATGGATTCCAATTGTTTCCTTCATTCTAGTCAACTACATTGTTTTATACTCCTCCGGGCCCAGTTTTAGTGGGTTGCTACTTTGGATGAGCATCAATCACTCAAATCAGAGGGCAGTACTTAGTGTCACTAATGATAAGCAATGGCGTTAGTTTTCTGAGCTTGCTTGTTACAATATTACACCCCCAGAGAATTTTATACGGCTAATGTTTTCTGCACCTTCAGTGTCCGACTCAAAATACCTTCTTTATTGTCATTTGTACCAGGTTTATGGTATTGTAAGCTGTGCTAAGTTTAGTTTTCTCTGCTGTTTGTTTGTGTTCTTACTGAGTATTGTAAAGCACCTTACTAGAGGCATGTGTGAATAAAGCCAAAGTATTTTTTTCACCAACCCTAGTTCTGAAGGTGCTGGCAACAGATTATTTTAATCTCTCTGAAATGTTACTTGAATGCAGCCTATTCTTGGAAAGAACAGTTCCCTGCACGGTACTTGTGATATGTGCAATACTTGGAGAACAAAGAATTCCACAAAGGAAAAGATTTATTCAATCATGGAGTCCAGTCTGTGATATATTCTGTAACAGAGACCTTCTACCATCCCAGTTGCTTTAAATTCAACAGAAGGAGTAGTAATTGTGTTCGCATAAGAGAATTAATATTGCTTGGACTCAGAAATGCTTCTGTCCCACACTGTCGGGGCTAATGTATGACCTTATGTTTTAAAAAATACAACCGCCTCCAGAGCTCCAAAAAACGTAAGACATGAGCTAGCGTCTGTGTCTCAGTCATCTTAGACATGATCTTTAACGTCACAGAGGGCAATGACACAAAACTGGTTCAGTTCTTGCCACATAAGAGCTACGGAAACGCAGATCATCAAAGTTTTTAATGGTACCAGTGCAGAGTTAAATGACCCTTCTGGCAGCAGAACGCTGGGTTTCCCTCTGAGCAGCATTAATGTAGGAAATCCAAACAGGCGAGCCGCCAACGGGGTCATTAAACTAAATAAAAAACACATCACCAGCATCCCCACAAATGAAGATAATTTAAGTACCACTTAGGATAGGAGACCTGCTCTCCATGATGTTTCCAATGTGACCAGAGATGAGAGAAGAGTAACGTGATATGCTGCAGAAAGGAATGTTCATTTACTAAAAAGAGCCTTTCCATTATGGCCCACATATCAAAAACATCCCTGCATTCCACAATCATGTCATAATCTTGCCACATAACATTCAATCAAGGCAACAGCTTGCCTGTGCCCAGAAAGCAATGGAACCATATGAGAAATGACTGCAAAGGTATCACTGGAATTTAGTTCAATCCTCAAAACACGGATGTTGAAAGGAATGCTTCAACTCTCAGGCAGCAGGTGCCCTGCAGACAGGGACCGCATGGATAAGGCACTCCAAAACACAGACCAACATCGCCAAGATAAGATTTCGGATGATCTGATTTTTCGAATGGGGTGATTTCCACCTCCCACAAAAACGTAGCCATTAAACCAAAATGGATATCATCGCACCTGGAATCCCAATTCAGTAACCTAGTTTGACTGAGTTGAATTTAAAGTGCAGCAGCAACTGCAAAGTTGAGATGTCAATGTGTACTCGTCTACACGGTTCACTGATAAGCCTGGGCTCATCGGTTAACCCACACGGCTACAACCTCCCCACCACCCCCGCTACTGCCTCCGTATCAGAGGGTGGAGGGAGGTGGAAGCCAGGGTGCATAGGAAGCCAGCTCCCACGAAGCTGCCTCACCCCCCGCTGCCTCTCACAGAGGCAGCAGCACAGGGGAGGGTGGGCAGGAGCTGATGCTTGGGGGGGAACTGGCTTAAAAGCCAACTTCCTGCAAACAATGGCTCCTGCGGAGCTGCCTGCCCCCCACGCTGCCCCCCAGTCTGATAAAGAGGTAGCAGCGTGGCAGGGGAGGGGGAAACCAGTACACAAGGGAAGCCGCTTTCAAGCCATCTCCCCATTCCTGTATCAGAGGCAGCAGTGTCGGGGGGGAGCTGGGGCTCGTGGGAAGCTGGCTTAAAAGCCAGCTCCCTACTGCCCCCCTGCATGTAAATACATAATCACTGAAAATGTCAGTGGTTATACATTTACAAATATGAATATAGTTTAACATCCCTCTTGCACAGAAGATATGATATGATCTGGTTAGCTCATTAGCGCTGAAATGCAATAGAAAGAGACAGCCAGTGCAGTGGGATTCTGAAGAGTTTTATACTCTGTGTACTGTCCCTCTAGCGTGCGCATCTCTTATGTAGGAGAGAAGTGAAATATTTTTTCTCCCCTTCTCTCTCTAGTGAGAACACTTAGTGGACAATACAGGCCTGGTGCTGTGGAAAATAACGGAGTGAGTGCATCCACTCAATTATTTAACACGGCTGAGTAACTTCAGTCCTGTCAGTTCAGAAAACCTCTCTCAGTCGCAGTCACTACACAGAACTATTTCTGCACAGGTGGTTGTGGTGGTCCGTTTCCTCCTTATTTCATCAGCTAGCACAGCCCAGTCTGCCACCTGGTGGGGCTAAAAACCCCACACCCTTCATCCCACTCCATGGAGGAGAGTGGAACCCTGTCAGACTTTTCATAGGGCGAGTGTAATTCAACGTATGGGGCCAGATTCACTCTCAGGGTGGCTGGGTTGCTGGTGCCCGTTCACACCGTGGTGGAAATCTTTTGGGGCAGGAACTCTGCTGGAGGTACAGGGACAGTTGTGGGAGACGAGGCATCAGAGGCCAGAGGGGACAGCAAGTCCACCAACTCAATTACTCTCTGTGACGAAGCTCCCAGTGGGGGAAGCTGCAGCAGCTTGGAAGCTTCCCATTCACCACAGACAAATGTGGGGGGAAGGCCCTGGGGGCGAAACACTGCCGAAGGGGCTGAGATGGGAGGGGGCAGGCTCGGCCCTGGAGAACAAACGCAGCGAGCAGACTGGCGTGGGTGCGTATGCCCTCCCTAGCTCTTCTGCAGCCAGCCTAGAGTCAGTCCTGTCCGTGGGACAGACAAGTGACAGCTGTGCCACCCTTAAGTAAGGGGCACTGGATGTGGGGCAAGAGTCCCAAGTCAAGCAGGGACAGGCGCCAATCCAATGACTGGCCAAAACATTTGAAAACTGTATTTTATTCTAGCCTCTATTTGTTAGCTTAGCACTGTGGTCACCCCTCATGTTCTGTGGCATAACCCCCGATTTCCATACAGCTTTCAAGAAACAGCTAGCTAGTCTATTCATAAATGTATCAGACAGACACCTCTTAGGTATGGTCACATACCCAAGGGGATACCCATACGGGTGTAATCTTTGTACCATGTCTGTCTCCTCTCTCCACAGAGCTATATGACCTTTGTGGATTCTGCTTTACCAGCTAGCTTGGCTCAATCACCAGATCAGTTTTGTTCGGTGCATTTGCCTGTTCACATTCCCCTTAAGGTAAAACAATCATGAATTAACACAATACACCCTATTAATAATGAATTAGTAAGATGGACAGCAAGACATGAAAACAATGCAATGCCCACAATATGGCCATTTCATACAGCTTATTTGACTCTTATAGAACAGCCTGATAGTCAGCAGAGGATCCCTGTCTAAGTTTGAAAGCTTACCAACAAGAAGTTGATACAATAAAAAATATTCCTCTGCCCACCTTGTCCAGCAATCAAGAGTCAGGTCAGTGAAATAATGGGACCAACTGCCTCTATAACAGGAGACGAACCACACCTTGTGTTACAGTCACACCATGCTCTCTGAAGATCTCCCTGCCACCTCCCTTCCCAGCTGCTTCTGTACCAGAACATGCGTAACAATGAACATTTCCACACGTGTCTTTCTTTCTCACCTGATTGGATACTTCTCCCCAGGGTCCCTTCCCAAGTGGAAGAGCAGAGGCAATTTGGTGTGCTCCTCCAGAGTATGGGTTGTTACTCCAGAAATGTTCTGCCCAGGACAGAAATCAACACCCTGCATCAGAGAGAGAGAGAGAGAGAGAGAGAGAGAGGTGGGTCATTGGGAATGTGAGATGAGAGAATGGGTTTGAGCAGAACAACATATGAAAACATGAATTCCTCAGCTATCGAGACTTTTATGGAGACTGCTTTCCCCACTCTCCCGTTACTAACTGGAACAGTTGTTTGGTTTTGGTTTTGTTTAAAGTTCTAAACCAGAGTTGATTATGCAGCCTGGATTCTGTTCTTATTTATGCTGGTGTGAAGAAGGTAACTCTACAGGAGCTGATATTGTGTAAAACTGGAGTGAGAACTGAAGCAGGAGTCGCATTTCTGTGCTATTTAAAAGCAGAAACCATCTCTATAAAATATTCATTAAAATGAAATGGCAAATGAAAGACAAAGGGGAGGTCATTTAATCAGAACAACTTTGCACACGGAAAGCGCCTCCTCTCTTCCATTACTGCAGCACAGAGACGAGTAGATGAGTTCCCATTGGCTGGTGACAATGATAGAAAGGGGGGAAAAGCCCAATAAGATTAAAGGGCATAATCCCAAGAGACAACATGCTACTACAACTGCTGCTGGTTTCTATGGGAGATGCAAGAGCTCAGCATCTCTCTGAATCAGGCCAGAAGGCACTGAAGGAAGCTATACATTTTAATTAAAAAAAAAAAAAAAAGATGTTTGTCCTTCTGATGTCCAGCTTCTGGAAGCACTGGTGTTAGGGTTATTAGTGGCAGGTAGGCTGGAAGATCTGCATTAGGTCTGGAAAGAGGCCAATGGATGCAAAACGTGGGATTTCCCCAGTGGTAGCAGTCTGTATGATGGCTACAAGTATCTGAACATTCCAGTTGCTAACATCAATGGGTTAAATCCTCACTAGCCAACCTAGCGACATCCAGAGCTGTCTGTTTGGAAATCCAGAGCAGTTAGCTCTCTGCATCTGTGCATTTGTATGCTTTGCCAGGCTGTGTCTCCTCTCGACTCCAGCCAATTATTAGCCCGATGTCAACTCCCTAATAACCTAGAGCTTGGCCTACTGTCCTACTGGCTAACTGAACACTTTTAGCTCTGGGAATAGCAAAAAAATTTAAGTGCCAATTTCACTGAAGAGAAAATAAAGCAGGGGGCCCCACAGACTAGCAAGAGCTAGCACCTAATGGACTTGTTAAACCTCACAGGTTTGCAATTCCAGCTAACATGCTGTGCTATTAACAGTACTTCATAATGCCGAGACATGGACAGAGACCCAGAGAGAAGGTAAATGGTGATATTTAAATGGAGGGGGGGAGGGGGGGAGACCAGCTGTACCATTTGCTTATAAAACAAAAACTGAAAGGCTCTCCACAGATGTTAGGATTTGATTGGCAAACAATTTTCTAAAAATATCCTGTATGTTTTTAATGGACAGCTGGTCAGTGGAGCAGTTAATATTCTGCTTTTCAATAAAGCAAGAAGGTTAGAAGCCCATGAAATCCCATTTATCTGCACAGAGCTATAGATTCCTGAGTCAGTGGCTGGAAAAATAAGAGTTGCTTGATAGGTTGTAGCGGGCAACTAATAATGGACTTTAAATGGATACAAAAATGATTGACCTTTTAACCTTCTCATACCATAGAACACGGAGATAGAATGTGGTTTTAATAGTGGAAAATAGAATTTAACTAAAAAAAAAAATACTTGGAACACTTAATGGAAAGGTATCAAAGCCCAGATATAACATACAAATTATAATTTGGATGCAAATCAAACAAGCTATTTAATTAAGAGCCTGCTAATTGGTGCTCTGGTCCTCGATTGCAAATGTTTTAGTGTGAGGGAAGAATTTATTCTCTTGGGCATTTGCGTCTATGTTTCTCTTCCTATAAGAGAAGCAAATGGTGAAATGTAATTCTCATAACAGGGGCTCCAGAACCAGATTATATCCCCCAGATTCCTGAGAAATAAGAGGCTTCAACGAAGGGGTCTCAGAACCCAAAAAGAGCGCGGCCTGTCCCCTAGCTTCAAAAGCCAATTCCCTCTTCAAATCTCATTTACTAGAGGGAAAAAGAAAATCCCTCAAACATAACATTCGGTGACATTGATAAATAATACCCAGAAAATGTGGCTGAAACTACCATTTACACTCAAAGGCCTTTCAATTTTATCTCCACATGTAAAAAGTAAAATACAAATCATTCTCATGAGGTACTGAGTGACATCAAAATCCAGTTGTAGCCCAGAGAGGGACTCAAAACTTTCCGACATGAATATCTGCTACCCTGCTACTAAGTAAAATAATATTCCTGCGCCACCTCCGCTAAAGGCACCGCCCAGCGTAACAACCGCAAAACCAAAATGCAACATCAACAGCTAAACACGACCCTCCTCGAAGGCCTCAGAGCCAAGGGAAATGAGCCTGGAGTAACAAACACCCAGGGTCATCTGAAGAAGTGGGCCGTGCCCACGAAAGCTCATGATCCCGTCTACATGTTTTGTTAGTCTGTAAAGTGCTACCAGACCATTTGTTGTTTTTTTAAATTTATCCTGTACAGACTATCCAGCAAGACAAGGTTCCTGCGCTTGGTCCCATGCCATGACGAGCTTTCAAAACCAAAGATTGGCAATTTAAACCTTCAAGCCTCTACCTTCAAGCCTCAAGCCAATATGAAGAAAGCAGGCACATGCAGCACACACACTTCCACTTGATTCACGAGTCAAGCAAACCAGAGCCCTGTCTGCAACTGAAAGACCCAGATCCTGAATGCTAGCGTGGCCCATCATCCTCAAGAGTTTATGCACATCGATCTGACTGCAGGACTGAGGCTAGAAAACTACTCTAAAGAACTGGCTGAATCCGAATCTGCTTTATACCATGTATCAGTACAATACAGAGCCAGATGACTGAGGACACATCCCCGGCCATTGGACAGGTGAGGAGGTCTGATGGCATCAAAGATTTTGTCAGAACAATTAATTCATGCTGATGGGGAAAAGTGTTGGTTACAGACAATGCCTTAAACTCAATTTTCGGATTAAAATGGACTTTTTTGAGCCTCCTCTTGATGGAAGTCATAGTACCGAAAACTGACATTATCTGAGACACCAGCAGTGTCAACGCCCAGTTTCGGAGGCAGTAAACCAGCTTATATTCTGCAGGAAAATCACTTTATTATTGAAATATCATAACGGTAATTCTGCCGCCTCTTGCATTTTGTAAATTCAATGCTGTGTGCAGCTCCTGAGAAGGAAACTGCACAATATCCTAGCTGAATAAACAAAGTCAAGGACCCGCTGTCTGTGTTGCTTTCCTTTGCCAGAGCAAAGAATCTTTCATCAATGCTGCTTGAGATTTGGGAAGAACCTGCAGGAACAGACAATCCACACATTTGCACATCCAGAAGGTGCCCTTGGTGCTTTGGGAAAGATGCAGATTAGATTGTGTATGCTGTTGCGGTGGAGTGAGGAGAGGAGAGGCAGGAACAAAGTACAGACTATCCCTAGACCTTCCTTTATCAGGAGGCAAGGAATTGCTACTTGGCATTCCTAATGCACAGAAGATTCTTCTGCCGTCACTGTCCAAGCTGGAGTGAATGCTGACGGAAACAGACATGACTGTGAAGACGACGACGATTCCTTCTTTTTTTGTCTTACTGGTGAAGATATTTTAGGGAATGGGAAATCATGTCCCTCTTTCAGGATGATTTCCCAGCCTTCAGGAAATAAGATTATTTTCTACAAGGACAAGGCCTTAGAAGCTAAGAGTTTTGCAGATACAGTGGGCCCAATCCTCAGCTGGTGTAAATCAACAGAGCTTTGAGTTACCCCAGGTGAGTATCTGGCCAAGATACTCTGATAGTCTACAAGAAGTCCTGTGGTACTTTATAGACTGACGAAGTGGGTCTTTGCCCACAAAAGCTTATTCTCCAATAAATCTGTTAGTCTATCTGATATTCTAGATGGCCTTGTAAGCAGCATCTCTTAAACATGAACGTCACACAGGAGAAGACTGAAGAATCCCTTTTAGGGAGTGGGTTGATCCAATTCCTTCCCTCCCCACAACCAACAAAAACCATCATTGGATTTACTATATTGTTTCCTGAAACATGAGAGCCTTTTTCTAACAATGTGCTATTAACCGGTTATTGATTCCATGAACAATAGTTTACTCCGGACATTATGTGAGGTGAGATACAGGCAGTCCCCGGGTTACGTACAAGATAGGGACTGTAGGTTTGTTCTTAAGTTGAATCTGTATGTAAGTCGGAACTGGCGTCCAGATTCAGCCGCTGCTGAAACTGACCGCCAGTTCTGACTTACATACAGAATCAACTTAAGAACTCCAAGCGTCCCCAAGTCAGCTGCTGCTGAAACTGATCAGCAGCTGATTCCAGGAAGCCCGGGGCAGAGCAACTCTGCCTCGGGCTTCCTGTAGTCAGCGCTGGTCAGTTTCAGCAGCGGCTAAATCAGGAAGCCTGGGGCAGAGCAGCTGGAGTGTTGCTGGGTTGGTCCAGTAGCGCCCAGAGCGGCACTACTGGACCAACCCAGCAGCACCCCATCTGCTCTGCCCCAGGCGTCCTGATTCAGCTGCTGCTGAAACTGACCAGCAGCGGCTGAATCAGGACCAGAGCAGCTGGGGTGCTGCTGGGTTGGTCCAGTAGCGCCCAGAGCGGCGCTGCAGGACCAACCGGCAGCACCCCAGCTGCTCTGCCACAGGCGTCTGGAGAAAAGCCTAGTCTGCTGGGGAGGGGCGGGGGGGGGGCGTACTAGCTGCGCCCCCCCCACCCCAGCAGACTAGGAAGACGTGGGCGGCGGACCGAGACGCACCGCGGTCCCGCCGCCTGGGTCCTCCGCGGCTTTGTTCCCAGTCTCCCTGGTCCCACCGCCCGTGTACTCCGGGGCAGCCCCGTTCGTAACTGCAGATCCGACATAAGTTGGATCCGCGTAAGTCGGGGACTGCCTGTATACATTTACAATAACTGGGAGCTCACAAAGGAGAAAGGTAATTGCTTGCATTTAGACAAATTCTCCGATCTTTGCACACTTGTAAGAACACAAGGGATGTGTCTACAGCTAGTCACAGTTCTGAGCCTTGTTAGAAAGGACCAAGTAAAGGAGCAAAGAGCATCAGATTACTTGCAAAGAGCAACCAGAAACATCTCTGCCAAGGCACCAGATCTCCTCTTGTGCCACTGCACAGCCCTGTATGTTGTAAAAGAAGCTTTGCTGAATGACTTGGATTTCCTCTTATAACAAATAAAAATAACCCTTTCCCCCAGACAGGAAAAGTGGACTTTTAAGGGGGCAAGAGTGCCTGCCCCTCCCATCCGCCTGCTGTAACCTGATTTTTTCCCCCCTCAGCGAGAGCTACCTCCCGTTGATTATACCGCTTGTGACTCGATTTTCAGAGCAAATGGCCCACAGATGTTATGTCAATAAAGACATGAGACAAATACAACAGTTCGCCATTGTGGGCTCCTAGCCAAGTGATGGAATCAGCACTGTGTTAATGTAAGCCCTCTGGCGATTCATCTCCCTGGCACGATCCCAGATCCTTCTGAATTCACAAGCGACTGTGGATTACGATAGTGGCACAGCAAACACCGGACTGTGTCTCCTTATCATGGGTCCCTCATTCCAATGCTCAACACACACAACAACCAAGCAAATATTCGTATTAGGGAAAACCCAGCTTGTCTGAGGCCGGCATTCCCAGCATGGCAGCAGTTTGCTGTTCCTCCTCGTCCTTGCCACAGCCCTGGACAGCAGCAATTCTCCCTCATGGCATTTCTGAGCAAAAGCCTCCAGCACTGGAGCTCGGAGTGACCGAACACCTGAAAATGCTGGTGTTAGTTTCTCTTGGCAGCCGTTTCAGCCCTGTTGAACAAAAAATCGCTTCTAATGTGTTAACTGTCTGGAAGGGACCAGAGAAAAGGGGCAAATCGAAAAGCCTCCATCGGCTCTCAAGCAGAAGCGATCGATAGCTTGCTCATATGCTCAGAGGACCACAATCAAATGTCATTATTTGTGAGGTTCTACTTGACTTCACATCCCCCCTCACAGAAAAGGGTTTATCGATTCCTTCATGTTGATGAGAAGGGCAATCAGAACAGACCGCAGCACAAATAACCCCTTTGGCATTTTACAGTGAAACAATAGGGTGTGTTTGTGTACGTACACACACACACAAACACACACACACTCACTCCCTTTATGAAAAACCACTGACAACCACTAACAAGTTTCTAAGCTGACAGCAGAGAGGCTGAAGTTTATCAGTCACAATGCACTAAACCAAAGGGCTTTTAAAAAATATTTTTGCACAGATCCAGCCAAGGTCATGTCCCTGGTGCTACCAAACAGCTACGCTCTACTGGACAGACCCACTTCCTCAGATCAAATAGTGGAAGAAAATAGTCACAACCATATATACCAAAGGATACAATTTAAAAAAATGAACACACATGAAAAGGACAAATCACATTACCATCTTGTTAGTCTTTAAAGTGCTACATAGTCCTGTATTTTGTTTCAGCTACACTAGACTAACACGGCTACATCTCTATCACTGCTCTGCTGGAGTGAGCTGAGGACTAGGCAGAAGGAAGGAGCTTTAACCTCTTGGATGCTTAAGTTCTTGCTACCTCTAATGAAGCACAAAAATTGAGATTTTTGGAAGGAACCTAACTCTCAAAAAAAGGAGGGGCAAGCAGATTCCTTCAGAAATCCCCCAATTTTCCCCTTGGTTTCCCTCCCCCAGGCCCTGCATAAAGCTGATCTGCCCTCCCTGTAAGAGAGGGATAAGTATAGCTCCCAACTTGAAAGGCCTTCAGTGCTGCTCTTGATCAACTGGCCAGGGCACCATGGGGGCAATGCAGAGCACAGGGGCTTGTGTATGGCAGAGAGGGTCGAGTAAACTTGCCTGTCCTGGAGCTGCCTCTTTTCACGGACACCTTCTGGGCTAAATTCAGTGTGACAAGCGGTATGTGATAGACACACAAGTGATAGACATTCCGTGGTTGTGCAGAACACATACAATTTAAATGTCATAGGGATGCAGCAGGAAAAGCAACTGTAAGGTAAAGTGGTGGAGTGGAGTGGGAGAGGGGCATGCTCTGGATTACACTTAAATTGGTTTTCCTGGCTACATCTCCCTTTCTGCCCCCTTACCCTGTAAATTACAATTCTTCCGTACAAGCACACAATGCCAACTGGGTGCAACTCCTTTATTACAAAGCAAGGAGGGACTACTGGGATCATCTACTCTGACCCACTGCAGATCACAGGCCTTCCCTGAATTTGTTCTTGTTTGAACGACTGTGCATATTTTAGAAAAACATCCAAATCTTGATGATGGAAAGCCCACCACATCCTTTAGTAAATTATTCCAGTGATTAATTAAGCTCCCTGTTAATAACTTCTAGTCTAAATTGGTCTAGTTTCAATTTCCAGCCAAACTACATGACCGAGCGTCATAGAAGCCTCTGACCAATTTGCCCCTGATGTGTAGTGTACACACGGTGCTGTTCACCTGGCAAGACCAGGTTACAGTCTATGGAACAGCCTATGTTCTGACAGCCATAAGCACCAAAGCAAAGGATTCTCAGCAGGTCGAAAGCAGCATAGTTCACTGATTTCAATGGAGCCATTCCACTTACCAGAGCAGAAAATCTGGCCTGTGCCTTCCAAGTGAATCTGGTTACAGGTTTCTGCCGCACCACTGCAGCAAAGCAATGCATGCAGACCCTGCTTCCTCTGCTCCCAAAGCTTCTTTTTAAACTCCAGGGTGTGACGACGTGTTGGGGTTCCCCCGCCTCCTGCACCCCCGTAATGGCACGAACAGACTCCACCAGCCGGTAGAACAGAGGGAGTTTATTGCTTCTCCAGGATACAGCACAGATGTCATCTGGTTGCAGGGCAGGCCTAGGATGCCTCAGCCCCCCTTGAGATTGGGGGGGGGGGGTCTCGGCTCCTAAACCCCCAGCCTGTTGCCTAGGCTGCTTCCTCCATGATGCCAGACAGAGACTAACCTCTCTTCCAGCCCTGCCCCCCCAGCCAGGGCAGCATTCCCCCTTCCTTTGTTTCTCTCCCTGGGGGGTAGCCGGTCGGACAGGTTGAGAGACCCTCTTTGCATAATGACTCATCCCCTGTCCTGCTGGGCCATGGTACCGACAGCAGCCAGTGGGGGGTCACCCACAGCCCCAGCATAGCAACCAGCCAGGTACCCCCACTACGTCACACAGGGGTAAATAAAGTGCTTTTCCTGCACAATCATGCCTTTACTGACTCACCAATGAAGTCTGAGACTACAGAATTCTTAAACGTCTCCATGTCTCCTTTTCCCCCTCCCCCCCAGTCCAAAACCAAATCTAACTCTGGAATACAATCCATATTAAATCTCAAGTTATTTACAGATATAAATATATTCCCTCGGTAAATTCACTTATCTCTATCCTAGTCATCAGCTCCTGGATGTCAGACAACTCAGACTGCATAAATACAAACCATTTGTAAATCACAAAGGCTTTTTTACTGTGCAGCGATGGCAGCTAGGTAAATGTTCCTAATGTGAGCGACCCATGTAATTTACAAGCAAGAGTGGTGTGTGCCATCAAGTCCTTAGCCTCACTTACTTCTGCTGAGTGGGTTCATATTTCTTTCCCGTATGCTATTCAAGGGAGTAGCTGTTCATGAATACAAGTTATCTAAATAATCAAGTAGAAATAACAGGGAAGATAACACCAAATAGTTACGCAATGATTTATGGGAGGAAGCAGATTAGAAAATACTAGGTTTGGATGATAAAAACAAAACATAAAACAAACCATTTCTGCTTTGTGACTGATGACATGAATTTTAATCCCAAACTAGAATGCAGGTGATGGAACCAGTTACAGTGCATTAATGTCATAAGACTTTAATAAAGCACAGAGACTATAAACTGGTGGACTGCTGGCCTTGGATCTTTGCTGTGTAAATATCCCAAGTGCCATATGGGGAGCAGCATGCACAACCAAGTTATCTCCTGGGGTTAGCCTTCTGTAAGCTTCTCCTCTGTGCTACATTATACACCTACTTTATTACTTCGCTCCCTAACGCTGCAATCAAGCAAGCAGCTTTCCAGGTTAGAGGCTAAAATTCCTTAACTTGCACAAATTCTTCTTAACCTAGCCTGACTGTGAAAAGTATGGAGGTGCTCAGAAGAATCACATGGGACCAGAAAGATAACAATGTGATATTTTCCAGCCCTACATCAACTGGAATCTGGTTTGTTCAGTGGCATTTACAGGTATAAACATCTTAAAAAGCACACACACTATGCATTACAACTGGTGTAAGTTGTCTATATTTTGATCTGGTGGGATTCATTTTAAATGTGTAGACGTTGGTAATTTTGACACAAAAAAATTGGTCAGTAATGGCATGAATGCAGCCTCATAAATGCAGTTCCCCTGCCCCTGCAGCGATCCAACGTCACTGCCCTTTTGGCAGTGCAACGAGCCCTTTGCAGCCCTGCTACCAAGGGAATGAGTGGGGGGGACATGACTAATGTTCCCTTTAATTTTTCCCATCCATGTGCAGAATAAATTTTGTTATGTGCACCAAGGCATGTGTGGCGGTGCACCATCAGTAGAAACACAGGCTGCCGACCGTGGGCGCCCTGCTAATCATATGGGCAGCATTTGGATCTCTCCTGGGCAGCAGCCCAAGCACTCAGCTTAGAAGGAACACTGGTCACAACAGCTCAGCTGCACAGAGCTTCCTGCCTGGGGACACTGGATCCCTGCAGGAGCAAAGTGTGGGGGAGGCTGGCAGGGCAGCATCGGGGCTGGAAGTAGAGGGCTGCTGCACTGCCTGGCTTGAGGTAGATTCTATTATGCAGTGTGTTTACAGTTCAGTGCCATGGCTCTCAGCACCCCCACTGTACAGTTTGTTCCAACCCTCCTGCAGGGCAGGGCAGAGACTCTCGGCCAGGCCTGTGAGGGATGAACCCCCAGCTGTGGAAGAGGTCACCATACTGCTGAATGACTGCTCAGGGTCAAAGCCCTTCACAGAAGGGTGGCCTCCCTGCTGTCCTGCCCTCCCAAGATCGCAGCCTTCCCCACACCAGGCACATGAAGGGAGAGGGCATCACCCAGCCTGAGAGAAGCCGGAGAGTCCTCTGCAGCTCTGCTGTCATGGCCCCACTCGCTCACCAGCCAGGAGTGCGGGAGCTGTCCCTAGGCCTCCCATGCAGCCAGGAGGGATGTTAAAATAGTTCGTTGGTTCAGCACTAGTGTTTAACCTGTTAACTTAGGGCCTAACATGTGGTCCCGCCACAGCTGTGAGGTCCAGCGCTGCAGCTAGGGCTGCTTCAACACAGCATGGCCTGCCAGAGTTCACTGGCAAGACACAATTAACCAGTCAACCGGTAAGCCTCATGCTTACTAGTATCCTTACCAGCTAACTGGTTAACATCCATAACAGACATGGGCTCCTCCTCCTGTATAGAGAGTCCTGGCCAGATGGTCTCTGCTCCAAGCCAAGACCTCAGCCTCCCGCGAACCTTGCACCCATGTTCTGGGCCTCTCAGTGGCACACGGAGCCCTCTTTGGCTGCACCCCAATCCTAACCCGACCCTGCCCACCATTTAATATCCTGAAAGAGTAAAAACAGAAAGAAAAGAATTGAATTCGGACAAGACTATTCATATTTAGTAATTTTCCATTCTGCCAATTAAGAAGAGTCTTTCAAGAGCGAATGGAGGTTTGGCTGAAGCATAAAACAATGAAACAACTCTACCAAAATTACAAGATACTAAATTATCCATTAAATAAACCTCTTGAAAACAAACAGAGCTGTTTTGGCATATCTGGCCAACCACAGGTCTGTTTTAAATGGTTGCAATTCCAATAAAAATGATGGAACTATATCAGCTTTCACCAGATCTGACTTTGGCCCCATCATCCTTATGCATGAAAGGCTTCCAAGTTCAAAGGGGGTTGACTACGTCTCCACATTTGACTCAGATAATCACATAATGAGCCAGTCAGGAGACCCCACCATTAGAAAGGGTAAAAATGCACCTTTAGCCAAAAGCCCTACTGGCTTGGCAAGGCAAACTCGTGTGTTCTGTCAACAATCAGGATTTCTAATGTCACTCTAGAGCCGTGGTCCCCGCTATGGCGCCCGCTGGGCCATTTATGTGCGCCCGCAGAGCAATCTGGGCTGGCCCCGCCCCCGGGTGTGCAGCAGGTGCCAGCCCCGGGCACATGGGCGGCCCCTACCCCGGGGTCGCGGTGCGTGCCGGTGCCGGCCCTGGCCCCGGGCGCGCCGCACATGCCGGTGCCGGCCCTGGGCGCGCGACACCTGGGCGGCTCCTGGCCCCGGATGCACAGCGCATGCCGGTGCCACCCCCGGGTGCGCGGCGTCTGGGCAGCTCCTGCCCGGGGTCGCAGCACATGCCAGCGCTGGCCCCGGGTGTGCGGCGCATGCTTGGCCCCAGCCCCAGTCACGTGGCCTGTGAGCGGCCCCGCCCCCGTACGCCCAGCGCGTGAATGGCCCCGCCCTCAGGCAACCGGCAGCCACAAAACGTTGGGGACCACTGCTCTAGAGTGTATTAAAGTCCACTTGCAATAAAGCCAGCAAGCAAAACTGGCCCCTCCTACTCTACCAAGAGTATTGCAACCATAATGCCAATATTACTGATAACAAATATCAATGTTACTGATCACAAAGAAGTAACAGCAAGCAGGAACTGTGTAGCGGTCATGTCTGACTAGCTTGCAAATAAGAAAACAAACACCAGAACTGTAAAAATATTCTGTATTCTGGCTGATTTTAAACTCGTGAGGGTTATAATTAACGTCTAGAGGACATGAGAGGAACAGGAGCAAACTTCTGACCCAGCTTCCTCTGCATGTTGTTAATGGCTGGTCTGTCCACTAATGTGCTCCAATTTTACCCACATCAACCACATGTGATACAAGCTGCAGGAAAGCAAGTGAATTTTTAATCATGTCTCTGATGTACAGCATAATTACGGACTTTAATCAGCCAGCAGTTAAAGACTTCGAAAGAAGAAATATTCCTTAATTACACTACTGCCACTGCTCACAGTGGGAGAGTCTTTGAAATGAGTAACAGGTCTCCATTACCACAGCTACATACATAGGCAGACATGGGGAAACAGGGCTAGATCAGTGCTTTTTTTTCCTCTGAACAAGGTACGCAAGAGCGTGTGTGTGCTCATCTCGCAATGGAGAGCCGTTACTCAGATCTGACATTATCTTCTGTACACGTGGGAAGTGTACAGCTGTGCATATGCGCACCCTTTCCCAGTGTTCCCCCTCATAGAGCGAGAATCTTCCACACACTGACTCTCCTGAGACATAGCAGCTTTATTCACATACACTTGTATGCAACTATGTTGCGTCATCCCCTTCACCAAGGGTTAATGATATCAAGTGTGCGGTGCATTTTTGGGGCCCAGTTTTCCTTCCAGTCAATAAGTCTCTCTGGTGCCATATCAAACTGCAACTTGGACTCTTTGAGCCTTACAGTCTATGTACAACATTTACATTCATGGCTGTAAACGACTCCCTTGATGCTGCCCCCTCCCCTCGCCTTAAGTATACAAACTACATGCTTGTTTTCACATCCGCAAATGCCAGCAGCACTTAGTTCTGCACCTGTGAAGCCCTGAGGACCTACCACACATAACAAATAGTAATAATCTTACAAACAGTCCCCCGTACCACCAGCCTGCTGTTGAAATTGCCGAGAGCTGTGCCACAGCACGTTTACTTCACTTTTAAGGGCAGAATCAGCATGGCACAATTGTAATGCTGCCATTTGTGAAATGCCCCAGAGTTTAGTACCTAAGTTTGGAACAAGAAAAACACAAGATGAGAAAACCAGCAACAGCGTATAACTTATAACAAAGGGGTGATCAACCAGGAGAGGTCAAAAATGTGTTAAGTCTTAGAACGATTTAGGCTTGTGCACGCTTTTGTAAGAGATTAAACATGTGTGCTCTGTTTTCAGCGACTCTTTACCCAGTCAGCTGCTGACAGCTGTGCTTCCTTCCCTCTGCCTGCATTGTTTAGCAAAGCAGCCTTATATTCATTTATATCGGGGGCATTCAATTCAGACGCAGGATCCGCACCAACCACTTAATGTCACACTCCAAATGGAGTGACAGATAGGCTTGCTAAGAATTCAATCAAGAAAAGATGCTTAACATTGGAGTCTAGTAAGTGCTAAAAAACCCTCCAACAGCCCCAAACAACCCAAGCGGAGAAAGTTTTCTGTGATTGCCCTGGAACAACACTGCCATATCTATGGAGGCTTCCTTCCTCCATTCACTTTATTCTACACATCCAGCTGTAACTACACATCAACGTCTCCAGGAAAAGGCTGGTTTAAAATGGAGCGCAGTGACATGCCGGTGATTTCAAATGCCCCTTTAATGGGGTCCCCCCCGCCACCATGAGGAGAATGTCACTGGATGCCCCTGGGAGTGGGGAAAACAAGCGGAAGGGTTTAGTTTATTTTCGGTTACCTGGCTGAACTGCTCCCAGGAGTTGCTCCAGGTCCAATAGTGAGCCTTGTAAAGCCCCCGTCTCACGGCCATCATCTCGTTGCCACGGTAATAGAATATTGGCCTGCCGGGGAAGCAGAAGGGGGAGGGGAAGTGCAGCTGCATGAGCAATGCAATGTGCCCGCACTAGCGCTTCAGCAGGCACCCTGATAAGGGAGACAAACACTTTAATGGAGTCTGACTTCCGATTCAGCTATCAGTCAGGCACAGGCTGCCTGCTAATCGTCTCCGCTGCAAGGTTTTCAATTAACATTTTTTAAAGTGTTCATCAAGTTGAGAGCTCACATTGCGCAAGAATGAAACATTATACAACTGGGCTGCCAGGGATTGTTAATCCTTGAACTATCAGACCCTGTAATTTTCCATAGAGCGTGACGATTTAAACACCAAATGTCTCAGAAGAGTGGGGTGTGTGATGGGGATTCACAGAACATCTGATGCTTGGTCTCCTGTTTATGGCTGGGGACAGCTAGAGAGCACCAGACGACCAGCTGTTTCTGTCACACCGGCTGATTAGCCAGAGAAGAGGGAAATGGCATTGAAGATGCATTCTGCTTTCCAGTGTCCTTTCAGAATGCACCCAAATCACAGCCGCGAGCACTCCAATGTGCTTTATTTTCCATCCCCATCAACGGCTCAAAAAGCCTTCCCTTTAACCTGGCCTAACGTAATTCTGGAGGATACCTTTGTCAAATGACCGTGGTGCTCTTAATTTAGGGAGCACGCTGGGGATATATTTGGAAAATATATTCCATTCAGACCAGTTAATGGTCTGTGCCACACTTTCAAAAAAATCCTATGGGAAGCTCAGTACTGGTCCCCTTTTCCTTTTGGGTTCACTGGCAAAATGCTCCATTGCTCTTGGAATGGAAGATAAAACAAAACCACCCAATTGCTATAGAACTGAAGCATCTACAGAGGGCAGGCTGAGTTGGCAGCATTCCTCATGCAAGGACTTCCAACCTGGTCAGCTTTTTCCAATAGTTAAAGGTGGATGACACGATATCAAAAAGTTGGTCATCATCAGTTCTGAGTCTAGAGCTTTGGTTTGGACTCAGAATTCCTATTTCGGAAGAATTATCCAATCTTCCGGTTCCACCGCAAAAACCATAACTGTATGGTAGGAGAAGATGAAAAATCTCCCTGACTGAGGCATAGGAGTGATCTTAGATTCCTTATGTTTTGAGTATGAACTATAGTTTTTATCATGCACAAACAATCATAGAATACTAGGATACTAGGACTGGAAGGGACCTTGAGAGGTCATCTACTCCTTGTATTTATGAGGAGCTTGCGAACAAAGGGAAAAACACAGTCAGCACACAGGGCTCATTCCCTTTGGTCCATTTTGTACACACCAAGAACTCCTAAGGGATAATGGGACGGAGGTGAGAGGGATTGCAAGGACGCAAAACTAGGCCCTCTTCTTTCACACCAGTAAAAAGAAGAGGACTCATCCTGTTCTTCCCCACCCTTATTATTTGTTCCTCAAGGAACTTTCTCTAGTTGGGGTGTCTTTGTGTTAAGTTTTCTGGGTTTTTTTTAAACAATCTTTTCCATCCCCAAACATCTCTATTGTTCCTGCTTTCTTATCCAAAAAGAATGTTAAATCCTAGCCCACTGGAAAATATATTAATGGAGCTTTTGGCTTTGGAAGAGCTGGCCTGGTTCATCTTGTGCATTCAAGTGACAATTATTGTAGAGCAAGTGGCAGAATAATAAAATATTAGCGTCTGCGGTGAAAAAAACCACCTTTGGGTCAATAAAGAACCTCTTCAACCTTAAAGAAATGAAATTATACTAGTTGCAGACTGTGGTGGGTCAGACCCGCCCCCTCCGGAAGCCCCGGGGTCCCCGTTGTGTCCGGAGGACAGGGGCTGGGCGGCACAGGACGCCGCGGAAAGTCTCAGGTGGGGAGCGCCAGGGCCGGCAACAGGCGGCAGGACGGAGAGACAACACCGGTGCGGTCAGGGGCCGGCCATAGTGACGTCACCCGGGATGTCACCCTCATGCGACCCGGAAGTGGCGCGGGGGGATGACGTCAGAGGGGACGTCATCCGGGCGGGGGATTTAAATGGAGGAGCCGGGCCAGCGAAAGGGGGGATCTCCCTGGCAAACAGAGAAGGGGGTGAGCGGCAAGCCGGTCCGAGACTTTGGAGGCCTTGGGGTGAGGCATAACCCCGGGGTCCTCTGACTACCCAGTAGGAAGCACGGGGGAAGAAGCGGCCCAGGGCGGGGGAGTGGACCCGGAGAGCGGGGGAGTTTAGGGGTTTTTCGACCCCCTTCGCTAGGTCGGACCTAGGTCGAACCTTTGGGCCCTGGGTCGGGGTTCGGAGTGAGGTGGGCCCGAACCCCCTTTCCCCCCCCCAGTGGGCCGTCATACCAGTCGGCGTTCAGTCGGGTGGGGATAGTTCGCCCCGGCGCATCTATAGCGCAACCTAAATGTAATAAACTTATAGACACTAACCAGACTAAGTGGGTTTGTTGCAGGGAAACCGGGAGTGGGGTACTCGGGGACAAGGAGAACCCCGTACACAGACATTTCCCAGATCCCATAACACCCTCAATCCGACCCCAGGTGAAACACCTACATTGCTATGCAGGTGCTTTCTGCCCTAATGGGTCCAAACACAGCGTTACTGAATTAAGGTTCAAGGTCAGTACTGAAGAGAACACAGAAGACTCCTGCAAGTGTCCCTGGGCCTTCTTCCATGCTCTCCCCTATTTATGGGACACCCTCTCTGCTGTGTCAGGCTGCTTCCTTCTCCTCCTGGAAACACTCACCTGCCCTACATGGCCCCGGAAAGGAAGTCAAGGATGTCTATTGTCTAATCTTGCCTTGTTTTAACACAGCCCACTCCCTGCTGTCCATTAGCCCAGCTCTTCAAATCAAGCTCAGCCCTGACAAAGGAGCCATACAAGCAGACCCAGAGGAGCAAGAGGGCTTTCAGCAAAGTCCCTTTCCAGGGTCAAGGCCTGTATGCTTTTGTAGGCAGCGGCAGTGTTCTCTGAAGGATCCAAATAGTCTTGCTGCCACACAGCTCTAAATAATTAAACCTCCTCTCCCTAGCCAGGTTAGAGTTCCCAGGATTTATCCCCAACATGACCGCAGGCTGTTCCAGGATCTGTGCTAACCCTTTGACACTTGAACATGCCCATGGAATCCATTTCATGGCAATTTGCTGAGTTTCAAGTAGTCCCACCTGGCTAGCTCCAGCAGGTAATTAGCACAGAAAGTCAATCTCTACTGCTCACCCCGATTCAGCTATTCGGAACACAAAGGGCACCGGGCCAGTTGCAAAAGTAACCATAATTTAAAAAAAGGGATTTTTAAAATAAACAAATGAGTTCTACGCCCGTCCAAGAAGCATGAGGGAGGAGCTGTGAGCTCTGCACTCATAACTAACCTGTCAATTACCCTGCCCTGCCGGATGGCAGGTAAAAGGTCAATACCGTCAACCTGTCTGTCTGTGGGATGCTGCAGTCCCGCCAGGGAAAGGCTGGTGGTGAAGAGATCCATCACATTACCCAGCTGATGACTCACCTGAAATCGACAAGACAACAAAGAGCATTTGCACAGACTTCCCATACAAACTCAAGCAGACGAGGCTGCCTGCTTCCCAGCCGCAAAAGGGCTGCTTTCTCGGCCCCATTCCTTTTTTGCATCTCTTAACATTTCTCACTTGGAGCTTGATCCTTCTCCCATCAGAGTCACATGCAAAGTCCCTATTCGCATCTAGAGGGCTGAACCAGACCCTTCTTCCTTTCATGTTGTTTTTCCAAGGAGTTTTTTTAATCTTCCCCTTTATTTCACTCATTCATTCATAGTCAGGAGTGTCACTTTGGGATGCTTAGCCTCCCCTCCCCCTGGTTTGCACAGGCACAATAGTATTCATGTTGAGATTGAAAAAAGTAAGTATACAAAATTCCTTTGATTTATTCCACTCATTGGCCCCTTCCAGAGCCCTGCAGGCCAGGGGTGAGCTCCCAGGAAGTACAGAGCTGGGCGGATGAGGAGTGACCTTCAGGGACCAATAACATAATTTACAAACAGTTTTCAGCAATTCCTGAATAGAGAAACTGCACTATTTTAGAGTATTTTTATCAAGGAGGAAAACCTACCATTTTTTACTCTAGTGGAGTTTTTAGAGGTTTTTATTTTAACTGATAGCAATTTATAAGGTATTTATAATTCCTTCTGTCTTAATAATTATTCTAAAAACAAGCATCCCACACGATCTTTGTTTTTGCCTATTACCTTCTGACTGATTCGCGCTCTCTCTCTCGCACACACTCACTCTTTCTGTGCTATGCTCCTACATTAGGATACTACCATCTGCCTTGGGAAATTAACCACCGTGGCACAGAGTTGAGGCAGATATTTTAAGTCGAGTGAGAAAGCGTGAGCCCGCCGTGCTAAGATGAATCAGTACCAGATGTAATACAACAGATCCTTCCCAGGCATACTGCGAATTCTGAAATGAGGAGCCAGGAGACGCAATGCAATATGCGTATAGTGGAGAAAAGAACATTTTCTTTCTTCTCCATCCAGGGCAGATCCACATATTCTTCTAAATACCCAGGACACCAATATATCTGTCAAAACATTGACCATCAAAGCCTGACTTATCCACAAATCTTCCTGCTAATAAGTAATGGATCTCCATTTACCAAGCTGACATTAAGACATTTAAATACTAGAGCAAATTCTGATAAGAGGAACAGTACAACACATCAGCACAGTTGTTTTAGAGTCTTCAGCCCTATTAAGGGGAACACACCTTTCTCGGATTTTCTAAACCTCTTGTTCTAAGTGGCTAGGATGGCCAATAGGTTGAAAAAGAGAACATCTAAGAACTTAAGTGGGGAATTAAAAGATATTTCTGAAAATTACAGTATTTTTCTCTTTCCAGAAGCAACAGGCTACAGGCCGTGCTTGCACTAGTAGGGTGGATTAAGCATTTAACATTGCAATGTCACTCTGCTGGATTACAGTTACTTCCTCATTTCTTAACTACTCGAATTCATCACAAAGCACTTAACACTGCGGTAGGATACAGGGATGTAAAAAAGTAGTAAAATAGTCGACTACCCTCATTTCCCTCCCCCCTTTCTGCCTCTATATCAGAGGCAGCAAGGGGGAAAGCGGGGAGCAGGAGCCGGTACTCTCGCTAAATTTAAAAGGGAGAGGTACAGCATAGGACCTGGCGCAGGCTGGAACTGAAGCAGTCCCGGGTCGTGCCGGGTCCCAGACCTACTCTCACTGCGGCTCTGCAGTTTAAATGTAGCAGAAGCCAGGTTGCCAGCTCACCCAGCTCCTACTACATTTAAACCGCCGAGAAGCAGCAGCCCCTTATCGACTAATCGTGGACTTGATACACATTGCATCGATACTTAATTAGTAGGATACGGGAAATGCTTCCCCTGTCCCTACAGAGGAGAAATTGAATGAAAAGCACCAATCATAGGAAGGGATGGGAACGGATACCAGAAGAGCCACACAAATCCAAACCCAAACAAACCCACATACACCATACCAAATCCTACAAACCTCCCACTGCCTTCCACCCCAACTAGTAAATCAGACACCAACTGGACAGTAACTTGCTGCGCATACACAACGGTTGCACACACGCTCCCTGTTCCTTGAATGACGGATGTGCCTTTGTATTGCTGATTCAAACAGGAACACAAATTCTCTAGGGTGGCATCACATACTGAGGTGGGGTGGGGAAGGGTAAGGCCCCATGGGCTCCGTTCTGATGGGTGCTAGTATGTTGCTCCTTACACTCTGCTGTCTGCATGCTACTCCCTTGGGATACACCTACACTGAAAAAAAAATTCACAGCAGCAAGTCTCAGAGCCCAGAGCATTTGACCTAGGCTCTCATGCTATGGGGGCTGAAAACAGCAGTGCAGTCACTTCTGCTTTGGTTGGAACCCAACTCTAAGACCCATGCCCTTCAGTGGGCTAGCATGAGTCTGTTCACTAGGGCTGGGAGGCTAACCCCCTGCTGCAGGGTAGGATACCCGTTGGCTCCTGCCTTGCATGTGTTTTGCAAAAGGCTGTGCACACGGGAAGAGTGCACAGACGTTAAATAATAACAATGTTATCCTCCTTCAAAGAAGCTATCACCTCCATTCCTGACAAAGGTGGACAACTTCACACAAGAGCGTCTCGGATTCTCGCTCCGTTATTTACCTTTTGCACATCACATGCATTGTGAGGCTGGAGAAATGCCATGCAAAGGATTTGAGAGACTAATAAAGGGGCTATTTGGCCCATGATCTAGTTATTAACGTGCCTGCAGCAGGCATGAATGGGACAGCTAGCGTGTAAGACTTTTTGCAATTAGGCCTTTCACGGTTTATAAGGCAAATCCAAAAAAATAAAATCACTTTCCATGTCGCCACTCAATCCAGTCACCTGCATCTTTTGGCTAACAGACAGCAAGAGCCAACAGCCAAGCAGAGACATGTGCCTCTCATACGCTGCATTGTGACAATCCTACGGAGCTACCACTGACTTCTTGTACCGGCCTTTATTAAACATAACCAGATGTAGATGGCTCCCTTTAATCATCCAATTATATGTCTGGTCTCAGACAACATTCTTCCGTGAAGCAGAGAAAACTTCTTAAGGAAATTAAACGCCAGTGCCATAACCACTTGGATTTATCTGTGCTCTGCAGCACCGCAAAGAGGGAGAAAAAAAATAAAAAAGGTTAATATTTATCCCAACTTTGAAGTATTTTCAGAGATTTTTTTTAAATTACCATTTTCTCCTGTCAACAGCACTCTCATTCTAGTTGCCTCTTCCATTTTTTTCCTTAAGAAAAGAAAAATAAAAATCCAGAGAGAGTAACAGCCCAGAGAAAATAAATAATATATAAAAGGAGTGCGAGATCAGATATTCCTCGTATCAGTGAGGAGCAGCTGGCATTAGGGACGTAAGAAGGGCTTCCCCCCCCCCCCCCGCTTTTTTTTAAATCTCAGTGAACACATAACGTCTTTAAGAAAATGAAATCCTTTTGCTGTGGGCCACGTTGCAGGAAGAAATCGTCACCACTGCCGTTATCAGTGCTTTCAAGCTTTAACTCTGAATCAAAGGCGACAATTAATAAAGTCGCCCCCGCTAGGAAAGGAAAGGAGGGAAGCTAAATATTTGAAACTGGGTGAACAAATGTCAGGGTGTTTTTAAATAAAATCCTTTTACAGTTATCACAGCGAGCAGACCTGATATCCCTGTCTAATTCAATTTCAATTTGCGCCCCATGGGAGATAGTGAAGAAAAGGTTGCAGTGCTGTCTTTGGGTTGATATGTTCTTTTCTCCTTCAGGGAGCAGGAACTGGGGAGGGCCGGGGAGGGGGCACGCAGAAAGAGAGAAGGATTCAAATACCAGCAGAATATGAATTTCTTTCAGCTGGATCCTTCCAGAAGGCAAGCGTGATGCTGGGAATGTTTAAATGATGACTTGTTCTGAACTCACCTGGAAAATGGAGCAGGGGAGGAAGCTACGGAAAAGGGTGCTTGTGAGGGAATAAACATACCCACACACGGGGCCAAAGGGAACTGAATTTTCATGCCAACACCAGAAGCAGCCTCCTGTGTCATAGCACCCCATTTCCACCAGCCCTTGCCTATTACTCTACTCATATGCCACTGGAATTGTCCACTTGATTTCCTTTATAAATTCTACTCAACATTCCTTTTTATCTACTATATATTTGAGAGTTGATGTGTCTGTCTGTCCGTGAGTCTGTGTGTTCAAGAACTCCTCCTACACGGTGAGAGCTAGGACCACCAAATTTCCTCTTCTCCTAACTTGAAACAAGCTACGGGTTTGGTTGTGCTAAAGCAATGGGATGTACCTGGAATCCGACTGTTTCTCATCAAACAGAAAGGGAGGGCAGTGGAAGCAAGGAAAGTTATACTCCAGAATGACCATGGGGGGACACAAGCGCGCCAGCCCCAGGTAGCAGCTGCCAGCCGGGCACCGCAGCCCCCACCATCCTGGGGGAGCAATGCTGCCAGCCAGGCAACATGGCCCCCACGCTCCCCAGGAGCATCCCCACACACCATCCAACCCCCTGCCCTGACTCCTGCACCCCTCCCCTCCCGCCCTGACTCCTGCAACACCCCAACTCCCGCCCAGAGCCTCCCCACACCTTCCAACCCCCTGTCCTGACTCCTGCAAACCCATATCCACAGCCCCCCACAGCCCTCTGAAGAACCAAAGCAATGCTAGATAAATCTTCTAGCATGAAATAAAGAAATACGCCCACTGAAATAAAAAAAGCTACAAGTCAGTAAGACCATCAGCATAAGAACATAAAGACCATACTGGGTCAGTGCCCTGTCTTCCAATGTGGCCAATGCCAGGTGCTTCAGTGGGAAAGAAAAGAACAGGCAACCACTGCTCTTGCCCACTCCCGGCTTCTGGCAATCAGAGGGCAGGAACACTCAGAACATGCGGCTGCATTCCTGACCATATTGGCTAATGGTGGATCTATCCTCCATGACCTTACCTAATTCTTTCTTGAACTCTGATAGAGCTCTGGTCTTCACAACATCCCTGGCAAAGAGTTCCACAAGCCAAGTGTGCACTGTGTGAAGAAGCACTTCCTTTTGTTTGTTTTAAACACGCTGCCTATTAATTTCATTGAGTGATACCTCTTACGTTTATACAAAAAAGTAAATAGTATTTCTCTACTGACTTTCTCCACACCCCTCATGATTTTAGAGACCTCTATCATATCCCTCACAGTCATCTCTCTTCCAAGCTGAACAAATCTTTTTCTTTCCTCATACAAAAGCTGTTCTATACTCTTCATCACTTTTGTTGCCCTTCTCTGTCCCTTTTCCAATGCTAACATATTGTTTTTGAGATGGGGTATTACGCACAGTATTGAAGGTGTGGGCCTAACATGGATTTACACAGTGCCACTTTGATGTTTTCTGTTTTATTCTCTATCCCTTTCTTAATGGTTCCTATTGTTTGCTTTTTTGACTGATGCTGCACCCTGAGGGAACTATTCACAATGTCTCCAAGATCTTTTCTTAAGAACATAACAATGGCCATACCGGGTCAGACCAAAGGTCCATCTAGCTCAGGAGCCTGTCTTCCAACAGGGGCCAATGCCAGATCCCCAAAGGGAGTGAACAGAACAGGAAATCATCAAGTGACCCCTCTCCTTGTAATCCAGTTCCAGTCTCTGACAAACAGAGGCTAGGGACACCATTCCTGCCCATACTGGCTAATAAGTATTGATGGACCCATCCCTCCATGAATTTATTTAGTTCTTTTTTTGAACCCTGTTAGAGTCGTGGTCTTCACAACCTCCTCTGGCAAGGAGTTCTGCAGGTTGACTATGCACTGCGCAAAGAAAACCTTCCTTTTGCTTGTTCCAAACCCGCTACCTATTAATTTTATTTGGCAGCCCCTAGTTATTCTGTTATGGGAACAAGTGAATAACTTTTCCTTATTCACTTTCTCCATATTTGTCATGATTTTATAGACCTCTGTCCTATCCCCCCTTAGTCTCCTCTTTTCTAAACTGAAAAGTCCCAGGTTTTTTAATCTCCCTCCATCTGGCACCCTTCCAAATCCCTAATAATTTTTGTTGTCCTTTTTCTGAACTTTTTCCAATGCCAAGATCTCTTTTTTGAGATGAGGTGACCACATTTGTATGCAGTATTCAAGATATGGGCGTATCATGGATTTATATAGTGGCAATAAGATATTCTCTGTCTTATTCTCTATCCCTTTTTTAATGATTCCTAACATTGTGTTTGCTTTTTTGACTGCTGCTGCACATTGAGTGGATGTTTTCAGAGAACTCTCCACAATGACTCCAAGATCTCTCGAGTGGTTAGTCCCCATCATTTTGTATACAGGCAGTCCCCGACTTACGCGGATCCGACTTATGTCGGATCCACACTTACGAACGGGGCTTTTCTTGCCCCAGAGCTCACAGGCGGCAGGTCGCCACCCGTGTCCTCCGGGGCGAGAAAAGCTTCTCCCGGTCTCCCTGGTCTGCTGGGGGGGGTCCAGCAAAGCCGCTGGACCCCCCCAGCAGACCAGGGACACCCGAGCAAAGCCGCCGCCTGGGCGGCTTTGCTCGTTTGCCCGGGAGCAAAGCCGCCCAGGCAGCGGGACTCCCGCCGCCTGAGCGGCTTTGCTCCTGTCCCCCTGGTCTGCTGGGGAGGGTCCAGTGGCTTTGCTGGACGCCCCCAGCAGACCAGGGGGACAGGAGCAAAGCCGCCCAGGCGGCGGGGGTCCCGCTGCCTGGGCGGCTTTGCTCCCGGGCAAACGAGCAAAGCCTCCCAGGCGGCGGCTTTGCTCGGGTGTCCCTGGTCTTCTGGGGGGGTCCAGCGGCTTTGCTGGACCCCCCCCCCAGCAGACCAGGGAGACAGGAGCAAAGCCGCACAGGCGGCATCCCGGCGCCTGTGCAGCTTTGCTCGGGGGCAAAGGAGCAAAGCCACACGGGCGGCGGGGTCCCTCCGCCTGTGCGGCTTTGCTCGGGTCTCCCTGGTCTGCTGGCGGGGGGGGGGGGGGGAGGGAACGCAGCTAGTGCGCCCCCCCTCTCTCCAGCAGACCAGGCTTTTGTTGCGGGACGCCTCGGGTAGAGCAGCTGGGGTGCTGCCGGGTTGGTCCTGTGGGAACCTACCGGGTAGCGCCCCAGTTGTTCTGTCCCAGGCTCCAGATTCAGCAGCTGTTGAAACTGATCAGGCTGATTCCAGGAAGCTGGGGGCAGAGCAACTCTGCCTCTGGCTTCCTGTAGTCAGCCCCTGGTCAGTTTCAGTGGCAGCAGCTGAATCTGGAGCCAGTTCCGACTTGCATACAAATTCAACTTAAGAACAAACTTATAGTCCCTATCTTGTACGTAACCCGGGGACTGCCTGTATATAGTTGGGATGATTTTTTCCAAGGTGCATTACTCTGCATTTATCAACTTTAAAATTCATTTGTCTTTTTGTTGCCCAGTCACCTAGTTTTGTGAGATTGCTCTAAAGATCTTCACAGTCTGCTTTGGTCTTAACTACCTTGAGCAGTTTGGTATCACCCGCAAATTTTGCTACCTTCTTGAATGGTAACAGCTAATTTAGATCTCACCATTTTGTATATATAGTTGGGATTATATGTTCCAATGTGCATCACTCTGCATTTATCAAATTGCTGACCATCAGCAAAGAGACACGGTCATTCTTTGGCAGGGTCAACTCCAGTAGTTTGGCAGGGCTGAGCAGCTGACCGGCTCAGGCCACTGGTAACAAGACAAGGAAACTTTCAACAGCAGGCTACTGCTTTGAACATTGCCTTGGTCAACAGTAATCAAAAGTTGTCACCATCTGATAGCTACTTGGTCACATCTGTATGGGCACTAACACTGAACTAACCTCTCATTCTTCCTTCCAGGTCGGGCTGGGAAGGTAACAGCTTGCACCGCCACTGCCTAGCAGTCGTTCTGCTGGTGCAGAGAAGACCTCAGCTTCTTTCTTTATCGCTTTTGAGGATTAAGAGTAAAGAGACATTTCTTGCAGCCACTCAGACTAAGTGGAACGTGGGCTATTTTGTAGCTTCAACATACGAGATGCAAAAGAGTTAACCCCTCCCCCCCTAAAAAACCAGTCAGAGAAGCTCTCCACCCACTTGTCTAGAGTAGGCAATTGTTGCGAAATAACTATGCATTATAAAAACTATACAGGCTGCTCTAATACCAGAGGGCAAATGCCTAAAAACCTTAAGCAATGCTGTACCTCTCACCTGTGGACAGTGCTGCTGTGGGCATCACACTGCAGGTGCCTTGACTTCAAGAATCCTAGCACAGAAGACCTATTAACATCTGTGTTTATGTATTTATTTATAGATATCACTCAGGCTAATGTCACACCCACAGACCCTGGTTGGAGGCGAGTGAGCTTCTGGAGCTAAATGTATGAGCTACCAGCCAGTTGTAGAGAAGATTCATTTCTCTCTCTCTCTGAGTGGTCTCAGTGACACTAGACGGGACAGAACACCACACACACAACAGATGTGTGGGTTACACTAGCACATCCACAACACAGAAAAAAGCAGCACAGTACGGGCCATAGGTTTGAAAAGCAATCTGAGCCCAACGGGATTTGCAGGAACACGTCTCTCAGGATGAGATGTCTATATGCATAACCATTTGGTGACCAGTTTCCTGAAATGTGGCCAAATGTAGCAAGGAATGAATCATATGCCTACAGTCAAGTGCATATTTAAATGTTATTGAAGTCAATGGGGCAGAGCTGTCAATGGAGCCAGGACAATTTGCACCAGCTGAGGATTTACCTAATCAGAAGACTTAAGTATGTGCTTCAAGTTAATCTTATCCTTAAGAGCTTTTCTACACAGGGGTAGCTTGCCAAACCGGGGCCTGTATGTGTATACTCACGGCAATGTGGTCCCACATTTGTGTGAGCCAATGTGTTAACCATTCATAAATGGTTGATCATACAAATTTAGGTTAAACTTTCAGCCAGTTTCTAAAACAGGAAGCAACTCACCATAAAATACCACACAGACTCCGATCGGTGGCAAAGATTTCTCACTATTGCATGAAACATCTAGCTATTCTGCAGGTACAAGATTACTGTTATTATTGCTAAAACATTTCTTTGCACTTGCTCCTAATTATACCTTAGAGTTACTTTTTCAGACTAATATACCTGTTCCCATTTATGATGGTTATTTACTTTTGGCACTTGACTCAATCTGTACACAGAAAACAAAATAGTTTCAATTTCGTGTTCTCATGCACTGGTCCAAAGTTACTAATGCTTGACTTGCAGGGACTTCATGGGAACATTGAAATTCAAACAATAAACTGTTTTCATTTCAAACTTTAAAGAATCATAAAAACATTCCTGTTAGCTTTTGTAATGCTTTTAAAAATGACAAGCTCTAACGACCCTCATGCTCCAAATTTTAGCCCAAACCTGAAAGTGGCCCTCTAAATATGCTCTATAAATTATCCGATTTACTTACAACATTGAGAAGGAATGTAAATTAGAAAAATGTTTTATAAATATTTTGTGATCTTGGGCACAGTGTCAAGATGATGAATATCGCTTCTTTCTGAATAAAAGCTATCTACAAAGGAGTAGGGAATGCACATTATTTAACAGGAATCCTACCTCCTGAAGAGTTGTTTAGATCTTTCTTTAATGAGTACTGGGACAATCTCCTGCACATGTTGGTATTGCCACCTGAGGATTATTCTAGAATGAGCAACATTTTAATCTCTGCGCAGGCAGGAAACAGCAACATTCTGGTACACAGACCTCCCTGAGCGAAACAGCTATCAACTCACAAAACCCAGGAGCGTGGGGTTTAAATCACTCCATGCTACAGGACATGCAGAATGTGTTCAGGAACCACGTTCTGTAGCGGGACACAGAGGGACAGGAATGTCCCTGCATTCCATTTGATCACAATGACAGTCCAGTAAAAACGTTGGGGAGACAGAAGTATGACCCAGCAGAGGTGAAGGGGTTAGGCAGACCAGGAAAACAAAAAGTTATCTGCTGGCTGAAGTCAAACCCCTTAGTGCTTATAAAAATGTGACCATGCATATTCACAGTATAATGTTGCAATAACATAATTAACTGATCTTGTTGTATACACATCAATCAATTCTTTACTTAATCGGAGCCCAGGTTTGGACCTAGTGATTCCATTGAGAATGTGCTAAAAGCCCTGAACCAAAGACTGCTGAAGCCAATGGGACTCCTTCTATTGACTTCAAATGGCATTGGATTAAGCCTAAAATTAAGGCCAGATACTTACGTGTCCTGCAGGGATCTGTCCTGGCCACCAGGCAATAGCTGGCTCCCTCATCCCACCTTCAAAAGTGGTTTGTTTACCACACAGAAAAGGCCCATTGCTACCTCCTAGAGGAAAGAAAATTGATAAACACTAAGGTGTTTTTCCAAGAGATGCTTGTGAAGGTCTTTTCAGCAGGGGAGAAACTGACTGCTTAGTAGACTAAACAGAGTGTGCTATCAAATGAAAAAAAAGAGTTCTTTCTTTTTGGCTAGCTTCTTTCATTTATAGGACTCTTAAATGTTGCATGTTAGTGAAGCAGCTAAAAATGGATCACAACTTGAATGAGTCAACTACATGATAGAAGTGAAAAAAGCCAATATCATTCTGGCATAGAATCACAGAATTATAGAATATTAGAATGGGAAGGGGCCTTGAGAGATCATCAAGTCCAGCCCCCTGCGCTCACGGCAGGACCAAGCCCTGTCTATATCATCCCTAACTGGTGTCTGCCTAACGGGCTCTTAAATATCTCCAGGGATGGAGATTCTCCAACCTCCCCAGGTAATTTATTCCAGTGTTTAACCACTCATGTATTAAGAGTAGTGTCTAAGATATAGGCACTGTCTTGCTTTACTTGGCACTGGTGTTGCCTTAGTGGAGTACTGTGTCCAGTGCGGGGTGCCACATTTTTAGAAAGACCTGAACAAACGGGAGAGAGTCCAGAGGAGAGCAACAAAAATGATAAAAGGTTTAGAAAACCTGACCTAGGAGGAGAGGTTAAAAACCCCTGTGTATGTTTAACTTGGGAAAAGACAAAGGGGAGCCCTTGCTGGCTATTACAAAGAGGAGAAAGATCATCTGTTCTCAATGTCCACTGAAGGCATGACAAGAAATAACGAGCTTCACCTGCAGCAGGTTAGGTTAGATATTAGGAAAAACTGTCCATCTGTAAGAATAGTTACACACTGCAACAGGTTACCAAGGGAGGCTGTAGAAATCGCATCACTGGAGTTTTTTAAGAATAGGTTAGAAAAACACCTGACAGGGATGGTCTAGGCCAGGGGTTCCCAACCTGGGGTATGAGAAGCTTGTCTAGGGGGCACGGGGAATATTTGGGAAATAACTAGATTATCCTAATTGAAATATTCCAAAAGTAGTAGTGTTAGTGAAAAAAGTTGTGGATTCTAGAGTCTAGAATTTATTTCCTTTCATATTGAATAGGGAGTATGGGGAAGGTTTACTAAAAGCCAAGAGGCTACGGGGACCAAAAAAAGTTGGGAACCCCTGGTCTAGGCAAACTTGGTCCTGCCTCTGCCCAGGTGGGTGTGCTAGACAACCTCTTGAAGTTCCTTCCAGCCCTACATTTCTAGGATTCTATGGAACACAGCAGCCTGAAATGTGACTCTCTCATGTGCCTTTAAGATATGAGTTTCATTGGCTATAGACATGACGATGACAAAAGTGAAGGTACATTTTATTTCCCTGGAAAAACTCTGCTCAGAGACAGCAGCTGGTTTGCATGGCAGGCCCCCACTTTTTATGCAGCCTTACAGCTGAAGAAACTGAGGAGTCTGCCCACCCCACGCAGATTCAGGTGCTGCTGCTGAAACTGACCAGGGGCTGACTACAGGAAGCCTGAGGCAGAGTTGCTCTGCCCCCAGCTTCCTGGAATCAGCCACTGATCAGTTTCAACAGTGGCTGAATCTGGAGCCTGGGACAGAACAGCTGGGGCGCTGCCGGGTAGGTCCCCCCAGGGCCAACCCGGCAGCACCCCAGCTGCTCTACCCCAGGCGTCCACAACAAAAGCCTGGTCTGCCTGGGGGGCGGGGGGCGCAACTAGTGCACCCCCCCCCCCCCAGCAGACCAGGGAGACCTGGAGCAAAGCCGCATAGGCGGCGGGACCCCGCTGCCCGTGCGGCTTTGCTCCTTTGCTCAGCAGGGAGACAGGAGCAAAGCCGCAGAGGCGGGGGACCCCGCCGCCTGTGCGGCTTTGCTCGGGTCTCCCTACTGTGCTGGGGAGTCCCCCCCAGCACACCAGGGAGACCTGGAGCAGCTTTTCTCGCCCCGGAGGACGCGGTGGCGGGACCGCTGCGCTCTGGGCGGTCCCGCTGCCCACGAGCTCCGGGGCGAGAAAAGCCCCGTTCGTAAGTGCGGATCCAACATAAGTCGGATCCGCGTAAGTTGGGGACTCCCTGTATACCTATTAACACAGGGCACAGTATAGAATGCATAGGTGGCTTGTCCAAATAGGAGTGTGCCTGGTGAGCAACTAACACAAGCATGGACTGGGGGCAGAACGCTAGTTCTGAACACTCCTGAACTTTGAGGCTTCTCTTAGCTTATAAGGGATGAAACCAAACACTCAGATATCTTTATCTTCAAACTGTGAGATTGTTTGGATCTGGACCCAACCCAACACTTCACAGCTCAGGCCCAGCTCTGTTCATTAAAAACCTCTTACCTTGTTTAGGTGCTGAAATAAGAGCAGCCCCATTATCAGATGTGAAAAACACAAACGTGTTCTCACTGATGCCCAGGTTCTGAAGGGACTTCAGGATTTTCCCAATGCTGTCATCAATTTCTCGCACTGCATCCCCATACCTGAGACGGCAGAGATTCCAAAGACGCAAGACAGCAAAGGAGAAATGGTTTAAACAAGGCAGCATTACAGAATAGAAAGCACTCCACTAAAGCACACTAGAATATTGAATAAATATTTGTGCTCGAGAGGGAGATAATTCACCTACATGTCAGGCACCATACTAAAAGTTTGCCGGTGTAATTTTGTCACTTCTCTCTCTTATCTGCAGAAAGCAGCTTCTCCTGGATACTCTGACTCTCCAATTTGCTCAGATCCGAGCCACTTTTGGACAGAGACCAGAAATTAAGATAAATGAAGCCATGTGGCTTTCAGGTGTAAGCAGAGGCCACTTTTGCCATGAGCTGAGGCCAATAAAGTATTTTGTTTATAGATGCTACTTTATAGCTGTGATATAAAAAGCTAGGTCCATTACATCTCTACAGCTACCCTTCCCCCATGGTAAATTGCATTTTCCATGATGTGGAGACTGCTTGGTGTTCTGATTTACAGGCTTTTAAAACAGGCTCTAATCAAACTATATCAACAGACTAGCCAAAGCACCCATTCCACAGAACAGTGTTTCATTACTCACACAGGCGGCCAGGGAGGTTAGATTGCACCCACATTTGTGTGGCATAATCTTTACTTTGGCTTACAACAAATATATTAAAAGCTCAAACTAGACGGAGTCTTTTTTGGGAAAAAAAACTAAAGGAAATTCCATGCGAGTTAGCGTGTGTATTAGCATACACACACATTTAACAAATGATCTATGTTCTTTCACGCCAATAAATATCGCTATGGCTTTCTATCATCACAGTAGGCAGCATAAATCAAATAAAAGGTGACTTACAACCCTCTCTGGCTAGTGCCCAAGAAATGTTTGGAGGCATAAACAGGAGCATGAGTGGCATCAATAGCCCAGTAGAGAAAGAATGGCTGTTGGCGGGCTTGCTGCCTGCTAATAAAGTCGAGAGCTTCCTGTAAATGACAACAGAAATGAATGTAACAGACTCATCCACTGCCACCTAAAACTCTCAACCACAAGTAACAACAAAGGATGGGGGGTTATAAAGTTGTATCAAAATGCAGAATACCTGTAAGTAGATCTGAGTTAAGTTTGCTTCCCCTGTCTTCCGATCAATCTTGAAATCTTCATAATATCTTAAAATGAAGTAGAACCCAGGGGGGGCAAATAATCAATATTGGTGGAACACACAACAAAAGGCCTGTTCTTCCCCATTACTTATAGAGGCAGGTCATTTTTACTCCACAAAAGGGCAGACTTGCAACTGATGGAAGCAGCCATTTCTCTTCAGAAACTGAAAAGGGAGCTCAGGATGGTTTGTAAAACAGTGAAATTGTACTGTAAGGAGATCAAAGCTAGGGAAGATATGCCAGATTTGCGTGTCCATGAAATCCCATGATTGGTTTCGGATGGAAACAGACCTGGGCACAATAGCTGATTAAATAATTAAGGACAAATATTTGATACAATGTTGCAGTTTCAAAATCAGAATCAATCTTAAGATGTTTAAATAGAAACAGCCCCTTTAAAACATGAACACGACTGCTCCCCTTTATGCAGGACCATTCAGATGGCAGGTAAACATTTCTCAGTGAGACTCAACCCCCTAAATCAGGGGAGGGGAACCTTTTTTGGGTTGGAGGCAACTGACCCACAGAAAAATCAGTCAGGGGCTGCACACAACTGAGAAGCAAAAAACCAAAACAAACCCTCAAGCCCCTCAGTGACGTGGACACCTGACTGAGAAAGACTCTCCCCAAATTTCCCTCGCATACCAGAGCCTAGGGGGGCCCAGACTGGTAGATTGTGTGTGCTCCGGCCCCACAGTGGGGCAGCGGGGGGACTGGAGCACCATAGAATCATAGAATACTAGGACTGGAAGGGACCTCGAGAGGTCATCGAGTCCAGTCCCCAGCCTTCATGGCAGGACCCAGTACGGTCTAGACCATCCCTGATAAACTATTTTAGGGAATTTAGTGTTTGTGAAAGGTCACATATTTGCAGTTCTGGAGCCTGAAGTCCTTTAACCAGCGCTGGTTCCCCAATGCTGGGGAGGCCCCGAGCCTCGGGGGCTGGATCCAGTCAAACCGGGAGCCGCATCTGTCCCCCTGGGGCTGAGGTTCCCCACCCCTGCCCTAAGTGATCCTGACATGGGAAGTTTGGCGCTTTGAGTGTTAATTATACCACTGCAGGTTTTGGGACACTGTATAGAACGTTTTGAGGGCACTGTATTCCACAATGGACGAGGAAGATGAGGACTGCAAGGTCAGAGGGATGGCATGATGAAAACAGAGAAAAAGCGTTAGCACAAACAGGAAGGAGAAAGAAAAATGTCTTCAGTAAGGGAATGGAATCACCTTCCAAAAGAAGGACACAGCTGGATAAGCATCTCTGGGAGACAGTTTAGAGCAGCAATGGCCTATTTGTGGTCCAGGTGCACAATTTGGCAACCTGCAGTTTGTTCTTGGCTCTCTAGTCTGCCATAACCCCTGGCAGCCAACATTTGCCCCGGAAGCTAGCTGTAGTGCCTGTGAGAAATGCTGGGTGCAATACCCTCTGTTTGAATAGGTGAACATTCTCGCATGCACAGGAATTTTGGGCACTGCGGGGTTCCTTCCTTAAGTGCGCTGGCCTTCGAAGCCTTTCAGGCTGCATGGAACACCAGACTGGTCGATCATTAGAAAGCAAGATGGCAGATAAAAGCCCAGCACTGACGCAGCGAGGCTGTAAGTTCATCTTTTGAGGTTGCGATGAGGGTGCCAGGATCCCAGCAGGGAACAGTTTAGGACTTCAGACTAAAACTTAGGACAGATACAGTGCTTGTAATCTTCATTTAAAAACATTAACAACTGCATGAAAGTAGGGCAGTGTTAATGTTCCCACTTTACAGGTGGGAAAACTGAGACACAATATGAGAGGCAGGCTTTAGAACTCAGGCATTTCTTTCTTAGTCCTGTGCTTTAACCACAGGACTGGGCATCTCTCTCACTAAGCAGGTAAATCTGGGAAAGGATGCTGGAAGATGGAGGAGGCATTGCTCAGATACAAATGCTCTTGAATCCCTGTAGCTGTCAAGAACCCGCTTTCAAAAACCTCCCCCTCCAATGATAAGTGCCCCATCTTGACTTCCTCTCTCAGCAGAAAAAAATCCTCCTATTTCAAGTGACAAATGCTCTAAGCCTAACACCCACCTCCCGCAGATGCCAAAACCCTCTTGCACTCTCTCATATGAGAAATCCCCCTGCGTTGGGCTTAGCATCCTTGTAAACAGTCACTTGGGCTTTACACCGATCAGTGTCAGCCATCTCGGCCTAGAGACAGAAGTCCTGAGCAAACAGAATGGGGGTAGGGAGGCAGAGGAAACACATCCCCTTAAGTGGGTCCCTCCTCCACTTTCGCCACGCTAGGATTGCCAAGTCACTGCATTTGGCAGCTCTGTAGCATGTGCTGAAGACTGTGTTGTGCATTTCAGATGCTATCTGAGCCATTTCCTTCACTTATTTCCAATCATTCTTGGCATGGCGTAAGGTGTCTGGAGAGAGCTGCCCATCCAAGCAAGCCGTGGCAATACTGCTGTGTCTGATCCAGGAGTATTTGCCTGCCTTTCCTAACTGAAAACAGCTTGCTGATTGAACAACTGTCTTTCAGTTGACCACAGGACAGCTGAGTAAGACCGCAGGGAAAGCAAAGAAAACAAGCTGCTGATAACTTCTAAAGTATTTTTTTAAATGAGCCGTGGAGCAAACAACTGAATTACCTGCCAATCATTTCCCGGTCCCTATACACAGGGATGTTTGGGGTGGCTTTGTTATCATAAGGTCCAAAATGGCAGTTAGGGGATCCAAACCATTCATCAAATCCATGTTTCAAGGGGTGGAATTGGGGTCTGTGACCCAGATGCCTAGGAACAAAAGCCACAAACAGTTCAGGAGTTCACTGCAGACCAAAACTGTGTAGAAAGAAACATCTTTCAATGAGGCTGAAGGAAAACTTCCGCAATTAGTGGTAGTGCTCTAGAGAGCCAAATAAGTCACAGACGTAGTCATAGCATGCATTCAGAACACCGTACTGAAACCCTTGCCACTGTTCTAATAGCTCCATGAAGTTAACATTCAAATTCTCTTTTCTCTAAACATGTTGATCATCTGTGATACTGTTGCCTTGGGTAGAGCTGCCCAGAACACATAGTAAAAATGCAGAATAATTAATTTAGAGGTTGAGTTTCATCTATACCATGGTTCTTTTACACTAGTAAATAGTGCAAAGGGGCCACAAGGAGCATGTAATTTACAATTACATTTACATTCACTTTAAAGATCTTTATGTGGCCAGAGAGGTGCAAAGGGGCTTTGTTGTTTACTCGAACAAGGCCTTTAGAATCTACTATATATTTGAGACAGCCTGTCTGTCTGTTCAAGATCTCCTCCTAAAGGGTAAGAGCTGGGACTACCAAATTCAGTATGCAGCTTCCGCAAATGAAATGTTACTGGTCCACCAAAAGCCCCGGCCCCCAGAGCCGCCCAGTACCAGCCCTAATTCCTAGAACCCCCACCCCTCTTCTACCTCCCCAGCATCAGCCACTGACTCCAGAGTTCCCTGCACCCAACCCCTCCAGTGCCAGGCTCCTACCCTCAGAGCCCTCCAGTGCCAACCCCCCCATCCCAAATTCCTCAAGGCCAGCCCCACACTTAAAACCTACCACCACCAGACCCCCAGTGCCAGCCTCCTGTTTCCAGAGCCCCACTGCACCCGACCGCCCCAGAGCCAGCCCTGCCCTCATAGCCCCTCCACTACTAGCCCCGCCTCCAGAGTCCCCCAGTGCCAGCTCTCCACCCTAGATGCCTCAGTGCCAAACCCCCCACCTCTTAGAGCCCTCCACCCCTCAGAGCTCCCCAGTACAAGCCCCGCCCCCAGAGCCTGCCCCACCCTCCTAACCTAGCCCTGTGCTGACTCCCAGCTACCAGCTCAGTGCTGTTGCCTGGGTCGCTGCTCTAAGGCTGCAGTGCTAGGCTCTAGTGACGTGCTCTTCTGCGGCGGGGAAGAGAACCCAGCCCTGCTCAGTGCTAGTTGGCTGAGAGGAGGGCAGGACACGCCTCTCCCAACAGCCGAGCCAGGAGCGGTGCACCCCAGCCGCGGTCCCCAGAGCCACGGCGGCCCGGCAGCAAGTGGCCCACAGCCCGCTTGGACTGGCGGTTGGGAATTGCTGTGCTAGTGTACATCTATAAGCAAAACACACACATAGCAGCTTCTGTGAACAGCGCTGTCCTGGAGATGTAATTTAAACTTTCCTTCCTTAGTGTCTGGCTACTGCTCTTTTCCTTCCGAGACCGTGAATAACTCACTTCCTCCACCTGTGGAAGTATTTATCTAATGGCCATTCTCGCTGTCTCAACTGGCGACTTTTCTGAGTATGCATTGGTCACTTCAGTCTTTCCTTGCAAGTCTTTGTCTTTTAGCTCTGTTGTTCTCTTTGGCACTGCCTCTGAAATCTGGGGACAATGCGGGTACACAGTGGACTAAATGGGCTCCTTGTATAAACCTGATGAGGTCAACAGAATCACACCGGGTGTGTCTAGACTACAGGGTTTTGTCGACAAAAGTGGACTTTTGTCAACAAAACTATACCTGCGTCCACACTACCACTGAGTTCTGTCGACATAACGTCGACAGAACTCAGCAGTTTTGTCAACGCTGGTAAACCTCATTTTACGAGGCATAACGCCTTCTGTCGACAGAGTTTCTGTCGACAGAAGGTGTTATTGCATGTAAACTGTCCTTTGCGTCTACACTACCATGTCGACAAAGCAGCTTACTTTGTCAACAGAACTCAATGTAGTCTAGACGTTCTTTGTCGACAGAAGTTTTGTCAACAGTATCTGTCGACAGAAGCCTGTAGTCTAGACGTACCCACAGAGACTAATTTAGGCTCATGATTCCTGATCCGGTCACACTGGCTGTATAAATGAGAACTACAAGCTTCCTAGTTTCACATCTATGCGTGCATGCGCATTTCCCCGCCCCGGCCCCAACAAAAATACCAATGGCTGTCTTCACATGGAAAATCTGGTATGCAGAGAGATTAGAAGTGGAATCGCTTAAGAAAGCCAATGAATAAGGATACGAGAAAAATACTCTAACTAACTAATGGGATAGAGAAGATAGATTAGAAGCTCCTGTTCTCCCTCTCCCAATACACAAGACTGAGGGAAGTCAGTGAAACTCAAAGTCAGCAAATTGAAAACTGAGCAAGGGAAATACTTTTATCGCACAACACATAATAAGTTCATAAGAACGGCCAGACTGGGTCAGACCAAAGTTCCATCTGGCCCAGTGTCCTGTCTGCCGACAGTGGCCAATGCCAGGTGCCCCAGAGGGAGGGAACACAACAGGTAATCTTCACATGATCTCTCCCCTGTTGCTCATTCCCAGCCTCCAACAAACAGAGGCTGGGAACACCATCCCTACCCATCCTGCCTAACAGCTGTAGATGAACCTAACTTCAGTTAATTTATCTAATTCTTTTTTTAATCTTGTTATAGTCTTGGCCTTCACAACATCCTCTGGCAAAGAGTTCTACAGGCTGACTGTGCGGTGGGTGAAGGAAGATTTCCTTTGGTTTGTTTTAAAGTTGTTGCCTATTAATTTCATTTGGTGACCCCTCGTGCTTGTGTTAGGAGGAGTAAATAGCACGTCCTGATTTACTTTCTCCACACTAGGCATGATTTAATAAACTCCCATCATGTCTCCTCTTAGTCTTTTTTCCAAGCTGAAAAGTTCCAGTCTTATGAATCTCTCCTTAGACAGAAGCTGTTCCATATCCTTAATATTTTTTGTTGCACTTTGGTGTATTTTTTCCAATTCCAAGCTATCTTTTTTGAGATGGGGCAACCAGATCTGCACGCAGTACTCAAGACGTGGGAGTACCATAGATTTATATAGAGGCAATACGATATTTTGTCTTAGTCTCTACCCTTTCTTAACAATTCCAACATTCTGTTCACTTTTTTGATGGCTGTTGCACAGCGAGTGGATGCTTTCAGAGAACTATTCACAACAGGTATCACCAACCTTACGGAAGTGGCGTGCCAATATTTAACCCTCCTCTCCTGGGCCATGCTGCTCGCTGGAGGTGAGGGTCTCTCCGCTGCACGCCCCGGAGAGCACCTGGGTCAGTCAATGCAAACCTTTCTGTAGACCACCAGTTGCTAATGGAAAATCACTGAATTACATAATTACGCCCGAGCCATTTTGCTAGTGCTGCAGCTGGGGAAAACGGTTTACTTTAAATTATTGAACAGATTGAGTGTTTTAACTTTCTCATGTTTATTTAAAATGAAGTTTGATAAATTAAGTAAAATATTATGTCCAACACAAAAGGTTTCAACGTTTTCTTTATTTATGGCAGGTGTGGGGAAATTTTGGGTTGGGAGTCACTGACCCACAAAAAAAATCACTTGGGGACCACACAAATGAGAAGCAAAAGAACTCCTACAAAAAACCCCCAACTCTCACTGATGTGGCCCTCAACTGAGACACCTCACTCTTCTGGCGCTCCAGCCCCACGGGGTGAGGGGAAGGAACAGGGGGGACTGAAGATCAAGCCTTCTTTTTGGCCAGATTTACTTTTCTGGGGTTCCAGAGTTAGTGGATTTTGTGGACCCCCTTAGGCTCTAGGGTGGGAACAAAAATGAGGGGTTCGGCGTGTGGGACAGGGCGGCCAGCAAGCGGGATAGGGATGCAGGATGGTGCGAGGAGGGCAGGGCCTGGAAGGGAGTTTGGTGGCAGGAGAGGGTGGGAGTGGGGGTACGAGAGGGAAGTTGGGAGCAGGAGGAGGTTTGGGGAGTAATGCAGAAAAGGTGAGAGAGTGAGAATGCAGCCAAATAGCTAGTTAGGGAGGGAGGCAGGCAAAGAAGGTGGGGGGGAGGGAGTAGAGGAAAGTGCAGCTTCTGCAAAGTTAAATTGAATCCTCCCCCCAACGCATCTTCCCTCTGCTCCAGCCTCACTCCCCTCCGCCCCATGATCTCCCCCAGCCTGATCCCCTGCATTGCCCCATCCCCCTCAGTGCGACCCCCCGCCCCGTCCCTTCCTGCCCCGCAGCCTGATCCCCTGCATCGCCCTATGCCCTCTCCCATCCTGCCCCCACATCCTCCTTCACCCCCCCTTCTGCCCCCACATCCCTGTGTCCCCAAGTGCACTCACCGGCACTGCAGCAGTGCTGGGGCAAGGAAAGGCAGAGGGAGAGCAGTCTCTTCCCTGCCCGGACCAGCCCTTTGCCTACAGGCTGCGGCTCCAGGGCTGGGGCAGGGAGAACCTAGGGCTGCCCAGGGCTGGCTCCAGCCTGGCTTGGTGCAGAGGCTCGCTAGGGAAGGGCTCCCCAACCCTGCACAGTTCACAGGGTGCAGCCTGGCCCACGGTGTGCCACATGTGCTGGGTGACCAGTCCCAGCTCTGCAGAGAAGGCCCAGCCCTGCCCCCTCCCAAAGCAAGAAGCTTATAGCCAGGAAAGGGGGAGTTAATCCCTTAGCTCCTGGAAGCTGCATGCCCAGGCTGGGCAGGGGCAGCCCCAGGAGTGCGTGCGTGCCACTCCCGCCCCCAGCAGAAAGTCAGAGGTAGTGCTCCAGCCTGCAGCTCTGTGGCTGAGGCTGGAGCTGCAGCACAACCTCCCGGGTCTGCGAGGGGAAAGGAGCGGGACTAACCGTGGGAAATCGGCTTGTGTGCTGCTTGTGGCGTGCATGCCGGGGGTTGCCAACCCCTGATTCACAGTAATTTTGAGTGGCAAAAGCTAATTCAGACACCATCATTTTACATGAAAAGTTGGGATGATGTTTGCCAGTGTGCATTACTTTGCATTTATCAACACTGACCATGCTATGACTGTGGAACTCACTGCTGAAGGATGTCACTGAGGCCAAGAACTTGGCAAGAGTCAAAGAGGGACTGAAGACTGATAATAATATTCAGTGACAAGATGGGGAGAAAGTATCTTTCATTGGCTCAAACCCATACAGGGTATCAAACAACTATTACCCATTCTCAAAGGGGACCACACCCTGAAAGAAATCTTCCCTGAACTCTCAGTTCTGGTCTTCAAAACAAATCCATCCTTGCCAAGCTCAACGTGCCTTCCCACAGAACAGGGCACACCACCTCAAAGCACCACCAGACTCTTCCAGAACAACAGATGCAAAATCTACAGCTAGATCCTCCCCCCTGCTCCAAGGATCAACACAGACCACAGCACACCTTTCAAGAGCGGTGGTTCTGACATATGCCTATCCCAGTATGCGTTTTACCTCATCCTGAGCACTACATGTCCATACAGCAACTATGCAGGTGAAACCAGACACTTACTATGTTGCTGAATGAAAAATGATTCACACAGAAAAATGATAGAAGACAAAAACATTGTCTCACCTGCGGCGAACACTTTTTACAGAATGATCACTCCTTAGTTGACCTCTCAGTCCTCATCCTCAAACGAAACCTGCTTAGAACACCTTCAAAAGGTGAGCCTAGGAGTCTCTAAATTCATAACTTGGCTACATTGCAGAAATCATGGGCTTAATGAATTCACTGGATGTATGTCTCATTTACAACAATCTATAACCCACAACCCCTCTTCTCCTTCTGTTGTTCATTTCCTACTTCACCCTGAACAGCCTCTTGCAACATGTGTTAATGCCTTATCTACTCCACCTTGCATTTAACTCAGAGCATCTCTCCCAGAGTTGAAGGGTTCTGCATAAGCTCAAAAACTTGTCTCTCTCACCAACAGAAGTTGGTCCAACAAAAGACATTACCCATACCCACCTGTCTCTCTAATATCCTGACACCAGCATGGCTATAAACACTGCAAATAATATTCAGAATTGTAACAGCAAATAGGGTTACAGGAGATGTACAACTTCATGTTTAAAACGTAAAACAATCACTAACGAATAGGGGTTATGATGAGACTTTAACAGGGTCAGATTATCCCCCATCTGTCAGATGCACTTTACAGTACTTGTCTCTTAAGCAGCTGATTATGGCAGTTGACGGAACCTGATACTGCAATAGATGGATCGTGGGTCCTATTCAGCACAGCAATTCTTAGCTTCACAGTGAGACTGCATTGTGAGTTCATATTTACTTTGCTTTTTATTGTCACCAGAAGGGTTTCCAGGCTTGCTGCTTTCCAGATAACTGTCTGGAACCAAAATGTATTCGCGCTGCTTATTTCTTTTCCCTAGCTGTATGAATTTACATTTATTAGCACTGAATGCATCTCATTGCATTCAGCCCACTGATCCAATATTTCCTGGCCACTTTGTTGTTTGGATTTGGGCTAATAAATAATTCACTGGCTTAGGTTAGTTTACTTTCCTTCCAATTTCTGCGCTGCTGGAAAATTTAATCACAGTTGAATCTATCGCTTTTCAGATTGTTAATACTGTTAAATAATATGGATTCCATAAGTGACTGACTTAATGCTGGTCCCCACTTGAAGGTGGCATTATTAACAATTACTGTTTGTTAAACATGCTGTATCAAGTTACTACTGTATCTATGCAATTTTGAAGTTTATTATTTTGTGCATTTATTTATTACATAGTACTATTGTGAATTACCATCATGGAGACCTAGAAACCCAGTGGGACTCAATCATACAAGTTCTTCACTGAAATTAAAATGTTCTGTGCCCACTGGCTTCTCTTTAACTACTACAATAGAAATCCAGTCAAAGAAGCCTGTTGTATTTGTTTGGCAGCTCTCCAAATTTTCCTTCCTACCCTGCCCAGGAAACACAGTTGTACTTAGTGGCCAGGTGCCTCTCCTTACTGCCACGATTTACTAAAGATTAGGTTCACAAGGTCAAATGTTTCCTTTGAGAAGATCTGATCCTGCACCCATAAAAGTCAAGGGAGCTTTGTCAGTAACTTCAGTGAGAACAGGATCAAGCCCTTAGTCCTTTTAAAATTCTTAGGATTTTCACTCAGATTGTTGGTCAATATCTTTCACTGTCTGTTTATTTACCATTTGCTCTGCTAGATTAGGCTCTCTCTCTTCTCTGTAGCTCTAACACCAGCATGTTTGCCTTTAGGTACCTGGATCTTCATTTCTAGCTTGACATTCAGCTACTCAAAAAAAAAAAAGCGCACAGCCTCCAGAGTTTAGGAGTCAGGCTTATCTGTAGAAGATCAATGGTATATTAGGGATGTTACATTTAAATTAATTAACTAATTGAATAGTTGACAAGATTTCCATCAACTATTTGATTAGCCCCGCACTCCCTGTGGCGCCTGAGACTTTGAAATGTACAAGAGCCCCAGTGGGGGCTCTTGTACATTTCAAAAGCAGAATCTCAGCAGAACCGGTGTGAGTAGAGACTGTTTCAGTCCCCACTCGTGCCATTTTCCCACTGTGCCTCTATCTCCTCTGCCCCCCATAGAGACAGTGCTGGGGGAAATCGGCTTTTAAGTGGCTCCCCTCAGCACCGGCTCCTGTTCCCACTCCTTGCTACCTCTCTCTGATAGAGGCAGCAAGGGGGAGAGAGCAACTAGTGGCATCACTAGTTGACTATCCAATAAGCTTATGCTTCTCAGATAGTCAACTAGTTGCTTACATCCCTATGGTATACAGAAGGGGCCCAAGACAAAAAATTGTAGAGGGCCATGCACATGCTCCGACAGAACATCTCTGCACTTATTTTCAGTCAAAAATCACAATGTGGTACTGGATGAAAGCACAAAGGGTTGTGTTCATACACAATGATAGCACAGTCTACTGAAATTAATCACTGCAGGTGGGAAGATCCTGCCCAGAATTGAGAAGACAAGACATTTGAGCTCAAAAGAGTTTGTCCAGACTCTGGTTCTCTCAGCTTCTCCCCACAATTAAAACAGACACACACACAAAGAAAGAAATCCCAAGACATACTTACCATTTGCCAACGATCTTACTGACATATCCCGCCTTCTTTAGCAATTCCGGAAGCAGCAGCTCAGAATCTGGGATTCCCCCTACTATGTCCTGTGGCGTGTAGGCTGTGCAAAACAAGAACACAGGTTTTAACTCATCACTAAGGTTAGCAAGCAGATCATGAAAGCTTATGGACACTCACCTAGAAGCGTATTTGGCCAGACCATAAATTAAGCTAGCTCAAGGGCCCAACAACACTATAAATTAGGAGTCAAATTCTCCATCCCACCAGATGCTGGGAACAAGCTAACTCAGCAAACTCAGTCCCCAGGGAAGGAAACCCTTTCAGGGGGATAGCTCAGTGTTTTGAGCATTGGCCTTCTAAACGCAGGGTTGTGAGCTCAATCCTTGAGGGGGTCATTGAGGGATCTGGGGAAAATTTGTCAGGGATGGTACTTGGTCTGGGTAGGGGACTGGACTCAATGACCTCTCAACGTCCCTTTCAGCTCAATGAGATAGGTAAAGCTCCATATTAATTAATTAATCACACAGTTCCATCTCCTATGCAGCCTTTGCTGGCTGGAGGAGAGTCAAATGGCTTGAAGTTATTTACATTTAGTGCATTTTGATAAGTCAAAGGATTTATTAAAGGGAAAAATGGACTTGCTCAAAGTGCACTGGCTGATCCAAAATACACAAATACTTTGTAGTTCTCTCACACCTGACACCACAGAGACACACAAGTTCTCCCACAGATGGACAGTGTGAAGCAACAGGTGTGTGCGGAGACTGTGCGGTGTCATAAAAACATAGATCAACCCCAAGGCATTTGGAGCAGGTACATGGCTACTGAGAGGAGAGCTCAATGTTATGTAACTGTCCTGACTCATGCCAAGGCCTCACCGAACCTTTACAAATGCGCAGGTGGAAAGCAGGCTAACCCTGCTTAGCATTAGGGATGTTAAAATGTGTGTGTGTGGGGGGGGGGGGGGAAGGAGGCGGAGGGGGTTGTAAACATGTTACCACTGAAATTTTCAACAGTTACATGTTTACATGCGAGGGGAGAGGGGCAACTCCACGGGAGCCAGTATGGGCGCGGAGCCAACTTTTAAATCTGCTCCCTGTGCGTACCTGGCAGAGCCACCTGCCCCCTGCCACGTTGCTGCCTCTGTATCAGGCATGGGGGGGGGGGGGGGGGCGGAAGGGAGCATGTGGGAGCCAGTGCTTTCAGGGAGCCAGCTTTTTAGAATTGGGGTGTGAGCCAGAACTTTCTAAAGCCTAAGGGCCGATGAAGCCCTGCTAGGGGCCTTGCATGTAACCATCTCATCGCGTACACTAGCACATCCCTAGTTAGCATTACCAAAATTAAAATTAGATGGCAAGTTGTGTTTTATAAAATGCTTGTAGGATGCTGCGTGTGTTGCTCTCGCTCTACTATCCCCCATGTTATAATGTAACAGTACACCCCTACAAGGAAATAACCCATCAAACGAGAAGGAGGACAAATGAATAATTTTAACAAGAAAACAATAATGCTTGAGCATTTGAAGGCAAGCAGTCATCGTGTGTGATGATCAAAGTCTCTACACACATTCCTCTCTCTCTCTGCTCCAAAAAAAAAAAAAAAGAGAGCATGCTTGGATAGTCATCCTGGCAACTTGGCTTTCTGTAAGAACCACCTATAAATATGGACACAGAATTCTTCATCTTTGGACTGTTCGATTCTAACAGGGCAGAATAATCACATGATAAGACACATACCCCCAGAGTTACACTGGGTAGCCCTAAACAAGTTTGGGGAAACTTGCAGATCATAGACTCATGGAATAATAGGACTGGAAGGGACCTCGAGAGGTCATCGAGTCCAGCCCCCCGCCCTCAAGGCAGGACCAAGCTCCATCTACACCATCCCTGACAGATGGCTATCTAACCTGTTCTTAAATATCTCCAGAGAGGGAGATTCCACCACCTCCCTCGGCAATTTATTCCAATATTTGACCACCCTGACAGTTAGGAATTTTTTCCTAATGTCCAATCTAAACCTCCCTTGCTGCACTTTAAGCCCATTACTCCTTGTCCTGTCCTCAGAAACCAAGAGGAACAAATTTTCTCCTTCCTCCTTGTGACACCCTTTTAGATATTTGAAAACTGCTATCATGTCCCCCCTTACTCTTCTTTTTTCCAAACTAAACAAGCCCAGTTCATGAAGCCTGGCTTCATAGGTCATGTTCTCTAGACCTTTAATCATTCTTGTCGCTCTTCTCTGTACCCTTTCCAATTTCTCCACATCTTTCTTGAAATGTGGCGCCCAGAACTGGACACAGTACTCCAGCTGAGGCCTAACTAGTGCAGAGTAGAGCGGCAGAATGACTTCTACATGATTACTACATCTTCTCCACTTTTTACCCATTTTAATTTCTCAATAACTCTCATTCCTTTTTCCTAGCTATAAAACCTACTATAGAATTGGCTACCAGGTCTATCTTTGGTGTAAGATCTGGGATACAAATCAATCTGGGTGAATGCCAGATCTCTTGGGATTGGCTAGAACCTGCTTAGAAGCCTTGCTAGGGGAGGAGTTGGGATAGGCTTATAGAGGGAGGCGAAAGGTTGCAGGGAGCAGCTCGGCAGTCACTCCCTAGAGAAGAAGGCAGATGGTGAGAAACAAGCAGGGAGACTGGCTTAGGGTACAGACACTGGCAAGAAAGAACCCAAGGGGCGGGGGCAGGGGAGATGATAGGAAAGAAAGGCTGGAAAGAGCCAAGGAATTGTCAACCACGTCGGCGCTTGAGCTGATTGTGGTTGCTGGGCATGGGGTCTCTGGGCTGGAACCTGGAGTAGTGGGAAGGCCTGGACTCCCCTATTGGCCACTGGAAAAAAAGGCACTGAGTGGCCAGTGGATCAGAAGAGTGCCTAAGTCACGGAGAGAGACCAGCCCATGTCCAGAGAGACGGCAGACCACTGAAGGAGGGGATGCTAGACCAGTCAAGAACTAATCCCAGATGAGCTACAAGGAGGCACCCCAGCAGGGAGCAGTGAACCCCGTGACAGACTGGATTTTAATCTAGGACTTGAACTTGTTCTTAACCTAGGATGTTAATGCCACGTCCCATGTTACTTTTCTTCTTTCGCTGAAGGTTAATTAGCCCACTGATTGAAACAACAGCTGAGCCAGCAGAAGCAAACTGATTAATATCTTAACTTAGATCAGGAGTAGCTAACCCAAGGCTCGCAAGCACACGTGGCTCCCCCACCCCGGGTGTGGCTTGCGAGGGCCCCCTCGTGGCTCAAAACCCATCCCGCACCCCCAAAAACGGCCCTCACCTCCCAGCTCCCTGTGCTGACCTGGGCAGGGGAACCGTCCAGCGCAGCCATGAAAGCAGCAGAAATAAAGATGGCGGCAGGAGCCTCCTGTGGCCAAAAAGCCTCAAAACGTGTTTAAGGCAGTTTCTTAAAAGGGCAAAAAGGTCAGGAGCTCCCCCCCAACATTTTTGCCCTGACTCTTCGCACTGGATCCACTGCTATCTTGGCTCATTGCCCAGAATGGGTTGGCCACCCCGACTTAGATGTTTTTACTTAATGTGGATATTTAGCAATCTTCCATTTTTAGCATCATACATAGGGAGCAATAGGCCTCTAAACCTGGTCTTATTATCTGGAGTGGAGCTACATGCCAATCCCTTGGTATCCCTCTGGAAATGTACCTCCTGGACAACCCACGAAGGGACAGCAGAGAGCCAAATGCCAATATTCAGCCAATGCAAAGCCAAAGAAGAAAGGCAGAAAGGGCATTTCTAGGAAAAGCAGCGCTGATGTTCGCACCATTTCTGGCATGTGCATTGGTGGTGTAGAACCCATTCCGGATGGGGAGACGTCCCGTCAACAGTGCTGCCCGGGCTGCAGATAAAACAAGCAAAACAAAGAAAGCATGAGTAGGGTGTCTGGTTCTCTTTACATCATTCTCTGCTTTACATGGTCATGTTTTGGCTGCATGATGACTAGAGCTCAGTGGAATTTCTGCCAGAGATTACTGCTCAGCTGATAATACACCAGAACCTCCCTAACCCAGGTCGGGGACACCACGATTGGGACCCTGGCAGTGGGAGGAGGAAATGGCTCTGCGTGCTGGCTCCCTCCCCCTAGCTGAGGGAACGGCAATGCAGTGAAGCACTGGTCGGATCGCACAGAGCCACATGTACCCCCGGGAACAGGGCGCCAGGTAAACACTCATGACCGACCCCACAGCACCCTCCATAGGCTGAGAAATTTCATAATCCAGCAGACCCTGTTTCCCAGGGTTGCCACATTAAAGAGGTTCAAGTGTAGTAAATAAAGTGATGTACTCGTTTGGCCAGATTCTGAGGTCAGCCACACTAGTGTAAATCCAAAGCGATACCACTGATGTGAATGGAGTTTTCCAGTTCCACTGAGATTGGAATGTGGCCCGTGTGTACTGTAAACTGTATTTCTGGGGTGAGTATAGGGGAGGAGAAACCTCAATCTAGCTCACAAATAAATTCACCAAACTTATTGACTCCTACAATGAACAAAAGCAAAGTGTCCAGCTCTAACATGAGAGAGATCAAGGCTCTTATTCAGGTAAGTACTGAGCCAGATTTTTAACTTTAAGCATTCACTTAAGACCCACTGAAGTCAATGAATGGGGATGGACTTAAACATAAGGTTACATGCTTTCGTGAGTGAAGGCCCCCGAAAGTCCTCTGTTCACCTTTATATTTTAGCTGTCAGCTGGCAATCAGACTTCAAGAACCAGGGACAAAAATGTAAAATCGACATGAGACTCAAATGGCTTTGTCCCTTTCCCCCTCTCTAGAGCCTGGTCTACGCTAGAGGTGTGTCTAGACTACAGGCTTTTGTCGACAGAAGTTTTGTCGACAGATACTGTCGACAAAACTTCTGTCGACAAAGAGCGTCTAGACTACATCCAGTTCTGTCAACAAAGCAAGCCGCTTTGTCGACATGACAGCATAGACACAAAGGACAGCGTAGATGCAATAACACCTTCTGTCGACAGAACTCTGTTGACAAAAGGCATTATTCCTCATAGAATGAGGTTTACAGCCGTCGACAAAACTGCTGAGTTCTGTCGATGTTATGTCGACAGAACTCAGCAGCAGTGTAGACGCAGGTATAGTTTTGTCGACAAAAGTCCACTTTTGTCGACAAAACCCTGTAGTCTAGACACACCTTAGGAGTTAGGCACTTAAGATCCATTTTCTAAACAGAGTCCACACTTCAAGACCATTCCATTGATATTAAGGGCTGTTGAAGTCCATTTCGGTGCTCCTGCTTTTCAAAAAGAGTAATGCAATTTTCGACCAGGCATGGTCAAATTCACGGTAGTGTAGACCCAGCGTAGAGAAAGTTGAGGTTCTTGGCCTCCGGAAGGCATCCCACAGTACCCCACTCGGACCAATCTGGCCAGAACTTGCATCTCTACTGCTCTCCAGGTGAGCAGGAAAAGCCCTGAGAAAGTTTGAATTGCATTTCCCGTGTGGCCAGCGTTGTGAACGCACTTAGGAGCAGGCAGCACACCTGAGCAGAACACATGGCCATGACTCCCATTTCAAGTTCCATGACTTCCAGCTCCCAGGGGCACAAAAAAGCCTTAACCCAGTAGGAGTATTCGGGAGATCTTGGACCTCACTGAGGCGTGGGGAGAGGAATTCATTCTCTCAGATCTCCCAACAGCAAAAGAAATGTTGATATTTACGTGAAGATAGCAAAGTGCATGGTAGCCAAAGGATACTCCAGGAACACCCAGCAGTTCAGAGTCAAAATAAAGGCACGGAGGCAGTCCTAGCACAAAACAAATGAGGCAAACAGGTGGTCTGGTGCATCACCGCAAACATGCCACTTCTACAGCCATCTGCATGCGATTTTAGGTGGGAGAACCTGACCAGCTTCCTAAGCTAGACCATGGAGTCCGCCCAAAGACATTCTGGGCAGCAGTGTGCGATGACAGTGTGGGGGGGGGAGGGAGAGGAGGACGGTGAGGAAAATGGCCAGCCAGCAATCACTGAGAGCCAAGCACTGTTTACCACTTTGGAGCCAATCCCCTCCTCCCAGGACATCTCACAGTCAGCATCAGCTCCCTATCACTCTGCGTGATTTGGAGAAGACTGATAGCTTCCCTTCCTCCTTCATCTAGGTTGCCCTGTGAGATATTAGCTGATGCCTCTGCTGCTAGCATGGCTTCAGACTCTGGCATGCCCTCCCTCCCTCACGCCTGCAGGCTCCTGTGAGATGGGAAAGTAGCACTCTTCCAGGAAGCCACATGTGGCAGACAAAGAGGAGGGAAGCAATGTAAGCTGCTGCTCTGCCCCACTGGCATACCAGATCCTGTTCCCCTCCACCATCCTGCCCACAGGCTCCTGTGGGATAGGAAAGTAGCACTCTTCCATGTAGTGCAGACAGGAGGAGAAAAGCCATGTGAGCCACTGCCCTGCCCCACTGGCATGACTGCACCCCATGCCCTCCCCTCGCAGGCCCCTTATCATCCCTGCCTCCGAACTGCATGAGTTCAGATGTTCCCCTGAGAACTCTGTGTACCTTCTGTACAGTGGCTGCTTTAAAGCAAAACTTTGGCCTTGCACAGAACACATCTCCCTGGTCTTTACAGAGACCTTCGCTATATGTTAACGCAGTGTTTCCCAAATGGTGTTCCGTGGAACCCCGGGATTCTGCAAAGTGAAAATAAGGATTCCGCAAGAAAATTCCATTACAACAACATTTTATGGATTTAAAAAATTGTTTGTACACATGAAATGTGATTTTTGTTTTTAAATATGTGCAATTAAACTAAATGTTGATCTCATGACCTTTTTAGCATTTGTTATTATTCTATCCTTACTTATTTATGGTCTACTTTTCAAGCTCCATATATAAGACTGTTATTAGGGGCTCCGCAAAATTCTTTTGAGTTTAAAAGGGTTCCATGGCCAAATAAAATTGGGAAACACTGTGTTAACAGATAAGGGTTAGGTTTAACAAAATGCATCTACTATAATATGTGCCCTTGTAACTTTTTATTACATCAGGAGCAGCAGGCAGCTTGCGGCATATTCCCCTGGCTCCAGCAGCTCTCCGGCTGGCACAAATCCGCAGGTGAAAACAGACAAGAGAAGATATGTTTAAGGAGCAAATGGAGTGGAGGAATATGTTCCTGGAGGAGATGTGGATGGAGAGGCAGGAGAGGAAAGAGTGATGAGAACTGTAAACGAAGCAACCTGAGAATATCTTTTTGTCCTTGATGGTTGTGATGGAGCACCTGGAAGAGAGCCTTCCTCCCTGCCCCACACAACAACTTTCCCTCCTCACTCAGTTCTATAGCCTCCAACCCCAGGATATGAGGGGAGGCAGGAGGAGATCAAGATCATACTCAACCTCTAGGGCCTCGGGAAGCAAAAAGCTGTCCTTTTCACAGTTCTGAGCTCCCCTCCCCTTTCGGGTCCCACCATAGACTTCTTTTCTGTCCTTGCTGTCTTCCCTGAATAAAAACACAGGATCTCTGAACAACAGTTGATAGCTTGTATTGAAGGAGTGGGTTGGGAGATTGTAGGTAAACACATCAAATGCAGGGGCATCTCATTGAGAGCAACGTGCATGACTCTCAAAACTGGCCACTCAGAAAGCTTTCTTTCAAAGCCCCTCTGATTGGTGCTGCCCCACGCTGTGCTCTCCTTATCACCCTGCTGTCTGGCTGCTCAAAATCTCTCGTGCCCTGCCTCTGCCCCCACCCTGCCAGATAACTTTCCTCCTCGCTCTCACAAAGATTATGGAGCACAATAGAGGCTGTCACCACAAAGGGAATGTTGGGCTTGCTGTAGGGATGTAAGTGACTAGTCGAGTCACTACTCAACTAGTCACTACTCCCCCCCCTCCCACCGAGGCAGCAGGAGCCAGTACTGGGGGGAGCCAGCTTAAAAGGCAGTTCCCCCCAAGCACCATCTCGGGGGGGGGGGGGGGACGACAGAGGCACAGCGGGGAACCAGGCACAAACCAGGACTCAACTTATGCCCCGTCCCAGACGCTGTGCCTCTGCCTCAAATGCAGTAAGAGCCGGGCAGCTCTTACTACATTTAAAAGGCAGAGCCGCAGAAAGGTTAACTCCCAGCCCTGGAGTTAACCCCACTGCAGCTCTGCAGTTTCCTCTCTTAGCAATTAATCGAGTAGTCAACGGAAATCCCATTGACTACTCGATTAGCTGATTAAACGCAATTTAACATCCTTAGTTTGCACAGGTCCAACCTAGTCAGTAGACTCCTAAACCTTTCCTTTAACCACCCAAAAGCACGTTCAACCACCATTCTGCATTTGCTCAGCCTGCAGTTGAACTGCTCCTTACTGTGGTCCAGGCTGCCCACGTATGGTTTCCTGTTCCTTGCTCCCATGGCTCAGGCTGGGTCACCAAAGATCACTATTGGCATTTTCACCTCTGATTTTGATTTTCCAGTCCTGGAAAAAAATTATACCATGCATCTTTCTGAAGAGGCAGGAGTTCCTAAAGATGCACCTTTCCCGACCATCCCATGTCGATGTCGGTGAAACAGCCCTTGTGATCCCCAGCACCATCGAGAAGTATCCCTTGTGGATTAAGTACTCCTTGACACAGTGGTCGAGAGCCAAGATGGGGATGTGTGTTCTGTCTATCGCCCCACTGCAGTTAGGGAAACCCACTGCAGCCAAGCACTCCACTACGGTTATCCCCGTTTCCCAGTCACTACCCTCCGTAGCAGAATGGTACTGAACGCCTTGGTTATAACAATAGCCTCCACTATAGACTTCCCCACACCAAACGGATTCCCAACTGCCTGATAGCTGCCTGGCATTACAAGCTTCCACGCGGCAATTGCCACGAGTTTCTCCACTGTCAAAGCGGGTCTTATTCAAGTGTTCTTGCTCTTCAGGGTGGAGAAAAGCCATTTGCAAAGTTCCAGGAAAGTGGCCTTGTGCATCTGGAAGTTCTGCAGCCACTGCTGATCGTCCCATAAATGCAGCACTATGCGGTCCCACCAGTCTGCGATTGTCTCACGGCACCAGAACTGACGTTCTATAGCGCCCAGAGGATTACTTGCTGGCTGCATTTCCTCTTCGCTGAATGCAAGGGCTTGCCTGTACAGTGTGCCTGTGGGACCCCGAGACGGAGGAGATTCCTCCTCCTCATCTTCTTCCTGGAGTGCCATGCTTGCGGGCTCAAAATACAGCGCTATTAGGCGCACCAAGGTAAACATCAGCATCACTGTGGTTTGATGCACAATGGGATCCATGAAGGGGGTCCTGTTTGCGCTGCTTTGGAATCTGCGTGGGCAAACAGGGCCAAAAAGGGCACGAAAAAACTGTTTCCCGTTGATCTCACGCAAGGGGGAAGGAAGCAGATGAGTGCATTATGGGACACTGACAACATGAACCCATAATCACCCGCTGCACAGTTTTGGTCCCAGAGTGCACTGGGAGCATAATCCAGAATGTGAAGCAGTGCAGCACCTAGAGGATAGCTACCCACAGTGCATCACTCTCAAAATCAATGGCAGTCTCTCTAGCAGGGAGGTGCTATTTCAAACTAAGCTGAATGCTTGTACAAAGAGAGGACATAGACCTTTGTACAAAATCGGGTGACCAGGCATGGGCCTTAATAGATTTGACTTCATCTTGTAGTGTAGACGGGGCTGCAGTTGCTCAGTCCAAAGGCAATGGAAGTTCTGCCATCAGAGCAAAATCAAGCCCATTGTGTGCTTCCTTCCTGTTGGATTTGTCCAACAAAGAGTTAGGTATCTTTTTGTCTGCCTGCCCCAAAGAGGGAAGAGATGAAAAACTCAGCTGCTGATGCCTGAAGGCTAAAAGGCTAAAACAGAATAAAAAATCCTTTACATGGAATGTTTTGATAACTAAAATGCTCTTTGGTAAGAACAGAAGACTAGTTTTTTCTCAAGAAATAAACAACAAGGAAGCAAAGTGCAAGATCAAAGCTACAAATCCCAACACTGCCTTAAGGGTAATCACTAGTTTGGTTGCTGGTTTAGATAAGATGCTGGCACACATCCTGATCTTCTCAGAAGGTGGCAATTTGACATGGTAATTTCAAGCTGAAGTTTACTTACATGGAGAGCACAGAGGGTTAGCAGTGTAGAAATCTGGGAAAAGCATCCCTTCTGAAGCCATCTGGTCTAAGTTAGGGGTTTCCTTAGAGGGTGCTCCAAACACTCCCAAATCACCCCAGCCCATCTGCAGAAAGTAGATATAAAAAAAGACATAAAAGTAGTTTTAGCTTTCTTTAAACTACTGTATTACCTTTTGCATCACTGTAGCATTTTTATTTTAATAAGCTCTTCTATAGTGCCCATCACCGTAATATCAGAGCACTTCCCATACAAGGTATGAATTTATCCTGACAACCCTGCTATGGAGGTTGGACATTAGGAAAAACTTCCTGCCTGTCAGGGTGGTTAAGCACGGGGATAAATTGCCTAGAGAGGATGTAGACTCTCCATCATTGGAGATATTTAAGAGCAGGTTAGACACCTGTCAGGGATGACCTAGATCAGGCGGTGGGGAACCTACAGCATGGGGGTCGAATCCGGTTCCTGACATGCTTGGTTCCAGCCCCCACGGTTTGGGGTTCCCCCCCACCCAGCACTGGACAACCAGCACTGGGGCGCCAGCCCTGCGGCCCTGTCATGCTCCCCATGGGGTGGGAGGGCCAGCGTCAGCTCCTGCTGCAAGGAGTGGGAGCCCCAAGCTTTGCAGGCCAGAGTCAGGGAAGCCAGGGCCGTACTGGACCTATGGGCTCTGCCTGGCGGGGAGAGAAAGTGGATCCACATGTTGCCACTTCCCTTCCACGTCTCCACGGCGGAGGAAATGGTCGTGCAGCAAAGCGCTGACTGGAGGCTTTCCCCCCACCACTCTGATTAGCTGTAATTGCAGCCAATAGGAGCAGCAGGAGGCAGAGCCTGGGAGCAGTGTGGGACACGGAGCCACGTGCATCCCTGGGGAGCTGAGACTTGTAATCGCTCTTCCCATCACCCAGATCCCATGCACCCAGTCTGCTCTTGCATCCTCTTTCCTCCCAGACCCCGCACCCCTCTTCTATTCCTGCAACCCCCCTCCGACCCTGAGCCCACTCCTACACTCACTCCTGTACAGACCGTGCACCTTACCTCTCACCCGGTCCTCCTACCCCCAGCCTGCTCCTGCACCCTACCACCTTCCCAGATCTATCAACCCCCAATCCACTCTTGCACCCTCCCACCTACCCAGACCCCACACCCCAAGTCTGCTTCCCAGCAGTCCCTTCCCTGTGACACTAGCCTGGGTCCTCATAGGCGGTGGTGTGTGAGGAGAATGTGGGGAGTGTCTTTCTGCTTCTCAGTCAAGAGTATGTCACTGTGGTTTGTTTGCTTTTTTGCTTCTCACTTTTGTGTGGCCCCTGATTGAAAAGGTTCCCCACACCTGGCCAGATAATGCTTGGTCTTGCCATGAAGGCAGGGGACTGGATTTGATGACTTCTCGAGGTTCCTTCCAGTTCTGGAATTTTATGATTAAAAGATATGCCCAAGATCAGAAAGAAAAAACAGAAAAAACCTCAGATCTCTTCATTTCCAGCACGGTGTCTTGATTATACAACCATCCATTGCAGGTCTGCACTTCCACATACTGGATATATGGCATATGAAATGCAAGCTGATGGTCTAAGTCAAAAAGCATGGTTGCCTAATACCTGAAGACACTGAGGAGTGTATTTTAAAAGTGACTCAGACAAGAAGTGCGTCACTGTCACACCATCTGTTTTGGTCAGTTTGTAGGATGATGGCCTTTACCACAGGGTAGCCACACATTTTTGTCTCAAGCTCCTGTTCAGGGGCCTATTTTGTTCAAAAAAGGAGCACTAGAAAACAACTCATTTGGCTAATTTCAGTACTAAAAAATAAGTCACTCAACCTATAAACTCCTACAAGAGACCCATTTCAGGAGCAATTAGCCACTATGGCTGCCTACAGATTACACTCTGCCTTTAAGTTGCCAGAGTTTTCTTTACTCCAGTCAGATGCCAGGTGGGCAAAGGAAATGCAGAAGACATCATACAGCTAGATCTTGAAAAAGCTTTCAGTGCAGTCCCATCTTAAAGTCTAACACAGACAGAAGGATAGAAAAGAATACTGCAGAATAAATACAAAACTGGCTGATAGGTCACAAGCAGAGAGCAATTAAATGGTAAAACATGAAACTAAGAAGAAGAATTAGAAGGCGTTAGTGTTAAGTTCTGTATTGTTCAATATCTTTACAAGTGATAAGGAAGGAGAAAAGAACAACACATTGATCAAATTCACTGACACAACGGAGGAGGCATAGATACTACAGAAAGATCAGAGAAACAAGCAAAAGTCCAAGAGAAGGGATTATTTTTATTACCACAGCACCCAGAAATTCCAACCAGGGCCTGTGCCCCATTATGCTTGGTGCTGTTCAAAGATACATGGACAGATTATTCCTGTTCCAAAGGGCATTAAATATAGGGAAAAGTCAAATTCACTCAGTAGAAAATAATACTGAAAACAAAATGGGAAACTTATGCGGGCAACAGTAACTGTAAGCTGTACCGTTAGGTGGCCACTCAGAAGAGTTTCAAATGCCAGGCAGCTGATCAACAACTAGTTTTTTTGTTTCTACTAGTGTACACATTTGCTCAGGCCTTGCTGCACATACAAATTATTCCCCACATGGATGGAAAAGATTAGTGGGAACACTGGCGCACAGCTACATCAAGTCATCACAAGGTGGCCAGGTAAGTGATAGGTGGTGTGCCAACTCCCAGCTAGGTTCTATTCACACCCTCAATTCACTTTCTGGGACGCTGAACACTACATGCAACACATTCCTGCCAATAATGCATCCAAAGAAATAAATGCAGATCTGTGAAGAGAAGCAAACTTGAGGGGACACTGCCAACATAGAAATCCCATGGAGTAAACATATACATTGATTTAACTATGCTACTGACCCCACCAGATTAGGGATGTAAGCGAACAGTTGACTACCTGATAAGCAAGTGCTTATTGGGTAGTTGACTAGTGACTCAACTAGTCGCTTCCTCCCTGGTCCTTGCTGCCTCTATCAGAGAGAGGCAGCAAGGGGGAGAACATGAGCCGGTGCTGGGGGAAGCTGGCTTAAAAGCTGGTCCTCTCCCCCGCCCCCAGCACTGACTCCATAGGGGGCAGCAGGGAAACAGTGCAAACGGGGACTGAAAGAGTCCTGCTTGTGCCAGTCCTACTGCTGCTCCTCTCCCTTTGGAATGTAGAAGAGCTGCCTGATAGCAGGGACTGCTTAGCTCCTGCTGGCGCAGTTCCCGCTGCCTCTCTCCTTTTGAAATGTACAGTAGCCACCCACGGCTCTTGTATATTTCAGAGAGAGAGAGGAAACCAGGTAGCTCTTGTACATTTCAAAGGGAGAGGTGCAGTGGGATAGCAAGTGCCCCCCTTATCAAAATTCCATCCATTACTCGATTAGCTGATTAATTGAAATTTAACATCCCTACACCAGATGGCTAAAGGTAAAGAATTTTAAAACTTTATCTGTGATTGTTTTTCTTTGCATTTTTCTCAGTATGGGAACTGAAAATTAATGAAGTCAGCTTCCTTCTTAGGCTGTGTCTACAATGGCGCAATCTTGTGCAAAAGCGGCCGCTCTTATACAAGAACTTGCTGCCTGTCTACACTGGCCGCGTGTTCTTGCGCAAGTAAACTGACGTTCTAATGTATGAAATCAGGGCTTCTTGCGCCAGAACTCTGACGCTCCCGCTCAGGAATAAGCCCTTTTGCGCAACTGTTCTTGCGCAAGAGGCCAGTGTAGACAGGAAACATGAAGTTCTTGCACAAGAAAGCCCTATGGTTAAAATGGCCATCAAAGCTTTCTTGTGCAAGAGAGCATCTCCACTGCCATGGATGCTCTTGCGCAAAAGCACATACCAGTGTAGACGCTCTCTTCTGGAAGAGCTTTTGCAGAAGAACTCTTCCACAAAAGAGTCTTTGCGTGAGAACGCGCCAGTGTAGACGTAGCCTCTGTGTTTGTTTCATTCTGAAGTTCTCACTTGGGGGAATGTTTAAGTTTTAACCAGTTTCTGAAAGTGTGTTGAACCTGGTTTGTCCTTGTCAACACTTGCAATTGGACTCTGTCCCTGCACTGATTCAACCACACTTATTTTAACACCAATGGATCTTTTTGTAGCCTAGACAGGGCTTTGGGGACAACTCTTTCTAAGCGGAAGCCATTTATTTCAGGAGGGAAAGGGTGGAGTAAGTAGTAATACCCTACAAAATTCAAGGTAGAGATTTGGAACATTTTCCAACAGTGTGATCAGTTACTCAGCGGAATAATTTGCTACAGGCAGTTGCCGAATCACAATCACTAGGGATGTCTATGACTAGAACACTAGAAAAAAAATACGCAAGTGCTTAGCTCTTGACTCCACAAAGACTTACACACATACTTAACTTGATGCATCTGAGTAATCCCATTTGTCTTCAATAAGACTATTCTGGTGTAAATTGGTTTTGTTTTTGTTTGCAAGACATACACTTAGTGGGTGTGTTTGCAGGGCAATAGAAACCCATGGCTGGCCCATACCAGCTGACTCAGACTCACAGGATTACAGAGCTTATTAAAGTATGTTTAACTGTCATGTAGATGTCTGGGCTCAGACTGAAACTGGGGATCTAGGACCATGAGAGATGGGAAGGTCCCACATCGCTGGAGTCTGAATCTCTACATCACAATTAAACAGCCCTGTAACCCAAATCCCACAAGCCCAAGACAGCTGGCATGGACCAGCCATGGGTATTTAATTGCAGTGTAGACGACGGTTCCCTGTAAGGTGCGCACCAAGAATTTCATTCCTGCCCACCCCCTCAGCAGAGCCATGCAGCGGCAGCCCCAGCTGCTCCCGGGGGCGAGGCTGCATGGCAGGTGACTGCTCACCCCAGGAGCAGTTGAGCAGCCACCATGCAGCCTGAATGGCGGCTGCCAGAGCTGGAGCCTGGGCTGCGTTACTAAAAATAGCACTGTGGCCTGGCTCCAGGCCTGGCACACGGGGCTGCCTCCCGCTGTGTGGCTCAGCCCCAGGAGCAGCGACTCTGTGGCGGCTGCAGGGGCCAGGACCATGGTACTAAAAATAGCACTGCGGCCCTGGCTCCAGTCCCAGCACACTGGACAGCCACCCGCCATGTTTCCAGACCCAGCAGATGCAGGTGTCAGGATGGCAGAAAGGGTAGGGGGATAACTAAAAGTAAGGTGGGGTTGAGGAGAGGAAGGGGCTTCTGCTCTGGCCCCCTCCTCTCCCCTCAGCCCGAGAAGAAAGGGGAAGGCACCAAGGGGCAGGATGGAGGAGAGACAAATGCCAGGGGGCCAAGAGGGGACAATGAGGGGAAAGAGTAGGAGGAGCAGGAGTAGGGGGAATAGAAAGGTGTCAGTGGAGGTGGAAAAGGGGAGGGGACAGGGTGATGCTAGGAGAGGAGAGGGCAAGGGGGCAAGAGGAAGGAAGAGGAGAGGGGTTGAAAGGAGGAAAGCACGGGTTAGAGCAAGTCATGTGTGAGGGCGCAGAGGGGCGTGAGGAGAATTGGGGAAGAGGGTGGTGAGGGGGTGGGCACCAGGGAGGAAGAGGGAAAGGAGGATGGGTGTTGGGAGGGCAGGGGCAGTGAGGGAAGGAGGAGGCACCAGGAGGTCACAGGAGGTAAAGGGACAGTGCAAGTGCCAGGGGGATTGTGAGGGTGAAACAGAAGGGCAGACATGAGGAGTGGAGTGGAAAGGAGGAAAGGGCACCAGAGGGCAGAGGAGAGAGGCAGGGCAGGTGGGTAGAGGGAAGTGTTAGGGGAGGGGATGGGGAGGGAGGTTGGGGAGGGGGGGTGGGCACAGTGGGGAGGGGAAGGGCAGGTGCAGGGGTCAGAGAGGATAAGGAGGTGGGGCAAGTCCCAGGAGAGCTATGGGGAGTGAGACAGGCAGGAGTCAGGACTGCAGAGAAGGATGAGGGTTGGAGAGAGCAGCAAGCACCAGGGGAGCAGGTGAGGCGAGGGGAGGATGGGAGACATAGCAGCAGTGGGAAAAAGGGAGAGGTGTATAACTTGGGTGCCACATTGGCACACATCCGAAGAAGCGCACATGACCTCAATATTGGCATACAAGACAAAACTCACTCCACTCATGGATGGAAAATCTTAGAGGGAACACTGGTGTAGAGCAGGGATGTTTATTTGTGTAAACATGTAAATACAGAATTTTTCAGCATTTACATGTGGGCGGAGGTGGGAGCTGGTGCTCTTGGAGATCTAGCTTTCAAGCCCTCTTCCTGCCAGCGCTAGCTCCTGTTTCCCCCCATGCTGCTACCTCTGTAACAGAAGCAGCAGTGTGGGGTGCAGGCTTTTAACTCCCCCAGGCATCCCACTACCCCCAGTGAAACCCCCCAGCCTCCACCACCCCCGGTGCCTGCTCCACAGAGAGGTCCCCCAGCTCTACCACAGCAGATGCCAGCCCCCCAAGGTCACTCACGTCGTCCAAGAGGTCCCCACAAGCACTGGCTCCTGCTTGTCTCCCCCTTTCTCCGCATTGCTGCCTCTGTGGTAGGCAGAAGCAGGCTGTGGAGGGAGGAGGGCGGCTCTGTGTTTACCAGCTCTTGCCGGCACCCCCTCTCCAGGACTGCTGCCTCTGATACAGAGGCAGCAGCGTGGGGAGCGGTTGTATGTAACGATGAAGGTTAACCGTGTCATCGGATACATGTTCACATCCCTAGTTAGACATACCCAGAGTAGACTGATGCAGCAACACTCTAATGCAAACACAGATGTTACAGTTTCACTCACAGCCCAGGTACTCCTTTGCACCTTTTCACAGATCTGGAAAGGGCTTGAAAGAGTATCAGAGCATTCAAAATTTCAGAGTACCAGTGAAGATTTTTAATCTGAGAAAGAAACAAATAGTATTGAGCAATTTCATTCGAATAGTTAACCCAAATTCCAAGAACATTCTCAAAACACTGCTACTAAACAAATACCATTGTACACAATGTTTAATATTTATCACCCTGACACTGTTCTAAGGGTGAATAATGATCTGATTATGCATGCTTCAGGGGGTAGCCAAGTTAGTCTGTACATGTTATTCCATGTGAATGGAACCCTGTGCTTACGTGAAGACCTGTTGACTTCAGTGATGTTGGTTCAATGATGTAGCCACAGGGAGTAGCTTACAAGCTTGGAAAACCAATCTTTAAACACCACCAAATCTTGGCCTTTGCACATAGGGAGGCTCAAGTCCAGACACAAGCTAGAACTCCTAATGTTTTACATCTTTAAAGTTCTTGTTTATTTGCAAAGCAGCGATGGAATATCTGGAGTGAAGGTAGTCCCTGCCCTGAGGTGCTTACAGTCTGAATGCAACCAGGGAAAGCGATGAAGTCTGAACACAGGAGCACTGCCCTTGCAAAACTTCATCCCATTACTCTACCAAGACTCTACAAGCAGCCAGGTGATGGGCCCCCGGCCTCCACCAGCCCCAGTGACCCCCCCACCTGCCTCCACCAATCCCAGTGACACCCCCCCGCCTGCCTCCACCAGCTCCGGTGACCCCCCCGCCTGCCTCCACCAATCCCAGTGACACCCCCCCGCCTGCCTCCACCAGCCCCGGTGACCCCCCCGCCTGCCTCCACCAATCCCAGTGACACCCCCCCGCCTGCCTCCACCAGCCCCAGTGACACCCCCCCCACCGGCCTCCACCAGCCCCGGTGACCCCCCCGCCTGCCTCCACCAATCCCAGTGACACCCCCCCCCCGGCCTCCACCAGCCCCGGTGACCCCCCCGCCTGCCTCCACCAATCCCAGTGACACCCCCCCACCGGCCTCCACCAGCCCCAGTGACACCCCCCCCACCGGCCTCCACCAGCCCTGGTGACCCCCCCGCCTGCCTCCACCAATCCCAGTGACACCCCGCCCCCGGCCTCCACCAGCCCCAGTGACCCCCCCGCCTGCCTCCACCAATCCCAGTGACACCCCCCCACCGGCCTCCACCAGCTCCGGTGACCCCCCCCCCGCCTGCCCCCACCAGCCCCGGTGACCCCCCCGCCTGCCCCCACCAGCCCCGGTGACCCCCCCGCCTGCCCCCACCGGCCCCGGTGACCCCCCCCGCCTGCCTCCACCGGCCCCAGTGACACCCCCCCCCGCCTGCCTCCACCGGCCCCAGTGACACCCCCCCCCGCCTGCCTCCACCGGCCCCAGTGACCCCCCCCGCCTGCCCCCACCGGCCCCAGTGACCCCCCCCGCCTGCCCCCACCGGCCCCAGTGACCCCCCCCGCCTGCCCCCACCGGCCCCAGTGACCCCCCCCCGCCTGCCTCCACCGGCCCCAGTGACCCCCCCCCCGCCTGCCTCCACCGGCCCCAGTGACACCCCCCCCCGCCTGCCTCCACCGGCCCCAGTGACCCCCCCCGCCTGCCCCCACCGGCCCCAGTGACCCCCCCCCGCCTGCCCCCACCGGCCCCAGTGACCCCCCCCGCCTGCCCCCACCGGCCCCAGTGACCCCCCCCGCCTGCCCCCACCGGCCCCAGTGACCCCCCCCGCCACTCACGTCGTCCATGAGCAGCAGCAGGATGTTGGGGGCCCCGCTGCGCTCGGCGCCGCGCGCGCTCAGGGCCCAGCACAGGCAGAGGGGCAGCAGCAGGCGTCTCTCCATGGCAACCAGCGCCCCCGCCCCTCCGCCTCCTGCTCGCGCGCGGAGCGGGACCGGGTCACGTGAGCCCCGCGCACCGGAGAGTCACATGACCCGAGTCCCGCGTGGCGGGGCAGATCACGTGATAGGGGAGGGTGCCGGTGTCCAAGATGGCGGTGTGCATCGCCGTGATCGCCAAGGAGGTGGGGGCGGGGCGCGCTGCGGGGGAGGGAGCAGTAAGAAAGGGGGTCCTTGGGGCTGGTCGTGGGGGTTGGGCTGGGGGAGGGGGCAGGAGCGGTGGGGGTGGGGGTTGGGCTGGGGTGGGATGGGGGAGGGGGCAGGAGCGGTAGGGGTGGGGGCTGGGCTGGGGGCAGGAGCGGTGGGGGTTGGGGGAGGGGGCAGGAGCGGTGGGGGTGGGGGCTGGGCTGGGGGAGGGGGCAGGAGCGGTAGGGGTGGGGGCTGGGCTGGGGGAGGGGGCAGGAGCGGTGGGGGTGGGGGGGGGCTGGGTGAAGGGAGCTGAGGGGCTTGTTTTGCAAACAGCATAAGGGGTTGGTAGAACAGGGGTTGGGAAGCCCCAGGTTTTGATTGCTCTGGGAGAGCCCTTTAGGGACTTTCTTCCAGAAGGACAAATGCTGATGATCAAATGAGCTGTGGACAATCTCGGGGGGGGGGGGGGGGGGGACACTCATTACCTTTGTGTTAAGAGGAAATGTAAACCTAGCTATAGTCCTTCTCTGCAGACTGTGTTAAGATCTGCTGTTTAAATACAAGTTGTGATGTACAAGTGTAGTCCAGTGGATTTCTACAATACCTTTAAATAGAATTTGTGGGTTTAAAATAGCTAGTTTTTAAATAACAATAGTGGCTTACATACTCAGAGCACTACAGGTACATTCCAGTATCTATTAGGGCACAGAATAGAGAGCCTGAGTTAACACAATTTGTCGTCATCCTTTCTAGAACTATCCTCTGTACATCCGAAGCATCCCAACAGAAAATGAACTGAAGTTCCATTACACAGTGCACACATCACTTGATGTTGTGGATGAAAAGATCTCTGCCATGGGGAAGGCTCTTGTGGATCAGAGAGAGCTCTACCTCGGTCTTCTGTACCCAACTGAAGACTACAAAGTGTATCTTTAATGTCTGCCAGGTGTGCACAAAAGGACATTTTTCCTACAATCTGTCTTTCAGGCAAAACTCCCAGTTATTTCAGTAAGCAATGAATGTAGGATTAGGTTTTAAATGGATCTCTCTTCCCAGTTCTAAAATTTACTCGTGTTCTCATTTCATACTGCAGCTCCAAATTCTATGTTGTGAGAGAACCACCAAGTGCAGCTTGATTTTTAATAGTCAGGGGTGCTGTGGATTTGCATACATACATCTCAGAGATTTTGGTACTTTCATTTGACCAAAACAACCTGAGAATGTGTGTACTTAAGGGTTGTTGTCAATTTAAGTTTTGTGAAAAACAGTATTTTGGAAACTTAAGACTAACTAGTAGAAATGTTTCCTCCATTAGGGGAAAAGCCCAATGAAAAACATTGCTTTTTAAACTGTTTGAAACACAAGCAGAACCTCAAAGTGGAACATATACATGGAAAAGTCATCCCTTTTGCTGGCAGTTATACAAGGAATGTATAGTGGACCCTCAGAGTTGTGAGCACCTTGGGAGGTAACAGTTGTTCTCTCTGAAGTTTACAATCCTCACTTTGTCAAATCTTTTTTAACTTTAGATTTTATTAGTAGTTTACACTTAACACAGTATGGTAGTGCATTTGCTTTTTTTCCTCTCCAGTCTCTGCTGCTCGTGATTGCATACTTCTGGTTCCAAATGAGGTGTTTTGTTGACTGATCAGTTTATAACCCTGGTGTTGGTAATTCTGAGGATCTACTGTAATTAGCCAATGGCTGTTGCAAAAGGTGAAAATCATACAGGTTAGAACCTTGGCTGGCTGGTGTGAATCAGTAAGTTCCAATGACTTCAGTGGAATATGCTGATACACAGCAGCTGAGCATCAATCTAGTCTCGCATTTTAATTTTTTAAAGAAATCTTAAATATTGAGTTTATACCAATAGTGATCATTAAGCGGGGATTGGCATTGAATAGTCAGCATCCATACAGGTGAGCAATGTACATATGAGTTTATATATTCTTAGCTTGGCCCTAGTCCTGCAAGCTGCACTGCACAGGTCACCACTACTTTTTTGAAGATACATTGAAGTCAGTGTGGCAACATGCATTAGTCTGTTCACACAGAGCAATTAGTTCGGGGTGGGCAATAATTTTTGCAGGGAGGCTACTTAATGAATTTTGATACATGGTCATGGCCCAGCTCCATTCACTCCTTCTCCCCCCCCCCCCCCAAAGGGGCAGGGCCTAGGCAGAAGTGGGAGGACTGGGGACTAACTTTCCCCCAGAGTTGCTTAAAAGAAGCACCCGGGATCTTTTTCAGGGGCATAAGGCAGCATGCCACATGTACTGAACATACATAGATCAATCAATATTTATCATATGCATATGATACATTACACTCATGCATACACACACACACCCGACCGTCTTGTTGTTACCAAAAGTTGCTCCCCCTAACTGCACTGACCAGGTGAGTTAGATGGGGGAGGGGTGGAGCTGGGCTTCTGCAGATCCGGATCGATGCTCCCATGTTGACAAGAGGAAAACCCGGGGTCCCTCTGCAAGATGCCTCCTATTTATCCCTCTCATGCAGCCAATTAGTCATCACCTTGCCTTTCTTAATGCTGCTTCAAAGAGTTCTTCCAAGGGCAGGCACTTGCTGCTTGACTCCCAAGGCATCTGTATGTCCAATTGTCTTAAAGAGCTCACTTAACAGGTATTGTCTTGGATCTGGCTCCCAGACCTTCTCCACCCTTTTAACTGTTGCTGGAGGTGCTCACCTTTCATTCTCCATTCACACCTCATTCATTTCAACAGGACAATCAAGGAAAGGGGAGAGCTCAAAAGACATTTTTTTTTCTTACAAGGAAAGTTTCTCAATGCAAAGTTATAGGAGAAATGTTAGAGATTCTATAAGAACACTTAAAGATATATCTAAAAGGACAAGATCTTAATACAAAGTTATATGAGTGATAATATTACAGGGATTTCTCCACAGTTGTCAGGCTGGAGGCTTTTGACAGTACTTAAGCTTATTTGAGTTGTTTTTCCAGGCACTTGGTGTCAAAAACCTCACGTTCCTTAACCAGCTGCCCAGATATGGCTATGTGACAAACTCCAAGGTGAAGTTTGTTATGGTGGTAGATTCTTCAAACACAGCACTACGAGACAACGAGATCCGCAGCGTAAGTTCAGGAAATCAGACTGCAACTTCCCAGATCAGTATTTTTTTGCTCCTACTTATTCATAAAATGCTGAGACATGCCCTCCCTCCAAAAAAAAACCCTCACCCCCAACAGTAATTTTCTAGGTCTTAATTAAAAGCAAGCCGTGATCCTTTTTCAGATGTTCCGCAAGCTGCATAATTCATACACAGATGTAATGTGCAACCCCTTTTATAACCCTGGGGACTGCATTAATTCCAGGTGAGTGAGTTGCTTCCACTAATCCTTTTGATTTTGTTGCCTTTTCAGGACATGCAGAGTTCTTAGGATTTAGCTCTTAAGAAAGTAACTTCTGTGGGGATCAGTTTAAAGCTGGGAGCTGTAAACTCCTCTCTAAAAACACACAGCTGTATTCTCTCTGGACTATGGCCAAACAACGGAAAATGTAACAACTGCACTGTTCGCATTAGAGGATACATTTAACTGTCTCCCACAGACCTCACACTTACTGCCAGTGCCATGAACTGATACAGCGACGAGGAGTCCTGTGGCACCTTATAGACTAACTGAAGATTCAGTTAGTCTATAAGGTGCCACAAGACTCCTCGTCGCTCTTGCAGATTCAGACTAACACGGCTACCCCTCTGGAACTGATACAGAAACCTGAGATTACTTTAAAAAAATGTTACCTATAGAGCTCACTTACATTTTTCTTTTTGAGTACTTCATCAACAGCCTTGTCCACTGGACCCCTCTACATAGGCTGTAGCTTTCCAAAATTCAGCCTCTGGAGAGAAGTAAGGATTAGGAAACTGTTTCTAAATGCATAGTTCTCAAAATAGTTGACAGTGTAGGACCTATCACTTCATATTCAGTATCTTTTTGTGGAACCTATGAGTGTGCCCCCACTCCATGAGAAAAAAGAGTCTATATTTCTGCCACTGAAATGGCTGATCTTCAGACAGGCTGCGTCTAGACTGGCATGATTTTCCGCAAATGCTTTTAATGGAAAAGTTTTCCGTTAAAAGCATTTGCAGAAAAGAGCGTCTAGATTGGCATGGACGCTTTTCCGCAAAAGCACTTTTTGCGGAAAAGCGTCCGTGCCAGTCTACACACGGTTTTGTGCAAGAAAGCTCCAATTGCCATTTTCGCCATCGGGGCTTTTTTGCGCAAAACAATGCCGCGTTGTCTACACTGGCCCTCTTGCGCAAAAGCATTTGCGCAAGAGGGCTTTTGCCTGAACGGGAGCAGCATAGCATTTCCGCAAGAAGCACTGATTTCAGACCGTAGGAAGTCAGTGTTCTTGTGGAAATTCAAGCGGCCAGTGTAGACAGCTGGCAAGTTTTTCCGCAAAAGGAAAAACTTGCCAGTCTAGACGCAGCCACAGAGAAAAAGAACCAGGACTACTTTAGCTTTATTAGAAGGAAAGTAATTGTGAAATTCAGCACCTCAGTGGAAAGGAATGAACTATTTATATTCAAGCCTGTGGGAAGTTAACTTCTATTTAAGTGTTTTTTGATGGACTGTCTTGCCTACTAACTGAAGAGCTTCTTTGTACAAGGATCCCATTGGGTGGACTGTCTGTCTTTAATATTTTGTGCTCTATCTTCTGTAGGGCCTTCGACAGTATGGTGACTTCCATGATGATGCAGGTGTGCTGAAGCTCCAGTCATTTGCGTATTCTCTAGTGTACAGAAGTGTGTGTATATGAAGCTGTGTGTATATACTGTCTTGGAACTCGGTCGGTGTAAAATAAACCTATTGCTGTGGGATCTACAGTGACTTGTAGTCTTGGGGCAAGCTACACCTGGGACAGTGGTAAGACTTGCCCAGCAGAATATAGGCTGTGCCATTAGCAAGTAGTCAAAAGCAGAGAAGGGTGTCTGCCCGCTAAATAAAGACAACAGTAGGGAGCTATTGATCGCTGTCTGATCTTAGCAAGCAGCTCTGAGCCTTACTAACTTGCCCAAAATGCACACTGAGTTGAGCAGATGCCATTGTGTGTTTGGCCTGCAAATTTGAGTCTCTTCTGCCAAAATCTGTCCCTAACTTATGCTTGAAATAGCAGCGCTGGCTATGGTTATGATCAGAGAACAGCAGCCAGCTCGACTTTTAAGCAAAGTTGACATCTTGTGCAGGCGGCAAACAGCAACCGTAGGTTGACCCCGCTCTGGTGAGAGCTGAAATGAACCTGTTTACTGTGCTGAGCGGGCAGGGACTACCCCTTCTTCCTGTAGCATTGGGCAGAAGTGGTGCTGTGTAAGGTTATTAACTCTAGGCTTAAGCGATGCTATTCAGGCAGAACCTGGACTAGGCTTTTCTGCTCAGTACTGCTCCCTGTACTACAGCCAGAACATGCTGTTCTTTCCTGATCGTGTTTTACAGTAAGTGAAGGCTGGCTCCCTAGCTATGTTTCCTCACTGTGATAGCTTGCAGAGCAGTTGAAAAGAGGTACATACTGAAGCCCATAATTATCCACACAAAAGAACTGTAGCACTTGGAAAGAGGCAACAACAGCTCCAGGGCTATGTCTACACTCTCAGCTTCTTGCACGAGTAATATGCAAATGAGGCTAAGCATGGAATATTGCCTTATTTGCATACCTAATGAGCCACCATTTTTGCAGAAGAGGCTCTTGCGCAAGAAGGAGCATCTACACGGCCCCTTCTTGCTCAAGAAAACCCCTCTAGTGCAATGCCGTTCTTCCTGAAAAGTAATAGGTGTAACGGCATTGCGCAAGAGGGGTTTTCTTGCGTAAGAAGGGGCAGTGTAGATGCGCCTTCTTGCGCAAGAGCCTCCTCTGAAAAAAATGGTGGCTCATTAGGTATGCAAATGAGGCTGGGCGATATTCCACACTTAGCCTCATTTGCTTATTACTCGTGCAAGAAGCCGCGAGTGTAGACATAGCCCAGGTGTGCAATGCCTAGCACCACCCAGCCCACTGCTGGCTACTCCCACCTCAAACATCATAGTACCTGCACCCTTCATAAGAATGGCTGGACTGGATCAGACCAAAGGTCCATCTGGCCCTGTGACCTGTCTCCCAATGCCAGGTGCCCCAGAGGGAGTAAACAGAACAGGAAATCAAGTAATCCCCCCCATCACCCATTCCCAGCCTCTGACAAAACCGAGGCTAGCGACACCGTGGCTATGTCTACACTCACAGGTTCTTGTGTGAGTAATATGCAAATGAGGCTAAGCATGGAATATTGTGGTGCCTCATTTGCATAGCTAATGAGCCACCATTTTTGCAGAAGAGGCTCTTGCACCAGAAGGAGCTGTCTACACTGTCCCTTCTTGCGCAAGAAAACCTGTCTTGCGCAATGCCATTATTTCTGAAAATAGCGTAATGGCATTGCACAAGAGGGTTTTTGTTGCGCAAGAAGGGGCAGTGTAGATAGTTCCTTCTGGCGCAAGAGCTTCTTCTGCAAAAATGGTGGCTCATTAGCTATGCAAATGAGGCTCTGTGATATTCCACACTTAGCCTCATTTACATATTACTTGCACAAGAAGCTGTGAGTGTAGACATAGCCTATGCCTGTCCATCCTGGCGAGTCACCATTGATGGGCCTATCCTCCATGAATGTATCTAGTTCTTTTTTGAACCCTGTTAAAATCCTGGCCTTTACAACATCCTCTAGCAAGGAGTTCCACAGGTTGACTATTTGCAGCATGAGGAAATACTTCCTTTAGTCTGTTTTAAACCTGCTACCTATTCATTTCATTTGGTGCCTTCTAGTTCTTACATTATGGGAATAAGTAAATAATGTTTCCTTATTCACTTTCTCCATATCTGTCATGATTTTATAGACCTCTATCATATGCCCCCCTTAGTGTCCTCTTTTCTAGGCTGAAAAAGCCCAGTCTTTTTCATCTCTCTGTGTATGACACCCATTCCAACCCCCTCATTTTTGTTGCCCTTTTCCAAACCTTTTCCAACACCACGATAATGCACCTGGTGTCATTTTACACAAGGAAGGGTGCCAAGGTCCAACAACATGGCTGGAGCAGAGCCAGTAACTGGAACCCACTCATTCATGGAGGAGGGCTGTAGGCCAATCACACAGCATTAAGTAGTGGTAGCATGCAGGCGTCTATTCAGGTGTTTGCAAACACATCTGAACCTTGACCAGTGCTTGTGAACACTCCACCTGTGGTTCTGCAGCAGCACTGGAGGAGGAGTTTTTCCAGGCACATTAAACTGACGTGATTAGTGTTCCAAAGGGGGGTAATAACATTCCACTACTTTTTCCTGGTTCATCTTTTCACTGCCATCTCCAGCATCCCTTCCTACTATCCTGGGGTATTAGCAATAGCCTAGTCAGGTACAGTACCTGGGGTTCTTCGCTCACCCATGTACATTTCAACAGCCTCAAAAACATGCAGGCTGCTTTTGTCAATCTAGACACAACTAATTCCACTTTATATTAAAGCCCAAGGTGGCGCGGTTGCAGTCATGTGGTAGCAGAAAAATAGCCACGTTGAAGGCTGAGACAATAGGTTGCATTGTACTTCCAGTTCCAGCTTGTCCTGGTGTCAGGCTAAACCCATTGTATTGATCACACATGTGTACGTATGCACCGTACAATAAGATCATGTGAGTGTCTGGCAGGAGGGAGCCTGGCAGGACAATCCTGGTTTGGCCAAAAGCAAAACAGGATGTAGTGAGTTCTCTGAGCATCCACATCTGCTCTCCATTAGTCTCCTGTGTTGTTCCCTCAGACTAGGGGAAGGTTGAGTAGAACTGAGAGCTGCCAATGGCAATAGGCATTTGAACAAATTGAGTTAATTTTTAAATGGAAATCCAATTAGTAGCAGATTATGCACCAAAACAGAGAGGCCCGTACCAGCCTCAATTAAGTGTATCAACCACAGGATGCATTATTTTGCAAGCTGTTAAGACATAGAAGAGGCTTAGCAGTACTAAGGATGTTAAAGGTAGAGGAATCAACTAATGGAATAGTTGATGTAATTTGCATTGAATGTTCGATTAGTCGATAAGGGTGTCTCCTCCAGCAGGGCTCTTGCTACATTTCAAAGGCGGGAGCATCCAGCGGGGTCTCAAGCAGTCCCCTGCTGGCCCCGTGCTCCCTGCTTCTGAAATGTGCAAGACGCCCTGTGAGGGCTCTTGTCCATTTCAAAAGCAAAGCACCAGGAGCATGGGGTCAGTGGGGGACTGCTAGAGTCCCCAGCTCACCCCAACCTCCCTGTAGCGCTTCTGCTTTTGAAATGTAGCAAGTCCCACTCTTGCTACATTTCAAAGGTGCCACCACTGGCTTTTAAGCTGGCTCCAGGCAGCAAGGTGGGGGCGGGGGAAGTGACTAGTCCAGGCACTAGTCGACTATCCGATAAGCATTTGCTTATTGGACAGTTGACTAGTCGCTTACAGGCACACTAGATGAGAAACCAATCCTGAGGCTGCATGAGTATCGTGATTTCAGGAGATCTAGTACAAGTGCCCATCTTGCACTGGTGTAAAAACTACTAGAATACAACATAAATAGGCTGCCATTGTTGTAAAGCAGTGGTGCCCGTGGGTACCATGGCACCCGCCAGGGCATTTATGTGCGCCCGCCGAGTGACCAGGGCCGGCCCAAGCTATTCTTGCACCCCGGCTCGTGCGTGGGCCCCCCCCAGACGCCCAGCAGCCCCAAAAGGTTGGGGAACGCTGTTGTACAGACTCTTCTAAAGGCATCTAGCTCAGTGTAAAAGACAGGTCTGCTGCTTTTTCTGCACTTTCACAGTGGAAGAAACTTTCTTTTTCAGCAGGATCATTTATTTTTTAAAAAAAGAATATGACAATCAAGAGAACCTTCTCCCAAACAGAACTTGATCAGAGCAATCTGTTCAGCTCAATCATTACATGTCATCTAATAACTTGCGTCCAGCACTTCACTCTCCCAGCCTCCAGCCCACCTCCCACTCAAACAAGTCACACCTGTACTTGACTATTTTCATAAACTTTTACACATAAAAAGGTGAGTTAAATATTCCCACTTGCAAAGCCCAGCCTTCAGGCTTTCCTTTTCAACAACGGTCTTTAAAAGGTCACGGCCAGGTATGTTCGAGCCCAATGTTAGGTTTTGCAAGACGTTCTAGGACTTGCAAGATCTACCAACAGAAATGACTTTAAAAAAAAAAAATGCGAAAAGTTTGGATTTCCCCTTTCCAATTGGCAACCCAAAGTTTGGGCTAGTTCAGGGGAACCAAAAAATGAAGCAACAGCCTCTCGATGTTCATGCTAGAAAAAGTGCAAAGAGTAAATGTGTGAAGAGTTCGATTTTTGAAATTCAATGAGCCAATGTGTTACCAGGGAGGGAAATCAGTTTTGAAAATAGGCTTAGCCTGACTGTGCCTTCGTCTATCCAAAAACCATCGCTGGGGAAAAGGGAATCCTGACTAAAGGTCCCAAAAGTTCGTGCTGGAATTCTACTAAAATGTATAACTTTATGCAGTAACATTGTTCATTGGGTTTTTTAAACCATTTTTTTTTTAAACCAGAAACATCTTCCTTTAAAAGCACAAGCAAGTTTAGCGCTCCTGAAAGTCAGGAGGCAAACCACAGCAGCCTAGGCTGCACAACACAAGGTGCCGTGCAAGAATCCGAACACAAAACCTCCTCCCCGCACCTCCACCCTGCCTGACAGCAGTCCCTGCTAGTTCAGCCCCAGACTTCAAGCACAGACCTCCAAACTGTGCTCACTGGGAGAGGGATAAAGAGAACCTAAGCTTAGACCTGCAAAACCCACACTTGTCTCTAGAGACGAGATTCGCACGCTGCCCATCAGGAGTGAAGCCGAGAGCCCCTGGACTAGAATTGCAGCTACAGAACAAGATCGTGGGGGGCGGGGGGAAGGTTTGCCAGTAGAGAGGCCTTCTATAAGCCAGACTGAAAGAAAATAGAGTCGTGTTTAAAGAGAAACCCGGCAAAGGCGGCTTTTGCTTCCACGGGACTGCAGGGCTGAATCCTGCTCTTACCACGCAGAAGAGGAGCACATTGAGAAAGCCAGCGCATGTTGTTATGCTCACGCCTTTCCCCTGGAGCAGGGCCACACTGAGGGGGACAGAATCCTAATGGGATCTTTTCCTTCGACAGATTTCCCTGGAGACATCGCTATCAGACCCGCAGGAGGCTACTTAGAGCTAGGGTACAAAAACAAAGGCCTGATCTAAATCTAAGTTGTGCCCCAGAATCTTACCCCGCCCTTCCAAAAGGTGGAAGGGATCCTACTTTCCTTGGAAGGTCTCGAGAGCCTACCTGTGCTAAAGAGCTGTTGGCATCTGTGCGCCACGGGTGAGGTGAGTCCCAGAGAGCCGAGCGGAGGCACCGGTAGGTTGGTGGCAGGAGGGATGGCCTGGCTGAAGTATAGAGGACTCCTTTGGAAGCCACTTCTGCGGCTCACTTCTAACAGGGATCGTTTTCCTGTGCTCCCTCTATCTGCCTCGCCCCAACAGAGCCGATCTAAATACTCCAGAAGCACCCACCCACCCACATCCCTGCTAGATGGGTGTCTACTGCCAGGGGCCCAAAGGCCAAACCTGACCTATGGAGTCCTAAAATGCAGCCTCCCCCCTCCCCCGGTTCTATAGGATGAGGACAATGTTGAACCTCTGGTGAACTCTGTTCCTATTGCTGCCAAGAGCGCGCCGTGTATGCTGGGCGATCAGCGGTTGCTTCTACCTGGGAGGACACTGGGTTCAGCAAGAAGGGTTTGACATTGTCACCGCACTCAGGCCATGGCTCTGGCATGGAGTCCTGTGGGCACCTGCTGTGAGGAACAGCCTGGATCCGTTCTCCCTCAGATTAAATCACCCCCTTCATTGTTCCCCATCCCACCACACCGCTACAAAACGATAAAAGCGTCCACACCTCTCACAGCTGGGGGAGGTTCTCTTTCCACCCCTCGCCCATCCCCCCCCCATTTTTAAATCCAGTCCTGTTGGGAGTCTCCAGCGTAATCCCGTCCTTCGGCCTAGTAGGGCGAGAACCATGGCAACAGCCTGCCCCGACCCCTAGACGAGAACAAAAGCCGTGTCAGGAAGCGCAGGCCGGCTCAGGCCACGGCCTTAGGTCAGCGCTTCGGCATCAAAACTTGGCTTGCTCTTCAGTGTGGGGCAGACCTGCCACTCGAGCGCGCCCGAGGCCTCAGACGAGCAAGCACAGGTCCTCAGGATGGCCCCCAGCGCGCACGGCCGCCTTGCTCCCCAGCGGCTCCCACTCGCAGCGGAAGAGCCTAGGAGCCTGGCTTGTTCGATGGCTGGTGTCTCCTCAGCGGGGGACAGGTTGTAGCTCAGCATCCATTTGCCAAGCAGGGCAAAGAGGCTCCGAACGGAGCCCCCGTCCACTCCTTGGCTGGGCTGGCAGGATGCCGGAGGGAGGGCAAGGTACTGATAAACTTCAAACCCTCGGGCGCAGGCCTGCCTGCAGATGCAAGCGCCTTATCGAGCACGCTGGGGCTTCCAAGCGCTGGGGAAGCATTTCATCAGTGCTGCTCTGCCAGTAGATGGGAAACTGAGGCACAGAAGGGGAGCTGACCTGCCAGGCTAGTGGCAGGGCTGGGAGCGGCCAGTTCCTAGGGCTGTACTCTACCAGACTTTGCTTCCCCTGGGCACGGCCATTCCCTCTACGCTCAGGGAACGAATCCCCCTCGCCACAGGGAGCCGATAAAGACATGCAGCAGTATCTAGCACGGCAGCACTTCAATGCTGAGGCAGGAAGCCTGTGCCCGGGCTGGAGACGGTCTCAGAGCTCATCTCTGAGCGCCCTGGAGCCAGGCATGCGTGGGCCGTCGAGGTGGACGGACCTTCGCAGGTACCGCGTGCCCTGGGCCGCCGTCTGCCACCAGCGTCAGTGCTCATTTCTGGGCCTTTCAATTACAGGAGAGCTGCTGCCCGCAGGCCCCGCTGGGGTGCCGACGTTGGCCTCGGCATGCGGCTCCCTGTCTCCCGCTTGCCATGCGGGCACAGGGGTGACGTTAATGGCATGGGACAGCCCGTGTGACCAGCACAGGAATATGCTTCTAGAGCAGGCGTCTCGGAGAAGCATCCTCCGCAAGCCCTTTGCAGAGGATCCTGCCAGGTCCTCTCCCTCATGCCAGTCTCTGACCCCACACTGCTCTGGATTTCCTGCAGAGGGGGGAGGAAAAAGTATCCAGGCTCATGCTGGTTCGCCCCCTCGCCTCTAGCGAGTCCTGCCTGTGTTCTTGCACTCTGGCCCTCGCACACCCCTAAGTGTGGCTGTGTACCCGGGCTGATCACTGCAGCCATGTCCGAGAGGAACCACTCCCCCACGAACCAAGGAAAAGGATTGCCACAGAACTCACCCAGGCCGGAGCCAAATGCATGGCGCTGGGGGCGGATTCAATGGCTTTGGCTCTGCTATACTCTGCCCCCCGCCCCAAGGTTTCCTACCAAGGGGAGCTCTTGCCAGCTGGGCCTCATTTTCATTCCTCTGTCACCTTGATCTGAGCAGAGCAGGACCAGGTGTGGATCCCGGAGATGGATGCACAGAGGTGGAAGGAAGCGGGTACACATACGTGCGCAGCTCTGGCAAGAGCCGGCTGAGCTGCGGCAAAAGCCAGCAGGGAGCTATTGAAAGAGCTGGCAGGGACCCGGGTTACAATAGGGACAGTACCTGTAAGAAATTTAAGTTCCTTTCACCCCTGGAAGCACTGCAGCAAAATATGCTGCATCTCCACCCCTGGCCTTGCTCCGCCTCTACCTTGCCAGGTCACCGCCCCTCCTGTGCCTCAGTTTCCCATCTCCTGGCAGAGCGGCACTGATGAAAGGCTTGCCCAGTGCTCTGAAGTCACAACATGCTCGATAATGGTTTGTGCATCTGCCCACAGGCCTGCGCCCTAGGTCTATTGAAAGCGCTGGCAGGGATCCAGGTTGCACTGGGATGTCACCACTGCTGGTGCGCCAGTAATGTGCGCGCTGTCTGTAACGCGGCAGGACACCACGTGGAGAGCTCGCAGGAGCGTCTGGTGCAGAGAGGGCGTGTGCCGCTCTGGGGAAGGTGGCTACCCCTCCGCTTTCTCCCTCGGAAAACGGGGATCACGACGCCCCCGCCCCTGCCCCCTGGCAGACGGAGGGGATGGACAGGGCTGGCCGAGCGCTTGAGGATACTCCCAGCCTTGTCAGAACTCCTGGAGCGCTGAGCACCCAGCCACTGGTCTGACAGGGCTAGCCTAGCGACCGGGGAAAATGCCCCACTGCAAAGCTAGCGCAGCGCCGGGGCTGGGGACATCCCGCACCAAACCCCTGCCAGGCTCCTCCATCCCCCAGTCCCGCTCCCATCCGCAGGGAGCGCCCCGGCTCACCGGTACACTCTCCCTCTGGGCCTGGCTCGCAGTGTGCTGTAGACGTTTGCCCTTTGAGACAGGCCCCCCCGGCCTTGGAAACGGCCCCTGGAGCCCCCGCGGTCGGTCGTGCTGATCCCTGGCATGTTGGTCCTCTTGGGCAGCACCTGAGACACGTCAAAGATCAAGGCGGGGCTAGGACGGCCGCCCCGACGCTTCCCTCGGGCAGCGTGCGCGCGGGGGAGGGGCTCCTCTAGTCAGACGGGCAGCGTATCCCGGGGGCTCGGAGCCACCAGCAGCAGCTTCTCTGCCCGGGGAGGCAGGGAGCAGGCCTTGAAGGCGAGCACGAGGTCTGCGTTCCCCTATCGATTCTGGCACCCAACGGCCCGCCCTGAGGGGAGCCGGCCAACCTCCTGCCCAGGAGCCTCCCGCCAGCGCCTGAGCAAGGCATTTCGCCAGGCAGGGGCAGCGTCTCCATGGAGGGAGGCAAGCGGGCAAACCAATGAACCCCTCGACGACGGAGCCAGGCTGGACGCCCCGAATCAGGCCTGCGCCATGGAAGACTCAGGACCGAGAGGCCTCTCCTTCAGCACCAGCCACCCGCCCCGAGTGTCCACGGCTTGGCGGGAAGGCGAATCCCTCCCTTGGCGTAGGGCACCCGGCTCTCCTCCCCTGCCTCCTCGGGCCCGCCGCCCTCACCTTGATGACGCGGCCTCTGAACATGCTCTCGTCCAGCTCCACCGCAGCCTTCACGGAGCTCCTGGCTTCAAACTCGATGTACGCGTACCTGGCGAGGGGGAGAAGAGCGTTCCCTTTGCACCGCTGCCTGGGGAGGACGCACCGTGGCGGCCCCCTTAGGTGGCCAGGGAACATCCCAGTCTGCTGCTCAACCTGGGGAGTCCATCCTGACAGGCTCCCCTCCAGGCTCTCTGACCAGGCACCTCTCGAGCCTGCGCTGGGAGAGGGGAGGGGAGCAGACCACATGAGCCCCGGCTGCATTATGGCTGGAGTTATTCAGGGCTGGAACCAACGGCTGGGATGTCTTCCAACCGGATAAGCCACGCTCCAGACCACTGCTTCGGTGGCACGTAGCCGCGTGCGCCCCCCGGAAACGGAGCTTAGCGCCGCTCTCGCCGGACGGGCTGCGGGCAGAGTCCAGCATTTCGAGCCAGGAGTCCCGCTCTCGAGGAGGACTGGGCCCTGTTGCAGGGTTTTAGCGCACGCTTAGAGCGAGGAAGAGCCCCTGGAGCTGGAGCGGAGCTTCCCGGCCGTTCTGGGGACTTTGAATCAAGGAAAATTCTCCTGCTTCAGGGACTGGGGAAAAGACACCACAGCTCGGAGCCCCTTGATGGCAGGAGATCGGACTGCCAGGCCTGCACGGAGCCCCACTGATGTCAAAATGCAGGCAGTGAATTCCCCCCACAGCAGCAGGACTAGTGCCTCCTCTTGCAAACCACCCAGGGCAGACTCCAGCTCTCTCAGTGCCTCCCAGCCTCCCACGCAGGGTCTGCCTGTTCAGAACAAACTTGCCTGCTCTCTAGAGCAGGGAGACAGCCAGCCCAGTGGCTCAGTGCAAGGCGAAAAGCAGCAGCCAAGTTTGTTAACAGAAATAAAACTCTAGACCTGGGTTATTGCTCACATGGAGGCGGCCAACCTTTATTCTGCAGACCAGGGCAGTGCTGGCGTACGGATGAAAAACCAGCTGGAGAAGTGGTCAGAAGAGCTCATCTCTCCTGGGATATGGACTGAGACAATACTGAGCACATTAAGCCATTACCTGGCCAGGAAGATGATGGATCTTATGCAATATCACATTAAGGACTTTCTTCCTTATTGGAGCCACCTGGTGGAAACACACATGGAGCCCAGCACTCTTGTACAGAATACACACACACACACACACACACACACACACACACACAGTGGCCGTGCTTACACTAAATCCCAACAGACGCGCGCACACACACACACACACACACACACAGTGGCCGTGCTTACACTAAATCCCAACAGACGCGCGCACACACACACACACACACACACACAGTGGCCGTGCTTACACTAAATCCCAACAGACGCGCGCGCACACACACACACACACACACACACACACACAGTGGCCGTGCTTACACTAAATCCCAACAGACGCACACACACACACACACACACACACACACACACAGTGGCCGTGCTTACACTAAATCCCAACAGACGCACGCACACACACACACACACACACACACACACACACACACACACACTGGCCGTGCTTACACTAAATCCCAACAGACGCGCGCGCACACACACACACACACACACACACACACACACACACACACAGTGGCCGTGCTTACGCTAAATCCGAACAGACGTACGTGACAGAACGGACACGGGCCGCGTTTACCGCAAGGTAGGTATTTGTTCCAACAGTCACTTAAAAACCCCCAGCAGCCCCGGGTGAGCCGGAGTGGGGGGGACAGGACACGGTATTTCGTGCAGCGCTGCTGCCAAGACAACCAAGGAAGCCCAGTGAAAAGCCCTATTCCAAGAGCCGGACTGACACCATTCATGAAATCAGCGAAGCATCCGAAAGTCCAGACACGTTCTCCGCAGCGCCTTTCCTCCCGGCTTGTGCCAGATGGAACGGGCACGCCGGCGGAGGCAGACATGAGATGGACGCATTTCCAGACAGGCTTTCAGACGTCAGCAAGAGGACAGAGCTAAACCTCCTTCGAGTGAGCCTCCAAAGACCTGCCAGGTCTGCAGAAGAACTCTCTGCACCCAGGGGGGAAGGAAGGGGAGGGGCAGTGGTGGAGGAAGAGGACGATGAAACAAGCCTTAAAACCCACGGATTCCACAGCTGTTTGCCCTGCAGATGCTGGAAGTCAGAGAGGTTTCTGCAGAGCTGATGAACCCAGCGAACGCCAGGAGAAGGAACAGGAACGGCAGCTCCCTTAGTTAATGGGGCTCAGGGAAGGGAATTTCTCGAGCAAGCACATTTCTCAGAACACATTCCCCATCCCACCCAAGCACCCAAGGGTCCCTAGAGTGCAGCACTGACCCTTTTGGATGTCCGGAGAATTTATCACAGAGGATGGTCACTCGGTTGATCTGCCCACAGCTATTGAAATGAGACTCCAGCTCTTCTGCTGTTCCACCGTAGTCCACCTGCAAAGACACCCCCCAGCCCATTCAGATGCCACCAAGGGCTCGTGTCCCCGTTTCCTAGCAGCCAGTCCCAGAATGGCATGGATTTTTAATTATTCAGGGCTGCCACCAGCTACGAAAGAGAATCACAGATCACTAGAACTGGAAGGGACCACGAGACACATCAGGGCCAGTCCCCTGCCCTCCTGGCAGGACCAAGCACCATCTAGACCATCCCTGACAGGCATCTGTCCAACCTGCTCTTAAATCTCTCCAGTGATGGAGATTCCACAACCTCCCTGGGCAATTTATTCCAGTGTTGAACCACCTGACAGGCAGGAAGTTTTTCCTAATGTCCAACCTAAACCTCCCTTGCTGCAGTTTAAGCCCATTGCTTCTTGTGCTGTCCTTTTAGGTACTTGAAAACTGCTCTCATGTCCCTCCTCAGCCTCGCACGGACCCCTCTGTCAGACAGAGGGATGGGTCTATATAGTGTAGAAATGTGTGTCTGTGCACCCATCCATCTGAGTCTGTCTGTTCAACAACTCCTACACAGTAAGAGTTAGAACCACCACATGGTAGCCAGACGCCTCTTATCCTAATTTCAAAGCAAGGGCAGAGTTTGGTTGTGCCAGGACACTAGGATGTGCCTGAAATTGGATCATTTCCCATAAAATGGAAAGGGAGGGGTCTGGTAGGAGGAGGGTTATACTGTGGAATGACCACAGGGGGGCAGTAGGTGCCCCAGTGGGAAGTCACTGGCCAGCAGCCAACACCCCGGCCTGCCGCTTCTGGACACTGCCTCCAGCCCAGCCCCCTCCAGCCCAGCCCAGCCTCAGACAGTGCCCATGCGAGGCATCCATGCCCCTCCCCCATCCAGGAAGCGTCCCCCATCCCCGGGCTGGCCTCAAGGCAATGCTAGCAGCTGGGATGTACACCCCAACTCTTCATGCTGGAAACCTGAGTCTAAGCCATGACCATCCAGCCAGGGAACAGACAAAATCAAATGGGGCCTAGCTAGTTTTGTGAGTAACCAGTTCTTGCCACAAACTGCTCTTAAGTGAACCCTCAGACCCACGGGTTAAGGGGGTGCTAAGCGCAACCAATAACATGCCGTGCCTTGCTCCTAGGGGGAGGGCTGGGACAGACGTATCTTGGGACACCCCCCCCTTAGGAGCAGCATCTCTGCTGAGCTTTCTGCCTGGGGCACATGGCCAAAGAGGGGGTCTCGTTTCCAACCTCTCCCACGTACATTGCCCACGTAGATGGATCTCTGATCAGCCTCGATTTTCTCCTCCGCCGTCCTAGGAAAGGGAACACCTGCAGAGAAGAGGATATTGTGAAGGTGCAGAAAGGAGGAACCGGGGAGCACGGGGTGTCTGACCAACTGAGGTTGGTGCACGTGGGAGGGCTACCCTGGCAACCCTAGGGACTGAATTACTGACACCTCAGCTCTCACTGGGCTTGCGGAGCCAGACTGGGAAGGGGGAAGAGACAAAGGCGTCTCTACCTGCAGGATGTGCATCACCCCCTGCCGCTTCCGCCCCAAACCTGCCAACGCGCCTCAGGCCCAACCCCAGCTCTGCTCCAGGGCTGCTCCTGCCACGCAAAGGGCATTCCGGCCAAACGAGGCTGAGGCCGCCAAACTCATTTCACTTGTGACGTCTGTATCGGAGCCAGTCTCCAGAGGAGAGAGGGAGGCCCACGCCCATGAGGGAACCAGACTCGCAGACCTCCGTGTTTGTTCTCATCCTCGTCTGGGGTCTGGCTCCTTTTGGCAAGGGGGGGGGTTGCCCCAACACCCCAAGCTGGCTCCTTGCAGCATGTTGTCCTCAAGAGGCACTCAGGTCCCCCGCAGAGGGTAGAAAGGGGGAGGGGGGTTGATAAGGACCTGCCACACAGGCTCAGGCCTGTAACCCATATAGCTTGCCTCTTGCAGTGCTGGAGCTATGGAGAACAGGGTTAGAGACACCACAATGAAACACCCACCCTGGGGGGAAGTTCCACCCCAGCAAAGCTGGTTCATGGCCCTAGAGCTGATGGGGTGTAGCAGAATGGCCAGACGATGGCCAAGACATCAGCTCCAGCACCCAGCCTTCCTGTACAAAGAGCTCTGCACTCACCTCCTAACCCTCAACCCCTAGGGTATCCATCCAGCAGCTCCATGGCTGGCTAAGGTTAAGTGACTTGACCAAGGGTAGAATCAGTAGCACAAGTGGGGGCAGAACCCATAGACCTGACTCTGGAGCCCATGCTCAGTGTCCTCAGCCACATGTAGGGGTCTCCATCCATTCTCCCGCAGCAGAGATGCCCCTCATTTTCCCATTGCTACCTGCCGATTGCATGTTCGGAGGCAGACGAGGCTGGGAGCCTTGGACGTGGTCGCTGGCCACACCTCTGGCTAAGGGGAGGTAGCATCGGCTGTATCCTTGAGGCCTCAAACACGGCAGCATGTGGCCTGGCGGCAAGAAATCCTTCTGGGGGCAGTTCATCCCAGTGCTTAGCCTCGCCTCTCAGGAGCCAGAGGGGCCCCGGGGAGCTGCAGCACCCTACCTGCCTGCGACCTCAGCATGAGGTTCTTGGCCTCGTCCTGCAGCTCCTTTAGCCGCTCGTCCTCCTCCTCCATCTCCCGGACCTTGGCCTTGATGGCTTCCAGCTCCTGCGCAGCAAAGCCAGGAAGCGGAGCGCATGAGAATCCAGTGCAGAGAGGGGCAGGGCTGCAAGAGGAGAGCTGGGGGCAAGTCCCTTTTCCTCCCCCCCAGGGTCTGTCTGGCCAGCTCTTCAGAGCCGGGCCTGTCCTGTCCCAGCGTTCCCTGGAAATGGAGCGCCTGGGCGGCCGCCCAGTCCTTTAACAGCTGGCAGCAAGTGTTTCTATGGGTGGTGCACATCTGCACCTGGCTCGGTGCACAGAACAAAATGTATCCCGCACACGGATGGCAAAAATGAGAGGGAAGGTGGTTTACGTCCCCGCCCCTTCCCCCCATAACTGGCTCACAGCCCTCCAGGAGGCGTGCGGCGTGACTGGGCATGGAGCCGGGAGGTCTCTACCCAGTCTCCCATTTGTTGCCTGCAAGAGAGCGCTGTGGCTGGGGGTTTGATAACAAACCTGGTGCGTGGCTGGCCTGACATGGCACCCAGAGGCAGGAGATGCTGGGCGGCCGCCCGTTAGCCCGGATCTAAAGAGTTTGGGTCTGTCTTCACTGGAGCGATAGCCTGGGCTCTCAGCCAGGTGCTGCCCCCCTCCCCTCCACGCACCACTCTCAGCTGAGCGGGGTGGCACGTTCCTCGCTGGCCGGGCTGGGCCATAGGCCAGGTTTCCGCTAGATCCGGTAGGTTGCTTCCTTAGCGGTGAGGCTACAGGCAGGTGCCCCCCCCCATGCCTTCCCGCCATGCTCCCCCTTGCGCCCAGAAAACGACACGGTCTCCCAGGTCACGGGGAGCAACGCAGCCCCAAGCACAGGGGATGTGCCCCCCAGATGTCACCGCGCCCCCCCTAGAAGAGCCCAGCCTCAGCAAGGCCACAGTCTTAGGGCAGAGGGCTGTTCATGCCCGGCTGGGCTAAGCCAAGCGCCGATCACCCCAGCAGCTCGCGGCGAGGCCAGACAGGCCCCAAACAGGTGAGGGCGTAACTCGGGTTAAAACGGCAGCTCCGAGTCCAGCCTGGCTGAGTGGCACGCGTTCGGCCCCCAGCTGCCCCCCAGACTCCTGCTGCAGCGGCTCAGCCATCTGGCCAGCCGCGTCGTTCTCTCCCCTGCCGTTGGCGCGCCCGCGTTCAACATTCTGTTTTGCAGCAGCTGCCGGGCCGGACGTCCCCAGATGGGGCGTATCCAGGTCACAAGGCAGGCCTGCCACAGAGCCAGGCCAGAACCTCCCTTGCCCAGTGTCCAGCCACCAGCCCATGCGACTCGCACGGCTCCCAGATACCCCCCCGCTGCAATACGGGCAGGGGTCTCCATCGGCCTCGTAGCAAGTCCCCAGACAGGCTCCGTGCTCTAGACACGCACCCGGACTCACCGGGTCTAGCTCGCCCAGCTCCTCCGCACTGTCACCCTCCAGCGGACTCAGGTCGGAGTCTTCATCCATCGCCTTCTGCCGCGCCACCGTCTCTGCTGGGTCCCAGGAGGCGTCCACCCTCACCAGGGACGGTGGTGGGCCCTGCCACCAGGCCTCAGAGGGGTCCAGAAAGAGGGGGCTTGAAGGGAGCAGCGACAGACACAAAGTGGCTCCAGGCGCCATTCGAACAGCTAAGGACGCTGGATTCTGCTGAGAGGCTAAAGCCACTTTCTATGTTTTCTCCCATGCGCCCCCCCCCCCCCCCCCGATATTCACAAAGCCACCTCACGAGCCTCCTTTGAGCCCTTCCTTTGCCCAAATAACGGCCCACACTTGGCCTGGCAGGCTGCTGGCATGGGGGGGACCAGCGCTGGCTCTTTGCGCACCCCCATCTGCCTGCCTGGCTCCAGCTAGGTCTCTGCTAGTGAGGTTGCCAGCGCTTTCTGTCCCACGTTCGTACAGCCCCGGGCGCGCTGGGCTCTGACGGGGGGTGGGGAATACAGCGCGTGCCTCCCACCACTGGCCTTGTCACTCCCAGGGGCCTTTTGCCCCGGCGGGGTTTTGCCTAACGCCTCAGTTCCCGGAGTCATGAGGATCGCAGGCAACTTTTTTTTTAAGTCTCCAGCCCCCGGCTGCTGAGAAAAGCAGGACAGTGGAGTCAGAAGGCCAATAAAGAGAACCCAACTTTGGCTGGATTTTCACGTCTCACGAGGGCCTGAGAAGCCCAGGTCCTGAGCCAGGGGCACTTGGAACTAGTGATGCTGCAGCAACCCGCCTGCACTACAGCTTGGGATGGGCCAGGAGCCAGCAGAAACTATCCCAGTACCCCAAAGAAAGGCAGGGCAGGCCTGGCTTTTGGGGAGGCTTTAGACTCACCACTTGGGGCAAACTGTCCCCACCCCTCCGTGCCAGGGCCCCGGGAAGTCACACGTCTGGCTCCAGCATGGCCAGCAGCAGCCTCGTGTTAGGAGCAGGCACGCGAGTGACCACACAAATGCCCAATTGACCTCATCAATGCCCAGCCCTGGAGAGGGGGGTTGGAAAGCAGCCAGCAGATGGGGGGGGAGACCCCCACTCCGCCCATTACCTTGCTCGGAAGCCGAACATTTCAGAGCCTCTCCTCACTAACGCACCAGGAGGGAGCTGCACCTGGGGCAGCCCCCACCAGCTCTCCATTTGATACATCAGCAGCCAATCACAGGCCGGGCTGACCCACCCGGGGGTGGGAGTCACAGCCCAGCTGGTGCGGGCACCACAGCTCCTTGAGGGGGGATGCCTGGGTAGCTCATGGCTTCCTGGGCTGGGGAGATGGCTGGGTAGGCCGGCTCCTGGTGTTAGAAAGCAGGGGGTTGGCGGTTCTAGGCCCCCTGGTGACTGGCTGGCTGATTGCTATGGTGGCCTTGTTAGTGGAGACCCTCTAGGTGGCTTGCAGGTTTTGCACCTGGCCAGGAGTTTATAGAAAGGGAGGCTCAGGGGAAGAGGCAGCTGAATACAATTCTCTCTCCCCTGTGACTCCAGGCCTGCTCCTGCCATGCGGTGCCTCGCCCCCTCTGCTGCAAGGGGCCCTGCCAGTGGAAGTTGCAGAGCTCTGTGGATGTCTGGGCCCCCAGGGGCTGCTGGGCTCCCCGGGTCACGGCGGCGGGAGTAAGGAACCTCGCGGCGCCTGTGCCTGAACACGGGGCTGGCAAGGCTGCTGGCCCCCCGCCGCTTCCATGCCTGGCTTGTGCCTTTAGCAGCTCCCCTCTCTGGCTGGGGATGCAGAGTGCGGCTAAACGGCGGCTGCACCACCCCACGGGGCTAGAGCCACCTGCAGCCAAAGGAGTTGGGACTCTGGGCCCAGCAGAGGCCGGCCCCCCTGGTGCCAGGTCTCCCTCTGCCCCACTCCAGCCAGTCAGCCCAGCTCCCTGGTTGGGGAGGGGATTGGCCAGACAGCTGAGGGGGAGGGTGAACTGGTTCACTGCATGCCTAAGAACGCTAACACCCCCCCCCCCCAGGGACCGGCCCATCCTGGGGTGAATCCCTCTCCCCAACATGGGCCCACCCCCTGCCCCCACCTGTGCTCCTGCTCCCATTGGCTGTTGCCCAGCCCCAGCTGGGAACGCCTGTTCTCTTTCCTCCCCCTCCCGGAGCAGCCGTCCCAGGTGGCCTCCTGCGCCTGGGTTCCAGATGTGTTTGGCTGCAGAAGCTGCCGGCAGCCGGCAGCACTGGACTGTCCGGCTCTCTGGGACCCTCCCTCCCGCAGTGTGAAAACGGGGCTCTCACGGCAGACAGTCCCGCACATGCACAGCCGGCGCCTGCACGCGTGGCAGTGAGAGGGGCCACATTGAAACGGGGCTGTTGTTCACTCGGGATGGCGCAAATCCAGACCCCTTGGGATGCTGAGGGGGGTGCACACGTCCCGGCCGGGCCCAGCAGGGGCCCCTTCCCTAGCCCTGGTTTGGGCTCCGCCAAAGTCTTGCCAGACGGCCGCTGTTGGAACCACTGGGAAACTCCGGCGAGGTCAGAGCTGGTGCCAAACTCCAACGCCCAGCCCTGTAGCCGGAGCAGTATTTCCAGATGAGCCCCCCAGCCCATCAGCCCCTCCCTAGCTCATGCCCCACCCAGGTGCAGCGCGTGGGGCTTTGCACCACTCTGGTTCCGTCTGCACAGAGCAGAGCTGAACGGGGGGGGGGGGGGGGGATGCACAGAGTGAGACTTTGACACCCTGCTCTGCCCGTGCGGCTGGATTGTTTCCCCGTCCCCTGGGCTGTGGGAGCCACAACCCTCCCTGCTGAGAGCGGTAGAAGTGGCCTCGCCGCTGGGAATCCCGCTTTGCTACAGCAACGGGCGATTTTGGGAACCCATCTCGAAACACGTTAAGGGGGCTCGGAAACCAGGCCTCTTACAAAGGCCCCCCACGTTGGGCACCAGAATCACCGGTTACTTGCAACGTGTGTCTCATTCCCCAAATCCCACCTGCTCCCTTGGCCCCCCGGGGATTGTAACGCCGCCAGGTGGAACGCAACCTGGTTCTTCAGGAGCCTAGTGCTGAGTCTCTCCCACTTGAGCTCACATAAGAAAGGCCAGACTGGGTCAGACCGATGGTTCATCTGGTCCAGTGTCCTGATGCCCACAGTGGCCAATGCCAGGTGCCCCAGAGGGAGAGAACGGAACAGGGACTCACCAAGTGATCCCTCCCGTTGCCCAGCCTCTGGCAAAAAACCCAGGAGGTGTGTGGGTTACAGAACACAAGCCCCGACGGCGGCTCCCTCTGGGTGATATTAAATTGCCTTTATTACACGGATACAGAGTTCAGAACAGACATAACCTGAATCATAATGTTTACATCTTTCACAGGTCGAACATACAGTACATTTAGAGAAAGCAGGGAACCGCGAGGGGAGGGGCAGCATGCCAAAAAAAACTCCAAAAAACCCTCCTAGCACATCGTCACGTCTCTGGGACGGCCCCGAAAGCCCCACGCAGCAGGGAACAGGTCGGGAAGGGGAGCTGACGTGATTTTGGTTTCCTGTCCCTGCCGCAAGCTCTTTTCCCCAGCACGCCCCCCAGTCTGTACAAGCAAGGCCCTTCCCCGCCCCCCTTTCATTCAAGTATTGCACAATTTTGCCTCCCAGCCCCCGGACACTGGGGCTCGGCTGGGTCTGGCGGAGCAGGTGGGTGGGTTCTGACTTGGCCTGTCAGCGGCTTTTGAGACTTTCCACAGAGTCGCGTCAGAGATGGGGGGGTCTCATCCATCCGTCCTGGGGCTTAGCAAAGTTACACTCAGCCCAGGCAAAGACCTGCAGGTGGTTGGCTGGCTGGGTCACTTCCCTGGACTAGGTACAAGGAAATGTGCGGGGGGGGGGGGGGGGCAGAGTGATTCTGGGAGCACCTGGGGCGCTTTTTTTTTTTTTTTGGTAAGGAATCAGAGCAGCCTCCTGGATTGCTGCTGCAGAGCCACCGTTCGGAGTCGCAGCCGCCAGAGCTGGCCGGGATCCCAGAATCTGCCGCTCTGAAGAGGCTTAGCAGAAAGCCGGAGGACCTGGGTTTACTCTGTATTTGTTTTCCCTGGGCTGTGTTTACGTCTGTTATTTTGACACCCCAGCCGGGGGGGTGGGGTGGGGGGGTGTCTGCTGCTGCTGTGTTCTCCAAGCGAGTGACAAGCCAAGAGGCGGGCTCGTTACAAGAAACCAAAACACCCCTCTGCCTCCCTCTTGGTCTGCTTCCCAGAGTAAAACCACTGGGCAGACGGGAAGAAGGGTCCCTCCTACTGCCCAAGGGAGGGATCGTGGACCAAACACCTCCCCCCCACATTCATTTCTGTAAATGAATTAAACTGAGCCCAGCCACAGTCCTCCCCCCCCCCAGCACAAAGGCCACAAAACTGGGTAGGTCAATGAAGACAAAAGACACTAGTAAGAAAGAGGGAGAGAAGACTGGCGCACATCGGGTGCGTGCGTGCGCACACACACGTGCAAAGGGCGTCTGGTGAGTTCACACGGCTGGCAGCCGGGACGTGCTGTTTTGCGTGCACCCATGTCACTTCCACCTGTGTTTCCGGCAGTCGCCGACCGACGCCCCTGTGCTAGAGCTGCCGCGGAGGCGGAGCGGGCTGGGGTGCAGTGAGCCATTGGACCTGGCCAATTGGCATTCCACAACCCCTGGTGCCCATCGCAGGCGCACCCCGAGAAGCCATCCTGCACCCCCAGGAGAGGCACACTGGGCTCTGTTCACCCAGCCATGCCAGTCACCTTGTGCGCCCCATGCGCCCTGGCCTGCAGAGACGGGTGATCACACAGCCTGACTTCCTCTAGGAAAACGGAGCGTGGGCAGGCCCTTGCTGCCGGGACTTCAGCCAGAGTGGAAGAGCTGAGCCATGGAAAGGATGGAGGGGCCCAGCCTGCGTCCCGCTACGTATACTGGCTGGCGGGGGGGAGCCCCAAGAGAGAGAGGAGTCGCGGAGGCTGGACCAGCGAGCGTAACTGGCAGCAGAGCCACGCTATCCAGGAAGGGAGACCCTGGACGAGGAGGGAGACCCGGCAGCGAGACGTGGCAGCCGTGGAACAAACCCCACCGCTTGGTTTATTCAAGCCAGGGCTACACACCGCCCCGGTAAACACACCGGGCGGACCAGTCTCGCCCAGACCCCGGTAGGATCTTAACAGGTCCTAAGGGAGTCCTTCCACGTCTAGCATCTAGGGTCACCCACAAACCGTGGCCAGCGTGCGGCCCAGGGGAGGAGGTCCCTGGGTTGCGGGTCTCTCCAGCGAGAGCAGGGCAGGCAGGGCTGGCTTTGGTTCCACGGTGAGCCATGCTTACGGCCAAACAGGATTCCCACTCTCCCAGCACCCGCCTGGCCATCCCGTGGCCAGTTATCGCCCCTTGGGCGCAGGCCCTGAATGCTCTCATCCCACGCGCCGCACGGGGTGGGGGCTGCAGCCCCCACGCCCCCCACGGCTGGGGAGGAGCCCGGCGGTCTCAGGCGCGAGCTGCTAAGAGGAGGACGCGGGGCCGGACACACGCTGCTTGCCAACGACAGGGCCACACGCCCAGGGACGTCAATGGGACGGGAGGACACAAGATGGCCGCCCTGTGGGCTGTCCTGCACCCAGAGGCCTTTGTGCTGAGCTGCCGGCTCTGACCCAACCCCACTTTAGCCACAATCCCCCCTGGGCTTGGCTCCTCCTGTGTTTCTCCTCTCAGCTCTATGGCTGCTGGAAGGAAAGCAGCAGGCAGCCTCCCACCCTCCCTCCCGCTTGCCTGCCTGCCTGCTGCTGCCCAGGCATGGCTGCCACATGGGGAGGGTCCCCCAGGTTAATATCCCTGGCACAGGCTGCAGGGAGGGAGTGGGGGGAGGGGGGACGACATTGGCCCTTCCTTTCCTGGTTGTCTTCACAAAAAGATGCCCAAAGAGCCACTGTGCCGGGAAGAGAAATGTCCCAGTTGCCCCTACTCTTGTCCCCTTAGCAATGTGCACAGGGGAGTCGGCTTTCCCTGTACTTTTGGCCTCGGTTAAGCCCCTTTTCATCCACAAGCCGGGCCCAGCCCAGGGCTAGCCCTGCTTTCATGAGGCAGGTGGATCTGCCATGGAGAGGGCCAAATTTAGCTCTTAGCGACACCCCTGCACACCCTGGGGAGACCACAGGCTTGCACCGACCGCAGACTGTGGCCCACTGCGCTGTGTGTACACACATTCCCTCCCCCTGCTTCTCCAGTCTAGCCATATTGCTTTGCACCAGTGATTTAAAACCTGCTGACATGGCCAGGGCTGAGGTTGCTGTTAACTCTCTCAGCTGCCCTATGGTCCGTTGGGAATAACATTCCCAGGCAGGGGAGAGAGACAGGGAGTAGCAGGACACAGGGGGCTGCAAAACCCACACATCAGAAAACGCTGAGGAGACTTAGCAAGACTGTCTCACACCAAAAGTGTCTGGAACCGCATGCATCCCCTAGCCCTTCCCCGCAAGAGCCAGCGAATGGTTTTCTCTGTTGCTGCTGCCTCATTTTCTTTGTCGCACACTCTTGCCCACATAAGAGCTACCCTCGGGGAAGCTGTCCTGCTCCTGTTGTATTTTTGGCCACTGAAATACTAGATTGTAAAGTTTTTGGGGGAGGGCTTCCCCCAGAGGGTATGTCTACACTCGCACCCTCTTCCGAGAGAGGGATGCAAATGAAGACATTCGAAATTGCAAATGAAGCGGGGATTTAAATATCCCGTGCTTCATTTGCATATTCGCATTATGGCGCTATTTCGAAATAGCAGATGTTGTTAAGACGCGGTAATTTCAAGAGAATACCCTTCTCTGGAAAAAACTGATAAACCTCGTTGTATGAGGAATAAGGGTTATTTCGAGAGAAGGGTTTTCTCGCGAAATAACCACGTCTTACAAAAGCGGCGAGGAGTCCTGTGGCACCTTATAGACTAGTTAGGTGCCTAGTCTCTAAGGTGCCACAGGACTCCTCACCGCTTTTGCAGATTCAGACTAACACACCTACCCCTCTGATACTTGACACCATGTCTTACAGCGGCTGTTATTTCGAAATAGCGCCATAACGTGAATATGCAAATGAAGCGCGGGATATTTAAATCCCGGCTTCATTTGCAATTCCGAATGTCTTCATTTGCATCCCTCTCTCGAAAGAGGGTGCAAGTGTAGACATAGTCAGAGGCTCCATTCCCGGCTGCCTCTCCCCTCAGAGCTTTTGGTTCGAATGCAAGCGTAGTTAGCTCCTTTCAAACGGGGCTCTCTTCTGTCTATGCGCTGTTTGTCTAGGGGCTGTAAGCAATCGGAGGTAGAGTGACAGAGCCCAGACGCGGAGCAGCTGTGAGACAGAGAGGCGGCCAAAATTCAAGCACAAGAGGAAGTTTAGAAAAATAACAACCACTAAGGATGGCAGGGCGGCCCCTGCGGTTCATTACCTCTGAAAACTCTTATATATTACCTCTTCTCGTGGAATATAAGAAAAATAGACAATATACATCAATCGCTTGATAAATAAATGCCACAACCGGCCTTGGGGCGAAGGAGGCATGTCAGAAAAACAGGGTCAGAACCGAGAAAGGAGGCTGCGGAAGGAAACGGACGGAAGCTGTGAACACTCGGGTTTGGTCCCATTAAAAGGTCTCTGACTGGCTTCACTGCGAGCCACCATCAAACGGTTGGTAAACCACCCCTTGGCCGGCTCCAGCCCAGCTAGTTTGGGGAGCACAAAGCTCCGGCAGAGGCCCCAGGCTCAGTGTTTCTTAAACTTTTTAAGACCGAGGAATACCAAACATTATTTTTTTTTTATGAGGAACACTAATGATTTTTTGTTGTTGTTGAGCAAAAAAAAGGTTAAGAAAAAGGGTCGGGGGGGGGGGGGGAAGTAACAGAAAAAAAGGGTCGGGGGACAGTAATTGAGCAAAAAAAAAAAAGTCACCTGCCTCTTTAAGGGCGGCCATTTTTAATTCTGTTGTTCTCCTCGGCACACCTCCGACTGCCTCGCAGCACACCAGTGTGCTACGGAACACAGTTTAAGAAACACTGGTGTAGCTTCACCTTGGGCTTCCAGACTCGGGACAGGTCTTTCCTAGGGGAACCCTCCACAATGCCTTGCTGCTGGGACCGGCCTGCGTCACACGGCAAATCAGTTCTAGGAAAGGAAGTTCTATGCTCAGTGATATTTACCGACCGCTTTGCCTCTTCCTGTGTCTCTGCTCCCATCCCTCACCGCGGATGTGACTTTCTCCGCTGAGCAGCCGTTAGGACTTCGGAGGAATTGTCACTCGGGGGTGGGAGGAAGGGGGGTAGAGGAAGGGGCTCATGTGGGGTGGAATTTTCCAGGCGAAAGCTCTTCCCAGCCAGGAATCCAGACCTGCTTTAGAAAGACCCGCCTGCCATGGCTGCCTGGGGTCGGGGAAGGTTGGGAAGTCTCCCACTGTTCCCCAGGGAAGGAAAAGCTGCGTGGCTGGCCCAGCAGAGAGTTAAAGCAAAAAGGCTGAACTGCCCTTCCAGCCTGGTCACGGCAGGGCGTGTCCATATTGTCACAGAAGGGCAGGTTGCCCGGTAAGCCCAGTGCGGGAGAGGAGGGCTACTGAACGAGACTGCGCCTGACTCCTGCAGGTTGAATGCTGCCGGGTTTGCTGAGCTCCGACCGGGCAGGTGTTCCAAGCCTGCCCTGGATGGAAGAACTGTGACTTCACCCAGAAGCCAGCAGCACCACTCCAGCTGGCTTCAATAGGATGGTGTCCACCCCGGTTCTTAAGATCAGATACCCCCGCTGCAGCAGAGAGCTGAGACGGGAAGGGGACAGCCAGGCACAAAGACTCCAGCCGCATGCTGACAAGTTCAACTTCCCTCCACCCCCACTTCCTGCCTGCATCCGTCTGGCTTCGAAATGCACAAGCCAGGCCGGTACTCGGAGGACCACGCGGCACCTTCAACTGCCGTCCCGCAGAGGCCGGGAAAGTCCACCTGAGATTTTCCCAGACAACCCCTCACGGAGCCAAGACGACACAACCAAACGGCATCATTGCCATATCAGCTGAGGAGATCACACACCACCCCCGGCTTGCTGCATGGGAACACGCCGCACATGGGAGGAGACACACAACCTGGTCTTTGCGACGTCAGAACAGCTAGGAGAGAGGGATGCTAAAGGAAGCGGGAAGAGTCACATTGGAAGCGGTGCAGCTAAGAGATCCACAGCTCACAACTAGCAAAAAAAACCAGGCAGGACGCAACAATGACGCCTAGCCCTGCCTTTATCCATTGTACCGAACAAACGACTCCTTGTTGTTCCACAACCGGACTCGATGGTCAATCTAAACAATCACACAGCGCTTCTGAAAGTGGGGGGCACCAGGGAGAAGTTCGGAAATGGATCGGGAGGGGGCAGAGCGAACAAGCCTCACGCAGCCACCTTTGAGTTCTGAGTCCGTCGCCCTCAGCCAAGCCCCCCCCCCCCCTTGTAGTGACTGGGAACGTTTTATTTGAAATCCCTACTTTTTTCAAAACACACATGATGGACTTTGCAACTCTGGGAAACTAATGCTCCTAGTAAGCATGTGGATTTTGCTTTTTTTTTTAAACCTATTTCCTAAACTTTACATACTTCGGTGGTTTATCTTAATTTTTTTTTATTTGGCAAACATCTCTTCTTTTATTATTATCATTATTATTATTATTTTTGGACCTCTTCAAATACTATATACATTCACATTAACATACAATACCTGCCCTGACCAAGGCTGGGCAGTGTCTAGCCTTCTCGCGTTCTGCAGCCGTGTCACTTGCTATATTGCACTCCCGTCCTCTGTGCTGCAAGAAATGCACAATAATCTACATTGTCTTTTATTTCTTCTCTAAGAACCAGTGTTGGTTTGTTTCCTTTCTTTCCTCCTAGAAACGGTTGCAAAACCATACGAGGGGGTGCAGGGTGGGACAAGGAAAACAAAAACGAAATAAAATAACCCAATGGCAATTCATCACAGGACTGGAGAAAACATCTGGAGAGCAAGTAGACGCAAACGCAAGGGGAATCTATCTACAGGCCATCGGAAGAGTCTTCAGAAGGGAAAAAAACAAAAGGTGTCTTTTTTTTTTTCCTGTGAAAGGTTGAAGTGGTGAGGACGGCAGTCACAAGATACTGGAGCTGGAGCGGTGGGGTTCTGGAGAGCAGAGAGAGGTAGTGGAGGAGTACAAAAAGCAGAAGGTCCTGGTGCAATTGCTTTCTGCTCGCGGGGAGAATCCACAACAGATTGTCACGGTTCTGTTTGAAATGATGCTCTCTCTGGAACAGGACTGGGATCTGACGGTCGTTGTTCATGAGCACGCTTTCCCAAGCAAATGAAACATGTTTATAATCCACAGAGGGAGGGAGCACAGAATGTCGGCTCCCCGTCACACACTCACACACACGCACCCACGCACGCACAAAAGTTGTGTATCTTTTTTTTTTCGTTTTGTTTTCTCTTTATTTTAATAAAATTCTTTAACTCCACAGATGCGCGTCCTTCCTCCTTCCAGGTACGTGTCGCTGCTGAGAGGCCAGCGCAAGACCCCACCCTACCCCACCCCACCAAAGAATGCAAGGAGTCCAAGCGCGCCGGCTCGCCTTTGGCCAGTCGTTGTGGTTTGGTTGAAAGGGATAAGTGCTGCTCCTTGCGTCATGAAAAACAAACCAAAACCATCAACTGAAAAAGTAAAACAAAAAACAAAAAAAACCTCCCAACAACAGAAACCAAAACAACTTTGGCAGTGGAAAAAAGGTTTGGATATTTCTGTTTGTTTGTTTTTGGATTTCCTTTGGAGCAGAGGTGAGTCTGGTATGTTCTTGGCTAGCTAGCAAGGTAGTTTACAGGTAAGCTTCCTTTACTTGGTTTTGTTTGTTTTTTGGATTTTTTTTTTACTTAAAGCCAAAGAGTTTGATGTTTTTAGTTTTTATTTTTTTTTTTTACAAAAAAAAAAAAAAAAAGAAGAGAAGTTTCTTGCCTTGTAAAATCAAAATCCTTCATCGTGCCTTCCCCCAGCTGCACCGAGAGGGATATTTCACGCACACACGCGTATCTTCGGCGGGAGAGAGACGGGTGGGTTTTCCTTTCCCCGAGTGAAGATGCGTAGAGTTTGCGGACAAATTCCTTGTCCGAAAAGAAGAAAACAAACAAACCAACAGCAACGATAACTCCCCAAATCATAAAGAAAGGAAGAGAGAACAGAGAAGATTGGTATTTGCCTTAACTCCACTTAAAGCCCGGTTTGAGGAGCCGTGAGGATTACATGTGAGAGATCGAGAGGTCATTTGGAGGTCACAGAAGTCAGGTAGCTGAGGAAGTTGCATTGAATGCAGTTAGTTTTTCTTTTGGAGAGAAGCGGTAGCAGCAGCAACGGTCTGTAGGTTTCTCGGATTCGTTCCCCTCTGTTGGCCGGCCGGTTAGCGGGACGCCGTTTCCAGAGGAGCGGGGGTGGCCGGCGTGCCGGAGCGCGACGCAGCCGTCGAGCCGGTTTCGCTGGGGCTGGCCGCCATGGCCACGCTGCTGAGGGAGGTGCTGGCGGCCACGTCCGGCTGAGCCGAGCCCACCCCTAAGCCCACCCCGGAGGAAGGGGCCGCGCCGGCAGAGGCCTGGAGGCCCTGCAGAGGTTGCCCGCAGACGTGGTGGTGCTTCTCCCAATCCTTGTGCTGGCAGAAGGAGCCGCAGTAGCGGGCCGTGTTGCACCCGCTGCAGGTCTCGCTGGCCTTGCGCCCGCAGTTCCAGCAGCTCTGTACGAGAGGGCGAGAGCAGAGACATCAGCGCCGGTGCCGTGAAGCCTGGAAGAGAGACCCAGCCCTGCTAGACACCCCCTGGGGCATGGAACCGCCCAACGGATCCTGAGCACCGCGGAACACGCCAGCCTTCGGGGTTAGGTCCCCTGCTGGACCTTTCTTAGACGCCTGGCCACTCTCGGGCAGTCCCTGGTCTGGTCGCATGGGCGGCCGGTGTGCAAGGTAGGGGAAGGCATTGACTTCCCAAACGGCCAGCCTGGCCCCGCCCGGAGTCCACCCCCAGAACACCTGCCCCATGCTCTGGGGCCAGGGAGGGCGGGCTGCTCGCGACCTGCAGGCCCCGTGATGGGGGCGTGGCCTGGACAGAAGGGGCGGGGTTGGGGGCAGGGTTGGGGGCTTGCCTCTCCCCGCCCTATCTTTACCAGCCGCTCATGTCTGGTGATGCTAGTCTGATTTCACTCCACTGGGTCCTTCTAAACCCTCAGCGTGGGAGCCGGGGCGAATCGCAAGCCGACCTGGCTTACAAATCAGAATCCTGCACTCTATCTGTGTCAGCTCAGTTGCTAGAAGGGGGCCGCCCCCACACAGCGAGCTTCTGGCCCCGGCCCGCCCGTGGTGTCAGCACGCCAGGGGTTACACGCTCCCGCCCTCGCGAGCACAGCGCAGGGGCGGGTGAGCTCGCCTCTACCTCACTCGAGTCCTCCTGCTGATTGATCACCGTCAGCGCGTCCTCGGACGCCTGGCGCTTGGCCTCCGCCAGGGCCCTCTCCATCTTGGCCCGCTCGGTCGTGATCAGCTCGTGGGCTTTGCGCTCCGCGTCCGACACGGCTTTCTGGAGCTCAGACATGGCCTGGCGCTTCACCTCGTTCACAGCTTCTTCTGAACGGAAGAAGGAGCATGTAGTGCCACTGCCCGCGTCCGCCGGGGCCAGCCAGCCAGCAGGAGACCAGTGGGCACGGGGGTAGGGGGGGCGAGCTGCTAGCGAGTGTTTGGCTATGAAGGGCGGGAGGCCTGATTTCCCATAGCACGCCTGTGCGCCCGTGCACACGCTGCCACAGCTGGCCGTACAGACCCGCCCTCGTGGGTGCGGGTTACTGCCTCACATAGGGACACTTACGCCACATACAGCGAGAGAGAAGGACCAGGGAGCTCTGCAGCCTAAGCTGAGCACCAGCTGGTTTTACAGCCCAAGCGGTAGCGGCGCCTACACTAAGCTCCAGAGGTCCCAGGTTCTAATCTGCCCCGTGGTGGTTACACACACGTGCACGAAGCTGTGCACCCGCACACGCTCCGATTACATGCATCACCGCTTGTGCGGCGACGTGCCTAGCTTTGCGGCTGAAGAACTGGGGGTCTCGCCAGACTAGCTCAGCTCAGTCTCCAGTGGTGGAAAGCTGGATGGTACAAGAGTCTGCCTGCCCCCCAAAGTGCACAGCTGTGGCAGAGGCAGCCCAGAGGGGGCCATTTCTTTCTGATCCCTGGCAGGGCGGGGTTGGGTCCTGCCCCTTGGAGCCACGGAGGGTCTTGTTACCCACGGTACCATAGGTCAGCCACAGCGGGAGGGGGGCTGGGATGTCTGAGAGGACACGGGGAGCGTGCCACGCTCGCATTCTCTGCCTCCCTGGCTCCTGCCGGCCAGCCCCACGCAGCGCTCTACGTAGCGGTGCCCCAGAGAGAGGGGGCTAGGAGCTGACCTCCCGCTGGCGCCGGAGGGGTTGGGCCTGGCTGGGAACAGCTCACCCCACGGGACACACCCACAGCCTGCTGGAGCCGGTGGAAAGTCTCCCATCCCCTTCCATGGGCGTTGGCTCAGGCCCAGTGTCACGCTGCCCCCTGGCCACAAGGAAGGGGGTGGGGGGGTGTTGTTTCCATGCAACCCTTGCCAGTCCCCAGGAGTCCTAATGAGCAAGGCCCCCGACACGCAGCCTGCCAGATTCAGCGCTGGGGAGCTCCACCGAGGTCCAGGCCAGGAACGCAGGGCTGTGCTTGGCCCAGCGACCGCAGAGGAGGACACACAGGACAGCTCAGGTGCGGCCAGGCGCCGTTTGGGCCCCGGGACTCATTCAGACCTCCAGCCAGGCAGTGCCACATCAGAACGGCCAGCCTGGGTCAGACCAAAGGTCCATCCAGCCCAGCGTCCTGTCTGCCCACAGTGGCCAATGCCCGGTGCCCCCGAGGGAGTGAACAGAACAGGGAACCATCCCTGCCGATCTGGCTAGGAGTCATTGATGGGCCTACCCTCCAGGAATCTATCTAGCTCTTTTTTTGAACACTGTTAAAGTCCTGGCTTTCACAACATCCTCTGGCAAGGAGTTCCACAGGTTAACTGTGCACTGTGTGAAGAAAAACTTCCTTTTGTTTGTTTTAAACCTGCTGCCTATTCATTTCATGTGGTGACCCCTAGTTCGTATGTGACGGGAACAAGTAAATAACTTGTCTTATTTGCTTTCTCCAGACCTGCCATGATTTTATAGACCTCTGACACATCCCCCCTTCGTCTCCTCTTTTCTAATCTGAAAAGTCCCTGTCTTTCTCATCCCCCTTCCTATGGCCGCTGCTCCAAAGCCCTCACAGGCGGTAGGATCCCACAGGGGCGCACTCACCGGCTTTTCTCCAGATTTCCTCGGGCATGTAGCCAGAGAGGGGCCGGGGCACAAACTCCCGGTGCGTGTCTGAAAACAAGAGAGGGAGAAGTGACGCGCCACCAACCTCAGCAAAGCCACACCAAGGCGCCTTCAGAGCCCAGACGGACAGCGGCAGACAGCCCCACAGGGGAAACCAGCCTTGGAGAGACGCCCCGAGTTGCCGGAGCCGCGCCCTGGGCCGGTTCTCCTCTGCCTTGCGCTGGCGCCGGCATTCCTGGCAAAGGGCGCGTGCAGGGCAGCTCATTCAACGTGGCAGTGGTGACCATGACAACACAAGCGCGGAGGGCTGGGGGGCAGGATCAGGCCCAGGGTGCCGTTAGCTCTGCACTTGGGTTTGCTGGGAGGGTTTTAGCGGGCAGAGCAGAGGTTAACGGCAGAGCCTAGAGCAGGGGTGGGCAATTATTGTTGATGGGGGAGTTGGTACGTGGTCGGGGGCCACACTCTTCCATGATGTTAACGGAGGGGGTGGGAGGTTGGGGGCAGGGGTGCCTGGGGTGCAGGAGGGGGGGTGAGATCCAGGAGGGGGACTGGGTGCGGGGGGGATTCTGACCTGGAGGAGGGGTGCAAAGGAAGGAATGCAGGGCCTGGGGGGGCGGGGTGAGCTGGGGCAGGCATGCAGGAAACGGGCCAATGGGAGCTGAGAGATTGTGCTGGGGGTGGGGGCAGTCCACGGAGCCTCCTCCTCCGGAGCTCGCAGGGTTCAGAGAGCTGCTCTGAGCAGCGTGGGGGGGGGGGGGGGGGCAGGCAGGGAGCCTGGCTGAGGCTCCCCATGGCTGGATCCAGCGGTTTGGCGGGTCGGATCCAGCCCCTGGTTGGATTTTGCCTGCCCCTGCTGCAGAGCCATTGATCATCCCAGCCAGAGCCCGGCACGGGGCAGTACCGGCGGGGAGGGCTGGCCCCCCCCCCCCCGTGGCGTCTCCGGCTGGGGGCTGTCAGGACAGTTTCCGCTTCGGCAGCTCGGCTCCGTGGGTGGCTGCTGCCGGGTTCTGCTCACGTTGGCAGGTCACCCCAAAGGAGGAGAGGGCCGAAGGGCAGAGGGACGCGGGGCTGCGGCGACGCAGGGGAGGACGGGTGATAACGGCTGCACCCCGGGGAGGAAAGAGGCAGCCCAGGGACCGATTGGGGGGCACCCAGCAACTGAGCTGAGGATCGGCGGGAGGTGCCGGGGTGCGCTTGTGGGGCCGGGGGTGGCTCTTCTAAAGCTCTCTGCAGGCTCTGCAAACACCCCCCAGGAGGCCGCCTGGGAAAGGTGTCCCACCCCCCCCCAGTTACCCGCCCCGTGCCGGGAAAGCCGCCCGGCGGGACAGTCAGTACCTAGCGGGGGGGCCTCGGAGTTGGAGGAGCTGTTGTGGGGGCGCGGGGTGGGGCTGGTGCCTTTCTTCATGTCTTCGGCGTCGCTGTAGCGGCGGATCCAGTGGTTGAGCTCCTCACGGTCGGCCTCCTGGCAGCGGCGCAGCACGGTGAGGGAGCGCCGCGTCTTCTCCACCATGTCCATGATGCAGTTCAGCAGCTGCCGGGGAGCAGGCGGGGGGAGCCCTGGTGAGGCCCTGGTGCGGGGCTCACGCTGGGGGCTCGCTGCACCCGTGCCACCCCCCAGAGGCATGTGCTGCACGAGGGGCTTGCCCGGGAATGGCTCACCCTAGGGGCGTGATACACTCGTGCAAGCCCCATTTGCACGAGGGGGTGTGTGTGTGTCTCCGGCGGTTTGTGTCTGATCCGATATGCCCGGGGGGAGGGTGCCTACACGGGTACCCATCCACGGAGTGACACACAGCACACAGGCCTGGAGAAGGTGCCTCTTGGCAACGGCAGGGTCCTATCCCACCCCTCCTGGGAGCTGCCCCTAGGCCAGTGCAGCCGGACAGAGCTCAGGGTGGGGCCCAAGGAGCCAGAGGGCACAAAGCCTGGCTGGCATTGGCAGACAGGCCCCCCTACAGGGGCTGGGTTCCCTTCCTGATCACCGAGGGGTCCCCCCGCGGAGGGCTCAGAGCGCGCATGCGATTCACACCTCCCCGGTCCTCCCGCGCGGCGCAGCCGAACGCCCCCGAACCTGGCAGGGCTGCCCAGGAGGCCAAGCGCAGCAAGAGGGGCTGGTACGTACGTTGTTGAGGTGCTTCCACTCCTCGGCCCACTCCCTGTCCGTGAGCCGGTGGTCGATGACCTCCTCCTGCCGGGAGCCGTGCACGGCTGGAAGAGAGCCCGCAGTCACCCACTGGCTGCCGGTCGGCTCTTTGCCCCCGGGGTTAGCGGTGAGGCCCCTTGTGCCGGGCGCTGTGCGGAGCCGAGCGGCGGCCCCACGGGCTGCCTGCCTGCAGCCGGACAGTGCTGGCGGGCAGGTAGGCTGGCGCGGCGCCCGGCTGAGGCAGTGTGCCGCGAGGGGCCGTGCAGGGCTCGGATCGCACTGCTCGGCCAGCGTCACGCCCCACGGGCCCGCTCCGGAACCCAGAGCACGGGGCGAACTGCACCGTCCCTCACGCGCTAGGCCTTAGCACCCTGCGACTGAGGGCTGGCGCGCCTTCCAGTCACTCACGGACCGGCCTCGGCCAGGCCCGTCCCTGTAGGAGACCCTACAATAACATGTCCCCAACCCGCTCTGGCTGGCGTCGTGGGGACGGGAGGGGGGCACTGGAGATCCCCAGGGACTCAGCCCGGCTGAGCAGCACTGCGGCCTGTCCAGGCCCCGACACCCGGCAACGGCAGACGGATTTTCCCAGCCAGTCAGGAACCGAAATGCCTCTCCTGTGGGAAGCTGCTGAGGGACTAGCTCTACCCGGCGCCGCCCCACAGGGGCAGGGAACCGTTGTTGGGCCAGTGACTCACAGGAAAATCAGTTGGGGGCTGTACACAAGCGAGAGCCGACCCCCCCAAACAACCCTTCACTGACGTGGCCCTGACGGAGGAGCAGAAAGACCCTCCCCCATTCCCCTCGCACACCAGAGCCGGGGGGCCCAGGCTGGTAGGTTTTGTGTGCTCCAGCCCCACAGCGGGATGGTGGCAGGGTTGGGCGGGGCTGGAGCACCAATGCTGAGGGGAGCCCTGAACCTCGGGGGCTGGATCCAGGCTAGCTGGGGGCTGCATCCGACCCCCAGGCCTTAGTTCCCCACCTCTACCATGCAGCATGGCCACTCCAAGGCGGGCCCCACAGACAGGCCTGCGGCAGCTCAGCCACTCCTGGAATGCGCCTGCTCCCCCCCCCAGCTTGTTACTGCTATGATCCGAGGAGCCTACCCGGGACAGTCACCCCCTGCTCTGCTCCCGCGAACCCCCAGGAGGCAGTGCCCCAGAGCCGCCTGTTTCACCCTGCGCAGCTGGGGCAAAGCTGTCGCCTGGTGTAACCCATGGTCTGCCTTGAGCTCTCCCCTGCCCCCAAGGGCCAGCCTCCTCGCCCCCCCCCCCGCTCATCTTGCACATCCCTTCGTTGTGCTCTCAAGCCACCCAGAGCCACGGAGGCTCCTGCCCAATGTCCCTTCTCATGGCTTCCATCCAGGCGCAGAATAAATTTTGTTCTGTGCACCAAGGCATGGGCGGATGCGCACCACCAATCGAAACACAGGCTGCCAGCTGTAGGCGTTCTGCCCATCAGCTGGGCGGCACCTGAATCTCTCCTGGGCAGCTGCCCATGTGCTCAGGGAACCGTGCTCCTGCCCCTCCCACTAGCCCCCCAGGACTCCCCAAGCACCTCCCTTCGGCATGCAGTGCGTGGTGTCCCTATCTGCTCGGGATGGGAGACCTCTCAGGCAGGTCCATCCCCCGAACGTTCCCCGCGGGGGGGCCCCGGCCCACGCCGCCGCCACTCACCCGCTTGCCGGTGGCGCTCGCGGAGCTCCCGGGGGTCGGGGTGCCGGTAGGTGTCCCGGTAGTGGTGGGCGATGACCATGTCCTCCAGGCGGTAGTGCTGCGGCGGAGGCGGCGGGGGGTGGGGCAGGCCGTTGCTGGGGCTGTAGCGCTGCGCCGGGCTCATGGTGCACGGCCGCTTGCTGAGGTGTTCGGGGTGCAGGGGGTCTCGGTCCAAGCCGTTCTCTTTGGTCCTGCTCCGCGGCGGGGAACAGGAACGACCGGGTTACAAGGCTGGGGAAAGGAGTCCTGCCCCGCCCTGCCCTTGCACAGCGCTTTGAGCCACTAAGCCCCTCTCCGACACTGACTCCCTGGGGGGGCCTTGTGCAAGTCACTTCTTTTCCGTACCTCAGTTTCCCCCTCTGTCAAACGGGGAGAGGAACCCGAGGCGGGGGAGAGGAAGGGACTGCTCACCGTACAACCTACCTATCTGGTGTCCTCCTCTTGCCAGTCTCGGTGACCTCCAGGAGCAGCTCCGAGGAGTCGATGGGGGAAGAGGCGTTGGCGTTCAGCAGCAGCTGTTCGTGCTGGGCCAGGTACTGGGCAGGCGTCTGCTTGGCCATGCGGGCACAGTGGAGCAGCTCGCGCTGCAGCAAGGGCAGGTTGGCCTGCAAAGGGGGCAGAGGCTGCGTCAAGCCCCCGCCAGCCCGAGGGCACAGCCCCATCCTCCCCCCGGCTAACCTGCCTCCCCCTTTTTCCCGGGCACGCGGTCCTCTGGGGCCTGGGCTGGGAACCAACCTCCTGGGAGCAACTTCAGAGCAGCAAAGGCCAAGAGAAACGGCAGAGGAGGCCGGCCTGAGCGGCAGGGAGGAAGTGTGAAAGGCTGGAGCGTCCTCCACCACGCCTGCCTCTGCCAGAGCCGGCCCCGGGCCTGGCTACCACCTGCCCCGTCCGAACACACGGCCACGAATTCACCACCCAGGGCTCCGGTCTCCATGCAGCAGAGCCTCACAAGCCCCCCAGCACGGCTGGGGCACACAGAGGTCCGGCACCCTCTCCCCCCAATCCTGCACAGTGCTGGGGTGCCCCCGTCCCCCATCCCAGCAGGCCACCCTGAGCCGTGGCTGTCGGAACTCCGCACAAGGGCTCTCCGGCGTGCCGGGCCAGGCCAGTGAGGGGCAAATGGGAATCGCTGTGTTTGGGAAAACCTCCCCTGGCAACAGCAACAGCCGTTTGTGAACACCCGGCCTGCCCGCCAGCTGTATGGATTCCACCGGGCACTCAGCAAAGAGGGTCTCCCACGGCCCCTCCTTGGCTGAGTCGGGGGGGGGGGGGGGGAGCACCCGAGGAGCACCTGACTCCGCAAGCTGATGGCGCTGTTACCGAGTAAGGTGCTGCGAATTCGAGTGACGCGTGCCAGGATCGGGCCCGTACACTGCCTGGCAAGGTATGTCCTGCCCTGGGGAAGGATCCTAATCCCCTTGGAGCCCGCTCTGATCCCAAAGGCATGGGCAGGGCCCTGTTGGATTTCAGTGGGTGTTGGAGCTGGATGATGGAGGGAAGACACACCCAGATCTGGGGGCTCCTCCTGCGCCCCAGAAAAGATGCTTTCAGCAAGCTGCCCCGGCCCCACGGTTGCTCCTGGTGCCCCGTTTCCTTTTCATTCGCCAGTGCCCGGAGCGGCTCGGGGCGGCGTTGGCGGGCAGCCCGCGAGAGCCCCGCCTGTGGGGTAGCTCGGCCACCCGGAGGCGCCCCCCCTCCAGCGTGCGTGTTTGCGGGGTAGGAAGTTTGCAAAGCAACTTCCCCACCCACCGCGTTTCCCACGGAGCGCCGACCCCGAGAAGAGCATCCGACGCAGAGCTGATTAAGCAGCAGAAACACATTTTTTTATCCGCGCGCTTTCGCTGCCAGCCCCGGTTTTCTATTTAGGCAGCTGATCCCCAGCCAAATCGCCATCTGTTGAACACGTTAGCGCGCGAGCCGAGGAAACGCGCTGCTGTAGATGCGAGGGCAGCACCCCCTCCCTCTCCCGCCCCCCACTTTAATAAATAATTTAAAAAAACCCCGGAGTCTTGGAAACAGGCTGGAGCTGGCTGGTTGCAGTTAGCGGAACGAGAAGCAGCTGGCGACCTAGGTGGAAGCAGCTGGGAGCAGGGTGCCAGGGTCAGACAGCAAAGGGAGCCTTGTCAAACGGCCGCTCTGGCCACAGAGCTGCTGAGCGCCACTCGGGGACGGCAGAAAGCAGCCGGCTTTGCAGCCCACCCCAGAACCAGAGGTCTGGGCACAGAGGGCCACCCGGAACCCAAGGTCCTCCAGGGCAGCGTCATATCGGCCTCTGCCCAAGGAGCTGGAGTCAAGCCTGCCTGGCACAGAGCCCTGGCCCGCTCGGATGGGTGTATAGCTTAGGGGAGAGGGCAGTAACTCCTGGGGGGGAGGCATGAGAAGCACCCTGCCCCACGGTGCTTGGTCTCCTCTAGCTTGGCGCGGCAAAGGAAGGAGCATCAGAAACCTTGCCCAGTGCCCAAGACTGATTCCCCAGCAGGCAGGGGGGTTGTCCCCTGAGCCCGCTCCCCCCATGGCACTCACTGACTGCAGCTGTCGGGGGGGCTGCTGTTCCGGGCTTAGGCACAGAATAAAAAAGGGGGCGTAGGGAGAGTCGGGGAAAAACACAACACAGATTCCCAAAGCCGACTCCTTGCCCCGCAGTAATGAATCCTTCACCGTCCACAGCACTTTCCGTAGACCAGAAAACTCAATTGCACAGTAACCTGAGGAGGGATGGCATGCCATTACTCCCTTTTCGCCAGTGGGGAAACTGAGGCACAGGGGTTAAGTGACTGGCCCAAGGCCGCAGAAGTCAGTGTCAGAGCCCAGAAATCAAAGCCTGATTTTTCAGAGGTGCCGAGCGCCCACCTTTCCCATTGGCATCAGTGTGACTTGTGAGAGCCCAGTCCTTCTGCCGGTTAGGCCCCTTTTTTGGCCTCTCTGTGCCTCGGTTTCCCCATCCACACAGCAGGGAGAATAGCACCGATCTCCTGGGGACTCCGTGCAGTTTGGATGACTAGAGCCCACTCCCGCAGCCACAGAACAAAAAGCCACAGGATCGGGCCCTTCCGGCTGACGATTTTCACACCAGCCCAAGCGACTGGCCACGGAGCTTTTGCTCGTGTCCGTGGGACCTGGCTGTCTAAACCCCGGGGATGGCTGGGAAAGCTCAATGGCTTTGAGATCCTCAGCCAGAAGGGGCTCTGGTTTTCTGCTGACTGCCCCCCATAGAGGGGCGGGGGCCGGCCAGCCCTCCCTGCCTGACGCGGCTGCGTGTGGGGCTGGCGCCGAACGCCCCCAGAGCGCTCAGAAGTGTTCAAACCTTTGCCGTTCCCTGGGAGCGGAAGACAAAGGCTCCCCAAGCGCTGGAGGCTGCGCTGGCCAGATTCCTGCGGCTAGTTCAGAGCCATCGGGATAGAACCCTAGGGGCCGGGGTGGGGCAGATAATAAAGATACAACGGTGGGGGGGCGGCTTTCCTCCTCTGCCTTGACTCCTCTGATAAACAAGGGCAGCTGAACCCAGCCTGGGAACATCTGCTGTGAATATTTGGCTGGACAGACATGCCAGCGCGCTGAGAATCCCGCCAGCACCAGGCGACAGAGCAGGCGGAGGACGGAATTAAAAGGCAAATAAAAAAGAGAGAGGTTTTTAATGCATTGCAAATGGGTCCCAGCTGGGCCTCCGGGGGCTCTGGGCTAAGCCCCTGCGCCTTAGGAGCCTGCACGGGCCGGGAGCGCCGGACCCCAAGAGACCTCTGGTTCCCCCCACGCCCTGGGGCGATTTCCCAAAGCAGCAGACCGGGCGGAGGAGCTGTGAGCAGAGAGGCCACCAGCCGGTTTAAAGCGCCGGGGGCGCCCCTCGCCGTGCCAGTCCTGGGAGCGGCTTTCGGGTTGTGTGGGGCGAGGCAGGGCTAGGTGAGGGGGGCCCACGACACGAGGGCGCTAACACACTACGGGGTCCCTAGCGTTAATGACAGGGGCCTAGAGTTACATCACACTGGGCCCTGGCAAGCTGAGAGTGGGGTGGGGCATGGGGCCAGGCCCCTATCCTGGTCCCTGTGGGCCCCTGGCTGACTCAGCTCTGTCTCTTTCTCTTTCTCCCAGGCATCCTGAGGCCCAGCGAGGCCTGTTTCTCCACAGGGCTCCTGTGACGCAGCGGGGGCTGTCTGCTCTGTGACCCGGGGTCCCCTGACTGTCACAAGGAGGAAGGCGAAAATTTGTTCCTCTTGGTTTCTGAGGACAGGACAAGGAGTAATGGGCTTAAAGTGCAGCAGGGGAGGTTTAGATTGGACATTAGGAAAAAATTCCTAACTGTCAGGGTGGTCAAATATTGGAATAAATTGCCAAGGGAGGTGGTGGAATCTCCCTCTCTGGAGATATTTAAGAACAGGTTAGACAGACATCTGTCAGGGATGGTGTAGACGGAGCTTGGTCCTGCCTTGAGGGCGGGGGGCTGGACTCGATGACCTCTCGAGGTCCCTTCCAGTCCTATTATTCTATGATTCTATGATTCTATGACTCACCCACCCAGACATCTAGGTCCAGCCTGGGCCGATAACAAAGCTCTTCCCCCAGGGGAGAGACAAAGGGAGGGAGGTGGAGATGAACACCAGGTTTCGGGGGAAGGGGCAGTTGCTGGCTGGGAAAGATGAAGGGAACAGCCTGAGCTGAGGGCTGAGGGACTAGGGGTGATGGACCCTTAACCCAAGGGGTCTGAGGCATCCTGGCTTTGACTCCTGTCTATCCACCGACTTTGATCTTTATCTACTCAGATTTAGCACCCTTTCTCCTGATACTTTATATATAGAGGTAGGGGGGTGGGTGACAGAGCATCTTTCTCCCCCCCCCCCCTTCCCTTCTCCTATTTATTTCGAGATTTCTTATCCCCTAGTCATAACTCCGGTCATCGGAAGAAGCGGGCTGTGCCCACGAAGCTCATGATCCCATCGACATGTTTTGTTAGTCGATAAAGTGCTACCAGACTATTTGCTTGCTGTTTTTTTCTGTACCAGACTAACTCAGCTACCCCCTGAAGCTCCTGACTCCCGTAGCCACGTCACGTCTGTGCTGGGCTGTATCCAGGAGAAGCAATAAACCCTTTGGCTACGTCTAGATTGGCATGATTTTCCGGAAAGGCTTGTAACGGAAACGTTTTCCGTTAAAAGCATTTTCGGAAAAGAGCGTCTAGATTGGCAGGACGCTTTTCCGCAGAAACACTTTTTGCGGAAAAGTGTCTGTGGCCAATCTAGACGCGCTTTTGCGCAAAAAAGCCCCGATGGCCATTTTCGCGATCGGGGCTTTTTTGCGCAAAACAAATCTGAGCTGTCTACACTGGCCTTTTTGTGCAAAAGTTTTGCCCGAACGGGAGCAGCATAGTATTACCGCAAGAAGCACTGATTTCAGACAGTAGGAAGTCAGTGCTTTTGTGGAAATTCAAGAGGCCAGTGTAGACAGCTGGCAAGTTTTTCCGGAAAAGCGGCTGATTTTCCGGAAAAACTGGCCAGTCTAGACACAGCCTTTCTGTTCTACAGGCTGATGGAGTCTGTTCTCGCTGGTATGGGGGTTCAGGATCAAGGGGAACCCCAATGTGCCGTCACAGCTCCCCACGAGGAGGGAGCGACAGGGCTGGAGGACACCCCCCCCCCATGGCACCACCAGTGCCCGAGCGGTGCCCATGCAGAGCTAGCGGGAGAGCCAGGCTGGGGCAGCACTGAGCAGGCAGGGCAAGTTCACAGGGGAGAGGGGGGTTGATCCTCGTTTGCGTTCGCCTCGCGAGCTGGCAGTGCCAGGCACCTGCCCAGGGTGGGGCTAAGCCGGCTGGCAAGACCACAATGCTGTGCCCACAGGATCAAAGATGCCACACAGACCCCGAGCCCTGCCCCCGTCGCCTCGGCCAACCGGAGTGTACAACGCACTGGGTCCACTGCCCAGACTAGGGATGTAACCCCCAATCATTGGCTAACTGTGGACACAGATTGTTAAACTGGTTAACCAATTAATGGGGTGGGGGGAGGGTTGGGGGATTGCTTCAGCCCTCACTGGTTAACCATAAGAGCGAGACTGACCGGTTAACTGGTTAAACAGTCACACCCCCAGCCCGGACAGCGCTGCCACCACGAGCCGTGGGTGCAAGCGGAGAGCGTGGGGAGTCTGGCTTCCCGGATTTGAAACGAATATTACAACATGCAGGCAACCAGCCCAGCACGACCCCCCCAAGCTCCCTGGGGCTCCTCCCCAGAGATCCCTACCGCCCAGCTGTACGGGATCTGGCCCCACCGGGACAGAGGCCAGGCGTCCGAGAAGCGAGACCTTTGCCCGAAGCCACCGCCGTCTCCTGAGAGGCCAGGGCGGCTGGATTTCAAAGCTTGCGCTTGTGGCTGTCTCAGAGCCAGTCCCTGGCCGCCGGGCCGGGCCGGGCTGTGTTCCTGCAGCACACACCTGTAACAGCCTTTGCCACTGCAGGATGGCAGGGGGAGGAGACCTGTTGCCAACACCGCCTCTAAGCAGCGTCCTTACCCGCCCCAAACCCGGTGCTTGGAACTCCACCACCCCGCAGCATCGCAGCCTGGCTCCCACCCGACCCCCGCTGCTGCCCAGGCCCTTGTCTGCCTGCAGCCCAAAGACAGGGGGTTCCAGAGACCCCTTCGTCCCCAAAGGGTGCCCGAGCCAGGACCACTGCCCCCCGGGAGATATGGGGGGGGCTCCGGGCCCATCGTGGGCCTACCTTCAAGAAGGGAATGACGAAGGGGCGCAGCGGGAAGTTGGTGGCCTCCTGGAGCTTGGAGTGGAACTCCTCGATGGTCAGCGTGGAGTTCTGCCGGGCAGAGACGGGTAGGTTCAGAGAGAGGAGCAGAGAGTGACAGCGCCTTCCCCAGCTCTTCACATGGCCAGTCACCCCCCCCTCGCACACACCCACGTCCCCCTCCCGCCTCCTGGGGAGGAACAGTCCTTTCCGCACACGGCTACTGGCACCGTTCCTGGCTGATCCTGGGATGGGATGCGGGGCCATTCATTGGGACGATTCCCTTTTCACCTCTTTTTTCTTTCCCCTCCTTCCGACTGCGCCCCTTTTCCCTTCTAACCAGATGGCCGTCCTCGCGACCAGCCCTGGAGACGTTCCAAAACACCTGGCCTCGTAGCGGAACAAGTGAAAGCGGGGAATGTTTTTCCCGCGGCTGACTTCCATTTGCGCAAATTGGGTGCGTTGGGGTTTTTTTGTGGGGTAGGGAGGATTTCTAACACATCAGTTCCCACAAGTGTCAAGGCCTTTAGTGTGGAACAGACGTATCCCTGGGAGACTGATAGCAAGCACGCCCTGTACCGGCGATTGGGTTTCTCAGGCAGAAAACCCTCATTTCAGTACCCTTGCCCATAGCAGTCCCATGGGTTAACTGATTAAGCATCCACATCCCTGACCTGAGGCCAAAATGGGCAATTTGTACCTGGGGACGGGTGCAGGAGAAACCCCCCGTTTTTGTGCACACGCTGTGTTTGCTTCCGGGAAAACGGCAGAGTTTTCCCTCAGGGCAAATTCAGACACACAAGGGAGAATCTCTCTGGAGTTTGCCCCCCCGTGCCGGGAGGAAAAAGCCCCATTCTCCCACCAGCCCCTCGCCTGGTTCCTCCTCTGTGAGGGGACCCGCCGGAGGGACGCGCCCCGCGGAACGTACCACGAGGCCCAGCACCAGCGTGCGCACCCGCTCCCCGATCTCCGGGGAGATGTCGTTCCCAAACTGCTGCAGGGTGGTCAAGAAACGCTTGAGTTTGCTGAGCTGCCGGGCGCCGCAGGCTGGGGGGAGCTGGTGGGTGGACAGGGAGGCGGTGGAGGAGGTGGCAGGCCCGTTGCTGAACCCGTTGGGGGTGGAAGGTGCTCCATTGATCGCGGTTGGGGAGTGGCTGCTTCCGTTCATTACTGCAAGGAGAGAGAGACAGAGAGTGTCACCGAGGAAGGCCCTGGCTACCCAGACCAGCCCCTGGCCTCCTGGAAGAACCGTGTAATGGCTTCTAGCAAGTAGTGCTGCCCCCCACTGGAGAGACTCAGAACTGCTCTGCTATGTGTCATACGCTCTATACAGCCAGAAATAAATGAGAATTTTCCTTTAGCTCAGCAGGGTTTTTGGAGCAGGGGGCTCCGAGTTCTACCCCATGATGTCCTCAGTGTACAGATTGTTGGCATCAGCTAAGTCCCAGCTCCTGGCAGAAAAGATCTGTGCATTGGTATCTCATCTGCATGCCGTGGGGGAAGATGTCAGCTTGCCTGGGACAATGGACAGCCACCCCCCTAGGGAAAGAAGGGGGCTGTGAAGCAGCTAGGAACTCCTCAGGTTTGATAGATCAACAACCCACCCTGCTTTCTGAGGCCTGGCCCAGCCACTGTCCCTGTCCCCCAGTTCTTTAACACCAACACCATGAGCCATCTGGGCCTGTCTGCACCCAGGGATCTGTGGAGCAATGCAGCTCACCTGCCCCAGCCCCATGGAAGCCAGTGGGGCAGCCAACAAGGGTGCCAGCACAGACTGTCTCCCCTGGGACAAGGAGCCCTTAGCAATGCACAATGGAAACACTGGCTAGGACTCAAACCCACAACCCCAGGCTTCAGAGGCTGATGCTGGATCCATTAGGCCACTGGGACCCCCCTACCTTCAGCTAACGGTAGCTCCGGCTCTGGGGAAATTGGTGAGGGCTCCAGCCGAGGCAGTTTGGCTGGCAGGGGTGTTTGCAGGGGGCGATGTCTCCTGCCTGTGCCAAGGGCTGCTCGTGCCTGGCCACACCCCCGGAGCCCTCTCTCCAGCTGGTGAGCACCCCGGGGTGCACAACGGGAAGCCCAGCCCTGACTAGCCGCTGGAAAGGCAGCTGGCTGCAATCCCCGAAAGCCAGACAGGGCTCTTCCCGCCGCAGCCCGGCTTCCTAACCTTCCGCAGCGGCACTGCAGCCGGGCCGGCTCGGTTGGACCCTGCAGCCGTCATGCATTTCCTGGATGAGCTGGCAGCGGCACCCGCCAGGGATCAAGCCCTCAGAAAAGGCACCCTCGTGCCAAACTCGGCCAAGGAGCCGGGCACAGTTACAGCCTCCTGCTGCATAGACATTCGAGAGGGAAGCGCGCAGCTCGCTCCCATCTGGTCCACCCTGCCTCGGCCAGGGCCAGATCGCACCGAGTCCTAGGATCTGCTGCCCGTCTTGAATTGCTGGACCAGCAGGCTCAGGGGGTAAATACACAGTGGGGGGAACCCTCTTCCTGCCTCGCCCAGTCTGGGTGTGTCTAGACTACAGGGTTTTTTCGAAAAAACGTCCCCTGCGTCTAGACTGCTGCCGCGTTCTGTCGACAGTAAATCGAAAGAACGCGGCAGTTTTTTCGACCGCGGAAAACCTCGTTTTACGAGGAAGAACGCCTTTTTTTGAAAGCGCTCTTCCGCAAAAAGGCGCTATGGAACGCAAACGGTGCTTTTTCGAAAGAGAGCATCCAGAGCTTCCTTTCTCAAAAGTACTGGTTGTAGTCTAGACGCTCTTTTTCGAAAGAGGCTTGCAGTCTAGACGTAGCCTCAGTAACATGAGTAATCCAGGGAGGGAAAAAGGGGGCTACATGTGCTTTGTGCCAGTTTCCACCCGTCCATCCCCACAAGTCCCCAGAGCAGCCAGGGCCGGCTCGAGCCATTCCTGCACCCTGGGCAGCGGCGCGCGACGCATATGCGGCCCCGCCCCCCGGCGCGCTGTGTACCTTACAGCTCCAATCGGGCGCATGGCGCCCCTTACAGCTGCCATCAGGCACCCCCCATAGGTTGGAGCCCGGGCAGCTGCCCGGCTAGCCCCCCCCTCAATCCAGCCCTGAGAGCAGCAACTAGAAGCGCCACCCGAAAGTCAGAGTCGCTGGGAGCGGCAGAGGGGTTCCTGCCTGCAAGCTACACAGCACGGTGCACCCCGCCAGCCGGCTGGGAGCGCATGCAAATCACCGCCATGACGTCAGGGCCCCCAAGCGCCCCCCCATTCGCCCGGAGGAAACGCAGCCGCCGAATAACCCCGGGGCTCCCCTGAACGCCCCCTTCCTGCATTCGCCACTGACCTGCCCCGCTGTGCTGGAAACCAGCAGCCCTCGAATGGGGTTTCCTCAGGCTCCCTCTCGCTCGACTCTGGGGCAAGAGCAGCCGCTTGCTAAAGAGATGCCGAAAATAACCCCCGGCCACAAGCGCTTTTATTCCAGTGACAGGTGCGTTACTAAGTTAAACTCCGCACATGGCCCTGACGGAAGGTTTGTGGACCCGCCTGCACCCGGGTCGCCAACGGGGGCGCGAGCGGCTGGCACCAAGTCCCGCTCGCATGGAGAAGGTACAAAATGAACGGCAGCGGCCGGGGGGCGCGCTCGCTGCTGGGGAATTCGCCGCGCCCCGCTCCCGCTGGGCTGTGGCTGACAGAGAGGCCGGCACCCAGGACTCCCGGATCGGCTGCAGAGTGTGGTGCCCAGCACGGGTCCCCCAGCTTCCCATCCTCCCCTGCACTGGGACGGTGACGTGTCCCCCAGCCTCTACGGGTGCAGCTGAGCACCTGCAGGGCTCCTGACCTGTGGCCGCCCCGCAGCTCCCCAAGCCCCAAGGCCGAGAGCACATCACCCTATAGCTCCCTTCCGTGCCCTGTGCCCCTGCGTGTGGGGAGGGACCAACAGCCAGGCCCCAGCCCTGCCCTAGCCTACCTCCTAGTGCCCCTGCCTGCCTCCACCCTCCCCGGGCAGCACACCCCATCCAACTCCTGCCGCCACGTAGCGGAACGGCCCCCCTGCCCCCAGCAAGGGGCAGGCCGTCCCTGGCACGCAGTGCGGCAGTGAGGACCAGGGGGATGCTCTTTGGGGGCTCTGGGTCTCTCATTCGAGTGCATGTTTCATTTTACTTACAAAGACAGACCATCGACCATTTCAAGCAACCATGAAAACGGCCGCGGGGCAGAAACGTCGGAAGCCCAGCTTCTTGATCTGCAAGCAAAATAAAACACACGCTAGCATGAAAGACCAGAGGGGGGGCAGCTTCCCCAGGGCGGGGAGGGGCGCGGCTAGGACCACGCGCCGCCTGGTGAAAATCCAGAGGTGAAACGGCTTTCTCCTTGGAAAGGGCGGTGGGGCCCTGCCTTGGAAAGGCCTGGCCGTGCTTCCTACCAGGTGCTTCCCTCTCCAAGCACAGGGTGGGGATTCGTAAAGGAAGCCTTGCCACTCCCAGGCGAGGCCGGCATCGCAACCCTGCCTCAGGGAAACTGAGGCACAGAGCGGCAACGCAACAGCGAGTCAGGGGCTGGGAGCAGAATGCCGCACTCGCCGTTAGGCAACGTTTCCGGCATGGGCCACAGCAGGCAATTGGGGGGGTAAATACTGATCTCTGAGTCCAATGTGGGCCTGCCTAGGCTGCCCCTGCGAGTCCTACCCTCTTACCAACCTCCTCAGCTTCTCCCTGCTCATGTCTCTCTCCAGCCAGGCTGCACGAGCGGTAACCATGTAGTCTGCCGGTTAAGCCCTGATTTACAGGGTAAGTCTCCGGCCAGCACTGAATCCTTTTGCTAATATTCATGCGTCAAAGAGGCCGTGTAAAACCCTTCTCCCTCCGGTCACCTTTGCACAGGCTCAGCACAGAGACAGTGTCGTCTCGACCAGCAGCGTGGCTAGGAACCCCCGCCCCCCATGTGTGTCTGAGCTGGGGGGGCTCCTTCCCCCCCCGATGGAGAGCCCGAGTGAAGAGGCGCCACATCTGTTGCAGCGCTCGGATTAAAAGCAAAACCCATCAGCTCTCGGACGACCAGGAGTCGCTTTCTAATTATGGAACATCTGGCTGCAAACCCAGCCCGTCTATCCGCGGGGAAAGCCGCCCGGGGTTCAGAACCAAAACCCAAAGCAACCCGCAGATTGGGCCTGGAGTCCCTTGATTCCCTGAGGCAGCCGCGTTGCAATTCAAAGGCGCAGCAGTTGTCAGAGGCTTTGGGGGGTGGGTTGTTTTTGTGCTCTTAGAATTTATCAGCAAGAAGCTGTTGCATTTGGCCAGGCTGTCTGCTGGGGTGGGGGACACGCACACATACACATACGCACACGCACACACACGCACATACACACACACACACACATGCACACACACATACGCGCGCACACACACACACACACACGCACACACACATACGCGCACACACACAAATACACACACACACGCACACACACACACACACACAAATACACACACACACACGCACATACACACACACACATGCACACACATACGCGCACACACACAAATACACACACACACGCACATACACACACACAAATACACACACACACGCACATACACACACACACACAAATACACACATACACACACACACATGCACACACACATACACGCACACACACAAATACACACACACACGCACATACACACACACACGCACATACACGCACACACACAAATACACACACACACACACACACACATGCACACACACAAATACACACACACACACACACACACACACACACACACGCACCCCCCCCAATATACTCATGTGCCATTGGGCCTGCCGTTTGTTGGACGGCTGCTTGCAGGGAGAAGAGCGCGGGGCAGCTCCAATGCTGATCTCTCAACCCCAACACGAGTAGGGCCAGGAGAAGATGTTGCCCCACCCCTTTTGTCCCCACTGATTGGCACAAAGAGGCCCCCAACGTGCAGGAAGGTGCCTGCAATCCCCTCTCCCGCCACTGGGGGTGCCACGGCGGGACGGTGCAAGCCCCCAGGGAGGTGGGGATGGCAGGGAAGTGGCTGGGGAATCCCAGGAGCCAGCTGCTGGAGGGGGTTTCCCCGGGACTGAACTCTCCTCTCCCCGAATCCCAGGGCATGAGCTTGCCGTCCCCTTGCGAGGATGCCGCGTGCTCTCCTGGGCGGACGGGGGTGAATTCAGGAGTTTTGCACTGCAAGGGATCGAGGCCTGGCCCACCCTCTCCCGTCCCCGCTGCACGAGGGGGCGCGTGAAAATGCCTCTCCAGGCCACACCCATCGGTTTGCAAAGGGCTCCTCGGTGTCCCCAGGCACACCGCCTCTCCTCTGTCTTGTCTCTGCAGCGGCGCCTGGGCTGCGACAGGTGATCCCAACTCCATGGAGACCCTGGGGCCGAGCGGCCAGGACTAGTCAGGTGAGATGAGGATCCTGTGTAACCTGTGAATGGAAGGGGGCGGGCAGGCGGCCGGGCGGGGGGCAGGATCTCAGGTGTGTTGCAGAGACCAGGGACCGCCCAGCTTGGCGGGTTTGCCCAGGAGGAGGAGATGCCGGAGGCTCGGCCGGGAACGGTTCCCTAGCCCCCGTGTGGCTGTCTGCGCACTCTGACACCTGCGCTCTGGCGGAGATGGGGCAGAAAGTGGGCCTGTGTAGAACCAGATTTTGTGCCTTTTTTAACACCCACAGACTCCGGCATAGGAGAGACCTGGCGCACTCGACCTGCTGTGTGGCTAGAATAACCCCGTGCTGATCCATAGCCTCCCCAGGTCTCACAGCACGTCCTCAAGAGGCTCAGCTGCATTATCCCCACTTTACAGATGACCAAACTGAGTCATAGTGGGAGAAAGTGACTTGCCCAAGGCTGCCCGTGACACCAGTGGCAGAGCGGAGAACAGCCCCTCGGTCTGCTGACGTGCAGCCCAGTGCTCTAGGCACTGTCTCCCATGACGCACTATGGGGCCGTGCTAGTAGATCTCCGGGAACCCCACAGTCTGTGGAGTTACACTGTGACACATCAGGGTCCCCACGCCCAGTTTCCCTGCCTGGCAGACCCAGGTGCTACATTGATCGGAGTCCTAGCTAGCTAGGAGATGGGCCCAGGGATGAGTAGATGAATAGAGAGATGATAGGCCATCAGGGAGCAGGCCTGCCTGTGGGGGGGGGGGCAGGGCAGTTTCCCTGGGGCCTGGTGATTCAAAGGGGCCCCCGGCTCCGGGCCATTGCTGTAGTAGGAGCCCTTTGAATCACCACTGGAGCACCACTCCACACAGCTCTGCAGGCTGGGGGGGGGGGGGGGGAGCTAGGGCCATGCCCCACCCCTTGCATCTGAGGCTCCACCCCTTCCAGAGGCAGAGCTCCTCTCCCCCCACTTTGCCCCAGGGCCTGCAGTGGGGTCTGAGCACAGGGTAAAATCCATCCCAGGCCCCTCTCCCCAGGCTGTGCCCAGCACTCCTACCCGCAGGATCACACTGGCGAGGAGGAGGGAGCAGGAAGCCAAGGGGAGCTGCTCGTGTTCAACATTTGCCACGAGTCACGTTTTCAACAGGCGGAGCCCAAGCTGGACTCTGACGTCCACCAGGGACAGATCCCGACAGCAGTTCCCACCTTCCTCAGGGGATGCCCCCCACCACACGCCCCATGGCACCAGCCTGCGGCCATGCACTGTGGGGGCAGGTTTTCATCCCGTCACTTGCCTGCCCTGCTGGCCGGACCTCCCGCCTTCCACCCCCTCTCCTGGGAGGGGAGCGCCCCAAGCCTGAAGCGAGGGCGGGCTGACCACGTCACAGGGAACACCGGCCTGCCAGGGAGTGCCCCTGCGGCCCGCTCCTGGCACCCCTAGCGCCGGGCCATGAGGCAGCACCATTCGTTTGAAAAGGAGGTTTCCGAGTCTTAGGAGGAAGGAGGTGGCGGAGAGCCAAGCCATCTGCCTCGTGCCTGCTGGTAGCAGAGGAACGAAACGGGCCATCATGCTGCAGGAATGAAACTGGCGGGAGTCCCCCGACCCCATCCGAGAACGACAAGCAGGGAACACGTCAGCGCCCATAGCCTGCAACTGGCAGCCAGAGATCAGGCCAGCCCAGAGCCCACCCCACTGACCTGCTGCTCATTACAGCCGAGTCCAGCCCAGGGCTACAGGGACTTGGCATCAGATAGGCGTTCCCTTTCCTTTGTTGCTTTCCAGCCTGGGGGTTGCTCCCCCTCCCCTGAGCTTCCTAGCGCTGTTTGACATATACAAAATAGGCAGCAGGTTTAAAACAAACCAAAGGAAGTATTTCTGCACAATCAACCTGTGGAACTCCTTGCCACAGGATGCTGTAAAGACCAAGACTTCAATAGGGTTCAAAAGAGAGCTAGATAAATGCATGGAGGATAGGTCCAGCGATGGATATTAGCCAAGGAATGGTGTTTCTGGCCTCTGTTTGTCAGAGGCTGGGACTGGATGACAGGGAGGGATCACTGGATGGTTCCCTGTTTGGTTCACTCTCTCTGGGGCACCTGGTGCTGGCCACTGTCAGAAGACAGGATCCTGGGCTAGAGGGACCTTTGGTCCGACCCAGTGCATGATTGTTCTTATGTTCTTATTTTGCATTCACAGGGTTTTTTTGCTGTTGACAAAAGTTTGGCCTTTTTCCCGAAGCAAAATGTTGGGGGGAAATGTTCAGTTTTCTTCAGCAGAGCAAGTGAGAACAACGGAGCATTTGTGGCTTTTTGGGTGAGAAACTGAAACATTTTTATTGCTTGAAAAATGACAACCAAGCCCCCTCCTCGGATGTTTTGTTTCTTCCTCAGACTCTCCTGGAAAACATCCGTCCTCTCCCCACGGGTTCTAGTTGTTTCCGTATTGGAGGGCGGATTGTCTTGTCGTGACAGTGGGAGGTGAAGGGCAGGCGCTGGCAGCCAGGACTCCTGAGTTCTCTGCATTTGACCTTGGCCAAGTCACCCCCTTCTTTGTGCCTCAGTTTCCCCCCGTGAGGCTAGCCACGCGTCCTTTCCCACCCCCAGGAGCACTTTGAGCAGGAAGCTGATGGAAGGGCAGGTGCTTTGCATCCATGGAAGGAGCAGAAGTGCCCATCCCCGCACGAGGGCAGTGACTCTCCACAGCACTGAGCCGGGCACCCGGAAGCGCCTCGCAACTATTGTGGGTCGCGTCCAATCCCGTGCGTACGGCTGGGAGGGTGCCCCGTGGGCCACAGCTGGGTGCTGAACGGCCTGCGGGCTGCAGGTTGAGAACTGTTGGCCCACGGGGGGGTAGCAAGAGCAGAGGCGGAGGAGAGGAGCCAGGCCTGCCCTGGGGCAGGTGCTCATCAAACACGCCAGCTGCCCTGCCCTCCTGCGGTTCCCAAGGCGCACGGCAGCCCTGTTTGGTGGCACACTGGAGTAAGCCAGGGCTGTGTGGCTGGTGTGTGCAGGAGGAGGCCGGGGCAGGGCTGGGGGGATTGTGTTCCTTGCCCTTCCCCTCCCTACGGCCACCTGCCCAGCAGCAGCTGGAGCCAGGCCCTTGGCTACCCGGTGCCACAGAGCCTCCTCAGGGAGTACCCTTTCCAGCAGCTGCCCCGCGTCCCAGCCCCTTGCCTGAGCCCGTCCCGGCCGCCCCCGGGACTCACTGGTGTTAGGCGTGAAGGAGGGGGGCCGCGTGGCGCCCTGCGTGACGGCTGGCGGCGGCGGAGGCATGTGAGGTGGCGTCGACCTGGACTGAGTCTTCACGTCGGCCGGGGAGTCAGGCATCGCGGTCGCCTTCTCTGCGCCACCTGCAAGGGGCAAAGAGGGCGAGAGGCGGGTGAGTGCCGTGGGCCGGGGCGGCTGGGGCCTGGCGCGGACCCGGCGCCGGCTGCAGGCAGGGGGCGTCTCGCCGCAGACCGCGTTGCGGGGCGGACGATCCAAACGCACTCCGGGCGCCTCTCTCCTAGCCCTCCCCCCCTCCCCCCGTTTACACCAGGGCAGTCACTCCTGATTCACACCGGCGCAAGGAGAGCCCGGCCTCACACAGCACAGGCCTGGCTCTGCCACGCGAACGCCACCCTCGGAGCAAAAGGCCCCCCCCCGTGCCCAGTTCAGGGTCTTCTCCGTCCTGGGCCGAGGCCCCGCCTCCCCGGGGGAACCGACCCGTTTGTCGGCGGAACCGCCACGTTTCCAAAAGCCCCCCGGGGAACAGGCGCTCGGGTTCCGGCGCACTTGCCCCAGGGCACGACGAGCACCGTTCGGGGCCAGATCCCTGGGCTGAGGAGGACGCCGGGGAGTCTCCCCCCCCCCCGAGCTGGTGTTTCGGGGCTGGGAGGGGAGCACGTTTGCTCCTAGCTCAGCCTAGGTCGTCCCACCCCTCCTTCCGGAGCAGGGCGAGGCTCAGACCGAGGGGGCACTGCAGCAGGGACCCAGGGGGGCGCAGGGCGGAAGGAGACGTCTGCAGGTGTCAGGCGGCACCACGGTGCACCAGGCGCTTCCTATAGAGCAGGGGTGGGGGACCTCATGCCCGGGGCTGGATGCAGCCCCCTGACTTGCCTGAATCCTGCCCCCGAGGCTCAGGGCTCCCGCTATATTGGGGAGCCTGTGCTGGCACTCCAGCCCCCTCCCCACCCCACTGCGGGGTGGAACACACAAAATCTATGAGTCCGGGCCCCCCCCAGGCTCTGGTGTGCGAGGGACGTGTGGGGGAGGGTCTTTCTCCTCAGTCGGGCGCCTCGTCAGGGAGGGGATTTTGTGTGCGGCCCCCGGCTGATTTTTCTGTGGGTCAGTGGCCTCGGACCCCAAAATAGTTGCCCACCCCTGCTATGGAATCACCAAAGGCCATGTCCTAGTTCTACCCTGGTTCTTGGGGGTTCAGCTTTCTTGTAGCTGAGAGATGGGGGATCTCGGCACCTCCCCCCGCACCGGGCTCAAGCACCCCCTCCCTTGAAGAAGAAGGAATTTGCTGAGTCAGGTGATGCTCTAACCATTGGGCAGTCCTGCCCTGGGGCTCCCGCCACCTCGGCTGTTGACGCTGTTGTGCTGGGCATAAATAAGGAGAGCCTCCTTGGAGCAGGGAGACAGGCTCCAAGCCTGGGCGATTGCTCTAACCAGCAGGCAACACAGTCATGCTCAGGCTTGCAGGGACGAGAGAGCGTGGCTGCCTAGTGGTTAGCGCAGTTAGTCAGGGTGGGAGCCAGCCCGCTTAGGGTGAGTTTTGTGCACCCCCACCCCGGGATCTGGGCCCAGTCTCAGCCCGAGGGAAGGCGCCCCATTCACCCGGCCAGTCTGGGAACGGGCTTTGGGAATGGAATCCAGAGCTCCTGGGTCCTGCCACTGTGTGCCCATCGCAGGGCCGGCCCCCCCGCCCGGCCACCCGAGGGCTGCCAGCTCTCCTCCCTCCCATACTCACAGCACCGTAGGCTACGCATAATCATCCAGCCGCACGAGGCCGTATTCTAGACCCACCTACCCCCCCGGGACGTCCTGCCAGGCAGGTGTCTTCCCGCCTACGTACGAACGCACAAGTCCACATGCTGAATCTGTACAGACCCCCCCTTCTTAGCACACCCCCTCTGCTCTGCCCAGCCCTCCCCCCCGCACGCCGAGCCCTAGATACGTCACACCTGCACGCGGCCTGCTGGCTCCTCCCCGAGACCCCAGCCTTGTCGCACAGTCAGAGCTCTCTCCTCGCTGGTTACCTGCCAGCTGGGAAGGAACTGGCATTCTCCCCGGGCTGCCAGCTGGGAGGCAGCGCTGTGGCCCATGACTGATGGGCGGCGTGCCGGAAATGGCACCGTCAGCCCACGATTATTCACAGCGAAATGGGCTTTTGGTGCCGTCGGGAGCCGCACCCAGACACAGCAACCGGGGAGGATCCAACCGTCCCGCCTCGTTCGCACCCAAAAAGCCAGGCCCCGAAACTTCAGCTTGAAAAACCACAATAAACATGAGCTTCCCTTTTTTTGCCTCCTAGTTTCTGGCCTGTATCGGTCACTTGGGATACGGTTTCCGGCTTTTCTCCAAAACCGAGAGAGGGGAAATTTACCTTTTTTTTTTTCTTTAAACTGAGAGCCGAAACTGTGACATCATTGCAGGACGAGAGGAGTTGGGGCTTTCAGAAAACACCGTATCTCCCGAGAGTCCCAACAACACTGCAAGAACCAGCCATACTGCCTTCACCGTGAATAACCCTTCTCCGGATCACTGGAAATAAACCGTGTCCCTTCCACTTCTCACCTGTCCTAGGGTACATCTACACTAGCCCCCTAGATCAATCTAGGGAGGCTAATGAGGGCGACCGGAATTGCAAATCAAGCCTGGGATTTAAATATCCCGTGCTTGATTTGCATGTTCCCGGCCGGTCGCCATTTTAAAAATTGACTAGCCCGAAGTAACTACCCGCGTCTACAGGCGGCAGTGAAACGGGATTCTGATTTAAAGCCCTAACTCGAATTAGCTGGTATTCCTTCAGGGAGATAACTTGTAGCTAGAGGGTGATTACCGAATTTTCTCGCTGCAATCTCCTTATGGTGGGTCCCCCCCCCCCCCACCGCTGCCACCAACAGCCTGGAAAGAGTTAATGAGGCTCCGTAACCTGACAGGCAACCCCTGAAGGAGAACAAGGGGAGAGGCAGCCCCGTAGGAAGAGGGCTTAGAGAGGAAAGAAGGAGAAATCTAGAGGGAGGGGAGAGGCCCTGGGGATGGGGCTGTCACCTATTTGGATGTTCCTGCGAACAGGCGGCTCATTGTGGCACCCGCTGCCGTGGGTTTGCCCTGGCTCTGGTGCTGAGGGAGGGGCCCAGTGAAAGCTGACGCTCTGCTGGTTCTGTCTGTGCCGCTCGTGCGTGTGATTTGTGCGCAGCGCTGGGGATACGGGCGCTGGGCTGGTATGTAAATGGTCTCTGGGAGCCAGCGGCCTCGCCCACCGGTTGTGCGGGGGGGTCAGTCAGTGGCTGCCCGGACAAAGGGTTGCAATAAACCTCTGAGGGACGTGGCTGGGAACCTGCAGGCAGCCACGGCCGCTTGCACGAAAACCGTGGGCAGGCCCCTGGATCGTGTGCTCAGCTCCGGTTTGGGAGGGACCTTCGCCCAGGAGAACAGGGGATTTCCCGCCCTTGGGCAGGGGGACGAAAGGATCCCGAGGGCGCCTCCATCTCGGTCTTCGCTCCTGCTGTCGGCTTCAGGAGCACCCTTGCTAGGGACAGCCGGCCGGGAAGGATTTGCTGACCCGGCCGAGCACAGGACGGGCTCCAGGGACTTTTAAGCCGGCAGCTCGTCCCGTCTCTGCTACGAGCCTGCGCCAGGTGACGGGTGGATGGAACGTGCTTCCCTTACCGATCCCACTCTCAACCTTGTCTTTCACTAATAACCCGTCACTGTGTAGGTTAGTGGTCCCCGACCTTTTGGGGCTGCCGGGCTGGGTGGGGCCATGCATGTACCATGCACCTGGGAGTGGCACTGCACATGCACCAGGCACCCGGAACGGGGGGGTGCAAGAATAGTTCGGGCCGGCCCTGGCCACTAGACAGGTGCACACAAATGCCCCGGCAGGCGCCATGGCTCCCACGGGCACCGCGCTGGGGACCACTGGTGTAGATGCTAAAGGACTGGCCCAGCCGGCTCTTCTGGGTAAGATCTGAGGTGTAAACTGAGGCAGGGCTGGCTTAGGCCGATTTGCCTGATTCCCCTGAATCAGGCCCCGCGGAGGGGGCGTCGGCCCGTGGGTTTGGCTGGAGGCAGGACTCGGTCCTGCAGCTCGGGATTTAAAGGGGCTGTGACTTGTTTCTTTGTGTGCTGGGTCTTTTTTTTTTTTTTTTCTCAACCAAAATTTGGTTCGAATTGGGCCCTGCACTTCCTAAAGCCGGCCCTGAACTGACCCGGGCCTGGGGCTGGTCCTTCGGGACCGGGAGGACCTGTTCTGAGTCGGTGAGACTTTATCACCTCTCAGCGGTGCCCCAGGACCAACCCGACAGATCGCAGGGGGTGCCAGGCGGGTGATGGACAAGGGAGCCTCCCGGAGACAGAGCAGGAAGCAGAGCAGGGAAACCGCAGTGAGGTCTGGGATGGAGCTGACCTTGGCCGTGAGCCGGACCCCTGGATGGGCTGGGTTCCCCAACCAGTCCCCCAGGAAAGGGGCGTTGTCTGGGCAGTGGAAGAGCAGTCTGCCTGGGGCAGATTGTCCAGTGAGACCCGGCAGGGGGAAAACACACAACAGCCTGGATGGGGGGCCAAGCCCCCTACGCCAGGAAGAGGGACCACCCCGACCCACTAGGAGAAACGCGGCAAGTCCTGGGCTGAGCTCCCCCGAGGCAGCCCCACGGAGGTGAACCCCATGACGATCGCCTGTGCAGGGCAGGGGGCTACGGCCATGTGGTGCCCTCCGTGACGGCTCCGCTCTGTGCCCCACGGCTCGCGCGGCCTTCCTCGGCATCTCCACGGGGCTGCGGTTTGCCTGGGACTCCCGGCACAGTTCGGGGGAGGCTTTGCAGTGGCCCGGGACATGGCTGGGACTGGGGAAGGGGCGGGAGGAAGCAAGTCAACAGGGCAGCCTCTGCGCTAGCTGCGTGAGAGCACCTGCTCCTGCGATCAGCTGCCGCCTCGTTCATTTCTCTCTCTCCTCCACTGGAGAGGGTGCCCTGGAGTTTGATGGCCTGGCACAAGTGCAGGGGCAGCTGCCCGAGCCTGTCAAAGAGCCGTGTGTCCGGGGGGCTCTGTGGGAGCCCGGGTGGGAGCCAAAGAAGGAAAGCATCCCCCTCGCTGGAGGCCGAGAAGCGTCTCCTCGAGGTGTCACTGCCTTTATAGGACCAGGAGAACTCGGGGGCTTATTGGCACCCGGGCACCGGCGATCAACTCGACTCTAGCGTGCATTCTTCATCCATTGCAACTGTTGTCAGACTAATTGATCCCGGCGCGAGGGCATTGTCGAGGCTAAATAAAGCCGGGGTCGTAGCCAGAGCGGGATGTTATCGGGGTTTGCACAGGGAAGGTTTGAGCTATGACCTTCCCGGGTTCTGGGGGAAACTGAGGCCCATGCTCCTGATATGCCGCTGCAGCAGAGGTGGGAAACACGGCGGCTCTTTGGTTGCGTGGACTGGAGCAGCCCAGGCGCGGCTGGGACACGCTTTGTATTACGTCCCCCCCCTTTAGAGCGAGCTCACAGATCATTAATAGATGTTTTGATACTCTGCCCTGCACTGTGCATGACAGGTTTGCGGGGTGCTTATAAGCATCTGTATGGCTGCTCCGCGGGGCGCCCATCACGCATGCTACTCGCGGCCTCGACACGCGTGTGACTGATCTCCCGCACAGATGGGCTGTTTATAAATGGCACCAGCCGGGGACACGTGTCTCTGGAATGACCGCCAGGGCTTGCGTGCACAGCCAGCATGCTGCCGCCGGCGCCATGGCAATGGGAAACCGCCCTGCTCTGCCAGGCCCCCACAGCAGCACGCATGTCTACACCAGTGTGGCTGAGCTGGGTGCATCTGCACCCGGCCCAGCCAGTGGCTGCATTGTCCTTCCACCTGCCAGGCAGCCAAGAGGAGTGTCTCACTAGCACACACAGAGTTCTAGTCCCAGCTCCGACAATGATTCCCTCTGTGGCCTTGGGCAAGTCACTTAGCCTCTCTGGGTGTGACTTTGCCTCAGCCTTTGTAGCCTGGGAGCACTCCTCTGCCCACAGGGAGGAAGCCATAGGCCATCCAGCAGCACCAGTGCAGGAAGCAGGCTCTTCCCCCTTTCCAGGGTAGCTGTAGCAGCCTGGAGCTCATCAGCCCCCCTACCTGTCAAACTGGGGGTATGTCTAAACTACATGGCTCCGTTGACAGAGCCGTGTAGATTTGTTTGTTCGGCAAAGGGAAATGAAGCCACGATTTAAATAATCGCGGCTTCATTTAAATTTAAATGGCTACCGCGCTGAGCCGACAAACAGCTGATCGGCTGTTTGTCGGCTCAGCGCGCTAGTCTGGATGCTCCCCTGCCGACATGAAAGCCCTTTATCGACCTCTCCGGTAAACCTCATCCCAAGAGGCATAACGGGGAGGTCGATAAAGGGCTTTCAGATCGGCGCGGGAGCGTCCAGACTAGCCATTTAAATTTAAATGAAGCCGCGATCATTTAAATCGCAGCTTCATTTCCCTTTGCCGATCAGCCTCATCTACATGGCTCCATCGATGGAGCCATGTAGTTTAGACACACCCTGGGAAATGCAGAGTTTTGCCTTAAGTCCCAGGAAATAACATTGTGTTATTTAGGGCCAGCGACACAATATCGGGGCTCAGGCAGGCAGGGCAACCACCCATGCAGAATGGCCAATGCGTTTCGCAGGGGCCGGTGGTTGCAGCCATCACACAACGCGAGTTAGGCACTCGCACACCCAAGCGCTTCGGAACCCCCGGCTCTCACACTGGAGTCGCGGTGCCGTGACACACTCGGAACGATGCAAACGCCGTCATAAGTGCAGCACCCTCAGAGAGCCGGACGCGCATGCACAGATGCCTTCTCATTGGCCAGTGTCATGCACCAAAAGATCCTGGGCTAAGCCCTTTGGTTTGGGGACTCTGACAAGAGCCGTGTGCCCTCTAAGCAGTGCGCTTGGGCGGCCACTCAGGAGAGATTCCAATGCCGCCCAGCTGATTAGCAGAGCACCCACAGCCGGCCGCCTGTGTTTCTATTGGTGGTGCACATCTGCACATGCCTCGGTGCATAGAACAACATTTATTCCACACTGGAGTGGAAACAATTCAAGGGAACATTGGACAAGAGTGAAGCAATTTAGGGAAATGGAGCCATAGACACCAGTTTCTTTCTTAGGGCGATTTGTCTCCAGTTCTACTGTCCGTGCTCTTTCCCCGTGCCCCAAAGTCCTTTGAAAGTTCACGGTCATGGCTCTTTCCCTTTCTCTTCCAGCACCCGAGCGATAATCCTGTTATTAACTACTTATTAGTGGCGGTCAGATGAAATCCCCACCGGTGGGATAGCAAGGGACCAGTCAGCTCCAAGAGCACATGAAAGGCAGAGCCGGCTCCTCACCCCGAATCCGCCCCCCTCCCGCTAGCCGGCCAGTTCACTGAAGTCACTCCGAAAATGCAAACAGCCGCGCACTATTCCAGGAGGGGTCATTAGTTTCCCAGACAGTGAATGCCTTGTCTGCTATAGGCCCCTCGCCTCTCCCTTCCCCCACTTCAAGCCTCCCCCAGCCCCAACACTTGCCCCCTCCCGGCTCAGGCGGGGGGAGTTTCATGGCGGGGGAAAGCTCTCCCCAGACAAAGGGGCTACATGTTGAGGAGAGAGTTTTGGAAAGGAGCCAGGGCTGCAGCCTCCGTCTCCAGCTGTCCTTCCCCTCACCGTGCACAGCTCGCAGCAGAGCCCCGGCCAAACCCCACTGGCTTCACTGATTCCAAATCGGGGAGGCTGCTTCGGTGGGGGCCCAGGAGAGGAAGGTGGGACCCTGCCATGCTCACAAGCTTTGTGTGCTGGCCCTCTTTGCAGCTGGGTCCCTCCCAAGCCTTCCCTGAGGCAGCCTCCTCGCCCCCAGCGAAGTAGCACTTTCCCCATGTCACTGGAAGAGCTGAGGCACAGGGAAATCGAATGATGTGACAGGGTCACACGGGGCGTCTGTGGCAGAGCCAGGAATTATCCCAAGTCCCAGTCTAGAGCCTGAAGCCCAAGACCAACCTTTCTCAGAAGTGTAGTATTAATGTTTAGTAGGTGTATTGCGCTTCACTCTGGGTGCCCCCATCATGACACAGGAGCCCTGGTACGAGGCGCTGTATTTTAGTAGGTGTATTATGGTACTACCTAAGTCCCAGCCATGACCAAGGAGCCCTGATGCCAGGAGCTGTGTGTTATTAGGTGAATTATGGTACTGCCTGAGCCCTGGTGCCAGGCGCTGTGTGTGATTAGGTGTATTACGGCACTGCCTGAGCCCTGGTGCCAGGCGCTGTGTGTTATTAGGTGTATTACGGTACCGCCTGAGCCCTGGTGCCAGGCGCTGCGTGTTATTAGGTGTATTACGGCACTGCCTGAGCCCTGGTGCCAGGCGCTGCGTGTTATTAGGTGTATTACGGTACCGCCTGAGCCCTGGTGCCAGGCGCTGTGTGTTATTAGGTGTATTACGGTAACGCCTGAGCCCTGGTGCCAGGCGCTGTGTGTGATTAGGTGTATTATGGTACCGCCTGAGCCCTGGTGCCAGGCGCTGTGTGTTATTAGGTGCATTACCGTACCGCCTGAGCCCTGGTGCCAGGCGCTGTGTGTTATTAGGTGCATTACGGTACCGCCTGAGCCCTGGTGCCAGGCGCTGTGTGTTATTAGGTGCGTTACGGTACCGCCTGAGCCCTGGTGCCAGGCGCTGTGTGTTATTAGGTGCATTACGGTATCGCCTGAGCCCTGGTGCCAGGCGCTGTGTGTTATTAGGTGCATTACGGTACCACCTGAGCCCTGGTGCCAGGCGCTGTGCAAACATCAGACACAAACACGGTCCCTGCCTGACGAACAGACTGGTTTTCCCCGCTAGAGGCCCTGACTCTCTCCCTTGTCCCCGTGCACCATGGCCCTTCAGTGTCACCCAGAGAAGCCGGGGAGCAGGGGCAGGCAGGGAGGTGGCCGAAGAAGGGGGCAGAGTCAGCGGAGGCTGGGGGAGCTGCCCGTGTTCCTCACCCATGTGCTTGGAAAGCTGAATTCGGGTTCAACATCAAGCTTTCCCAGAGGGCCGTGCATGCCAGCCCCCAGACGGGCTCCTAGGCGGGGCCCGGGCCAATGGGGTAGACCCCAGGCCTCCGACGCCTCCCATAGCGTGTATTTGCTCTCACCACACAACTGCTCTGCTCTGGCTCCCGGCACCAGCTGTGACGCGGACAGCGCTCATCCAGCCCTCGCCAGCCGCCAGGCGCCAGGCGCCAGGCGGGAAAGCATCAAACCCACGTTCATTCCGCGGGATGGGAACAGGAGACCGTTTCTGTCTATTTCAATAAGACCCACGGTGTCCCCAAAATCAAACGTGTTTGGAGCTAAATGGGTTCTGGGTTTGGTTCTTGTTTCTTTCCCCTTCTCGCCCTGTGGCCACTGAGAAGAGCAAGCCTCCCCCCTCCCCTGAAAACCAAATATTTGCTGTTTGTGGTTTTGCTGAAAACTCAGGGAAAGACCATTTCTGACCGCTATTTCCATTTCTGACAAAAGGCCATTTTAAAACGCTAAGAAAAATCTTAACCGGTCTCACCCCAGGGTAACCACGCCGCCAGCCCTGCTTCCTGGCACTCCCGAATACTTCCCTGTCTCAGGTGCATCACTAGGTCTGGCGCTATTTCAAAGCAGAACATCTGAACCCGAAGGGGGGCGTGTAATGCAGGGTTGGAGCAGGCTCATTAAATCAGAGCACACACCGCCGGCAAGCAAGAAACCATCCATCAACTTCGGAGACTCTTCCCTTGGGCTGGGATGGCAAAGCCGTGGCTTGCAAACCAATGCAAATGTACACGTCTCCGCATCGCCTTCGGGGACTTGCTCCTAGGGCCAGCGCCTCGCCAGGATTAAGGGGAGCACTGCTCTGAGCAAACTGCGTGGGAGCGGGAAGCGGCTGATAAAAAAAGAAGCAACTACCTCGCTCAGCAGTTGCATGGGGGGGGAGGGTTGAGTGAAATCGACCAGAGCCCAGGTAGGCATAGCTACGCCAGGGAAAAACAGACCTCTGCAAACAAGGGATGTTACAGTGGAGCAAAAGGTGCTGGGTATTACCAGGCCTGGCGTACTTTGCAGGAGCTGGGAGATAACTTTCCAGAGAGTTTCACCTCTACCTTGCAAAGTCAATCCCCTTTCACAGTCATTGAGTCCAGTCCCCTGCCTTCACAGCAGGACCAAGTACCATCTGTAACAATTTTTGCCCCAAATGGCCTCCTCAAGGATTGAACTCACAACCCTGGGTTTAGCAGGCCAATGCTCAAACCATTGAGCTATCCCTTGCCACTGCCAAACCAATTACCCCTTGTGGAGCAGCTGACTTCCAGCTGCTGCCTGATCTAATGCCCCCAGAGAGATGGGAAACGGGGGGTTGATACAGACCTGGCATTCGGGGCCAGGAAACGAAAGAGAGTAGCGGTTTTCTCCGCTGGCTTTGGGGTCACTCACCCAAGAAGCAAGGACTTTTTCACATGTCGAGTCACAGAGGCCTGGCCCCTTCTCCCTGCCTGGGATCCGGCTGTCTCCCACGCTAGCACTCATAGGCCGTGTCCAGACTCAGGGTTTTTTTCGGGAAAAGTAGCCTTTTCCCGAAAAAACTTCCCCTGCGTCCAGACTCGAGCCGCGTTCTTTCGAAATTATTTCGAAAGAACGCGGCTTTTCTTTCGATGGCGGTAAACCTCGTTTCACGAGGAAGAACGCCTTCTTTCGAAAGTTCCTCTTTCGAAAGAAGGCGTTCTACAATGTAAAGAGGCCGTCTTCGAAAGAGAGCATCCAGACTCGCTGGGTGCTCTCTTTCGAAAAAGCGGATTTCTCTTTCGAAAGATCCGCCTGCAGTCTAGACGCGATCTTTCGAAAGAGCCTCTTTCGAAAGAAGCCTGCAGTCTAGACATAGCCATAGAAAGGCCACAGTATTGTTGTACCTTGGGGGTGCAGAAAGATGAATTCTCCGTGCGCCAGGAGCCCCACCAACTTGCCTTGGGCGGATGGTAACTACTCTGCGCTTTACCGCATGGTGTGGCCCACGGAAACCGGGTCTGAGCCTACAACGTTCCCTCTCGCTCAGCCTTCCCCAAGCCGCACCTCCCCGACCACGGCTCAGGGCGACGACTCCCTCGGCCAGTGTTTCTCAGTCTTTTTTATAAAGCATCACTTTTTCCAAGCAAACAAACAAAAATTATACGTACCCCCAGTACCTACAGTTTTCAGACACACAAAATTTTTTTCTACCATTGCAACACATTTGTTTAAGCAACTTAAATTGTAGCCGGGCGGGAGATTAAATTTTGGGGTTTAAAAAGTACAAAAATAATCAAGCGCTGTAACACTTGACACAAAAATTCAGTTTTCTCCAAATGTCAGTTGTGCCGACGTAACCCCCAGACTCCTCTCGAGTACCCCTAAATGTCGTACCACTGGTTGAGAAACTGCCCTAGGCCACCATGGCTGAATGGGCCACAGCCTAGAGGAGCCAAGGTGCCGTGGAGCACGACGGGCTCACCTGATCGCCAGGGAAGGCGCCAACTTCTCTGGCAAATCAGGTGAGATTGAAAAGCAGCCTTTGGTCCCAAGGAGGGCTCATCCGGGCCCCCCCGGCCCAGGGACGCTGGCCCAATGGGGCAGGTGGTGGACGTTCGAGCAGCAGAGGATCTGGAGGTCCCAAGCAGAGATGTTGGGGGGGAAAGACACAGGCAGGGCTGAAAAGGGGCAGCCCCACGGCACTGCCTTACATCTCCCATGGAGACAGAGTCGGCTGTTCACAGCTTCGGCACGCCAGCGACCACCCTCTCCTACGGCCACGGCTTCGTGCTAGATCCCTCAGCCATTGGAGCCAGGGAACGCCTCATGCTCTGCCCCACTCCTCGTGGGTCAGGGTTTTGGCCTGAAAACTGCCAGAGTTCTCCTAGGGGAAAGCGGAATGGGCCCGATCCTCAGCTGGTGCGTGTCGGAGGAGTTCCATTAACGTCAGCCCGGTGACTCCGGCCATCTTCACTCCCAGGCCCGGGAAAAGGGATTCCACTCCACAGTTTGGACTTTCATCGTATTTTGCTTTGCTCCGCCCCCCGCCCATGGCTCCAAAATAGCTGACTTCACTCACTCTGCCACTGGCCTGGTTTGTTCCTGCTCAGATGAGCGGGTGTGTTTGTGAGGCAGGCAGGGCGAGATGTCCAAAGCACTTTGCTGGCATTCAGTGGATGATGGGCTAGGCTAGGGGGCTGCTGGTACTCTGCTGCACAGGTAAGTCAGAACTCTGTGACCAGATGGGGAAACTGAGGCACAGAGCAGCGCTGTCGGACAGGTAAGTTAGAGCAGCAATAGCGCCTTTGTGGATGATGGGCTAGGCCAGGGGGCTGCTGATACTCTGCCAGCCAGGTTAAGTCAGAGCTCCATGACCAGATGGGGAAACTGAGGCACAGAGAAGCGCTGCCGGACAGGTAAGTCAGAGCAGCAATAGTGCCATGACCAAATGGGGAAACTGAGGCACAGAGCTGCGCTGCTGGACAGGTAAGTCAGAGCAGCAATAGCGCCATGACGAGGTGGGGAAACTGAGGCACGGCGCAGTGCTGGGCCCAGGCACACTGTGCAGGGGGGAGGCAGCAATTGGAGACAGAGTTAGCGCTCGGGAGCTCCTGAGTCCTACTCAGCTGCTTAAACTACTCCCTCAACATGGGCTTCGGCTGCAATCCAACCCCGCCTTGCTGATCTACCCGCAGGGCAGCAGGCGGATGATTCCTTCGGCTGCGGACAATCAATGAGCTATTTATGGTGGGCTGGGGAACCAGAGGGAGGCGGGGTTTGTGTGGTCTGCAGCTGACAAGGTGACCGATCGTTGGGTTGCAGCTGACATTTGCCCCGTGCTCCGACGCTGCGGTGATGGGCATCTCACGGGTGATGCAGGGCTGGAAAAGGCGCTCGACTAGGACGGGGCTCCTCGCGCCCACCAGCATAGGCAGGGGCTCGCAACCTGGCCCCAAGTGAGCATCCCAGCGGCTCAGTGCCTCTGACAGCAGCAGCAAGCAGCCATCTCTCAGCTGTGTCTCTTCTCCCAACAGGGCGCCGGGCTCCCCGTGGCTCCCCTGCAGCTGCCCAGGATCTGCCCCACTGGCTGACAGCGCTGGAACACACATTGGTCAGGACACGGAGCAGGGCTGGGAGGTAAGCAGGGGTCATTTTCACACAGTGCCTTTTCTGAGCCCTGCCACGCTAGGGAGAGTTGGAGCGGAGAGTGGTCTAAAGGAGGGGTGCTGCCAAAAAGGAATCAATCAGTGTTAGTAAAGTTCCGGGTCAGGAGCAGTGTCTGCCTGTACGCTGTGCTTTTGGGTGCCACCTACAAGAGATTCCCATGCCGCTCAGTTGATTAGCAGAGCACCCACTGCTGGGTTTTGTTTCGCTAGGGGTGGTGCACATCTGCACATGCCTGGGCGCATGTCACAAAATTTATTCCGCACGTGGATTAAAAAAAATGACAGGGAACATTGGTGAGGAGGGCCCCGATTCTGTGCTTCCAGCCCTGGAACATGGGGTTCTGGTAGTAACCACACCAGGGAGCTGCCACCCACCGCCTCGCCACGCTGCTTCTGGGAGCGGCTTGACGTGAAGGCGTGCCCCTCCCGCCCAAGGGCTGCATTCCTGCACTTGCCGGGCCCTGGGAACCAGGCTTGGCAGGGAAAACTGAGCTCCATGCGTTTCCTGCTTTCTTTATAAATAACAGGCTGAGTGACAGCACCGAGCCACACAGCAGCTGAGAGCCTCCGGCGGCAGATGGGAACCAACAGACGTCCCGGCCTGTCCAGGGAGCTGTCATCTGCAGAGACCGGGGAGTTTTAAAGGGGCCGTGGTGTTTATAACGCAGGCGGGCAGGGTATCTGTGCGGGGCTGGGTGTGTAGCGGGGACTGCAGACAGCTAGCACGCTTGCACATGGGTACAGACACGGGCCAGGCTGTGAGTCTCTTGCTCACACTCGAACAGCTCGCTCCTCCACCAGTGCGGCTGAAATCACAGGCGTAAAGGGAGAGTGGGAAACCGGGTGTCGGCCTCTGTCCCTCTGTCCCTATGCCAGTGTGCGCGCGCAGGTGTGCGTACTCTGAGTGTCAGTCCATCGGCACCTGAGCACCCCCCCATCTCCCTGCCTGCCACCCCAGACACAGTGTCCTGCTCTGCTTGGCTTCTGCTCCAGCCAACACACCTGCCAGGCCTTTTGAGCCCTTGCCATTTGCTGGGAGTCGCGGTCGTGGGAGACCGTCAGCTGTGACCATCCTTGTGCTGGCCCGCAGCGCAGGCAGGGACAGACACATGCCCCAATGGACACGAGGAGCCAAATTCCACCTTGAACAGGCAGAACCAGCTGGACCACGGATGTACCAGGACCAGAGTCCTGGTGACCGGCTGTGACCGGGACCCCTGCAAGCTGGCAGGGGGTCGGGAGCCTGCCATGCCACAGCTGGGCTGCCCACCGAGGTGGGAAGCCCAGGGGGGCTGGCAGGGCAGCGGGGGGCTGGTGGCAGGCTCCAGTTGGCAGCTGGGCCAGGCCTGGGGGGCTGGTAGCAGGGGGGCCAGAAATGACCTCCACTCGCCTGGCAAAATCCCTCATCCAGGCCTGGTCTGGTCCCAAGGGTGCCAGACCAGGGAGGTCCAACCTGTACCACCCTGTACCTGCAGTCACTCAGACGGCATGGCGGGTATGTACCTATGTCACTGTGTGCACACGTATGGTGCACGGACCGTGGCAGGGGTGCAGTGCAGGCACGAGTTAGACCCGTGCCTGTGTAATGGAACGCATGGCGGTACGTCCGGCACGCTCTCGTCCCCCTCTCGTGGCACAAACGCTCCCCAGCTGAGACGGTTCCTTCTGGCCTTGCAATCTGCGAGTTCCTCGGGAAGCCCCTGACCTGGCATGGGAACACGCGTTTGTCTGCAGAGCCATTGCGGTGAAGCGCCGAAGAATCCCCGATCTGCTTTTAAAAGATGCTGCCACAGCTGATAGAGCCCAGAACGGTTTCTATGCATTACAGCCAAGCCCCCATGTTCAATTCTTGGGAGCTGTGGCAGCGGCCTGTTCCAGACTGGCCACCCTCCATCCGTGGGAATCCGTGAAAGGCCACAAGTCACCTGGTTACGAGTCCAACGGGCACCGAAACGACTCCCCCACAGCCGTTCGGCACCACTCCTGTAGGCCATCCTCCGCCCCGCCCTAGTAACGGCGGGGAAGCCAGGGGCTACGGGTTGGTACGAAGAACTGCCCACGGCTGCACAGCGACTTGCCAGGATGGGGTGCGGGTGCATTACGCCACGGCCTGATGCCACGACAACCGTCTGTCAAAATGGCAAATCTGTTACCCCTGCTCCTACCCCCTGGCCGCAGACTCGTTTGATTTTGAGCTGCCCCACGCATGCTTGGCGACACACTTGGCTGAGTGCGGCACGGCGGCGCCCGGAGCTCACCCACACACTGCAGAGGGACCGGTGAGCCCTTCCCGACCCGCCTCTTCCCGGGAAGAGCTCACCCCCCCGGGACGAGCCCAGCCCATCTTCACCCACCGCAGCTAGCGGCTGTGCTGCATGTCCCCTCGCCCTAGGAGCCCTGGTCGAGTTAGCAGGGGCGGCTGTGGTGCCTCGCACGGGCATTTCCACTCCATTCAGGTGGAATGAAACCGAGTAAAGTTCAACCTGGGGAGAGCTCAGAGACAAGTCCAACGTGTGGCTACACGGATCAGAGTGCTCCCCGCTGCCTTTCAGCTGTGCAGCTCCCCGACTCTTCTCTTGCCAGCCAGGGGGCCCCCGAGTCTGACGCCACCTCAGTTAATGAAACACCTCTTCACCAGCATCCTGGTGAGCCACACGTGAGCCGGGAGAGGGTGCCAGGCCGTATTCTCATCTGTAAGCGCCAGGGCTTCCCAAGGCACTGGCCACTTCACCCTTCTCCCAGAGGTCTCCTCAAGACCTCCCGATACACTGAGGACGCAGAACAGAGCAGTCGCAGGCTGCGTGGGGGATAATGCAACGCCCCGGCTAAAGTTCCACAGGCTGAGTGCACCCGCCTCTTGAAATACCTGCGAGCTTCCTTCCTGTAGGTGGCCAAGCTAGTGGTGTCTAGCCCTGCCTTTGGTTGAGGGTCTTGCATATTCTTATCCACATTCTCATGGTCCTCTGTTGAGCCCATATTTCCAGTACATGTGCCCAAATCCTGACATTTAAAGGTGGGGGGGGGGGGGCACCACTATGTGAGGTAGATACAAACAAGTTTTTCCCACAATTTATCACCAAGAGGAAACTTTCCATCAAGCTAAACCAGTGGTCCCCAACGCGGTGCCCGCAGGCGCCATGGCACCCGCCGGGGGATTTCTGTGCGCCTGCTGAAACATCTGGGCTGGCCCCGCCCCCGGCGCGTGGCACATGAGCAGGGCCGGCCTGGGGCGCGTGGGCAGGTCCAGCCCCGGCCCCAGGGCACATGTGCGGTGCTGGCCCGGGGTGCGTGGCTCGTGGGTGGTCCTGGGCGCACGGCCCATGCGCGGTGCCGACCCCAGGCGCATGGCTCGTTGGTGGCCCCGCCCCTGTGTGCCCGGCACGTGAGTGGCTCTGCCCCCGGGCGCCCGGCAGCCACGCAACATTGGGGACCACTGAGCTAAACAAACTCGACTGCAAACAATGGTGGTACTTTTTTCTGAAAGCAATAAACATTTCCTTGTTGTGTTTGCAACCCACAGAGTGCATGAGAACTATAAAATGAAACTGACCAGAAAGCAGAATGGCCGTGAAACTGACTAGGCTTGGGTATCTTTAGCATCTCCACTGAGAAATATAAAAAATAAGCCAACAGCCCATCCAGGGAAGGGGGCCGTAGGCTTTTAGACCCACTGTGGCTGTAGTAACCAAAAGTGTTAGCTGTAATATCAGTGAGGAAGGCTGGGATGGAGCGTATAGGTGTCTGGCCACTTCACTCTTCATGTCAGTCCCCTGACAATCCCACTTTACATTTGTTTTTGAAAAGTTACCAGTGTCATTTTTAAGGTGGTTTAAGGACCGCATCCACGCAGGCGCACTCTGACCCATTTTAGTATCTCAGCTGGGCCCTTTCTGCAGCAAATTTTCCCCATTTTTGGCACAGCATCTGCTGGCTACCACGTCTGGCTGAGTTTCTGCCCTGGAAGCATGGCCTTTGTGAGCTAAAATGCAGTGTGTGTGTGTGAAGCTGTGTGCACAATGTGTGTGTGTGTGTGTGCATGAATCTGCATGTTAGTTAATGAAGCTGTGCACACAGTGTGTGTGTTAATGAAGCCATGTGCAGTGTGTGTGTTAATGAAGCCATGTGCGCACAGTGTGTGTGTGTTAATGAAGTAACACACACACACTGTGTGCACAGTGTGTGTTAATGAAGTTGTGTGAGGTATGTGTGTAGCCATGTGCACACAGTGTGTGTGTATTAGTTAATAAAGCCATGTGTGCACAGTGTGTGTGTTAATGAAGCTGTGTGCACAGTGTTAGTGTGTGTGTTAATGAAGCCATGTGCTCACAGTGTGTGTGTTAATGAAGCTGTGTGCACAGTGCATGTGTGTGTGTTAATGAAGCTGTGTGCAGTCTGTGTGTGTGTAGCCGTGTGTACAATGTGTATTAGTTAATAAAGCCATGTGCACAGTGTGTGTGTGTGTGTGTGTGTGTGTGTGTAGCCATGTGCACACAATTTAACCCCCCATACAATCTGACAGCTATGTCTGCAGCCTGGTGGAGTCGGGGCTCTCAAGCCCCCTCCCCACAAGAGTTCTACATGTGGCAAGGATTCCCTGACATGACTCAAACTCTGCTGGAATTTTTTTTCTTGTGGGTAATTTGTCCCAGCCACTGGGGGCTGAGTCTGTTTTCCTGCATCTGGTTTCCATTAGGGGCCGTGCAGCCCAGATGAATAAGTAATAATATAAAAATAAAAGGATTAGCATTTTCTCCTTGGCTGGTCCACCCCGCCCCTCCCTCCCCTCACCTCCGGATGGGAATCAGATGTCGAATCCAGAGATCGCCCCCTACACCCCAGGGTGACCTAACGCCCTCGATTTGTTACACCAGGGCGTTTAACCCTCCGCCAGCGGGGCTCGGCCTGGTTCCTGCTGGGCTTGGCAGCCACATCCCAGCCCTCCCAGTTTTACAACAATAATTGGGGCAGCACCACAGAAGCTACTGTCTAATAAAACTCAGATTCCCTTTTGATTCACGCACACCCGGGCAATCGGCCTGGCGCCACTTAGCCCTGCGGGGGGGCTCAGCGCCCGGCCCCCTCTTTGCAGGGCTGGAGTGGTCCGGCGGGGCGACTGGGCCCTGGTTTGTGTTGCAGACTCCCGGATCCCCCCCCCCCTCGCCCCCGCGACTGCTAAGTTTGCCCTGCCCATTTGCAAAGCTTTTGGGGGAACCTGCGGACAGGGCTTGCGGGGCCTGATTCTCCACTGCCCGGCCCCTGCTGGGTCATTAACCAGCACACAGCGGGGGCGGCATGTCCCACATCACAAGGGCAGCGTTGGCAGGCTCATGCTGCCGGGCAGTGGTGGATCAGGCCTTCCTATATCCAGCTGTGGTGCACAGCTGGGCTGACCTCTGCTATCCTTCCTTGGGCCCCAGCTCGGCAGCGTGAACTGTAAGGATATGGCCTTTTTCTGTAGTCCTCGCAGAAGCGCTAGACGCGATGGTCTCCAGCCTTTTGGGGCTGCAGGGTGCCCGGGGCCAGCGCTGCACAGGCGCTGCACACCCAGGGCTTGGGCCAGCGCTGATCACTCGGCGGGCACACATAAGTGCTCCAGCGGGCGCCATGGCACCCACGGGCACCGCGTTGGGGACCACTGGGCTAGAGCCTAGGCCAGGGGTGGTAAACCGAAGGCTCAGGGACTGGATGCACCCCCTGGAGTGCCTGGCTCCAGCCCCTGAGGCTCAGATCTCCCCCCGCCAAGCATTGGGGAGCCTGGGCTGGCGTTCTGGCCTCTTTGCCATCTTCCTGTGGGGCTGGAGCACACAAAATCTCCCCACCCGGGCCCCCCGAGGCTCTGGTGTGGGAGGGAAATGTGGGGCGGGTCTTGCTCCTTCTCAGTCGGGCTGAGGGGTCAGGGTGGGTTTTTGCTTCTCACTTGTGTGCAGACCCGGACCCAAAACCGGATCCCGCCCCAGGGCTAGGCCTTCGTCGGCAGGCAGGCTGAAAGGGCAGCAGCCCCTCGCTGTCTGCAGGGAGTCCCACCCTCCCATTCTGCTGCATGACAATAGTGCCAGGCCAGGCTGTTCCGAAGGAGACTCTGTCCTCAGGCCACTAGCACCCGATAAAGGAACAGAGCTAGAGATGGGCCAAGAGAAATGCTGGTCAATAGCTGGGGGGTGGCCTCCTCCTTGGGTGACCATGGGCCTCTTCTTCCTATTGTTTGCTTGGGGGGGTCTCTGTCTGCTCCTGAATGGTCCCTGGCTGCTGTAATTAATTGTGCGAGGTGTCAATCAACTCAGGGGGCGGGCTCTGGTTGGTTAGGTACTTCGCCCCCAGGATGCTACCGGTGGTGAGTAACACTGAAGTCAAACAGTGGGGTCCGGCAGGGCTACTCAACTTTGGAATCCCCGGGGCCACCGTGATACTCACAGCACATGCCCAGGGTGGTTGCATCTACACGCAAATATATATGCAAATATATGCAAATAGCTTCTTTCCCATAATGCCCCCGCACCTCCTCCCTGGGGGCTAGAAACTCCGATACCCTGTACCCGCCTGTTCCAGCCAGCCCGCCTGCTGGCATCTGTCAGTGATCACCCTGCCTGGGAGACGCCTCGCCGTTGTGGAGCCTGTTCCCAGTGGAGGCCACGTTCAAAGGATCCCACCCACGGGCTGCATGGTGAGCCCCACTGTGATGTAGTGGGGGGGCTGTCTGCTCTGTGACCCGGGGTCTCCCTGCGCTGTGATGTGCGATTTCCACTGACTCACCCACATGTGGATTGGCCCAGACACCTAGGCCCAGCCTGGGCAGTTAGCAAAGCTCTTCCCAGTAGGGCTGCCAGATGGTTTCAACAAAAATACCGGACACACTTGCCATGACATCACAATCAACGGTCCAGCTTATCTAGAACATACTGGACACACTTGCCATGACATCACAATTGATGTTCCAGCTTATCTAGAACATACCGGACACACTTGCCATGACATCACAATCGACGTTCCAGCGTATCTAGAACATACCGGACACACTTGCCATGACATCACAATCAACGGTCCAGCTTATCTAGAACATACTGGACACACTTGCCATGACATCACAATTGATGTTCCAGCTTATCTAGAACATACCAGACACACTTGCCATGACATCACAATCGACGTTCCAGCGTATCTAGAACATACCGGACACACTTGCCAGGACATCACAATCGACGTTCCAGCTTATCTAGAACATACCGGACACACTTGCCAGGACATCACAATCGACGTTCCAGCTTATCTAGAACATACCGGACACACTTGCCAGGACATCACAATCGACGTTCCAGCTTATCTAGAACATACCGGACACACTTGCGAGGACATCACAATCGACGTTCCAGCTTATCTAGAACATACCGGACACACTTGCGAGGACATCACAATCGATGTTCCAGCTTATCTAGAACATACCGGACACACTTGCCATGACATCACAATCGACGTTCCATCTTATCTAGAACATACCGGACACACTTGCCATGACATCACAATCGACGTTCCAGCTTATCTAGAACATACCGGACACACTTGCGAGGACATCACAATCGACGTTCCAGCTTATCTAGAACATACCGGACACACTTGCGAGGACATCACAATCGACGTTCCAGCTTATCTAGAACATACCGGACACACTTGCGAGGACATCACAATCGATGTTCCAGCTTATCTAGAACATACCGGACACACTTGCCATGACATCACAATCGACGTTCCATCTTATCTAGAACATACCGGACACACTTGCCATGACATCACAATCGACGTTCCATCTTATCTAGAACATACCGGACACACTTGCCATGACATCACAATCGACGTTCCAGCTTATCTAGAACATACCGGACACACTTGCCATGACATCACAATCAACATCCCAGCTTATTAGAAAATACTGGACAGCTCTATTTTCTCAATTTGTTTCCTGAACAGAAAGCTCCAATACTGGACTGTCCGGTTTTGAACCAGACACCTGGCCACCCAACTTCCCAGGGGAGAGACAAAGGGAGGGAGGTGGAGACGAACACCAGGTGTTGGGGGAGGGGTCAGTTGCTGGCTGGGAAACATGAAGGGAACAACCTAAGCTGAGGACTGAGGGTCTGGGGGGCACCAATGGACCCCCTAACCCAAGGGGTCTGAGGCATCCTGGCTTTGACTCGTAGCCATGTCACGTCTGTGCCGGGCTGTATCCCAGAGAAGCAATAACCCCTCTCTGTTCTACTGGCTGGCGGAGTCTGTTCTTGCGGCTACAGGGCTGCAGGATCAAGGGGAACCCCAACGCGCAGCCACACCCACGTAAACCCAAACCGTACCACGGGCTGCAAACAAATGGGCCACGGGCGGTGTGTTGAGTAGCCCTGGGGAAAGGTCTAGCACAGCACGACTCAAGTGTCACTCTATACACCGGGGTCCAAGAAGGAGCCCAGCAGGAAGGGCCAAAAGGAACTGCAAGAGGAAGGAAGGAAGACCTGGAAGCAGAACTCACCTCAAGACCCAACCTAAGATCAGAGCTGCCAAGAGTTCTCTGCACGACCGTGTTGTGCAGCAACCAGGATCCAGAGTAAGGATGTGAAGGACTAGTCTGTCAGCTTGTCTATTCCCACCCCCTTGCTGCCGCTATCAGATAGAGGCAGCAAACGGGGTTCGGAGGGGAGGAGTACTTCAAAGTGGCAATGCCACACAGCTGAGCCGGGGATCAGCTGTGTGGTGCTGCTGCTTTGAAACTCCAAGGCGGCATTTCAAAGGGGCAGCGCCAGGGAGCCCGGGGTCAGCTGGGGAGTCCAGGAGAGCTGGACGCTTGTATATTTCAACGCAAGCACCCGTGTGCAGCCCAGAGTCAGCAGGACTTCTTGCTGGCCCCGTACGCAGAGATCCGCATTCCTCCTTTGAAATGTACAAGAGCCCCAGCGGCAGGAATGCGGAAGTGCCTATCGACTAGTCGATGAATCGCAATTTACCATCCTTCATCCGGATGAGACTGACCTTGCCCGGTCGCCAATGGGCGCGCATGGCCCTGCCAGCTTAGCACGCCTGTTCTGCCACTGCTAATAGACAGGGGGAAGGATATTCCCAGGAGAGGCTCTTCCAAGCTCTCGCCACGCCGCAGGGAGTGACGTCCTGAGCCCGAGGAGCTGGGGAAAGGTGGGCGCCCCTAGAGTGTGGAAGTGACGGAGAATTTTGTGCGGGCCACAGAAACTTCCCATGGCCAAGGGGGGACCATTCAGGCCTGGGGGGCTTCTTCACAGACCTGGACCATCTGCTCCTGCCGGGCAGGTGGGGGCAAGGAGGGCAAGGGCTGGTGGGGCGATGGAGCTGTGTGTGCCGGCTGCAGGGCCCTGGCAGGAATGGGGACTCGCTCCCCCGGCCCTCCTGGCTTGATCCAGTAGGAGCTGTTTGTGGCACGAGCCTGTCCTCCGTGTCCCTGGGGGTGCCCATTCGCCGTGCCCGGCACACGCTAGGCCTTGTGGTCACCCTCTTGCCACTCGCCAGCAGAGCCAGAGGCCCCTTCCCACTCGTCTCCGGCAGGCCAGGGTGCCCTGGATGCAGGATGGCGCAGCGATGAATCGGCGCCTGCCTTTGCTGTCTCTTGGCTGGGTGATTCTCACTCCCCTTGGCGCACAGCCCCAGCATGGGGACGGGCGAGCAGAGCACTCCCCTCGCCGAGGCTCAGCCCGTACAAACAGTCGCCCGGGCCATGCACCCCAGGCCACTTCCTGCCGTGTAGCTCAGTGATTCCCAAAGAGCAGCCGCTCCCGGTCCTCATCGTGTGCAAGAACACCATGGAGAAGTAGGCCGGGAGTCCAGAGAGCTGAGCTCCTCCCCCGCCTTGGCCATACCCTTCCTGCACGGCGCGTCTCTTCCCTTCCCTGCTGAACCTCAGTTTTTCCATCTGTGAAATGGGCATAAGGGAGCCCTCTATAAGCCCTGAGTCTCATGGTACGACTCGTCCCTCAGAACCTCACCGTGGGCTGAGTCCAGGCTGCCCCACCCTGGGTTCCCTCCGGAGTCTTGGGATCTGACCGGGACATGTTTCTGCTCCGAGCATCCCAGCAGTAGAGAGTAGGACCAGGCAGAATATCAGTAATCCAAAGGCCCAGAGCAGTACAGGACTGATCAAAGCAGCTTTGGTTTCCTGGCTGTCTCCCTTTGCTGGGCTCCGGGGCAGGAGCAGGGAAGACGAGGGAGAGGGGCAGGGAGACGCACACAGAAAGCCCCGTCTCCCTGCGAGCCTCCCCTCCGGCCAGATGGCCCAGCCCGAGCATGGAACGGGTTAAGAGGGAATGAAAATAACGGCATCTTTCATGCTCTCCAAATGGCTCCAAATGAAAGCCAGATGCTGGAGGCGACGTCTCCCGAAGCCGGGCTGCCTCCTCGCAAAAGGAAAGCCGCATTCCTGCTCCTCAGCTGCTGGGGCCACCGAGGCCAAGAACAACTCCCCGATAAGATCGCGAGGGACAGAGCCTCTCCATCTGGACTGTGTTAGAGAGGCGCTCGGCGCCAGCGGCCAAGTGGGGACGAACTGCAGAGCTCTCCCACATGGGAAAGGCGGATCGAGGGGGAGATGGTTCACACACACACACACACACACAGACACACACACACACACACACACACACACACACATAGACACACACACACACACACTGGGGAGCCGGAGATCTGCTCTTTGGCTGCACCCCCTGTGCCAATTTCTCACCCATGTGGGGGGTGGAAATTGATGCTAATTAGTTTCATTTTTTTTTTAAATCAGGAAACTTACGCCCCTCGCTCCCCACAGCCTCCAAGCCCAGACGGGCAGCAGCTTGGGCAGGCGGCTTGGCAGCCCACGCTGCCTCTTCTCCTCCTCGTGGTCACGGCTGTGGCCGCACCAAGCGACCTGCTCCACTGCAAACTGTTCTGAGAAACCTCCTGACAGCCAGCGGCTCGGGCCAAGTGCCTGAGGTTGGGCAGGTCTGAATCAGCCCCTTTTCCCAGAAATGTGCTGGCCAGCGCCAGCTGCTCTGGGCCCCACCTCATGGCAGAAGCCAGAGCCCCGGCCATGGGAAACCACGTGTCGGATTCCACTCTCTCCCTTCAGCCGCAGGGACTCCTGATCTACACCTGCTGACGCGAGGGTAGAACCAGGCCCCACACAACCACAGATTTGCCCAGCTGGGGAAGGATGCCACGAATGCAGAACCCGGTGGGCAACGTGGCAAGCCAGCAACTGTGAGCCACGCTGGAAGATCTATTGCGTTCCACCTACCAAGGGCCAGAGTGGGGGGGATGCGACTGGAGGCTGCAGGTTTTACTATTAGTGTAAATCAGGGGTCTCCAACCCGGTGCCCGCGGGCGCCATGGTGCCCACCGGGGCATTTATGTGCACCCGCCTACTGACCAGGGCCGACCTGAGCCATTCTTGCACCCCAGGTGTGTGGCACATGCATGGCCCCGCCCCTGGGTGCCCGGCAGCCCCAAAAGTTTGGGGACCACTGGTGTAAATTATACGCTGGGCAGCCTAACGAAAGTGCAAGAAAAAGAGTCTCCGAGGCGTACCTGTGTTAGTCTGCAACTTTAAAAACAACATGTGGTCCTGTGGACTTTAGGGGACGTCTACACAGCAGTGTTATTCTGGAATAATGTCGTGCGCGTCTACACAGCAAACCGTTATTTCGAAATAATGTCGAGCTGGAGGACTTCGGACTCCGACTCCCCATTTCCTCATTTTCCCAGGAGTAGGGAAATTGAAAGAAGAGTGTTCTTCCCTCGACGTCCTGCTGTGTAGACGCGCCAAAAGCCGAATGAAGCTATTTCGACTTCAGCCACACAATTGCCGGAGCTGAGGTTGCGTAGCTGAATTCGACTTTTGCCCTGCTGTGTGGACGTGCCCTTCGAGGCTAACCAATACATATATATAGGGTCATGAGCTGTCGTGGGCAAAACCCACTTCATCAGATGAGCCGGAGCGGAACGAACAGAAACCAAGACATTGATAAATCTCCCCTGCCTTTAACAACTGCCTTTTTACATCCAAAGCTAAGAATGGGACACTTCCAGTCCACTCACTCAGCCTCATTAGCACCGGTCCCACAACGGCAGGTCAATGCTTTTTGCTGTTATATCTCCCTTGGTTTCTGTTCTTTCCACTCCAGCTCATCTGATGAAGTGGGTTTTACCCACAAAAGCTCCAGAAAAAGAGGAAGCACTGCCAGGGAAGGATCCATTCTCCCTTCTTCGGCTCTGCCGTAGGGTAGTTTCCCCACCCAGCCCCCCTTAGACACCAGTAGCTCAAGGGAGGTGTAAGTTAGTGGAACGGGGTCTCAGCCAGGGTCTGGCTCTAACGTAACACCTCACCTTGGAACTGGATCCTGACAGTCAGGTCTAAGGGATGCTTGTTAGTGCACTAGGAAAACCAGCAAACCAAACTGCACCCCTGGCCTACTAAACCGGCCCTGCTCTACACCTCCTGGCCTAGGGATCCGGGAGAGCTTTACAAACAGGGAGGCTATGTCTACACTGGCATCCCTTCCGGAAAAGGGATGCTAATGTAGCACTTTGGAATAGGCAAATCCGCGGGGGATTTAAATATCCCCCGCGGCATTTGCATTAACATGGCTGCCGCTTTTTTCCGGCTTGGGGAAAAGCCGGAGAAAAGCGCCAGTCTAGACGTTACTTGAAAGTAGGAATAAGAAATCCTCCGGAAAAGGCTTTATTTTCCGGAGAATAACGTCTAGACTGGCGCTTTTCTCCGGCTTTTCCCCAAGCCGGAAAAAAGCGGCAACCATGTTAATGCAAATGCCGCGGGGGATATTTAAATCCCCCGCGGATTTGCCTATTCCAAAGTGCTACATTAGCATCCCTTTTCCGGAAGGGATGCCAGTGTAGACGCAGCCGGGGTCTCACAGGCCCCTCGGCAGTGCATATTATGCCCATTTCACAGGTGATAAAACTGACTCAGAAAAGGGGAATGACTTTCCCAAGGCCTCACAGAGCGGCGGGACCTGAGCACAGGCGTCCTGGCTCCCAGACATCTGTCCTGAGCACACGTCAGAGCTGAAATGCCGACAGCGGGGCCTGGCTCCTCCGCACCCCTGAGATGCCTTTCAAATAGCCACCGGGTGGGAGCCGGCGCCTGGCCAGGCGAGCCTCAGTGGACGCTCCACCTGCGCCAACCACACTGGCAGGGGGATTGGTCTTGCCTCCTGTGACGGCACGTTGGGGGTTCCCCGTCTCCTGCACCCCGAAATGGCACAAACAGACTGCACCAGCCAGTGGAATTGAGGGTGGTTTATTGCTCCTCCAGCACAGCGCAGCACAGATGTAATCTGGTTACAGGAACTGGGCTAGGATGCCTCAGGCCCCCTTGAGATGGGGGAGACTGGGCCCCTAAACTCCAGCCCCTTCCCCTAGGCTCTCCTCCATCCCTCCGACAGCCAGCAACCAACTCCCCAACTTCCAGCCCTGCCCCCCAGCCAAGGCAGCATTCCACCTTCCTTTGTTCCTCTCCATGGGGGGTGTCTGGCCACTGGTTTGCATAGTGACTCATCCTGTTTTGCTGGGTCGTGGTACCCACGGTAGCCAGTGGGGGTTCCCCCAGAGCCAGCAGCATAGAAACCAGCCAGGTACCCCCACTACGTCACAGTTCTCCCCCCTCCGAGAGCGAACTGAGCAGGGTCACTCCGCTCGTGACCTAGGGAAGTTCGGGTCCTCTGCGTGGGAACCCGCCCTGGGGACATGGGTGCTCCCCTTGACTCGGGCCGGCCGTGGCGAGGCCCCACATGAATTGGCTTCCCTCTGTCCACTCGCCGCCCCGCTCCAGGGCGACTGGCGCAGGCCTGTCCTCGGGGGTCACACCCACCCTTCCGCTGGCCTTGATCTCTGGCCAGGGTCTCTCGGGCTGGGGCCATGAGCCCAGTGAGCCTTCTCTGGACAGCCAGGGCGGCTTCCACCCCCGATGCTCCATCCAGGGAGGTCTTCCCCTCCCATAACTCTCTCAGCAAGCCCAGAGGGTCTATCTGGGGTAGAGACCCCCAAGCCGCTTTCCTCCTGTCTTGGGCCTTCCCGCCCCTCTGGCAGGAGTCACAGGACCGGCAGTACCGCTGCACGGCTGTAAAGATTCCCGGCCAATAGAAGTGCTGGAGCAGCTTCAGCCGGGTGCTCCAGATCCCCCGGTGGCCCCCAACGGGGACATCGTGGGCCAAATACAGCAGCTTGAGGCGATACTTTCGGGGGACGACCAGCTGCCGCTGGACCCCCCATGCCCTCGCCTTCCTGGGGGGGAGCCACTCACGGAACAGGAGCCCACGCTCCCGCAGGAATCTCACCTGGCCACCTCTCCCCCGGGGCTGAGCTGCATGGAGGCCAGCCTGGTCCCTCAGCCTCTGCAAGGAGGGGTCTGCCTGCACCTCAGCCTGGAATTCAGCTGCTGAGGCAGGGATCGGGACCTGTCCCCCACCTCTGCCTAGGTCCGGAGTCCCAGCCTGGCTGGACCCCGTGTCCACTGGGATGGGACCCTGAGGACGCTGCCAGGAGTCCTTCCCTGGACCCACGTTGTCAGCCCCCCGCTGGCTCTGGCTCCGGGTAGTGACTAGAGCCCGCTGGGATTCATGGGGCCACTCCTCTAGGTCATTCCCCATCAGCACCTCGGTGGGCAAGTGCGGGTGCACCCCCACTTCCTTGAGGCCTTCCTTCGCCCCCCATTTCAGATGCACCCTGGCTACAGGCACCTTAAACGGGGACCCGTCTATGCCCTTCAGGGTCAGCTGCACGTGGGGTAGTATCCGCTCCTGGGCCACTATGTCGGATCGGGCCAGAGTCACCTCCGCCCCCGTGTCCCAGAAGCCCGTCACCTTCCTACCATCCACCTCCAGGGGTATGAGGCACTCGCTCCGCAGGGGCCGTCCTGCCCCCACCCGGTACACGGAGAAATCCGCCTCCTGAGAATCAGACCTCCCAGGGGAGGTGCACTGAGCATCCTTCCCCTCTCTCTGAGCTGAGGTTTGCCTGCCAGCCCCTGCCTCTGGGGCAGCCTGCCCTTCCTCCCGCCCCAGCCAGTTAACCCTGGAAAGTCCCCGGTCCTGGGACCTGGTGCACTGAGCCCTCTTGTGGCCTTTTTGCCCACAGCGATGGCAAGTTAGGCTTTGGGCTGTCTCTGTCCAGGCCCTGGCTGGTTCTCTGGGGCGCAGACGACCTGTTCCTTGGTCTCGCCCCGTAGTTGACTCCCTCCGTCGCTCAGCCGAGATCCGGTCTCTGCGCGGTTCCCTTTCTCTCCGGGACTCCCGTTCACACCCAGACCGGCTCTCCGTGAACTCATCCGCCAGTCTCCCGGCCTCCTGGGGGTTCTCTGGTCTCCGGTCCTTGAGCCACAGCCTCAGTTTGGGTGGGCACGCTTCATAGAACTGCTCCATCATGACCAGCTTGAGCAGCTCCTCTGCGGTCTGGGCTCCGACTCCAGACACCCACTTGCGGCAGTATTGCGCCAGGCGGGAGGCCAGGTCCACATAGGTCTCCCGTGGCCCTTTCTGTACCCCCCGGAACTTCTTCCTGTACATCTCGGGGGTCAGCCCGAACTTGTGCAGCAGGGCCTCCTTGACTCAGTTGTAATCCCCTGGCTGTAGGTCCTCCAGCTGACTGAGCACTCCGGCCGCCTCCTGGCTCAGTGCGGGGATGAGCTCCTGCAGCCAGTCAGCTGGGGGGACCCGTTGCAGTCCACAGGCCCTCTCAAAGGAGCTGAGGAACCCGTCTATGTCACCCATGTCCTTCAGTTGGGCCACCACGAGCCTCTCCAAGTGGCTGGCAGCCCTGGGACCTTGGGGCTCATCCGCACTTGGCGCAGCCGGTGCCCCGCCGGTTCTCCGCTCTGCCATGGCCAGCTCATGCTGTCGCTGCCTCTCTCGATCTTGGCACTCCTTCTCTCGGTCCTCTACTTCCAATTCCCTGATCCGCAGCTGGATCTCCAGCCGCCGCAGCTCCGCTGGGCTGGCCCCTGCCCTAGATGGGCTACGGCTTGCAGGCCTCCCGGGAGACGCTGTCTCATCTCTCCTGTGGGTTCCAGCGCTCCTCCCCCTCTCTGAGCCTGACACACTCTCAGGGGGGGTCTGGCTGCTTCCCCTGGGGACAAGATCCTGGCCCTGTGGCTGGTCGTTCTCTTCTAGCTGAGCAATCAGCTGGGCCTTGGTTGCTTTCTGCACAGGCAAGCCCCTCTCTCTGCACAGCCCCACCAGCTCTGCCTTCAAGAGTCGGGCGTAGGCCATCTGCCCGCTGGTCCCCTCGGTGCAGACTCACCAGTCTAGTGCTGCAGCGCCCCACGATTCCCAGGAACCGCTTCGCTCTGTCTCCAGCACGCCTGGCTCCAGGGCTCTTGCTTCTACTGTGCCTTGTCGCTCGCCGCTGGAAGCTCCATCCACGGGGTGCAGTGCATCCCACTTCTGACACCAGTGTGACGGCACGTTGGGGGTTCCCCGTCTCCTGCACCCCGAAATGGCACAAACAGACTGCACCAGCCAGTGGAATTGAGGGTGGTTTATTGCTCCTCCAGCACAGCGCAGCACAGATGTAATCTGGTTACAGGAACTGGGCTAGGATGCCTCAGGCCCCCTTGAGATGGGGGAGACTGGGCCCCTAAACTCCAGCCCCTTCCCCTAGGCTCTCCTCCATCCCTCCGACAGCCAGCAACCAACTCCCCAACTTCCAGCCCTGCCCCCCAGCCAAGGCAGCATTCCACCTTCCTTTGTTCCTCTCCATGGGGGGTGTCTGGCCACTGGTTTGCATAGTGACTCATCCTGTTTTGCTGGGTCGTGGTACCCACGGCAGCCAGTGGGGGTTCCCCCAGAGCCAGCAGCATAGAAACCAGCCAGGTACCCCCACTACGTCACACCTCCGTGGGCAGCATCGTACCCATGGTTTAAGCCTGGCTCCAACCCCAGGCCAAAACACGCTTCAATCACGGGCTGCTTCCCTGCACACAGGCAGGCCTCAGTCACCTGCTAACACGTGGCCACAATCCGGGGTATTTTAGCACAATCCTCGCTTTAAAAATGTGCCAGTCATGGATGGGGGCAAAGGTAGGGTTGGGGGAGGCAAGGGACTCCGCCCCTTCTGCCCAGGCCCCGCCCTCCAGCACCAGGTGGGCAATGGAGCGAGGGGTTCATCCTACCGTAGGCTGAAGCCACCTGTGGGCGGGGAATAGGATCACTAGGGCCCGGTGCTGGAGGGGGGTAAAAGGGGAAGAAGTGCAGCTCGGACGAGTCTCCGGGGGTCGCTGTGCCACCGTGCACCCCTTGCAAGCACAGCCCAGACAAGACACATTTCCTGGCGCAGGGGATCCGAGCCAGGCTAGCATCCCGCCAGGACCCCGGGAAAGGAAACCAAACCAAACCCCCTCCTTGCCACAGAGATTTCGGAGCCCACGAGCCCGGAGGAGAGTGCACAATTCAGTGCCTGCGGGGATGGAAAATCGCTGCATTACGGCGAGCTCTCGGCTCCTCCCACCCCACGGCGCTGCCGATTGGCACGCAGGGCCTGGGTTTCCTGGGATCCGCTCGGGGCTCCGCACACCTGAGACCGGCAGAATCTGCATGCAGCTGGGCTCTCAGCCATCTGGTCTCCCCCGGCAGCATGCCAAGCCATCTCCCCGGGGCGAGTCACTGCGCTACTAGCACACGTCTTACCTGCTCTGGGCCAGGGCTCCAGGGAACAGCCGGGGAGGAGCCCTTCTTGCCCCAGCTCTCAGCGCAGCCCCAGGCCCTGATTTCAGAACCACCTGGAAAGGGACCGGCAGGGCAAGAACCCGGCCCCCTTCCTCGCGGGGACAAGGAGAACACAACGGGCTCCCCACGCCAAGTTGGCAGGTTCTCACGGAAGGACCAGCTCCCTCGCTAGGAGTCTCAGGGCATCGACGTCCCTCCCACGGCAAACAAACTCAGAACCCCCTGTTCCCCCAGCCTGGTGGGCAGGAACGAGCCTGCCTTTTCCCTGCTGCTTGGGAGATGCTGATGGGGAGAAAGGGAGAAACAGACACTTCAATACCATAGCGCCTTGGCTCAGACCGACTGTGGCAACTTGGCCTTCGGGGCAGAAACTGATCTACGGAGGGAGGGTCTAGAACCCTTTCCCTGTGGGTTTTCCCAGGCACTGCTGTAATCACCACGACAGACAGACAAGCAGGCAGGCAGGCACACAGACAGGCAGGCAGACAGGCACACAGACAGGCAGAGAGACAGGCAGGAAGACAGACAGACAGGCAGGCACGCAGACAGGCAGGCAGGAAGACAGACAGGCCGAGAGACAGGCAGGGAGACAGACAGACAGGCACGCAGACAGGCAGACAGACAGGCAGGAAGACAGACAGACAGGCACGCAGACAGGCAGTCAGGCAGGCAGACACGCACGTAGACAGACAGGCAGGGAGACAGGCAGACAGTCACACAGACCAACAGGCACGCAGACAGGCAGACAGACAGACAGGCACGCAGACAGGCAGACAGACAGACAGGCACACGGACAGGCAGGAAGACAGACAGACAGGCACGCAGACAGGCAGACAGACAGACAGGCACACGGACAGGCAGACAGACAGGCAGGAAGACAGACAGACAGGCACGCAGACAGGCACACAGGCAGGCAGACAGGCACGTAGACAGGCAGACAGACAGGCAGGCAGGCACACGGACAGGCAGACAGACAGGCAGGAAGACAGACAGACAGGCACGCAGACAGGCAGGAAGACAGACAGACAGGCACGCAGACAGGCACACAGGCAGGCAGACAGGCACGTAGACAGGCAGGCAAGCAGGCAGACTGTTCCCTGACTACCTGGCTCTGTCCTCGCTGCCGGGTTAGCAGGCATTCCGACGTGCCCGCGAGGAGCGGTGGGATCGCGGCGCGGCCGGGCACGAAGGGGCGTGATGCTCAGACTTACTCCTGCAGTTCTTGGCGCTGCCCTAGGCCGGGTGACCTGCGGGAGAGCCCCTCTGTGCTGTCTGGCAGGGAGGGCCCCGTAGAAAGGGGCCACAGAAGCAGCAGCCCTCAAGTAGCACCCACACTCCCGCGGGGCTGTCAGCAGCGGGCGCCCTGGGCTCTGGGGGCCCCGCTCAGGCCAGCCGATGGGGTGGGGCGGGGAGGAAGCCACCCGGCATTTGAGATATAGTGGTGGGTGGGACTCACCTCTGGGGCAACGGGCATTAGCCTGGCAGGGCATTCCCGCCCCCCGCAGCCAGCCCCGGTGCACAGCTGCTAGGTCAGCCGGGCGCAGGATTTCCAGACGGTGGCAGGGGGCAGCACTAGGCCGGGGCCAGGACTCCTGCCGGCACAGCTGCCCCCACGGAGCAGACCCTGTCCTACCGCACCGGCTCTAAGTGCGGGCGGGAGGGCGCCGTGCTATGACCCGCCAGGCGTCCGTGTAGGTGGGGTCCAAAGCCCAGGGACGAAGGGCCAGCTCTGCCCGTCCTCTGGCAAAGCTCTGTGCAGCCCCCCTGGCGGCTGGCGAGCTCAGGGGGATTTCTGCCTGCTCGGGACGGCAGGGCGGGGGGCTGCTACGCCGGGCTCCCCCGACGGTTTCTGCTCCAGATCACAGAACACGTCCTTGCAGGGTTTCCTCCGAGCAGCAGTGGGGTGGTGCGAGGGGGATTCGGGATTACGGCCGCCTCCCCCGCCCTCAGGGTCAGAGCAGAGCTCAAGGAGACGGACGCCGCCTGGGTCAGAAGAAAGTGGACGGCTAACGATGCAAAGGCTCGTTAAGGAAGCATGCAGCAGACCCCGGCACCCGGAGCCTCATAGAATCAGAGAGTCCCAGGGCGGGCAGAGACCTCAGGAGGCATCGGGTCCAGCCCCCTGCCCAAAGCAGGACCAACCCCAACTCCATCAGTCCAGCCAGGGCTTTGTCAAGCTGGGACTTAAACACCTCTAGGGATGGAGACTCCACCCCCTCCCTAGGGAACCCAGCCCAGCGCTTCCTCCCCTTCGTCTCCTCTTCGTGCCCTCCCCCAGCGCCCAGACAGCGGCTTTGCTCAGGACCAGCGCGTGGTTTCAGCACCGCCCCCCTGTGAGCAGACGGCTCGGGGTGGTTCTGCCACGGCAACCCGGCGCAGCTGGTTTCGGGGAGCCCGGCGGGAGGGGCCGGGGCACGGACACCGGTCCTGTCCCTCTGTGCTCAGCCGGTGTCAGCACCACGGAAGCCTTTTCCAAGCATATGATCCCGAGTCAACCCCCCCGCCCCCATGCCTCCCATCAGTCACGCCTGCCCCGCGCCATCGGGTGCCTGGGAACGGGGCCGTGCTGTTGCCGAGCGAGGCGAGACGGGAGCCAGAGGCGCTGGTAGGATGCCGGAGGAGTGATGACAGACAGGCTCTGGAAAAGCTCAAGCTTCCCACCCTCCCCCTCTGAAGCTCGGTGTCACTCCATTCCCAGAGCCAAGGGCAGGGCCGGAAAATCCCCGTCGCCGCTCCAGCCAAGGCACCGGAGGGCTGTGCGTACAAGACGGCCGTTCGGGCTGCCATGGGGAACGTCTCAACGTCTCAGCTGCCGAGACGTCGGCCTGGGCGCGACCGGGCTCGGCTGCCGAAGGAGGCTCCTGCTGGAACCTGGGAGCCACTTCCCGTTTGCCCCAGAGGGGAGAGGGACATGACAGGGGCTCTCCGCCCTTCGAGCTCAGAGCTTCCAGTGTCTGGCTCAGCTCAAGAGGCAAAACATGGGCCCCTTGCGGGGCTCTGGGGCTATCGTAGGCCCCCCGCTGGGAGGGGCCAGCTGCCCTCGGGGGTGCACCAGGTGCTCCGAATCTCACCAGCTGTGACGTGGTGGGGGTGCTGTCTGCTCTGTGCTGTGTGATTCCCACCGACTCACCCACATGTGGACTGACCCAGACACCTAGGCCCAGCCTGGGCAGAGAACAAGGCTCTTCCCAGGGGAGCGACAAAGGAAGGGAGGCGGAGACGGACACCTGGCTGGGGGGCAGGGCCTGGGAGCTGGGCAGTTTTTGGCTGGAAAACCATGAAGAGAGGAGACTAAGCAGAGTGCTGGGAGTTTGGGGGGACTGTGCACCTGCCCCGAGGGGTCTAGGGCTGCCAGCCCCTGACTCCTAATGTCCACATCACGTGGATGATGGGGGTGATGGGGTGCAGGATCGGGGAGTCCCCGACATGCCACCACACCAGCCCAGACAGGTGGTGCCCAAGCGCAAGGGGAACGTGTTGCTCTACCTGCAGCGGGTCCTGGATGCCTGGCGCGGCCCCCCGAGAAAACGGCACCTAAGTCAGCTTTGAAACCTACCTGGTGCCAAGGGCGACATTTGGCTTCCTTTGGTGCTGCCTGACGGGGCCCAGCTGCAGCGAGCCTAGCCAGGCTCAGCCTGCCTTTCGCCCCGGTCCCACTGTCCCAGCTGGGTCAGTCCTGAGGGTCTAGGGCCTCGCCAGCCCATCGGCACAGGGCAGAACTGTTCTGCTCTCTGGGCTGCTCTCATGCGGGCAGGGCTGCTGTCCCTTTCCGACGGCTCTCGCGATTCCTCCACTCGGGGGCTTTCAGCCCTCCCTGGTCCTGCCCCAGCCTGCCATACGGGCGCCGCAGTGCCAGCCACGGCTGCCAGCAGCCCCCCAGGAGGCCTGCGGGCTGCAGCCTGGATCAGTTCCAGCGGGGGAACCCGGTTCGTCAGTTTCAGGGGTTCCAGCCTCCGAGGGCGCATGCGGCAGGGCACCACATGACCGCTGGCCAGTGCCGGGTGACCCGTGCCCAGGTATATGCGTGCGGCTCTTGCGCTAGAGACACGCCCACCCGTGCAGATCCTGCGCTTCCCGAGGGCGTGCACAGCCAGCCACGAAATACACAAGCCAGCCGGGACGGCCGGGGCTGCTGGCCACAGGGAATCCCATGCTAGGATCTCCCTGTGTGTGCAGGCAGGAGTCCAGCCGGGGGAGTCTCCCCTGGGGAACGCTGGCTCTCTGGGACTTTTCCAGGCCCAGCACCACCTTGTCCAGCAGCAGCAACGATAGACGCCCCCTGGACCCTGCTCACATCAGACTAGCCTCTCGGGTCGCCTCCCCGCAGGCACCCAGGAGCGCTCCGGAGGTGGGTGGGGTGGGGACCTGGCATTTTCTTACGTTCTTTTTTTTAAAGCAGGGGCCAATGCCTCAGCTTGATCTTTACCAGAAGGGCCCTTCTGCAAAGGCCCCCGAGCCTGGAGCAAAGTCTAGAAGCACCCTGTCCACGGCAGACACCGCAGGGGCGCACGCAAAGCGCTGACGGGGCCCGATCCACCTCCCCCTGGAGCCAGCCCCTGTGTGTCAGCCGACGGTTAACGCCCTAAAGGCTCCTGCCAGCCTGCCTCAGAGGAGGAGGGCCCCGCCCGCTGGGCCCGCTCTGGAGTCACGTCCTCACGAGCTGACAGAACCACGTGACACGGGAGTTTGCCTCTTGCTTTGCCAGATTCCCGAAACATAAGAACTAGGGGTCACCACATGAAATGAAGAGGCAGAGGTTTTAAATAACCCACGCAGCGCACAGTCAACCTGTGGAACTCCTCGCCAGAGGATGCGGTGAAGACCAGGACTTTAACAGGGTTCAAAAAAGAGCGACATAGATTCATGGAGGTTAGGTCCATCAATACTTATTAGCCAGGATGGGCAGGGATGGTGTCCCAGCCTCTGTCAGAGGATGGATGTGGGAGACAGGGGAGGGATCACGTGATAATTCCTTGTTCTGGTCCCTCCCTCTGGGGCACCTGGCGTTGGCAAACAGGACACTGGGCCAGATGGGGCTTTGGTCTGACCCCAATGGCCATTCTGATGTTTTATGATTTATTTAATATTAACGAGGGCGCCTTGATTAAGCCAGTTTTGCACGGACGGCACAGTTTTACTTTCCACTGTTCCCCTTTGCTGTCTCATTGGCTCCCGACAAAGAACCCTCACTAGCTCTGTGTGTGAGAGATGGGCCCGACATGGGGGCTGATAGTGCAGGCAAGAGAAGGCAATGTCTTCCCCACACTGGCTGTATACCCTGGTCGCCAGGAAGTCTGGGGCCGCGACGCCGCAGCCTGGCTCCCCAGCCACCAGGGAGGGCTGGGGTCGGCAGCCTTGGCTCTCGAGGTGGCCAGGAAGGGTCCAACTGGGGTGGGTGGGGCTTAGCTCCATGGGCGGGGCCTTGGGTAGAAGGGGCGGGGCTGGGGCTTGCCTTTCCCAGCTGGGCCTTCACCCGCCGCCCCTCCAAGGAGGATCCAGTTTGAACTGAACGGCTGGACCCACTTCACACTGACACACCCCTATGGGTCAAGACCCCACCATCTGCTGGAGAGACAGTGTGGTCCAGTGGCCAGAGCACCAGCTTAGCAGCCAGGGGGAGACCTGGGTGTATTCCCTATCTGCCAGTAACCGGCTGTCTGACCTTTCCTGTCTCCCCTTTGTGTGTCTTGTCCCTTGAAGGTGATCTCTTGGGGGGGGGGGGGTCTTAGTACACCTCTGTGCAGGGACCCTGATCTCAGCACGGTGCCTCTAAGCGGACTGTAACACAAAGAAATGACAACCACACCCTAATTCTCTGCTACCGACGCAGCTGCCTCCCAGGCAGCTTCTGCTAACGTCCTGGCTGCTGCCTGGCAGGGCGAAGCCAGTTTGGTGAGAAATAGAAATTATTTTAATTCTCCTTTTACAAAAAAAAAAAATAAAAAATCTGTTTTACAAGCCTGCATTCGCTATTGTTTATGTAAACAGGTAAATTGTTTCGTATCTCAATTAAAAACATCTGCCACATAAATGAATACCAATTAACTCCTCCTGTTTTTAATTACTCTGTTAATTACACACAGGCAGCCGAAAGGATGGCATGGGAATCGGGAAAGCGTGCATGCACACGCCCACCCCTCGCTCCCCCCCCCCCACCTGGCGCTTGGCACGGATCCGAAATATGCCCAGATAATGATGGATTAAGGTGGGTGCTGAAAACAATGGCTGCTCGCCAGCGCCGGGGATTTCGGCTCACTTCACAGCCTCCCGGCCTCCCCGCCTCTTGGATCTTGGCAGCAGGGGGTTCACCTTGGAGAGCCACTCCCCGGCTCCTCGCTGGTGTCCCCCAGTCTGGCTGGCCCTGCCCGGCACAGGGGGGTGCAGGGCAGCCCGGAAACGGAATGTCCAGCCCAGCTGGACGTTGGATTGCACTGCGGGCGCTGAGCTATGAGCTATGCAGCAGGACCCCTGCTGGGTCTCTGCTCCAGGGGGAGGACACAGGGACTCGGTAGGCCAGGGGCCTTACCCCCCATTAGGGGGAGCACAGTGAAGGGCAGGGGATTCCTCCCAGCCCCTGCTCTTCCCTACAGTGCGGCTCCCCCTCCCCCACAGTGCACCCACACAGCAGGAACTGTCTGTGGCTTCTAAGCCATAGCGCTGCATGGGGGGGCTAATGCAAGAGGATTTCCCTGCCCCCCCTAAAAGCATCTCCCCCCACCCTGCGATCTGAGGTAGAGGGAGTGGCTGGGGAGCCATGTTCACTACCCAAGGTGTCTCCCAAGCTAACCCACAGCAGGCAGGCTACTGCTGAGAAAGTCTGGAGGAGAGGGGATCTCTAGTTCCCACTGCCGTGTCCCCTGTCAGCTGAGCACTTGGGTGGCTGCAGGAGAGAGCCCAGTGCTGCCCAGCTGATTAGCAGATGTTCCTATGGGTGGTGCACACCTGCACATGCTTCAGTGCACGGAACACATTTTATTCCGCACCTGGATGGAAAATGTTTGGGGGAACATGGTCTGAGAGTGACCCACTTCTCGGGAGCAATCAGCACGTAGGCCGGTCTAGTGGAGGGAATGGCAAGGGAAGAGTGAGCGCAAGACCCACGTTTGGGAAGGGACGCCGAGGCTGGCACAACCCAGAAGTCTCTGCGCCGCTGCTGCCCTGGAACCGTTTGCTAAGGCGCGTGGACAGTTCCTCAGCCTGGAAACGGACCCTGGGCGGGAGAGAGTCGGACGCTCCAGCCCACTGCCCGAGCGGCCCAGTGCTGGGGCTTCGCAATTAGCTCGTGGCTGGGTTTTCGTGGCTCCGGGACACCGGAAATGGATCCAGGGCAACCACCCCAGCTACCCAGAGCTGAATGATTCTGGGCAGCTGGGGCCAGGCAGCATGTGCTCTCCTTGCATTACACCACGGAGAACAGCGGCTCTGCGGCTCCCCTCGAAATGCGCCTCCCACCGTGGCCGCGCTAGAGCCTGGGCCACGGGGCCTGAGTAGGGATGTGAAATCTCATTTAATTGATGCACCAGTGTAATTGGTTAACCCAGGAAAGAGGGGATGGGCAAGGGGGCTGCTCTACCCCGGCCTGTCACAGACAGGGGCTGCTCCGGACGATCCGAGCAGCCCCTGTCCATGGTGGGCCCCCCACGGGGCTGGAGCAGCCCCCTGCCTCCGCAGCTGGCGTCCTGCCCCAGCCCCACCAGTTCACCAGAACGGGTAAACCTCACCCATTAGCGGCGATGCTTCCCGGTTACCTGGTTAACCTTTCGCATCCCTAGTGCACAGCTGGTGAGTTATATGGGCCCATGGTGCCCGGGCACTGTGAATATCCCTAGTCCGGTGGCCCTGCTCCATCAAAGTTTGGGGCCGCGTCTCTCCCCTGCCCCACACCTGCCAGAAAATCCCTTCCGGAGCCTTAGCTGGGGGGAAGAGCGGAGGAAAGGGGCAAGCTCTGGACCATTTGGGGCATCTGGGATACAGCGCGGGGGGCAGTAAGAGCGTCCCACCAGGAACCACTGGGCCGTGCCCAGCAGCAGAGCGCCGCTGGGTTAGAGGGGGGCAGAGGGTTTCCTCCAACAGCCACAGTGCCGGCCCACGGAAGGGGAGTGACTCTCTCCCCACTAATGTCTTCTGGGTCTCTAGCCCCCTGGACGCAGAGGGGCTCAGGGGGCGGGGAGAAGGGGGCTGCGCTTTGTCGGCCCCTCTCATCATCTCCCTGTGGCCCAGAGGCGTTCCTGCCCCAAACGGGGGTGCACTCGGGATGCATTTGGCCCCAGAAATGTGTTGTTATTAACTGCACCCAGGCAGGAATTCCTCCCAGGTGGTCCTGCTGCCACCCCTCCTGGGCTTCTGGCTGCAGGGCGTTTCTTGCCCCGTTCCAGCCTCGCCCGTCTGCACTAGATGCCTGCACCGTGGGCTCCTAGGGCTCTGGGATCCCTTCTGCTGCCCGCGGATCTGGACTGGACTCTCCTAATCCGCCCTCACGGGGGAAGTTTCCAAGCGGCCAGCTGGGGCTGGGAGCAGCCGCAGTCTAGGCTGGGGACAAGCTGGACCCCAATTGCAAAGCCCCCCCGACATCAATAGGAACGTGTTGTGTTAATATCCCGGCGGGTCGTGGGACGAGACGTAGGAATCGTCTCGAACTAGTCCCAGCCGGAGCAGAGCAGGGAGCCGTACGGGAGAGGAGCGGGACACAGCGACGCTACGAGAGTCAGGGGATGCAAAAATGGATTTTTCTGAACGTGCAGGAGGGAGGCCACAGACAGGGGCTGCTTCCGTGGAGGATCGGGTCTGTTCCTCGCGCGTGTGCGCCCATTTTCTGATCCGCTGGGCTCTGAGACGTGTCCTCAGCTGTTGGGGTTTATGATTTGCCTCCCTGTAGCAGCTACAACAGGGGTGGGCAAGACACGGCCTGTGGGCTGGAGTCGGCCTGACGAGCCATCGGATCCGACCCACGGTCCACCCTGCCACTCCCCCGCCCCCAGGCCAGTCTAGTCCTGGGCCCGGGGGAGTGCCCAAAGCCATTTGCTGTTCAAAGTGGCTGGTGGCTCCCTTCCCCCACCAGGGGCATGCGGTGCCTAGAGGGAACCACCCCTTCTGCCTCAGGCCCCGCCCCTTCTGCCTCAGGCCCCGCCCCTTCCAGGGGTGGAGCCAACCCAACCATGTACCAAAATTGGTGACGTTGCCCACCCCCGAGCTAGACGATGGAGTCGTGGGCCAGGCCCCGGGGTGCTAGGAGCTGTACAAACACAGAACCAAAGCCCGTCTCTGCCCCCAAACAGAGCATCCTTCAAGGAGCAAGGAGGGCTTTGCAGGAAGAGGAGTGTGAGCTTTGTGGATGTGCCTGGGGAGGTTCTCTCAAGCAGCAAACGGAACCAGCCGGTGCTGGAGGCTGGTGGGATGGGCTGGCAGGAGGGGTGGGAGCTGACATTTCGATGCCACCGGCGGGATGACAAGGAGGGAGGGGCTGGCGGGGAAGAGCCTTTTGCGGGAAGACAAGCAGCTTCTGTTGGCTCTGGATGAGGGATGGGGGCAGGGGGCCCACTGATCATTCTGTCCTGGTCTGCAGGCCGGCCACTCCCTAGGGAGGCCAGGTGTCTGGTTTTCAACCGGACAGTCCAGTATTGGAGCTTTCTGTCCGGGAAACAAACTGAGAAAAGAGCAGTGAGAAAATAGAACTGGCCGGTATTTTCGAAAGACGACGTCATGTCGATTGGGATGGAATGGCAGGTGTGGCCGGTATTTTTATTGAAACCATCTGGCCACCCTCCCACTACCCCTAGGACAGGCCTGGTTCTGCCCTGTGGAAAGCAATTGCAACCCCCCCCCCCCCCGCCCGGCCGTCGGGGGAGGCCTGGTCTTGAAAAGATCCAGGATCAGATTCTCACTGACAATCAGGCCTGTTGGCCCCACTCCATGGTGGAAAAGGAGCAAAATTCCACTTAAGCCCGGGAGGGAGGGGGCTTCTTACTGTCAAATGAATGCCAAGGGCCCGTAGCGGGGAGGGAATTCAGGCCTGAGGGGGGTCATTAAAGGCCCCTCTGGCTTCTTTGCCCCTTTGCTCCGTGGAGACGCGATTCATCTCACTGTCATACTGGGCCTTACGGCAGGATCCCTGTTCTCCATTGAAAGGTGGGTCTGCCCTGCAGGATTACCCGGTGAACGTGGCCTGGAGTTACTGGCCCCCGGTGGATTCCAGGACGGAGCCGCTCACCTAGGTGACAAAAGTCGGTCCCTGCTCCGAGAGAAGGAAACTGAGTCAGCTTGGCCCCGCCTCTGCCATTGGGATCAGCTGGAGCTAGCTGCCGCCATGCATTTGGAGCCTTTCTCCTCGTGCAACACCCACAGGACAGCCACCAGATGCTCCCATAAGAACATAAGAGCGGCCAGACTGGGTCAGACCAAAGGTCCATCCAGCCTAGTATCCTGTCTGCGCACAGTGGCCAACACCAGGTGTCCCAGAGGGAGTGAAGGAACAGGGAATGATCAAGCGATCTCTCTCCTGCCATCCATCTCCATCCCCTGGCAAACAGAGACTAGGGACACCATTCCTTACCCATACTGGCTAATAGCCATTTATGGGCTTAACCGCCATGAATGTATCCAGTTCTCTTTTAAACCCTGTTATAGTCCTAGCCTTCACAACCTCCTCAGGCGAGGAGTTCCACAGATGGACTGCGCGCCGTGTGAAGAAGAACTTCCTTTTCTTTGTTTTAAACCTGCTGCCCATTAGTTTCATTTGGTGGCCCCTAGTTCTTATATTATAGGAACAAGTCAATAACTTTTCCTTATTCACTTTCTCCCCACCACTCATGATTTTATAGACCTCTAGCATATTCCCCCTCAGTCTCCTCTTTTCCAAGCTGAAAAGTCCCAGTCGCTTTAATCTCTCCTCATATGGGACCCGTTCCAAACCCCTCATCATTTTAGTTGCCCTTCTTTGAAACTTTTCTAATGCCAGTATATCTTTTTTGAGGTGAGGAGACCACATCTGTACACAGTATTCCAGATGTGGGCGTAGCATGGATTTATATAAGGGCAATAAGATATTCTCCGTCTTATTCTCGATCCCTTTTTTAATGATTCCTAACATCCTGTTTGCTTTTTTGAGTGCTGCTGCCCACTGCGTGGACGTCTTCAGAGGACTATCCATGGTGACTCCAAGATCTTTCCTGATTAGTTGTAGCTGAATTAGCCCCTCTCATATTGTACGTATAGTTGGGGTTATTTTTTCCAGTGTGCATTACTTTACATCCATGGCCGCGTTGCCTCGGCGAGACGGTGGGTTACACCTTCACTCTGGTCCTCCCCACCGCACAGGGCGGGCTGACCACAACAAACCTACCTCAGCGGGGCGGCTCAAGAGTCACCGATTTCGGCGGATTCACCATTATTCCAGCTGATGTGCAAGGGGGAAAGGACCCACGGATCCCAGAGTGTCTCTGGGCTGGGGGGCGCCCGAGAGCCCCGCTGCTGTGTCCTTATGACAGCCACTTTTGAGAACAGAACAGCATGTTGGGACTGATCCTGGGAATCAGTGGGCGCTTGGCCTTTGGCTTCCGGGGGGGGCAGGATCAGGCCCAGATCTCTGGGGCTGTAAAGCGAATGCAAATGTTGGTGTAAAGTGGCCTTCGGATGAAAGAAAAAAATCAGGCCGCATGTGCCGGAATCCCCCGTCCGTGTTCCTAGTCAATCCCAGAGCCCTTGTGCAGGACAGACCTAGCACCTGGAGTCAGGAATTCCCTAGAAATCAGAGCCGCCACTTCCCACTGCCCTGCCCCTTGGGCAGTGCTTTGCACCCGTGCAAAGAGCATCTCATGCGAGGGTGAAACCCTACGCACGTGGCACTGGTGAAATGAAGGAGCAGCGCAGTGACAGGCCGAGAACCCCGACCACTGTGGAAGGGACTGTTCCGATGGCTGCTCTCAGCACTGGAAATGGAGGGCAGGGGATGCAGCGACCCGGCGGCGGCGCTGGACTTTGGCTTGTTTACCAAGAAGCAGCCGCAGAACACTGAGGGCTCGGTCCTTTCTGAGAACCGGCTGCGGGGTCCCATGGGAGTTTTGTCTTCGCTGCAGGTCTCTTGCTGCTGATTGCAAACCCGCCTGCTGCAAACTCACCGCGGGTTTGTTAGCGCCTCAGATGGAGCCACGCGTCTCCCGTGGCGTGGCTGATACATGCTGAAATGTGACAGCAAGCCAAGGTGGGGATTGCTGGTCACCCTTCCCCCAACAGCCATGGTTTTGTCCCAGCAGGACCGCGGGCCTGTTACAATGGAATGTAATCCCAACCGCAAACACACCGGCCTCTCACACAATCGCAGCCTGTGCACTGACAGCACTGCTGTTTCCTGTCCGACAGGCCCACCCTTTATTCTCCGGCCAGTTTGCTAACAATCCATTAACCTCCATCAAACACTGCAACCCCTGACATTCAGGTCTCCCCTTTCATCCCGACGGGTCTCCCGGCGCTTCCCAAACAGCGCTGACACTGGAACGCACTTTGCACGCCGCCGGGTGGAGTGCAGCAGCTGGGTAAGAGGGCCCTGTTGCGGTCTACAAGGGGGCTTAGGACAGGAAGTGGAGAAGATACCACTATCCACATGCTACTGCCAGGGGCATTTAGGAAGGCAGACTATAATTCTCAGAGCCAATCCACTTTTAGCCTCGTGTAGTCGTGCGCCCTCGTGCAATCGGATGAGGCAACCTCTTACGTGCTCTTTGCACCAGTGTAAATTACTGCACAAGGGTGACGGAGACCCCTTGGAACATGAGTAGGACACATAACACGACAGATCGAAAGAAACACCCCAACCCGGAAGTCACGACTGACATTTGATGGCCTGTCCCCATTCCCTTAGCACTGTCTCTAGAGTGGCCCGGTCTCAGAGAGAAGAGAGCCATTTACCCACGCGCTGTGACTCCACTTCCTTTGGCTGCATTTTCCTAGGCTGTTTTTCCCATTCCAGAACTGACTAGGCCCAGCTACCGCACGCTTGCGAGGGCTTCTGGGATCACGGCCAAAACCCGTGTGCTCCAGTCTCTGCTTCCCCCTTAGGAATGCGTCGCCACTAGCTTCCCAGGGATGGAAGCGCTGCTTTTCCTAGCCTCTGCTACAAGCTCACACGCAGCCCTGGCCCAAAGGGAGATTTGCCTCGCTCCTCACCCAGGCCTCCATGAAGGTGCCTTCCCAATGAGACCCCAAACTGCTCCGTGCTGCCGGCAGACACCCGCCAGCCAGACCAGAGATGACTCCGAACGGCTCGTTGGCCCCCGGAAGGAGGGCTCACTTGGGGATTTGCAGCCACTTGTTCATGGCGGAGGCAATGCCCCACTTTGGAACGTTTTCCCACTTTGTTCCTGGCTGCCTATAACAGCCGCTTTTTTAGCGTGCTGCGGGGCTTCCCTGATCCGAGAGCTCCTGGATATTCGGACAAACGATTTCCCTAGGCGGGTGGGGAAGCGCTGGGCTGGGTTCCCTAAGGTGGGGGTGGAATCTCCATCCCTAGAGGTTTTTAAGCCCCGGCTTGACAAAACCCTGGCTGGGCTGATCGCATTGGGGTTGGTCCTGCTTTGAGACGTGGTTACACTCTATGCTTCCTGAGATCTCTGCCCACCCTGATCTTCTGTAATTCTATGAAGGTACAAAAGGAAGATTCCACCACCTCCCTAGGCAATACATTCCGGCGCGTCTCTTCCCAGGGACTGGCGAATCACATCAAGGTTCAAACATGGGCCAAAGGCCCAAAACACAAGTGAAAAGGAGTGAGACTTAAAACAACGTGCAATTCATGCCGGGCCCGTTACATGTTTCTGTAGACTCCGCTTTCCAAGCATGCATCATCGAGGCCCAATGTGTAAACTATCAAAACACAAGAGCCCCAGAGGAGTCGGTGTGGCTACAGGTCTGGGATGACACCTGTACATACCCGCACCGACGGGCACGGTCACTTTCCTGGGCTTCCCAGCAGAGCCTTACCCAGAGCTAGAAGGAGGGGAAAGAGAGCTAAACGTGCCACTAGCACAGGTAGAGAGTAAAACCGTACCTGCTGAATGAGACATAGGCCGAGTCTGGTTGGAAACAGTGCACAGAAAACCCCTTCTCTGAACAGCAAAATTCTTGTTTTTCTTCCCACTGCCTCTCTGGCTCACTGTAAAGTCCCATACATCAAAACAAAAGCAAAACTCTGACTTCTAATTTAAAGCGAAGGAAAATATATTTCAAACCAAAGAGGACTTCTCTTATTTGTGTCTCAAAACTCACCGCCTCCCCAGCTGGCCCCACCCAAGGCTTTTCCCAGCACAGAAAACCAGTGTGTATAAATCATAAAAACGATGAACAACATTTATTTTAAAACCCCGAGTTTCCATTCCCACATGTCAAGTTTCAGGAAACATCTCCCCAACCGGTACCACTTGGAGGTCGGCAGCCCCGACTTTCACACACTTTCTAGCCAAGATCACGGTTTCAGTTTGTTGCTGTGGGAGTTCGTGCAGCCTAGTGGTTAGCGCAAAGGGTGGGGCGCCAAGACTTTTGGCTTCTATCCCTCGCTTCTGCCTGTGATTTTGGAAAAATCACTGAACTTCTTTGTCTCCCAGTTATCTCCACTGTAAACAGCAATATTGACTTCTACCTCACAGGGGCGTTTTGAGGATTCATATTTGCAAAGTGCTTGGAGATCCTCGGATAAAAGAACAAAGGATGATTATTTCCTTTTAATTAAAGGCAGCATTGTTCTTGGACAGGCACCGAGAGAATAAAACAGAGGCAGCATGCATAGATGTTCTTTCTAAACAGAAGGCAGACGAGACCACTGCACAGTGTAACGGGCCCTGGCAGCTCACATCTGACCCAACATGAAAATGTTGTAAACACAAGCTTTTCGTGCAACCTAAGAAAGGTGTTATCAATTAAACGAAGAAAAAAACAACAACAAAAAGAGTGGTTTCTAATCGACGAGCATTCTCCTGTAGCATTGGAAAGGGAAATATTACCACAAGAATCTATCAGATGAAACTGACTCCAAACAGAAACGAAATTGACCTCATTGATTTACATTGCGCAAGCTGAGGGAACACATGAAAATGAACAAAAAGAGCAAAGGACAATTTGGCCAGACCCTTCTCAGAATGTAAAGGCATAAATAAACGAGCTGGTTTGCAACCACTGGTTTTCAAGCTGGCAGAGATCTCTTGAACACACACCTCAGTTGCTATTCAGCACCACAATCCATTGGTGAAATAAAAAGCCATCAACTTGGTTGGAAGCTTAGATTGGGAAAAACGCAACAGACAGTGCTGTGTGATTTGGCCCAATGCACCAAGTCCTCTGTCATAAACTCGTGGCCCTGAACTTTTAAGGAAACGGGACCGTTGCTTGTCATGTTAAAAAGCGATTTGGATTCCTGGCTAGTGGGGGAAATATTCCAAATTGCTGTTTTTCCTCAGGCCACAACGGCTGCATCCGGACGGAATGTGCCACAAAGACACACCGGACAGGCTGCTAAAGCGGGAAGACATGATACTCCAGAAGGCAGATCTTTGATGCAATTCTGCAAGACGGGGAAACCACGGGGCAGAATTCTACGCTGGTCAATGACTATTCGGCTCAGAAACGTGGCAAGGCCAATTCAGATAGCTGGATTCCTCCTGAGCAGCCCTTGTTTGAAAACCTCCCTCAGACTGTTCTGCGGCATAGATACATATATCTCAATTAGCCCTAGGTTTCTTCCTTATGACTCAGAGAGTCTCCTGAGAAGAATTATGCGTCTCCCCACTCCTAAGCCGAAATCAATCCATCAGCCACTCTGAAAGTCTGATGTGGAGCTGATGGTTTCTTACGCCTCTCAGGAGGCGCTGGCTCACAGCTCTTGCAGCCATTCGTGCAGGGAGGAAAATGACTCCTTCCAGCCGTGCAGAAAGGCAAAAATGGGAGAGATTTGCTGCAGGTGGGAACAAAATGAAGCCGCTTCCCGGGGGGGAAGGAGCAGCCGTGCCATCAGGCACCAGCACTGGCCCCACCTGGCTGTCGCCCCCTCAGGGCATGTGGGAAGCATCCCCCTCGGGCACGGTACTTTGCCAAGGAGAGAACACGGACCCCGGTGCGCCCCACGCCAAGCCCTGCAGTCCTTCCTCAGGCAAAAGGACTAGGGACAGCAGCTGGAGACTTGCCTGAGTGAGGACGGCAGGGTCAGGCCCTAAACAAGCCACCTCTGGTCCCCCAGAGACCACTGATTGTAGGGAAGGGGTTTGCCTCCCAGAAAGTGCCCCTGGTGAGAACCAGGCCCCTGCACAGTTTCCTGAACCAGGCACCCCACACTGGGAGGGGGGCACCAGGCCCCCAGGCCTGGAGGTACCTTCCCCGCCACAGCCAAGTCCAGAAGAGCTCCGAAAGGGAACTCCTTCTGACGCCTCCCCCCTGCCCTGTGTGTCCAGGGACACTGGAAGTAACCTTGGCCATTCCGAGGAGCTCCGGGACAGGAGCCTGTGTTTGTACAGCGCCGAGCCCCCGCGGCATGGCCCTGCCTCGGCACTGCCCTCAAATAAATATTTCCTGCTGCTGGAGTCATACAGGATCCCTTGTCCGTCCCCCCAAAGTTCCCAGCTTGGCCCCTTCTGCTGGGCCCCTGCTCTCCCCACCTTTCCTCCGGCACAGCGCGTCTCCCGCCGCCCCAGCCGACGCCGGGCTCCCCTCTCGGGCTCCTGGAAAGGCGGCCGAGTCCGGGCCGGCCGGAGGGGGACTCGAGGCAGCTGCGGCCGCAGAGCAGCGCGCACTAAGCGCCCCAGTCCCCGGCCCGCGCCTTCCCACGCCTGCCTCCCCCAACGGCCTGGGGGCCCAAGACTCTGCCCGGGGGGAGTCTTGCCTGCACACGCAGCCCCCTGGGGATCCCTCCCTGCCTTTGCCTGTATGTTTACCCCCCCCCCCCCTCAGTTCAGCCGGCAGGGGACGAGACTGGACCCTGGACTGCCTGCAAGGAAAGTTTCCGAGCCTGCGTCCCCCGCCCCCGCCCCCGGAGCCGGGCAAGCCAGCCCACGCGAGTCACGCCGTCCCCAGGGGGCCTCCACGCGCGCACGATCCCCCGTGGGGCGGAGCGGGACTTACTGGCCGAGGTCGGGAAGGAGCCGTGAGGTAATTTCCCACGCCGGGAGCCACAGGCGGCGGGGTGCTGGCAACACCGGAGGGAGTTAATCCAAGCGGGCGGTGGGGCGCAGGGGTCCGACAGGGGACTGCGCCCGTGTTCCCATGCCCCGGGCCCCGGCCGGAGCCTTCCCGCGGGGTCTGGGCGCTCCGCGGCTGAGCTGTGCTGAGCCCCGGCCGTGAGCTCTGCTCCCCCGCGTAGCGCGGCTCGGAGTCTCTGCGCGCTCTTTGCGCGCTGCCCCGGCGCAGTCTGGCCGCCGCTGGCCCCGGGGCGCTTCGCCAGCCAGGAGAGGGGGAAGGATGCGCCGGGCGCTGCGCTGCGCGGGTTCTTTGGTATGTGGCGGTGGCGGGGCTGGCCGGCGTCCCCCGGGGCGCTTCACCTCCTGCCCGCTGGCTGCCCAGGCAGAGCCCCCGCTCTCGCTTTGTTCCTCATCTTCTCTCGGGCCCCGTCACGCCCGTCGGGGCTCCTCGCTCCGCCGGGGGGCCATGGAGCGAGAGACCGCAGGGCCGGGGAGCCGGGGCGGGCAGGGCGCACGGGGGGGCTCTCGGGTAGCCCGCTGGCTCCTCTCCGCAGCCCGGGGAGCCGGGCAGGGACTCTGCTAGCGCCCCCGCCTGCTCCGCTCGCTTCTGCCCAGGGCCATCTGGGGCGGGATCCGCCGGGTCACCTCCCTCGGACAACTTCTCCGCGCCGCCGGGCGCTTCTTCACGCGCGCCCCTTGCTTTCCCTGGAGGCGCGGGGCGCTCCGCTATACACCGGCTCCTCAGTGCCCGGCCAGCCCCCAGCGGGCTGCCGGCTCCCGGGTCCTGAGCCGCAGAGCGGCTCCCAGCCCTGGGCGCATCTCGCCTGCGTCCGCCGCTCCCCGGCACAAACCCTCCTTCGGGCTCGCTCGGGGCCAACTCCGGCAGCCCAGCGCCCAGCCCAGCCCTCCCGGGGTGTCCAGCCGCCAGCGGCTCCCTGCGCTCCGACCCCTGCCTCGCCTCCCGTCCGAGTGAGCGCCCGAGCCGCTGCCTCTCCGTGTGATGCAGCGTCTGCCTGGGGATGAGCCGGCTGGGCTGGCTGCACCGCGCAGCCTCTCCCTGCAGGGGGCGCCCCGCTCCTGCTGCAAGCCCGGCCGCCTTCGCCCAGCCGGATTGCTGCATTTCTTCTGGGTGGGGGCTGGCTGCCCCTCCCGGGGCGGGGGCTGCACCGGGACCGTGCAAATGGCATTCCCCAGGCGCTGGAGGACGCAGATCGGAGCCAAGACCCCACTGCTCCTGCAGGCTGGCAAGGCCCTAGGGCGGGGGAGGTGTGTGCCTGCTTCCCACCTCCCTGCTTAGTTCCCCCTCCTGGCTCTTCTTAGGAGGGGTCCCTTCTTCTGTGGGTCCCTTGGCCTCCTCTCTGGGCTCCCTTCGGCTGTGGGCTTTTTCTAACTTCCTCCCCGAAAGAGGCCAATCAGGCCTCCCAGAGGACAGGGGTGAAGGCTTTAACAAACAAAAAACTCGAATGGCTCAGTGCAAAAATCTCTCAGCAAACTTTGTAAACACCCCCTGGCCACTTGAGTAGCCTGTCCTTGGAGGTAAGGAGGAAAATCAGCCCAAAGGTTCCCTCCCCACGGACCCATTCTACTGCAGTGTTGTTGCTGTTAGGGCCAGGGCCGGTAGAAAAAGGAAAAGCTTCTCACTGGTTTGCATTAGAAATAAGCCAGGTCCCCCGTGTAACTGTGGGGCTTCTCAGGCGGCTGGCTTACGGGTGGCGCATTCCACGCACACATCGGCTCTTTGTATTTTGTTTTTTAATATAATCATTCCTCAGGACGTGTCCTTTCTGAACCCCTCTGGCCCAGGATCCACGCAGGATCCCCGGCTGCAGCGTACCTATCTAGGCAGCCATGAAGAACTGATGGTGAGCAGTGTGACTTTTCCCCAAGAAAACAATAGGACTTTCAGTAAGGCATCATAGTCTGATCCAATTCACCCTAGAACACAGGTGCTGCCTTTCCATGGTCACCCACTTAGACCCAGTTTTACTCCCAAATGATCATAGAATCATAGAATCATAGGACACCAGGGCTGGAAGGGACCTCGAAAGGTCATCGAATCCAATTCCCTGCCCTCGTCGTATTGCAGAAAGGCGTGTGGGGGTCATAGTGGAGCACAAGCGTAAGATAAGGTAACAGTGTAACACTGTCGCAAAAAAACATAAAAAGCCAACAGCATTCTGGGATGCATTAACAGGAGCGTTGTGAGCAAGACAGGAGAAGTCATTCTTCCGCTCTACTCTGCGCTGATTAGGCCTCAGCGGGAGAATTGTGTCCAGTTCTGGGCACCACATTTCAGGACAGATGTGCCACCCTGAGGAGAGTCCAGAGAAAAACCCCAAGAATGAATCAAGGTCTAAAGAACATGCCCTGTGATGGAAGTTTGAAAAACCGATTTGTTTAGTTTGGAAAAGAGAAGACGGAGAGGGGACGCGATGGCAGTTTTCAAATACATAACAGGGTGTGACAAGGAGGAGGGAGAAGAATTGTTCTCCTTGGCTGCCGAGGATAAGACAAGAACTTCCCCCTTGTCGGGCAAGCACTGGACTAAATTGCCAAGGGAGAGTGCAGAAGCTGCACCAGTGAAGGTTTTTAAGGGCAGATTAGATGATGGTCTAACAGGGATGGTCTAGGGCGGGGCTGGGGAACCGGTTTTGGCTTGGGGGCTGTGGACCCACAGAAAAATCAGTGGGGGGCCGCACATAAGTGAGAAGCACAAAGCAAAACAAAACAAACTCCCCCCCCCCCCCCGCAACCCAAACCCTCACAAACGTGGCCCCTGCCTGGGAAGCAGAAAGATGCTGCCCGTATTCCCCCACACACCAGAGCCTAGGGGGGCCCCTGCTAGTGGATTTTGTGCACTCCCTGCGGCTGGGGGGGAACCTTGAGCCTCAGGGGCTGGATCCAGGCAAGTCGGGGGCCACATCTGCCCCCTAGGCCTTAGGCTGCCCACCCTGGTCTAGGTAATGGATCCTGCTGTGAGAGATGGCCTCCCATGGGTCTATAAGAAGCAATGGGCCGAACTTGCAGCAAAGGGTCCCACCACCGTAATTCCTGCTCCCAGCCTCTCGGGGGGGTGGTGTCCTTTCCACTAGCTACACCAGCCACGGAGCAGCAGCAGCACCCCTCCCCGGCCACTGCTGCAGCCAGTCATGTGGCCCTACCTAGCTCCTGGAGACTTCCGATGGGGGTGGATTCCCGGATCTCCAACCCCTCCGGGCCTCATCCTGATGTTGCATGAAGCCTCCCCATTGGCACAGCGCTGGGAGCCTGGCTTCAGCACGCCACGCCCTGTCCCCCAGCAAGTGAGTGGTGCAGGCCACCTCCCCCCGTCTCCCAGCCAGCAGCCCCCCGGCCGCCGTAGGGGCGGGATGTGGGGAGCAGGCTTTGCCCCGAGGAAACACATTTTTCGAAAAGCAAAGACCAACGAGAGTGTCGGAAAAACACACCCACGCACACCTGCCACTGCACTCACACCCCGAGCCCGGGGCTGGCACAGCCTCCTTTGCATATACAGACACCGGCTGGGGCATGCAAATACGGCGGTGCAGGGGGGCATGTGAACACGGATTCCCCGTAGACAATTCAGGCTCCACCACCCTCCTGAACACGTGTCCATACACATTGGAGTCTAGTACTAGAAGACAGCATTTTCTCTCCCGACGGCTGGGTGAGATGGAAACTAGTTTAGGTAACCTGCTCCCATAGTTGCTTGTGGCTGGAGATCACTGGTCCCCATTGCGCAGGGGTGGGCAATAACACGGTGGCGGGTCACCAGGGTTAGCCCCTGAAGGGCCATCACCATTATATTTACCTGCAGGGCCACAGGTACTGGCGATCACAGCTCCCATTGGCCACAGATCACCGTTCCGGGCCAATGGGAGCGTCAGGAAGTGGCACAGACTGGGGCACCACTTCCCGCAGCTCCTATTGGCCAAAGATCACTGTTCCAGGCCAATGGGAGCATCAGGAAGTGGCACAGACTGGGGCACCACTTCCCGCAGCTCCCATTGGCCAGAGATCACCGTTCCAGGCCAATGGGAGTGTCAGGAAGTGGCACAGACTGGGACACCACTTCCCGCAGCTCCTATTGGCCAGAGATCACCGTTCCGGGCCAATGGGAGTGTCAGGAAGTGGCACAGAGTGGGGCACCACTTCCCGCAGCTCCTATTGGCCAGAGATCACCGTTCCAGGCCAATGGGAGCATCAGGAAGTGGCATGGACTGGGACACCACTTCCCACAGCTCCCATTGGCCGGGAACGGCAGGCCACTGGGAGCTGTGATCACCAGCACCTGTGGCCGTGCAGATACATATAGCAGCGGGGACCCGCCAGAAGCTAACTCTGGTGGGCTGGATCTGGCCCATGGGCAGGTCTATGTGCACCCCTGCCACTGCGGAATCAGCAAAGGCCTCATGCTGAAAAGTCTCATGGAATGAGCCTCGTGGATTTTGTGGGGCCTTCGCGCAGGAGTAAGTGCGAACAGGCTCTGCCAGCAGGGTGCCTGATCCCTTTTCACCCGCTGCAATAAAGAGACCTGGCAGGAGTGAAGGTCGCCGCTGCCTCGGCTGCGGAGACGGGACATTCACCCGCACGCCGGCATGGGAAACGCAGAGGCCGAGCATTTGTCTGAAGACCTAGCAAAGCCCACGGGAGGCGACAGAGAACTTGTTCATGGCCATGCCACTCATGAGCGATCCCGCCTTTGCTCTCCAGTGGAGATACCATTTCCCACCCAGACTCAGCCACCATCATGAATTTATTCCTGCTATCATGGGGACGCGCTGGCTTGGCCACAGGAATGATGCTTTTAACGTATATACAGGTCGAACCTCTCTAGTTCGGCAACATCCGTGGTCCGGCAATTTTTCAGTGAGCCAGATGCCTGAGTGTGGCCAAGTTTCCTGCAGTCCCATAAAGTTTGTTTCTAGCCGCCATTCCTAGCTCCCAGTGTTTTGTGTTGTTATTGGGCTCGGATTTATCCACAATGTCTTCTAAAAGCCCAGTAAACAGTGGAAGGGTTGGTCATGCTGCTAGACAATATTGACCTCCCATGGTTTGGCTAATTCTCTGGTTCGGCACCGGGCAGGTCCCGAGGGTGCTGGGCTAGGGAGGTTCCACCTATAGTAGAAACACTGCTAGTCGAAGTTAATCATACACTTCAGTCAAAATGCCCATCGATCCAATCATCCCCAGCTGCCCCTTTTACCCAGTCTAGTACATTTCAGATGGCGTTGGCGTGAGCCAGCCTTAGCTCCGGGCAGGTGAGCAGAAGCAGCAGCTTTGTTAAACATTTCCGTGTGTTGACTAAGCCAGGATCCTTTCGCAAATCAGGGCGATACAAACAGCAGATAAACCAGTTTCCAATTAAATGAAGGCGACGAACACGTTTAATTACATAGGCTGTTTAGACAAGTCTTTAGCATGGCACTCAAGAGCAGCAGAGCATCCCATGGCATGACCTTGAGATGGTACAAGACCGGCCCATTACACGCAGGTGCCTAAGTGCCTGCCCAAGGTCCTAAGGGACATGGTGCTAGGAGGAGTGAAAGAGCTTGTCCTCTTTGGTTTGTGTTTAGGTAACGGGCACTGTCAAATCAGCTACAGGGGGAACCTGTCTAGTCTGGCACCCTCGGGACCTGACTGGTGCCGAACCAAAGAATTTGCCAAACCAAGGGAGGTCAGTATTGTCTTGCAGCGTTACCCACGCTTACATGGCTTCCTGGGCTCTGAGAAGACATTGAGGGGTAAATTTGAGCTAAATCACAGCACAGAACACAGAGCCAGGCCTGGAGGCTGTCAACAAACTTTATGGGACCGCGGGAAACTTGGCCACACCCAGGCACAATGGGCTCGCTAAAGTCATGCCAGACCACGGATGTTGCCGGACCAGAGTGCTGGACTAGAGAGGTTCATTTTGTCATTGGGGCATCCGAGGATCACAGAAAACAGAAAAGGAAGAGACTGACTTGGCTGATCCTGCAACCCCAGGCTGGTCATTGCTCACCCCCCATGTGTCCAAACGTGCCCCCAGATGCACAAACACAGCCTCTCTCAACTGCAGTGGGTGTCAGACGGATGCATGAGAGCAGGGGGATGAGGCAAAGCCGGCCCTGAATTGTGCAGCGGGGGAGCCCAACCGCATTGTAACCCAGGGCAGAAACTGAGCTGCGTTCTCTATTCGAAGCGAATGTGGCTCTGCAAAAGGGGCCGTTCCGCTTCCGGGCTCCCAGGGTTCAGCAGAAGGTTGAGGTGGGAAAGGCATGCAGAATCCGGCCCAGAGTATGGATTTATACAAGCTCCTTCCCTGACCATGGGCGGCTGGCGAAGGCCCAGTTGGGGAAGGTAAGCCGCAATCCCACCCAAAGCCCCACGCCTGGATCTAAGCCCTTCCCCAGCCCGATTCTTCCTGGCCACTAGGAGGGCTGCACCACTGCCCCAGCTTTTCCCGGTGGACGGATCATGTAGGTCAGTGGTCCCCAACGCGGTGCCCGTGGGCGCCATGGCGCCCGCTGGGCCATTTATGTGCACCTGCGGAGCAATCCGGGCTGGCCCTGCCCCCGGGCGTGCAGCAGGTGCCAGCCCCGGGCACATGGGTGGCTCCTGCTCCGGGGTTGCAGCATATGCCGGTGCCAGCCTCGGGCGCGTGGCACCTGGGCGGCCCCTGCCCGGGGTTGCAGCATATGCCGGTGCCAGCCTCGGGCACGTGGCACCTGTTCGGTCCCTGCCCGGGGTCGCGGCACATGCCGGCGCCAGTCCCGGGCACGTGGCGCATGCTTGGCTCCGCCCCCAGTCACGTGGCCTGTGAGCGGCCCCGCCCCCGGACGCGCGGCAGCCCCAAAACGTTGGGGACCACTGATGTAGGCAGTTTTGGAAAGGCAATGCTTTCCCTTGCCTGCACACCAAGGCGGCTTTGGGGACAGCAGGGGCTGGCTCCCAGCCTGGGAACATGCAGGGAACTTTTAGGAAGAGGAGTTTCTTGGTGAAGGAGTGGAATGGGGGCTCTGACTTAGCCTGCAGCGGCACTGGGACCAGCTGCTGTAAGCCTTTGCCTATGGGATGAATCCCAGTCAAATCAACCAGGCTGCTGGCAAGCGTAAGGGCTTCTTCTTCTTCTTCAAGCCTTGTACTCCAAGTGGAGCACAGGTCATCTACAAGTCTCCTTCCCTTCACTCTGTCTTGAGACAAAACTTCTAGCTGACTCCAGGAGCACCCCAGTTGTTGTCCTTCAATCTCAGTAGATCTCCTCCACATTGTCCAAGGTCTTCCTCTTTTGGACCCCACGGTCCATTCCTGGTCATGGTGAGGTGGCTTGTGTGTCTCAATGACCTGGAGAGCTATGCCAGTGGGAGCTATCGCTCCTGGAAGGGTCACCCAAACTGGACAGGTCAAAGGGTAGAGACCAAACCAATTTGGATCACCTCTTCCCGAGGTAAAAGGGATTGGCTTAGGGTTACATAAGAACATAAGAACAGCCGTACTAGGTCAGACCAAAGGTCCATCTAGCCCAGTAGCCTGTCTGCCGACAGTGGCCAGCACCAGGTGCCCCAGAGAGGGTGGACCGAAGACAATGATCAAGCGATTTGTCTCCTGCCATCCCTCTCCAGCCTCTGACAAACAGAGACCAGGGACACCATTTCTGTCCCCTGGCTATTAGGTTTTATGGACCTAACCTCCATGAAATTATCTAGCTTCTCTTTAAACTCTGTTATAGTCCTAGCCTTCACAGCCTCCTCTGGCAAGGAGTTCCACAGGTTGACTACACGCTGTGTGAAGAAGAACTTTCTTTTATTAGTTTTAAACCTGCTCCCCATTAATTTCATTGGGTGTCCTCTAGTTCTTCTATTATTCTTCTAGTTAACCCTATCCATAAAAAAACAAATGTTATAGAAACAGACGTAAGGGCTACTCATGTAAGAATCTGCTGGATTGGCCCCCTCGTCTGAGGCTTCATGCGGGCGTGAGCGGGAGCACAAGAGATCAGAAAATGGCTGGGGGAATGGACTGACACCCAAACACGCATGCATCCTGCGGCGGAGACAGCCCCTTATTGACAGAGCCAGCAAGCTCCCGCGAGCTACGCCGAGTGCAAGGAGGAGGCTTGGGGAGATGTTACTTCTGCAAATCTAGCAGCCTGCACAGCCTGGCTTTGTTTCTGCTGGCGGCTTTGCTCCGGCACCAATCTGGGTGGCAACCGGGACAGGCCGTATTTTGTTGTTGGTGGTTGTTGTTGTTTACTACTCAGCAATAAAATCTAACCCATGTCGGTTGGCAAGAACATGACATGCTCCCCCCAGGGTGTGAGTTTGGGTAGCAGGACCTGTTACCTTTCTAGTCAGGGCCCAGGGCCTGTAGTTTCAGCCTGTGGAAGTTGTAATTGACGACTGTGAAAATAAACATTGGCGTGAGCGGCTTGTATTCTGCGGGCTTCGTGCGAATGTTAATAATTCGCCACCCGCGTGCTTGCACACCGGCCTGGTGGATTGCACAGACCTTCGGCTGATACACCGCGGGCGGGGTGTGTTTCCCCTGGGGTTGTTCGCATGGGTCACACCCTCTGCAGATACCTGAGCGTGTTTCCCCCAGGGGTTCTGTCCCTCAAGACAGAGAGAAGATGGTGAGAGAAGAGCCACTTAGCGCTAAGCCAGGGATAACGAGGAAATCAGTCGGAAGGCTGCTGGGAGATTAAGGTAATATTTTGTGTAAAGATGAGGGAGTGTAAACCCGGGCAGTTCGGAAAGCTCCCTGGCTCTGACCATCCTGTTTGTTTGCCAAAAAAATTAAAGGTGATTTTCCCCAGCAAGGTCAAAGCCAGCCTGCAAGTCCCTTGGTCATTCTCCATGCAGCTCCATGGGGGGATTGTCCTGTCTGGGGAGACAACTAATCCCCCCCACTCATGCAGAGAGAAACTCACATGAGGAGCCTAGAGCTGCCCTGCAGTTTTCAGAGGAGACATTTGCCCATGTGAGTAAGAGGGTAATCGGCTTTATAGCATGCTGCACAGGTGACCAGGGTTCCCTGTAAGGCGAGCGCTTGGGCGGCCACCCTGGAGAGATTCAAATGCCACCCAGCTGATTAGCAGAGCACTCACAGCCAGCAGCCTGTGTTTCTATGGGTGGTGCACATCTGCACATGCCGCTGTGCGCAAAACACAATTTATTCCGCGCATGGTTGGAAAAAGTTAGTGGGAGCATTGCCAGATATTCTTCTTGCAGGAGAGCTGGTTCCATCAGCAAGGTTGTTTTCAAGGGTTCAGAGGCAGAGAACATCTGAGTCCGCAGGCTGGGGCGGGGGGCAGCCTGTGGTTTGAAGGTGTGGTTCTGCAGAACTCCTGTCCGAAGCTTTGAACAGGACACAACGAAGGGGGGCAGAGAGCAGGCCCGAGAGTTGGACATCTGGGCGCTATTTGCATCCCTAGCGCAGATTTCAGGAGCGACCCTGGGCTAGTCACTGCCGCATTGTGTGCCTCAGTTTCTCCCTGGGAGTGATTTACCGCCGCCGCAGGGGTATTGCAAGGCTAAGCTTTTCATCCTCGGAGGGGACCTCCTGTAGAAAGGCAAACTGTTCCGGACCCAGGGGGAGATTTGCCAACTGGCAACCTACCGCCACGTACGGACCCGTTCACAGCTTCAGCAAACCTTGTTCAGAGGCAATTCAGTCTAAGCTTTTCCTGCTCACCCGCTTGCCCCTGGTGCGTGGTCATCCCAGCACTGTTCTGTGCAGCTCTGGGCCCTCCGTGGTGCCATTCGTGTCCGTGCCCATGGCAAGGGGGCTGCAGAAAGCGGCGGAGAGCGGCGGGCAGGGGGCAGGAGGCAGGAAGGATACATGGAGAGAGAACTGGCTCTGGGGATTTTCCCCATGCAGTGTCAGAGTCCGGTTTGTGACAGAAGAGAGGCCTGGGCCAGGTGGGACTGTCGGGACAGGGCTCCGCTCCCTCTGAGCAGAAGAGAGGGGAGCCAGTGTGCGGCGGAGCAGGAGGGCTCCGGTTTCCTGCCAGCGTCCTTGGTAAAAAGGAAGGCGGGAGGGCACGCCTGGGACAGAGGGGAGGGGGGAGCCGCAGGGCTGCCACGGAGTTCAGTGGTTTTTCTCCAGGAGGCGCCTGGGGAGGAAGGGGAGGGAATGCTGGGGATGACCTCGCGGGGCGATCTGAGGGGCAAACGTAGCCCGAGGCAGGGGAGAAAGAGAGAACCTTATGGGAGGGAGAACAGAACGGCCCCGAAGACATGCCCCAAGCAAGCCCAGCTCCTGTGATGACTAAGGCCCTTTCCTAGAAAACAGGATAGTTTCCTCTGCTAACCCCCCCCCCCCAAACCAGCACACGCCGGGCTGCCAGGGGCATGGAGGTTTGCTATCAGGCCCCTCTGCCCTGGAGACGGCTCTGGGGGTGGGGATAGCTTGTACTGCACCAGCCCCTGCTGGGAAGAGACAGGCTCTGGCTACCCGGCAATGCTATTTCGGGATCCCGGAGTCGCCCGGAGCAAGCCTGGGATTGCAGGCTGGCTATGCCGACATCCCTGTAAACCTCCTTCCATGAGGAGCAAGCGGCACTTGGGAACAGCGGGGCATTTCGAAAGGTGGGGCGGTGCAGAGCACACCACAGGCCGAAATACGCCCCTTCGAAATCAGCTCGAAATAAGCGACGCCATCTGCCTCGCTCAAGTCGCGGCTCTTATCGCCCAGCGTCGCCGGAGCTGGAGAGCCCATCCTCAGGTCTAGGAAATCTCTGGGTCATGCCCTCGTAAATGTCACCTCCCCTAACATCCTGCGCCCCCCCATCCTTGCCGCGGCGGCGTTGCAAGCAGCTAACTCTGGAGCCCTGTAAGAGCACGTCTTTGCACCTCCGAGCCTGGGGCAACCGACGGGGAGGCCGACGTCACGCAACGGGGCTCGACCCAGCCGTAGCGGCGTCTCCATTCGGATTTCCGGCCCCAGCAGCAAGGTCGCACCCCACACTGCTCTTTTGAGCCCGGAGCCCACACGGAGTCGGTCGACCCTCTGAGACTTGTCGTTGCAAGGGGTTGGGTTTCTTTGCCACTTAGACGCACGCTCGGGCTCCAGCGGGAGTCTTCCCATGGTGGCTACGGGTGGGGAGCGTGCGTCCCACCGCCGCAGGGACTGCTGGGCAAGGCGGGCCACCTCAGGGTGTGGGGCAGCGGCTGCCGTGGGGCAACTCGCCACGTGGGGTTTGGACTCCCCCAGCCTTCTCACCTCCCCTGCTTCATGGAAAAGCGGGATGGATAGGCCGCAGCTTCCCTCCTTTGCATTTGCATCTTCCCTCTTTATCTTTCTCTCTGTCTCTGTATTGCTGCAATTACAGACACTTTAAAACACAATGATCTGGCTGTTAATGTGATGGATGACAGAAGCTTTCTGTCTGGTTTAAATCATCCCCTAGAGTGAGCAAACTTCCCCGGATTAACCCCTTCCTGGCCCAGAACTGGGTCCCTCCCCAGGCCCAGGCGCTACAGCGGGAAGAGCCAAGTTACATGCCGGCGTGCCTAGATTCGGGGCCGCACGGGCCCCCGAGAAAGCCCATTCTTTTGCTTCTCCTGCTTTTGCCGGGGGAACAAAGCCACTGCCCTTTCCCCATCGCAGCGTGAAACAGAGGGAAGGTTTCTTTCACTTTTAAAGACATTTATCCAGCTCTCTGCTTCCGGCGAGAGCCAATCCGCTCCCTCCACAATAGCGCAGCAGCGCGCCTGCTGCGCCAGGCGAATGTAACCAGCTCGGTAGTTAACCAAGCAGCGCAGCCTGCCAGCTGCAGCCGGGGGAATTCTAGCCCTGCAGCTCCGTGTGCTGGAGGCACATGCAAACACATGTGTGTGTGCCCAGGCCTGTTGGCACCGCCTGCCTTCGGAGACAGGCACGCTGCTGTGACCCACGACGAGGCAAACGTTGGTGAAATGAGTTTGACGGGTCTCAGGCTAAGTCCCAGCGGAGTCATCCCCATCGCAACCCCCCCAAACCATGTCTACACAGGGCGATTATTTCAAATGTCCTAAAGTTTGACTTCTGGGCACCCGATTCTACACATTCGAAGTTCTGTGTCCTCAATGCGGGGAAGAATTGAAGGCAATCCAAGGCAGTGTGTCCACATTCATGGAGCCTGCCTTGGACTCAGAGCCCTGGGAAACATTCTGGGAATTTGCGAGACGTCTCATAGGGGCACGTCTACATTAGGGAGTTATTACGAAATCACTCCCCTTATTTCGAAATAACAAGGCAAGCGCCCACCCTCCCACGCCCGTTATTTCGAAACAATACCACCTGCTTGTGAGGAAGGATACCACTTATTTCAAAATTGTTGTTTTGGGAATTATTATTTCGAAATCACTTATTTCGAAATATGTCCCTAGTGTAGACATACCCCCCCGGGCATGTCTACACAGCAGAGCAAAACTCAAATTAAGCAACGTAACTTCAGCGATGTCACTTGCGTCGCTGAAGTCGAAATAGCTGCATTCGGCTTTCAGCGCTGTCTACACCGCAGGAAGCAGAAGGAAGAACTCTCTTCCTCTGAATTCCCTTCCTCCTTGTAAAATAAGGGTTAGAGGAGTTGGAATAAGAAGTCCTCCGGCTCGCTGTTATTTCAGAATAACGGCTTGCTGTGTAGACGCGCTCTTTGTTAGTTTGGAATAAGGTTCGTTATGCAGAAATAACGCTGCAGTGTAGACATACCCCCAGAGACCAATCAGTTCAAATTAGCGGCACCGGAGTGGCCGCACTAATGTGATTTCAGATTCACAAGTTTGGGAAGAGTTACTCCTCGTGAAAAGCAGGACTACAGAGTCTGAATTCTCCAGCCTCTTGTTCCAGAATAACGGGCTTCATAGTGTGGCCACATCACTGCCGAATTCCATCTTGAAGGGCTAATTTCGGAGGAAGGTCCTAGTGTAGACCCGGCCCGAATGGGCTCTACCGGGCAGTGGCTCAGAGCACGAACTCCCCTCCCGGCTGTAGGAGAAGCCCCTTTGCAGCAGGAGAGAGGGGTCAGGAATGGTAGCTAGTTGACTCATCCCATGGCTAGAGAGGCCTTGGCCCTCCCACCCTCCCGTCTGCTGCCTGTGCCCAGCCTTGGGTTGGCATGAGCCCCCATGGCCAGGCTTCCAAATTCCAGAAGCCTGCTGCCAGCCCTGGAAAGAGTTGGCAGCAGCCAAGGGAGGGGCTGCCTTCTTTGCAGCTTTGTTTCACTACAGTGGGAAAGGTGATTAGGGCCGGCTGGCAGCCAGGGGTTAGCAGATAAGCCAGGGTTCGCGTTGGATCCGCTCCAGCGCAGGGCCGAGCAATCCCGCTCGGGCCAAATCTGAACCCTGCTGGCGGGCTGAGCCAGAGCGGGCAGGGGGAGTCCCCGTGCGGGCGGGCTGGCAAGGCCCCCGGCCAGGCAGAGAGGTGCGCTTCCTCCGGGCTGCGCAGCCGGTTCTCTGCCCCCGGATTCCCACAAGCATGCGGAGAGGCGGAGAGCGGGGCTGGGTTCTGGGAAAGTGACAATGGGCAGACAGGGTGGAAAGTGCTCTAATGAGTTTCTGTCAGTCACCCAGACGCGTGATTGATGGCTCAGCGCGCAACAAGGGAGCGCTGGGGATTAAGTGCACATGTTATGTCAATTTCCGAGGCGCGGGCTCTCTTTGTTTAAAGAGACAGGTTCCCCTGCTCCTGCCCCTTCCCGCCACGGCCACGGGCAGGGCCATTAACTTCATCCCCTTGGCCCCCGCTGGGAGAGGGGGCTGGGTTATTGGTTTAAACCCAAGCTGCTGTTCCGGCTTTTTGATTAACCTCCAGCGGGTGCAGCTGCAGGTGGAGGCTGTCTGGGTGCTCCCGTGGGCTCTACCACAGTGGCGGCCTGGTCCTTCATGTTGGCGGGGCATATGGTGCCTCTCAGCAGGGCTACCCGGGTGACCCCGAGGGTTAGTGCAGGAGCTAGCTGCACGCAGCTGCCGGGCTCGAAGCAGCTGCAGAGCACGTCCTCTGCCTAGCTCTGCGTGCCAGGGGAAGCCGGGTTAGCTTATCACAGACTCACAGAGCACTAGCACTGGAAGGGACCTCGAGAGGGCATCAGGTCCAGTCCCCTGCTCTCACGGCAGGACCAAGCACCATCTAGCCCATCCCTGACCGGTGTCTGTCCAACCTGCTCTTAAATATCTCCAGTGATGGAGATTCCACAACCTCCCTAGGCAACTTATTCCAGCGTTTAACCACCCTGACAGGCAGGAAGATTTTCCTAATGTCCAACCTAAACCTCCCTTGCTGCAGTTTAAGCCCATTGCTGCTTGTCCTGTCCTCAGAGGCCAAGATGAACAATTTTTCTCCCTCCTCGTGACACCCTTTTAGATATCTGAAAACAGCTCTCATGTCCCCCCTCAATCTTCTCTTTTCCAAACTAAACAAGCCGAATTTTTTTAGTCTTCCTTCATAGGTCATGTTCTCCAGACCTTTCATCATTCTTGTTGCTCTTCTCTGGACCCTCTCCAATTTCTCCACATCTTTCTTGAAATGTGGTGCCCAGAACTGAACACAATCCTCCAATTGAGGCCTAACCAGCGCAGAGCAGAGCAGAAGAATGACTTCTCCTGTCTTGCTCGCCACAGTCCTGTGAGTGCTGCCCAGAATCACGTTTGCTTTTCTGGCAACAGCATCACACTGCTGACTCCTATTCAGCTTGTGGTCCACTCTGACCCCTAGATCCCTTTCTGCAGGGCTCCTTCCTAGACAGCTGCTTCCCATGCTGGGTGTGAGACAGCTGTGCCTGGCGGCAGACCTGAGCTCCTGGCAGCGCATCGGCTGGAGATGCTGCTGGTTTGCACTATGGACCCAGGACTAGCCCCTAGGTCCTTAGTGCCACAAGCAGACAGGCCACACTCGTGCGAAGGGAGTGCTCCTTCAGCTAGCAGCAGTAGCGCGTCCTTATGCGCTGGTGCCTGATTGTCAGAGGGACAGACAGAAGCAGCATCTTCCCCTCCCCCGGATCCCTGCTCCATGGAGTCTCCTCCCACGCAGACAGGGCTCTGTGGGTAATGGGGCAGTGACTCCCCTGACCATGGAGCTAGCCTCTTCTCAGGCCTGCAAGTGCTTTCTTGGGGAGAACCCACCCCCCAGGAAGTGGGGCAGCGGCCTGTGGGAGCCACAGGCAGCCTGTCTGCCCTGGGGGGTGGTGCTCAGGGAAGGGTGGGTGTAAACACGGGGAGATACAAGAGCTAGCTGGGAAGAATGTATTCAAGGGACACTCTGAACCCCCCCCGAAACAGACCCCAGCACATGTAGCTCAGGCATGACAGCAGGCACATGTATGTCCCCCACGCATGGCATCTGACACATGTATGTCCCTCACACACATGCACCCCTCAGGCATGACAGATGGCAGGCATGCTGCAAATGGGGCACCCCTCCCCCCGCCGCGTGTGGGTGACCCTGCCGGCCTGCTGTGTGCAGGGGGCATAGGCGCGAAGCCTGGTACGGTTAGTTCTGCCGGGCCTGGGGCAGCTGCTCCGAGCCGTCCTATGGATGGTGCCACGTTGCCAGCCCTCGACTTTCACTAAAACTCCCCGGAATAACCCTTCACCTTGTCCTTCGTCCTACTGCAATCAGCCAACACACCCGGGCCTGGCTCTGCCCCATCACTTCCAGCCGAGAGCAAAAATGCCCCTCGTTGGTCCCTAAGGCCTGATCCGGCACTTGGCTTTCGTAGCGACCACCCCGTCTCTGTGACTCCATTTCCATGGCCATGTAGATCGTGAGTGTGGTTTTCTGGTCCTCCTCCCTACCGGCCACGCCTCCCCGCCTCGTGTCGTCTGCAAACGGCATCAGCACCCCCCCTTGGGCCAAGGTCAGAAATATTTTGTTCGTCTCTCAAGTGCTACCAGGCCTTTTTTTGTTTTTAAAGTTCATCCTGTACAGACGAACTCGGCTACCGCCAGAAATAAAAATGTAAGTAAGGCCGATCCCACGACGGATCCCTGCACAACTCCGCCAGTCACCTCCCGTAGCCCGCCTGGTCCCCTTCCCGGGTATCCCAGGGCAGCCTCCCCTTTACCCCCTTCCTTATCCGCCTGGCGGTGCCCAGGTCAACCCCCCCTTGAGCGGATAGCTCCTCCGGCAGACCTGTATCAAATGCCCTCCCGGCCTCCAGGAAGTTTAGATCTACTGTGGGTCTTTTGTCTAAAGACTCAAGGAAAGAGATCAGCGGCTCTGCTACCCCCTCTGGAATGCAACAATGGAAACAATAGCAGAAAAATCGACCGTTATCATGTAGGCTGCTTCCTTTCTGCAGCTCACCAAGCTTCCATTTAACTATAGGAAACATCCCCCCCCCCGCCCTTTCTTCTCCTATTCACCCGTGAATCGCTCTGCTTACAAACACAGCCCTGACTCCCAGCCCCAGGGGCACAGGCTGGGAGACACAGGTCCCTGGCTCGGCTGCAGAACTGCCTGGGAGTTGTCGTTGGGGGGGGCACCTCCTACGCCCCCCCACATCGCCAATGGACAGGACGGTGAGCAGAGTGAGACGCAGAAGGCTGGTTTTTGGCTGATTACTGGGTAGAGCAAGTCCTCAGACCTCCTCCTCCGCCGGCTCCTCCTAGCAGCTCAGCCTGCTGCAAGGTTGCAGCCTCCCCAGGGGGATTCGCAGGCCCGGGGTGGCATGGGGGGGGGGGATGAATGCAAATCACCGGTCCAGATTAGAGTGACCTGGGACCTCTCCTGTCAGGGTTATCTGAGCCCCGTCTGCTGAGGGGCCCCGGGGACCCTAGAGCTGTGGGTGCTCTGAAACAACCTGGGGCAAGCTCCATTCCTGTGGTTGTTTGTACTGGACTGACACCCTGCAGCAGATCTTCCCTCCGCTCAAGGGGCAGGGCCAAAGCAGAGCTGAGCCTGACATTCCCGCCCGAGGGCTACCTTCCCCTTTTGAAAATGTCACCTCGTCCTGGCCTTTCCGTTCACAAAATGTAACACGCTGCCAAGCGTTCCCCGGAAGCTGAGCGCTTGGGCGGCCACCCACAAGAAATTCACATGCCACCCAGCTGAGGAGCAGAGCGCCCACCGCTGGCAGCCTGTGTTTCCGCTGGTGGTGCACATCGGCCCAGGCCTTAGTGCATATAACAAAATGTATTCCGCACATGGATGGAAAAACTTTAGGGAACCCTGCACACAGCCCGTCCCTCTGTGGTTCTCAAGAGAGTCTTTAGGACTCTCCTCTGTTGCACATTCTGGTGCAGAGGGTAGAAGCTTCTCCATTGCTCCTCAGTTTATTTCACATTAAGCAGAGCGTTTCTGCCGCCATTTTCATTCCATTTTCCAGCCAACTATACAGTATCCAAGAGAGTCACGTGCGATTCAGTTCTTGTAAGAGCTGCTATGTCCTAAGATATTGCGTGTTTCAGGTGTTCAGGGTAGCACACACTTTCTGCTTAATGTGAAATAAACTTCTCTCTCTAACAGGACACCTCATGTGTCCGTGGGTTGCTAAGGTCACCTGTCCACTTGGGCATCGCTGGTTTCAGGTTCCGTGTCGATGCCTGCGTCTTTCATCGGCTGGCATCAATGCCACATCCCTCCGATCTACCATTTCCAAGTTTGCAGGAACACCATCAACATTTCCCGGACATGGCTGCTGGCATGTTTCTGCCTCTGAACTCAGGGTCTCTGCGCTGTACACAGCTTCTGGTCCCACCACAGCATGCGGCTTATCTCCACTCCTACGATCAAACTGGAGAAATGGGCTGAGGCAAACAGGATGAAGTTTAATAAGGACAAATGCAAAGTCCTCCACTTAGGAAGGAACAATACGTTTCACACATACAGAATGGGAAGTGACCGTCTAGGAAGGAGTATGGCAGAAAGGGATCTAGGGATGACAGTGGACCACAAGCTAAATATGAGTCAGCAGTGTGACGTTGTTGCAAAAAAAGCGAACATGATTCTGGGAGGCATTAACAGGAGTGTTGTGAGCAAGATATGAGAAGCCATTATTCCGCTCTACTCTGCGCTGGTTAGGACTCAGTTGGAGTACTGTGTCCAGTTCTGAGCACCACATTTCAAGAAAGATGTGGAGAAATTGGAGAGGGTACAGAGAAGAGCAAGGAAACTGATGAAAGGTCTAGAGAACATGAGCTATGAAGGAAGACTGAAAGAATTGGGCTTGTTTAGTTTGGAAAAGAGAAGACCGAGGGAACATGAGAGCAGTTTTCAAGTATCTAAAAGGGTGTCACAAGGAGGAGGGAGAAAAATTGTTCTTCTTGGCCTCTGAGGACAGGACAAGAAGCAATGAGCTTAAACTGCAGCAAGGGAGGTTGAGATTGGATTTTAGGGAAAACTTCCTAACTGTCAGGATGGTTAAACACTGGAATAAATTGCCTGGGGAGGTTGTGGAATCTCCATCACTGGAGAAATTTAAGAGCAGGTTGGATAGACACCTGTCAGGGATGTCCTAGACGGTGCTTGGTCCTGCCGTAAGGGCAGGGGACTGGACTCGATGACTTCTCGAGGTCCCTTCCAGTTCTATGAGTCTATGATCGGAATCACCAGAGTCCACATCCTGCCCTCCTTTGGATCTCTTCTTGTGCTGCTTTATCTTGTTCTCAGCAGTGTCCCCTGGAAGCTGGGCCCTTGCGCAGCTGCTCAAGAGAGAGTCCAGTGCCACCCAACTATTAGCAGAGCACTACGCTAGGTTTTTGTTTCTAGTGGTGGTGCACATGCCTTGGTGCACATACAAAATTTATTCCACCCACAGATGCAAAAGACTAAAGGAAACAGTGGCTTCTGCTGTGGCGGTTTACAGGGCGGGGTGTCTGTCACAGGGAAGTAAAAGGCTGCAGTGAAGAACTCGAAAACTTCCTTTTCCATCTTCTGCTTTTACTGCACAGATCGGACTGGCCCTTTTCCTTTCAGGTCCCAGTAAGATCTTAATCTGACAGCTTCCCTCACCCCACCAAGGTTCCTGGTGCTCTGTCTCCTGGCAAGAGGGCACCGCCCTGCGCTTTCTGAGCCCAGCGATTGTTCCCATGAGCAGCAGATGTGTGAGAACGTTCTGAGACCAGTTCAAAGCCTTCCTTCCTCTTCTCTTTCCCTGTATGGTGGGGTGACTGCCCCACACTGGCCAGAAAGGGTTAAAGCAGGCTGGAGGGAGCCTGCAGAGAGTCCTGGCCAATGAGAGAGGGGCTTTTAAGGAGCCAACCAGAGGGTGGCTTGTTGAGGCAGCCTGGTATATAAGGAGCTACTCAGCAGGTGAGAACAGTGAGGTCCTGAGCAGGGAGGGTGCAGGGCCTGTTCTGTGGGCAGGATGGCAGAGCGGTGCTGGGCAGGCTCCGGGGAGCCAGAGACAAAGGTGCCAGGCTGTGGCCTTGTGACAGGGGCCAGGAGGGTGCAAAGGGCCACAGGGGAAGTGGCCTGGGAAACAAGAGGCAGAGAAGGGGAGGAGAAGAGGGCAGGACAAGGCTGCTGTCAGAGCATCACTGGAATGGGACCCAGAGTAGTGGATGGACCTGGGTCCTCCTCTTCCCACTCGCATCTCACCTTGCCACCAAGGCGTGGCCCATACAGACTGTGGCTTGCCCCAGAGACAGAGGGGCTGGACTTGGAGGCCACAGCTGGCCACGGAGGCAGCAGAGACCGCGGACTGCTGCTACAGCTCCCACAAGGGGGTGTGAGAGACCAGTGTCATGGACCTGAAGAGGATGCCGGGAGCGACGTGAGTCTAGAGCAAGAGCATGGACTACAGGCAGTGACACACCAGCCCAAAGGGGGCGCCCTGTTGAGTAGGCCCTAATTCCCCAGCACAACCAGCAGGAGGCGACACCATTTCTCGGCTTGGTCCCCTGGTGTGGATTCCACGTTCGTACGTAAAGCCCGTGCCAGACAAGGCGAGTCTTCCCGCTGGTGAACAGAACGGTGAGAACTCCGGAGCCTCATGTATGGTACAATTGCAGGCCGAGATTTCCTTATTCGGAGAGCCCTTCCAGTTTGGCTTCCGCTCTGTTGACAAGGTTCTCAGCCTGGCCAACAGTTTGGGGTGGCCTTTCTAACTATCCACTGCCTTGTGATATGCGGTTGTGTGGGGGTGGGGGGGGACCAGCAGACCAAATTCATCCGGCTCATGGGCCACTGAGATATGTTGCGCATCTGCCATGAAGAAGATGGGGTTGCGTGAGACTAATAATGCTGTACCCGTCTCACTACATTATTATCCAACTGTGGGTATTGATCTTGAAGGATCCTTGCAGGGCAAACACATTTTCCAAGATCTTGCCTGCCACGGTGTGAGGAAGGTTTGAACGAGCTTAGCAAAGTGATCAGCTGTCATGAAGACGCATCCATAGTTTCCTTTGCTTCTCTCCAGACGTCAGAAGCCTATTGATACGAGCTCAAATGGTTCTGTTATAACTCCGTTAATTAGCAGAGCTCCAGCTGGTGGGCGAGTTTTTTGCTTGACTCTTGCCCAAACTCTGGTGACATAATGTTTGCTGTCCTCCTTCAGCTGTGATAAGCAAAACTGATCTCTTGGGAGACTGATTCCTTGGTCTGCTTCTATATGCTTCCATCTTGCCACGTACTTCTTGATGACAGGTGGTTTAATAACGTGACTTTCCAGTAAAAAGTATTCCATCTGCATCCAAAAGCAATCGGACATCGGATCTCTCCACGTTCTCACATGTTCCCTTGGTTGGCTGGTTTGAGTCCCCAGGCTTAGAGGAAAGAATTGTACCCATAACTGGATCTTTCTTCTGTGTTGGCAAGATGCCTTCTTATCAAATAGGCCTTCGGGTGGTTAATAGCCTTGGAGAAGGCTTTTACGGCCAGAGGTAGTAATAGCTGCTCACCAAGGGTACATCTACCCTGTGCAGCTATTTCGGGATACTGGTAGTATCCCGAAATAGCTACCCCACATCGTAACAAGCCGCCCATTATTTCAAAATATTTTTCAAAACAGATGTACTATTTCGGCATCCTTGGAACCCTCCTTTCATGAGGGTTAAGGGAAGTCTCGAAATAGGGCATTATTTCGAAATATAACACAGGTTAATAACACAACTAATAGTTTGCATGTCTCATCTAAGCATCCGTCGTACGATTTTTTTCTGTATCGAGGGGCACGCTGGATAAAGCATCTCCCTCCACATTAGATTTCGCTGGGCTGCATCTCTCCTTAAAGTGAGGATGCTGCATCTCTCCTTAAAGTGAGGCTGCGTCTACCCTGCAGGGCTTACCTCGAAATAAGCTGTACAGCTTGAGTTACATCAGTTGCGTGCCTTATTTCGAAATGGAGCCCTCTTCCCTTGACTTCCCTTACTCTTCATCCAATGAGGGTCACAGGAGCCAGAGTACAAAGTTCTCCAGCGTGGCAGTCCTTTGACATTATTTCAGAATAACTGCCGGCTGTGTAGACGCAGCCTAAGTTATTTTGAAATACTGTTGCTGTGTAGACGTACCCTAAGAACGCGCTAGTTCTGCAATGCACCAGCCTGCTGTGGCATTCATTTTGGCAGTGGTGAAAATCGAGGTTAGCAGGTTGTTATCGCTGTAAAGCATGATGAATTACATGTAGTAGAGGTTGCCAGTGAGAAACGCCAGCCTTTCTGAATGAAGGAGATAATTCTTCTCTCCAGCAGTTAATGTTCTTGACCCTGAAGGAATTAGGTGCAGTTTTACACTCTCAGATTACCCCTGATGTTAATATAAGACCTAATACCGCATTGGAAACCTCTCCAGGAAGGATAAAGGGTAAGGCAAAATTGAGAGAGGTTATTAGTGGTGTCTCTACCAAGCATTTAATCAGCTGGTCTAAAGCGTTTTGGTGTTCCTAGGGTATCTCTTCAGATCGCTTGCCTTGCTTTTTGGCTTCAGCTTTTTTGGGTCCAGTTTTGTCAGCATTGTGCGTCAGATTCCAAGGGAACCGTCAACAAGCCAGAACGGAGTTTTGCTATTGGAGAAGTCTTGAATATACATTTGATAGCTGGCGATGAAGGCTAGCAGCTTGCCAACTTCCCCCTACGGAGTCTGGTAGTTTCTCTGCAAGACCACGAACTGCTGAGGTGTCAGCTGGAGTCACCGTACCGCCTCTCCCAAATAGCATACCTCCCTCTTAAAGAGCTCCTATCTCGGCCTTGTCTACACTGGCATGTTTTGTTGCCAAAAAATGTACAATACCATGCGATTTTTGTCCTGAGAAACACCCAGTTTTGGCAACAAAAAGTCCCCCCTCCCCCCTGAGACACGTTTGCCTTTTCCCCTCCCATTATTATTGGCAAAGAGCCAGTGTGCTAATTGCTGTTTGTTTTTGCTTCCGCCCATATCCCACAATGCCTGCCCTGATGGTCGTGCTCAGTGTGTTGTGATCTCTGCTGCCCTGCAGGCATGCACCTCTCTCCGCTTTCAAAGCTCCGGGAAGCTGAGTGAGCTGCTTCGTTCGGGGAGCAAACAAAGAGCAAATCACTGGAGTGCTCCTGTTCTGCCCTGCTAGGAACCCAGCGGCAGGGGGAGGGCTGGAGAGACTGCTGTGCTGCTTTGACACTCCTCAGCCTGGCGAGCTCACAGAGCAGCTCTGCCTTCCCACCGCACTGCACTGTGGGATGCTTACCCACAATGCTTTGCTCTGTCTGTCACCAAGGGGCGCTAGCAACATGGCCATGAAGCCTCAACAATGGGAGGCGGGACTTTTGCACGTCGCCAGCACTTTTGTCACCAAACCTTCCCCGTGTAGACATGGCCCGAGAAACTAAATTGCCAAGTTTCCGTAACGGCTGCAGAGCTCTCCTGTGCACAAGGGCGCTGTCCAGGTAAGGGACACCCACACATTCAACAAGGCACTCTGCCACATGCCGCAGGGGGCGGGATGTTCAAACTCCAGCCTGCTTAAGACCGCCCTCTTATCGCAGAGCATCGAACCTCACCTATCTGGCCCCTTACGCTCTGCAGTTGCCACGCCCACTTGCCGGGGAGAAAGAGGGCAGTTGCCCCCAGGGCCCAGAGATGCAAAGGCAGAAGCAGCCGCTGGAGCCCCTAGCTCCTTAGCATCGAGTCCATACAGTGTTGGGGGGAATTTAGCAAGTCTGGGAAGCTGCAGCATGAGCTGACTTTCTCTTGAGGATGGTGAAGTCCTTGGACGTATCTCTAAACAAAACCAAGATGGGGGTGCTGGGGTCTGGGTGGTGCTAAGGGCTGACTGTCCTCGGCCACACCCCTTTCATCCTAGCCCATGCCCCTTCAATCTTAGACCACGCCCCTCTGGGGCATGGAACCGCCCCCACTCCACACCTTGCCCGGGGCCTGCAGTGACTGTCAGCCTCGCTAGCAATAACAGTCCACCCTCGGCAGTGTGTGAAACGGCTCTAAAGGGACAGATCTGGCTAGCTGGGCTCCTCACTGCAGTAAATGCTTAGCTCTTTGTTTCCTCCTCAGTCGTGTACAAATGCCACCCCAAAGGGCTCCCCCAGAGGCTGCGTCGGTCACAGGAGGGCTGGGGGAGGGTCCGTGATCCCGCCTGGCTGTACAGCCTACGAGTCAGAGCAACAGCAAGCATTGCCAAGCTGCAGATGGCTTGCAAAGCTGCCATCTCCCCCCTCGCTTGAGTGGAGGGCGCCCGTGGTGCTGGGCAGCCGACGGAGAGGCTCCGGGCTCATGCCTAACCCGTGCTGGCGCGTTTCATGATTTTGCCAGCGCCTGGATCTGTGAGTCTCGACTTCCATGAAAAAGACACCGTTTCTTAGCCCGCAGGGCTGCGGCGAGACGCTGAAGAGCACGAAGGGAACACGGCGCAGAAAGCAGCAGGCACGGGAAAAGGACCCAAAGTGCCATGCTGGTTGAATGTCTCATGCTTTGGGGCCTGGCCTCATGATTTTTTTTTTTAAGGCTCCGGATCAGAGTCCCCTCTTATTTTTTTTTAATCCATGTGTGGAATAAATTTTATGTGCACTGAGACGTGCGGATGCGCACCACCAGTAGAAATACATGCTGCCAGCTGCGGACACTCTGGCTTCCCTGTGATGGGTCAAAGAGCAGCTCCCTTTTTAGGAGCAGCCAATACACTGTATTTCTGACCTGCTCCCTTGCCCCCGCTCCCCAGGTAGGGGAAGTTTCTCAGTGTAATCAGGAGATGCCATATTTCCCATCTGAAACTTTGTGCATGAGGCTGTGTCTGTCTTAATCTCGGCGTCTAAATCCAGCTCGCAGCTAATCCCAGGAGCTGAGTCGCAGACCGCGTGTGCCGCTCCTCTTTTAATTTCGTTTGAAACAGACGCGCCCCCGCCCCCTGCTCATTTCCCAGCTCTGTAATTCAGTGCGGAATGCACGGAGGAGATAAGCGACTTGTTGGGAGCCAACGGGCTGGAGAAGACAGCTCACCCGCATTCGCGAGTTATCGCTCGCTGCAGCTGCATCCGTCTAGGTGACATCTGCTAAACAGGAAGTGCCTCTTGCCAGTTTCTTTTTTCTTAAGCAAAAAAAGGGCTGGTGGTTTTTGTTGAGTTTTTGTTTGTTTGTTTTGTTTTCCCCCTTTTTTCTTATTTGTTCGGGGCTGGTCTTTGTGGATCTGTATTCGTTTCTTTGGAGTCACAAAGCCACCGTGGGAGCGAGGTTTCGTGTTGGTAACTGTTGAAAGCCCAGGTTCTCAGCACTAGCTTTTTGGAGGCAGCACGTTGGCCTGCGTGGTGTGGGAAGGGAGTTTGTGGCCTCCACAAAACTTTGAATAAGACTTAAACTCAAGTAATTTTGCCACAGCAAACTGTGGCTGTGTCCCTGACCATCTTGGCTAACAGCCTCTGAGAGACCTGTCTTCCCTGAACTTATCTAGCTCTTTTTCAAACCCAGTTATACTTTTGGCCTTACAACATCCCCTGGCAGGGAGTTCCACAGGTTGCCTGTGTGTTGTGTGACGCAAAACTTCCTCCACCATTTTGGCAGTAGGCAGGCTTGCCAAACAAACCTTTATCGGAGCTGCAGCCTGCGTGTGTGCCCCCTAACCGAGCCGGACTGGAGGAGGTCCCACGCAGCCCTCAGCGATTCGGGGGTCTTCTCTCTTTCCTCAGCACCAGGGCAACATACCCAGCTCCGTCCTTCCAGCCGCTGCCCGGCTCTGCTCCCTCAGGGCTTTCAGGGCCCAGAGTCCTTGCTGTGCAGCCTTACTGGCATTTCCAGAAAGCTCTTCACTGTATCCCGCAGCCTCTGGCATGAAGTCATTTCCAATCTCCCAGAGACGGCTGGTGTGTGACCTTCCAGGAGGGCTGGGCCTACCCCCACCTCTCCTCCTGCTAGTGAGGCGAGACTGGAAGAACGTGAAGCCGACGTCTGCTCCTTTGTAGCCAGGGTCCCGAGCGAATTAGCAATACCCTGCTCTCCGGCCAGGCCTGTCTGGGCCTCGTTCACACACCCTGGCACGTTTTACCCAGACTCCCTCAGCAGCGCTTGGCTGTCTCTCCTCCTTCTGCCAGGGCAGAACCGTCTCCTTCCGTGTGATGCCCTTCAGCAAAACCACATTCAGAGGTCCGACCACCTCACAGATTTACGTGGTATAAGAACACAAGAAGGGCCATGCTAGGTCAGACTGGAGGTCTGTCTAGCCCAGGACTCTGTCTCCCGCCAGCAGCTGGGGCCGGAAGCATCAGAGGGAATGAAGGGAACAGGGCAGTTATCAAGGAATTCATCCCCTGGTGCTTAGTCCTGGCTTCCGGCAGTCAAGAGGTTTAGGGACACTCAGAGCAGGGGATGTTCCCTCTAATCTTTTCCATCCATGTGCAGAATAAATGTTATGTGCACCAAGGCATGTGTGAATATGCACCACCAGTAGAATTAAAACCTACCTGTGGGCACTCTGCTAATCAGCTGGGCGGCACCTGAATTTTCCCTGAGCTGCAGCACAAGCGTCCAGCTTACAGGGAATGCTGTCTGTGTCTCTTACCATCTTGGCTAATAGCCTCTGAGAGACCTGTCTTCCCTGAACTTATCTAGCTCTTTTTTGAACCCGGTTATACTTTTGGCCTTACAACATCCCCTGGCAGGGAGTTCCACAGGTTGTCTGTGCGTTGTGTGACACAAAACTTCCTTTTTGTTTTTGTTTGAAACCTGCTGCCTATTAATTCCGTTGGGTGACCCCTGGTTCTGGGTTATGTGCAGGGGTAAATAACATTTCCTTAGTCCCTTTCTCCACACTGGTCACGATTTGATAGAACTAGTCAATAAGTAGCAGCAGGAGGTGGGCTTTCCGGGAGGTGTTGGAAATGTGATGCAATGCAGCTGAGCCCTGCACACCAATTCCTTGTCGCCCGTGGCCGATTTGGAGTTAGTAGGGTCCTTTGCTAAGCTTCCTTTTTGCCCCCTGCCACTCTGAGACCCAGCCAAGATAAAGAAATTCTCTCTTATCTCCCCCTTCCCTCCGTTTTTCATTCCCTTTTTTTAAAATTTCCCTCTCCTCCTACGTGATAAGCAATGGGAAGTAAATGAATATCAAGTGAGATACCTTTGAATGTTTTTGTTGTCTAACTCCCCCCCCCCCCCCCCGATCTCTTGAAAATTGCCCCAGCTTTGATCTTTCCAAAGATCAGGGTAACAACCCTTCCCCTGTCCCCCTGAATGGAGTTCTTGGGCACCGTGTGAGAACTGCGGGCCTCGAGGAAATCTCATGTCTGCCTCGCACAGACGTGCAGAAAGGAGAAGTATAGATGATGTGCAGCAATAGTTTTTTGACTTTCCTTTGCATGACACGCAGGAGGGGCCACCCAACTCAGCCGGCCAGATAAGCAATTTGATCAACCTCAGATGCTCTGATCTCTTGTTGGGGCTGAATCCTGTTCCCCTTGAAATCAAAAGGCATTCTGCTCCTGAGTTCAGTGGGAACGGACTTTGGCATTTGGAGAGGGAAGAACAAAACTGGGCCAGAGCCCCCCCCCACCCCTACGTCCCCGGCCAGGCTGGAGCAGCCCCCTATCTTCGTGGGGCAAGGGGGAGGGGGCTGCTTCAGGGTGCTGGTTAACCATACTCAGTGAGCATTACCTAGTAAGGCTTATCAGTTAACTGGTTAACTAGTTAACCATTCACACCCCTATTGGCAGCGTGTGACCGTGGGTTCCTGCACTGCCTCTCCACTCCAGGAGCTGGCTGTGTCATTGGGCTGTGGCGGGATTAACTCTCCCCTTCTGCTCGGCCAAATCACACCCCCGTAGCAGCAGGCTGCTTGCCAGCCCTCCCACTTGGACGGGGTGGCGCTGGCTGCATCAGCCTCTTTAATGAGGGGACTTGAAGGAGCTGGCGTTGCACTGCCAACACCTCCAGCCCCGGCGAGAAATCAATGCGAATGAAGAGAAGTCAATCCGGCATAGCCTGCTGCCGCTCAGTCACACGCCCAGCCTCTCAGACGGCTTTATCAGCCGGGGCGCAGAGCTGGCTTGCTGGGCAGGGAGCGCGCGCCCGTCCCGTTTACGCCAGTCCCCAGGGCAGCGGGCACAGGGGCGGCCCATCGCTCCGGGGCCCGGGTGGGAAATGAAACTAACAAAACCACTGACATGGGTCTTCCAGGTCACTCTAATTCAGGGGCGGGGAACTTAAGGCTCCGGCCCCCGACTTCCCTGGATTTGGGGTGGATGGGGAGAGACTCGAGGCGCGTGGCTAGATGCAGGAGACGGTGCCCTTGCGTTGGTTCCCGTGGGAGGGGCGCCAGGGATCACCGTGGAGACGGGGCCCAGCTGGCACCCACTGTGGAATGGAAATGCTGGCGGGGCCAGGGCCAGCCGTCCACAGGGCTCTGTGCTGCCCGAACATCGCAGCCAGTCCCCTCCTGCCTCGGCTCCCCTGGTGCAGGGCCCGTCCTGGAGGCTGCACAGACAGAGCGCTAACGTGGCTTGGCCGCATTCAGGCCGGGAGTCTGTGGCAGAGCCAGGAACAGACCCGCATCCCCTGGGAGCAAGCCCCGGGCCGGGCCTTCCCCACAAGCCGCCCTCCCATCCTGGGCCACTCGGCACAACCTGCCGGCCCCGGGCCCGGTTCTCACGGGGACAAGGCTCCGCTGAACGTTGGCCTGCAACCCAGCTCAGCCCCCAGCCTGGAGGAGGGAGCCAGGAGGGGACAGATGTGAGTACAAGGCCTTTGGGTGAGGGGGCGCATGTACTGGAGGGAGGGGGTGGAGTCGAGTATGGCGGGTGAGCAACGGGGTGGATAAAAGCCGATGGAGGAGAGGATCTGTGGCTGGGGTGGGCACACAGACAGGCGGCAGGAGCAGGGTGAGGAGCAGAAGGGTGTTTAACTACTAGACCTCACTTCCCTCCAGAACCCAGAATGGACCCAGCACTGCTGGGACTCCTCACTCAGCCAGTGGGTGTGAATCCCAGCGTCCCAAAGGGCGGGTCTCAATCCCGCCGGTGCGCCAGGCGCGTAGCCGCCTGCTGCTGCTGCCCATTGCACGGCTAGCTCAAGGGGGCGGCTTTCCAGGTCCCGGCCCTGCGGCTGGCCTGTCGTGGGGGCTCAGGACGGCTCCACGGGACGGAATTGCTCGCGGTTCAGCTCGCTTGGCCACACACATAGGAAATTGCCCCAAACCCTCTGTGAGCGACGGGAAGGTTGCCAAGTCACACGCCGGGCAGACAGGAAACGCCAGAGTCGAGGTGGGCTGCGCAAGGCCTCTTGTGAAGCCGACTTTAATCGCCCGGTGGCCGGCTGCCCTTTCACCAGGACCCTGCCTCGTTCTGTGCACAGTAGTGAAAACTACCCTTCACAAGCGACCCCATCACCTCCCTCGGTCCAAGCCTTCCACCTTCCCTTGCTGGCCCCCTTGCCTCCCATGTTGGGGGTAAAGGCAGCCGGGTCTCTGCTCAGGGTTTTTGGCCACTGTTACCCATGGAGGCTAAGACGGTGCAGCGCCCCAGGGTTAGCACTGGCATAGGCTGCTGTCGATGTAGATGTGCCGAGTTAGCCGACAGGCTGGTCCAACGTGCGGCAGAAGCCGTAGCCACACTAGAGTCCAACCCAGGTCGGCAGTGTGCAGCGTGCGCACCGCACGTGGCACGCACCATGATTTTGTGTGGCACATGGGGAGGCCACAAGCGGGACAGGTGGGGAGGTGAAGAAAGCAAACTTACCCCCGCCACGCGGGCCCTACACATGGAGCAGCGTTCCCCCCTCCCCCCCGTGGAAAAGTCCTGCCCGCTGCTGGGCATCCCCCTCAGTTGCTCCCATGGGGCAGGCTGCAGATTAGGCTGTAGGGAGCCCGGCCGGGCAGGTCGGGCTCTCGTGGTGCACAAGCGGCCGGCACCTTCCCCCTTCCCTGGCAGCAGGTTAGGCTGCGCTGTGCCCGGCGGCGGTGGCGGCGGCGGCACCGGGGCTGAGTACCCTGCACACACAGGTGGGGGCCCTTCGGGGCTTTGCACCCCCAGGGACTCGGCCGGGGGGCACGCAGATCCGTCCACAGAAGGGAATAAGGTCACGCCACTTCTGAAAGGTCTCTGATCCCTGGCCCGTCCCCTACTGTCCCCAATGGAGCCGTGTCACCTTAGCTGGGAAATTGTGGCCAAAACTGGTCTGGACCCAGCCCGGTAGGTTCCTGGATGCAGGGAGTTTGTCCTTAGTCTCCCTGGCAGGCCCCTGTGCGTACCGAGGGGTTTGAGGCTGTCTAGTCAGTATCCCAGTGATTACTGGGAACCGAGGCACGGTGGGAAGTAAGGGGTGTTGCTCACTGGGATCCCCTGGCACGCTTTCCACGTTCCCAGGCTGCAAGCAGGGCCCTCTCTCCCTGCCCCGCCCTGCTCCAGTGCACCTCGGAGATAACAGCCCTCAGCCCCGAAGCCAGCGCGCAGGCTGGGCCACAGACCAGCCGGTGTTATCACTCCCTTCCTCGTGGCGAGGAAATCAGGAAGTTTGCAGAGCTACCCTGCCACTAAAATAAACACTGCTCCTGCCAGCAGCTGGGCGGTATGTCCTGCCACCCCCGGCAGCGGCCAGAGCTCCCCGGGCATGGCCCTGCCGGTTAATAGCGCGTGCAAAGGGGCGGCTGCCCAGCGGCGCGTGTCCTGAGCCGAGCTCCAAAGCTGGCCGCAGGGAGACCCTGCATTTGCGAAATCGCCGCAGACGGGGAGGGAAATGCTCCAGGCCACAGGGCAGGGGGGCGCGAGAGAACTCTAAGAATCGCGGAGAACCACACTCTCCATCTTCAGCAACACGCAGATCCAGCCCCGGATAAACTAGCTGAAGCCTTTCCATGCCTCTCCTTGCGGGGGGCCCTCCCACGCCCCCGGCTGCAGGGCAGAGCTGGTAGCCCCATAGGACAGACGCGGAAGTGACCCCGAGGGGGTTGCCCAAAGTCACGCACGGAGCTGAGAATCCAAGCCGAATCTCCCGAGCCCAACCTGCACCTAACCGCTAGGCCAGCCTTCCTCTTTACAAGCTGACGGGAACGCGCCTCCCGACAATCAGACCCTTCCTTGACCCCTGCCAGGCAGGAGAGCAGCTGTTGTGCGATGAACCCATAAAAAGGGAGCTACCCACATGTCTGCCAGCTGGCACCCCGGCCACTCCGATACCCTGGAGATGGGCAGGCGCTAAGACCCTGGGTAGACCCTGCTGAGAAGTTCCAGTGGCTTCCTCTCGTCGTTTGCCGACCGTCAGTGTCCCAAGGCTGGGACCGGGTCTGGGAGGTGATTGGAAAGTGCCCCACAGGTGCAGGAAACCCTGCGGTGTAAATTAAAATAATCTTCCCCGAGGAGACTCCCCCCATCACCCTGTGTTCACCGCCGGGGACGAGAGCATCCTGATGCTCCCCTCTCCCACCTTTACTCTAGTATGGTGCTGTCCCCATTCCTGCTCTGCCCTCTTACCCGCCCACGGTCTTCCTTGGGCTCGCAGGCAGAGCTCCCCCTGAAGCCAAGGAGCAAAGAAACCACAGAGCCCTGAGGCAGGAAACGATCCATGACGGACGTGGCACTGCTCCTGGCAAATCAGAGCCAGCGGTCCTCGCTGAGTCCCAGCAGGCAGCGGGGTAACTCCTGGCCCTGTTACTCCAGCAGGCAAAGGGTTAACTCCTGGCCCTCTTACTCCAGCAGGCAGCGGGGTAACTCCTGGCCCTGTTACTCCAGCAAGCAAAGGGGTAACTAAGTCCTGGCCCTGTTACTCCAGCAGGCAGAGGGGTAACTCCTGGCCCTGTTACTCCAGCAGGCAGAGGGGTAACTCCTGGCCCTGTTACTCCAGCAGGCAGAGGGGTAACTCCTGGCCCTGGTAGTCCCAGCAGGCAGCGGGGTAACTCCTGGCCCTCTTACTCCAGCAGGCAAAGGGTTAACTCCTGGCCCTCTTACTCCAGCAGGCAGAGGGGTAACTAAGTCCTGGCCCTGTTACTCCAGCAGGCAGAGGGGTAACTCCTGGCCCTGTTACTCCAGCAGGCAGCGGGGTAACTCCTGGCCCTCTTACTCCAGCAGGGAGTGGGGTAACTCCTGGCCCTGTTACTCCAGCAGGCAGAGGGGTAACTCCTGCCCATTCCCATGGCTGCACTGGGTGGAGCAGGCAGCAGGAACAGGGCCGGGAACAGGCTTAGAGGAAAGGCTGGGGACGCCGTCACACACCCAGTCCCCTGGGCCAGGTGCCCTGACAGCCCTGGGGAGCTGCAGGATGTGTGGGTCACCGGCGGGTGGCTCGGTGGCACCTGGGGGTGGGCGTCCCATGGGCTCACAGCTGCTGTTCCTTTGCTCCCCAATTCCCTCTTCCCGCAGGACACGCTCAGGGGGCGGGCGGCCTGGGGGAAGGGGGCAGGTGACCGGGTGTATTGGCAAAGTTTTGCTCTCTGCATGGGGATCTGCCGGCCCTGGTCCTGGGGATTTCCCTGGGCAAGCCAGGCCGCCTGCCGGGCGCCTCGCCCAGCTGGAAGTTGCTGCATAGTGGCCAGATGCAGGGAGGTCCCCTCTTCCTCCCTCTCTTCCTGCGTCCCCTGCCACCCAGGCTGACTCCACTCCCCCTGCCAGGTGCGTGGTTCGTCTGCCGCGTGATTTCTTGGGCCACTCCCTTGCTCCCGTGGTAGGGACCCGGGAAGGGGAGCGTCAGGCCAGGCTGCCCGCTTGCCTTCTGGGCCCCTGGCCTGGCGCTTAGCCCAGCTCAGAGCAGGCCTGAGTAACGTCCCCTTTTGTTGCCCCTCGCAGGGCTGCCCAGGACGGGCCTCCGGCCCCGATGGGAAAAGCCACCTGCTGCTGGCCACTGGGGTTGGATCCCCGCTGGGGTTGGCAGGTTTTGCCAGAATCCAAAGCAGACGCCCAGGACCCTGGGGCCACCACAGACGCTCGCCAGTCCCAAAGTCAGTTACTAAGCGCAACAGAACCGTGCAAGCCCTGCGCTCAGGAGAGGCGGGGAGAGCACAGGCCTGGGAGCCAGGACTCTGCTGCGGGCACCTCCTGCCTCTGACACCGACTGCCCTCCGTGGCCCTGGCTAAGTCACTTTGCCGGCCCCTCTCCCTGCGGGCTGAGAAGCTGAGCTAGGAAATATTTCAGAGCCCATGAAGGAGAGGAAAGACTGTCCACAATGACCCGTTCCTGCTGCCCTCCCTGGTGCTGCTCCTGCGCATGGGAGGACAGGCCAGAAAGGTGCCGTCCTGCCTCAGGAGCAGGCGTTCTCGAGAAAGGGCCGAGAGATTTCCAGGACAATCCACCCCCACCCCATTCAAATGCCAAGTGGGCAGGGGGCACAGCTTCTGAAAGGGGTCCGGGGCTTAGCCTAGCTCCCCCGCGGAACGAGTCACACCCCTGCCGCTGTTGCCAAAAAGGCGATGGTCATTCTGGGGCGTCTGAGCGGGCATAGGACACGGGGGGGGGAGGTCATGGTCCCGCCTGGTGAGCCTGCACCCCGGTGGGGGGGCCGCACAGCAGGGAAGATGGGGACTAACTGGAGGAAGTCCAGAGGCGCGCAACGAGAATGAGAGAACCTACCCTAGGAGGAAAAGTGATCCCTGCCTGCAAGCCTGGCCTGTTCTGTTGGTCCCAGCCCGAGATCGTTGTTCTCTGTGTCCGTGGCAGGCCGGGGAAGTGACCTGGGGTTAGCTAGGAGGATGGCCTGGGTGTATGTGGCCCTGCCTCGAGGCAGGGCGCTGGACTACATGATGTCTCGCCTCCTCCCAGCCCAGCTGCTCCATCATCCTCACCCCCTGGAGTTGCGTGGGATGGGCCCAGCCGTCCCTGCATTTCCTGTTGCCTCCTTTGCTTAGGGGGCGGCAGGGCCTTTCCCCTGCCTCGAAATCTCCCACTGGCCGGGCGTGGTGGGAGCATTTCCCACCATGGCCCATCCACGTGGCTCCGAGTCCCTTTGCCCTGCTGGCCTGCGCCCTCTACCCCGCTAACGCTGCCTCTTGCTTGCGGCACAACTTACCAGGGACCCCTCGGATCCCTGACGACCATGCTGCGGGGCTGCCCCAAGTCCTTCCTGGTCTCTCCCGCCTGCCCTAACTCCGTAGCACAACTCTGCCTGGGAAGGAGGGCGTCGGGGAGAAGCGAGTTAGGGATCCACGTCTCCGGCCACGGAGCAGGCACTCCAGTGGCCACCATGATACTGATGCGCCTTCGGGACCGGCGCTGGCGGGGCCGGGTCTTGATCTGATTACGCCAGAGTCCCTTGACTGGAGCAAGCGAGAGAGACTCTGGGGTACGTGAGCCCAGAATTGCTGCCGGGGAAGGAGTGGGGGAAAGAAAATGCGCTCCGGCGTGGCACGGCAGTGACCCGACCAGGAAAGAAAGCCGGGAGTAAATTCAGGATTTAAAACCCGTAAATAAAACAGGAACGAGCCTGATTAGTCAGGATGGAAATGTTAATTGCAGAGCAGCCTCTGCCAGCACCGGATGCACCTTCCTCCAGCTCGGTAGCAAAATCCCTCGGCTGGCCTGTGTCGCTCACAGAGTGGAGGCAAACAACCTGGCCAAAGATCTCTCTGCTCCAAACCCGGCTGCCGCCTGTGACTCCGCTGGACAGGTGGCCACCCGGCTGCTGGAGGACCCAGGTGGGTGTTCCCCTGGGCTCGGCTCTGCCTTGTCAGGCTGGTGCCCCTGGCCTGGCCTAGCCACTGAGCCACGCTGCCGGTAAGCGCCCGCCTTTGGAAAACAAGCGCATCTCCCACCTGCTGCAGGACCCTGGCACCGAATCCGGCACAGTGTTTGCCAGCCAGCGAGCGCAAGGGCTTGTCTGCACCCAGGGCTTCCCCGGCGATGAACAGCTGTCTGCCTAGTTCAGGCTGCTCCGCCACCCTGAAATCCTGTTTGCTCTACAGGATGAGTCAACATCTCCGCCCTCCGCGCGGGCGTAAACACAACGGCCGGCCTGGCAGCTGCGAGTGCCCCCACCTGCTCTGCCCAGGGTTGGCTTGTTCCACCGCCCGCCCTTTTACCTTTGCCGGGTCTCCTGGAGCTCCTTCCCCAGGCCCCATGGCAAGCGGACGCTGACCCTCGGGCTTCCAGCGCGGAAGAGCCTCCGGCGGGCTGCTAGCAGGGCCTTGTGGCTGCGGGCTGCCGAGATGCCCTCCGCCGTGCCAGGCCCTCTGACCCGGACCCGGGCTTGGCTGCAGCCGGTCTCTCTCAGATGCTCGCAGCCACCTGGCAGGGGAGACTGGTTCCGAATCCGCGCAGGAGGAGAGCTCCGGACTGCAGAGCAGAAAAGGCCGGCGAGGGCGGCTGGTTGTCTGTCCCTCGCCCCACGGGGCCCCCCTTACTGCTGCTGGGAGCGGGTCCTGCCAGGGGTCTGGGTGCTCATGTGACAGCCAAGGGGACTGGGAAAGGCTCACAGCTGCCGGCTGGTGATAACGCAGCGGGGGAGGGGACCGGGCAGCTGCGCCCCTGTTCTTCCCCCAACAGGAACCATCTGTGACCAAGCCCAGCTCTGTCTTCCCTGTCACCCATTCCGGTCTGACTTTCCAACTACTTCCCCTTCGTGCCGGCTTCACTTCCCCACGCCGCCCGCGGGGCCCGCGCAGGCTGGCGTGTCATGGGGGCAAGTTCTCGTTTTCCTGCGGGGAGGGAAGGGGGCTGGGAGCAAAGCCGGGAGCAGGAGCTCTTGGTGCTGGTGTAACCCGCACGCCTAGTGTGGGTCACTGTCCCACGGAGTGGCCCTTAGACCACGTACAGCCAGAGCTAAGAACAAGGGAGCCCTGCAGCCGCAGCTGAGCGCCAGCTGGCTTTATAGCTCAAGCTGGACAAGCTCCTGCATTAAATGCCGGCGAACCCTGGTTCCAATCCAGCTGGTGGTGGTTACACAGGGCCTGTGGCTTCTCTGCCCAAAAAGCTGGGGGAGGCCTGAGAATGGGCAAGATAGTACTTGGCGTGGTGCGTGCCGTGGGCACGAGGGCACAGCTGTGCTACCCCACCTCGGCTGTGCACCCGTGCCCAGTTATGCAACTCCACTGCATGCGGGGCACTGTTGAGCGGGGCGGGGAGGGGAGGAATGGTCCCCCTATAAAGCTTGGCGATCTGCAGCCCAGAGGTTCTGACTTCTCCCAGCTGTAGGTGTTTCTTGGCTTCTGTTTGCTTGCCCTGGTGCTGGCGCCACGCTGGGGGAAGGAAAGGCAAGGGCTTGCTAGAGAGAGAGCCCGAAGGCTGTATGTGCCTCTGCAGGTGGGAGGGAGGAAACGGGTCCTAAAAATATCGCCGTGACTGCTGGCTCCCCGACGATGGCTCAGCAGATGGCGTGGTGCCGCCTGCCACCTGCGGAGCATTGTTCCCGCAGATGGCGTGCATGGTGTTTCCACTTTCACACGGCGGCCCTGGGGCTCCGGGCTGGGCCCTGCCTTTTGCTTTCATTGCCGTGGCCAAAGTGGCAGCGAGCGAGAGGCTGGGAGGGGCAGCGGCAGGGAAGGAAGAGCCGCGCCCCCCTCCGTCTTCCCCCCCCCCGTCCTCCCAGCCTGGCCTGAGTGTGGACTCTGGAGAAACTGTGAGGACTTCCCGGTGCTAGATTGGGGGGGAGGGGGGCATGCACAGGCCTGGGGCTTAGGGGGGCTGGCTCCGATCCCATCCCGGGCTGGCAATCCTGGTGTTTTCCCTAACAGTGCAGCCAGGGACTGTGTTTGGGGAGGTGCCCTCCTCCCTCTCAATGCTTTGGGCCAGTTTCCCCGGGGGGTGGGGCGTTCTCCGGCCTGTGGCTCTTTCCCCCTCCATCCGTCCAGCGGCCGCTGGGGCGGAAGCGCCGGGCGAGCAGGCGGGACGGTGCCGTTCGGACGTTCAGTCTTGGGCCGCTGGTGGCCAGTTTTGGAGTCCTGGCCCCTGCGCTGACCGAGGCGGCCGCAACGGGCCCCGGAGACCTTCCCCAGCCCCCCAAAGACGCACCCAAGAGCTGCTCCAGGAATGGCGCGGGCTGGGGGTGGCCTGCAGGGCAGATCTCCTCCAGGACAGACCATGGGCCTTCAGCAGAGGAGAGCGGCTGGCTGACTTCACCTCACCTGGGCAAGCATTAGGGCCCCGCTCCTCAGGCTAGAGGGACGTTTATCTCCTAACGCGGCTAGCCCCAGGCCAACGGGCCCCGGTCTGAGGTGAGCCCTGGCAGGCCTCAGCCAACGCCCGACTGTCCCACCCCGCCCGCCCTCCCCGCCTCAGCCAACGCCCGACTGTCCCACCCCGCCCGCCCTCCCCGCCTCAGCGAACGCCCGACTGTCCCACCCCGCCCGCCCTCCCCGCCTCAGCCAGCGCCCGACTGTCCCACCCCGCCCGCCCTCCCCGCCTCAGCCAACGCCCGACTGTCCCACCCCGCCCGCCCTCCCCGCCTCAGCGAACGCCCGACTGTCCCACCCCGCCCGCCCTCCCCGCCTCAGCGAACGCCCGACTGTCCCACCCCGCCCGCCCTCCCCGCCTCAGCCAACGCCCGACCGTCCCACCCTGCCCGCCCTCCCCGCCTCAGCCAACGCCCGACCGTCCCGCCCCGCCCGCCCTCCCCGCCTCAGCCAACGCCCGACCGTCCCACCCCGCCCGCCCTCCCCGCCTCAGCCAACGCCCGACCGTCCCGCCCCGCCCGCCCTCCTCGCCTCAGCCAGCGCCCGACCGTCCCGCCCCGCCCGCCCTCCCCGCCTCAGCGAACGCCCGACTGTCCCGCCCCGCCCGCCCTCCCCACCTCAGCGAACGCCCGACTGTCCCGCCCCGCCCGCCCTCCCCGCCTCAGCCAACGCCCGACTGTCCCGCCCCGCCCGCCCTCCCCGCCTCAGCGAACGCCCGACTGTCCCGCCCCGCCCGCCCTCCCCGCCTCAGCCAACGCCCGACCGTCCCGCCCCGCCCGCCCTCCCCGCCTCAGCCAATGCCCGACCGTCCCGCCCCCGCCCGCCCTCCCCGCCCCAGCCAGCGCCCGACCGTCCCGCCTCCCCCGCCCTCCCCGCCTCAGCCAGCGCCCGACCGTCCCGCCCCGCCCGCCCTCCCCGCCTCAGCCAACGCCCGACCGTCCCGCCCCGCCCGCCCTCCCCGCCTCAGCCAACGCCCGACCGTCCCGCCCCCGCCCGCCCTCCCCGCCCCAGCCAGCGCCCGACCGTCCCGCCCCGCCCGCCCTCCCCGCCTCAGCCAACGCCCGACCGTCCCGCCCCCGCCCGCCCTCCCCGCCCCAGCCAGCGCCCGACCGTCCCGCCCCGCCCGCCCTCCCCGCCTCAGCCAACGCCCGACCGTCCCACCCCGCCCGCCCTCCCCGCCTCAGCCAACGCCCGACCGTCCCACCCCGCCCGCCCTCCCCGTCTCAGCCAACGCCCGACCGTCCCGCCCCGCCCGCCCTCCCCGCCTCAGCCAGTGCCCGACCGTCCCGCCTCGCCCGCCCTCCCCGCCTCAGCCAGCGCCCGACCGTCCCACCCCGCCCGCCCTCCCCGTCTCAGCCAACGCCCGACCGTCCCGCCCCGCCCGCCCTCCCCGCCTCAGCCAGCGCCCGACCGTCCCGCTCCGCCCGCCCTCCCCGTCTCAGCCAGCGCCCGACTGTCGCGCCCCGCCCCGCCCTCCCCGTCTCAGCCAGCGCCCGACCGTCCCGCCCCGCCCACCCTCCCCGCCTCAGCCAGCGCCCGACCGTCCCACCCCGCCCGCCCTCCCCGCCTCAGCCAGCGCCCGACCGTCCCGCTCCGCCCGCCCTCCCCGTCTCAGCCAGCGCCCGACTGTCGCGCCCCGCCCCGCCCTCCCCGTCTCAGCCAGCGCCCGACCGTCCCGCCCCGCCCACCCTCCCCGCCTCAGCCAGCGCCCGACCGTCCCGCCCCGCCCGCCCTCCCCGCCTCAGCCAACGCCCGACCGTCCCACCCCGCCCGCCCTCCCCGTCTCAGCCAGCGCCCGACTGTCGCGCCCCGCCCCGCCCTCCCCGTCTCAGCCAGCGCCCGACCGTCCCGCCCCGCCCACCCTCCCCGCCTCAGCCAGCGCCCGACCGTCCCGCCCCGCCCGCCCTCCCCGTCTCAGCCCGCGCCCGACCGTCCCGCCCCGCCCACCCTCCCCGCCTCAGCCAGCGCCCGACCGTCCCGCCCCGCCCGCCCTCCCCGCCTCAGCCAACGCCCGACCGTCCCGCCCCGCCCGCCCTCCCCGTCTCAGCCAGCGCCCGACCATCCCGCCCCGCCCGCCCTCCCCGTCTCAGCCAGTGCCCGACTGTCCCGCCCCGCCCGCCCTCCCCGCCTCAGCCAGCGCCCGACCGTCCCGCCCCGCCCGCCCTCTCCGCCTCAGCCAACGCCCGACCGTCCCGCCCCGCCTGCCCTCCCCGCCTCAGCCAGCGCCCGACCGTCCCGCCCCGCCCGCCCTCCCCGTCTCAGCCAGCGCCCGACCGTCCCGCCCCGCCCGCCCTCCCCGCCTCAGCCAGCGCCCGACCGTCCCGCCCCACCCTCCTCGCCTCAGCCAGCGCCCGACCGTCCCGCCCCGCCCGCCCTCCCCGCCTCAGCCAGCGCCCAACCGTCCCGCCCCGCCCCGCCCGCCCTCCCCGCCTCAGCCAGCGCCCGACCGTCCCGCCCTGCCCACCCTCCTCGCCTCAGCCAGCGCCCGACCGTCCCGTCCCGCCCGCCCTCCCCGCCTCAGCCAGCGCCCAACCGTCCCGCCCCGCCCCGCCCGCCCTCCCCGTCTCAGCCAGCGCCCGACCGTCCCGCCCCGCCCGCCCTCCCCGCCTCAGCCAGCGCCCGACCGTCCCGCCCCGCCCGCCCTCCCCGTCTCAGCCAGCGCCCGACCATCCCGCCCTGCCCCGCCCACCCTCCTCGCCTCAGCCAGCGCCCGACCGTCCCGTCCCGCCCGCCCTCCCCGCCTCAGCCAGCGCCCGACCGTCCCGCCCCGCCCGCCCTCCCCGCCTAGCCGGTCCAGATCTGGCACCCTGGGGCTGCCTGCACAGCTATGCGGGTTCTTGCAGCCTCTCATCAGGCTGAGCCCTGGATGACGGTGCCTGAGTGGGGTGGTTTTAAGCGCAAGCTTCGTGGGGAGGCTGGTCATGGAGCCAGCTGTGCTGTCTCACCTCTTCCCCCTTTTATTTTTATCTTGGCCAGCAGCACAAGGCAGCGTGTGTGCAGCGCGCTGGGCTTTTTGGGGTGGGGGGAGGGGATTTCCCGCCCTGGGCTAGGGTTGGGGACCGGGGCGGCGCCCCAGAGAGAACTGGGTTCGGGGACTCCTCTGCCATCTGGGGTTGCAATCAAGCAGATTATTTTGCAACCTGATTTTAGGCGGCGTGCTGGGGGCTCGAGTGCAGGCCAGGCTGTTGGAGGGGGGGAAGTTTGCTGGCCCCTAGCAAGCTCCTTTGCAGCAGCTGAGGCTCCTGCCTTCCCCCGCTTGAGCCCATCCCTGTGCTATGTTGGATTTTCTCAGGCCAAGCTGCTGTACACCAGGCCCGGCCCAGGTGCTCTTTAATATGCATCACTGATGTGACTTCACTTTCCCTCCCCTGTCGGGGTCCCTCGGAGTGGCCATCCGAGCCGGGAGTCCCCGTCCCCAGCCTCCCCCGCCTTAGTTTCTGTCTGAGTCAGAGGCACATTTGCTGCTGAGCAGGAAACCCCGTCAGGTTAAAGGAGAAGCCGAGTCGACTCTCACATCCCCTGGCCACTCAAACCAAGAGAGTGAAAGGAAACAAGAACCCCCCGGCCCCATGAACCAGCTGGCCAGGAGTTGCTTTGTTTCTCAGGCGGGGATTGGTTTTGTCTTTTGCATTTGACGGTTGGCTTATCTGTGGCACTGGCTGTCAGTGCGGCCTTGCCTTTATCAGCATCTTTCCTCCCTCCCGGGGCGGGCCGGCGGGTCCGCGGCAGGCAGCCGGACGCAGAACAGACGTTGGCTCACGCACCCTCCTTCCCAGGCTGGTTTCGGAGTGGGCCCTTTCGAAGGGGAAAGGAGAAATGCGACGGGTGGTCATTTTACAGCCGGGAAAGAAAACCGGCCTGGCGTGAAACCAACCAGAGGCAACGAAAGGGCAGCACGTAGCCATGAAATGACGGTGAAAACGAGCGAAATAAGACGCGAGCCACAGCGTGACGTCAAAGCAATCAGTCTCTCGTGCTCCTCCGTGGTGCGGGAAGGAGCCTTTCAAAGGGGTCACATCAGGCCGCCTGGTTCCAGCCCCAAACCGGAGAGGAATTTAGGCGGGGGCAATGAAAGGGTCATGCTGGGTAGGGGGGTTGCGTTCCTAATGCTGCTCTTGCACAAAGGGCTGGGAATCCGGAACCCAGCATGGGCGGGGAGGTCCCGGCTGCTCAGAGACCAGCAAACGCATCCCCCAGGTGCACAGCGCCGAGAAGGGCACCTCTACTGATCGCTTCCTGCCACAGGGCCGGTTTTCCGCCGGAATCTGCCCCGAACGAACCCACTGACTAACTCCAGCTCGGCTTGGCTAACCGTTCAGAAGGGACCTCAACGCGCAGGCTGCCTTTAGTGCTGGAAGTTGGCCCGGGACGGCTGCCTGGTGTATTGCAGGCCTGCTCCTTCTCCCAGGTGCCTTGGAGCGATGGCAGTCCAGGTAGCACGGCCAGGAGACGCTGGGCATGGGGAGAGCCCCGTGTACAGTTGCCAGACGGTTTAATTAAAAATACCGAACCCCCTACCCCCTCCAAAAAAAACCTACTGGGGAAAAAATTCTGGTGAGAAAAAAAAAAGCAGGGGACCAAAGTTGTTAAGCAAAAAAAAAAAAAAGCATTGCGCCTTTAAATGGCCCAGAGCTCCTCACTCCACCGCCCTCAGGGAAAATTGTCCCCACCTGGCTCCCGTCCAAGGGAAACAGGTATTTTCTGGGGTTTTTTACTGGACAGGGGACGCAAATACCGGACAGTCTGGGTGAATACCGGACACCTGGCAACCCTAGCCCCACGCTGCACCTCACACGCCCGCACCCATCTGCTGTGGGCGCAAAACCGGGTCCCAGGCAGCAGCAGCTTGTGCCTAGCCCCTGGCAAGCAGAAGCAAAGGGAAGCCGGAGTGCCAAGCTCTGTGCCGGGCCCCAGGGAGCTCTCCCGCCTGGCCGTCTGCCTGGGGGAGCAAGGACGTTCGCGGCAATCCTTGGGCTGTGTTGCGTCCCTTCCCTGAGCGGCAGCGCCACCGGCAGGGAAGCAGGAGCGGAGTGGCGTCCGTTATCTCCCGAGGCAGCTGTTCCCAGATAACGACACCGCAGAGCTTGTGCCGGACAGCAGGCGCTGAGAGGGGAGGCGCGGCAGGGCCGGGGGAGGCAGCCGTGACTTTCCAGCACAGGGTGGGGCGGGAGGAAGGCTCGCAGCTTGCACAGGGGCAGAGATGGGGGGAGGAAGCTGGCCCGGCAGGACCCGGAGTGAGGCAGATGCTCTCTGGCAGGGCACCTACTTTCCTCTGCCCCACGGGGCCTGCGGCAGAGGCCAGACCCCAGGCGTGCGGCAGGGCCACTCACTTCTGAGCAGGGACCACCAAGGAGCAACCGCAGGGTTGGGGGAAGGTCTCCGACCTAGGAGGAGTCTCCTCTGCTCCCTCGCCCCAGCCAGAACAGGACCGGAAGGATACCGGCTCCCCCGCGGCTGTTATTCGCTAAAGCCACGGAGGTGGGGCGCGGGGGACTCAAACCCTTTTCGTTTCCCCAAACTCTGTCGGCGGAGATGCGGGCCCCCATGGACATCTTGGGCATAATCTGGGCTGGGAACCGCTGCTGCGTGGGCTTTTCGATGGCCCTGGGGGCATAGTTACGGTGACTTGACCAGAATCGCTCCCGGAACAGCCAAAGCCAAGGACTTAGAACAGGAGTGGGGAACGTACGGTACGTCTACACTGCGGCGCCGTTTTGGGGTACTTCCAGTATCCCGAATGAGCTATTCTGCGACTCGGCAGCGTGCCCGTTATTGCGAAGGACCGTGCGTGCTGTCCCTGCAGCCCTCATTCCACGAGGAGTAAGGGGCGTTTCGGAATAGCGCTTTACTTCGAAATCTGGTGCGGGGGCGACAGCGCCAAATGACGCAAGAAGCTATTTTGAAATACACTCGAAATACGTGACGCTGTTTGTGTAGCTCAAATTGTGTCGCTCGTTTCGAGCTGAGGGTGCAGTGGAGACGCACCCCCTCGCCTAGGGGCCAGATCCGGACCCCGGCTTGCCTGGATCTCGCCCCTGAGACTTGGGGGCCTTCCAGCATTGGGGAGTTAATGCTTCAGTCCTGGGGTCTCTCCCATGGGACTGGAGTGCCTGCTGCCTCTCTCCCCCACGCTGAACTCCTCATTTTCGGCTCCACCCCAGAGCTATGGGGCTCACAAAATCTACTAGCCCGGGCCCCCGAGGCTCTGGTGTGTGCAGGGAATATAGGGGGGTGTCTCTCTGCTTTTCAATCAGGGGCCACACCAATGAGGCACTTTTTGGTTTTTGGGGGGGTTCTCACTTTTGTGCGGCCCCGGACTCATTTTTCCGTGGGTCAGCCGCCTCTGACCCAGAAAAGGCCCCCCCCACCCCCGGCTTAGAACCAGTTCTCCAGTGCACCTGCCTAAGGTCTGTCTCCCGAGCTGTTTGGCCAAGAGCAGCAGCTTTTTTGGGGGCATCGCGGCTTCCACGGAAATCTGACCGACTAGTCTTTAAAAAAAAGATTCCAGCGCCAGGGAGAGGAGAACGGAAAGGTGTGTGTGCGGGGAGGAGGGGAGCAAAGGAAGAAGGCGGGAGGGAAAGAGGCGGAGAAAGGAAGAAGAAGCCGCAGAGTTCAAATGAGGCAGGAAGACGGAGTCTACACATAAATCAATCCCTCCGAGGGCCCTGGAGTGGGAGATAAGAGTGAAGGCAGCAACACTGCCATGTGCGAGAGGGGAGAGGCAGGAGCGTGGAAGGGCGGAAGGGCCTAACGCAGCGGACAGAGGGCGCGTCGGGGGAGTGCAGGCGTCTGCGCTCGGCGCGCTCCCCTATCGCGTCTCTCCATCACCTCACCCGCACCTCGAGTAGCTTTTCACAGAGATTGGAGTGATCAGGCAGCGCCGGCCTCCCAGCCGGCAGGAGGGCTTGTGCATAAGCACCTGCTTATCTCTGTCCAACGGCTGTGCGCGGCGGCAGATTGTGCGGGAGCCGAGGCGCCGGCGGCTGGCTGCGATTTCCATATCAGCGCCCTGCAGCCGCCCGCGCCGAAGCAACACAACAGCCACGTGGCCAAAAGGTTAATTATCAATTTTCACCGCGCGCGCCCGAGCCCACGGCGGCGTCCGTCAAGCTGCGGCGCCGCCGCGCCCCCTCCCCGCGCCGGGCCGGGCTGCCGGGGGAGGATGCCCCTGGAATGAAGAAACAGCCTGCAGAGTTTCCCTGACTCCGTGCCCGGTGCCGCCTGCTGCGGGGTCACCCGCCCCCGGGGCCTGCGGGGGCGTCCGTGGCAGGGGGCGGCTGCGTTAGCTCAGCGTTGCCTCCGCACGGGAGGAGCGACAGTCTTGGGCCACGTCCCCTGAGTGGCTGCCACCATGTGCGGGTTGCCCTTTGCCGGGTCAGGCCCTGGGCCCTGGCCTAGCCAGCTGGAGAAAGGATGAACCATACACTCACAGAGCACTAGAACGGGGAGCGACCTCGGGAGGCCATCAGGTCCCTGCCCTTGCAGCAGGACCCAGCACCCTAGACCAGTGGTCACCACGCAGCGGATCGGGATCGACCGGTAGATCTTGGAGTCTCTGGCAGGGGATCCTGACTGGTTTGGCCACGTGGCTGGCAAGTGCCGGCACTTCAGCTGCTCCTCCTTCCACTGCTGCGCATCTCTGGCCCTTTGCCTTGGAGCTGTTCCCCCAAGACCCTCCTGCTTGCTGTGCAGGGCAGGGAAGGGAGAGGAGGATGCTGATGTCAAGGTGCCCCCTTCTCCCACCCTGTATCCTGTCTCCACAGAGCAGAGAGGGGGCATAGCAGGACTAGGGATACAGCAAGGTTGCTGGCTTCTTTTGGGAGGGGTGCAGGGCCAGGACAGGGGTGAGCCTGCCTTAGCCCACTGCACCACCCAGGAGCCACCTGAGGTAAGCAGGGCCAGCTGGAGCCCACATCCTGACCCCTACCCAAGGCATGAACCCCCTCCTGTACTTCAAGCCCCTGCCGCAGCCCTGAGCCTCCATGCATCCAAATATCCTCCCAGGGCCTGCACCTAGAACCCCCTCCTGCACCCCAACTGCCTGCCTCAAGCTCAGCTCAGAGCCCCTCACGCTCTAAAGCTCTAAACCCAAGACCAGAACCTGCATCCCAACCCTCTGCCCCAGCCTGGTGAAAATGAGTGAAGGTGGGGGAGGGAGGGAGGATGGAGTGAGCAGGGGCGGGGCCTCAGAGAGAGGCGGGGCAAGAAGCACAAAGGAGGCGGGGCAAGGATATATGGGCCTATGGTAGATCTTGGATTGCACTTAAATTCAAAAAGTGATTTTGTGCTTAACGAGGTTGGAGACCCCTGGTCTAGACCATCCCTGACAGGTGTCGTCTTTCCCTGGGGCTGGGAAAAGGCTCCGTAGCAGCGCCCAGAAGGCATCTCAGGTGGTCCCTGTCCCTTGGCACGGCAGGGGAGTGCCTGGTAGGGTCTGTGCAGCCCACCCATGCAGAGAGAGGGCCGCCCCATCAGCCGGGAGAGCGCCCTCCTGTCTGTCCCGCTACCCAAGTGAGCGCAGGCGGGTGACTCCCCTGGAGTCGGGCCTTCTATTTTGGCATGCCCACCTGCTCCGGCGAGTCCACTGCAGGGCCGGAGCGTGACTCGGCGAGCCCCGTGGCCGGTGAGTGTGGATCTCCCAGCCGGGGAGTGTGGATCACCCGGCTGTTCAGCGTGCATGTCCCAGCTGGCTGCTCCCCCCCGGGCCTGGTCTAACGTAGGGAAAGGAGGGTCTGGAAAAGGCACTTGCTTCCCTCGAAAGCCGGACTGCAGCTGGGCTGGCCTTCTGGGTCTGTTCCCCTAACCCGAATTGGCTAGAAGAACTAACCTGCCCTGGGTGGGACAGGGGCTCGTAGCCGAATAAACCCAGCTTTGTCCTTCCTGTGGTTGGGCCAGCGACGGCCAGGCCAGGCCAGGCTGCGAACGGTCACAAGAGGCACGTGGCCGTGAAACAGAGACCAGGGGTGCGAGCGGGGGCCGCAGGGGAGCGCCTGTTTAGTGTGCACCAGCACTGGACGTGCGAATGCACGAGAGTCTCTGCCCCAGACAGAGCAGCAGGGGAATGGGCGGGCAGGGCCGTGCACAGTTGGGCGTGACCCGTGCAGCTGGCAAACGGTGACGTGCCCTGGTGACAGGAGTCAGCTGACAGCAGCTGACAGCAGCGGCCACAGCCCTGGAGGGAATCAGCAGCCTGAAGCCAAGGTCTCTCCTAGGGCCCTGTTGTCACACGGCCGAGCACCCGGTCCGGGAGCTGCCAGCGGGCGTGGGAACGGGCAGCCAGGGGGACGTGATGAGTGAGGTGCCTGTCTGGCCCAGGCTGTGCGGCTGGTGGGGGAGGCTTTGCCCAATGCCTGCTCTTTGCATTTGAATAGCAGGCTCCCCTTCTCTAGAGACCGGGCCCGGGAGTTAAACAGGATGGGGATTTTGCGGGGCCCAGGGCAGCACAATGTCGCGGGGCCCCCCCTTTGACATGGCGCATGCGCGGGGCTTCTTGAAGCGCGGGGCCCGGGGCGGCCTCCCCGCTCGCCCTGCCCTATATCCGCCCCTGCTCCAGAGCTGGGCAGGCTCCGGCCATGTGCCACCCACCCTTCCCATGATGGGGGCATGGCCTGGTCAGCAGGGGCAACACTGGGGGTGGGGCTGGGGGCTTCCCCCCAAGCCCTACGTTCACCAGCCACCCATGCTTCGCTCCCCATTGTGGCAGCCTGAGAGCAGGGGGCTGCAGATACCCGGGGAGCTGGGTATGTGGTTTTAGGGGCCCAGTACAGGGTGTCAGAGACTGAGCCCAGCCAGTTCAACACCTGAAGCCCCTCTGCCCTCAGCCGGAAGGGAAGGCCAATCAGAACGCCCGTGGCCAGTTCAGGCTGATGAGCGCACCATAAAAACCCGCCCTCAGGGACTGACTGGAGCAGTGTAGCCCAGCCCGGGAGGCTGGCCCTCAGCAGTCTGCAAGGAAGCCTGACCCAAGCCATTGGGAGGGGGTAGTCAGGAAGGGTTGGGGAAGTGGCTCAGGGAGGGGCCACTGTTCATCAGGGCAAGGGCCCAGCCTCGTGACTTATGTGGGTCTACCTCCCCCTGGGCTGGAACCCGGTCCAAGCCCCCATCCCCCTCCTGGCTGGTGAGCTGCCAGCAAGAAGCAGGGGAGACCTGTGGTCTAAGGGATGCCCTGACCTCCCATATCTTGGACTTGCCTATGACGAACAGGGCTCGGGGAGGGGGGTACCCTGGCCTTTGTGGCAGTGAGAGGGACACCGCACGCCTCGGAGGCACACACAGAAAACCTGCCTGGCAGTGCAGGACCCAGGGGCTTAGCCCCAACCGGCCACACCGTCCCTTGGGGAAATTCCAAGCCAGGCGGGGACCTACTCTGGCAATCTGGCCCTGGCGTGGGCACCGAGAGTGGCAGCATGGAGGGCCGGCCCTGCCCCATCGGCTCTCCCCAGAGGTTCCCCGGCCCTGCGGTCCCGGGAGGGTTAGATTTGCCCCTTGCTCTGTGACTGCACTCCTGCACGTACGCTCAGCCGGGCCCTGCCTCCAAATGCCGGACCTCGGATGGAGCGTTTCCTCCTGCGGCCCGGCTCGCAAATCAAGTCAGCTGACGGCCGTGTGGGGCTGAGGAGGGAACTCTGCCGGTGGCCTGCAGCCTGTCTAGCCTCGCCATGCGGCCTGCTTCGGCCTCCCCCCGCTCGTGCTTGTGCATTCAGTGCACATGCTCTGCTTATCGGAAGCCCGGCTTGACTTAAGCTCTGTTTGGCCCCGGGGCACAGATAGAAAGGACGGGGAAGGGGAGAGGGGCCGTGTTCTTGGGAGACCTTGGACCTTCGGAAAAAGCCAGAGGAGGGAAGGCAGGCAGATTGCATGTAGGTTACTGCGTGGCGGTTCGCTTATCTGAGAACCCTGCAGCCTGGCAGGTCCTTAATCCTCCGGCTTGCAACCCAGGACAGCGTGCGCTCTCCTAATTCGCCAGCCAGCCGGGTCTGCCATGCAGAACTGTAAACCATCCTTCCCCACGGCTACTGTCAGGCCAGCCTCCCCTTCCCCCGCCCCTGTGATGGGGTACAGCGTGCAGGGGCGGGAGCAGGGGGAGTTTTTCTTTCTCCTGCCCTGTGGTTTGTCTGCACAGAAAATCCTTCCCCGGTGCGGCCTTGCCAGCGTTACGGCTCGTTTAGGCCGGGGTTGCCCATACCAAATGTGGGCCTGTCCCATCGACAGAGGGCGAGGGATGGGGTAGGGCCAGGAGCTCGTGGGCCAATGTTATTTTGGCTGAGCCCCAGCGGAAACTTGCTGGCTGTGCGTGGTGCATGAGGCCGAAGAACAGAGCTCCAAGGGGTTTTGGCTCCCGAGGAGGGGAGCTGGCTGTTCCAAAATCCCTTTCCTCCTGGGTGGTCTTCTGAGGCCAGCCTAACCTATCCCCGCCCCTCGGGAAAGGCAGAGGGGGGCTTGGTTCCCTTGATGCCTCTGCCAGGCGTGGCATTGGTTGGGTGCTGGTAGCACTATCGCTGGTCTGAGACCCGCCACGCTCGTTGCACATGGGCCAGCAGGTGGGGTGTCACATTATTGGATTGTGAGGGGAGCAGCCGGGTCACTGCTGCACCCATGGGGGCGTGTTCGCCCCAAAAGTGGTCCAAAGGGGCCATTGAAGGGTCAAACAAAAGCTACTTTCTTCTGAGTCTGTATCTGCTCTTCATAGATCTGCATAATGTCTGGGTGTGGAGTTAGGAATCTGTAACCTGTATGGAGACTGGAAGTCTCTCTGAATGTGGTTGAGCATTGGGCAGAGCCCGGCCTATGGACATGCTAATTAGCGAGGCCCTGTGGGACAATGGCACTCGACGGGCCAAGGACACACCTCGGGAATGGTGACCGACACCTAAGGGCTGCCAGCAGGGAACACAGGGATAGGCCGCTGGCCAGGTGACCTGCTGCAGCCAAGAAGAGAGCAGGAAGGAGGGATAAAGAGGCCATGTGGTGGACTCCATCTTGGTACTCAGCTCAGCCCTTCATCCCAGAGGCAGCATTGCAGGGATCGAAGAGCCAGGAAGACCTGTGAACCCATCCTGATCTAGGATGCACAACAAGGACTTCTAAGCCAGCAGCTGTAACATCTCTGCTAGAGCCTGCATTGAGGACTGGGAGATTCGATGCATGTAATGTATAATACTTTAGCAACCTCACTCTCAGGCTTTTCTTTCTTGTGGTAATAAACCGTTAGATGTTAGAAGCTAAAGGATTGGCCCAGCGTGATTTGTGGGTAAGATCCAGAGGGTAAATTGACCAGGGATCTGTGGCTGGTTTCTTGGAACCGGACAGAACTTGTTCGGGGTAGGTAGGATTGGGTGCTAGGACCCCCCACCTGTGTATGAGGCCCGGGGCCATCTGGGGCACGGATATTGCTGGGGTGTCAGAGGGGTTTTGCTCGGGAGGCTTCAGGCAGGCTGCTGGAGCGCTCAGTGGGACTGGTGTGTGGCCTGTTTGGAGAGGTCACCAGTCTGGGGGCTGTAAGGAGCCCTGGATTTGAGCAATTTGCCCTGAGCGGACGCCCTCAGCTGTGCCCATACTGGCCGGTCCGTGTCATTCTGAGACCCGCCACTCTCGTTGCACATGGGCCAGCAGATGGGGACAGGGCTGAGCTGGAGTCAGTAGCAAAGGGGCCGTCTGTCTCTTCCCCCCTCTCCAGGGAGCCAGCCCGGCCCACGTGAATCCATATTTATCCAGGGACGGACTCCTATAAATAGCCCCGATCCGAGGGCCGCGCGAGAAGCATCCGCTCAGATGGAGAGTAGGCAGCGTGCCGACAACTGCTAGGAATGGCGCGGTTGCTTGTGAGCGTCAGCCTGCTCTCCGCTAGGTCGAGCGGCCCCTTCGCTGCCCCTCGGTACCCAGCCGTGCCGCAGAGCTGGCCGCGAGGCGCCGGACCAGGCGCGGGGCTGCAGGGCGGAGGCGGCCCGCCGTTGGGCCGGGGCGATCTTGTAGCCGTGCGAGCTGCCGTCTCCAGAGCCGCGCTGGAGGAGGGAGGCAGATGGTCCCACAGGCAAGCTGTTTCCACGCCAGTCAGATGACTGGGGACGGAGGAACCGAGCCGAGCTTTTTCCTCTGCAGATGGAGGCCGATTGTTCCTGGGTTCAGGATGTTTCTAATCTGCTGGGGGGCGGGGGGGGGGGGATAGACGGGCAGCTCCTGTCGCAGTGTAACAAAGAGAGCGAGTCCTTTGCGCTCCATGCACTTGTCCAGTCCCTGACACCGGACAGGGCAGCCAATTCCAGGAGACGCCAGGCCAATCCTGGAGGCTTGGCAGCCCTACGGGGCACAGAGGGGCGCCCCTGCAGGGACCCACCCCCACATCCCACCCCCCGCAGTTGTGCCGGGGTGGTGGGGCACGCTGGCTCTGCTGGGGTGGTGCGCTCAGCTCTCCAGGGGTGCGCTCAGAAATCCCGCCGTGCCCGGAGCAGGACGGGTGAGCCGAAAGGCCAACTCCCAGGCTGCGGGGGACGCAGAGCCTGTGCCCAGTGGGTCACTGTCACGGCTCACAGGCCGCGCCCACGCTGGGCCCCTCGGCTCTCGGCGGAGCCCCCCTCTCCAGTGCGGCAGCCCCTTCTCAGGGTGCCCCCCCCAGCGGCAGGGAGACAGCCCCTTCTCGGGGAGCCCCCCGCCTCCGGCAGCAGGGAGACAGCCCCTTCTCGGGGAGCCCTCCCCCTCCAGCATCAGGGAGACAGCCCCTTCTGGGGGCCCCCCCTCCAGCATCAGGGAGACAGCCCCTTCTCGGGGAGCCCTCCCCCTCCAGCATCAGGGAGACAGCCCCTTCTCGGGGAGCCCCCTCCAGCAGCAGGGAGACAGCCCCTTCTCGGGGAGCCCCCCCCTTCCGGCAGCAGGGAGACAGCCCCTTCTGGGGGCCCCCCCTCCAGCAGCAGGGAGACAGCCCCTTCTCAGGGAGCCCTCCCCCCCCAGCGGCAGGGAGACAGCCCCTTCTCGGGGAGCCCCCCCCTCCAGCGGCAGGGAGACAGCCCCTTCTCAGGGAGCCCCCCCCCTCCAGCGGCAGGGAGACAGCCCCTTCTCGGGGAGCCCTCCCCCCCCAGTGGCAGGGAGACAGCCCCTTCTCGGGGAGCCCTCCCCCTCCAGCGGCAGGGAGACAGCCCCTTCTCGGGGAGCCCTCCCCCCCCAGTGGCAGGGAGACAGCCCCTTCTCGGGGAGCCCTCCCCCCCCCCAGTGGCAGGGAGACAGCCCCTTCTCGGGGAGCCCCCCCCTCCAGCGGCAGGGAGACAGCCCCTTCTCGGGGAGCCCTCCCCCTCCAGCAGCAGGGAGACAGCCCCTTCTCGGGGAGCCCCCCCCTCCAGCGGCAGGGAGACAGCCCCTTCTCGGGAAGCCCCCCCCCCCAGCAGCAGGGAGACAGCCCCTTCTCGGGGAGCCCCCCCCCTCCAGCGGCAGGGAGACAGCCCCTTCTCGGGGAGCCCCCCCCCTCCAGCGGCAGAGAGACAGCCCCTTCTCAGGGAGCCCCCCCCCCAGCAGCAGGGAGACAGCCCCTTCTCGGGGAGCCCTCCCCCTCCAGCGGCAGGGAGACAGCCCCTTCTCGGGGAGCCCCCCCCCTCCAGCGGCAGAGAGACAGCCCCTTCTCAGGGAGCCCCCCCCCCAGCAGCAGGGAGACAGCCCCTTCTCGGGGAGCCCTCCCCCTCCAGCGGCAGGGAGACAGCCCCTTCTCGGGGAGCCCCCCCCCTCCAGCGGCAGAGAGACAGCCCCTTCTCGGGGAGCCCCCCCCCTCCAGCGGCAGAGAGACAGCCCCTTCTCGGGGAGCCCTCCCCCTCCAGCAGCAGGGAGACAGCCCCTTCTCGGGGAGCCCTCCCCCTCCAGCAGCAGGGAGACAGCCCCTTCTCGGGGAGCCCCCCCCCCAGCGGCAGGGAGACAGCCCCTTCTCGGGGAGCCCCCCCCCCCAGCGGCAGGGAGACAGCCCCTTCTCGGGGAGCCCCCCCCCCCAGCGGCAGGGAGACAGCCCCCTCTCGGGGAGCCCCCCCTCCAGCAGCAGGGAGACAGCCCCTTCTCGGGGAGTCCACTCCAGTGTGGCAACCCTCTCTTGGGGGCCCCCCCTCGGGGGGGTCTGCCTCTCTGCCTCCGGGCCGGCGCCTCTCAGGGCCTTCAGCCACCTGCCTCCGTCGTGAGCCCCTTCAGGGGTCCCGTCCCTCTGGACCCCCAGGGCCTGCACCCCCAGAGGGAATAGCGCCCCCCTGTTCTCGAGACCAGAGCGACTATCAGCCAGCACCAAACAGGAGCGTTTATTGAACTTTGAACACAGCAAAGGCTCCCTCGGGCCAGTCGGCCTGGGCCCCCAGCCCTCACGCCAGCCTCCCCTGCAGCCGGCTGAGCTCTGCCCTCAGTCCCCCAGCAGAGCCTCCCATCCCCCCGCCACAGCCCCTCCCCCGGCCATTGTCTTCTCCCCACGTAAGAGGGTCGCCTGGCCCCTCTTCTCCTCCGTCCGAGTTCTCCCCTCGCTGGGCTCAGCTGGGCCGGTGGCCAGGTCCCTCTCTGCAGCCCGTTGTCCGTCTGGCCAGACCCGGCTGTGTCCTCTGAGCAGGGTCGGGGTCACCACGGCTCCGACTCTGGGCTGTTCTCTGACACAGCAAACTCCCCCTCCCCTTTGTCACATTCAATCAGTAACTTCTGGGCACCGAGCGCCCCCCTGTGTGCAACACCCCCCCAAACTCCCCCCTTCCTCACAGTTACTGCCATGGTTGGGGATCCAGCCCAGACCAGCAAGGGCTTTTCACCACCTGCTTTACAGCCCTGGGGGCCTCCAGTGTCCAGTGGTGGAGCTCCCTGTCCGCCTGCCAGCCAGCACGCCGGCATGCACTGAGCATCTCTGTGCTAAGCAGCCCATGGCCAGCAACCGGTGACCCCTCCCCCCGAGGCCTGAATTTGCCCCAAACCGCCTGCCCTGCCCGGCCCAGCCCTCCCCGGAGCACGCAGAGGAAGAGGAAGGTGCCTTTGCACCTCTGCAGAGAGCAATCGCTTCCCTTCAAACCACGCTCTGGGCCGGCTTCCAGGAAAAGAAAACGAGTTTCTGAACCAAGGCCATAGGGAAAGGGAAAAGAAACCAAGGCAGAGATGGTTACAAGAAATGCAAGTGAAACCCCTGCCTCAAAGTCAGCAACGCAGCCAGGGCCCAGTCTTGGTCCACCCCTCTGCCCAGCATGGCCGGCTGATTCCATCAGGCCCTTCCCTGCAAGTCCAAGGCGCCGGCTTCCCTTGTGGGCTCCGGAGACCGACGAAGATGGCAGCTCTCTGCTTCGTCTGTGCCCAGAGAGCAGTCTTCATCCCCCGGGGACTCGGTCTCCTCTTTCTTTCTGGGGGGCAGGAGCCGGGAGATGCTCCGTCCTGGTCAGGCTCGCGACGGCGCTTGGCGGTTTGCTTGAGAGCCTTGTTTCTGCCAGGTGGCGTCTCTTCACTGCCTTCACCGTGGCTAGGCCGCTGTGTGCCACCTTGTACTGAGACACGTCACAACTGGGGTGCGCCTGGTTTTCAAACGGCACCTCGCGAGGCCTGCTTTGTGCAAATGTCACAGGCGTGCAAACATTGTGAAAATGTCGGGATGTGCGGACTGGGGTGTAGGATCCAAGCCACCCCGGGACAGTAGAGGGGACCTCCCCCACCCTGACCTGGGTTCATGCCATTCCAATGTCTGGTACAAACCCAGGCCCAAGCGAGATCTGATTGGTAACAGCATTTCAAGTGTGTTCTACTTCCAGGCCCACAGCTCCGGGGTGCGCAGGTGAGCTGGGTTTTTCTCGAGGCCTCACTTGTGTCGTCTCTCCCTATCCCAAAGATGCTCGCAGACGTGGGGTCCAGACTTATTTTGTGTGCACCACGTTCAGGTGTTCACCTCCGACGCCAGAGGGCTCCGCCCCAGACTCAGTTCCGCTTTGCTCGCACCATTCCTTTAGCGGCACAGCGGGGCGTCCGAGCGATGTGCACACGTCACTTTAGGGTTACGTGGCACATTGGCTGGCAAACTGCACCCCGATTCTAACCTGGCAATTGGGGCTTCCCATGCATGATTGATCCAAACCCAGCTCAGAGCTAGCCGAGATCCACGCTGTGCATGAAAGATGCTCATGCACGATCCATTCTCCCGTCCCTCAGGGTAGGTCCCCGAGACAGCCCCTGTGTGCACAAAGACCCTGTCTTCCCTCTGAGCTGTTTGCTCCCCACTTCCTGTGCTTGAGGCTGCTCCAAAGCTGCTTCACGCCACCTCCCACCTGCACTCTGCAATCACTTCGCATCGGCTCCTGCATCTAACTGAATCCAAAAATATTAAACCGGGCCCCATCTGGTGTCCAACTGATGAACGCAGATGTGCTCCGGATTTCAGAGGCTGCCTGGCACCGATTCAAAACTGTCAGAAATCGCACCTGCTGCAGCACAGTTCCCCTTTTTGATTTAACCCTTCCCTTCCCCGCCTGCAAAAAAGAAAAAAAAAGAAAACCTCCCACTCACCCCAGACGTCTTCAGAGCGTGTGTGCACAGCAAACAGGTCCAGCCGTTCCCCTCAGGCGCCCCCCAGCCCACCGCATGGATCTGTGCATGCAAACACGGGCGGCGGATTCAACACGCACGAGGAGACTCAGAAAGGAGGCTGGGAAATCCAACCCGTAAGGTAGCAGGTGGTGCTGCGGAAGCATTGCATGGTGCTGGCAATACCCAGGCCCAAAGGGGATGAGCTGCAGGGGGGGAGCGGAAATCAGACCAGACTTTCAGCCTTATCCGTGGAGGTGCGGGGTTTTCTCAGGCTGGCTCCGTGCGATGAGATGGAGGCGCCCACAGTCTGTTGGCGGCGTGTGCTCCGGTGAATGTGCTCTGGGTTTCACATAGTCTCTCCGTGTGCTCTAAAAAGCAGGTTACACCAGCCAAGGGGCAGCCGGAGCCTGGCACGTTAACCGAGAGGATTCTGCTCCTGTTTCCGTGGGGCGTTTTTTTTCCTTCCGGGTGAATTGAGCGCTTCTCTAGAGCAGCCATCACTGGGTCATGCTCCCAACATCCTGGGGTGGTACAGTGCACAGGTGGGGACCACAGGGCCAGAGGGGCTAAGCAACCTGCCCAAGGAACGGAATGTAGCCTCCGAAGAGCCAGACCAACCCCTGACCGTCCCTCCCGTCGGGAGCTAGTGGAGCAATACCGCCTGGACTCCGCCGCAGCGCACATGGGGATTGTGGCAAGCGGTCTGCAAACGCACCTGCGTTCTGCCCCCTGCCCCGTGCACAGAACAGCCAGCACACCTACCCCAGTGGCGGCACTAAAAATAAAAGCAAAAGGTGAGGCAAAGTTCAACACCCAGACCCTGAAATCCTGGAGACTCAGCCTTCAGGTTTCTAAAGCGACGTTAACAAAACCACATTGCGTGTTGTCGATGTGCTGTGCGCGGTCACAGCAAGGGAGGTTTAGGTTGGACATGAGGAAAAACTTCCTACCTGTCAGGGTGGTTAAACACTGGAATAAATTGCCCAGGGAGGCTGTGGATTCTCCATCACTGGAGATATGTAAGAGCAGACTAGACAGACCTCCATCAGGAATGTTTTAGAGAATATTTAGTCCTGCCACAAATGCAGGAGACTGGACTAGAATCATAGAACCATAGAACACTAGAACTAGAAGAGACCACGAGAGGTCGAGTCCAGGCCCCTGCCCTCATGGTAGGACCAAGTACCGCCTAGATCACCCCCAACAGGTGTCTGAACAACCTGCTCTTACATATCTCAGTGATGGAGAATCTACAACCTCCCTGGGCAATTTATTCCAGGCTGTGTCTAGACTGGCAAGTTTTTCCGCAAAATCATCTGCTTTTGTGGAAAAACTTGCCAGCTGTCTACACTGGCCGCTTGGATTTCCGCAAGAACATTGACGCTCTCATGTAAGATTGCCAGTGTTCTCACGGAAATACTGTGCTGCTCCCGTTCGGGCAAAAGCCCTCTTGCGCAAATCATTTGCGCAGGAGGGCCAGTGTAAACAGCACAGTACTGTTTTGCGCAAAAAAGCCCCGATGGCTAAAATGGCGATCGGGGCTTTTTTGCGCAAAAGCGCGTCTAGATTGGCCACGGACGCTTTTCCACAAAAAGTGCTTTTGCGGAAAAGCGTCCTGCCAATCTAGATGCTCTTTTCCGCAAATGCTTTTAACAGAAAACTTTTCCGTTAAAAGCATTTCCGGAAAACCATGCCAGTGTAGACACAGCCCCAGTGTTTAACTGTCCTGACAGTTAGGAACTGCTTCCTAATGTCCAAGCTAAACCTCCCTTGCTGCAGTTTAAGCCCATTGCTTCTCGTCCTATCCTCAGAGGCCAAGGAGAACAATTTTTCTCCCCCTTCCTTGTCACACCATTAGATGGCCTCTCAAGGTCCCTCCCGGGCTACATTAAAGCAGTAGATTTAGGTTTGCCTTCAGAAAAGGAAACGTCCCTAAAATGCCATGCAGAATGTAACCAAATGAATGCCACGCGAGAACCTTAGCTTATTCCCTTGCCTGAGTTTGGTATCCTCCACGTCTCCCCGGCAGTGTTTGGTAAATCTCTCGGCTTCCACAGGAGGGGAAATCCAACCCGACCTGAGCAAGGCAGGAATGTTCTAGCTCTCATGCATGCTTGAGCCGGCTGGAGGTGTTCCCAGCTCTCAGCTTTGGAGCGATGGTCCCTTCTTGGTGTGACCACAAAAGGAAGCCAAGGGTAGGGAGGGATGGGGGACAGAGCCCTCCTCTGAATGGCAATGTCTCTGTGTCCCCCTCGGCTTTTCATTCAGCCCCTGGGTTGAACCTCCTCCGTGTTCAATGGCGCCCCAGCGAGAGGCTTTCAAGGACGTCGGAGCTAGTTTGTGGCCATGGAGCCCTTGAGGGGCAAGGAGAGCTGGGGGCAGGTTGCCTGCCGAAAGGGACCCTCGACCCATTTTTAGCATTTGTAACTTACTGGCTCCTTGGAACCGAGGGATGGAGAGGAGCTCAGCCATGAGGGGAGACGGGGCTGCATTGCATTTTCTCTGATGTCACAATTGCCCCAGTTCTGAGTGACTCGGGTTTGGAAGGACTGCCATGTTGTAATGAAGGTGACTGTCCCACCCTTCGTTTCTCTCAGTTCCTCCACCGAAGCCCGCTGTTCGCTAGGGGACTTTCAATTCCTCACCAATGAGGATGGGGGGTCTGGGCCCTCCCTCTCTCCCGGACCCCAGCCCAGGGCCCTAAGGACAGGATCGCCCGGTCCTGCCCTGCTGGCGGGGCGGTTGCCCGAAACTCACCAGCACGCCGGCTCCTTGCCCTGCCCTGGGCTACTTCCTATCCTCGTTCTGTGTCCAGTCTCGCTGGCTCTGACACTCCGTGTCCCTCTTGCCAGTCCTTCTCTCCGTCCGTCCCGTCTCCTATCTGGGGGGATTCCCTCTCTCTCCTCCGCTCCCACGCCCTTCGTCTGCCCCCCCCCCCCGCTCTGGACCCACCTCGACTTAAAATGCCTGCGCCGGCGTCTCGACGTCATCACGTTGGCTGCCGCGCGCGTCGGCCCCGCCCCCTCCGGGCTGCGGAGCCAGAAAGCCACGTCCGGAGCCCGAAAACACCCTCCTTGGGCTGCGATGGCCGAAATCGACTTTTGAAGCCAAAAACGGCAACACGGACTTCCGCGCCGGCCCTACCGCCGCTTCTTAGCTGGGCGGCGGCGGCGGAGCACGCGCTGCACGTCCCCCTTGCACTTCGGGCGGCCCCTAGGAGCGTGAGGGCAACCGCAGGGTCGGTGCGGGGAGGGTCTGTATCCGCGGTGTGGAGGTGGCCCGCTCCGTCACACATGTGCAGAGAGACGGGGACGTCTCAGCTTAGAAAAAAGGAGACTAAGGAGGGATATGATAGCGGTCTATAAAAGACGGTGCTTTGTGCTGCTGTGAGGGCAGAGGACTGGACTCGATGACTCTCGAGGTCCCTTCCAGTTCTAGCGCTCTAGGATTCTATGAAAATCATGACTGGTGCAGAGAAAGTGAATAAGGAAGTTATTTACTTGCTCCCGTAACACAAGCACTAGGGGTCACCAAATGAAATAAATAGGCAGCAGGTTTAAAAGGAAGTTTTTCTCCATGCGGTGCACAGTCGATCTGTGGAACTCCTTGCCAGAGGATGTGGTGAAGGCCAGGACTTTAACAGGGTTCAAAAAGGAGCTAGATAAATTCCTGGAGGTTAGGTCCATCAATGCTTATTAGCCAAGATGGGTAGGAATGGTGTCCCTACCTCTATTTGTCAGAAGCTGAGAATTAGTGACAGGGGAGGGATCGCTTGATGATTACTTGTTTTATTCACTCCCTCTGGGGCACCAGCCACTGTCAGCAGACAGGACACTGGCCTGACTTTAGGTCTGACCCTGTCTGGCCGCTCTGATGTTCTTACGATTTGGGCTGTTGAAGTGTCCCTGTCAATAACCTATCGAGTCATTGTCACAAGATATGGTTGTCGTGAACGTCACCTTCTTGCAAGCAGGTTTCTTCAAACAAGGCCTAGGCTTGCCATCTCAATGAGGTGTCACGGCAGGAACAGTTTGGCGCAGCTATAGCATTCCATTCCCGAGACAGTTTGGGGCCAGAACGTTGCGATGCGAGATTCTGACTTTCTGAACGAAGCTATTTGAAAATTCAGTGCCGCTCGAGAACGCGCGAGCCGACTTGTGAACTCTCAGAAGATGCCTCATGGACGCCGAGTACGCGCTGCAGTTGTTGGGCTGATACACCGTATACGTGCTCAGACGTCACAGAGAGGGCGGGTCCCTGCTTTGAGGGCAAAACACAGCTCAGCTTTAACGGGGACGCTGTAATCAGTGCATCCATGACACACCAAGAAGAAATAACCTAAGGGCATAGTCCGGTGGTGTCCAGTGGTTAATAGGGAGCAGGTTTGGAAGAAGCAAAATGAAGTTTTTCTTCATGCAGCACCCAATCAACCTGTGGAACTCCTTGCCAGAAGATGTTCTGAAGGCCAAGACTTTATCAGGGCTCAAAAAAGAGTTAGCGTCATGCATGGAGGATAGGTCCATCAATACTTGCTAGCCAGGATGGGTCGGAATCGTGTCCCTAGCTTGTCAGAGGCTGGGAATGGGCGACAGGGGAGGGATCATGTGATGGTTCCCTGTTGTGTTCCCTCCCTCTGGGGCACCTGGCATTACTGAGGGCAGACAGGACACTGGGCCAGATGGGCCTTTGGTCTGACCCAGTCTGGCCGCTCTTATGTTGTTCTGAGCTTGGCCTGTTGTAAACCGTGGGAGTGAAGAATGAGTCACCATGGCTCCCGGCGGGAATTTTCTCATCTTACCTCGCTGCCTGTTTCTTGCTCTTAAAAACGAGGGGCCGAGTGGAGACTCTTTATCTCCCTGTTCCGAGTGGCCGTGCTAGTGTTAAGGGGAGGTCGCTGCCTCTCTGCTAGGAATGGCCGGAAGGGCATTCCCCACGCACCCCAGCCCTGCGCAAAGCCACGGCATATGGGAGGTGGCCCAGACACACGTAGGGATGGCGGGACAAAATCCAGCATAGGGCAGCTACCTGCCCCACTCACTTTAGCTCTTTGGGTGGAATAGGGGCGCCGACCCTGTGTGGGGTCCATGGCCAAACGAGTCCCTGTTGTCTCTCCCTGGTCCACGCCCCGCACGGCAGCGCTGCAGTGGTTGGGGGGGGGGGGTGCAGACAGGGGGCCCGATCCTGTTCCCGGCTCCGCGTGGGCTGTGTCCCACTGCCTGGGATGAGGATTCTGCAGGGATGGGCAAAGGGGAACAGCCCCTGGCTCGCACACATCACAGGCTTGTGGCCATGGGAGTCTGCAAATTGGCTGTAGGCAGTCGCTTTGGGAGGCGGTAGATACTTTATTGGTAGATACTTACGAGGAGATCAGTGACAGGGTCCCATTTCCTGGGCACGCTCCTCGCAGGCTGGACCCCGCGTCCATACCAGCTGTCTGCGCCGGAAGAAATTAACGAGGCTGCGTAATATTTTAGGAGACTCTTTGAGAGCCGATGGTGACCCCATAAAGGTCACTCAACCCATTCAGGGAATAAATTCCGGTGTTAACGAAGCCCTCGCAGGGGGGTAGAAGCAAAGGGGGCCTCCCCCAGTAACATGGTGGCTGTGCAGATATGTGGGGAGGGGGTCTTGTCTGCAAAGTAGGCCTGCGATTAGGATTAGCCGCACCACGGAGGGGAGTTTCCCACCGGCTAGAGATGGGAATGGGACCATGGGGGGGATTAGAGTCCTGTGGATCTCAGGGGGCTGCCATCTGCGTGTTTGTTTCAGTGTCTGGACCAGACCCCTGCTAACCGGGTCATGCTCCTGGCTGTGTCTCCGGAACGCGCTGCTGACCTATTTACACCGAGCGGCTCCGTCGGAAGCCAGGGCGATGATGGATGGAAAAATGCCCCTGGCACCTTCCCATATCTCCCCTCCCCTGCCCTTCGCACCTGCGGGCCAGAGCCACACAGGAAATGGGACCAATCCCAGGGTGTTGGTAGCGGAACCATGCCAGGGGGGTTGCTGCCCGACTCCTAATTGCGCTTCTCTGTTGGAGTGGAGGGGGGATATCGGCCGAACCCGGCTTATCGGGAATGGCTTGTGGAGACCGAGGCCAGAGGAGACGATGATCTCACACAGGAGATACAGGAAACTCTTGACGTTCACGGTGGATGCGTTGTTGGCTCTGCCACAAATGGCGAAATTCGCGAATGCGGGAACTCGCCACGGGGGCCGGGATCCGCGGGGAACCCGCCACGGGGGCCGGGATCCGCGGGGAACTCGCTGCGGGGGCCAGGATCCGCGGGGAACTCGCCGCGGGGGCCAGGATCCGCGGGGAACTCACCGCGGGGGCCGGGATCCGCGGGGAACTCGCCACGGGGGCCGGGATCCGCGGGGAACTCGCCGCGGGGGCCAGGATCCACGGGGAACTCGCCACGGGGGCCGGGATCCGCGGGGAACTCGCCACGGGGGCAGGGATCCGCGGCGAACTCGCCACGGGGGCCGGGATCCGCGGGGAACTCGCCACGGGGCCGGGATCCACGGGGAACTCGCCACGGGGCCGGGATCCACTGGGCACTCGCCACGGGGCCGGGATCCGCGGGGAACTCGCCACGGGGCCGGGATCCGCGGGGAACTCGCCACGGGGGCCGGGATCCGCGGGGAACTCGCCACGGGGCCGGGATCCGCGGGGAACTCGCCATGGGGCCGGGATCCGCGGGGAACTCGCCACGGGGCCGGGATCCGCGGGGAACTCGCCACGGGGCCGGGATCCACGGGGAACTCGCCACGGGGCTGGGATCCGCGGGGAACTCTCCACGGGGCCGGGATCCGCGGGGAACTCGCCACGGGGGCCGGGATCCGCGGGGAACTCGCCACGGGGGCCGGGATCCGCGGGGAACTCGCCACGGGGGCCGGGATCCGCGGCGAACTCGCCACGGGGGCCGGGATCCGCGGGGAACTCGCCACGGGGCCAGGATCCGCGGGGAACTCGCCACGGGGCCGGGATCCACTGGGCACTCGCCACGGGGCCGGGATCCGCGGGGAACTCGCCACGGGGCTGGGATCCGCGGGGAACTCGCCACGGGGGCCGGGATCTGCGGGGAACTCGCCACGGGGCCGGGATCCGCGGGGAACTCGCCACGGGGCCGGGATCTGAGGGGAACTCGCCACGGGGCCAGGATCCACAGGGAACTCGCCACGGGGCCGGGATCCACTGGGAACTCGCCACGGGGCCGGGATCCACGGGGAACTCGCCACAGGGCCGGGATCCGCGGGGAACTCGCCACGGGGCCGGGATCCACTGGGAACTCGCCACGGGGCCGGGATCCGCGGGGAACTCGCCATGGGGCCGGGATCCGTGGGGAACTCGCCACGGGGCCGGGATCCACGGGGAACTCGCCACGGGGCCGGGATCCGCGGGGAACTCGCCACGGGGGCCGGGATCCGCGGGGAACTCGCCACGGGGGCCGGGATCCGCGGGGAACTCGCCGCGGGGGCCGGGATCCGCAGGGAACTCGCCACGGGGGCCGGGATCCACGGGGAACTCGTCGCGGGGCCGGGATCCGCGGGGAACTCACCAGGGCTCCCAGCTGTCGCGGGGAAGTCAGCGCAGTTCTGGGCAGCCGCCAGGGAGCCAAGGGCGGGGTGCCGTGGTGGGTTCCCTGCAGCTCCCGGCTCCTGCTGCCTCCCCCCAGGCCAGGTCTCCTGGTTTCCCCTCTGGGTGCTGGGCCAGGGTGCAGTAAAGGTGCTTGCTGGCCCAAGTGAGTCCACATGGTTTTATGGTCACCTGTGAGGGTGGAGGAGGGGCGGGCCTGGTTAAACAAAGCCCTTTGGCCCAGCTAGCCCCACCCCGCTTGGCCTGTAGCCAATGGCAGGCCTGGAGGGAGGATAAAAGGAAGGAGCCGGGCTCAGTTGGGGGCTGACCAGCAAGGAGACAGGAGCTCAGTTCTGCCGTCTACAGGATACAAGCCAAAGCCCGTCCACTTGGCCAGCCCCAGGCGCCGGTAACCCTCCACCCCTGGGACAAAGGGGGGGACCTGCTAGAACCCTAACTAAGGGGGGAATCTGCACGCCTGGGCCCACGCCCCAATCTCAAGGACACTCATGTACTGGGCTGGAGTTTCCAGGCCGGGGCACCAGCAGCGGGGTTCTGCACCCCTTTTCTGCTGGCTAATTCTGGGACCTAACCACTAGGCCACCCTGCGGCCAGGGGGACCTGGCCACATCACCACACCCATTTCTTCTTGTCAGTGCCCGCCTGTGGGATGCCCCTGGGTGCCCAACCACAGTGTACAGCCCCCCCCCCCACATCACACCCCTGTCCGTCTGTCTGTCTGGGGGGGGGGGTCTACACTGCACCGTTCTTTCAAGATGACTAGCATTATTTCGAAAGAACGCGAGCATCGACGCCGCCATTCCGAACTCATTTCGACCTACCGGACGGCTTATTCCGAAATCTATAAACCTCATGCTACGAGGAATAATGCCTATTCCGAAATAGCTATTTCGACATAAGGTGTGTGTAGACGCGCCACTGCTGCTATTTCGAAATAGCCCCTCACGAGGACCGTTCCTAGTTTTTCCTCCCCAGTGCCTTCTGGGGCTCTAAATCGAGATAGTATGTCTACATTCGGGGAGCCTGCCTCGGACTAATTTTGAGGCTTCCCTGCAGTGTAGACGTGCCTCTCGTAAGAGCTCTCCAAGGGCCAGTCCTGTCCGCCTGGGATCCCGATGCGCCACGGGACTGATTCTGTTCCTACAGGTGCTCTTGGAACTCCATTGGCTTGGGTCGAATCACGCCGGGTGTACGCCGGGGGAGATCAGTCTTCAAAACATGGGCTTTTCCGTGTTTGAATATCAAAGAGATGCAGATTTGGGACTATTTAGCTTAGCGCCATGGGCACTGGTATTTCCAGCGCCAGCGAAAGGTGCTGGACAGAGAGCCATGCAAAATAACCCCCGGGGTGGGGGCTATTGGCCCAATTCGCCTCCCTGCTGAGGCTGGGCGCCAATCGGTGGCTTTGGTGATGGGGCGAGATGGACCGAGCCCCCCCAGCCACCCCGGACACCGAGAAGCCAGCAGCTAAGAGCAGCTTTCTCCCCAGAGACGTCTTGTCCTGTTTCTCCTCTTCCAACCGTGTGGGCCTATGAACGTCGTAGCCCTCCCTGTAGCCATGGGAGTGGGAGCAGCCCCCTCGCACCAGCTGAAAGAGAACCCACCCTGGTTCTTGAGGGGCTGGCTGGCTTGCTACTGTTCTCCAAAGACGTGGCAAGTCCCTCGGGCAAAGTGCTTGGGGACAATGAGGCCAGGTGACATGGCGTGCCCCGTGGGTGGGAACGCCGAGGAATGAGGGTTCCTGCCAGCTCAAAGCCTTAGAGCTTTGTACAAGGGCTTTTAAGAGAATCATAGAGTCCCGGGGCGGGCAGAGACTCAGGAGCTGAGTCCAGCCCCCTGCCCAAAGCAGGACCAACCCAACTCCATCAGCCCAGCCAGGGTTTTGCCAAGCCAGGACTTAAACACCTCTAGGGGTGGAGATTCCACCCTCTCCCTAGGGAACCCAGCCCAGCGCTTCCCCACCCGCCTAGGGAAATAGCTTTTCTTAATATCCAACCTAGACCTCTCCCACCACAACTTGAGACCATTGCTCCTCGTTCTGCCACCACTGAGAACAGCCTCTCTCCAGCCTCTGTGGAACCCCCTGTGACGGCGCGTTGGGGTCCTCCGTCTCCTGCACCCCCGAAATGGCAGGAACAGACTCCACCAGCCGGTAGAACAGAGGTGGTTTATTGCTCCTCCAAGATACAGCACAGCACAGATGTCATCAGGTTACAGGGCAGGCCTAGGATGCCTCAGCCCCCCTTGATATGGGGGGGGTCTCGGCTTCTAAACCCCCCAGCCTGTTGCTGAGGCTGCTTCTTCCTCCATGCTCCCAGACAGACACTAACTAACTCTCTTCCAGCCCTGCCCCCAGCCAGGGCAGCCTTCACCTTCCTTTGTTCCTCTCCATGGGGGGTGGCTGGTCAGACAGGTTGAGACACCCTTTGCATAATGACTCATCCTGTTTTGCTGGGCCGTGGTACCAACTGCAGCCAGTGGGGGTTACCCCAGAGCCAGCAGCACAGAAACCAGCCAGGTACCCCCACTACGTCACACCCCCCTTCAGGGAGTTGCAGGCTGCTCTCAAATCCCCCCTCACTCTTCGCTTCTGCAGACTAAACCAGCCCAACTCCTGCAGCCTCTCCTCTTAGGTCATGTGCTCCAGCCCCCAAATCATTTTCGTTGCTCTTCGCTGGACTTTCTCCAGTGTGTCACATCCTTTCCGCAATGGGGGCCTGTGACGTAGTGGGGGTACCTGGCTGGTTTCTATGCTGCTGGCTCTGGGGTAACCCCACTGGCTGCCGTGGGTACCACGACCCAGCAAAACAGGATGAGTCACTATGCAAACCAGTGGCCAGACACCCCCCATGGAGAGGAACAAAGGAAGGTGGAGGCTGCCCTGGCTGGGGGGCAGGGCTGGAAGTGAGGGAGTTGGTTGCTGGCTGTCGGAGGGCATGGAGGGGAGCCTAGGAGAAGGGGCTGGAGTTTAGGGGCCCAGTCTCCCCCATCCCAAGGGGGCCTGAGGCATCCTAGCCCAGTTCCTGTGACCAGACTACATCGGTGCTGCGCTGAGCTGGAGGAGCAATAAACCACCCTCAATTCCACTGGCTGGTGCAGTCTGTTTGTGCCATTTCGGGGTGCAGGAGACGGGGAACCCCCAACGCGCCGTCACACTGGTGTCAGGAGCGGGATGCACTGCACCCCGTGGATGGAGCTTCCAGCGGCAAGCGACAAGGCGCAGTAGAAGCAAGAGCCCTGGAGCCAGGCGTGCTGGAGACAGAGCGAAGCGGTTCCTGGGAATCGTGGGGCGCTGCAGCACTAGACTGGTGAGTCTGCACCGAGGGGCCCAGCGGGCAGATGGCCTACGCCCGACTCTTGAAGGCAGAGCTGGTGGGGCTGTGCAGAGAGAGGGGCTTGCCTGTGCAGAAAGCAACCAAGGCCCAGCTGATTGCCCAGCTGGAAGATAATGACCAGCCACAGGGCCAGGATCTTGTCCCCAGGGGAAGCAGCCAGACCCCCCCTGAGAGTGTGTCAGGCTCAGAGAGGGGGAGGAGCGCTGGAACCCACCGGAGAGATGAGACAGCGTCTCCCGGGAGGCCTGCAAGCCGTAGCCCATCTAGGGCAGGGGCCAGCCCAGCGGAGCTGCGGCGCCTGGAGATCCAGCTGCGGATCAGGGAATTGGAAGTAGAGGACCGAGAGAAGGACCGCCAGGATCGAGAGAGGCAGCGGCAGCATGAGCTGGCCATGGCAGAGCGGAGAACCGGCGGGGCACCGGCTGCGCCAAGTGCGGAGGGGCCCCAGGGTCCCAGGACTGCCAGATGCTTGGAGAGGCCCGTGGTGGCCCAATTGAAGGACATGGGTGACATAGACGGGTTCCTCAGTGCCTTTGAGAGGGCCTGTGGACTGCAACGGGTCCCCCCAGCTGACTGGCTGCAGGAGCTCATCCCCGCACTGAACCAGGAGGCGGCCGGAGTGCTCAGTCAGCTGGAGGACCTACAGCCAGGGGATTACAACCGAGTCAAGGAGGCCCTGCTGCACAAGTTCGGGCTGACCCCCGAGATGTACAGGAAGAAGTTCCGGGGGGTACAGAAAGGGCCACGGGAGACCTATGTGGACCTGGCCTCCCGCCTGGCGCAATACTGCCGCAAGTGGGTGTCTGGAGTCGGAGCCCAGACCGCAGAGGAGCTGCTCAAGCTGGTCATGATGGAGCAGTTCTATGAAGCGTGCCCACCCAAACTGAGGCTGTGGCTCAAGGACCGGAGACCAGAGAACCCCCAGGAGGCCGGGAGACTGGCGGATGAGTTCACGGAGAGCCGGTCCGGGTGTGAACGGGAGTCCCGGAGAGAGAGGGAACCGCGCAGAGACCGGATCTTGGATGAGCGACGGAGGGAGTCAACTACGGGGCGAGACCAAGGAACAGGTCGTCTGCACCCCAGAGAACCAGCCAGGGCCTGGACAGAGACAGCCCAAAGCCTAACTTGCCATCGCTGTGGGCAAAAAGGCCACAAGAGGGCTCAGTGCACCAGGTCCCAGGACCGGGGACTTTCCAGGGTTAACTGGCTGGGGCGGGAGGAAGGGCAGGCTGCCCCAGAGGCAGGGGCTGGCAGGCAAACCTCAGCTCAGAGAGAGGGGAAGGATGCTCAGTGCACCTCCCCTGGGAGGTCTGATTCTCAGGAGGCGGATTTCTCCGTGTACCGGGTGGGGGCAGGACGGCCCCTGCGGAGCGAGTGCCTCATACCCCTGGAGGTGGATGGTAGGAAGGTGACGGGCTTCTGGGACACGGGGGCGGAGGTGACTCTGGCCCGATCCGACATAGTGGCCCCGGAGCGGATACTACCCCACGCGCAGCTGACCCTGAAGGGCATAGATGGGTCCCCGTTTAAGGTGCCTGTAGCCCGGGTGCATCTGAAATGGGGGGCGAAGGAAGGCCTCAAGGAAGTGGGGGTGCACCCGCACTTGCCCACCGAGGTGCTGATGGGGAATGACCTAGAGGAGTGGCCCCATGAATCCCAGCGGGCTCTAGTCACTACCTGGAGCCAGAGCCAGCGGGGGGCTGACAACGTGGGTCCAGGGAAGGACTCCTGGCAGCATCCTCAGGGTCCCATCCCAGTGGACACGGGGTCCAGCCAGGCTGGGACTCCGGACCTAGGCAGAGGTGGGGGACAGGTCCCGATCCCTGCCTCAGCAGCTGAATTCCAGGCTGAGGTGCAGGCAGACCCCTCCTTGCAGAGGCTGAGGGACCAGGCTGGCCTCCGTACAGCTCAGCCCCGGGGGAGAGGTGGCCAGGAGAGATTCCTGCGGGAGCGTGGGCTCCTGTTCCGTGAGTGGCTCCCCCCCAGGAAGGCGAGGGCATGGAGGGTAGAGCGGCAGCTGGTCGTCCCCCGAAAGTATCGCCTCAAGCTGCTGTATTTGGCCCACGATTCCCCCGTTGGGGGCCACCGGGGGATCCGGAGCACCCGGCTGAAGCTGCTCCAGCACTTCTATTGGCCGGGAATCTTTACAGCCGTACAGCGGTACTGCCGGTCCTGTGACTCCTGCCAGAGGGGCGGGAAGGCCCAAGACAGGAGGAAAGCGGCTTGGGGGTCTCTACCCCAGATAGACCCTCTGGGCTTGCTGAGAGAGTTATGGGAGGGGAAGTCCTCCCTGGATGGAGCATCGGGGGTGGAAGCCGCCCTGGCTGTCCAGAGAAGGCTCGCTGGGCTCATGGCCCCGGCCCGAGAGACCCTGGCCAGAGATCAAGGCCAGCGGAAGGGTGGGTGTGACCCCCGAGGACAGGCCTGTGCCAGTCGCCCTGGAGCGGGGCGGCGAGTGGACGGAGGAAACCAACTCATGTGGGGCCTTGCCATGGCCGGCCTGAGTCAAGGGGAGCACCCATGTCCCCGGGGCGGGTTCCCACGCAGAGGACCCGAACTTCCCTAGGTCACGAGCGGAGTGACCCTGCTCAGTTCGCTCTCGGAGGGGGGAGAACTGTGACGTAGTGGGGGTACCTGGCTGGTTTCTATGCTGCTGGCTCTGGGGTAACCCCACTGGCTGCCGTGGGTACCACGACCCAGCAAAACAGGATGAGTCACTATGCAAACCAGTGGCCAGACACCCCCCATGGAGAGGAACAAAGGAAGGTGGAATGCTGCCTTGGCTGGGGGGCAGGGCTGGAAGTGAGGGAGTTGGTTGCTGGCTGTCGGAGGGCATGGAGGGGAGCCTAGGAGAAGGGGCTGGAGTTTAGGGGCCCAGTCTCCCCCATCCCAAGGGGGCCTGAGGCATCCTAGCCCAGTTCCTGTGACCAGACTACATCGGTGCTGCGCTGAGCTGGAGGAGCAATAAACCACCCTCAATTCCACTGGCTGGTGCAGTCTGTTTGTGCCATTTCGGGGTGCAGGAGACGGGGAACCCTCAACGCGCCGTCACAGGGCCCCAGACATGGCCTCTCCAGTGCTGAATAAAGAGGAATAATCACTTCTCTGGATCTGCTGGCAATGCTTCTCCTAATGCTCCCCAATATGCCATTAGCCTTCTTGGCTACAAGGGCGCCCTGTTGACTCATATCCAGCGTCTCATCCACTGTAACCCCCAGGTCCTTTCCTGCTGAGCTACTGCCTAGCCAGTCGGTCCCCAGCCTGTAACAATGCTTGGGATTCTTCCGTCCCAAGTGCAGGACTCTGACTTGTCCTTGTCCTTTTCAGCCGTGGGGAGCCCTGGGACTTGTCGATCCAAATGTAGGGCTGGTGGGCATTTTCCTCTTTGTCTGCTCCTGCCAGGAAAATAGCAGGAAGCTGTTAGCACCGCTAGAAATGAAAGTCTCAAGGGTACATCTACACTACAGAGGAAGATCAAAGCTACCACTGTCAATCTTCCAGGGTGTGAATTAATGGGTCTAGTGAAAACAGCTAATTCAAGCTGAGAGGGGCGCCCCGGTCGACGCCGGTAGCCCTGCTTTCACGAGAGCGTTCTCCCTTCGACTTCCTGCCAGGCGGCTAGTGCCGAAAGCCGAGTGAAGCTACTTTGACTTCAGCGGCACAGTTAACGGCGCTGAGGCTGCATAGCTGAATTCGACAGTGTAGACATACTCCCGGCTAAGCCCTGGGTCCACGGCAGCTTTTTACTGCTCCATGAAGGAACATCCCTGGGGGTATGTCTACACTACCATCCTGGTTCGAACTAGGGTGGTAGTGTAGACATACCCTGGGAGATTAAACCGGGCATAGAACGTGCCGGTCCAGGAACCGGGAGGAAGGTAGAATTCAAACCATCCAGTGCTTTTTCCTGTTCAAAACGTTTTTGAAGGTTCTCCGCTGTGTCTATGGAGGGATTTCTTTGTGCCGTCGTTATTTCCCCTGCGTTTTCTAAAATTAACGCACCCCACTTTCCTGCCTTGTTTCCATGGTTGGCAGCAGCCAAGTATTTAATTTAGGAGCAGGCCGGAGTAGCCCTTACTCACAAGTAGCCTCCGGGAGGGGGAACCGCTCGCACTAGGCAGAGCTCCCAGGATGGGCTTGAGCCTTCCTGACCGTGGCGTTGCTTTTCCGTGGGGCCAGATTTGGTATCGCTCTGCGGCGTGGGCTCAGGTCCCACCTGGAGTGTTCTCGAAACCGTTTTCTTGCCTTTGATCTTGCCAAAGGACACAGACTGGGCTGAGCCGGAGGGCTGCCTAAGGCACCGTTCCATGGCGTGCTGGCCTGCCCGGCCCCGGCACACGGCCCCTTTGCGAGTGCAGGTTCTCTGCCCTGGCAGCCCCCTTTCCCCAGAGCCGCTCTTGACCCCTCGACGTGCTGAAGAGCCTAGAAACACCTCGGATTGGGAGCAGACGGAAGCCAGGAGACCCGCTGCGCCTCGTGGCAGCTCCTACCCAGCTGCGCCCAGCTTGGCTGCTCTGCTGTGCTAACCAACGGTGACAACGTCAGCTGGCGGCGGCCTGAAATAGTCCTGCAGGCAGATGTGAGAGCCAAGGCAGCCGCGGGGAAACAATGGGTGGGAAAACCAGGATGGGCGGGGTGGGGAACAATCCACTTCTTTCCACAGGACGGGGATATGGGCTGAGGCACCAGCCTTCGCTCGACCTCTGCTCCGGTCATGGCAGGCCAGGAGAGTCCAAGGGCCCTGGGGAGGGAGCAGAACGGCTTGCTTCCCGTGGGCAAGAGGCCAAGTTTGCCAGCTGATTGTTCCAGGACAGCTGATGGACACTGCAACGGGACAGGAGTGATGTCCTCTATAATCTAGGGACTTGTGCGGCCACCCAGGAGAGATGCCGCCCTGCTGATTAGCAGAGCACTCCCAGCTGGCGGCCTGTGTGTCTACGGGTGGTGCACATCTGCCCATGCCGCAGTGCATGGAACAAAATTTATTCTGCTCATGGATGGAAAATTGGTGACTCGATGAATAGGGCTGTTGCCCCTGGAGCAGTGCCATGGGGTGATCCTAGGGGACACTCAGCTGCCGGAGGCCCTCCCTTAGCAGTAAGGCGCAAAACCAAGCTGGGATGACTGGCGGGTATGTCACTTTTCATAGAAATCAGAGCATTACGCCTGAAGTGCCGGCCAAATTCTAGCTGCCGTGATTACTTTCCACCTCCCCAAATTCCCCTGCAACTCCAACAGGAGCACCAGGGAGAGGTTATGCTCTTCCACGCCTAGCTCTCTGCGGCGTACAAAGTGCTGCCATGTGCTGTGTCCTGCTCCCCCCCAGCCATGGCTGCATTTCCACTTGTTTGCAGGGATCCTGGCATCATGGGAGAAGGAAATCTCCGGGGGATTCCCGGGGAGGCTCCCTTGTTGGATCACGGTGATTTGGTTCCCGACAACGGGCTTGTTTTCGTGTCCAAGAGGACAGCGCTCCACTGAACCTGGCCTTGCCGGGTGCCTGCCTGGCTGGACAGCAGACCTGCTCCATGCGCATGGGTCATGGAGTGGGGGGAGGGGGAGACACTGGGTCCTGCACCCGCATCTGCAGCCACATGTGAGCGTCAGCCGGCAGGAAGAGCGGAAGGTTTATTGGTTCACAGGGAGGCAGCGTAGAACAGACTTGTCAGCACAGGAACCAGGAGCAGCCAGGACCATACATCTGCAGGATAGGGGGGCCCAGAGCCCGGGCCCCCATCTCTGCGCCCCAAGCCAGCTGGACTCCCTGCATCCTCAGCCAGCCGAGACGAACTCACACACTCAGCAACCGGCCCCAGCCTGCAGGCAGCCCCGCCCCCTCCTTTGTCCAGCGTTCCGGGCAAAAGGTGTTACCTGGTTGTACCCCGTCCCCCGGCTCAGGTTCCAAGAGAGCCTGGGGCACCCTGGGCCAGCCTCCCCTTAGTGAGAGTCACACTCCAAATGCCCATCCCCAGCCAAGCACCGGTGCACTGCCCAGGGAAACTGAGGCACGCCCCCAGCATTACGACACAGCAGCCCCGGGCCGTCGCGCTCACACGCCCCGTGTCGTCCCAGCGTGGCGCGGGAAAAGCCGTTAGCGTTTCTTTTCCCACTTGGAAGCCGGGAATGACGATTCCCAAAGAGGCCGGATGCGCATGCTCCTTATGGAAGGTTCCGTCTGCCGCTGCCATGGAAACAGACGGGTATCCTGCCTTCCCCGAGTCGATCCGCCCACCAGCTTCCCACGCCCAGTCCACACGGGCCCTGCCCCTTCCCCACACACATCTGGCCCCCGGGCGCAGGCAGACCCTGGCGAGAGGATGTTTTCTGCCCTCTCGCTGTGCCAGAGTTGGTCTGTGCTGCTGCAAAATCCACCTGTGGGGCTCAAAGGGGCGGTGGGGGCTGATGCTTTACAGAGCGGAGCCAGGTCTGACTGTCAGGGTGGTGCCTGCCCACCCCGTCCATCCGCACACCCACAAGTTTGGGCGTCTGGCTCCTGGGCTCAGTCCAGAGCTCGCAGTGGGGACTGGATCTGCCCACGTGTGCTAGAAACCAGCCACGCCGACGGCCCTGCATTGCCAACCTCTCACGGTGCTTTCCCGCCGGGAGGGGACAAGGCCTTAGCTGCCCTCCGGCCCCATCGCGTACGGGAGGCCTCCCCAAAGCCGTCAGCAGGGGGGCGAATTTCAGCCCGGCCGATCGGTGAGCGATCTGCCCATTCCCGCGGCAGGTTTCTGGGCTCCCATCAGGCCCACGTGACAAGGCACCCAGGGCTTGCCAAAGGAGCAGAGAAACAAGCATGGCCGATTCGGGACGCAGCTGATGCTTTCGTGAAGGCGGCACGTGGGCAGTCTGGCTGTACCCAACAGGGCAAGCTCCCCATGGCTGCGTGATGGAGACGCCGGGATGTGCCGGGACATCGTGGCCCTACAGCCAGGCTCAAGCAGGGACCCTCGGGACCACCAAAGCCGTGAGAGATGGGGCGCACCCTGCCTGGAAAACCCCATCGGGATGAGGCCGGAGATGCTGCAAGCAATGGCCCCTGCAAAACCTCGTCCTCCACTATCCACCTGGGTCATGATGGAGGCTGGACGGTGGAGTCCACCTTCCCGCAGCCAAAGCAAGAGGGGACGTGGGGAGCCCCAAATCCGAGTCCCCCTGCCATTGCCACCGTGATAGGCAGGAAGGAGAATTCGGAGGGACTGTACGGAAATGGGACAGCCAAAGCGAGGGCTCAGTAGCCTCCCCAGGAATTGAAATGGGGGGTTCGAGTGTACAGTGGGGGTGTCCGGGCCGATGAGAGTGAGACCGTGAGGGTGAAGGTGGGCTGCATGGCACCATCGTTCACAAAACTGGGGGGGTGTTGGGGAAATTCAGGGGGGTGTACACCCGCATGGGGGGGTGTAGGGAAATCCCTGCACCAGCCGCCCGCACAGCCCCCTCCAGGAGTGCGGGTCAACGAATGGAAGGGAGGGAGCATCGCCGCAAAGAGCCCTCGCTCTGACGTCACACCGCAGACGCTGATTGCTCCCTTCGGCTTGGTTCGTCTGCAGGGCTGTGCCTAGACCGCACCTCTAGCGACAGAGGGACGGAGATTAGGCCCGTCGAAATTGCTAATGAAGCAGGGATTTAAATCTCTCGCGCTTCATTCATATAAACTTGGCCGTGGCTTTTTTTCAAAACAGCTTTTTTGAAAGAAAAAAAAAACCCAAAAAACTGTGGCAGTCTAGAGGCGGATCTGTATGCGGGAGGAGCAATAAACCACCTCTATTCTACTGGCTGGCGGAGTCTGTTCGTGCCATTTCGGGGGTGCAGGAGGCGGGGGACCCCCAACGCATCGTCACATCGGGATACAGCCGAACCTCTGTCACCTGAACCCCCGTTCCGCAGAACTCCCGGCTGCCCGGCTACAAGCCTGGCTACATCCCGGCCTTGTCCTGGGCTGCATCTCTCTCTGCCCCCAGCCTGCTTTGGGGCAGGCAGCCAGCAGGAGGGGCCAGCCGGAAGCCTTGAATGTCTGTGCCTACAGGTCCGGGGGCTGTAGACTGTAATGCTTGCTGGGCCGGCTTCTCTTATCCAGCTGAGACCACTGGACAGAGGGGCGGGGCGGTTTCTCCTGCGTCCTGGAATGGCACCTTAGGGGGTCTAAGCATTGGTCTGTTCTCGAACCAGCGTGGTGGCGGGAGGGACGGCTGGGCTAACGACCCAGAAAAGTGATTTGCGACCTTTGTTTAGCTTTCCTGCCGCACCGTGCCCTCAGCTTTGGGGCACCCATGTGCCAGCCCCCCGTCTCTGCCTCCCGGCTGCCACAGCTGGAAACGCAGCCCCTCTCGGGCAAGGTGGCGGCGGAAGTCCTAGAAGGCACCCTGCCTGGGAACGCGCGGAGAAAGCACGGGCGCTAGGGGATGGGTGGGATAGTTTATAGGGCACTACGTCCTGCCCCTGAAATCTCAGCTCACAAGTGGGGGGGAAGGTTTGAGACCACGTGTGACTCTGCCCCCTTGTCCCGCCGGGGTGGGGAGCGTGGGGCTGGCGATTTGACGGACGGGACAATTGCCTGTTCGTTGTCCCTCGTCCTTTCCTTTCTCCTCTGCCAGAACCGGGCGGAGGTAGGACTCCGAGCTATCAGTGGCCCTGCCTTGATGGGAATAAAATATGCACCGAAAGACGAGAAAATGGAGAAAATAAAAGAGATAAAAATGGGACGATCAAGCCAGGAACTTCTCCTCCTCTGATTAAAAAGAGAGCGGCGGGGGGGAGCGAGGGGGGGAAGATGAGCAGCCCTCGAAGAGGCAGCTGCTCCAGAAGCAGGCGCCTGATAAAGGGTCTGCGGCAGCCTGCTTGGGAGAGATAAAGCGAAGTCCCTGCATTTACTGTCCTCAATCCAAGTCTTACCATCAATATTAATACAGCCTGACAAACTGGCATTTAAGATAGAATAAATATAGACTGGCGCTGCTATTACCTAGACCTTATTAATCTGCTCGCAGGCATCTAAATGCCGTTACAAATATGGAGTTTACCACTCAGCGCGTCAATAGCTTTACAATCCATCACGCTTTCCTGCCGCGTCCCCCCCCCGGCTATTGTCTGTGAGCCCCCGGCGACCTGCGTGTCTTTAAAGCAAGCGGGGGAGGCGGGGGGGGGGGCTGATGGGAGAGGCGGCGGGACAGGCGGGGGCATTGTTTCAGAAGCGCAGCGTATGAAAATGGCAGCGGCGCAGCGGCCAGAGAAGGCACTTGGGAAGCTGAGTGCCGGCGGGAGATCCGCGGGAATCCCCCACGGCCGCAGTTCTTCGGGTCTTCCCCCTTGGCCGCCTCACAGGGCAGCCTGCAAAGGGAAAATCCCCCAGAGAGCGGGCCCCGGGGTCATGCTACTGTGCACGGGCGGCGGGTAATGTAGGCACGGGAAGGCGTTATCTTCCCCAAACCCGCCTACACTGCCCGGCGTTGCAGGAGGGCTGGGGATGCCAAGCCCTGCTCCCTGGGACTGGGCGGGGCTTGGCGGGGGGGGAGGGATTGTTGAAGGGGAATGGTCTCGGGGGAAGGGGTGTGGCTTCAGGAGGGAGGGGAGGGGCTTGGGCTTGCCTTCCCCAGCTGGGCCTTTACCTGCTGCCCATGATAGTGTGGGTGTTTGTAGTTAACAAGGTCCCTAAGTATTTGGCTTGCCTGGCTCCAGGGAGCAGCCCGCTAGCAGCTTCCAGATGGATGTACCATCGCTGGATGGAGGTGCCGGCGCCGTGTCTCCAAACGGTGCCACTTCCCTGGATGGACAACCCAGCTATCCCCTAGGCATTGGGCTCAGGCAGGGGCAGGGAAGCCCTTTGTCTGTCCGGGCCAAGCCATGCTCTTAAACAGTGCATGAGCGTGAAGGCAAGAACATAAGAACATAAGAACGGCCGTACTGGGTCAGACCAAAGGTCCATCTAGCCCGGTAGCCTGTCTGCTGACAGTGGCCAGCACCAGGTGCCCCAGAAAGGGTGGACTGAAGACAACGATCAAGCGATTTATCTCCTGCCATCCCTCTCCAGCCTCTGACAAACAGAGGCCAAGGACACCATTTTATCCCCTGGCTAATAGCCTTTCATGGACCTAACCTCCATGAAATTATCTAGCTTCTCTTTAAACTCTGTTATAGTCCTAGCCTTCACAGCCTCCTCCGGCAAGAGCAACAGGCAAAAAATGTTCAGTCAGTAGCTATGCTAATTAATGAGGCTCCAGAGACAATAGATCTCTAAGTGCCAGAGACACACCTGGGGAATGTCTTGATATCTGCAAGCCAGCCAGGATAATGGTTGCCGACTTGGGACACAGGGATAGGCCACTGACCAGGTGACCTGCTGCAGAAGATGCCAGGAGAGGTATATAAATGCCATGTGGCACTCTCCATCTTGCCTTCAGTTTTGCTCCTGATCTCAGAGGCAGACTTGCAGGGAACCACGAGCCAGAAAGAACAGTGGACCCATCCTGACAGCGGATGTACACCAGAGACTTTTAAGATAGCAGTTTATAACTTCTCTGCTAAGGGCCTGTATCGAGAACCGGGTGATTCGATGCATGTAATGTATTCTCCTTAACAACCTCACTCTCACGCTTTTCTTTCTTTTAGTAAGAAACCTTTAGATGTTAGATTCTAAAGGACTGACCCAGCGTGATCCTGTGGGTAAGATCCAGAGTGTAAATTGACCTGGGAACTGTGGCTGGTTTCTTGGGACCGGAGAACCCGTTTGGGGTAGGTGAGATTGGATCCTATGACCCCTCACCGGTGTGTTAGGCCCGGGGCTGATTGGGGCACAGGGAGAGCTGGGGTGTCTGAGGGGTTTTGCTCGTGAGGCTTCTGGCTGGCCAGGTAGGCAGCTGAAGCGCTCGGTACGACTGGTTTGTGGGCTATTTGGGAAGGTCTCCAGTCTGGGGCTGTAAGGAGCCCCGAATTTGAGCAATTCACCCTGAGCGGACGCCCTCAGCTGTGCCCAGACCCGGCCCAGAGGGAGGAGGGAGCGAGGACAGAGCACGAATCCACAGACTTGTGGTGTGCCAAAAGGGCTGGGAATGAAGAGTAGGAAGTGCGAGGCTCCGGTGCCCCAGCGCACGAGAGGTGTGTGAGGGGGCAGCCGGAGGGGCACGGGCCCCGGGTGGCATCACAGTGGGCTGCAGGCCGCAGATAGCCCCACGTTGCCCAAGAGTGGAGATCCCACGTTTGCTGCCCACACCTCTGGGTGTCCGTGGCACTGGACTGTCTCCCTGAGGACAGAACGACCCGGGGTGGGGGGAGAGGGTAGGTCAGGCTTTTGCAAAGGTCTAGAGGAAGCTGGGAAAATAGACCCCAGCAACGCCCTGTTTCTGCCAAGCTCATGAGCAGACTGGCCGCACTAGCCGCAAACCTATGTTACAAAGGGAAGACCATGAGATCCTTAATTCTGCTTCCAGCCCATTGTCCCCGGCTGTCATGCCCTCTGGGGAGCCTACCTGTGTGGCGGTCTTCTGCCGAACCCTCTAGGTCCAGCCTTATCCGGAGTAACGCCGGTGCACCCCCTGGAGGACTGTTTCAAATAAGGACATCCCTTTGTCACAGCCGGTACCGCACGCCCTTGGGAATGGGCGAAGCCTCATTAGATTTTCAGGCAGCCTCTCTGGAGTCGCCCTTTCCCGTGCAAACTAGACAGCTTCCCAACAGACGCAAGCCAGGCGCATCCGCCGGGTCCTCTCCCTACTCCACGTGCGTCTTCTCGACCCTCGACTCCACTCACCATTGGCAGGAGCCCGGACGAGTCTCTCGGCAGCTGCCGAGGCTCAACTTTCAAAACGGTTGCGAGCAGCTCAAGAGCAATTTGCCCTTTCGTCTCCTCGCCTCATTCCCAAAGGAAATAATAGACTAAAAATAACCCAGGCAGCGCCGGCTCTGAACCAGAACTAGACAGGGCAGTCTGGATCTGAGACGTGGGGACAAACCCCCTCTCCAAAATGTAAATGGTTTCTGTCCAAGGGTCTGATCGGACCCTTTCTCTGTTAATCATGAAGATAAACCTATGAAGGGAGGCTGAAAGAACTGGGTTTGTTTAGCTTAAAAAAGAGAAGATTGAGGGAGGACATGATAGCAGTTTTCAGGTATCTAAAAGGGTGTCATAAGGAGGAGGGAGAAAACTTGTTCATCTTGGCCTCTGAGGATAGAAGAAGAAGCAATGGGCTTAAACTGCAGCAAGGGAGGTTTAGGTTGGACATTAGGAAAAAGTTCCTAACTGTCAGGGTGGGTAAGCCCTGGAATAAATTGCCTAGGGAGGCTGTGGAATCCCCATCTCCGGAGATATTGAAGAGTAGGTTAGATAAATGTCTACCAGGGATGGTCTAGACAGTATTTGGTCCTTCCATGAGGACAGGGGACTGGACTCGATGACCGCTCGAGGTCCCTTCCAATCCTAGTATTCTATGATTCTATGATCCTTTGGGGTCATGTAGCACAGCCCAAGTTGCAAGTCTCATGTGAAACAGGCCACTAGCAGCACGGAGACATGTTGATGGCGGATCCTTAGTGCGTTCCCGTGCACTTCCTGGAGAGAATAAGTGACCGTGTGGAAGAGAAGACCGGGAGGTATCTGATGACCCTCTCTGCCGCTAAGTTCATTAGCATTCCCGTCGAGTTAGGACAAGAGACTTTCCCAGAACATCTAAGCTCGCCCGCTACATGTCACGTTACAGTATCTGTAAGGACCCGCTCAGCTCCTCTCTTTTGGCTTCTGCTGGTTTGATGTTGCCCCCAGCGTGTGCCGCCTACACTGTCCATATGTGTGGCCGCGTGCCTCGCGTAGCTCCCCACTCTGGGAAGTCATTAGGAGGGGATGCTAGGCCGTTAGCGGCACCATTGTTGGAAAGGCTGCTACACGGAGCTTGCTTCTGCCCATTTAGGGATCCACCAGCTGTCCAGGCCAGAATCGCTGGACCAGCCAACTGTGCAAGGCTGTGCAGGAACTCGGCAGCCACAGCACTGAGATACGACGGGCGGTGAGTGCTGTAAGCCACAGAGCTCATTCATCAGCCTGGGCCCCAAGGAACACTCTCCAGCCAAGGAATTCCACGCCCAGCAGTTCCCCATGGAATTCTTCCGCAGTCCTGTCCCTTCCTCATTGCTTCCTACAGGACTGCATGGCATGGACCATCTGCCCAGGGACGAGCTGAGTCCTGTCCACCGTCTTTCCTTTGCAGGAACCCTGCCAGATCAACAGCCCAGGGGCGTTTCTCGTCTCCTTGGCCTCCCGTTGATCGGAGCGCTTCTCTGTGGGCGGGGCCTGATTGTCCATGAAGAACTGAGCAAAGACCAGGCACTCTTGGGTAATGTCTTCCAGGCGTTGCTCCGGCCCACGTCCCAGCTGATTACCCCCAAGGTAATCGTTTCGAGTGGCTGTAATTCCCGGTAACAGAGCTGTGTATCGGAGAGTTTCTTTCCAGGGCTTCTTTAATTGCCGGTTACATTTTGGATTAGCAGCTCGAGCAGAAAGATATCCCTGAAGGACCGGCTCTTCACCAAGGCCTAAAGGCATCAAGGTGGGGAGCTGGTTGGCAGACAAATGAGTTGGGATTTCTTTCGATGTGCAGCTTGTTTGTTGCTCGTTCTGTGGCTTTGTTTGGTTTTGTTAGGGGTTGGCTACCCTGATCCATGAGCATGTTCCAACAGGCAAATGATAACTCTTGGGTGGAAGACGACAGCCGGAAAAGACAATCTCAAAGCCCGACAGCAAGAACACAAGGAGGCAGCCGGACCAGCAGAGAGGGCAGATTTCATCAGCTGGGGCAGCGAGTTGAGATGCTTGGCACAGAAAGCAATGAAGAGGGTAGAGAAAAGTTAAAGCATCCTGCAATAGAATTGGTAGTTAGGCCACGCTGCTGTACCCAGCATATCAATCGCGCAATCCGGCGATTCACCTTCAGAAAGCCAGGGCTGGTTTTGGTTTCTATTAAGATTAGACAACAGAAAGAGCGCTTGTGTCTCAGAGACACATGCACAGCCAACTCCTGGAGCGGCAGGAGATAATACCAAGGTCTAGGAATCCCGAAAGGGACAGCCACGCAATCGAGAAGTGGGCATCGACGTTGAATAGAAACACCCGGCAAAATTGAAGCGTCGGGCTGGATTCTGCTCTCCCTGACACTGCCTTAAGCCTGGAGAGACTCTGTTGATTCGAGCGTTGCTTCTGCAGCTTTACCTCCGGTGACTGACACCAGACGCTGCCCCCTTATTTCTAGAGCTCGGCTGCTTGGAAGGGTGTATGGAGGACGTTCGCTCAGGGCGTGCAGAGGGGAACCAGCCAATCGCGTGGATTCAGGAAGGTGGCAGGTGCTAGGAGGGCTTTCCTGGTTGGGGCCCAAATAACCCAAACGATGAGACTTTTCCTGCGGGAGATTCACTAGGAAGAGAGCCGAGGTCTCCCCCAATACAAAACACGTCAGTGTCACGCATTCTGCCTCGAGTTCTCCTGGGCAAGCGCGTGTCCTTTCCAGAGCGCTTGATTCTGCCCCCCAAAATCGCCAGTCTTCCCACAGCCTCCCCAGCGGCAGGGCCAGCCTTCGTGCAATTCGCCCGATTGCGCCCTGAAGCCGGAAGTGTGCCGGGCGCGCTGTGGGAGGGGGCTTCAGCCTCGGAGGAGAGGGGCCCCTGGTGAAACTTTTGTGTGCATGGTTGGTTTTTTTTTGCTCAACCAAAATTGCTGTCTGTGGCCGGGCCCCGTTGAAATTGTTCGAATTGGGCCCTGCACTTCCTAAAGCCGGCCCTGCCCAGCGGTTTCGTTTGGGCGCCGACGTTTAGAATTCAATGCGAAGCGGAGACTAAACAGCGGCTGTGTTCCCTCGCCCGCAGGCTGCTCTGTGGAAGTGATGCCAGATGAAGCCCTTTAAAGCAGGGTGGTGGGGTTTTGGGGGGACTGGGCTGCCCCGGAGTCCCGGAGGACCCTTTTACCGCATTGGTTTTGCCATGAGTTGATCTCTTGCGGTGTGTTTATTTAATGAGTTTATAAATCTCCTGGCTTCTCTTTTCCATCCTTGGCCTAACTAGCAGCAGTAGTGTGCTTTGGCACCCGGATTTTCATCCCAGGCCGCAGCGGGAGGTAGCGCCCCACAGCATCTACCCCTGGGACGGGGCGTGGCTACGGGTGAGCGTGAGTGAGTCAAGGCCCCCCACTTTGTGTCCACATCCACCCCCCACCAGCCTACCCCCCGCTGTGGCCAGGGAGCGGGAACGGGGCTTACCCCCCATTCGCCCTTTCCCCACCTCCATTCTTGCCCACCCACCCAATGTCGGGGGCATGAGCAGCTAGTATCCTAGGCAGGGGGAGGAGTTGCCTTCCCAAGCCGCCAGCCTGGCCCCGCCCACACTCCGCCCCCATTACAGCTGCTGTAGGAGTACTGCGGGCGGAGGGTTGCTGCTCTCAGCACCTGCCCTCCTCGTGCACTGGGCTGGGGAGGTCGGGGCTGGGGGTGGGAAGCAAGCCCCCAGCCCTGCCTTCACCGACCGCCCATGGTGGGGGGCCCTTCTGGCTTTGCCACTGCTCTGGGATTGTCTTAAAAGCACCATCCAAGCCTTGCTTGGCCACTCACTCATCAGTCTCATCTCCACAGCCCCCTTGCCCAGAAGGACCCCCAGTTCCCCAGTTGTGCCCGCTGGGATGAGCTGTGGGTACCTCCCCTTGCCTGGCTCTCCAGCACGCCACCGCGCCTGGGTCCCTCCCTCCAGCTGTTTCCTCTGCCTAGCTAGCCCCTTGAATGGCCCCCCATTCATGGCTCTCTCCCATCCCGGCTCCACGCCGCAAAAGACGTACAGTCCTTGCGGGACGCGGAATTCGTTATTGATGAGCCGGGAGGGGGGGATCCTCTGGCTCACTCCCCCTCCCCTACTTAGCACTCCCCGAGGGGGTCCCTGGGAGAAGGTGGAAGCACCCGGGGACGTGCTGTGCAAAGCAGGCCCTCCCACTCGTGGGGCTGGGCCTCCTTTGTTGTGCCTGGGACAACCGGGATCCTTCCCCGCTTGTGATCCGCCTGCCCGTGCTCCTGTAGCCTCCAGGGGCAGGGAAGAGTCCTGCCCCCGCCCCTGGGGGCACTCACAGGGATGGGGGGCCCAGCAGGGTTCTGCAGCTCGCCCAGGACTCTGCATGGATGGGATCCACACCGCTGGCCCTGCTGTGCGAGGAGAAGTTAGGTCCTGGAACAGCCCTGCGTCCCAGGGCAGAGCAGCGGAGCAGCTGGTCCTACTTCCCACCCTGGTGCCAACTCTGGCCACACCCTTACACAAGCGACACCATCACAGGAGCTAACCACAACAGCCAGGGGCTCCTACAGCCTCGACTGTGACCTCTGCCAGCACGGACCAGCCAGGCCCCTCTGCCATGTGTGTTGGCCAAACCGGGCAGTCTCTGCGACAAAGGGACCAAGTCACACACCGGAGATGGTAACACACCGAAACCTGTCAGGGAACTTTTTAACCCGCCTGAACACTCGGTCATGGATTTAAACGTAGCCATCCTTCTGCAGAGGAATTTCACCCCCCAAGTCCAGAGAGAGTCTGCAGAACTGGAATTTGTCTACAGATCTGACACTGTTACCCTGGGCTTGAACAAAGACATTAAGTGGTTAACACACTACAGAGCCGTTTCCCCTGTGTGACAGGGCACACACTCCCCGCACTGGGCAGGAGGAGGTTAATCCAGCTCTGAGGGCTGAGAAAGCCACACCCCCTTTGCCCTACTGGGCATGCTCAAACGGCACAGCTATAAAAGGGAGCAGCTCAGCTCAGTTGGGGCTGGTGGCTGGAGGGAGTGGATGTGCATCACCAGCTCCAGGCAAGCTGTAGTGACCACCCAGATGCCAAGGGGCTACCGCAGGCTGGAGGCCAGATGTTCCCAGAGACCTCATGGGTTCCAGAGGCAAACAGGAGCAGACAGATCCCAGCCGAAGGAGGGGAGATGGAGATTCATGATGGAGCTGAGGTGGCTGTAGCAGGAAGCGGCCCAGGGAAGGCGATGGCTACCTGGTGAGTGAACTGAAGCCGGGAAGTCTGCGTGTTTCAGGCGGAGCTTTTCCCTGCTGACTCAGTGGCTAGAGAAAGCCATTAACAGGGCGCTGGGCTGGATACCCCTGCGGGGGGATGTAAACTCTTCCCCTATCTCCTGTCCCTTGAGAGGGGATTGCACTACCCTACGAGTACTGTACTGTTGGGCTGCACTGCCCTGGGAGTGGGGGGCAGGTTGTGGACTGTGACCATTGGGCCTTGCTGCCCCATGGGGAGGGGTGAGTTCTTGACTCTGATCCTTGAACTGTGCTGCCCTGTGAATGGGGGTGAGTTGCGGACTGTGACCATTGGGCCGCACTGGCCTGCGAGTGGGGGAGGATGGCAGACTCTGGCCACGGGGCTGCTCTGCCTTGTGGACTGGGTGGGTGGGGTGTTTCTGCCTTTGGTGTGTGGGCCAATCGGTTGTGGAGCAGTGGATGCAGACTGGGGGGTGGGGGGCAAAGAATTCACAGGAGCGCCGAAAGTGAGACGGGTGCCCTTGTCCCGCACTGGGCGGGGTCTTCTCCCCGTCCGCGTCACACCCTGCCTTTAACATCCGCATTTTCCCAAAAACTACAAATGAGACCCATCTAGCCCACTGAATTAGCCTCACTATCACCGGTCCTACAATTGACAGGCCCTCCTTTTGCTGTTACATATCTCTTGGCTTCTGCTATTTCCACTCCAGTTCATCTGAGGAAGTGGGTTTTACCCTCCAAAGCGCATGGTTCTATACACTTTTCTGGTTAGCCCCTAAGGTGCCGCAGGACCACTCGGTTTTAAAGTTACGGACTCTCACAGTTCCCCTCTGAGACTTTTTAATAAAGGCACCGTTTGGTAGCCCCACACCAGTGCGGGAAGGTTTGTGCCCGCAGCCTTGGGGCCAAATGCAGCAGCAGGGAGCCCGGCTACCCCAGTGCGGTTTGCAGTTACTTGTCCAAACGCAATGCCCAGAGTTTTACAGGAGCAGAACTGGATGCTGGGTTGAGGCCAGCGAAAAGTTGGCACGAAAGATTCTGATCTGATGTAGGTCTAATCCGCAGCCTGGCTCGCTCTCCCCACCTGGCCGGGGTCTGGTGTGCACTGCTGTGTGTGCCGGCACACCTGGAGGGGCGGGGCTGCACTCCGTTGCCACGGAGAGCGAGACTGTTTCCATCAGCTGGGTTGCCAGGGAGATTGAGAAGCTGTTCGGGGTTTGCTCTCTGCCCACTGGGCACCTGGGCAGAATGCGCTGGTGGACTTCCTGGGAACGTCCCACCATCAACAGCTGCGCCCCGAGGGAGACTTCATCTAGGCAAAGCTTACTGAAGGCAACCGGCGCCCAGAGCCGGAACCAGCATGATAACATGCAGGGTTTGAATGTAGTTTGAATATATAGACTGTGAGCGGGCCCTATACATACCTATATAGACTGGGTGGCACAAATAAATGCCGTTTTTTTTAAAGGCAAGGGTAAAACGACATGAGCACGCTCAAAAGGGTCCAAACGGTCGTTAGCCCACTGGGCACGGCGCACGAGCACAGCTCTGGATTTCACACCGCAGCGCCCACAGTGCGGACTTTCTTGCGGCGCTTGGGTTAAAATGGCCGTAGGTCTTTGGAACTTCGTTGTACAAGTCGTCAGGAACATGTCACTGCTGCAAAACACCCGTCTGGACAGGTCTTTTGGAGATCGTTTGGACTTTGAACCTCAGAATCCTAGTGTGACGTAGCGGGGGGCTGTCTGCTCTGTGACCCGGGGTCCCCCTGCGCCGTGATGGGAGAGTCTCTCTGACTCTCCCAAATGTGGATTAACCCAGACACCCAGGCTCAGACTAAGTGAAGTGTTGGAACATAAGCTTTCCTGGGCAAAGGAGGGCAGAGACCAACACCTGGCTGGGGGCAGGGCTGGAAGTGAGGGAGTTAGGTTTCTGGCTGGGATCATGGAGGAAGCAGCCTGGGCAACGGGCTGGGATTTAGGGGCCCAGGCTCCCCCATCTCAAGGGGGCTGAGGCATCCTAGGCCTGGCCCTGTAACCAGATTCCATCTGTGCTGTGCTGTATCCTGGAGAAGCAATAAACTCCCTCTGTTCTACTGGCTGGTGGAGTCTGTCCGTGCCATTACGGGGGTGCAGGAGTCGGGGGAACCCCAACGCGTCGTCACACCTAGCCCACTAGAATGGGCAGGGACCTGGAGAGTTCTCGAGTCCAGTCTGCCTCGTGGACTGGGTGGGTGGGGTGTTGCTGCCTTTGGTGCGTGGTGCTTAGACCAAGCACCATCATTTTAGATCAGCCGTTCCCAACCTTTTCCAGATGGGGCCCATTTTGACAATTCAGAAAGACTTGGTGACCCAAGGCAATTCAAAACTGGGGGGAAGAGGAGGGGCGGAGACACTTGGCGACCCAGATTTGGGTCCCGACCCACAGGGACGACCCACCTGCTCTAGATCGTCCCTGACGGCTGTCTAGCCAGCTCTTCAATATCTCCACAACCCTGCTAGGCAATTTATTGCAGTCTTTAACCACCCGGACAGGGAGAAGTTTTTTCTAATGTCCAATCTAAACCTCTCTTGCTGCAGTTTAAGCCCATTGCTTCATGTCCTGTCCTCCGAGGCCAAGAAGAGCAATTTTTCTCCCTCCTCCTTGTCACACCCTTTTAGGTACTTGTCGTTTTAACATTATTGTTTTAATACATAATAGAATCCATGGTGTAAATCTCCAGTATATGACACTGGCGAGTGGAGCGGAGCCAATAAAGCGCGGGGCCGTATGCAGGGGAATGGACTTCACACGCCTCACAATACCCGGTCAGGGCCTGTTCCCCCAAGAGAGCAAAGGGGCAGCTGGTGACTCCCTGTTGTGATAGCTGAGCCTGAACCTTGCCCTTCCTCGTGAGCTCAGCCGTGAAAAGTGAGTGGGTGCCTGGCCACGGTCCCGGTCACCCGGAACAACCCGCGTGGGTGGGGAAAAGGCCGGAGGGGAGACAGAGGGACAATCCGAAGCAAAGGGCCGAGGGCTAGAACTCCGGGACCACGTAACGCTTGTGCCTGGGAAACTAGAGTAACTAATGAACCCAGCCTAGGACAAAATAACGAGGCCGGGATAGTCTGCGCCCCACCCCTCCCGCCTGCTGCCTTCAGAGTCCTGGAAGGGGAACAATTGACGACTGGAGGGAGCGTCTCTCGTGGCTGCCAGATCCCAGGCCTTCATCACCGGAGTCCTGACTGGCCGGAAAGAGGCCAGCGGGTGACATCCCCACATCGGCTGGCTGCAGCTGACACCCCAACACCACTCGGGCTCTGAGACTTTGTCCCACCCCCGCCTCCTTGTCCCGGGGCCTTGACTTTCCCCGCATCTTTCCTCTTGCCTGTCTGTCTCATCCTACCTCTGTCTGGGAGGAGCCTGGCTGTGCTGGTCTGGTCTGTCCGAGAGCCTCCTGGGGCTACCCCCCTCCCTGGGTTACTAAGCACCTCCCCACATCAGCCTGATCCTACTGCAGGGGCAAAGCTCTTCCCTGCCCAGGGCCTGGTCCCTGGTCCCCCAGACCTCTCCCAGGGGCCGGGGTGTGGGTGGGAGGGTGGAAGCCAGCCCTGCGGCCGGGGACCAAGCCGGCGAGCCAGTGCCCCTGGCCTGGATCTCGGGGGACTGGCCCAGGAAGGCTCGAGAGATGCAATGAAAAGTAAACGAATTCAGTCCCATGAAGAGCCCACCCCGGAGGCAGGGGAGGAGCCGGCTTTGCCGAGTGGAGGAGCTGGGGAAGCGCGGCCCACGCTTGGCTGCTGTCCCAGTTGAGGGAATTGCTCGGGGTTGGGCCGGCGCCTGGCTGGGCATCCCTAAAGCGGGGTCAGGGGGCAGCGCTGGCCTGTGGGGGGCTCTCGTGGCGGCAGGGGCAAGTGCCGCTTATCCACCAGGCCCTGGGCTCGCCCTGGCTGTCACCGGGCTCCTCACCCGTCCGCTCGGTGAGCCCAGCACCCACGGGATCCCAGCGCTAGAAGGAACCGCGAGCGGTCGTCTGGTCCCGTCCCCTGCCCTCGGGGCCGGGCTCCGTGTAAGCCGGACAGTCGTGGGCAGATGTCTCACCTGCTCTGCAACCCTCTAAGAACGGGGACTCCACACCCTCCCCGTCCTCGGCTTGGGGTTCGGGGAGGGGAAACTGAGGCAGGCGGAAGCCAATTGACATGCCAGTGGCAGAACCCAGGTGTCCCAAGTCCTGGTCTATGCCCTGGCACCAAACTGTTCTCCCGCCTCAGTGACGCCCGCTGGGCTGGGTGCTCGTCTCCCCGAGGAACGTGACTCTGGGCCCCGGCATCCATGCTCCCTGCTGCACCGGGTCCCCAGGACGGTCACTGCCAGGTCTGTGTGAAATCCACCTCCCAGAGCAGGGGCCTGCTCCGTGTTGTTCCCCCAGGGCTGTGGGGCCCAGGCGGCTGCGAGGGAACTGTGGGGAGGAGGGCCCTGTTGCCTTCACAGGACCAGAGGGTGGAAGGTGGCTGTATCTTGCTGTGCCCCACATCACGGGCAGAGGGTGGTGTGCCGGGTCACTGGCGCAGGGCGGGGAGGGGCTCCAGGTGGAGACAGACCCGAGCGGCAGAGGCTGGGAAGGGACAGAACGCTGAGCGAAGGGGGAAGGGTGTCCGGGAAGGGGATGTGAGCCGCGGGGAAGGCTCCTGGAGGCTTAGCTACGCTCTGGCAGGTAAGGGGGCCCCGCAGGGGCTGCCTGTGCTCAGAGGTTGGGGGGGAGTTTTGTAGCCACCGCTGGCCAGGCCTGGACTGGGTTTGAAACCGGAACTTCAGGAGGACACCCAAGTGGAGCCTGGTGTGCACCACAGGCCCCTGGAGCAGGGGAGGAAATGACAGGGGAGGGGTTTCCCCAATCTCTTCCCCCCTCCCCCCCGATAGAAGTGGCTGCCAGTCTGTGCCAAGGCAGGCTGGCAGGTGCCCAGGGCTGGCATTGTGGGGGGGTCCTGGTGGGGGATGCTGGATTTGGGCCAGCCAGGAACAGGGCGGGATGGAGGTGCGTTGGCCCAGTGGCATGATGGGGGAGGAACCCTGCATGGCATCTCCTGCCCCTGCCTGTTGTCCGGTTCCCAGGCCTGGGGGGGCGCTGGACTAGACGCAGCAGGAGGCCCTGGCAGGGTCCGTGGGGACGTGCCTGACCGGTGGGCTCTTGTGCAAGCCGAGCAGGCCGCCGGGCGTGGGCAGTGGAGGCACCCAGAGAGGCGCCGTCACCTCGGGGGGCTCCGGAGAGGGGGCGGCGGCAGCAGATGGCGCGGGCGAGAGCGCGTGATGGACGGGGCGAGCGAGCGCGGCTAAGCTGGGGATCTGCCCGAGCTGTGCTCGTTATAAGTGTATTATTCAGCAGCAGCTTCTGTCGCCCGCCATCTGTTCCTCCCGCTGGCGCCAGGCAGGCAGCATCGGCGTAGCAGGGCTAACGCCGCCCGGCTCCGGCTGCCGCCCGGGGCTCTCCAGCCGCGGGGCACTCGGCCGGGAGCCAGAGCAGGTGCGGGACAGGGGCACGGACAGACCTTTCTCCCCTCCTTCCCGGGCCCGCTCGTAGCCTGCCCTCTGCCCTCCTGCTCTGCGCTCTCGGCAGTAGGGCTGGTTTCTCAGCACCCTGCTTCTCAGGCAGGCCTGACAACTTCGGGTTAGCCCTCTGGAAAGGGAGCCCAGCCAGCCCTCTGGCAGGGGTGGGGCAGGCAAGTGATCACAAGCGCTCACGTTCACTGCAAGTGCTGCTCGGGTAGCTTCACGCCCGCGCTGGAGGAGGCCTGGGGGTGCAAAAGGAAAGAAGGCTTGGCCGGAACAACGGGACCCTCCCCAGAGCAGAGACCGTCCCACAGCCCCAGTGCCGCGGTGGAAGAGGCGCATGCTGCGGCTTTGATGGGTTGGGTTTAAAACATCTCTCCTCACAGGAGAGCCGTTTTAAACCCGAGAGCCTGGGACTTCTCAGTGTAGAAAAGAGGAGCCTATGGGGGGACGGGACAGAGGTCTATAAAATCATGAGTGGTGGGGAGAAAGTGAATATAGAAAAGTTCTTTACTTGTTCCCATGACATAAGAACTAGGGGCTACCACACGAAATAAATAGACAGCAGGTTTAAAACAAACAAAGAAGGTGGGTTTTTTTCACGTGGAGCGCTGTCAACCTGTGGAACTCCTTGCCAGAGGATGTTGAGAAGACCAGGATTTAACAGGGTTCAAAAAAGAGCTAGATACATTCATGGAGGATAGGTCCATCAATACTTATTAGTCAGGATGGGTAGAAATGGTATCCCTGGCCTCTGTTTGTCAGAGGCTGGGGTAGGGTAACGGGAGGGATCACTGGATGATTCCCTGTTCTGTTCACTCCCTCTGGGGCACCTGGCATTGGCCACTGTGGGCATCAGGATGAACCATTGGTCTGACCCAGTCTGGCTGTTGTGATGTTCTTAGAACTTAAATTGCAGCAAGGCAGGTTTAGGTTTGACATTAGGAAAAGCTTCCTGTCAGGGTGGTGAGACACTGGAATAGATGGGAGAACCCCCAGCACTGGAGGGTTTTAAGGGCAGGTTAGACAAACACCTGCTAGGGATGGTCTCGTTATCACCCCGTCCTGCCTTGGACAAGGTGGCCGGGTGAGGCGGCCTCCCGTCCTTCAGGTGGGTGGCCGGGCCAGTGGTAGCCGTGTGAAACGGAGGAGTTGGCCAAGGCAAAGGGAGCCCCGGTGCATGGCGAGAACGGGGCCGGTTGGTGCGGCGGCAGCGCGCCGGGCAGGGAATCGGACGCAGCCTTGGGAACAGCTGTGCGGAGAGGAGCGCGAACGGTCCCATCAGGACGCGTTCTGCTTTGTCGGGGAGATGAACGGAGGAAACTCGGGGCAGGGGAGGGTAGGAGGCCAAGACTGTTGGCCCAGGGCGCTCGGGTGCCAAGTGGTGTCTGTCCCCTGGGCTCTTAGCTCCAGGCCTGGTTCTATTGTGTTGGGGGGGGCCTGCCCCCATTCGAGACAGGGACAGTTTTCCTGTCCAGCCTCTCTTCCTTCCACAGTGCAGCCTGCATCAGCCCCCCACAGCCCCCGCCCCCCTCCCTTCCCGGGGTGCTACCAGAGCACAGATCGCACTGTTCAAACCAGAGTCAGTCGCTGGCTGCTGCCAAGCATCCTCCCTTGCTCCTCCCTCTCCCTCCTGGCATTGCTGCCGATTCAAACAGCGCCCCCCCCCCCTTAGCCGCAGGGCCAGCTCTGCAGCACTCCCAGGTCCCGCCAGCTCTTCCACTGCGTCAGGGTGCGAACCCCATTCTCCTGCCCCGGCACCTTTGGGAGCTGCTGCTGAGGCCAAGCTGTTCTGGTGGGGCACGCTGGAATCCGCACCCAGCTGGCTGACGATGGACCGAGCGGGCTCATCCGTCAGCACCTTCCCCGTGTGCCCTGGCCCTACCCCTGGAGATGGTGGATGTTTTCAGAGACCTCTCCACAGTGACTCCAAGTGTCTCTCTCGAGGGGTTGGAGCTAAATGAGTCCCCATCATTTTGCACCTGTAGTTGGGATGTTTTCCCAGGTGCGTGACTCTACCTGGATCAACGTTACATTTCATTTGCCGTTTGGTTGCCCAGTCACCTAATTTTGTGAGATCCTTTGGAAGCTCTTCACTTGGGTCTCAACTAGCCTGAGCGGTTTAGCATCGTCTGCAAATGTTGCCACCTCCCCGGTTCCCCCCTTTCTCCAGATCACTTACAATTAGGTTGAGCAGGATTGGTCCCACAACGGACCCCTTGGGCGCTCGCTCCAACCTGAGAACTGACCATTGCTTCCTACCCTTTGTTTCCTCTCCCTTAACCCCCATCAGTCCCCCGAGCCCACGACTCTTCTCTCTGCAGAGCAAGGGGGAGAACTGAGGGCCCTGTTCCTCTCCCCGATGAACGTCTGTGTGCTCCAGGCCACCGGGATCCTTGGTGCTCCGTGGCTCAGATGCCACCTGGCCGTTCTCTGGAGACGCTGCAAATCCGTTCTCCGGTGGGATTCCAGGGTTGGCCTAGCACGAACAGCACAGGAAAGAGCCACCTGCAGAGAGCCACGCTGGGCAGCCCTCGGGGGACAGGACACCTCATTTATGAATTACCAGCTGCTTCGGGAGATGAATTATTCATCTTGGCAAATGCACCTCACACCCACTCTCCCTCCGCCCACTCTGTTTGCAGGAAGGCCACGGGGGCTGCTTTCTCTCCTGCCCTAGCTCTGGACTCCGGCAGATCCCCTCAAGCACGCAGCCACGGGACTCTATGCTAGGAGATGTGCTGGTTTCCGCCTCTGCTTCAGCCCTCTCTGCACTTCTCCTGGGCAGGCAGGGAGGTATGAAGGACTGGCAGTACTGTGGGGGCAAATGATCTTGCTAGGCACTGAGGGGGAGTCTTGGCTGGTTTCTCCTGCTCTGCCACATCCTTTAGGGTCCCAGTAGCTCCTTAGAATCCAGGAGGCCAGGGGGATGGGCACAGGCGCTAGGAGCTGTGTCCAGGAGGTCCCACGTGCCACGGCAGTTGCTCTGTCTGTGCGGTTCCATCTCCTCGCTCATGTCACCTTCCCGGCAGCCACTCCACCTCCGGCATCCCCAGCCGTTTCCATGTCTTGCAACAGCTGGTTTGCGTGGTCATGGGGGGCAGCAGCTGGGCGGGCTCGGACTGGAGAGGGGTCAACTCAAGGGGCACTCGCGTTGGGACGGGGAGCCTGGGGGAAGTGTCGCGTCTCTAGCCAGCTCGTGTGCTAACCTCACGCCTGGCCCGCAGATTTTCCCCTCTCCTGCGACATGATGACAGTGCCGTGCCATGGCAGCCTGTGAGGAGGGCAGTGGTCCCTCCAATCTTTTCCATCCGTGTGCAGAATAAATTTTGTTATGTGCACTGAGGCCTGGGCAAATGTACACCACCAGTAGAAACACAACCTAGCAGTGGGTGCCCGCTGATCAGCTGAGCGGAATTGCAATCTCTCCTGAGTGGCCACATGAGTGCCCAGCTTCCAGGGAACACTGGGGGGTGCTGGCCATGGGGGGGGGGGGGCGCTGGCCCTGGGGCAGCTGGAGTGAGCTGAGCAAAATGCTGGCATAATTAGACATTGCGCTGCCCAGAGAACCCCTTTGGGCGCAGGCTGTGGCCAGAGCTGGGGTCTAGGGACTGGGCTGCTCCACGGGGCCCTGGCGTGGTGCAGGCGACCAGTGGGGTGGATTAAGCAGATGGGTTAACAAGGCTCTCTGGCCCCACACCCAGGGCAGGGGCAGGTGCTGGTGCTGGGCCTGCAAGAAGACACCCAGCAGGGGCCAAGGCTTATGCTGTGGGCCCCCAGACTTGCCTTGGCCACCTCGCCCAGCCCTGGAGCTCAGGGGATGAAAATCGCCAGGGCCTGACGGCGGCTCCTCGCTCCCTCCACCTCCCGGCGCACGGAGCAGCTGGAGCAGAGCTAGGCCAAGGGTTTGCTTGCAGAAGTGGCTGGGAGTTCGGGGGGGTATACACCCTGCCCCAAGGGGTCTAGGGCTGCCAGCCCCTGACTCCTCATGTCCACATCACGTCTGTGCTGCGCTGTATCCCGGAGAAGCAATAACCCCTTTGTTCTACTGGCTGGGGGAGTCTCATCTTGCTGCAGATGGAGGGCAGGATGGGGGGGTCCCCGATATTCTGCCACACTGTGCACACCCCGAATGTACACGCAAACACCACTGCCTGTACCGCCACACGCCTGCGCACGCCCCGAATGTACACGCAAACACCACCGCCTGTATCTCCACACGCCTGCGCACGCCCCGAATGTACACGCAAACACCACTGCCTGTACCTCCACATGCCTGCGCACGCCCCGAATGTACACGCAAACACCACCGCCTGTACCGCCACAGGCCTGCGCACGCCCCGAATGTACACGCAAACACCACCGCCTGTACCGCCACACGCCTGCACACGCCCCGAATGTACACGCAAACACCACCGCCTGTACCTCCACACGCCTGCGCACGCCCCGAATGTACACGCAAACACCACCGCCTGTACCTCCACACGCCTGCGCACGCCCTGAATGTACACGCAAACACCACCGCCTGCTCTTCCACTCACATGTCTACATGTTCACTCCTGTGCGTGCACCACTCGATCCTGGCAGGCCCTGTCTTTTCTTTCACCTAAGGGCTCCATTTCCAATGTCCCCTCAGCCTAGAGGCCTGCTAGCACAGCCCCGGGAGACATGCCCATTATACCCCCATGGCAGAGCCGCGCTGGAGGGTGAGTCCCTAACATGGCAGCTGCGGCTGCTCCGCGGGAGAAGACGGGGTTTGGCTGGTGTGCAGGGGGCCAGCCCCTGAGCCTGGCAGGCAGTGGGCCATGTATCAGCAGCCCCAGGCTACAGCAGGCACAGCGCTGTTACCAGGTGACTTGACCAGCGCCACACAGCGAGTCAGTGGCAGAGTCAGGCATTCTAACGTCTGGGCCGGTCTCTAACCCTTGGGCATGCTGCCACGGAGGAGCCAGCGAGCTAGCCTCTGGAGTCACGGCCTAGCTGGGGTGAGCAGCCGGGACAGGCTGCTGCCTTGTGGCCCTGTGCACACTCGCTCGGAGGCTGGAGGCGGGCCCGGGCACCAAGAAGGCTGGGTCCTGGCGTGCTGAGAGCGAAGTGACCTGCCAGAGCCACAGCTCTCTGGCCCTTGCCACTGGGGACTTGCTTGCCAAAACCTCCCCAACCTCCAGCAATAGCTGGCGGAGCTTAATGAACCCCCCCCCCCCCCCCCCCCCCGCAGTTCCACCTGGCGAGGAATTAACAACAATAACAAAGCGGCAAACAGGCGGCGGAGGTGTGAGCGGTGGCGAGCGCGCGGGCGGCTGGGCCGCAGCTATTTCTAACCAGCAGCAGGCAGGGAGCAGGGGCTGCCGGTCCCTCACCCCCAGAGCCGCTTGCTCCCTCCTGCTCCCCCAGAGTGCCAGGCCGAGCCCCCAGGAGCGGGGCCCTTTCCTGGCCGGCCAGGGGGGCAGGCGGCAGGGCTGTCTCCAGCGGCCGAGGCCGGTTCGGTGGTCTCAGCCTAGTCCCTAGTGGAGGGTTGGCCAAATGACAGGATCACCTCTGCTCAGCGCAGCCGGCGCCCAGGGCCGCAGGCCAGGCAGGTGCCTGAGCAGAGCTGTGAGGGAGCCCAGGGCTGAGGTACTGGGCCGGGCGGCAGGCCGAGCCCCTGACGGGAGAGCCCCGGGTAGGATATTGGGGCTGTGGGGAGGCTGGAGGTCAGGGCTGAGAGGCACCAAAAAAGCTGGGGGAGCCCTGGGGAGATTAGCAAAGGTGGGGCTGTGACTTGGGGTGAGGGGCATCGATGGGGCTGTGTGAGGGGAGGGGGCCAGTGTTGGCATTGGGGGGCACTGGCAGAGCTGTGGGCTGGGGGGAACTGGGGATCAACACTGGGGGGGCGCTGGCAGAGCTATGGGCTGAGTGGCTGGGGGTCGGCACTGGGGGGCGCTGGCAGAGCTATGGGCTGGGGGTCGGCACTGAGGGTGCTGGCTGAGCTGTGGGCTGGGTGGCTGGGGGTCAGCACTGAGGGCGCTGGCTGAGCTGTGGGCTGGGTGGCTGGGGGTCAGCACTGAGGGTGCTGGCAGAGCTATAGGCTGGGTGGCTGGGGGTCAGCACTGGGGGCGCTGGCTGAGCTGTGGGCTGGGTGGCTGGGGGTCGGCACTGAGGGCGCTGGCTGAGCTGTGGGCTGGGTGGCTGGGGGTCAGCACTGAGGGCGCTGGCTGAGCTGTGGGCTGGGTGGCTGGGGGTCAGCACTGAGGGTGCTGGCAGAGCTATAGGCTGGGTGGCTGGGGGTCAGCACTGAGGGCGCTGGCTGAGCTGTGGGCTGGGTGGCTGGGGGTCGGCACTGAGGGCGCTGGCAGAGCTGTGGGCAGGACTGTTAGGGGGGCTGTGGGTCAGGAGTGGGGGGTGCTGGTGGAGCAGTGACAGGGGCCTGCTTTCATCTCCCTGCACTGTCTCATTCAAACCCAGCCCATCAGTTCCTGGCTCTGGTGAGCGCCAGACCCACCCCCAATTCACTCCACAATCAGAAGGCCGGAGCAGGCCCCATGTGCAGCTGGGGGCCTGCCCCAGAGCCACTGGGAGGACACGGCCGAGTCTCGACCCAGTTCTGGGGATAGGGCTGGTTACGTGGTGAGACTGGAGGGGGGGGGCCTGGCTGGCACTGAGACTAGGCAGGGATTGGTGCTCAGGGGCCATGTGCAGCGTTGGGCCGGGCATGAGGCTTAAATTCAGCTGGTAGCCAAACATGGGCCTCAGGAGCCCCTCGGTGCAGGTGGCCCGCGAGGCCTGTTTGCCTCTGGCATGTGTGACCCAGAGCGCGAGGCCTGGCCTGGGGCGGTGACAGGGAGTCGGGGGAGGGGTGTCTGTCACCCCAATCTTGGCTGCGGGATCGTGGCATCCTAGTCCGAGGAAGCCTGGGCCCTGATCCAGCAAATCCCGACGAGAGCTGGAGGCCTCGGTCATTGCTGGCTTGTGCACCACTGTCTGTCGGCCCCTGCTTAGTACACTCAATGGAGGGCAGGGCCGTCCTTTGACTCTGTGTCTGCACGGCCCCTCGCACGGCCCCTCGCACGGCAGAGTCCCAGAACATAGTGCACAGAGATACCAACTGCAGCCCACCGGCGCGGGTGGGGGGGCAGGCTGGGCTGACACACATCTTTCCCTTTAAGCAGGTTTATTTGCAAAATTCAACCCTCCACAATAATAAATAACTGAAACCTCCAGCGCAGCCAGGTGGTGCCAACCCATGTGCCCTCTAATCTTTTCCATCGTGGTGTGGAATAAAATTATTGTATGTGCACTGCAGCATGCGCGACTGTGCACCACCCAGAGGCACACAGACCCTAGCTGTGGGTGCTCTGCTAATCAGCTGGGTGGTGCTGGCATTTCTCCTGCAGTCTGCACAAGCCCTAGCTTACAGGGAACACTGGGGAGGAAATTTCAAGGAGAGAGTCAGTCCAGACGGACATATGGGGCTCCTCAGAACACAGGCCAGGAGAAGATCCGGATGCCTGGGGATGAGTTTCTCTCCTTGCAACAAAGGATTTCTTTCCCCTTTCAACACCCTCCCCCCCCCACACACACACTCCCCCTGTGTGAACCCCCTCTCTGCCTCCCCCTTTGCTGGGCTGTAAACTGATTTCCTCCCCCCCCCCTTGCTGGGCTGTAAACTGATTTCCTGCCCCCCCTTGCTGGGCTGTAAACTGATTTCCTGCCCCCCCTTGCTGGGCTGTAAACTGATTTCCTTCTCCCCCCCGCCGGCAGGCAGCAGAAGTGGAAGCCCAGGCGCTCCTCTTGGTGATAATTATTGAAAAGTTCAGAGCCGAGCGAGGCAGCGCGAGGGGCGGGGGAGGCCATTAAAATGCATGTGCACAGCTTGGCTTTGCAGCAGATGTTGGCATAATTAGAGAGGAAAAAATTATGAAATTAATTTGTGGTTCAATGTAAATTTCAGCGATGGGGGAAACGCGCCGCGCCGCTCGCCTCGTGCGCACGGAGAGGGGCGCACACACACACACACACACACACACACACACACGCACACCCGCCCGCACACACGCCAGCTGCCGGGGAATGGTAATTGTCAGGAGGTATCCAGGGGGAGAGACTGGCATGAACAGCAAGGAAATGGGATGTATAATTCATCACCTTAAAGGGACAGGCCTGTGTATTTGGGGGCGTCTCGTTCCTTCTCTTGGTGGGCAGGCAGGGCCTGGCGCTGCAGGTCGGGTTCAGAGCCGAGGGGCGCTGGGGGGCCGGGAGACAAGGGGGAATGACGCGCTCAGAGGGTGCCTTCCTGCGCCACGAGCGGCGTCCGTGGGAGCGTCACGGTGCCAGCGAGCTCTTTAAATCGAGGGGCAGAACTCAGCTTTGTGCGCCCAGCCAGCCCCGACGGCAGACCCGGTCCAGCGCCCCCGGGGTGAGGGGGGGGGTCCTACTACTGGCTCCTGTGAGGGTCGGATCAGGTCGGAAGAGGCCAAAGGCTTTTCCCAGAATGCCGCGGGCTCAGTGGGGCCAGGACTCTGGAGGGGGCCACCCGGGCATGTCACCGCTACCTTCTGGAGGGACCGTGGCTCGGAGCCTGCTCTCCAGGTGGCTGTGCCAGCCGCCCTCTCCAGACCCGCTGGGCACCGGCTAGGCCAGCCCTCTTGTCTCCAGTCTCGCCCGGCCCCTCCCAGAGCCATGGGTCCCAGGGGGTGGACTTTTCGCTGTGGCGCCTGGCAAGAACTCAGGACGTTACAGCTCCGGGGACCAATCACGGACGCCCCCGGGCCTGCCTTGAAAGGACGGTGGGTTTCACAGCCCAGAGCCTCTGCCGGGGGGAGGGGGCCTGGAGGAAGCAGTGGAAAATGAGGGGGAACCCGGGGGTGTTTCAGAGTCAGCGGCCACGGGAGCCACTGGGAGCCCTGCGCGCAGAGAGCCGGGGAGTCGCTGTCCAGCGCGCTGGTGCTGAAAGGAGGACACCCAGGCGGCGTGCCTGGCGCTGGCAGATCTGGGCAGCAGCTTGGCCCCAGCGCTGCCTAGCATTGCGCCCGCTCCCAAAGAGGAAGGAGCATCTGGCTGCGAGGCTCTCCCGGAGGCTGCGGGACGTGGATTTTTTGTCTATCTCCTAGAACTAGAAGGGACCTTGAAAGGTCACCGAGTCCAGTCCCCTGCCTCCGCAGCAGGACCAAGTACCATCCCTGACAAATTTTTGCCCCAAATCCCTAAATGGCCTCCACAAGGATTGAACTCACAACCTTGGCCAATGCTCAAACCACTGAGCCATCCCTCCCCCCGGCGAGGGGGTGATGGGCGCCATGGAGACTATCCTCAGAGAAGCCCTCAAGCCCCGTCTTGCTCACTCAAGCACCTTACAGTTCCCGCAAAACTTCACACACAATGGTCACTTTCCAGCTGGCACCATTCCATCCGGCCTGCTCCAGACCCCTTCCGGCAGACTCAGTGGAGCTGAGTTAATTGTGGTCACTTTTCAGCCCAGAGCTGGCTGCATTTGGGTTTTGGCAAGAGACGAGATTTCTGTATAAATCGGTCCCCCCGTCACCCGCTAACCAGGGTCTGTTGTTCTAATGACAAGGAAAGTCTCAGTGGCAGCCAGAGGCCTTAGTAACCGCATTGCCTTGGGCGTCTGCCTTGCCAGGAACATAGCAGCCCCTTGCCCAAGACCAACAGGCTTCTGGCCTTTCTAAGCTATCTATCGTGTTGGGGTCCTTTTGGGTGGAAGGTGCTGGGAAGGACTGTCACTGGTGGCCAGGTCAGATTGGTAGAAACTGCAGGAGTAGGTGCATGGGAATGGCAGAATCATCGGAGGGGATTTTTCTATTTCTTTGTTCGTTCATAAGAGTTTTCCAGGTGGGAGGCGTTGATGTCACACAAGCTGCTCTGTCACACAATGGGACAGAAGAGGTCCCAGCCCGGAAAAGCAGGCATGGAAAATACACTTTGAACCATACATAAGAACAGCCAGACTGGGTCAGACCAAAGGTCCATTTAGTCCAGGATCCTGTCTGCCCACAGTGGCTAATGCCAGGTGCCCCAGAGGGAGGAAACGCAACAGGTAATCCTCACATGATCCCTCTCCTGTCATCCATTTCCAGACAAACAGAGGCTAGGGACACCATTCCTACCCATCCTGGCTAATAGCCATTGATGGACCTAACCTCCAGGAATCTATCTACCTCTTTTTTGAACCCTGTTAAAGTGCTGGTCTTCACAACATCATCTGGCAAGGAGTTCCACAGGTTGACTGTGTGCTGAGTGAAGAAATACTTCCTTTGGTTTCTTTTAAACCCGCTGCCTATTCATTTCATTCGGTTCTTATATTGTGGGAGTAAGTAAATAACTTTGTCCTTATTCATCTTTTCCACACCTGTCATGATTTTATAGACCTCTATCCTATCCCCCCTTAGTCTCCTCTTTTCTAACATGAAAAGTCCCCGTTTTTAACCTCTTTTCATAGGGGACCTGTTCCAAACCCCTCATTTTTGTTGCCCTTTTCTGAACCTTTTCCAATGCCAAGAGATCTTTTTTGAGATGAGGTGACCACATCTGTACGTGGTATTCAAGATGTGGGTGTACCATGTGTGACAACGCGTCAGGGAGCCCCCCGACCCTGCACCCCGTCTGCAGCCAGATGTGACACTCAGTCAGCCAGTAGAGTAGGATGTTTTATTGGTTCTCAGGGACACAGGCGATGGCAGCAGGAAACACTGAGAGCAGACAGCCTTACCCCTCCTGGGGGGTAGGGTTCAAGGGCCCCTGAACCCCCCTGTCCTGGCTTTAGTCTGCCTTGCTCTTCTTCCTCCCCCAGACTGCCCCTTCTCCCAGCCACCGCTCCGGAGACCCCCATCCCCCTCTGCATCCTGCACAGACACTCCCAGAATCCCTGCAGAGCAGCTCAGGATCACGAAAGCAGACAGCACCCCCACTACGCTACACCATGGATTTATATAGCGGCAAGACGCTATTCTCTGTCTTATTCTCTATCCCTTTTTTAATGATTCCCAACATTCCGTTTGGCTGTCTGCATTTTATAAGGACATGAGGACAGCCAGACCAGGTCAGACCAATGGACCATCTAGCTCAGTGTCCTGTCTTCAGAGAAACAGGTTAATAGGCAGCTGGTTTAAACCAAACCAAAGGAAGTATTTCTTCACACAATGCACAGTCAACCTGTGGAACTCCTTGCCGGAGGATATTGTGAAGACCAGGACTTTAACAGGGTTCAAAAAAGAACTAGATAAATTAATGGAAGATAGGTCCATCAATACTTATTAGCCAGGATAGGCAGGAATGGTGTCCCAGCCTCTCTCGGAGGCGGGGAATGGACAATAGGGGAGGGATCACTTGAAGATTCCCTGTTCTGTTTACTCCCTTCAGGGCTATCTTGGCTAATAACCCTGGAGGGATGCCACGTTGGTAGGGGCGTGGCCTGCCCTTGAGGGTACACCCGCCATGCCGGTCCAGTCCTCGCCTGCTCTCCCTGGCAAATGCTGAGCAATCCCCCCTTCGTCCCAGAGACCTGCCCTGTGCCCTCCCCTTGCACAACAAGTGAGTTGCTGGCTGTGCAGATGTCTCCACAGCTTGGCTGGAGGCAGACTTTGGGCTGCAATGCAGAGTGGGCAGGAGTCAACAAACCACCACCCCTGGGAAATTCTTAGCACCTCCCCCTCCCTGGTACGAGGGGCAGGGGAGGGCCCAAAGAAAAGCACAGTCAGCCGCGAAAGCGGGCGGGGCCAACTCCATGATCCTGGGCATGGGCCGTGCTCTACAAGCGAAGGCACCCGGGCTCTGCCTGAAGGATTGAGGATCCCAGGTTGCAGCTGGCCTGGGCTGGCCCCCAGACAGAGTCCGAGCAGGCGGGTATGAGCAGGGGACTGGGTTTTCATTGGCCGCATCATGCTCGTTGCATGCTCTTGTGTTCTGGATTGGATGTACCTGTCCTGCAGCAGTGGGGTAGGGCAGGCTGGGGAGGGGCCTCCGCTCTGGGGAGCTCGTTGGAAGAAGCGGGTGATGGAGAGGGGAGCAAGGCATGGGAGTAGGATCAGGAGGCCAGAGCCGACTGGCAGACAGGTAGAGGACACGGAACACTTCTTCCAGCCTGTGAGCCCTGCAAGGCAGGCCTGGCCTCTCGCCAGATGCGCGTGCAGCTCCTAGTATGGTGGGGGGGCCCGTTCTCAGATAGGCCCCGTGAGGCACGACCGCAAGAGCCGTAAGCATTTTCTTGTATTCCCCCCCAAGGTCATGGAGCCAGGTAATTCTGCAGGGCCCTGAGCGATGAGTGACCTCCCTGACCTCTGGGAAACAACTTTGCACGCTGGCCATTCAGCATGTGCTCCGGCGTCTTGCTGAATCGGGAAAAAATTCTGTTGAAGAAAGAAAAGGGGGGGAGACCAAAGGACTCCAACACTTATTAAGCAAATATATATAAAACAGCATTAAAACAGCATGTCCCCTTTAAGAGTGAGTGCAGGGATAGGAACAGGGGCATGGTTGAGCACTAAGACCCAGGGGAGTCATTGCTTCCCCTTGGTCTTTTTGCTGGCAGCCATTTTGTGCCGGCAGCCTTGCAAAACCAGGTAAACATGGGGTCTGAGGTTGAGGGGCTGGGGTGTTGGGGACTCAGCGTGGGGGGAGGCCAGGCACTGAATGTTTGTAGGGTTGCCATGTGCTTGGCATTTTCGCCTCCTGGCTGGGGGAAAAAAAACAGAAAATACTGGACATCTTATGTGTCCGGTATTTTCTGAATTTTTTTTCCAGAGAGGAGGCTAAAATTCACCTGTCCAGGTGAATACCAGACACCTGGCAACCCTATACTCCTATCAGAGGGAGGATGCTGGCAGGGCCACCCTCAGTGGTCAGGTTAGGGGTCTACACTAGACCTGCTAAACTGAACACTACAAGACCGACCTCCGGAGGGAGTATCCTCTCCGTTGTGCCAACAAGCCCTTGTTGTGCTGGTATTTCGAGAGGCACTCTGAGAGCGGGAATTCAGTGATGGCATGGGCACCTGGCTTCCTTTTCGCTCTGTCTCTCTCCTCCTCCTCTCCCCCTCCTCTCCCTCGTTTTATTGCCGGGTGATGGAAAGGAATTAATATCTGTCCACCTTCCATCTCTTGGGAATGGCGAGCCCATGTTCCCGTTGATGCAGGCAGCGATCATCTGGAGCATCTGTTTACCTTCCCTCTTTGCAGATGCGAGGTCAGTGCATAGTCTGTTGTTTCCGCACCAAGCTTGACCAGGAAAGGCCAAGCTAGCCAGAGAAGTCAGCATGCCAGGGCCAGGGGAGCAAAGCCAAAAAAGCAAAATGGCTGCTGGAGCTGGACTGACCTGGCTTGGTCCCTGAGAAGCTAGCAGAACAGTGTATAGAATGTGCCGTTTGCAAAGGCTGGGGTGATGAGGGGTGATCTCTAGTAGCCAGCACCAGTGTCGGCAAGTGACATGGATGGCCAGAGAGATGCAACGCTGGCCATACGAGCAAAGTCTGGAGGCCCTGGCTCTGTCTGGCATGGAAGAGAAGAAATGGGGGGGGGGGGGGGGGATGATAGCCCTCTTCAAATGCTTGAAAGGCTGCCCTAAACAGAGGGGCTGTGTCTAGACTGGCCAGTTTTTCCGGAAAATCAGCCACTTTTCCGGAAAAACTTGCCAGCTGTCTACACTGGCCGCTTGAATTTCCGCAAAAGCACTGACGCTCTCATGTAAGAATGTCAGTGCTTCTTGCGGAAATACTATGCTGCTCCCATTCGAGCAAAAGTCCTTTTGCACAAAACTTTTGCACAGAAGGGCCCGTGTAGACAGCTCAGATTTGTTTTGCGCAAAAAAGCCCCAATTGCGAAAATGGCAATCGGGGCTTTTTTGCGTAAAAGCATGTCTAGATTGGCACAGACGCTTTCCCGCAAAAAGTGCTTTTGCGGAAAAGTGTCCGTGCCAATCTAGACGCTGTTTTCCGAAAATGCTTTTAATGGAAAACTTTTCCGTTAAAAGCATTTCCGGAAAATCATGCCAATCTAGACGTTCCCAGGGAGGGAAGTTGTCCTCTCTTGCCAGAATGGGCAGGACGAGGGGCAAAGGGGTCACACATCAGGCGTGTGGATTTACATAGGGTTGCCAGGTGTCCGGTTTTGAACCGGAGAGTCCTGTATTTGAGCTTTTTGTTTGGGAAACAAATTGAGAAAACAGAACTGGCCGGTATGTTCTAACGAAGCTGGAATGTCGATTGTGATGTCATGGCAAGTGTGTCCGGTATTTTTGTTGAAACCATCTGGCAACCCCACTAGACTCCTAGGCTACGTCTAGACTGGCATGATTTTCTGCAAATGCTTTTAACGGAAAAATTTTCCATTAAAAGCATTTGCGGAAAAGAGTGTCTAGATTGGCACGGACGCTTTTCCGCAAAAGCACTTTTTGCGGAAAAGCGTCCATGCCGATCTAGACGTACTTTTGCGCAAAAAAGCCCCGATCGCCATTTTCACGATTGGGGCTTTTTTGCACAAAACAAATCTGAGCTGTCTACACTGGCCCTTTTGCGCAAAAGCTTTGCGCAAAAGGGACTTTTGCCTGAACAGGAGCAGCATAGTATTTCTGCAAGAAGCACTGATTTCAGACAGTAGGAAGTCACGGTGTGAAGACTTCAAGAGTGAGAATCTGCCACTGACGTTCATTTAAACCAGCAAGCGCCCCGTGCTCCGTGCTGCAGAGAAATGAGAACCCCCCTCCACACCCGAGGCTCTGCCAATCTGACCAGGGGAATTCCTGCATCGGCCCTGCACTGGCATTTTAAGGGTTAAAACCCAGCCCTGGGAGGGGGGGTGGGGCTGTGGAGCCCACAGCTGGGGCAGATGCAGCCAATCAGGGCCCAGCTGGGGCTGTATAAATAAGGGCTCCTGCAGGGAGAAGAACAGACTCACTTTTGCTCTGGCTGCGGAGCTGGAGGGAGTTGGAGGGACCTGGTGGCCAGCAGCCCTGTTAGCTTCCTGAGACAGAGCCGAGCTGGGGAAAGGCAGGCAGGGCTGGGGGCGCTCTGGCCAGGCGAGCTCCCAGGCTGCAGGGCCTGCGGCAAGGCCTGAGCGTACTAAGGCGGCAGGGATGCTACCAGTGATAGGCAAAGGCAGCAGGGCCAACCCCCTTGCCAATGCTGAGTGTCCATTTCAGACGGCAGTGTGCCCCTAGATGAGGCCTGGACTAGATGGGGCTAGATGAGGCTTGGACGTGGGTCGGCAAGGTGGGAGTCAGGGATTAGGGTCCCCAGAATCAGGGATTGGGGTTCCCTGGAAGGGAGGACCCAGAGGCTGTGTCTACACTGGCGGGGTCTTGCACAAGAACCACAGAGCGTCCACAGGGCCCGCCTGCTCTTGCACAAGACTTACAGTACGGTGTGGGAAGAGATGGCTTCTTGCGCAAGAGCTATGCTCTTTTCAAACAAGTGTAAGCCCTCTTCGCAAGAGCTCTTGCACAAGAGGGCAGTGTGGACGCTGAACAGGGGTTTCTTGCACAAGAAACCCCTATGGCTAAAATGGCCATCAGAGCTTTCTTGCGAAAGAGAGTGTCCACACGGCCACGGATGCTCTTGCGCAAAAGCACGTGGACGTGTTCTTGCACAAGAGTTTTTGCCCCAGAACCCTTGCGCAAGATGTGCTTGCATGAGAACCCGCCAGCGAAGACAGCCAAAGTGCGGGGGTGCTGACCTAGGACGGAACCAGCAGTCATGACACCAGCTGCAGGGGGCGCTCCAGGGCTGAGGAGCTAATTCCCAAGGCAACCAGCAGGAGGCACCGTAGGACGGAGTGCTCACCCCATGACCGTGCTCAGTTATATCCTGGGCAAGACTGGCCAGACAAAGGTCCAGCAAGGTTATTAGCGGGCCTAGCTCTAACAAGGCACTGCGGCCCGGGCCGCTGGCACCCGCACGCTGGGCCTGGGCTCCGGCTCTGTCCATGTAGGACTGCAGCTGCTGCGAAGAGCTCCCAGGCCGGCAATGGGGGGGGGCCCTAGGCCATCTGGGGGGGGCTAGGCTGTCTGGGGCACCTTCCCCACCAGCACCCGCGGCAGCCTCGCCCTCTTCTCCTGTGGGGCGGGGGCTCTGCCGGGTGCAGCCCGCACCCTTGTAGGTCGGACGCGCTGCCCACGCAAGCAGGGCCAGTAATAACGCACAAGGCCATGTGTGGGGGAACCGAGTGCACACGCCTCATGCCGGCCCTGGATACCAGGGCTTCTCCTGGCATCGCTGGCCCCCTGCCTCCAGAGCGTGGGTAGCTAGGCCGACAGGACACGTCTCCCATTGCCCAAGCGCCGGGGGCTCGGTTGGTTTAACTGCGTCGCTTGGGGGGGAGGGAGTTCACGCCTCTGTGCAGTGTGGTGACACTGAACCAATTTCCTAGCCTTAGCGACCCACCCCAGAGTACCCGGATGCCTAGAGCTCGCCCTGGCCACGTGGGAGACGAGCTCTGAGTCCTTGCTAGGCCTGGCCTCCTAATCACCCGGCTAGACAGTCAATCCCCGGTCCCTCTGGCGGGAGCGGTTCTCTTGCCTGTGGATAGATTAATGGGTCGTGGGCTGCTGGGAGAGACCGGCTCTGTAGGCCCAGACCTGCTCCACTGCTGGCTGTTCTGGGGAGGGGCTTCCTCCCTCCTGCCGCCGAGAAACCCGCCTGGCCAACCCAGCGCTGTTCCACTAGTGTTGGTGTCACTGCTGTGGGATTTTCCCACAGAAAACGGTCTCCATGAAAACGCTCCAGCTGGCGGCAAAGCTGAGGCAGGGAGCATGCTCGGACGCTCGTGCCAGGACCCAGATGCAGCGAGATCTGAGCCCTGGGCCTCCTACGCCCGGATGCAGGAGGGAGCGTTCAAGGCGCTCCTCACCGAACCACCCTGCCCAGTGCCTCTCCGTGCAGGCCTGGCGGTGCAATCCACGAGCGATTGTCCCACCCTCGTTAACCGGACGACTGCACGCCCAGAGAGACCATTTTATTCCTCAGCTGGAGTCTTGTGTCCAGTTCTGGGCACCACATTTCAGAAAAGATGGGGAGAAATTGGAGAGGGTCCAGAGAAGAGGAACAAAAATGATGCAAGGTCGAGAGAACATGAGCTATGGGGGAAACTGAAAAAACTGGGCTTGTTTAGTTTGGAAAAGAGAAGATTGAGAGGGGACATGAGAGCCGGATTGAGAGCCGTTTTCAAGTATCTAAAAGGGTGTGACAAGGAGGAGGGAGAAACATTGTTCTGCTTGGCCTTGGAGGATAGAACAAGCAGCAATGGGCTTAAACTGCAGCAGGGGAGGTTGAGGTTGGACATTAGGAAAAACTTCCTGCCTGTCAAGGTGGTTAAACACTGGAATAAATTGCCCAGGGAGGTTGTGGAATCCCCATCACTGGAGAGATTGAAGAGCAGGTTGGACAGACGCCGGTCAGGGATGGGCTGGACCAGTGGTCCCCAACACGGTGCCAGCAGAGGCATTTGTGTGCGCCCGCCAAGTGCTCGGGACTGGCCCCGCCCCGGTCGCGTGGCTGATGTGCGGTGCCGGCCTCAGCCGCACTGTGCATACACGGCACCAGCCCCGAGCGCATGGCGCATGGGGAGTGGCGGCCCCAGGTGCGCGGCCAATTGGCCACCCTAGCCCCAGGCACGGGGCAAATTGGCCGCCCCACCCTCAGGCATACGGCTATGGGGGGTGCCGGCCCTGAGCGCACGGCTATGGGGGTGCCGGCCCTGGGCACACAGCTCTGGAGGGCGCCAGCCCCAGGCTTGCAGCAAATGGGCGGCCCCGCCCGTGGCCACGTGGTGCATGGGGTTGCTGGCCCCAGGCATGTGGCTCATGGGGGTGCGGCATATGCGCGGCCCTGCTCCCGGGCGCGGGAGTGTCCCCTCCCCCTGGCGGGCGAACGGCCCCGCCTCCTGGCGCCCGGCAGCTCCAAAGGGTTGGGGACCACCGGTCTAGACGGTGCTTGGTCCTGCTGTGAGGGCAAGGGACTGGACTCAGCGACTCTCCCGGTCCCTCCCAGTTCTGTTCCAGGACTCTATCCTTGATGGAGCCGCATTGTCAATATTTAAGGGCACGCGGTTTGTGCGATGGAAACCTCTCTCCCTGGCCCCAGACCAACACGCTGTTGTCCACCCCTCACCTTTAACGCCCACCGGGGAGCGCTGCTGCGGAGCAAATCCCCGGCACCCATGCACTGGCTGTACCGGGCCTGCCCGCCCCTCTGAGCCACCCAGGAGAAGCAAGGCTCTCCGGGTCAAGCAGGAGCTTGCTGGGAGGAGTCTGCACCCGGTTCTTCTGGTGGCAGCAGTGGGATTTCCGGCTCCCTTGTTAGAAGATGCTGGTCTGCGCGCAGACTCCAGAGAGCATCCCCAGGGGGGCGGGGCAGCATGGCGCTGGTTAGTAATGGCCGTGATTATCCCTGCCTGTCTCTGGAATGGCCTCGGGACGCTCTCAGGGACCTCCCCTTGCCACGGCTGCAGCCCTCCCCATACAGACTTGCTCTTTCCGTCAGCTTTGGAAGCTCCTCCAGGCTGTGTCCCTCTGCTTGGTTGAATTTGCCACCGGGCTGGCCTGGCTCCAGGCCCCAGCACGGAGGCTGGACCAGCAAAGTGCCCTGCGTTTCCATACCTGGAGATCACCGATTCCCAGCGACTTCCCGCAGGGCCCGTGCAAAAGCAAATCAGCGGAGGCTGCAGAGAGCCACTCTCTGGCCTACCTGGCCAAGGCATCACACCGCTCTCCCGTCCGGCCCCGCCGGAGCAGCCGCCCTGCTGCGGGCTCTCGTCCCCCTTACATACTGGTCACGGTGAATGCCAGCGTCCCAGCCGCGGTGGGTCTGGGCAGCCTCTGATCCTGCCCCCCTCCGGCTGCAGCTTGGCTCCCCTGTGCCTCTCAGCAGGATGGGATTACTCGGCTGCTCTCAGAGCTGGCACTGGGGCTGGCTCCTTGAAAGGGCTCCCTTCCAGGGGATTATGGCTAATGCATCTGGAGCACCATTCACTCCTCCAGGTTTGTGATTTATCTGCAAATCAAATTCCCGTAATCCCGCCGGCCATCTGGCCCTGTGTCTCCAGCCGTCCGACGCGCGGCCACCCACGCTGGCGCTGAGGGGGAAGGGCAGATAGTGGCCCGTTCCTGGCCCCCCATAGCCTCCAAAGCTCCCACGGCAGGGGCTGCCTTCCTGCACACACGCCTCCCCGGCTCTTCTCATGCCAGCCCATGCCGGGGGAGAGCCCAGAGAGCCGACTGGCTTGTGGCATCCTCTCCTCGGGGGGTGGAGAGGCGGGTACCGTCGGGGAGAAGCCGGGAGAGTCCGAAGGCCACATGTTCATTTCAGTAAGAGCCAGCAGCCATCCCGGGCCTTGGAGCCTGCCTCCTTTCAGTAAAGCCCTCCCAGGCCTAAGGCGGTTGTTCCGGGACAGCTCTACGGGGGAGGGTGGCTGGTCTGGTTTGGGGGGTTGCTGGGGGTTCAAATCCCTGCTCCAGGGGACCTTGGGCGAGGGACTTAGCCGCTCCGTGCCTCAGTTTCCCTTCTGTACGAGGGGGCTGAACGCACCGCCCTGCCGCGCAGAGGGGCCGAGAATTGATCTGCGAAGGACCGCAAGGCCTCCAGATACTCTGCTAATGAGGCTTTTCCAACTTTGGGGGGGCTGTTTCTCAGCTGCTCCCTCATCCCATCGCTCTTGAGGGTTTCCGCAGCCCTGGCTTGGTGCAGCCCGCGAGGGTGTCGGGCATTCCTGCACGTTTTGTGGAGGATAGGGAGCTCTGGAGCCTCAGGCTGGGGATAGGCCCCTCCCAAAGAGGAAGACATATATAAAAGCCGGGGAAAGGCAAGGGACAGGATCAGGCTGCATCGTGCCAGCTCTAAGCAGCTGCTGCCCGCTGGCTGTGCAGGGCAGGACAGGGGTCCCTGCCTGTCTGGGGCAGGCCCAGGGACCCCAGCCAGGTGGATGCTAATGGAGGAGATGGGACCATTCCATGCAGCTCTGGCCAGGGATGTTCCTGGTGTCGCTGCTCTCGGAAGCACCCGGTAGGCCGGCGATCACCCCCTCCATCCCCGCCCCGTTCCCAGGCCCCTTGCCTAGGGCCCGGCACAATCGGGTGCTGAGCTGGCGGGAGGTTCGGGGTGGTTCTCATTCCTTCACGGGGTCTGTCTGCTCATTCAGCGCTCGTCCTGCCCCTCCGCAGACTCCCTGGGGCCCTCGCTGCTGCAGCACACGAGGAGGGGGCAGATCCTCAGAGCAGCAGCTGGGAGGAACCTTACGAGCACTTTCCATCTTCATGTTTCAGGGTGGGAGGGGTCAGGAAGGGGATTTCCCTCTGCGAGCCCTGTGGTGCATTGGTGCTTGGGGGCCGGCGGAGGCCAGGCAGCTGAGTAGTGGAACAACTAATCATTGCCTAGGCTTGTGTGCAGGGGAAAGGGAGGGTCTTAGCAAGAGAGAGTTTGAAGAAGGGGGTAGGGAGCAGCATCTGTCCCGGTTCTTGTTCCATTCTGTCCCCCCGGGCTCTTGTCTGACCCTTCTAGTGCTGTTTGCTCTCCCCCCTCTGGTTTGTCCTTCGCATGCGGGCTTGTCCCACGCCGGGGAGAGAGGTGGCCGGGGAGAAACCCCCCGCGAGTGGTGCTGGAGAGGCAGCGGGCCTGCGGGCTTTGTTAGGGGGCTTTGCCTGGCACACTGTGTCACTCGCCTTTTGCTTCCATTCCTTCACATGGCCGCACTAGGGGGAGGGGGTATTTTTCCCCCAGCAAATCCCCCCCCCCCCCCCCCAGTTCTCAGCTCATTAAGGCTCTCCCATTATTCTGACATTTGTGCGCGTCACGTACCGGGAAGAAGTAATTTACTTAGAAGAAATTAAAAGTTCATTTTAATTGAGCGCACACTGCAGTATGCAAATGAGGAGCGCATTATGTACGCTGATGCAGAGACAAAGGCTGTAATCAGCTGTTAACCCTCTGCGGGCCGGGCCGGGCCAAGGAGCACGGGCCTTCTGCTGCCAGGGTCGGGGCTCGGCCTTTGGGGCTTGGCGGGGAAAGACGTGGTGGTGCGCGGGCGGGTCGCCGCGCAGGCCCCTCCTCCGCCGCACACTTTCATTTGTGCTTCCGCCGCGGGGGATTTACTTGCTGCTCCCTGCAGCTGTAGTCGGGCTGCCCGGCCCGTCCTTGCAAATCCCCCGCGCCGAGATGGAGTTTCAGCCACGCAAACGAGACCCAAGGGGCTGTCCCTGGAGCGTGTGCGATATGCACAGCAAGGGCTCCCTCGAGGCATGGCCGGAAGGGGGTCGGAGGGAGCGGGGCTGGCTGGGGGGGAACCGGCCGGTGGGGAGCAGGACTGGCCGGAAGAGGGTCGGAGGGAGCGGGGCTGGCCGGGGGGGAACCGGCCGGCGGGGAGCAGGGCTGGCCGGAAGGGGGTCGGAGGGAGCGGGGCTGGCTGGGGGGGAACCGGCTGGCGGGGAGCGGGGTGCAGTGTGAGCGTGTCTACCAGCCGGGCAGTACACAACTGCGCACTGATACTCACGATAACAATAAAACGTATTGAATTAGAAAACACTGGACATTTCTATGTCCGGTATTTTCTCAATGTGTTTCCCGGACAGAACGCTCCAATTCCGGACTGTGTGGTTCAAAACCGGACACCTGCCCGCCCTGCCAGGATCAGGCACCTGCCCAGCTGCACGGTGTCTAGCGGCGTTTGGGCTGCCCTGGCGTTGGAATGGCCTGGACGCGGGGCAGCGCCAGTGGGTTTCGGGCGATTTCCCTTGCCAGCGGGTGTTCTGGGCACCTGGAGGAAATGCAGAGCCAAGGTGCAGACCTGCCGGTCCCCACGGCTTTGCCGGGGAGGGCTGCCTTTGCAGCGCTCGGTTCTGGGGGCCGCACAATGGATTTCCGAGTTTCCTGGCCTACGGGCCGCCAGTTGAGAACCCCTGGGCCAACCCATCTCCCGCCCCCTGTGGTGTGGGGACAAGCCAGGTCTCCCCTCCTGCGGCTCCTTCCGGGCGTCGTGCGGGCGGCTGGAGCCAAGTGGAGTCTGGATGGGGGCCCGGGATGAAAGCGTAAGGTGCCGATGATGATCTGCCCTCCAAGCTACCCAGTGAGACTCACAGCCAGCGCCTCCGTGCTCGGCGAGGCATAAAAGAGGGGAGAATTGAGGTTCTAATGGTCGTTTTCAGACTCGTGGAGGCCAGGTGCTGAGTCACTTTGGGGTGCTGATTTGGAAACCAGATTCGTGCAATGACCGTGTAGACACACTGGAACCACGTCTCTGCAGAGTCTGATGTAACCCCACACGTGCCGCCATCTCCAGTTTCATGCCCGCAAGTTTCACGTTCCCTGGACTTCACCCAGCCACTCCTGTGGCAAAGTGGGGACGCTTCCCAGTCCCTCTTTCAGTGGACCTGGGACAAGGACTTTTCTGGCTTGAGCCCCAAAACAAATCAGCAATGCCCTGCCGGCCGTGTTCTCTGTATGCTAGGTGCTTGCACGGCTGCTCTGGAGGGAGTCAAATGTCACCCAGTGGGTTAGCAGAGCGCCCACGGCTAGGTTTTGTTTCTCTGTGTGGTGCACATATCTCTGTGCATGCAACAAAATTTATTCCACACCTTGGTGGGAAACATTTGTCCATGGATGGAAAAGATTAGTGGGAAGATTGCCTGCCAGCCGTGTCTAGCTCTTGGGGCAGGCCCATGATCCATTAGAGAAGGCTCATTCCCCACTCTTCTCTCTAGCGTAGCTCCATGTTTCTTACAAATCCACCATTTTCCCAACACAATTTCAGAGGTTCTCCCCACTGTTCTTGGCCCGGCTGCTGTCATTCTGGGGCTGAGCTTTGCTCCCGGCTCAGCCCAGCGCTCAGCAACCCAGAAAGTCCTGGGCTGAGCTCGAGGCTCGTCTGCTTCCCCTCTGCTCTCCCCAGCCAGCCCTCAATGCTCGCAGGCCCATGCACCCTGCCGTGCGCCGTCGTCTGGGACCGGCGAGGATTCTGAGTCCTCCCTGCACAACGGGATCTCAGCCAGCGTCCCGCACCCTGCCCAGCACTGCAGGGACCTCCCGGCCGCTTGCTTTGCTCCCGGATGACTGACTGGTCGGGGGGTGGTTGTTTTTAGCTACCTGTCAGACCTGGGATTTTTTAATGAGAGTGCAGCCGCCACGGGTGTGCAGCAGGGAAGTGACAGCCGGCTGCGGGAGACAGACAAATTGCCTCCCCACCGGTTCAAGACACCCACCGCTTCCAAACAAAGCGTCGCACTCGGATGAGCAGGAGCTGGGGGAAGGAGGGGGCCTGCACCAAACTGCTCCGCTCCCTCAGACCGGCCACAGGCCGTGCACACAGCTCTGCTGCCGACATCCGTGGCAAGAGCCTCTCCAAGGTGTTCAGCCCCCTGCCCTGCAAGGGAAAACACCCACCTCCCTGCCTCCCGCAGGCTGCTCCGGCCCAGCGCATCTGGCTGCCACTCCCTGGCAGAGAGCCCCCCCCCCCGCCACGGCCTGCGGGCAGGGACAGGGGAATTCTCATCCGAATCTGCCAGGGATGAGCGCTGGGCCCAGGGTCTGGATCCGACCTGCATCAGACCGGGCCCTGAGCGCCAGTGAGGGGAGACCAGGCTGTTAGCCCTCCAGGAACGCCGAGCGCTCCCGCGTGCCCCCTCGCCGGCACAGCCTGGAGCTCCTTCTCAAGGCCCCCTGCCTCCGGCAGGGACAGGGGCATGCAGCCCCCGGCTTCCTCCCCTGCACCCAGCGACCTCCCCCCCGGGACTCCTAACCGGCTCTGGACATGGAACGCGGGATGGGGGAAGGCGCAGGGCAGGCAGAACAGAGGCGGCCTGGGAGGAATTTCTCCCCCTTCCCCTGCCAGCTCCCTCGCATTCGCAGCCCTCTCCAACCAGCCTGCCTGCCTTTTAAATGTGCTAAATGGGAACAAATGCAAATGCAGAGACACTTGGAACCTGTTAAAACAACATCCAGCCCCCCTCCCCGGGCCTGTCAATCCCTGCCGGAGAGGGGAACGCCCGATGCACAGGAGCCGGCAGGGGGCCAGGCGGGGCCCGGGCGTGGCACAGGGGACAGCGCCTTTCCACTCCGGCCTGCCCCTATGGACGCCGGCCCTGCGGGTGGTTCTGGGGAAGGCGCCCTCTCCGGCTCCACCTGGCCCAGTGTCCTGCCTTCGCCAGCGGGCAGGGCCAGCCCGGAGCAGTTACCGTGGCCCGTCCCCTCTCAGGCAGGCCCCGCTTCCGGCAGGTGGAGTTCTAGGGACCCCCCGAGCGTGGGCTTGTGCCCCTCGCCGTCTTAGCCAATAGTCCGTGAGGGACCTGCCCTCCATGCACCCGGCCTGGCACAGCCTGGCCCCCCATTTGCCCAGGAGTGGCACTGCCGGGGGGAGCCCCTTTCTCACCCGCCCTCTGCTTTGTACGGCACCCGATCGCCCCTGCTCTGGGCAAGCCCGGGCCCTTCGAGTGCCCCGGGACGAGGACAGCGCAGGAGCTGCAGGTTGCCCGGGGCAGCGGGCACCTGCCCCTGCAGAGATTCCCCTTTTTAGAACGGCTGGCGGGGGTAGGGCATTCCCCCAGCCGGGCTCTCCCGCGCTCCAGGCCTGCCTGCCGTCGGGGTGGGACTCGGGAGAGGGCTTGGGCAGTCCAAGGGCTGCCACCGGGTGGGGGAGGGGAAGGGGGAGGGCTGCCTAGCGCTTCCCGCACCTTGCCTGGCTCCAGCCAGAGCGGTCCGGCTGCCACTTTCCGAGAATTCCCTCGTTTTCTCTGCTGCGCCCCCTTTGCCCCTGTGCTCCAGCCGCCAGTCACTGCGCTTCACTGCCAGGCACCCCCCCGCTGTCGTGCTGGGAGGCCCCCGCTTGTCTGTGCTGTGCAGGGAGGGAGGGTCGGAGAGAGGGATAGAAGCCTAGAGCACTAGAACGGAAAGGGACCTCGAAAGGGCATCAGGTCCAGTCCCCTGCCCTCCCTGCAGGACCAAGCCCTGTCTAGATCATGGGTTCCCAAACTGGGAGGCATGAAGAAATTCCGGGGGGGGGGTGACGTAGTGGGGGTACCTGGCTGGTTCTATGCTGCTGGCTCTGGGGGAACCCCCACTGGCTGCCGTGGGTACCACGACCCAGCAAAACAGGATGAGTCACTGTGCAAACCAGTGGCCAGACACCCCCCATGGAGAGGAACAAAGGAAGGTGGAATGCTGCCCTGGCTGGGGGGCAGGGCTGGAAGAGTGTTGGTTAGTTGCTGTCTGGGAGCATGGAGGAGACAGCCTAGGGAAAGGGGCTGGAGTTTAGGGGCCCAGTCTCCCCCCATCTCAAGGGGGCCTGAGGCATCCTAGCCCAGCTCTGTGACCAGATGACATCTGTGCTGTGCTGTATCCTGGAGAGGCAATAAACTTCCTCTATTCCACCGGCTGGTGCAGTCTGTTTGTGCCATTTCGGGGTGCAGGAGACGGGGGACCCCCAACCCGCCGTCACAGGGGGTGAGTTGACCTAGATCCCCCCCAATAATTCCCCTCCGCCCCTGCAAGTTTTGTTGCTATTTTTGTTTTTTGTCAGTTCCTTTTTTTTTTTTCCTCAACAAGTTTTGCTGCTATTGCGGGGGGGGGGGGGGGGGGGCGGGAGGCGGGAGGGTTTCTCAGGAATCAAGAAGGGGGCGTGATGCTGAAAAGTTTCGGAACCCCTGATCTAGACCATCCCTGACAGGCGTCTGTCCCACCTGCTCTTCCATATCTCCAGGGATGGAGATTCCGCAACCTCCCTAGGCAATTAGTCCAAAGTTTAACCACCCTGACAGGAAGTTTTTCCTCATGTCCAACCTAAATCTCCCTTGTTGCAATTTAAGCCCATTGCTTCTTGTCCTCTTCTCAGGGGCCACGGGGAACAATTTTTCTCCCTCCTCCTTGTGACACCCTTTTAGATACCTGAAAACCGCTATCCTGTCCCCTCTGTCTTCTCCTTTCCAAACTAAACAAGCCCAGTTCCTTCAGCCTTGCCTCATAGCTCACGTTCTCTAGACCTTTCCTCAGTTTTGTTGGTCTTCTCTGGACCTTTTCCAATTTCTCCCCATCTTTCCTAAAATGTGGTGCCCAGAACTGGACACAAGACTCCAACTGAGGCCTAATCAGCGCAGAGCAGAGCTGAAGAATGACTTCTTGTGTTTGGCTCACAACACTCCTTTGAATAGGTCTGCATCTTCCTCCCCGGCCTCCTCTGGGCATTGGATATAAACAGGGAGCCAAGTCCCTAATGGCTAGAGGTTAGCTTTCCTTCCCAACCTCCTTTGGTTGATGTACATAGCCTACGGTATAAATGTCCAATCCCTCTTTAATTCTCGCCATGGTTGTGGCGTCACTGACATCCTGTGGCAAGGAGTTCCACAGGCTAATTGGATTTTTTGACTTGGCCAGGCGACCCCCCTTCGTGCTTATGCTGGGAGACCAGCGGTGCTCAGGCCCAGGAATCCCCTCTGCAGTTCGACTTTGGTGCGCTGGAGCTGCAGCCGTTCCTGCAAACGCCCCTTCTGTTCAGCCAGGCCAGGAATCAGCTGCTACCTTCTGTTCTTGCACCCCATCCCTTCCCCCCTCATACAGCTATTTGGCCTGGCTTGATCCTGCTGTCCTCTGTGCCCCCCAAGTCACACCCGTTGGCTTGCGGTGCATCCTGACACCACCTGGGCCGTGCCTTTGTGATGAAGTCCCCGCACGCCGGGTGATTGCCACTCCCACGTCGGGCTGCAGGGTAGATTTAATTGATACCACGTAACCTTTGCATCCTGTCCCCCGTGCCGCTGGCGCGCCTCACCCTGCCGCTCCAGATGGCACCTGCGAAAGAGTTAAGTCCGCTGTGATCAACAGCAAGAAGCGAGTGGTAAACAATTTTCCTCTCCCTCTGCTAAATTAATATGCAAATTCCACCCCTCCCCCCTCCACACACACACACTCGCTCTTCCCCTGCTTCGAAATTAGCGAGGTAGAATGCTTGGACTAATTATGCATTCAAACGAGCAGGCTTCGTTAATGTGGCACTAAGAGGAGGCTGAAAATGATTGTGAGACGATGAAATTGAAATTCGAGCACGGCACTTCTAGTGCATCTGGAATCGCTCTTGCGTGCCCCGGCAGATGTAACCTGGCAGTGACCGCCAGCGACAAGCCAGCTACCGCCTACATACCTGTGCTGGGTGGGGGCTAGAGGCAAGGAGAGTAAATACAGCACCCCCCCCCCCCGCCACACACACACACACATGCGATTTCTCTCTCACCTACCTTTCCAAAAACAAAACCACTTTGCACACAGACCCCTGTGCCTGTCTGGCCTTTGGAGAAGGAACCACGTCCTCCCAGCAGCTCTCGGTCGGCAGGAAGCCGTAAGCCCCTGAGAATTGTTTCTATGGGCATGACGCCGAACCAACGCCCGGGAGGTCGCTTGATCCTAAACAGGGTGGGTGTAGATTTGGGGCGTCTGTCTGTCAGGGCTAAGGCTGTGTTGGGAGGGACCCTGCTTGTCCGGCATTTCTCAGTGCTGGGGCTGAGGCGGGGGGGGGGGGGGGGGTGTGAACTGAAAGCACAGGCGGGGGGGTGCGGGTTTCGATTTGGCAGCATGGCTCCCGAGGTGGGGGAGGGAGCAGCTCATTGAATGCCTGGCTCAGGAGTCAGAGTTGAGGCAGCGTGGTCTAGCGGTTAGGGCTCTGGATTGGCACTTAGGAGATCTGGGCTCTCTGACCTGCTGTGTCACCTCGGGGGCTTTGTGCCTCAGTTTCCCCTCCCCTTTTATCTGTCTTATGTAAGCTCTTGGAGACCAGGCCTGGAACTGAGACTTACGTTGCACCTGTGCAACCCCCTAGCCCAGTGGGGCCCTGCTCTCAGTTTGGGGCCTCCAGACACAGCCGAGGTGCAAATAATGGAAGATCACGGTTGTCCTGGGTTCTGTGACTGGCCTTTCCGAGCCCTGATGCGAATCCCCGCTCCTCCGTGGCTGACCCGCCCCGCCCGGCATGTTGCCAGGCAGACCGAGTTCCTGCTGGTGGTGGCGATCGTGGGAGGGGTCACTGTTTGGAAAGCTCCGGGGACCCTTCTGAGGCCATAAACCTCAAGAATCCCCATTGCTCTCCCCGTCCCGGGACGCACCCTGGCTCCCACGAGGCGTCTGCGCTGGCCTGAGCCCGGATCCGCAGCCGAGGAGCCTTTGGTGAAATTCCAGGCAGCCTTCCTCCTCATTCCCACGTCCCGGTGGGTGGCCCCGAGCATCCCAGGCAGCAGCCGAGCAGCAATGGACACGTCCCTGCAAGCGCATGACCCGCCACTCCTCCCATCGCACTGCGCACTGCGCGGCCCCGTGCCCACCCTGGCACCGGAAGGCACCCGCTGCTGGGGAAAGCCAAAATCCAGGACTAGTTCGACCAGCAGGGGAAGGCCCCAGCACTGGAAAGCTCCTGGTGCCAGTGGAGGCTGGTGCAGATGAAGGCTCCCGTGAGAGCGCTGCGGACTATCCTACGAGCAGACTGTTGGACTCCCTTGGCAGGCCGAACAGGATCCTCCGTGTGACGGACCCAGCAGTGGCGGGGGAACCCCTCAGTCCCTGGCCACGGGCTGCATCTGCAGGGGATACCAAAACCAGAGAGAACGATCAATACGGAGAGCCGGGGGCTGACGCGAGACAAATTCACATTGCATGTAGCCCACGAGTTATTACCCGTGAGGGTAATGTACCTCCCGGCAGCTCCCCGAGGGCTGTGCTGGGTTCTCCACCAAGGGGAAGGTGGAACACAGGAGTGGCCAACCCATTAAACGAAGAGCCGAAACAGGAGCGGAAAAAATGCGAAGAGCCGCACCAGAATTTTTGTTTAAGTAATTTTTTTTTTTTAAAAAAAGGACACTGCCTCTTTAAAAGACACGGCCCATCAGGCACCCATCAGCCACCACCATCTTGGTGACGCCATTCTGAATAGCCGCACCAGATGGCTCCCTGCCCCGGAGAGTGTGACGTAGTGGGGGTACCTGGCTGGTTTCTATGCTGCTGGCTCTGGGGTAACCCCCACTGGCTGCCGTGGGTACCACGACCCAGCAAAACAGGATGAGTCACTATGCAAACCAGTGGCCAGACACCCCCCATGGAGAGGAACAAAGGAAGGTGGAGGCTGCCCTGGCTGGGGGGCAGGGCTGGAAGAGTGTTGGTTAGTTGCTGTCTGAGAGCATGAGGAGACAGCCTAGGGAAAGGGGCTGGAGTTTAGGGGCCCAGTCTCCCCCCATCTCAAGGGGGCCTGAGGCATCCTAGCCCAGCTCTGTGACCAGATTCCATCTGTGCTGTGCTGTATCCTGGAGAGGCAATAAACTTCCTCTATTCCACCGGCTGGTGCAGTCTGTTTGTGCCATTTCGGGGTGCAGGAGATGGGGGCCCCCCAACGTGCCATCACAGAGAGCACAGGGAGCTGGGGGCCGCGGACCATTTCTAGGGGCGCAGAGGAGGCGTCGCGAGCCACGCTTTAAAGAGGGGAAGGGCCGCATGCAGGTTGGCCAGCCCTGGTCTAAAGCAAGGTTGGATGTTTTTCTGAAAGATCTGCTCTTTTCCAAACAGGAATGAACTCAAGGGAGTCCCTGGCCTGAAATGGGCAGGGCGTCAGGCTCATAAGGGTTACCTCTTGGCCGTATTACTGACGACTTCATGAGTTTGTTTGGGCTTAAATAACAAAGGCATCGATGGATTTTGACTTTGGCCCATGACCTGCCATTCCCACCCCCAACGTGCTTAACAAACATTTAGTCACCGGAATAATCCGCCAGCACCAAAATGCAGCCGCCTCTGGGGTGGGACACATCGGCTGTGTAACAGCTCGTGGCAATGCTACTTAACATGCTAGGACAGGAAGCAAAGAAGAGCCCTGAGGTCCATGGGAAGGACGGTGGATCCCGACTCCAAGCCTCAGCGCGAGGCGGGAGGGAAGAAAGGGGGAAAGGAAGAGGGAAACCAAGCTGAAAACACACCTCCGCCCGCAGAGCCCGACGGGTTGTGTTAAATATTCATCAGGCGCGAGGCCTTTACTGGAATCGTCCATTAAGTTGTAATGTACAATGTTCAGCGTGCCCCTAGCACCCGGGGGTGTCAGACAGACGGACGGAAGCCAAGGGTGGAAGATGGATGGCCCAGAAGAGGCTGGGGATCCTAAGCTGGCTGCATGGTTAGTAATCAGTGGGGATGTGCAGACTTTAGGCAGCTCAGCAGTCAGTAATAAATAGAGGAAATAAATAGACAAGCAGATTAATAGCCCCCCAGTACAGGGAGCCAGGGAGCGGCCGGAGGTGGCCAGGCACAGCCCAGGAGGAGGGTGAAATTGACCGGGGACCAGGAAGTGCCACTAAAGAACCAAGCTATCTCCCTTCTCCTGGGACACGGCGGGAGAGGAAGAAACACGTCCAGGGAGGCCCCCGCTACCTAGCAGGACCAGAGCTCCGTGTCTAGCTGGAGCCTGGTGCATGAATAAACGCATTTGGGGAGAGCTGGATCAGCAGGCGTGGATCGGGTGGGGGGAGATATACGGGGGGGGGGCAGCCCGTGTGTCCCAGCCCCAGAAGGTCCCGCTCCTGCAGGGCCGCCTCTGCATGCCAGGCGTTGTGGGGGTGGCTGGTTTCCCCCTCTCGCTGGTATTTTTTCCCCTCTGACGATGATGCATGGCCGTGCTAATTCGGCATGCTGCCATTAATTCCAGCACAGCTGCTGCTCTCTCCCTCAAGGCGTTTCGCTAATACGCAGCTTCAGAGCCTCTCAGCAAATTAACATCATTTGTTCTGCAGAACATGTTTTATTTCCACACTACATGCAGCGCTTATCACGCCAGGCTCCGCGCCAGGAGGGCACCAGCGGGGCCCCTCCACGGGGCTGCCACCCTCGGAGACCCAGCTCCCGCCTGGGACATACACCCCCTACCCTCTTCCTGCCCCCTGCGCCCCCAGTCTAGAGTCTGCCAGAGGAAAGGAGCAAGGTGCTCAGGCGTGGGTCTCCTAGGGCGCTCTCTCGGTCGCATGCCTCTTGCAAGCTGCAGCTGGATGCACTGGGAAGCCCGGGACAGTCGTGCAAGAGGGGAGGCGCGGTCCAGAGGCGATGGGGGAGAGGCCAGGGAGATGGGTGCAGAAGACACCGTGGCAGGAAGATGACCCGCCCCTGCTGTTTGGACCAGACCGCTGCTCCTGCCCCTGGCTTAGGTCTGGGGTGGGAGGAAAGCCTCCGTCAGCAGCTGCCTGCACAGAGCAAGAGGATGCGGATGCAGTGAAATGAGCCCTGGATTTCCTGCCTTGCAGCAGCGCTAGGCCGGGGCTGGGGCGTTGCTGTGTCGCAGACCCGCTGGCTCGCTAATTGCCTTTCCGGGCTGCCAGGGCAGTGAAAACAAACACCCGCTCTGTGGCATGTGTTCTGATTAGCCGGCCGGTTCCGCAGCCCCTCGCGATCCCCCAGAGGACTGGAAGGGACCTCGAGAGGTCGTCGAGTCCAGTCCCTGCCCTCATGGCAGGACCAAAGTCTGTCTAGACCATCTCCGATAGACATTTATCTAACCTACTCTTAAATATCTCCAGAGATGGGGATTCCACAACCTCCCTTGGCAATTTATTCCAGTGTTTGACCACCCTGACAGTTAGGAACTTTTTCCTAATGTCCAACCTAAACCTCCCTTGCTGCAGTTTAAGCCCATTGCTTCTTGCTCTATCCTCAGAGGCCAAGATGAACAAGTTTTCTCCCTCCTCCTTGTGACACCCTTTTACATATCTGAAAACTGCTCTCATGTCCCCTCTCAATCTTCTCTTTTCCAAACTAAAGAAGCCCAATTCTTTCAGTCTTCCCTCCTAGCTCATGTTCTCTAGACCTTTCATCATTCTTGTTGCTCTTCTCTGGACCCTCTCCAGTTTCTCCAATCTCTTCCAAGGGGAAGAGCCTTGTTATCGGCTCAGGCTGGTCCTAGGGGTCTGGGCTAATCCACATGTGGGTGAGTCGGTGGGAATCGCACATCACAGCGCAGGGGACACCGGGTGACTGAGCAGACAGCCCCCCCGCCACGCCACACCTGTTCGAACCAAAGCCGTGGGGATTGCGGGTGCGGATCAGCCCAACACAAAGCAGAACTCGTGACTGGAAGAGTTTAGCCCAGCAGCGGGGCGACCCTCGTTGGACCGGCCCGGGCAGCTCTGCCCTGGTGCTGGGATTTCAGCGGTGCCGTGGGAGAGCCGGCTGCCCCACCGCCTGGGGAGGCAGTTCCACAGGCTGGAAGATCTGCCAGGTGGGTTTTCCCCATCATCAACCTCTATTTCCACTCCCAGTTCCATCCCCTGACTCCCGGGCATCCCCTGCCCCGGTTGGCTGGGCAGGCGCCGGGCCTCTGTCGAGCAGGGGTGGGCAATAACACGGCGGCGGTTCTCCGGAGTCGGCCCTGGCACGTGGCTGCTGCTCTGTTTACCTGCAGGGCCACGGATTGCGCTTCCCGGCCAATGGGAGAAGCAGGAAGTGGCGCAGACCAGGAAACAGCTTCCCGCAGCTCCCATTGGCTGGGAATAGCAGCCGGCGGCCAATGGGAGCTGCGATCGCCGGTACCTGTGACCATGCAGGTAAACAGAGCAGTGGGGGCCTGCCAGGGGCTAACCCTAGGAAACCGGATCCGGCCCACGGGCTGATATTTGCCCACCCCTGCTGTAGACTGAACACACTGCCGGGTTGGCCGTCCCGCGCCCACCAGGGACAGAGCTCGCTGTTCCGCCAGCCCTCCAGCCTCGGGGTCCTTCTAGCTCCTGTCTGAACTCTCCTGGATCCCAGGATCTTTCCAGGTGTCCAGAACCGAGCCCGGGGTTCCTGGCAGGGACTGGGGTGTTGTGACTACGCCCCAGAACTGCCTTGTGCCTGCTAAGATTGGCACAGGAGGCCGCCCACTGCTCCCCTGTGCTGGGGGCTGACTCCCTGGCAACGTTCCCTCTAAATGTTTGCATGGGAGTGCGGAATACATTTTGTTCTGCGCACCACGGCATGTGTGGATGTGCACCACCAAAGGAACGTGCTGCCAGCGCTCGGCTAACCCGCTGGGTGGCACCTGAATCTCTCCTGGGCAGCCACCCAAGCGCTCGGCTTATAGGGGACACTGCTTCCCGGGGCGGGGAGGGCATGGGAAGACATAGCTGGGCTAGAATGACGTGCCGGGGGGGGGGGCAAAGGGTCTTGTCTTCACGGGGTCAGTAAGGAATCTGTCCTGCAAGGCACTGCGGGCCCTGCAGCCTCACGAGTGCCTGGTCCGTATCTAGCGCATCAATGTAACTGCACGTAGGAATGTGCCCATCACCCTGGTATCCAGCCTCTGTTTAGGCTTCCTGCTCCCCCTCGCCTGGCACACCCACCAATGCACTGTGCCCCGGGCAGGCCAGCCCCCAGTAGAGGGCCCTGCAGCAGCCGGGCATGGGGGCAGCCTGGCACCTCGGCCATATTGATCGGGCCTGTGTGAGCAAAACCCACCGGCTCCCCTGCCGCCCCCAAGCCCTCCCTGGCCTGATCTCACTCTTAGTCCTGGCTTCTGCGGTGGGGATGATTGGCACAGCAGTTACAGCGCCGCCAGCAGCCATCCCTCCGCCGTGACAGGGACGAGGGAGAGCTGAGGACCTGGCCCCGGGCTGCCGCCCCGATCAGGGGCTGATCGATGCCTTCTGAATTGACGTGAATTATCTCGGCGCGAGGCACCGGGCCTGGGCCGGCAGGCCTGCTCCTCCACCACTAGCGCAGGCAGAGAGCAAGCCGGCCCCTGGGCATGACGTGTCCGTGGCACGAGGGGCCCGCTCGGCCTGGGCGGCGGAAAAGCCACGAGGCTCAAAAGCGGCTGGTGGTTCTGGGGTCGGCGCATGTGAGGCGCCCAGCGTGGGGCGGTGCAGGGGTGGACCGGGGTTCCGTGGCCAGGTAGGCCCGTTCCTGCCACAGGCCACACCTGGAGGGAGTGTCTGGGAACGGGCATTAACTGCAAATAGGTCCAGCTGGGCAGGAAGAGGGGCGGGAGGCTGTAAAGCCAGGCAGCTGGGAGAGGCTGTAGCAGGTTGGTGCTCCCGGAGAAAGGGGGCCCAGAGGAGTCGGCAGCAGGTCAGGGAAGGAGCAGCACAGCTTGGGAGAGTAAAAGCCCAGGGCTGCTGGGTTGAGAGTCCCTGGACTGGCGGCCTAGGCTCCCCTGCCCACCCTGGGGGTATGGGGCCAGCAGGGCGGTGGACTGGGGGGGGTGACGGAGCCCCAGAAGTGGGCGTTGCTGAGTGACCGGCCGGGGAGGACGTGCGGTCCCGGGAGCAGGGGGGGGCTGGGGAGCAGAGGTGGACGGACGACAGGGTGCAAACCGTGGGCGGGGCGCTGGCCTCAGGCGCTAATCCACAGCGACCCGGAGGAGGCGTCCGAGCATCGGGGAGGGGAGGGGTCTGATTGCCAGGCAGGGCTGAGCCCCCACCCTCTCCAGGCAGGGTCCCCGCAGGTCTCCCGTCTGCCCCAGCTCCGCCAACCGAGCCACGTAGGTTCGTGTTCCAAAATGAGACGCCAGGCTGTTTGGGAGCACGACGTGGCTGTTGTCGTTGCTGTGCAGCAAGGGGGTGGCGTGGCCCGAGTCACCATCCCAGCAAGCACGGGGGAGAAATCTGGGACACTCGCCTAGAACTATCCAAATGTCGGGTAGGCTCACGGCAGCCGGGCTGTCCTGCCCCGAGGAGGGTACGAGACAGGGCTAGACACTGACACCCACAGCCGGGCTGTCCTGCCCCGAGGAGGGTACGAGACAGGGCTAGACACTGACACCCACAGCCGCGCTGTCCTGCCCCGAGGAGGGTACGAGACAGGGCCAGACGCTGACACCCACAGCCGGGCTGTCCTGCCCCGAGGAGGGTACGAGACAGGGCTAGACACTGACACCCACAGCCGGGCTGTCCTGCCCCGAGGAGGGTACGAGACAGGGCTAGACACTGACACCCACAGCCGCGCTGTCCTGCCCCGAGGAGGGTACGAGACAGGGCTAGACACTGACACCCACAGCCGGGCTGTCCTGCCCCACGGAGGGTACGAGACAGGGCCAGACGCTGACACCCACAGCCGGGCTGTCCTGCCCCGAGGAGGGAACGAGACAGGGCCAGACGCTGACACCCACAGCTGCGCTGTCCTGCCCCGCGGAGGGTACGAGACAGGGCCAGATACTGACCCCCCAGCCGCACTGTCCTGCTCCGAGGAGGGAACGAGACAGGGCCAGATGCTGACACCCACAGCCGGGCTGTCCTGCCCCGCGGAGGGTACGAGACAGGGCCAGACGCTGACACCCACAGCCGCGCTGTCCTGCCCCGCGGAGGGTACGAGACAGGGCCAGACACTGACACCCACAGCCGAGCTGTCCTGCCCCGAGGAGGGTACGATACGGGGCCAGACACTGACACCCACAGCCGCGCTGTCCCGCCCCGAGGAGGGTACGAGACAGGGCCAGACACTGACACCCACAGCCGGGCTGTCCTGCTCCGAGGAGGGTACGACACGAGGCCAGACGCTGACACCCACAGCCGGGCTGTCCTGCTCCAAGGAGGGAACGAGACAGGGCCAGACGCTGACACCCTCAGCCGCGCTGTCCCGCCCCGAGGAGGGTACAAGACAGGGCCAGACGCTGACACCCTCAGCCGGGCTGTCCTGCCCCGAGGAGGGTACGAGACAGGGCCAGACACTGACACCCACAGCCGCGCTGTCCCGCCCCGAGGAGGGTACGAGACAGGGCCAGACGCTGACACCCTCAGCCGGGCTGTCCTGCCCCGAGGAGGGTACAATTCGGGGCCAGACGCTGACACCCACAGCCGCGCTGTCCTGCCCCGAGGAGGGTACAAGACAGGGCCAGACGCTGACACCCACAGCCGCGCTGTCCTGCTCCGAGGAGGGTACGAGACGAGGCCAGACGCTGACACCCACAGCCGCGCTGTCCTGCCCCGAGGAGGGTACAAGACAGGGCCAGACGCTGACACCCACAGCCGCGCTGTCCTGCCCCGAGGAGGGTACGAGACGAGGCCAGACGCTGACACCCACAGCCGCGCTGTCCTGCCCCGAGGAGGGTACGAGACGAGGCCAGACGCTGACACCCACAGCCGCGCTGTCCTGCCCCGAGGAGGGTACAAGACAGGGCCAGACGCTGACACCCACAGCCGCGCTGTCCTACGCCGAGGAGGGTACAAGACAGGGCCAGACACTGACACCCACATCCCAGTTTCAGACATTTGTTCTGATGGGTCAAAGCAAAGTCAGGAGATACCTGCAATGGGAGGAAAAAGACACCACAGCAAATTTCTGGTAACAGCCACTGCTCTCTTTGCTTCTCCCAATGATTCACCGGGCTTCTGGGATGGGAGTTGGTGTAACCACCCGGCAGATTTGGACCTGGGATCTCTGGAGCGAGGAGCTGCTACAGTGTGAGCTAAAGCCAGCTGGTTCTCAGCTGAGGCTGTAGGGGACGGTGCAGGGGTGTCCCTAGGGCGGTGTTCTAGACTGTGGCCATTGGGCCACACTGCCTCAAGATGGGGCATACGCACAATGTGACCCTGGAACAACAGGAACTGCAGAAAACTAACCTTGGGGCCACGGCGTCTCCCTGCACTAATCAGACTCCTCCGGTCCTGGCAAAGGCCAGAAACAGCTGGCAGCCCAGATCCCCATGGACTCCTAGTACCAATCCAGTGGAGAGTCTAAGGGAGGGAGGAGTGGCTCGTGCGGTGCCTCAGTTTCCCCTTTCACTCTGCTGTTTTGTCTCGGCCGGTAAGACTCCCTCCCGGGGGCCGTACAGCACCTCGTGCGCTGGGAACCCTGCTCTCCGGGCACCACGTCATGCAAGTCCCACCAGAGAGCAGTCGACACTGGCAGAACGTTTCTCCTTGATCCCTACAGTCGGCTCGGGCTGGGAAAACGCAGTGGGTTCTCGCCACGCAGTGATCAACACCAGGGCTCTCCTCCCAAAAAGAGGCAAGTTCCCCGGCCACGCAGCACTGGCCGCCGCGCTGTCCGATCCAGTGTGGACGGGCTCCCCCGCTGACCCGGTTTTGGGGGGCTGCTCCCCTGTGAGCGGCCGAACGGGTGGCTGTCGCTCCGGCGTTTGCTCGGCCGGCTTGTGGGAGGAGGGCAGAACTTCCCAGGCCTCCTTTCTGCTAACTTGGCTGAAGAGGGTCACCGGGCAGGCACCTCCCCAGGTTCCAGAGGAAAAAACTGCAGCTCAAGCCGGGATCGGATAGACCCTCCCAGGTGCAGCGTCCTGCCGGGAAGCCCCTATTCCAGTCTGGTCTGAGCTGGCCTTGCATCCCGGGTCTAAACGTTGGCTCCAGACGCAGACCGACGCCTTCCCCCACAGCCCCGCTTCCCAACCGTGGTGCTGCCCGCTCGGGTCGGCCTCCGCAGACATTTGCGGCAGATAAAGGGGGCGCTGCCGGGAAACCCAGCTGGGTGCTACCCACACGGAACCCAGGCTAAATTCATTCCGGCTAAGCACTGGTCCCGTGAACAGCATCTTCCTTCCATTCAGGCCCTGCCGCAGACAGACGCTGCACGAGATGGCCCAGTGCGGGCAGATCCTATGTACCTCCAGCGTCTCCGCGGCCATGAGGCAGGCACTGTGCCCGGCCGGCCGTGGCAAGCGGACAGGAGGAAGCCCAGGGGCTAGTGGGAATCTGGCTTGTCTCTGCTAAGGCCGCCATTGGAGGTAGGGTGCGTGGGTTTGCCCAGAAAGGAAGGGGAAGGCTGTCGGCCAGCCAGACACCCGGTCCAGGAGGGCAGGAGTGGCTGTGCCACAGCAAAGGGCAGGAGCGTTTTCCCGGGGCTGGCAGTTAGCAAGGCCATGGCTCCCTGCTGGCTCGGGGGCCGGCTCGTGCCGCGGTGCTGGGTTCGCCGGGGCGCGGAGCTGCGGAAGGCTTTCATGCCGAAAGGAAGCGCGAGGCTATGAATATTTCATTAGCAAAGCAATGTGGTGTGCTGCAGCAAACATCTGGCCGGGGTCTCCCGAGACCTCCAGCTCGGTGCAGGAAGCAGGAACTGTGAAATATGGAAGGAAAAAAGAGAGAACAGGAGCGGGGAGGGGGAAAGACCCTGGGGCACCTGCCGCACTGCTGCCGGGATCCCCGTCTATCCCCCTCTCCCCGCTCCCCAGCGGGCTCCCTGCCGGGAGCTGCTGCCATGTGGGCCATCTCCGAAAGAGGGACGATTGTGGGAGCCACGCGGGGGCTGTTGGCACGAGCCCGGCAGCCGTCTAGGGGCGTGGAGCGCGGGCAGCTGCGGGGGTGCTGCCGGCCTGGCAGAACAGGTCGTTTGTCCCGTGCTGAGGGCAGAAAGGGAGGGGTGCAGGCTCGCTGGGTTTAAGGCGCCGTCGGCACTCACAGGGCCAGGGTCTGTCAGGCTGTCGACGGGCGCTATGGTGCCCCTGGCTCTAGGAAAGGCCCGACGGGGGGCCCTGTGGAGACGCCAGCCAGGGTCAGGCGCTGCCCGGGCGGGACAGCTGGCACCGCTGGGGGGCAAGCGGGGTGGGGGCAGGTGAGGAGAGGCCAAGGAAAGTCGGAGGGGTGAGGGGCCCCTGGGTGGGCATGGGGCGGGCTGGTTCAGCAAGGCCTCCAGGGCAGGCCGTCCAGCAGAGACGCGCTGAGGGGAGAGAGTCGGAAGGGATGGGCCGCGTCGCTGGGGGGATGGCGAAGGGGGCGCTGAGCGAGGCATTCCTGAGGGAATCCGAGCAGAACGTCCTCTCCTCGGCGGGCCCTGAAACAGCCCCCGCCCGGACCCGCGTGCCGACGGGGGGTGGTTCCCGGGCTCCTCGCGCCGGAGCGGTGGCGGCACCTCAGGCCCGGAGTGCTCCCAGGCTCTGTCCCTACAGGAGAGCCCCCGGGTGTGTGGGACTATCCCAGGCAACCGCGACACGGCGCCGGACACCCAGGAAGGGTCGGTCCGATTCGTGACACTTGTCTGCCTACCCCCTGTGCTCCCCCGTCGGCCCCGCGTCTCTCTCTCCGCCTCGCTCCCTGGCGCGTCTTGTTCATCAGGCCTGTCTCGGATACCCCGTCCGTACAGCACCGGGCGCGACGAGGCCTCGCTGCAGCATTGAACCCAAATCCTACAGCTCCAAGTCCCCGGCTAGCCCTGCAGCGTGGCGGCTGGCGGGGTGGAGACTGCAGAGACTGGGCGGGTAGGAAAAGGGAATGAACCTTAAGCCAAAGGAAGAAAAAAGCAGGCACACCCCCCCCTGTGGCGCACAGTTCGTGTTCTCCGACCTAACGGTTTCCCCCACCCCCATGACAGAAACCAGCTCCTGGTGTGTTCCGTGCTGGGGGAGGCACGTCTATGGGTCACGGTGGTTAACTGGCGTCCATATCTCCCTCATCCCCACTCTGCTGCCGCGCGGCCGCTCGGGCTGAGCGGAGCTGGAGAATTTGCCAGACCGAATGGCCCGGCACCCGGCGCCCGGACGCGTTTCCTTTAAGGAGAACATGTAAAGTCAGCAGCCCCGAGACGCACCTGGGGCCAGGGAAGGCGCACGCTGGGGGCGGGTCAAGGGAGAGCAGCGTGCGTGGCCTGGTGCAATGGGGAGTCGCCCCAGGGGGGACTGCGGATGCACCGGGCCCTGCAAGCAGGGGGGTTTGGCTCAGAGCCTCCCGCGCGTTAACAGACTCCCTGAAATTCAACACCCGCCTTCCCCCTCTTGTCCCAAAGCACAAGGGCTCAGATGGGTCGGAAGAGTTTCTCTTCTGCCTGACTCCCCAACCACCGAGCCCCAGCTCCTGCCGGCTTTTGGGGCCCTGGGGGCTTCCCATGGAGAGGAACGGCTACAGGAAATGCAGGCCGGGCCGGGGGCGGCGTGCCCTCCCTGGACCGTCAGCTGGGCCGGACTTGGCACCTGGCTCCTGCGGTACGAAGCCGACTTCTTTGAAATTGGTTCCAAGGATTTGATGGCTGTTTCCACGGCCCCTCGCTGGGGTTCTGATTTTCCCAACGCAGGGTCCCTCGGGGGGAAAGTCTCCGACCCGACAGGGGGCGGTTTGCGTCTTGCTCCCTCGCATCCCCATCCTCTGCCGGCCCTGCCACTTCCAGCCGTTGCGTGCCGAGGGAAAAGAAACTGATCCCACCCCAAAAAAATCTCGAGTTTGTCCGAGCATCGGAGGAAAAAGGTGCCGGTTGAATGGATGCACCACTGCAACGCCCCCTCCTGCTGCAAAGCCAGGCAAGACCCACCCCCGGGCTGTATTTTAATACTAATGCCTCAGCCCCCGACCCCGGGCTGGCATTTGGACTGAGGCAGCTGCCCTGCAAGCCCCTCAGACAGACAATGCCCGTGTCTAGACCCCCGCCCGCTCAGCGCAAAGCGGCTGCGACACCCGTCGCGCTGAGGAACCGCTGCCGGAGAAGCAGGCCCCAAGCCAGTGGGTTATCCAAGGGCTTAGCCCCCTCCCCTTCCCCGTCGCACAGCTTTCCAGTGCCAGGGCAGGGCAGCAAATGCCAGCGTGGGGTGAGGGGCACGGCGCCGGACACACAGTTGTGTCAGCACCCACCCTGACTTGCCCCGGCACACGGCTCCCCGCCCCTGCACGCTCCATGCCCGCCGGCTCCGGTGTGCGCGCACACGCCCACGTTCACACGAGCCCACCCGGAGATTTTGAGACAAGTACCTTCTTCCTCTCCCGCTTCGCCGCCTGCTCCCTGCCCTGCCTTCGCCAGCGGGCCTGGGGCTTCTCTCTCGCTCTCCACAGCCCGTCCTCCATGGCACCTCTGCCAACACAGCCACCGCCTGCTCCGAGACGGGCTGCCAGCTTCTTTTCCGCTCCGCCTGGGTCGGGGCTTTGCTGTTGTTGTGTTTGGCCCCATGCTGCCTGCTGGCATGTTGGCAGCAGCTGCCCCGCCGCTCCGCCGATGGCATGGGTCCATTTTTTCCCCCCTTCGCGATCTGTCCTCCCCAGCCTCTCCTCTTTGCCTCTGGAGCCGCCCGGAGTGCCAGCTCTCAGTGAAATTGGCAGGGAACGAACAGGAGCCTCTCAGCAGCTGAGTGCAACCACACTTAAAAAAAAAAAAAAAAAAAAAGGAGCCCAAACAGCGCACAAACAGCCCTTCTGTTCGGCGCGACCGCTGGCAAAGGGGCTGGGGGCCGCAGGGGGCTGTGCCGGGGTTGGCAGCCGCTCTCCTGAAAGGAGCAACTCCATCGCGGCGGCCTCCTGCGCGTGCCAAAACAAAAAATTAATAACAGAGGATCTGGGATTCGTTTCCCACATCTGAGCCTCCTGCAGGGGGGGGCCGGAGGGACCCCCCTTTTCTTCACCTGGTCCCGCTTCACATCCTCTCCCCCGGCTTCTCGGTCCTCCCCCTCTCCGGCATAGGGGCTGCGGGGGCCTGGTCCAGCCCTGCGATGTTGCAAAGAGCGGTTGCCCGTTCGCGCTTCGTTCTCGCCGCCGCACGGAGAAAAAAACCCGCCAGGAATTGCAGCCTGAAGCCCGGCTACTTGCACAGACGAGCCTCGGTCTTGACGCATTTCAACAGGAGCTCCCCAAGCCACGCCCCCTTACCCAGCATCCTCCGCTGCCTCAGGTTCAGAAGGACCTTGGCAAATGGGGAAGGGGAACGCGGAGGCGGGGTGTCCTGTCGCAGGGTCTGGGGGGCTCACGATTATTTCCCCAGCGTGGCCCTGGAGGAACATTGGCTGAGCCCTAGCAAGGTTGGCCCACAACATTTTGGCACCTGAGGGGGGAGCTCAAATGACGTCCCCTCACTTGGGCCAAAACTTTGCAAAGTCTCAATTCTGCCTCCTTCCTGTTCTACACCTCTCACGGGACTGTTCTGCTACCTGCATATGCACCAGCAGCAGACACAATTTTCTACCCTCTGGTCCTAGTGGCACCCCCCCACAGTCTGGCACCTGAGGCGGCTGCCTCAGTTTACCTCGTGGTAGGGCCAGCCCTGAGCCCTGCTAGAGCAGGCCTCTGTGCCCCACGGCCGGCCTTCCTGCTTGTTGCACTACAGAAAAGTGCAAAGCCCCCTAGCACCAGGCCACCCCGGAGCCCTTTGGGGGGAGCCGGCAGGCACTCGGACGCCTGAGCTTTGGCTCGGCTCAGAGCCCCGCGGGAGGAGTCCAAAGCAGCGAATGGGATGAGAGGGGGCGCCCCAAGAGGTCGGAGGGGTGCTCGCCCACCTGCCGGGATCACCTCAAACCTTGGCACAAACGCATCCCCGGCCCTGAAGCGAAGACCCTGCCTCTGCTCTCGCCGGGGAGGGTTAAATCCAGAGCTCTCGACGCGGAGACCGGAAGGGAGCCTCGGGGCGCATGACGCCCAGTCTGGAGTGTTCCAGCTGGGCTGGGTGGAGAGTCCAGATGGCAGGAAGGGCTTGTTGGCTGCTCCTTGCCTCTGTCACGGCGCATCCTGTCTGCGACTAGGGGCACGTACCTACAGTGAGGCCGGATCCGTGCCCCCAAAGCAAAGCAGTTAGGAGGGAGCAGGCCGGCCAGAGGGGTCGGCGGGGGGAAGCTGGAGAAGGCAGAGAAGACGAATGCTCTTTGCTCATGTCCCAGCTATGCAGGGGCTCTGACTGGGGCAGCCTGGCTGGGCATCCTGCCTCCACTTCCACCGCCGTGCCGTATTGCTGCAGGGTGACATGCGCAAAAGTGACAAAGGAGCTTGGTAGGCCTCAGAGTGTCTAAGTCACTTGTGGCAAAGTTCGGGCCATGCCCCGTGGGTCTCGCGCTACCGGCGGATAATATGAGCCTCCGAGACTCGCTGTGGTCCTATACGCGGCTCCTTTCTCGGCACAGGAGGCAGGGTCCACAGCTTAGTGAGCCAGACTCATCACAGGCAAGTCCATGGTTTTGGGGTGAACACCCCCTGATAGTCCGGCTCTCCCTTCTGTGTTGGCGTGGGGGAAGCTTTGAGCTAAGTCTTGCAGATCTTTTTTTTTTTTTTCTGCATCAGCGTCTCTAAATGGTGGCCTGTCCTATCCATCCCCACGGGTAAAATCCTTGCCCAGGCTCTCACCATCTGGTGTCTTGAGGGTGGCCTTGACAAATGCAAGTCTGGTGCCAATGAGCAAAGGTTTTCATCCTCACCCGTTATCTTCCACCATCTCTCCCCTTGCTCTGCCTCCCTTTACCGGCTCCCTCTTCTCTATCGGACAAACCTAAGCTGCTGGTCTTTACTGCCAGGCCTTCCTGACCTATCCCCACCCTATCGTTGCTCATTCACTTTCAGAACACCGACCCTCCCATAGGTCCACGATTCTAGCTTACGTCGCCCACGGGCCACATTTTCAAACAGGCCCCTTCCTGGTTTCTCCCAGGCCACCCCACATGCTTGGCTCCTCTAAACATCCACAGGCCTAACGCCTTGTGTTTCCCCCAAATCCCCTAGGACGGGCCACGGTTGGAAGACAGCGCCCTAGCCTCGATGGACCTTTGGGTCTGAGCCAACATGGCCGCCCTTACGTTCAGCTCTCTCCTCCACGCTCCTCTCTGCTTTGATGCCTGTGGAAAAACTCGGCAAGCGCTCGGCTGCTGGTGTGTGGAGACCACAAGCCGTTGTGTTGACTCGTATTGTCTCCTCCTTCCTTTTGCCCATTTCTGTTCAGTGGCTGTTTGTCTTGGACTTTCGGCTCCTTGGGGCCGGGGCCAACATCTGTTCACACACAGAACCGAGCGCCCTGAGGCTCCGAGCTCCAGGCTCCCTCTGATGCCCCCACAGCCACTGTGGTGCCAGCGTCCGGGAGCCCTCTGTGCTTGCAGCTCCCCTGGGCTACTTGGGGGCGACGTTGGTGTAATGGAGGGGCATTTGGCCCATGTTCTTCAGCCATGTTTCTGCTCTTCATCAACGATTTAGATATCGGCATAGAGAGTACGCTTATTAAGTTTGCAGATGATACCAAGCTGGGAAGGGTTGCAAGTGCTCTGGAGGATAGGGTCATAATTCAAAATGATTTGGACAAACTGGAGAAATGATCTGAGGTAAACAGGATGAAGTTTAATAAAGACAAATGCAAAGTGCTCCACTTAGGAAGGAACAATCAGTTTCACTCATACTCCTTCCTAGACAGTCGCTTCCCATTCTGTATGGCAGAAAGGGATCTAGGGGGTTATAGTGTGTATGCAAGCTAAATATGAGTCAACAGTGTGACGCTGTTGCAAAAAAAGCCAACATGATTCTGGGAGGCATTAACAGGTGTGTTGTGAGCAAGACACGAGAAGTCATTCTTCTGCTCTGCTCTGCGCTGGTTAGGCCTCAGTTGGAGTCAGGAGCGGATATAGGGCAGGACGAACGGGGCGGCCGCCCCGGGCCCCGCACTTCAGAAAGCCCCGCGCATGCGCCATGGCAAAGAGGGGCCCCGCAAAACGGTCATCTGCTCCTGGTTAGAGTATTGTATCTAGTTCTGGGCACCACATTTCAAGAAAGATGTGGAGAAATTGGAGAAGGTCCAGAGAAGAACAACAAGAATGATGAAAGGTCTAGAGAACGTGAGCTATGAGGGAAGACTGAAAGAATTGGGCTTGTTTAGTTTGGAAAAGAGAAGAGTGAGAGGGGACATGACAGCAGTTTTCAGGTATCTAAAAGGGTGTCATAAGGAGGAGGGAGAAAACTTGTTCATCTTGGCCTCTGAGGATAGGAGAAGCAATGGGCTTAAACTGCAGCAAGGGAGGTTTAGGTTGGACATTAGGGAAAAGTTCCTAACTGTCAGGGTGGTTAAACACTGGAATAAATTGTCTAGGGAGGTTAAATATCTGTGGAGATATTTAAGTGTAGGTTAGATAAATGTCTATCAGGGATGGTCTAGATAGTGCTGGGTCCTGCCGTGAGGGCAGGGGACTGCACTCGATGACCTCTCGAGGTCCCTTCCAGTCCTAGTATTGTATGATTCTATGAAATGTGGCGTAGCACTTACAGAAGGCTTCGGGTGGTCCGTACCCTTTGCAACCTGTAACTAATCAAAGTAGCCCTGTGATATTTTTCAGCAGAATCCAAAAAGGGAGCTTCGGCAGCACCGACACATTCTGTGCTTTTCTGTTGAAAACTAGACACAATTCTGAAAGGTTTCAATTTGCCGTTAGAAACAAAACAGTTTGGAAATTTGCATCGGTTTGATTAAAAAAAAACTTGCTTGGAATCGAAATGAAACAGCGTCTTCAACCTTAACAATTCTGGACAGTTCAATTCATGGGCAATTTTGAAACAAAAACTGTTCATGTTACCCTGAACTGTTCTTTTTTGCAGAACTGCCAGCAAATGGGAAAATCCATTATTTGCACACTCCTTGTATTTGAATAAAACCTAAAATCGTCACTGATTAAGTTTGCAAATGACACCAAAACTAGGGAACGGCAGCTAATGAAGTAGGCAGGTCACTGATGCAGTGCAGTGTGGATCGCTTGTAACCTGGGGAAAAGCAAACAGCGTGCGTTTAAAACAGCTACCTGGAAAGGTATCCGTGTAGGGACAAAGCATGCCAGCCAGGCTTAGTCCAGCGGAAGACTCTTGGGGATGAAAGTAACTTACATTTCTTACAGGTACAGGGGGCAGAACTCAGAGGTACTGGAAGGGAGCTAAGGATGGGCAGGGTGCTGCAGTATCTCTCCAATACTGGGCCAGTGCCTGGGGCTCTCTGGCCAGTCCCACGTGCCCGGGGCTCTCCAGCCGGTCCCGCATGCCTGGGGCTCTCCGGCCGGTCCTATGTGCCCGGGGCTCTCCGGCCAGTCCCGCGTGCCCGGGGCTCTCTGGCCAGTCCCACGTGCCCGGGGCTCTCCAGCCGGTCCCGCGTGCCCGGGGCTCTCCAGCCGGTCCCGCGTGCCCGGGGCTCTCCAGCCGGTCCCGCCTGTCCGGGGCTCTCCGGCCGGTCCCGCGTGCCCGGGGCTCTCCAGCCGGTCCCGCGTGCCCGGGGCTCTCCAGCCGGTCCCGCCTGTCCGGGGCTCTCTGGCTGGTCCCGCATACCTGGGGCTTTCTGGCCGGTTCCATGTGCCCGGGGCTCCCCTGCCTGCCCTGTACATATGTGGTCCTGGCTGCCAGCCTTGCATGTCTGGAGCTTTCCTGCCAACCCCAAGCACCAGGGCTTTGCTCCCGGCCCCAAACTTGGGCAGGAGGGAGGACAGGGTTAAGGCGTCTTGATCAAAGCCCTGCCCCCCACAGGCCGCTGTCTCACCGGTGCGTCACGCCAGGGCGCATTACTTCTGCCCTTGAGGACTCTATTCTGGGCAGCAGTGACGGTGAACAAGGTCCAGGGGTCATGGTGGATAATCAGCTGAACAGGAGCGGCCGGTGTGACCCTGTGGCCAAAGGAGCCAACATGCTCCTGGGATGTACAAACCGGGATGCACAGTGGCGACCGCCGCCGGAGTCCTGTGTGCGGCCTGGTGCCCACAACTCAAGCAGGATGTTGACAAATGGCACAGGGCTCCGAGAGGCGCGTGGGACTGACGGACGGGTTAGGAAACCTGCCGTACCAGCGATGGGCTCACCGAGCATGGCAAAGAGAAGATTAAGGGGAGACCTGATCACAGACCATCAGCCCCTGCTTGGGAACCATTTAATAATGGACCTTCCTCTTGCAGAGACAGGTGGACACGGGCCAACGGCCGGGAGTTGACGCCAGACAAATTCAGACTGGAGAAAAGACGTCCATTGGCAGCTGTGAGGGTAATTAACCGTGGGAGCCATTTCCCAAGGGTCGATGATAAGATAAGGGCCTGAAACAAGCCCACGTATCACAGACCGGCTGTGAGGCCTCAGGTCTAGGCCGCAATGGGCAAGACTTTGCTACTGAGCTGTGAGTAAGGGGCAGGCCCCTGCCCACGGCTCTGGACACAAACAAGGCCGAGAGCGTAAAACACTAATCGTACTACCTAGGTTCCGTCTGTAAAACACTGATTGGTACTGGGCCTACGCTGGAAGCCCATTCCTGAAGGATGAACCCCCAGGGCACAGGGTGACGGGTGGTATCCAGGCAACGGCAGAGGGTGGCCGCCTGACACGTGAGGAGCGAGGTGTAACTCGCTTGTACCTGTGTGTAAAGGGGTGTCTTGGCGGGACTGACTTTGTCCAGCCTCGGGGGCGGCGGCGCCGTCCTGGCACTGACTGAGCCGCGCCATTGGCATGGGGCACAGATGTGCAGTGGTTGGGAAGAGAGCTGACAACTGTGACTGCGCTTCCTTTGACAACAGGCCTGGCCGGGCGCCTTTGATCCGTATCTGCCTGGGGGCTCTCTCAGAGTCTGCTGCGGTGGCTGCTTGTGCAAAGTCAGCCCAACACACAGGAGGAGCATAGGTCAGATGGTGATCATCACGGATGGAGCAGGGGGCCTGTCAGGAAACCCCACCAGTGACTCCTGACTACTACACGGTCCTGGTGGATTCTCCCCCATTGACACTGTTCAGATCAAGATGGGCTGTTTTCCTAAAAGCCCTGCTCCAATGTTCCTTCTAATTGTTTCCGTCCATGTACAGACTAAATTTTGTTCTGTGCACTGAGGCATGTGCAGATGTGCACCACCAGTAGACACACAGGCATGTGCAGATGTGCACCACCAGTAGACACACAGGCTGACTCTCTCCTGGGTGGCCGCCCGGGTGCTCACCTTCCAGGGAACTCTGCTCTGCCCTAGGATGGTGGGCAAGGCTCTGGCCCGTGCTGGGCAGGGCTCAGAGGAGATGACGCGCCCACCCAGGCTCACTGAGTCTGGGAATGTCTGAGGCGGAAAGGGCCTGGGCTAATACGCTTTATTTACACGCTCACGGAACAGATCCTGGGCACTTGCCAGCCTGAGCCAGCATCGAACGCTTGGTCAGTACAGTCACTGGTTTGGAGCGAGCCACGTGGCCCCTGGCTGGGCTCTGAGTGCAACCCAACAGGTGCCAGGTGGGACGGCGCGTTGGGGGTTCCCCGTCTCCTGCACCCCGAAATGGCACAAACAGACTGTACCAGCCAGTGGAATTGAGGGTGGTTTATTGCTCCTCCAGCCCAGCGCAGCACAGATGTAATCTGGTTACAGGAACTGGGCTAGGATGCCTCAGGCCCCCTTGAGATGGGGGAGACTGGGCCCCTAAAACTCCAGCTCCTCTCCCTAGGCTGTCTCATCCATCCTCACAGACAGCCACCAACCAACTCACTCACTTCCAGCCCTGCCCCCCAGCCAAGGCAGCATTCCACCTTCCTTTGTTCCTCTCCATGGGGGGTGTCTGGCCACTGGTTTGCATAGTGACTCATCCTGTTTTGCTGGGTCGTGGTACCCACGGCAGCCAGTGGGGGATCCCCCAGAGCCAGCAGCATAGAAACCAGCCAGGTACCCCCACTACGTCACAGTTCTCCCCCCTCCGAGAGCGAACTGAGCAGGGTCACTCCGCTCGTGACCTAGGGAAGTTCGGGTCCTCTGCGTGGGAACCCGCCCTGGGGACATGGGTGCTCCCCTTGACTCAGGCCGGCCGTGGCAAGGCCCCACATGAGCTGGCTTCCCTCTGTCCACTCGCCGCCCCGCTCCAGGGCGACTGGCACAGGCCTGTCCTCGGGGGTCACACCCACCCTTCCGCTGGCCTTGATCTCTGGCCAGGGTCTCTCGGGCCGGGGCCATGAGCCCAGTGAGCCTTCTCTGGACAGCCAGGGCGGCTTCCACCCCCGATGCTCCATCCAGGGAGGACTTCCCCTCCCATAACTCTCTCAGCAAGCCCAGAGGGTCCTCTATCTGGGGTAGAGACCCCCAAGCCGCGTTCCTCCTGTCTTGGGCCTTCCCGCCCCTCTGGCAGGAGTCACAGGACCGGCAGTACCGCTGCACGGCTGTAAAGATTCCCGGCCAATAGAAGTGCTGGAGCAGCTTCAGCCGGGTGCTCCGGATCCCCCGGTGGCCCCCAACGGGGACATCGTGGGCCAAATACAGCAGCTTGAGGCGATACTTTCGGGGGACGACCAGCTGCCGCTGGACACCCCATGCCCTCACCTTCCTCGGGGGGAGCCACTCACGGAACAGGAGCCCACACTCCCGCAGGAATCTCTCCTGGCCACCTCTCCCCCGGGGCTGAGCTGCACGGAGGCCAGCCTGGTCCCTCAGCCTCTGCAAGGAGGGGTCTGCCTGCACCTCAGCCTGGAATTCAGCTGCTGAGGCAGGGATCGGGACCTGTCCCCCACCTCTGCCTAGGTCCGGAGTCCCAGCCTGGCTGGACCCCGTGTCCACTGGGATGGGACCCTGAGGATGCTGCCAGGAGTCCTTCCCTGGACCCACGTTGTCAGCCCCCCGCTGGCTCTGGCTCCAGGTAGTGACTAGAGCCCGCTGGGATTCATGGGGCCACTCCTCTAGGTCATTCCCCATCAGCACCTCGGTGGGCAAGTGCGGGTGCACCCCCACTTCCTTGAGGCCCTCCTTGGCCCCCCATTTCAGATGCACCCTGGCTACAGGCACCTTAAACGGGGACCCATCTATGCCCTTCAGGGTCAGCTGCGCGTGGGGTAGTATCCGCTCCGGGGCCACTATGTCGGATCGGGCCAGAGTCACCTCCGCCCCCGTGTCCCAGAAGCCCGTCACCTTCCTACCATCCACCTCCAGGGGTATGAGGCACTCGCTCCGCAGGGGCCGTCCTGCCCCCACCCGGTACACGGAGAAATCCGCCTCCTGAGAATCAGACCTCCCAGGGGAGGTGCACTGAGCATCCTTCCCCTCTCTCTGAGCTGAGGTTTGCCTGCCAGCCCCTGCCTCTGGGGCAGCCTGCCCTTCCTCCCGCCCCAGCCAGTTAACCCTGGAAAGTCCCCGGTCCTGGGACCTGGTGCACTGAGCCCTCTTGTGGCCTTTTTGCCCACAGCGATGGCAAGTTAGGCTTTGGGTTGTCTCTGACCAGGCCCTGGCTGGTTCTCTGGGGCGCAGACGACCTGTTCCTTGGTCTCGCCCCGTAGTTGACTCCCTCCGTCGCTCAGCCGAGATCCGGTCTCTGCGCGGTTCCCTCTCTCTCCGGGACTCCCGTTCACACCCGGACCGGCTCTCCGTGAACTCATCCGCCAGTCTCCCGGCCTCCTGGGGGTTCTCTGGTCTCCGGTCCTTGAGCCACAGCCTCAGTTTGGGTGGGCACGCTTCATAGAACTGCTCCATCATGACCAGCTTGAGCAGCTCCTCTGCGGTCTGGGCTCCGACTCCAGACACCCACTTGCGGCAGTATTGCGCCAGGCGGGAGGCCAGGTCCACATAGGTCTCCCGTGGCTCCTTCTGCACCCCCCGGAACTTCTTCCTGTACATCTCGGGGGTCAGCCCGAACTTGTGCAGCAGGGCCTCCTTGACTCGGTTGTAATCCCCTGGCTGTAGGTCCTCCAGCTGACTGAGCACTCCGGCCGCCTCCTGGTTCAGTGCGGGGATGAGCTCCTGCAGCCAGTCAGCTGGGGGAACCCGTTGCAGTCCACAGGCCCTCTCAAAGGCGCTGAGGAACCCGTCTATGTCACCCATGTCCTTCAATTGGGCCACCATGAGCCTCTCCAAGCGTCTGGCAGCCCTGGGACCCTGGGGCCCATCCGCACTTGGCGCAGCCGGTGCCCCGCCGGTTCTCCGCTCTGCCATGGCCAGCTCATGCTGCCGCTGCCTCTCTCGATCTTGGCGCTCCCTCTCTCGGTCCTGGCGGTCCTTCTCTCGGTCCTCTACTTCCAATTCCCTGATCCGCAGCTGGATCTCCAGGCGCCGCAGCTCCGCTGGGCTGGCCCCTGCCCTAGATGGGCTACGGCTTGCAGGCCTCCCGGGAGACGCTGTCTCATCTCTCCGGTGGGTTCCAGCGCTCCTCCCCCTCTCTGAGCCTGACACACTCTCAGGGGGGGTCTGGCTGCTTCCCCTGGGGACAAGATCCTGGCCCTGTGGCTGGTCATTCTCTTCCAGCTGGGTAATCAGCTGGGCCTTGGTTGCTTTCCGCACAGGCAAGCCCCTCTCTCTGCACAGCCCCACCAGCTCTGCCTTCAAGAGTCGGGCGTAGGCCATCTGCCCGCTGGTCCCCTTGGTGCAGACTCACCAGTCTAGTGCTGCAGCGCCCCACGATTCCCAGGAACCGCTTCGCTCTGTCTCCAGCACGCCTGGCTCCAGGGCTCTTGCTTCTACTGCGCCTTGTCGCTCACCGCTGGAAGCTCCATCCACGGGGTGCAGTGCATCCCACTTCTGACACCAGTGTGACAGCGCGTTGGGGGTTCCCCGTCTCCTGCACCCCGAAATGGCACAAACAGACTGTACCAGCCAGTGGAATTGAGGGTGGTTTATTGCTCCTCCAGCCCAGCGCAGCACAGATGTAATCTGGTTACAGGAACTGGGCTAGGATGCCTCAGGCCCCCTTGAGATGGGGGAGACTGGGCCCCTAAAACTCCAGCTCCTCTCCCTAGGCTGTCTCATCCATCCTCACAGACAGCCACCAACCAACTCACTCACTTCCAGCCCTGCCCCCCAGCCAAGGCAGCATTCCACCTTCCTTTGTTCCTCTCCATGGGGGGTGTCTGGCCACTGGTTTGCATAGTGACTCATCCTGTTTTGCTGGGTCGTGGTACCCACGGCAGCCAGTGGGGGTTACCCCAGAGCCAGCAGCATAGAAACCAGCCAGGTACCCCCACTACGTCACACCAGGCCTTGTGCCTATTCCTGCCCTGGGGCAGCATTCTTAGCCTGGGCCCTGGACCACAGCCCCCTGCGTATCACCCAGGCTTACCTAGCAGGTCTGATGGGCATAACACTCGCCAGCCAGCCTGCTGAAACCTAACCCCAGCTGATTGTCACAGTAGGAACAAAATATTAAGGGGGATGGGAGGATTTTAACACAACGGATGGGCTCCGTGTCTGACTGCGGACATCCCCGGGTGAGCTCCCCTCTCCTAAGACAGTGTTCTGGTTTTAGACCAAAGTTCTTCTGATCTCCTGTGGTTCCCAGCCTTTTCTGGCCAAGCAACTCTAGCCTTTGCTGAGAAGTGGTGGAACTTTTGCCATTCTCTTTCCTCCCTGCTTGTTTCTCCCGACAGCCCCTCCTTAAACTAACCCCCTGGATCCAGACAGTAACATCCCAATAACCAGGTTGCCGTAGAGTTTCAAATGCTTTACTAAAAATTATAGCTATTCTCTTCCCCTCTTTCCGTTCATCCAGGAGCTCCGCCAGGCTCTCAAAAGCAGAACCAGCTTTTTCTGGCAAGGTCTGGGACACCAATGTTCCCTCTAATCGTTTCCATCCATGTGCGGAATAATTGTATGTGCACTGAGACATGTAAGAATGTGCACCACCAACAGCAACACACAACCTAGCTGTGAGCCCTCTGCTGATCCGCTGGGCAGCACTGGAATCTCTCCTGAGCAGCTGCACATGCGCACAGCTTAGAGGGAACACTAATTCTGTCCTGTGTCAGCACATGCTGCTAATTATTGATGATCCCATTGTCATCTCTGAGTTTAACGGGAGGGTTTTTTCCTATTAATATTTGTTCTGTGGCTTTACAAAGACCAGCCAGTAGCACTGCAGATTTGCCAGGATCACTCCTCTCTGTGATGTTAACGATCAAAGCTAGATGTGCTTGTCTCTAATCTCCCCAATGCCTCCCCCAGTTTCCATGTCTTTCCAAAATGTCAGTGGTGCGGTAAGTTTTCTTGCTCCTTCCCTTATCGTCTCGCATGCCTCTTGGCCAGACCAGCTGACTTGCCCGTGGGCCGGTTTTTCTGGGTGGTCCCTAACCTGCTCTAGAGCCACAGACACTTGTATAAAGTTTTTGCCCTAATTTTCCAGTCATCTTTTGTTTCATTGTCTGAGTGGGAACAGACTTGAAAAGAAGTTCGGCATCTCCCTTCCCCCTTCTGGGTCCTCAGTAACGCCGCTCGCTTGACCTTTCATGACGAGACCTAGTGGGTCCCTGTTTTCCTTTTCACTGACATATGTATCATAAATACCTTCAACTGTATCACAGGCCTTTCAGGTGGGATTCACTCCTGCTGCTTTTCTGCTGGCCTTCTCTGTCCTCTGCAAGCTGGCCCCAGCTGGGCACTCTTGCTGGTAGGTTTGCCAGATGGTCTCCCAAAAAAATACCGGATACCCGGTCTATTTTGGCCGAGCAAAAAAATAAAAGAACGCGAGATAAGCAGCAATCACAACCCTGACTCCCACCAGAATCTCCCAGGCTGGGAGGCGGGGCCACCATCGGTACTGGGAGCCGCCCACGTCAGGCTTCCGTCCGGTGCCCAGCCGGAAAAATCAGAGAATACCGGACACTGCATGTGTCCAGTGTTGTCTGATTATTTTTACCAGGCAGAGGGCTCAAATACCGGACTATCCGGTAGGTTACCGGACAGCTGGCAACCCTATTTGCTGGCTTGTTTCCCACGTCTTTTCTATTTAGTGCAAAGGATTGCAGGGGGTGGGGGTTCCCCTCTTCTCTCGCGTGAAGTCAGATTTGCCACTTCTAGCTCCCTGTGCTGTTCCTTACAGTCTTTTGGGCCTAACATACATGATCTCTTAGACTTTCCCAGTTGCCTTCTCCAGGGTTGGCTTGAGACATTCCCTCTACTCAGATGTGACTCCCGAGATCTTTTTAATTCCTGTGACGGGGTGTCTGTCCCACATTGTTCCCTTTAAGGTGCTTGGTGCTTGCTCCTGCCGTGAGGGCGGGGGATGGGACTGGACGACCCCGCGAGGTCCCTTCCGGTTCTAGTGTCCCATGAGTCTATGGATGTGTATTGTGGGGATGCTGAGCCATGGGACCAAATTGTAAACCCTGTGTATGCGGGAGGACGCTCCGTACCCCTCCCTTCAGTACCACCAGGTTTAGCCCTTAATCAGGTTTCATTTCCTAGAGTGTCATGCCAAACACAGGCCCCGTGCAGGCAGGGAGCAGCCAGAGCGACTGCCTTGCCAGTGAAGATCTCAACGCACCTTACAAGTGTCTCCTGTGATGCCCCTCTGGCCGGGGTGGGTTAGCCCCAGTGGGCCGCTGCTGCTATATTTATCTGCACCTCCACAGGTACAGGCAGTCCCATTGGCCGGGAATGGTGCTTTGCAGCCAGTGGAAGCTGCTGAAGGCTGTACCTGTGGAGGTGCAGTAAATATGGTGGTTTGGGGGCCCACTGGCGCTAACCCTGGCAGACTAGATCCGGCTCACGAGCCAGTATTTGCTCACCGCTGCTCTACGGCGTTTGTCCTGAATATATCGGCCGTGCTGCTCAAAGAGCCCCCTTGGGAGCAAGGCTGACCTGGGGCGAGGCGCTGCCCGCACACACGTGCGCACACACGTGTGCACTCATACTTCCCTGTGAAATCACGCTCCCTGCCCTGTGGAGGTTTGTGAATGGAACGCAGGGCACAGGGAGTTGAAGGGCAACCCATCCGGCCAGTTTGGTGCGGGGAATGTAGCTCTTCTAAACAGAAGCTTTTTGAAACCTTGTCTCCATCTAAAAACAAAACCCGCTGGACTCACTCCCCCCAGGCCGCGCGTGCAGCCAGTCGGCGCTCAGCTCTGCCGAGCCAGGGCGAGAGACAGGCCAGAGGAACTCAGCAGCAGCCCTGGAGACAGGGGGCCTGGTGCGTGGAACGGCCACTGGTGTTTGTGGGACTGGGCAAGAGAAGAGAGAGGGGGGATTTGAGAGCAGCCTTCAACTCCCTGCAGGGGGGTTCCAAAGAGGCTGGAGAGAGGCTGTTCTCAATAGTGACAGGTGGCAGAACAAGGAGCAATGGTCTCAAGTTGCAGTGGGGGAGGTCTAGGTTGGATATTAGGGAAAACTCTTTCCCTAGGCGGGTGGGGAAGCCCTGGGCTGGGTTCCCTAGGGAGGGGGTGGAATCTCCATCCCTAGAGGTGTTTAAGTCCTGGCTTGACAAAGCCCTGGCTGGGATGATGGAGTTGGGCTGGTCCTGCCTTGGGCAGGGGGCTGGACTCGATGCCTCCTGACGTCTCTTCCAGCCTTAGGGGCGTGTCCACGCTGCAGAGCTCAGCCAGAAATAAGCTATGCAAACGGAGCGACGTCAATTGCGTAGCTTATTTGGAAGTAGGGCGTGTCTACACAGCACTTCTTTCGCAGTAGACTCCGCTTACTGCTCGTACAATCAGGGGTGCAGGAGTCGGAGTCGGAAGTCCTCCGGGATTTTGACACTGGTTTGGAACAGTCTGCCTCCACCCAGCAGGCAAAGTGCTTTTGGAACAGCGCGCGTTCTTTCGGAATAGCGTTGCAGCGTCGCCATACCCTGTGCTTCTAAAGCAGCTCCCTGCCTGGTACTGTCGCGGAGCCAGTCGCTCCGAGGAACCGTAGGCATTTTACAGAAGCCTTTGTCAGGGAGCGCGATCTAGGTCCAAGGCACTGCCCGTCCTGCACTACCAGGTTCAGGCTCAGGGAGTCGTCTTGGATTCCTGTGCAGCCCAGGGCCAAATTCCTCCCTGGTGTAACTGCCTTGTTGTGATGGGCTCACGCGTGGGGTAACTGGTGCCATGTTATCATCCTGCACTCTGCCTGGCTACCAGCACACACCCCTCCCGGCCCTTGGGTGGGGAGCTATTCTGGGAACCCCCGGAACTCTCTGCAGCACGTCGAAGGGAGGGGGACAATCCAACGCAGCCCCCTTCCCAGCATGCTCCATCTCCCCCGGCCCCCGGACTCCTGTACGGCTCGGGGGGTGTGTCGTTCACTTGAATCAGCAACCCTTTCCATCCATCATCATTTGCTGCAATTATCCTAATCAGGCCATTCTGCACTTATCCCTCTTCATGTGACGCGGGAGCCACTTGGCACCACACTTCACGCCGCGTGTCTCTGAGTTTGCGCTCGTCCTGGGAGAGTCTTGTTAGCATCCCTGGGGTCCCAGGCCCCAGGAGGGCCAGACGTTTGCGGGGCCCAGCTGAGAACCCGTGGGCAGGAGGCTCCCTACGGCACAGCTACCCGCAGGCTGCAGGGCAGGAGGACCAAGTGGGAGACCTCTGTGTGTCTAGGCGGTATGATCTCGGCTTCCGGACTGCTCTCCCTCAAACTGCTTCCCGATGCGATGACCTAGAAGGCATCGAGCCCGCTCGAGTCTGCCTCGAATGATCCCAACACACAGCGTGCCAGTGGGGTACGGGGCAGGAGGAGACCATCAGGCTATGGCTCCAAGTCCCAAAAGTACCAGGTTCTGTGGAACACTGCTGTGAGGGTCAAATCAGGGCGAATGGCTCAGAACCAGGGTGTGACGGCACGTTGGGGTTTTCCCGTCTCCTGCACCCCCGTAGTCACACAGACTCCACCAGCCAGTAGAATAGAGGGAATTTATTGCTTCTCCAGGATACAGCACAGCATAGATGTAATCTGGTTACAGGGCAGGCCTAGGATGCCTCAGCCCCCCTTGAGATGGGGGAGCCTGGGCCCCTAAATCCCAGCCCGTTGCCCAGGCTGCTTCCTCCATGATCCCAGGCAGAAACTAACTCACTCACTTCCAGCCCTGCCCCCAGCCAGGGCTCCACTTCCCTTCTTCCCATTGTTCTGCTCCCTGGGAGATAACTGGTCGGACAGGTTCGAAGCCCCCTTGCATAATGACTCATCCCCTGCCCTGCTGGGCCGTGCTGCAGCCAGCAGCCAGTGGAGGCCACTCACAACCCACTGCCCAGCATAGCAACCAGCAAGGTACCCCCCACTACATCACACAGGGCTACTTACAGCCCAAGACTGAGGGTCCTCTTCCATAAGGCACCACACCCATCACACCGAGCACTTCAGCTGCCACTTTGGCCAGCAAGGCGTCACACAAGCACAATCCCTCAGACTCTTCAGCCTTACCTGGGCCATAACCAGCACCTGCCTTACACAGGTGAGAGGTTATGAAAACCAATCTCACCAAATCAGAACAGGTTCTCCCAGTCCCAAAGGACCAGTTGTGATGTAGTGGGGGCACTGTTACAGTCACTGCTATAGTGTGTGTGTGTGGGGGGGGGTGTACCTCAGTCCCATCCCCCCTTGCAGCTCTCTCTGCATGAGGTGGGAGAGGCCAGGCATGACTCACTGTGGAAGTATAGTGATAGAAATGTAGCCGTGTTAGTCTGGTGTAGCTGAAACAAAAGACAGGACTATGTAGCACTTTAAAGACTAACAAGATGGTTTATTAGATGATGAACTTTCGTGGGCCAGACCCACTTCCTCAGATCAAATAGTGGAAGAAAATTGTCACAACCATATATACCAAAGGATACAATTAAAAAAATGAACACATATGAAAAGGACAAATCAAATTTCAGAACAGAAGGGGATGGAGGGGGGGGAGGTAAATGTCTGTGAGCTAATGATATTAGAGGTGATAATTGGGGAAACTATCTTTGTAATGGGTAAGATAATTAATGTCTTTGTTTAAACTTAGGCGTAAAGTGTCGAATTTAAGCACGAATGACAGTTCAGAGGATTCTCTTTCAAGTGTGGTCTGAAAAGGTCTTTGAAGCAGGATGCAGGTAATCAAGTCGTTGAGACAGTGTCCTTTCTGGTTGAAATGGCAAGAAACTGTTTTTTCTTTGTGATCCTGTCTGATATCTGTTTTGTGGGCATTGATCCTTTGGCGAAGTGTCTGAGACGTTTGTCCAATGTACATAGCAGACGGACACTTTCGGCACATGATAGCATAAGTGATATTTCTGGATGCGCAGGAATATGTGTTCTTGATCTTATAACTCACTTGGTTAGGCCCAATAATGGTATCAGCAGAATGAATATGTGGACAAAGCTGGCAACGGGGTTTGTTGCAAGGGAAGGTGCCAGGGTTGGTATTAGTGTGGTATGTCCTGTGGTTGTTGGTAAGAATCATCTTGAGGTTAGGTGGTTGTCTATAGGAGACTATGGGAGTGTCTCACCTCCTGGGGATCAGATTACAAAAGATTCACCTTTGGTCAGGGAGCAGGACAGTGCAGGAGGCAGAGCTGCCTGGGGGCTCAGGGACCAGTTGCTGGGAGTTGCTTTAGTCTTAGTTGGGGGAAGCATGAAGAGAGCAGACTAAGTCCAGTACAGGGGTGGTCAGGGGCCTGTAAACCCCTTTCCCCCAAGAGGACTGAGGCTCTGCCCTGGCTCCTATGTCAACGTGGAGCCTATGCTGCGCCGTATCACTGAGAAACAATAAACCCTTTTCTTCTACTGGCTGGCAGAGTCACATCTGGCTAGGATGAGGGTGCAGGGTCGGGGGCTCCCTGACGCGTTGTCACATCAGCCACAATCCCAAGTCAATTCATACCTTAGGGTATGTCTACACTACCACCCTAGTTCGAACTAGGGTGGTAATGTAGTCATACGAACTTGCAAATGAAGCCCGGGATTTGAATTTCCCGGGCTTCATTTGCATGTTGCCGGGCGCTGCCATTTTTAAATGTCCGCTAGTTCGGACTCCGTGCCCGCGGCTACACGCGGCACGAACTAGGTAGTTCGGAATAGGCTTCCTATTCCAAACTACCTGTACTCCTCGTGGAACGAGGTGGAACTAGGAACTAGTTCGAACTAGGGTGGTAGTATAGACATACCCTTAGATCTTACCCAGAAGAGCACGCTGGGCCAGTCCTTTCGCATCTAAACGCTAAGGCTACATCTACACTGGCGCGTTCTCACGCAAAAACTCTTTTGCGGAAGAGTTCTTGTGCCAAACTCTTCCAGAAGAGAGCGTCTACACTGCCATGTGCTTTTGCACAAGAGCATCCGTGCCAGTGTAGACGCTCTCTTGCGCAAGAAAGCTCTGATGGCCATTTTAACCATCGGGCTTTCTTGTGCAAGAAATTCACGTTCCCTGTCTACACTGGCCTCTTGCGCAAGAACAGTTGTGCAAAAGGGCGTATTCCTGAGCGGGAGCATCAGAGTTCTGGCACCAGAAGCCCTGATTTCACACATTAGAATGTCAGTTTACTTGCGCAAGAATTCGCAGCCAGTGTAGACAGGCAGCAAGATTTTGCGCAAGAGTGGCCGCTTTTGAGCAAGATCACGCCAGTGTCGACAGCCTCAAAGGTTTAAAAGAAAGAAAGAAAAGGTCGAGAGTAGAATTGTTACGGGAAGCACGTTCCATCCATCCGTCACAAAGTTCCTGCTGCAGGCTCGTAGCATACGGGACGAGCTGCCGGCTTAAAAGTCTCTGGAGCCCGTCCTGTGCTAGGCTGGGTCAGCAAATCCTTCTGGGCCCTTTATCCGTAGCAAAGATGCTTCTGAAGTGAGGAGCAGGAAGGAAGTCAAAGATGGAGGAACCTCTAGGGCCCTTTTTATAGCCTTGCCCCCGTGGAGGGAATCCCATTGTTCTGTGTGATGGTACCTCCCAAAATGGGGTTTGCCACCGAAGCAAGGCACCTGCCCGTCCTTTCAGGCAAGCGGCCGTGGCGTACCTGCCGGCCTGCAGCAGAATTCCTCAGGTGCTGATTGGCAACACATAAGGCCCGTCAGAGGAGCGCTGCTATTCGCTCCGTAGCCGCCCCTCACAACAGGTGGGCGGCGCCTGTGGCTGTCACTCAGAAGTGAACATTTCAAAGTCCAGTCCCGCGCCCGTCCTCATAAGGTCACAGACACAGATCCTACAGGCCCGGGAGCAGCATGAACAGAGCCAGCAGAGCATGCGCTTCCATAGACGCCCTGCTTGGCCCGCTCAGCCCAGAACCTGGGGCATACACACCCTGTGGCTGCCACAATGAGCTGTGGGTCCCTATTGAAAAGCCAGTAACATCACCGTCTCGTTGTCACAAAGTAGCTGCCCCACGTTCTTTGGGTGCAGCTGGCCTCATAAGGGCATTCTGAGGGGACCCCATAGCCCGCCACTGGCTGAGAATGTCTGGTGGGTTTGGAGGAAGCCAGAAGTCAGCCAAACGTGTTGATGTCTCGCCCTCTGCCACGGAGTAGCCATCTGGTCCATTCCGGCCAGTCAGACGCTTGCGATCCAATTTCCTCTTTGGATGGACAAGGGGGGGTTGAACTAACCGAACATTTTCTCTCACGACGCCTGCCTCCCTCGGAAAGGTTTGCTTTTCTCCTCTGAAAACTGGGGGGCTGTGTCTAGACTGGCAGGTTTTTCCGCAAAATCATCTGCTTATGCGGAAAAACTTGCCAGCTGTCTACACTGGCTGCTTGAATTTCCGCAAAAGCACTGACGATCTCCTGTAAGATTGTCAGTGCTTTTGCGGAAATACTATGCTGCTCCTGTTTGGGCAAAAATCTTTTTCCGAAAGACTTTTGCGCAAAAGGGCCAGTGTAGATGTGACGGCGTGTTGGGGGTCCCCCGTCTCCTGCACCCCGAAATGGCACAAACAGACTCCACCAGCCAGTAGAATTGAGGGTGGTTTATTGCTCCTCCAGGATACAGCACAGCACAGATGTGATCTGGTTACAGGAACTGGGGCTAAGAGGCCTCAGTGCCCCCTTTGAGATGGGGGGATCCCAGCCCCCTCCCCAGTTCCTTCTTCCCTGCTTTCCAGCCAGGAACTAACCCACTCTCCTCCAGCCCTGCCCCCCAGCCAGGGCAGCATTCCACCTTCCTTTGTTCCTCTCCATGGGGGTCAGCTGGCCAAACCAGTTGGGATACCCTCTTTGCATAGTGACTCATCGCTTGTCTGCTCGGTGGTGCTACAGACAGCAGCCAGAGAGTTAACAGGTTACCCCCCACTACGTCACAGTAGACAGCAGAGATTTCTTTTCCGCAAAAAAGCCCCGATCGTGAAAATGGCGTCTCTGTTCCGAAAATGCTTTTAACGGAAAACTTTTCCGTTAAAAGCATTTCCGGAAAATCATGCCAGTGTAGACGTAGCCGGAACGTTTCCACTCAAACTGGTGGTTTAGTTTGGTGGGGGGGGGGGGGGGGGGGGAGGGGAGGTGGGTTTGGACAAAAAGAGTCAGGTTTCCATGGAAACCTTCCACAGCGCCCAGCCCGCTGTAGTCGGCAGGTGGGCCCGGAGCAGAACCACCGGCCTCGGGTGCGTCCGTGTGGGTGGGTGTGAAAGTGACCTGCTTTCTGGGACACTGCGGGCATCTCCTGGCTTTATCCAAATGCTCCAAGACACGGCCCCTGGGAGCAGGAAGGAAACCAGGGCAAAGTGCTGGAGCTGAGCTCACTGGGCTGATCACTCTGTGCTGCCTGGGGGCTTGCTGCACGGCTCCTGAGCCCGGCCACTGGCCACAGACTTGTTAGACTGTTGCGAGGCCGAGGGAGGAGCTTAGGACGTGGCTAGGTAGATGCATCCACAGTCGGTGTCCATGTCTGCCCTGCTCTGGCCCTTTAAGGGTTAAAACCCAGGCCTGGGAAAGGGGCGGAGCCAGCAGCTGGGGCAGATATAGCCAACTAGGGCCCAGCTGGGGCTATATAAATAAAGGCTCCTGCAGGGGTGGAGGCAGACTGGGTCCTGCTCTCGCTGTGGATCAGGAGGGTTCTGGCTGCCAGGGAAGCTGGAGGCTTCCTGACTTAGAGCAGGGCTGGGGAAAGGCAGGCGGAGCTGGGGAAGCTCTAGCCAGGCGAGCTCCCAGGCTGCAGGGCCTGAGGCCAGGCCTGGGGGTACTAGGGCAGTAAAAGGCAGCAGGTCCACACCCCCTTGCCAATGCTGAGTGGCCATTTCAGGCTGCAGTTTGCCCCTGAAGTAGGGGCTAGATGACGACTGGCTGTGGGTCCCTGAGCAAAGTGGGCATAGAGGGTTGGGAGTACCCTGAAGGGGAGGACCCCAGAGTGTGGGGACACTGAGGCAGGGAGGACGCCATGGTCTGGGAGGGACGTGGGTCCTATCGCAAGGTGGTGGAGCCATCAGCAGGTCAGCGTGGGCACGACACCAGCCAGAAGGGGGCGCTCCAGCACTGCAGCGCTAATTTCCAAGCAACCAGCAGGAGGCGCCATGGGGGTGAGTCCCGCCGCATTCGTGTCGGATCGATGCGCAGCGCGGACGTGTTGCCATGCCGACGCAGCGGACTCAATGCACACAGACACGTAGGCTGGTGCGCCTGCGGGGTAGATTTTCTGGCCCTTGGGTGCAGGGGCCGCCGTGGCAGTGGTGGGCGCTGTAACAACATTCCTGCTGCTTTCAAAATAACCGCCCAAGGAGCCGGCGACACGGCCGCGTGGCCTCGCTCCCCCGGTGACAAGCGGCGCCCGTCGGATTTCGCTGTGCTGGCTCCCCGGGGCGAGGAACGACTCCTGGCTAAAAGTCCAAATGTCACCAGCACAGCGGGCTTTAGAAAACCCACCAGAAGCCGTGGCCCTTGGGACGACTCCCTGGCGGGGAGGCCTTTGCCTCAGGCGAGGAATTCAGCAAATGTGGGGGCTGCGGGCCCTGCACCAATGCATCCGCTCCCCGTTGTGTGGGGCCCAGTGGGACGAGGCACCCATCCAGCCCCAGGGCAGAAGAGGCAGTTTTCCCTCCTGGGCGGGTGGGTTTGTCACTCCTTGACCCTCCTGGCAGGGAGACACGGCACCAGCATCCACAGCCGCCGCATCCCGTGGCAAGCGGCACCAGGAGCGCGGCTGGGCAGCGGCGAGAGGGTTAATCCCCGCCAGCCAGAGGGATATGAAGCATGGAGGCAGGCGGATGGCCCCACTCAGCCTGGGACGATCAATTAATGGGGTTTCTCCTGACTCACACCATATGGCCGGCCCCTCCAGCGCCAGCATTTAATTTACTCCCGGCCTCGCCTGCCCGACCGCGGCCTCCAATTTATTCCGATTAAATCAGTCCTGTGCACCGCAGCCACCACTGCTCACGAGAGGCAGGAGTGCCGCGCCAGCCCCCAGATGCCAGCGGGGGGGCACCACAAGGCTGGGAAAAGATTATGTGCTTCTCCCCCCCCCCCCCCGACCCACTGGGCTCGGGGCAGAGGGGAGAGATTAGCCCCCCAGCAGATGGACAGAGGGATCAAGTGTTTTGCTTCACCTTGTTATTGCTGGGGGTACAGATGCGGGGGGCAGGCCATGCCCACGCCCTTGCCAGGCAGTGCCCTTGTGCTGGGTGTGTTGGCATACGTGGGGGGGGTGAGCAGCTGCCGCGTGGCACTAGTAGGAAGTGAGAGGCAGGGAGCCGGGCCAGTTAAACGGCAGCGCCCCATCCCTGTCTGTGACGTTGCGGGGGGCTGTCTGCTCTGTGACCCGGGGTTCCTCTTCGCCGGGATGTGTGATTCCCTCTGACTCACCCACGTGTGTATTAACCCAGACACCTAGGCCCAACTTGGAGATGACAGGGGATCCCCAGGGGTAGAGACAAAGAGAGGGAGGTAGAGACCAATACCAGGTTTCAGGGGAAGGGGCAGTGGCTGGCTGGGAAACATGAAGGAAGCAGCCTTAGCTGAGGGTCTAGTGATGACAATGGACCCCCTAACCCGAGGGGTCTGAGGCTGCCTGGGCCTGACTCCTGAAACCACATCCCGTCTGTGCTGGGCTGTATCCCGGAGGAGCAATAAACCCTCGGGCTGTGTCTAGACTGGCCAGTTTTTCCAGAAAATCATCTGCTTTTCCAGAAAAACTTGCCAGCGGTCTACACTGGCCGCTTGAATTTCCGCAAAAGCACTGACTTCCTACTGTCTGAAATCAGTGCTTCTTGCGGAAATACGATGCTGCTCCCGTTCGGGCAAAAGTCTTTTTCCGAAAAACTTTTGCGCAAAAGGGCCAGTGTAGACAGCACAGTACTGTTTTCCGCAAAAAAGCCCCGATGGCGAAAATGGCGATCGGGGCTTTTTTGCGGAAAAGCGCGTCTAGATTGGCCACGGACACTTTTCTGCAAAAAGTGGTTTTGTGGAAAAGCGTCCTGCCAATCTAGACGCTCTTTTCCGAAAATGTTTTTAACGGCAAACTTTTCCGTTACAAGCCTTTCCGGAAAATCATGCCAGTCTAGACGTAGCCTCTCTGTTCTAGTAGCTAGAGGAGTCTCATCTTGCCGAGACGGGGTGCAGGATCGGGGGGTCCCCGCTGTGCCACCACACTGCCGCAGACCGCACATTCCCCATCAGAGCCACCTCCGGCCAGCAGGCTGTGCTCTGAGAGCTGGCCCGGGGGGTCCAGTCCTGGCCTGTCCCCAGCTGGCAGTGCTGCTGCGGTGTGCGGAGAGGCCTTGGCGCGCACGTGGCGGCTGTGGAGCATGTCTGTGTTTTGTGTCTCCTCCGCTTGGCTGGCTGGGGTAGCCAGGAGCAAGGGAGCCTTCTCCAGCAGAGGGCCCCCTTCCACTCAGCCCCTTTCTCCCCTTCCCAGTTAGTTGTCCCTGCAACCGCCCCCCTTGTCCTCAGGGCTGTCACTGCACGTGATGGGCAGCCTCTTACCCCTGTGCCTTCCTGCCCAGCCGGTGAGGCAGAGCCCCTGCTTATCAGCCCCAAACAGAGGCAGCTGCTGCGCTCTGTGCCAGGGAGGGGGCTGCTGGTGGTGTGGGCTTGCTTTGCCCGGCCGGCCTGTGGGGCTCTTTGCTAGCTCGGTGCAGGGCGCAAGGTGCCCATTGAAAGCACAGAGGCAGCCCCGAGCACCCTGGCCAATCGTGAATTCGAGTCGGGCAAGTTTTAAGGCCGTGTCAGGGTGGTTGCCGGGCCATCCGGGCTGGATACTTCAGGGTCGGGTTTCCCCGCGACTTACTGCCTTTGGCTGTTTCCATGCCAAGCCGTCCCACAGCTGGGCCCCGAGGCACCCACCAAACAGCAGGCGGCTTGCTCGGGACCCGCAAGAGCTGGCGTAGGGCAGGGCTTGCGCGCGGTGCCTCCGAAACGTTGTGGCTCAGACGGGGGTGCCCTGAGCTGGTTACACCCTGCACGGCCCTTCCTGTTCCTGGGCCAGGCGGGGAGCCAGGCCTCCTGGGCTCTGCTCCTCAGGATGGGGAAGCGAGTGGTCTTCGGGTGCTGCAGGGCGTTGGGAGAGCCGGGGTCTTACCCCAGCTTTGCTGGGGCTGCCTGCGCCGTCCCGCTGGCTGTGCCAGCTCTCTGGTGTCAGTCCCTGGTGTGGCCTGTGTGCTTTGAGAGCCTCCAGCGGCCGGCCTAGAGCAGGGGGTGGCACGCTGGCCGGTCCCCTGCCTGAGGCCCCTGTAAAATCCCGTTGCCCCGGAAACGCTTGTGAACTCACCACGGCAGCCTTGTGGAGTGATGGAGAGAGGGGAGGGGGGCCTGGTGTCAAAACCCCTGGGGACCCTACTCACAACCATTCGGAAGGGGGCCCCTCGCCAGGCCTTCCCACCCTCTCCGGGGACAGCACGGTGCCCTGGCTCTCCTGCTGGGGGGGATACTGGCTTAGGCACTGAATTCCCACCGCCCCTTCTCTCCAGCACGCTGTTGGCTGTGGCGCTGAGAGGCAGCGCCGTGCGAAGGCTGGGGAGGGGGCCGTCCCAGTAAAGCCCTGAACATGCCCCACCCTGCCACCAGGCCCTGCAGGCCCTTCACACCCACCGGCAGGCACATACACGCTCGCACCAGCGCTCTCCATCCTACACTCACCAGCATGCACACGCACAATCAGTCGCACACGCGTGCAGTGTGCTCACACACACACACCCCACTGCCCGCCTTCATACAGTAAACTCCTCCAGGCTCTCCCACACACAGCAGCACGTAGGAAGGTTTCGCTCGGAGGCCTGGCCCGTCTGCCTGGCGCCATGTCATACCAGGCAGCCTCCTCTCTGCCCACCCCGCATCCCCACCTGTTCACGGGGCCCACGCAGCGGGCTGGGAGTGCCCGGGGGCCCCCTTTCCCCTCACTCACTGTGCCCTACTCCGGTGCTCACTGTGCCTTGGCAGGGGTGGGGTGGGGGGCTGCATGGAGGCCGAGTCGGGTCGTGCCAGGCGCTCTGGCGGTGCTGTGGGGCTAAGCCACGGCCGTGCCCACGGCGCATCCCGCTCTCCTGTGAGAGCGCAACATCGACAGCACAGTCCCGATGACTTTCCTTGGTAATAAATACCCGCGTTGCCACAGGTAAATTCTCAGGTCCTAAAAGCTGCTTGCTCGATCTATAATTACCCAGCGAGCTGCTGCCTGCGGGAGAGAGTGCCATGGCGCAGAGCACACGGCCCACGCGCTGGGGCAGGGAGCCAAGGGGGGTATGGGGCTCCAGCCTGCGGCAGGGGACGTGGATTTCGGAGGGGAGGCCGGGGGGTCTTTGGACCTGGTGCTGCCGGGATGTCTCTGGGCAAGAGGCGGGTCCCTTCTGGGCGTTCAGCTGCTCGGCGCCTGTCGTGTTGCTGTCCCAGGGGTCTCAGACAGTCACCCGCTCTGGTAGCTGGCGAGGGCGCCCCAGTGGGCAGCCTGGCATAACCTGCCTGGGGGGAGCTACCTCCCACCATGCGACCGGAGCAGGAGGGGCTTGGCCGGGCAGTGAGACCCAGAGCCAGGCACAGGGAGATTCTCCACTGGCTTTTGCCCCCGAGCGAGCGCTGGGGAAAGGGGCAGGCACTGGCCTGTGCCACGGGGAGCTCTGGGGGGCCGGCGTGCTCAGGGACAGGCCGGGGGGCAGCACCACCAGATGGTGTGGGGGCGGCTCGGTAGCATCCTCGCTGCCCGGCAGCCTCCGTCCCAGTGCCCGGTTCCCGTGGCATGGCCCCAGCTGGGTCAGGACACTAGGGCAGGGCCTGGGGGCTGGCTGGGAGGGGCCCGGCTCGCTGGTGTGTCGCCCAGGCAGCCCCCGCCCCCGCAGGGTCAACGCCTCCCTTTCCAAGGTGCCTTTTCCAGCGGGCTTGGCAGGCCGGGAGCGGCACCATACGCCATGCGCCGGCCGCGCTCCCTCGCCGTGCTCTTACCCCGCGTTCCCCTGAGGGGTGGCTGGTGCGTTGTGGGGGGTGGGAGCCCCAACCCCTCGTGGGGAGCTGGCCCACACTGAAGGAAACCCCCCCCCAACAAAGCCCATCAGGATTTCGGCAGAAGGCCAGCTCCGTGCAGCCCCCCCGGCAGCAAAATGCTGACACAGAAGAAGCCTGCGCTGAGGCTGCTGAATAAATGAACTCCCCCCATCCCCAAGCAGCGCGGCAGGCTGGGAATGGCTGCTCCGGGGTGGAAGCGCCATCTGGAGAGGCAGCGCCTGGAGAAGAGGAACAAAGGCTGCGTGCCGTGCCAGGCCTCGCTCCGCCGGGAACCGTGGCGCTCCGTCCGGCGGGAACCGTGGCGCTCCGTCCAGCGGGAACCGTGGCGCTCCGGCCCGCGGGCCCGGGGGCAGGCCAGAGAGGGCTGTGGGTCAAACCAGGGCACAACGTGTGGGTGCCGCTCACCAGGCCTATGCCCAGCCCAGCGTGCAGGGGCCCTTGGCTCAGCAGAAGGCGCGGGGCAGGCACGGGGAGGTGTCCGCCCCAGCTGGTTAGCTGCTCGATCGAGGCTGAAATCGGCCCGGAGATGCCCTGTCACCTGGGGCCGTCGCCGCCAGCTCCAAGTGGGTCAAAATGCTGCCGTGGGATGGGTGGCATGTTACCGCCTGGTGCCAGCATCTGTCAGCCCCAGCGGGGGCCGGAGGACCAGGGTCCTCATGCCCAGCAGTCAGCAGCTTAAATGACAAAGCAGCCACCCAATGGGGCACAAGAGGCAACCGTTGTTCAGGGGGAGCCCAGGGCTGGGATAGCCGGGGGCTGCGGGTCAGGAGTGAGGGGCACCAGCAGAACTGGGGGGGGAGCCTAGAGTCTGGCTGGAAGAGGCTGTGGGTTGGGAGTGAGGGCGCTGGCAGGGGCAGAGATGTGGGTCCTGGCAGAGCTGCAGGGGGAAGCCCAGGGCTGGGCTAGCAGGGGCTGGGGGGCAGAGCTGTGGAGCCCTGGCAGAGCTGTGGGGGGCAGCCCAGGGCTGGGCTAGCAGGGGCCGGGGGGCAGAGCTGCAGGGGGGAGCCCAGGGCTGGGCTAGCAGGGGCTGGGGGGCAGAGCTGTGGGGCCCTGGCAGAGCTGCGGGGGGCAGCCCAGGGCTGGGCTAGCAGGGGCGGGGGGGGCAGAGCTGCGGGGCCCTGGCAGAGCTGCGGGGGGCAGCCCAGGGCTGGGCTAGCAGGGGCCGGGGGGCAGAGCTGTGGGGCCCTGGCAGAGATGGGCAGGGCCTGCACAGTAGTGAGGTGTGGTTACCTCATTCAGCTCCTCCGCATTGTTCCCCACTGCCCCATGCGCCCCGCCCAGCTCTGGGCAGGCTGGGGGTGCAGCAGCCCCGTTCCCCCCGGGGGTGGGACGGGGTTTGTGGGGAGAGACGCAGCGGAGCACAGATGGCCTCTGTCCAACAGGTGCAGCTGGGCACAAGGAGGAGGGGGGCGGGGAAGGGGCTGCCTGAGCCGGACATCTGCTGTGCACGCGGCCAGCTGTCTGCCGGCCCACTGGCCCCGGGGCCGGCCACCGGAGCAGAGCCTGGACCGATTCCTCCGAGCCCCCGTTCCTCAGGGCAAAGGCTGATGGGCCACGGTGCTCAGAGGGCTGGGCTTGGCGGTAGCCCCTGGGAGCCGCCGGCCTAGAGCTAACCGCCAGGCCCCCACAGACCCACAGAGCTGGAAGAGACCTCAGAAGATCGAGTCCAGCCCCGCGCAGCCAGGCGGAGCGTGTGCCGTGGGGCAGGAGGGTGTAGAGAGAAGGGTGCCCACGGCCCAGCACAGGGAGAAGCTAGAGTCTATTGTTCTGCCGGCATGCCCATCCCCGTGGACTCTGGGCCTCTGCTCAGCTGCCCTTTCCTCCTCCGCCTGGACCCTGGCACCTCCCCACCCTGGTCCCCTCCTGCCGCTCAGCCAACAGCACAAGCCGCTCGGGCAGGACCTGCCCCAAATGCCCCTTCAGCGCCGCTGCCTCCCAGTTATGTCCCAAGGCATCCCCACGGCAGCACCCGCCAAAGCAGCTGGGCCGTTTCCACCCTGGGTCGTCCCCTCCCCGAGCCCTGGGCCATCCCCTCTATGGGACCCCCAAGTGTGGGAGCAGCTCTTGTCTCAGGCCTGGAGCAGCCTCTGCGGCCCCCCCCTAACCTTGGCTCTTAGGATGGAGCGTCGCTCCCTGCACCACCTGCTCCCACCACCCGGGTGCTGTAGGTGTGCCCAAGCCAGCCAGGCTGATCCCTACGGCCTGGCTGCCCCCGGCTGAGCGGAAAACCGGGCCTGGGGGCTCTGTGCCTCGGGGGATGATTATGGGGGGCTGCTGCTCCTGCGGTGAGAATCCCAGCCAGCCCTGGTTAATCCAGCCCGGCCCGGCTGCCGGCGGAGAGGGAAGGACAGATGGCAGGGGCAGGAGGGGGATTAACGCCGCATGGCGGGGCGGGAGCTGCTGTTTGCCGGAGCAGAGGGCCGGGTGGAGGTTAACACGTGGGCCGTTAACCAGAGCAGAGCCTGCCCCACTGGGAGCCGCCCCTGCTGCTTGGAGAGCCTGGCCTGGCATCAGGCTGGCAGGGGCAGAGGGGGGGCAGTGCCCCACCTTCAGAGCACCCTCTTCTAGCCCACCCGCTCACCCTGTGCCCTAGGAAGGGGACTCACTCCCAGCTCCAGCAGGAAGGGGGGTGTCACGCTGCGCTGGGAAGCAGCCGCCGTGGTCTGGGCAAAGTGACGGTCCAGACAGGGGAGAGAGAGGTGGGCTGGTGCATCAGGCTGGCTGTGCCTAGCGCTGCCGGGTCGACGGCTGGGAGCCATCCGCCCACCCAGGCCAGGCGCCCGTCTGCATGAGGGGACCCCCCACCCGGAGGGGAGACACTGCAGAGCCCGGGATGCACCAGCCCACCTGGTAGAGCCAGTAGAGCCCCGGCTGTGAGCACCCCATCGGCCCTCGTGAGGCTGCAGGAGCTGGTCTGGGCCTGGGCCTTGGGGAGACACTGAGGCCCGGCTTTGGCAGCACCAGGGCGTGAGCGGAAGCTGCGAGCTGAGTCGGAGCACAGGCCTGGGCACCCGGGGCTGGCACCGTCTCCGGGCCCTGTGCACCAGGGTACAGATGCTGTCCCCGTATGGGCCGGCCCTCAGGGAATTACCGCGCAGCCAGGCCAGGCCTGCCCTGCCAGCGGCCAGGAGGAGGCCAAGAGAGCCAGGCCAGGGGCGCACGCTGTGTGCGCGGAGAGAGCTCTGCCTCGCCCGCTTCCGCTGCGGCTGGTAGGCAGCGCTGCTTCCTCATTCGGCGGCAGGGAGCGGCGCAGGCACCGCGCAGGCTGATGGAAACACACCTGATGGGCGGTGGGTGGGGAGGCGCCCACGGCCTCTCCGCTTTCTGCACCGCTGGGCGCCGGTGGAAAAAGGCGATGGCTGGGAACCCAGCCTGCGACAGAGGCGGCGCTGGAGCTGGGTGTCCAGTAGAGAGGGAGCGCGGGTGCGGCCATGACCCAGCAGCTGTGCCGTGGGTTGGCCGCGCCCTCTCCACGGAGGCTGGCAGCGAGGCCTCGTTCCTGCCCGCGGGTGCCCCTGCGATGGGGGCGCTGTCGCGCTAGGAGCCCAACGGCCGCACGGTGCACATGGATTGGCACCCTTGGGTGCCGGGGGCTCGTGAGCAGCCAGGAGCCAGGTCCCTCCTCCCCTCCCCCGTGCCCTTGCTGGATGGTCGCCCCTGCAGGGCCCTGCTGTCTTGACGAGCCAGGCGAATGCCCTGCACCTGCCAGCCGCCCACACGCGTCTGCCAGGCCCGGCCCCTCCCCTCACCCCACCAGCCTCTGCGGCCTGGTGCACGGGAGGGCCGGCCCTGTGCCACGGACCCAGGCACTTCACGGGGCGCTGGCCATTCCACCGGGCCACTGGCCCCTCCTCGGAGCTGGCCCCAGGTGCTGCCCTGGCTGGTACCCACCAGAGGGGGCCATTGGCCTCCTTTCCCTGCCTCATTTGCTCCCAGGCGACATTGGCTCCCCTCCAGCCTGGCACCCCCCCGGCTCCAGTCCTCCCCCACCACTGGCACTTTGCCCCCTGCCCCTCCTGCATCCCAGGGAGCCCACCCCCTCTCAGCGACCCCTGCTGGCCAGCGCGGGGGCAGGCAGGCCCACCCAGGGCCTCCCTCGTCCTCCCCGGCGCGAGGGCTCACCCCAGCCGCCCAGCTCCCCCTAGCTCAGCCGGTCCGCCTCAGCCTCCCAGTTCCCCATTCCAGCCCCCCCGCGGGCTCCAGGCGTGAGACCCGGCCCAGCTGCCCTCGTGACAACATGGCCGTGACGTGGGTGCGGTGGGGAGTTCCCCGGGCTGCAGCTCTGCTCTCTGCTCGGCTGGAGGCCGCTCGCCCGCCTGGCAGCTGCAGCGAGGGGCACGGCTCTGCCTCAGTCAGGGCAGGCCGGCTGGCAGGCGCCGTTTGGCCACTAAGAGCTGATGGAGGCTGACAAGCCCTGTCCTCCTTCAGGGACAGCCCCCTTCCCATAGCCAGACTCTGCCCCTGCCTGGAGGGAGGGCAAATGGGCCCCGCCCGGCACCAGGCCTGGGGCTGCCTGCTCCTCACACGACTGGGCATCGCAGTCTCCACAGCCTGGGCTCAGGCAGACCCCTATGGGACCCCCACAGCCCTGGCTCAGGAAGCCCCCTATGGGATCCCACAGCCCCAGCTCAGGCAGCCCCCTATGGAACCCCCCCACACACCCTGGCTCAGGCAGACCCCCATGAGACCCCCCACAGCCCTGGCTCAGGCAACCCCCTATGAGACCCTCCCCGCCATGGCTCAGGCAGTCGCCTATGGGACCCCCACAGCCCTGGCTCTGGAAGCCCCCTATGAGGCCCCCCCCACAGCCCCAGCTCAGGCAGCCCCCTATGGGACCCCCCCCCACCCTGGCTCAGGCAGCCCCCTATGGGACCCCTCCCCACACACAGAGCCCGGGCTCAGAACAGACCATTCAGAGGCTAACGCTAGTCGAGCGGCTGTGGCCATCCACTGCAGGGAAGGGGGCTCGATCAGCCAAGCCCTCGGATGGGAGGTAACAGGGTTGGTACCCAGCAGCCGGCTCTGCGGCCGGGCGGGGATGCTGGCTCTGGGGAGAGCTCATTTATCCCTCCCCCCAAAACAGCCAAGTGACACAGGGCAGGTGCGGCGCCGCCAGGCAGAGCCGAACCCGGGCCCTGGGGCTCACTGCACGAGCCTCTCTGGCTTGAGCGACGAGCCAGCCGCCTCTGGGCTCAGGCTGCAGAGCAAACTCGTTCTCCCGCCGTGCGGGTCTCGGTGCCACCCCGTGAGCCATGGCCACTGGAATGAAGATCCAGCGCCTGCATCCACCCAGTGCTTGGGCGTGGGGGGAGGACCTGGCCCGGCCACGCTCAGCTGTTTGGGGCAGGCTGCCCCCTGGCTGCCAGCAGAGGTGTAGTGAAGGGGAGGTGGGGGAGGGCAATTGCCCCCAGGCACCACGCTAGGGGGGTGCCGGATTGGTGTGGGACCGAGTGGACGCTGCTCTTGAGCTGCCGGCTGAGTGCTGCTGTGGCTGCCGGTGCTGCTCTCTCCAAGGTGCAAGCCAAAGCAGCCAGCTGGGGGGGAGGAGCAGGGCCGGATGGAGGCATGGGCGAGCCGGGCAGCTGCCCAGAGCGCCAACTGATGGGGGGCACCTGATGGCAGCTGTAAGGGGTGCGCAGCGCCGGCCCGCCTGCATCCCCACAACGCCAGCTAGCAACGCCCTTCCCCCACGGCTGCGGCGCCCTACACGGCCCGGCGCGCGCGCCAGCAGCAACAGCCGGGCCGGACAGGGCTGCGCTTGCATTGTGCGCCCCAGGGGTGGGCCCCGGGCTGGGTGCCAGCGGCTTTACCTCCCCTGTGCCCAGAGGCTCCTCAGCAGGGGAATCGGGCCCAGGTGCAGCCCCTGGGTGCTGCCAGGGCAAGACAGAGGGGGTGGATCGGGGCAGAGACTCGAGCCCAGCAGCCCCCAAAGCACACGGCCGGGGGGTGGGACGCACAAAAGGTGAGGTCGGAGGAGCCCGTCCGTGGCTTTTGGTTCGGTGCCGGTTGTGAGAGGGGGCCCGGCTGCTCTAACACCTGCCCAGCTCTCTGCTGCCCAGCCCAGCAGCTCAGGGGACTGGTTTCCAAGAGACCCCGGTGAAGCTGACGGACACCCAGGGGCCAGCTCACAGCTCAGCTGGCAAAAGCCCCTCAACGCGCCCTGCGGGGAGAGGGCAGGTAATGCCGCCGGGGGAGAAGCCGCTTCACGCTTGTTTCCTCTGTGTGCGTCGGGGGCAGGGCGTGGTTTCTTCCCATCTGCCCATGACCTTCCCGTCCAGGCCTGGCCCTTCACGGTGGATTTTAAAAATGCCCAAGTTGGTGGCAGAGTGGGATTTCCCTGGGGAAGTCGTCCGTAGGAGCTCGGTGCTGCATGTGCCAATACATCAATCGTGCCCACTCAGCATGCGCCCTCCCCTGGGAGCCAGGCACCGTTCTCGCTCCCCCTGTGGGGCTGCTGGCACACGGACACACTGGGAAAGGCCTTTGGCCCCTAGACAGGGGCGGCCCGCAAGCGACATGACACCATCCAACAGGACCGTGCCAGTGGGGAGATGCTCCAGAAGGGGACGCTGGAGCCCAGCTAGGGCCACACCCTGGGGACAGCCATGAGCCCGCCGAGCCGGCTGCTCCCAGAGCCATGTGATCCCAGCCATGTGCCCGCCGAGCCGGCTGCTCCCAGTGCCGTGTGGTCCCAGCCATGTGCCCGCCGAGCCGGCTGCTCCCAGAGCCGTGTGGTCCCAGCCATGAGCCCGCCGAGCCGGCTGCTCCCAGAGCCATGTGATCCCAGCCATGTGCCCGCCGAGCCGGCTGCTCCCAGAGCCGTGTGGTCCCAGCCATGTGCCCGCCGAGCCGGCTGCTCCCAGAGCCGTGTGGTCCCAGCCATGAGCCCGCCGAGCCGGCTGCTCCCAGAGCCGTGTGATCCCAGCCATGTGCCCGCCGAGCCGGCTGCTCCCAGAGCCGTGTGGTCCCAGCCATGTGCCCGCCGAGCCGGCTGCTCCCAGTGCCGTGTGGTCCCAGCCATGTGCCCGCCGAGCCGGCTGCTCCCAGAGCCGTGTGATCCCAGCCATGTGCCCGCCGAGCCGGCTGCTCCCAGAGCCGTGTGGTCCCAGCCATGTGCCCGCCGAGCCGGCTGCTCCCAGTGCCGTGTGGTCCCAGCCATGTGCCCGCCGAGCCGGCTGCTCCCAGAGCCGTGTGGTCCCAGCCATGTGCCCGCCGAGCCGGCTGCTCCCAGAGCCGTGTGGTCCCAGCCATGTGCCCGCCGAGCCGGCTGCTCCCAGTGCCGTGTGGTCCCAGCCATGTGCCCGCCGAGCCGGCTGCTCCCAGTGCCGTGTGGTCCCAGCCATGTGCCCGCCGAGCCGGCTGCTCCCAGAGCCGTGTGGTCCCAGCCATGTGCCCGCCGAGCCGGCTGCTCCCAGTGCCGTGTGGTCCCAGCCATGTGCCCGCCGAGCCGGCTGCTCCCAGTGCCGTGTGGTCCCAGCCATGTGCCCGCCGAGCCGGCTGCTCCCAGTGCCGTGTGGTCCCAGCCATGTGCCCGCCGAGCCGGCTGCTCCCAGAGCCGTGTGGTCCCAGCCATGTGCCCGCCGAGCCGGCTGCTCCCAGAGCCGTGTGGTCCCAGCCATGTGCCCGCCGAGCCGGCTGCTCCCAGAGCCGTGTGGTCCCAGCCATGTGCCCGCCGAGCCGGCTGCTCCCAGAGCTGTGTGGTCCCAGCCATGTGCCCGCCGAGCCGGCTGCTCCCAGTGCCGTGTGGTCCCAGCCGTGTGCCCACCAAGCCGGCTGCTCCCAGTGCCGTGTGGTCCCAGCCGTGTGCCCGCCGAGCTGGCTGCTCCCAGTACTTTGTGGTCCCAGCCATGTGCCCGCCGAGCCGGCTGCTCCCAGTGCCGTGTGGTCCCAGCCATATTCCTGCTCCCTGTGCCTCGTGGTGCCAGCTGTGCACCTGCTGAGCCAACCGTTCTCAGTGCCGTGTGGTCCCAGCCATGCGCCTGCCAAGCCAGCCACTTCCAGTGGCATGTGGTGCCAGCCGTGTGCCCGCTGATCCAATCCCTCCCTGGGTGGCTGGAACCGCTTCATGCAGAACTCACCTGCATTTGCCGGCGTTGAATTTCACCTGCCCGCTCGCCGCGCTGGGTTAGGCCCTTTGGGAGTTCCTCCGTTCTTGGTCACCAAAATCGTTTGGTGTCATGTTCCTATCTGGCCACCTGGCTGCTCACCCCCTTTTCCGGATCATGAATGGACATCGCCGGTCTGGGCACAGACCCTCTTGGTGCCCTGCTAGTCCTCTTCGCCGTGCTGGAAATAGATCATTGGTCCCTTCCTGACGCTTTGCCACTGCCTGCTGTGACCACACCTGCCCTCCCTCCTTGGGTCAAGAGTAGTTTCCATGGTGGGGTGTGACGGGGGTGCATACCCTGCACTGAACCAAGAGGGGTTAAATCCCTGTGGGCAGAGGAAGTCCCGCCCCTCCACCCAGACTGGGCATGATCCAAATGCTGGAGCAGTATAAAAGGGAGTAGCTCAGTGTAGTCTGGCTGGAGAAAGGCCTCCTGCAGGAGCAGCAGAGACCGGGAGACCCCCTCGAGCTGCCTGTGCTGGAAGATTCCCAGGAGAGGCTGTTGTGGGAGAACCGGAGGATCCAGAGACCACATGGATTGTCCCTGCACCAAGGCTGGTAGGAAGTGACCCCAGGAGGAACTTGCTGGGTCCCATCCTGGGACAGGGACTTTCCAGCGATCTGTGCAGCCCTGCTGGAGTCCTGGCTTCAGCCCCCATTCTGGCAAAGAGCTCGCAGTGCCATGAAGCCTGAAGCCGCCTTATTAGCTCTGGGGCAGTCACTTAGTCATCCGCTTCTTTACAACTTTGCTCGTGGTTCTGGGCTAGGATGTTGCCTTAACTTAGAATCCTAGGCCTGGAAGGGACCTCGAGAGGTCAACGAGTCCAGGCCCCTGCCCTCACGGCAGGACCAAGGACCATCTAGACCATCCCTGCCCGGTGTCTGTCCAACCTGCTCTTCAATAGCTCCAGTGATGGCGATTCCACAACCTCCCCAGGCAATTTATCCCAGGCTATGTCTACACTCGCGGCTTCTTGCGTGAGTAATATGCAAATGAGGCTACGCGTGGAATATCACCGAGCCTCATTTGCATACCTAACGAGCCACCATTTTTTTCAGAAGAGGCTCTTGCGCAAGAAGGAGCATCTACATGGCCCCTTCTTGCGCGAGAAAACCCCTCTAGTGCAATGCCGTTCTTCCTGAAAAGTAATAGGTGTAACGGCGTTGCACAAGAGGGGTTTTCTTGTGCAAGAAGGGGCAGTGTAGACGCGCCTTCTTGCGCAAGAGCCTCTTCTGAAAAAAATGGTGGCTCATTAGGTATGCAAATGAGGCTGGGCGATATTCCACGCTTAGCCTCATTTGCATATTACTCACGCAAGAAGCCGCGAGTGTAGACATAGCCCCAGTGTTTAACCACCTGACAGGCAGGAAGTTTTTCCTAATGTCCAACCTCATCCTCCCTTGCTGCAGTCTCAGCCCCCAGCTCCTTGTCCCGTCCTCAGAGGCCAAGGAGAATGATTTTGTTAACCTGACCCAGTGGAGAAAGGAAATGTCCCAAGCTTGGAGCAGCGACTCAGCCAAGCTTCCCTAATCCACCCCCCGAGCAAAACCTCCTGGCAAAGAGCGGCCCAGCAGCTCCCGCAGGGCGCCTCGGAAGCGGAGGGGGCGTCGGAGCGCGTGCAAGCCACAGAGCAAGGCCTGCAGGTGACGGGGCCATCTGGAGCGAAGTCCCATCAGATGGGTCCCGGGGAGCCGCAGAAGAGCTGCGTGGTTTTGAATCCCATTTCCATGGCACTCCCCGTTACCCACAATGCTTCACGGTGCTGCAGGGACACTTCCTGAGAGACGCCCGCGCCAGGCCACGATAGCCCTGCCCATCCGCCATCACTGGTTTCACACAGACTGTCCACCCCCTGTCTAGAGTGGGGACGCCATCTGCTCCCAGCTCGGGTCAAAGGCACAGGCACGAGATGGGGCTGGGGACAGATGGCAGTAGCAGCACCCAGGAGCCCGGGGCCCCTCGTCCTATGGCCTGGGGGGCAATTAGAGGTCTTGCCGCACTATTGAGTGAAGGGGGCGCCCAGTGAATGGCGCCCACGTACGGACTGTAAAGAGGGAATTCGTTCGGCGTTGAGCCTGGGACAGTGGGTCAAGACTCCTGGGTCTAGGCCCAGCTCTGACACTGACTCTCTGTGCCACTGTGGGCAAGCCATGGCTCTGTGCCTCAGTTTCCCCATCATGAAAACAGGGATAGTATCTCCCGACCTCACAGGTACAGGTTTGAGGCTAATATCCACGGCTGTGCTGTGAGACCCCCTGTGACGGCGCGTTGGGGTCCCCCGCCTCCTGCACCCCCGTAATGGCAGGAACAGACTCCACCAGCCGGTAGAATAGAGGTGGTTTGTTGCTTCTTCAGGATACGGCACAGCACAGATGTCATCAGGTTACAGGGCAGGCCTAGGATGCCTCAGCCCCCCTTGATATGGGGGGGGGTCTCGGCTTCTAAACCCCCCCCAGCCTGTTGCTGTGGCTGCTTCCTCCATGCTCCCAGACAGAAACTAATTAATCCTCCTCCAGCCCTGCCCCCCAGCCAGGGCAGCATCCACCTTCCTTTGTTCCTCTCCATGGGGGGTAGCTGGTCGGACAGGTTGAGAGATCCCTTTGCATAATGACCCATCCCTGTCCTTCTGGGCTGTGGTACCGGCGGCAGCCAGTGGGGGTTACTACAGACCCATAGAAACCAGCAAGTTCCCCCCACTACGTCACACCCTCCGATGAGCAGCGGTAGAGCCAGGCGAAGCACTGGGTTCGTATTTATTTCGTAGGTGTATGTGGACCCCAGAGACGTCATGGTCAGATCCAAGCCCCAGGGTGGGGCAGCCCAGGGCCTCTCAGAGCCTCCTTCCAACTAAGGATGTAAGAGTGTTGTTGATTAACCGATAAGCAAAAGCTTTTAGACAACATGCATACCCACCACCACCAGTAAATTTTTAGCAGGCTGGCCAGCAGCCTGGCTTAGTCCTGGCTCATGCCAGGTCCAGGACCTACCTCCGCTGCGGCTCTGCATGTAAAGTGCATTAGGAGCCAGGTGAGCAGGCAGCCTGGCTTGGTTGTGGCTCACACTGGGTCTGGGAGTTCAGGCCTCCTGGCTGCCACCACCCTGGGCTGCTGCCTCTGTATCAGAGGCAGCAGGCACCTGGTCCACGAGGGAGCTGGTTTTAAAACTGGCTCCCCTCACGGACCAGCTTGCGCCTGGCACCCCGCACTACTGCCTCTGATCCAGAGGCAGCAGCGCAGGCTGGCAGGGGGCTCCTCGGGAGTGGAGCTGGAGCACACTGGCTGCCAGCCCCGCCCCCAGGGACTATAGAACAGAGGAGTAACGGATAAGAATTCATGGGGTTAATCGATTATTCCATTAACCGATATTTAGCATCCCTACTTCCAGCATGTTCCACGTGGTGTAGGGATATGAAGGAGTAACTGGTTTGCTTACCAGGGTAACCGGTTAACCAGTGCCCGGCCCGGCTGAAGCAGCCCCCACAGGCGGTGCAGCTGGCCCCGCCGGAACAGCCCCCGCCCGCACCATGCCGTGGGAGGGGACACTCCGGCCCTCGCCACCCGCGGCACACCGCAGCAGGCCGGTGAAGCAGTGAGACCGAGTTCACCCGGTTCCCGTTTGAAAGGGGATTTCCCATGCCTGGCGTGGGGTACGGCGTATGCCAGGCTGCACGCGCGGGCGGTGCAGATGGCGACTAAGTGCCACGCACAGGAAACCTGCCAGGGGATCCTACCAGCAAAGGGGAATTTGGGGGGGGGGGGAGAGATGCTTTCAAGCGTCTGCAATATTTGGAACCCAGTCAAGTTTCCAGCTGCGCCGCGCTGCCTGCGTAGCCACAGGTAGCTGATGGAGCCGCGCTGCCTGGCATCCCAACTGGCGCGCCGAGAGAAAAGCCCCTCTCGCAGCTGCTTGCCGAGCTGGCAGATGCGCCCGACGTGCCATGTGTGTGAAAGCAGCGGCGGAGTCTCGAAAGCACGGGGCCCGTGCCAAGTCCTCGCTCGCCTGCTGCGCCGCACGTGGTCTGGCTCTCGAGCAATTTCCCCTCCTCGGCTTCCTCTCGTCACACAGCAGAGGCCGGTTCCCCTTGAGTGGGCGGGTGGGCAGGCGGGGGAAGCCGCTGCGTGCACTGGCGGGCAGGCCCCGCGGGCGGGACACAGCCAGCCAGCAGCAGGAGCCACCCCCACACACACCCACCCACGCTTCCTCTGCTGGCTTATCACCTATGCACTGTCCTGGGGGGACTTCACTTACTCCCCGCCGGCTCCCTCCCCACCCCCATTAGCCATCACTCCAGCACCACCCCGTTCCTTCCTGCTTTGGGCCCCACCCACACCATCCCTAGGTGCCCCTCATCGGCCAGATCCCCGATTTGCAGCCTTGCTCCTTTCGTGCTTTGTGCCTTCCTGACCTCTGTTCGCCCAGCCCTCTGCTTGTTCTCCAGCCATCCTCTCCCACCCGCCTGCAGGTGCTTCCCCACCCTGCCGTAAAGGGCACCATCCCCTCTTCCCCCCCCACCTTCGCCCACATAAAGCAGCTTTCAGCCTTCGCCTGAAGGACCTGTAAAAAATGCACCATTTCGTAACACTAGCTATTTCCATTTTCATAGGGGTTCGGGGCTTGGGTCCAGCATTCCTTATAAGCCGAGCGCTGGGGCGGCCTCCCAGGAGAGATTCCAATGGAGCCCAGCTGATTAATAGAGTGCCCACAGCCGGCAGCATGTGTTTCTATGGGTGCTGCACCTCTGTCCCTGCCTTGGTGCACAAAACAAAATTTATTCTGCACATGGATGGAAAAAAAATGGAGGGAACGTTGCTCGGGTCCCCGTGGTGCTGCATAAACCTGCTCCCTGCCCCCGAAAAGTTACAATCTAAACAGGCAAATGTTCCAGTAACACACAAGCAAAGCGTCAAGGTGTGCATATCAGGCCTACTTCTTCTTCTTGTTACCCCATTCCTCTGTCCTGGCCCATCCGGCAGGAGTCACTCTCTGCAGCCTAGAGTCTTATTTTTTCTCTCTTCAGATCATATTGTGATTATAATCGCGGGGGGCAGCCTGGCTGTGCGGCCGAGACGTGTGGGCAGTTCTAGCCTCCACCACACACAGGGCCTGGGGAGGGGGCCCCTTCTTGTACTAAGCACGTGGGGAGCCGTGTGATGACAGATTTCCCAGGGGGTCTCTGTCTCCATGGCAGCCCGTTGGGGCCTGTTTACTCCCTTGGGCCCCAGAATTCTTCTCATTCCTAGGCAGAAAGAGCCCGTTTCGCTCTTGGTGCTCGTGACGCCAGGGACGTCGGCTCGCTCGGGAGGTGCTGGCTGGCCTGCCCTGTAGAGGGGGTGTGCATGAATTAGGGATCTAACAGAATAACCGTTTCAATCAGAGCTCCTCAACCCGTGGATAACCGCCTGCGGCCCATTTGTGTGCAGCTCCCAGTGCAGTTTGGGTTTACGCAGGGCTCACCATGCAGCCCGTGGGTGGGATCCTTTGAACGTGGCCTCCGCTGGGTACACGCTCACAACGGCGAGGCGTCTCCCTGGCGGGGTGAGCACTGACAGACGCGAGAGGGCGTGCTGGCTGGAACAGACGGGTCCAGGGTGTCGGCGTTTCTAGCCCCCAGGGAGGAGGTGCCAGGAGTGCAGGGGCATTGTGGGAAGTGCTTTGTATTGATTCCCGTCAGTGTGAAAGAAGCTATTTGCATATAGATTCACATGTATATTTGCATGTCTATGCAACCACACTTAAGCTGCGGCCCTTGGCATGTGCTGTGAGTATCATTGTGACCCCTGGGGCTTCCAAAGTTGAGTAGCCCTGATTGAAATGGTTAACCAATAAGCTTGGGTTTATCGGTTTCCGTGCGCGGTTACACACGGGCCACCACCCCTGCTCCCGGAAAGCCAGCTGCCACCGTGCGCTGCTGGCTCTGCATCAGAGGAAGCAGCGTCGAGTGGCAGCCGGTTCCCTGGGAGCGGGGCTGGGAGACGGTGCACTCTGTATCAGAGGCAGCACTGCAGGGTGGCAGCTGGCTCCCTGGGAGCAAGGCCAGCTGGTGGGAGCTGGCTTAAAAGCCAGCTTCTGGGGTGTATTGGCTGCTGGGGATCCGGCAGCTGACCTACGCTACAGGCTCTGCAATATAAGCTTTATAGTGCAGAGCCCACAGAATGTAACCGTGCACATAACAAAATGTAATCCGCACATGGATGGAATTTGTGAGATATTCAGCAGTTACACGGTTACTTAAATAACCACTTCTTAACATCCATAGCATGACTCCTACCAGCTGGAGCCTGTCTGCCATTGGCCCCGCCGTCGCTTTGTGAGTCTTCGAGTGACCTTGGTAGACCCTGCCAGATGTGGCCGGCCACTTCGGCTTGGACTTGCAGAAATTGCCTGTCTCTTACCACGGGAGGGGAGGGTTGAGGTTACTTTGGAGCAGCTGTGATGAATTTGCGAGGCGGTTTGCCACTGCGAAAGGGGACGTGGATATCCGCAAGGAGCTGGGCAAACACAGCCGGCGGGTGAATGGGGTCTTGTGTGGGGAGAGGAGAGTCCCGGCTCGGGACAGCATGCGGCTCAAGTTCAGCGCCTGAGGGTTAGACATGGACAAAGCTGTGTTTGGCACACTCACAAATGAGTCCATTTGCTCTTCCTTCCAAGAAGCCAACGTAGTAACCCCTAAAGCAGGGATGGGGTGCCTAAGGCCTGGGAGCCAGATGTGGCCCCCGGCTTGTCTGCATCCGGCCCCCGAGGCTTGGGGCTCCCCCCAGCATTGGGGAGTCCGTGCTGGTGCTCCAGCCCTCTCTCCCCCGCCTCCGTGGGGCTGGAGCCCACAAAACCTACCAGCCTGGGCCCCCTAGTTCTGGTGTGCGAGGGGAATGTGAGGAGTGTCTTTCTCCTTTTCATTCAGGGGCCACGTCGGTGAGAGTTTGGGGGGGGTTGCTTCTCCCTTGTGTGCGGCCCCCGATTGATTTTTCTGTGGATCAGTGGCCCCCGACCCGAAAAAGGTTCCCCAGCCCTGCTCTAAAGCGTGCAGCCCTCTGCAGAGTTTGAGCTATGCCGGTGGCACAGCCAGGCAGGGATGCATGTTCGCGGACTGACTTGGTGGACACGCCGGGGGGAGATTCTTTCAAGCTCCACCCCTCAAATAAGCCCCACCCACTTGATTTCCCATAGCGAGAGGCCAGGCACGATAGACTGTGCAGATGGTTAAGAGCTGCCAGTGGGTCCTCGGTTCGTCCTCCCTAAACTTCATGGGGCTCCACTGGACTCTATGGGATCAGCATCCTCCAGGCTGGGGGGGCAATCAGTCATGGGGTCTCCCAAATGCCTCCCCCCCATGAGACATCACAGGCAGCAAAACTTGCTGCCTCGCCCCCCTCCCCCACCCTTTTGACACAAGGAAGAGTTGACAATGGGGGCGTTTAAATTATTCATGATCCATGTGACGGGGCAGAGGCGCCCCGCACTCCAGTCCTGCCGGTGGCCGCGCTGATGTCAGCTCATGCGGCGGAGACGGGCGTCTCAGACCCGTATGCGCCGCAATCCGGGGGCCAGCTATCGCAGCGGGGCACCCAGGCACACTGGGGGTTCCGTCAGACGTCACGACGGCGGTGACATCACCACGCGGCCCCCCGTCTGGCCGGAAGCGCACCCACGCAGGGAGGGGCGGGGTCCCCTTGGCTGGGAGACGGCGCCGGGATTTAAACCCCAGGAGCCGCCAGAGAGGGGGGGAGCTCGGAGAGAGTTCCCCCCCCCCCACACCGCAGAGAGCAGCAACGGATGGGACCCAAGACGAGGAGGTAAGCCCGCCGGCTCGGACCCAGTAGTGATGGCGGGGAGAGGAAGTAGCCCAGGGTGGGCAAAGGGAGCCTGCGGGCTGGCGAGTTACGGCAGACGCCCCGCCAGCCGGACCGGATGACACAGACGTTCGAGTCCTTAGGGCCCTGGGCTGGGGTCTGTGAGAGGGGGCAGGCCCGGACCTCTCTCTCCCCGCCTCGGGAGGCTAGTTGACTCTCGCCTGAGAGAGGTCCTACGGGCTGGTGGTGGGACAAACTGGGACGCCGGAGGGCGATTCGAAAAGATGACGGGAGCACGGGACGGGGGGAGAGACAGCTGTGCCAATGGGGCACCCTATAGCCCCTTTTACAATCCAGAAGGGACGAATGGATCCTCTAGTCTGACCCCTGGCAAAGCCTGGCTCCAAGACCGGGTGGGGGGGGTCCACGCCACAGCAGCCCCGCGGGGGTCCAGGAAGCAGAGAAAGGGCCGGCTGGTGAGATGGGCCATACATGGAGGGTAAAGCTCAGCAGAGCTGGTGTGGATAAAGCCAGGAAGCTGGCCACGGAAATGGCCGCAGTGAGGAAACCTGTCACCACCCTGTGTGTGCGAGGGAGGGGGGGAACCGTGTTTCTTGCCCTGGCCGTCTTTTCTTGCTTCTTGCTGTTCTACCCCCTGGTTCTAGGCCCTTTGCGAGCTCCCTGATTGAGTCCCTCTTCAGGCTCCTTTCCCAGGTTCCACGACAGACCCTGCGGGCTCCTGGGGTGTCCTCCCCCTCTCGATGGAAAAGGTTTCCAGGCAAGACCCACCCCAGCTCGATGGGACACAGCCTCCACCACCTGCTTCCATGGCTTTACCCGCAGGGGGATTTTTTGCTAAGAGGAAGGATCACCCCTTTTCCCCATAGGTACATTCCAACCTTGCACCCCTTGCTGGTAACACCCAACGGGTTTCACCAGGTCTCACCAGCCAAGCAAACACCCAGCGGTTGAGTCCGTCAACCCCTTTCCTTCTGACCCTGACTGTAAGGGTAGGCATGCCTTGAGCCCCGGGCTTCCCCGTCCCTTTAAAAAAAGGAATAACGGATCTTTCGGAAAAGGCTTTATTTTCCGAAAGATCCCCATCTAGATTGGCACTTTTTTCCGGCAAAGCTCCTAGCCGGAAAAAAGCAGCACCCATGTTTATGCAAATGAAGCGGGGGGGGGATTTAAATCCCCGCTTCATTTGCAATTGCGATGTGTCTAATTTGCATCCCTTTTACGGAAAAGGGATGCAGTCTAGACATAGCCACTATGTGTGAAACGGATTGTTTCTTCCTACGTGGAGGACTTTGCATTTGTCCTTATTAAACTTCATCCTGTTTACCTCAGACCATTTCTCCAGTTTGTCCCAATAATTTTGACCCTATCCACCAAAGTCGTAGCAACCCCTCCCGGCTCGGTATCATCTACAAACTTAATAATTGTACTCTGCATGCCAGTAGCTAAACCAGACCCCTGCGAAGCCCCGCCTGTGATGCCCTTCCAGCAGGATTGTGAACCGTTAATATCTACTCTCTGAGAACGGTTATCCAGCCTGTTTAATATTTCCATTACAAACAGGGCTCACGGTTTGTTTCAAAAGGCTCCCAGCACACCCACTATGCAACTTACTCTACCACCCCATGAAGTTCACCCCAAAACTCCACCAATTCACAGTCCGTCTCCCTTTACGCGTTCTTGTGGCCACTATATTGATAACACAGACGTTGCAGGGGTAAATGTGGGTTATTCTGTATTGCTGCACCAGCACCAATCTTCAGCATTGGACAGCGCGGTGAAAGTATCCCTAGAGGCTAGCCGAGCCAGGAGGACAGTCTGTCCTGCTGCGACAGGAGACCAGTCTGTCTTGCTGCGACAGGAGATGGGGAAGACATCTGAGAGAGCTGGGCCTGCAGCCGCAGGTGCCCGGCACTTCTGGAAATCAGGCCCTGGCTGGCTCCAAAAAGATGCAGTGAGCTGGAGGAAGAGGGCCAGGTTTCTAGAAGGACCCAGTTTGGAGGGGCCGCATGGAGCTCAGAACTGCAAGACAGGGCTGGGCTGAGATGCTAGAGTCTCTCGGCATGCCTTGGGTAGCGCGCTCTGCTCCTTGCTATGCCAACGTCTCCGGCTGGGCACCCCCCAGGACGGCCACAACCCACACCACTGCCCGCGTTGGACAGCGTCGGCTGCTGCCATCACGCCGCAGGCCTCAGATGACGGGGAAGCCAAAGGGAGGCGCAGGGCGTTTCCACGGTAACATCCAAAGGCGTGGCCGGCCGGCCGGGCGGCCTTCGCTCGGCGGAGACTCGTGCCACACACCGGCGTGTTAGTCGCCGGCTCGCGCAGGGAGCTCCGGAAATGCAGAAACAGAGGGGGTGAGGTGACCTCTTCGCAGGGGTCACAGGGCACGGACTGCCTGCCCATCTCCCTGCTGGCTGGGACCCTGGCGGCGGAGATGTGAGCGGAAAAGGGAGCAGGAGGCGATCCTGCCCCCAGCACGCTGCCTGCCTCTGCAGAGACGTGGCCTGGAGCCGAGAGAGAAGCATCCGGTGCATTCAGGCCTCCCTCCTGCCCCTGGCACGTGCCCCACGGATGTATTATGGGATGCCACGCGCATGCCCTCCTTTCCTTGGCGCAGCTGGGTTCAGCACCATCCTCCCATAGCCAAATTGTGAGCTGCCCAGCACCTCCAGCCCCAGCCATGACACGTGCAGGCCTCACGCTGGGAAACGGCGCTCCTGCTGGCGCTGGAGCAATACGTACCTCAGGGTACGTCGACACTGCACAGCTGTTTGGGGATCCCGAAGCAGCTACCCTGCGTCTGCACAAGCCGCCCGTTATTTCGAAATATTTTGCAAAAGAATGGGCGCACTCTTTCGCCATCCCAGTGAACCTCGTGGCATGAAATAGCGGGTTCTTTTGAAATCTGGCGCTGTGTAGACGCACCAGATTTCAAAATAAGCGATTTTGAAATAGTTTCGAGATAAGATACGCAATTTACGCTGCGCTGAGACTCTGTGCCATCAGGGGCCGCCCTGTAATTCTCTTCCTTTGGGGTCCAGATCTAATCTGTGGCGTTTACAAGGCAGCTGGAGACTCCTTTAGCTAGCCGAGCTGCAAAGCCAGCCCGGGAGCTGAGACTAGAGCTGAGGGTTGGTTGGTTTGTTTCTTCCCTTTTCCAGCATTTTTGTTTTCAAGGATTCCGCAATCAGCGCTGAGTTGAGAGAGTTGCACACAGTGTATGAGCCAGGCTAGAATCCAGGACCCCTTCCGTTAGCTGGGTTAGCTCTTCGGGGCTAGCCAGCATAGAATGGGTTTTGTGTCCATAGAGCAGAAGCAACATACAGACTCACAAGGAGTAGATCCAGTCAGCAGATTATTAGAAGACTCCAAAAAAGCTAGATCAATTCATGGAGGGTAGGTCCATCAACGGCTATTAGCCAGGATGGGCGGGTGCTGTTCCTACGCCTGTTTGTCAGAGGCTGATAATGGGTAACAGGGGAGGGATCCCTTTTCTGTTCACTCCCCCTGAAGCCTCTGGTATTGGCTGATGTGGGCAGACAGGATCCTGGTCTAGGTGGACCTTTGGTCTGGCTGTCCTTATGGAGAGACAGAACAGCTGCTGCAGCCCTTACTCAGACCCAGGAAGGGACGTTGTAAAAGGAATAAATCTTTGCGCGTGACTTAGGCTCTTGCTGCGCCTCTGTGTATAAAACGTAGCCATGAGATTGTTTGTGCTGTCTCCATTGCTACACATGAGGTCTGGCCGCAGTCTGTATCCTCCAAGGGACCGGAGTGAGGGAGCATTTGTGTGAGATGGGGTATTCTATCCTAGTCTGCTTTTTGTAGGCTTTTAATGCTCCTCTCCTTACGGGTGGATCTAGTGCCTTCCAGCTGCATATTAAGCAATGGGACTAATATTTGTCACGTGTTTCTGCTCCCTTCCCCTCCCCTCCCCTGGAGGAGAAGTATGTGAAGTGCATTGGTTTGGCTTTTATTAATTATACTAGCCAATTAGCCCGTCGTAAGACGGGATTTTCAGGTCTCTCCTCCAGGTTGGTCTTTTCTCCTGAGCCTCGGGTCTCTTGCTCCGTCTCTCTCTCTCTCTCTCTCCTCCTACTGCCTCCCCCCTCTCTCTCAGCTCTCCTCCGCCTTCTGCCTCTCTCGCCTTCTGCCTCTCTCTCCGTCTCTTTCTTTCTCTTCTCCCCCTCCTGCCTCTCACTCTCCCTTTCTCTTCTCCTCCTCCTCCTGCCTCTCTCTCCCCTGCATCTCTCCCCGCCCCCCTTCCCCTCCCGCCGTGGCGCTTGGCTGAGTGCTGGCTGCTCAGCCGGGCCACCGCGGGGGGAGGGGGGTGAGCGGGGCGGTGACGTACACGGCCAAGGTGTCGCCGCCCCCCCCTTCTCCTCCCGCCGTGGTGCTCGGCTGAGTGCTGGCCGCTCAGCCGGGCCGCCGCGGGAGAGCCCAAACGGCCGCTTGCGCTGCTTGCTCCCCCGCCGCCACCCAGCTGAGCGGCGCATCACTCAGCCAAGCACCATGGCGGGAGGCAAGAGCACCCCCCCCAGAGGCAAGTCTGTAACGCTACAGCAGCGTTACAGACTCACAGGCATTGGGCTACTATCTATATGATACAGTATAAAATGTGCACAGTGTAATATTTCCAATCTCTGTGTATCCCCAGGGCACAGGCTAACATATGTGTATATTCGACAAACCCAGAGCAAAGGAATGTGTCCTGTCCTAGGAGTGGAAGGTGGTAGGGTTTATGATAGCCCTGAGTTTCCAGGGTCGTGCATTCCCTAGTATTGGGCAATCCCCTGCACGGTCTCGCTTTGCAGACTCTTTTTGGAGCCTCTCTCTGGTGCTTTGCAAAACAAGAACTCACTCTCGGTGCTCTGTTCCCACATTGACAACTTCACTCCTTGGGCACAATGGGACTTTCTGCAAGGTGACATTTACTTTTATTTTTTTCAGAAAGTATTTTAGTAAAATACAAACATCTGTGTGCTTTGCTGACGCAGGAAGATTCCCCATTCTTCCAGCCCTGCGTGGGATGTGGTGGCACAGGTCAAGTTGATGGCTCTGTTTGCCAGTGGTGTTCTATGAGATTTTAGGTCAAGCATGCAATTCTACACTTGCATGAAAAATATTGGTCTCCATGTGGCGTAATTGCGCATGTACAGGTGTCCTGGGTACACATTTGGGAGCCAGGCAGGGTCATCCCATAGGCACAGCTGGCCTGGATTGTTTCCCTGCTTGGAGAAAGTAGAAAATGAAACTTCTAGAATCTGAGGGATTAAAATAAAAATTGGAGGTGTTGAAATATGCTTGTATGAAAGTTGTGCCCTAACAAGAACAACTCTAGTAGTTATTTGAGTGGGGTTTTTTTCCTACAGTTCTTTTGGATTAGTGTTAGCAGAGTTGAATAGTTAACATATTGCACCTTCTCCAAGGTGCAACATTGTCAAGTTTACACTCTGCAGGTTGATTTCCCATGTTCTTCTTGGCTGTCTGCTTTCCTTCACACGTGCTTTGCACTGGGTCTTTACACTATGGTTTTCACTTCCATTGTTTGACACCTGCCACAGCTCCTCTATTTAACCCACTGGTGAATGTGTTTTACAGATTCCCAATACGCAGAGGATGTGAGTTTTATTATAATTCCCCCCCGCCCCCTAGCTTTAACTGAAGCCATTTAACGGCTCACATTTTTAGTTCTGGATGGACCCAGTTCACTTCCCAGAGTGCCAGCCAAGATGGCGGCCAATGCATCTGCAGTGCTGGATATATTCTCGGATGTTCCCTCTACAGCTCTGTGATCCTCACCATGAACTTGCATGGCAGTTAGGGACTCAGGAACGATTCTGCTTTTCAGTAAACACAGTTCCCGCCCTGAAAACTGCTGGGGGCTAGGCATGGGTCATATCTATGGGGGCTCGTCCTCTTCCCTCTTTATTTTGTTCAGCTCTTGCATCCGAGCTGCTGTGTACATGGGGCGCTCTCTGGGGGTACGTCTACACTGCAACTCTATTTCGGGATAGCGGAGCCCCCCGGTGTGGCGATCCCACGTCTTCACCGCAAGCCTGGCAGCCCGTGCTCGCCATTCCAACGTGCCTGTGGCCCTCACTCTGCGAGGCGTCAGGGACACTGGGGAGCGGCGTGGCGTAGGCGGTGACGTCATGCCTCGCGCGGTGACGCCACTTGCGTGACGTCACGAAGCAGTGACGCCGCGCGCGCAGGGGGAGGGGGCGGAGTGTCACCCGGTGCTACTGGGTTGGCGGCTCCCCCGAGCGTCCGGCTCCGGCCGGGCCCGGAACCGCCGGCGGCCGCAGCCGGTTTCCGCGGGGAGCCGCTTCCCGGGCGCACCCGTCCGGCTCCGCGCGCCGCCAGCCGTGGGACGCGGCCCGGCAGGTGAGGCCCGGCGGGAGCCGCCGCTCCAGCGCCCCGCGTGCAGCCCCGCCCCTCGGGGTGTCCCCGCCCCCATCCCCCAGGGTGTCCCCGCGTGCAGCCCCGCCCCTCGGGGTGGCCCCGCCCCCATCCCCCAGGGTGTCCCCGCGTGCAGCCCCGCCCCTCGGGGTGGCCCCGCCCCCATCCCCCAGGGTGTCCCCGCGTGCAGCCCCGCCCCCATCCCCCAGGGTGTCCCCGCGTGCATCCCCGCCCCTCGGGGTGTCCCCGCCCCCTCCCCTCTCCTCCCAGGTGGCCCCACCCCCGCGTGCAGCCCCCATCCTCCCAGGGTGTCCCCGCCCCCCCAGGGTGTCCCCGCCCCATCCACCAAGGTTCCCTCCGCGTGCAGCCCCGCCCCCTATCTTCCCAAGGTGGCCCCGCCCCCGCGTGCAGCTCCGCCCCCTCCCCTCCCAAGGTGGCCCCGCTCCTGCGTCAAGCCCCGCCCCCAGCCACTTGTGCCAAGCCTGCTCCCCCAGTCCCTCGGGGGCCCTTCCCCACCCCTGTCTCTGGGAGCACCTGCCCCAGCTATGCTGGGGGGGGCGCTGCCCTCTCTCCTGCCCCAGCAGCTGCACAGGGCAGAGCATCCTCCTCCCCTGCTGGCCCTGCTGGCTGGGTGCTGGGGGGTCGCTGCTGCTGCCCATGTGCTGCCAGGAGGGTCAGTGGGGTGCAATTGCTGCTGTCTGTGTACCTGCAGCGGGGGCGGATTGGTGCTGTGCACCTGCTCTGTGCTTGCGTGGAGGGGGAATATGCCAGCAGCAAGGGGCTGACTCCCAGGCAGATAAAATATGGAAATGCGCAAGAAACATTGAAACACAAACTGTTTTGAAGTTTTTTTCCACAGCTCTTTAAATAAATCCCCCTACCCTGAAACCACTTCCTCCCGTCCCGATATGCGCACACTCATCTTCCTTCTCTCTCTAGGGGAAACACTCCCTCATTTTCCTGATCCTCATTTAACGGTAGCCTCTTGGGGTTTCTTAGGTTGTCTAAATCTCTGGATGGAAGTGCTGACATAGAGCTGTTTGGAAAGTTAGGAAGTTTGAAAGCATCTGGTCTTGCTGCAGACAACAGATGTGAGTTCTTTAGTTTGATGGAAGTGGTCCTTTCGCACACTCCAGGCTGGCAAGGCTGAGGCAGACAACTTGCAGGTGGTCTGAGTGTGCGTCTGGTTTCATTGTGTCCTCTGGAATGATGGCATACACGCCTCCTTTTGCAAGATCCGTTGCAATCTTGATATGTGCAAAGGCAAGAGGTGGTCTTGGCAGAGAGGCAGTGCTAACCAGGTGTCAAGATCAGACCCATCGCTTAGCTCAGCAAAAAAAAGCGTTGCTCAAGTCATCTAGAGTGTTTCTATTATTACATGTGTATTTCTTCTATGACCAAGGTGAGACTAGATAATGGGGATTTGTAGAGACACATGTTTGAAAGGGGATGAGTTGGAAATGGGATAGCAAGGAATGGGAAATTTTAGGAAAATTGTAAGTTAGCGATAAATTTCCTAGCAGTGAGGCATTTGTGTACTGGCATGATCTTTTTTCATAGAGTGTTAGCTGTCAGTCTGGGTAGAGATAGTTAAGAACCATACAATATTAGAACTAGAAGGGGCCTCGAGATATCAAGTCCAGTCCCCTGCCCTCATGGCAGGACCAAGCACCATCTATGTCATTCGTGACAGGTGTCTGTCTAACCTGCTCTTAAATATCTCCAGAGATGGAGATTCCACACCCCCCTAGGCAAATTATCCCAGTGTTTAACCACTGTGACAGGCAAGAAGCTTTTCCTAATGTCCAACCTAAACCTCCCTTGCTGCAGTTTAAGCCCTTTGCTTTTTGTCCTATCACCAGAGGCCAAGGAGAACAATTTCCTCCCCTCCTCCCTGTGACACCCTTTTAGGTACTTGAAAACCGCTATCATGTCCCCTCTCCGTCTTCTCTTGTCCACACTAAACAAGCCCAATTCCATCAGCCTACAGGACCTAATAATGACGGAGGTGACTGATAGTTTGTGTTGTCTCCAACAGAGTCATAGATGCCAAAGATGCAGCAGGGGCGGGGGACATCGTGGGAGAGATGGGGACAGGGCTGAGGTATCACCTTGTTCCTCTGTCACCTGGTCCATTGGTCATCGCAGGATGGTGTGCTGTAAGAGATCTTTGGGTGTACGGTGTGGTCCAGTTTCGAACACCAAGGTGCAGTGTTCTCTGTATCAATTTGACCCATAAGTGTGGGGTTTTACGGCTTAGAGCTGCTGAGCCTCTTCCCTTTTGCTCTTTCACAGACTGCTGTGCTTCAGCGTATGAAAGAGAAGAGTGATTACAGTGTGTGTGGTGCAGGTGGAGGAATACAGGCAGGACTGTAAATAAAGTGAGGGTGGATGTAGAGAAGCGGTGGCTTGCAAGGAAAGAATCCATCCGTTATTTTAATGTTATGCTTAATTTCATTTTAACCAGAACGTTATTTTCCTCCTGAAAGGCTGCATCATCTGAAATAAGTGACAGGTTTCCACTTTAAATCCCAGCTGGTTTCCTAAGAGGATTTATACCACCAGCTACTCTCTGTATTGTTGGTGGTCAGATGTGAACAATACACGGTTATTAGTGTCTTGGAAAAGGAACTGACATTGATAAATCTGTGACAGTTCCCCAGCTACTTTGCATTGTGTTGTGGCTCCATCAGCATTCTGTGCTCACCTGTGTGTGTGTGTGTGTGTTTTACTCCTAATTTGGGAGGCTGGCTCATTTTCCAACCTTTAGAAATATAATTTCTGGCTGAGTAAAGCGCTGGATTGGGGAACAGGGAGGATTGAAACACTGTCTAGAGCAGCTGTTTGCAAACAATGGGTCGCAGAATGTCAGGCATTGGATCGTCTTGCTGTAGGGTGACCCGTGGGGGTTCTCCGGCAGGCTTCCTGCCTGTCCTGGTAATGTGAACCTCGCTGTGCCCCGGTGGTGGTCTGGCCTCTAGGCTGGGAGGGGGTGTCACGGGGCTCCATACTGTCCCCACGCATAGCACAAGCGCCCACGCCCACTGGCTGGGAACTGATCTAAGAGAGCCCTGGGGGTGGGAGGGCTCTTAGGGGTGTAAAATCGCATTTAATTGGTTAAGCTGTTAAAAGTGATGTATAACTGGTTAACCGATCAAAGGGGGAGTGGAGGGGCCCATTAAGGGGTCATGCTTACTAGTTAACCTTTCACGCCCCTAGTGCCTGGGAGTGAAAGCAGTGTGCTTAGCCGCTTGCATACCTCTGCCTAGAAGCCAAACTTGTTGCTGGCCACTTCTGGGGTGCACTGTGGTCTCCAGTGCAAGGACAGGCTGGAAGCCTGCCTTAGTACCCGCCCCCCCCGCTGCGCCTGCCTTAGTACCCGCCCCCCCCGCTGCGCCTGCCTTAGTACCCCGCCCCCCCCGCTGCGCCTGCCTTAGTACCCGCCCCCCCCGCTGCGCCTGCCTTAGTACCCGCCCCCCCCGCTGCGCCTGCCTTAGTACCCGCCCCCCCCGCTGCGCCTGCCTTAGTACCCGCCCCCCCGCTGCGCCTGCCTTAGTACCCCCTGCTGCGCCACTGACTGGGAGCCTCCAGAGGTAAGCTCACACCCAAATCCTGAGCACCAACCTCTTGCGTCAGCCGTGAGCCTCCTCTTGAGTCCCCTCCTGCAGTCTATCATGTCATCCCCAGCTACACTCTGGAGCCTGTGCTCCCAGAGAAAGCCTGCACCCCTCCTCCCTCCCCGTACCTGCCCCTCATGCTCCAGCTCAGAGCCACCTCTCACACCCTGCCCCACGCCCCGGCCTGGAGCCCACTTCTGTACCCAGACCCCTCATCTCCACCCCAGAACCTGCTCCTGCACCCCCCCCCCACACACACCCCAAACCCTCCTCCCTAACCCCATCCCAGAGCATGCACTCTAGGCAAAGGATATAATTACGTTGGGTTGCAGGCATCTGCAGTTTTCTTCACCTGGGTCATGAGACCAAAAGTTTGCAAACGAGTTGGTCTGGGATGAAGGGAGAATGTCAACTCCTTCTATTTCAGTTTATTTGTATTGTTCCTGCTGCTCTGGCCAGTCCCAGCTGATCCGGGGGAAGGATGAGGGGTTTCCCCTCCCTATCTTCAGCTGCACTGGTGCTGCATTGTGTATCGACTTTGGACCCCACAGCAGCCCGTTACTGTCGCTCTCTGCTCCACCATTCATTGCGGGGCTGAGATCCCCACCCTGCTTTCGCTTGTTCCTTAGCCACAGTGGAGAAGGGTTTGAACCTTTTTCCGAACACACAAACCTAGGCCATTGGCTTGCTGTGTTGCTCCTGCAGTCCCCGTCTCACTCAGCTGCTTACTCTTAGCAGGGCTGGGGAAGAACCTGTCAGCAGACAGAATCGGGCCCATCAAGCTCCTTCATCCATCTGGCCCGGGAGCTCCTGGCCCTGCCCCCTAGCGCATTGCCTGGGAGCCGCAAGGGAGGCGGGGGCTCTTCCAACTCCTGCTATTTAAAAGCCCCGCCCCTTCTGCCCAAGGCCCCACCCCTTCTGCCCAAGGTCCTGCCCCTTCCCGGGCAGCCTGCGACTATTTTGAATATTTTTGAAGTGGCCCCCCCAAAAAAAATTATTCCCCCACCTCTCCCGCTTCTTAGTCACGTTTGATTTGGGTTACTCGTCTAGCTCCCTGAAAACCTGGCAAAAGAAAGGAATGTGCCCTGGCCAGTGGAAAACGTGTGCCATCCAGCACTTGTGTAATACTACACAGTTAACACAAGTTCTGTGAAGTCCGTAAATGCGCAGGACAAGTTAAATCTGCTGTGGCTTATTCCATTAAATCTGGACTGGCGCAGTGGTGAAAAGAGGGGAAGACAAGTCTCGGAAGCTGCAGAGACTAGCAGCTAACACCTGGCTTTTTGCACTTTGCAGGGAAACCAAGTCATCCGTACTTAACCTGCCCGGCCTGGAACTCTCTCCTTCTCTGTGAGACACTGGCAATGCATTTGGTTCCAATTAACACCCTGTAACATTTCATGTGTGCTCTCACCAGCGATCTGGCCTGGGGGCCCCTAGTTCACAGAGGTGATTCTGGTTTTGCTAACAGTCTGCGTTGTCTTCTCTTTCTTTTTTTAAATTCCTCGGTAAAGAGGAACGTGAGAAATGGAAAGAGGTTGTGCTTATGTCGCCTGTTTTGTTTTTTCCATTCCATTGGCGTGTCATGTGCGCGCGGTCACCACACTTAGTGTATAGCCCGCTCCCAGGTGCTTCTGCCCTAAGTCACAGGCCTCTCTGCGGAAGTAGACGTTGAGGTTGTTCCACACACAAAACACATGCAGACACATTTCTGGTTTGGGGAATTTCATTCGCACGGATGAGAGTCAGACCGAGCAGCCCACTTTCCTATGCAAAACATAAGTAAAAATCCATTGCTGACAGCAGGTGTTAGCAGCGGGGGCATGTGAGCTGGGTCAAAGCTCAGTTAAGTTGCAAATCATTTGTCTGTTAGATTGACAGGTGCCAAACACATTCTCTGGCTGTTCACTGTTTCTGCTAGGCCCCCTGGGGGGCGGCTGTGTGTTGTAAGCTGTTGCAGTACAGGTTTTACCTGCAGCATCTGGCACTCTCTATGGCTGCTCCTGGACCAGAGAGCCTGGAAGCCTAAGGGCAGGAGGGCCAGCCAGCTGTGCATCAGGGTCAGCAGCCTCCAGCAGTCCCTGGGAGGGCGGGGCTGAGGGAGGAGCCCTGTGGCTTCCCCTGGGCCAGAGCCCCAGCCCCACGGCTGCTGCCTGCTGCATGGGACTGGAGCCCCAGCTGGAGCCTGTGCTGCCCAGGGAGCCAGTAGTAGCTGGGCAAGCAGCCCGGCCAGGTGGGGAAGGTGGGAGGAGAAGGGCAAGGCAGGGTTGCCTGCTGGGGCAGCCTGCCGGCAGCAGGTGATAAGCTTGGGGGGCCAGTGGCAGGAGACCTCTCTTGGTCTGGCAAATTCTCTTGCTCGGGACTGGTCAGGGCCCAACAATACCGGACCAGGAAGGACCAATCCGGAATAGATTGTGTTTTTCAGAAGTCCCAGAATGTCAAATGGCCATTGACCATATCAAGGAACGCCCACCGCTGAGTGCAGCATTCCTGTGGGGTGGAATCTCCATCCCTAGCGGTTTTAAGTCCCAGCTGGACCACGCCCTGGCTGGGCTGCTGGAGTTGGGTTGGTCCTGCTTTGGGCAGGGGGCTGGGCTCCATGACTCCTGGGGTCTGTTCCAGCCCTGGACTCTAGGATTCCATGATTTATTTGGAAACGTTGTAACAAATCCCACATATCAGAAAGAGTGTGTGTTTGGGGGGGGGGGGGGCGGGGGGGTTGCTTGCTTGGCTGCCTGTGCTGCGGTCACCACTGTGTTGATGTTGTCATGAGGCCCGGCAGAGCCTTGGTCCTGACACGGTATCCGTGATGACCAGTCGGGTCTGGAGGGTAGACCGGCCTCCTGTGCTTCTTTTTGTCACTGGAAGTGTCGAGTTGCTCCAGGCCGGCGCCCATGGCCGGCTCTCAGCGCTGCGCTGGGTTCCCTCGGGGAAGGGAAATGCTTTTTTAACATGCATGCGTGCTGTGAGAGATTGCCAGGGGCCTAGCGCCTAAGCAGGCTTGGAATGCAAGCTACCTCCTCGCCCTCTGTGCGACTCCCTTGATATTCCCGCTCCCTGCTCATTGGCTCGTCTCCTTTCTCTCGGCAGCGTGGTGTCTCTTGTGACGCGCCGGCAGAAGGTTGGTCTCCGGGATGTTCCACCATGTGACTTTGCCCAGGCAATGTCTTGTCCGTGGGCTCCGCCGCTGGAGGTGGCCTGCCTGCGGTCGGAGGGAGGGAGGCCGTCTCAGAGAAGGCGTGCCCGCCACAGGCACGCCGTCCCGCGGTAGGGGTACCTCCGTCTTCACCAGAGCTTTGGCTTTTGGGGATAAAATCGCCATCGTGGATCGGAATGGGGCGCACACCTACAGGGACCTCTACGCTCAAAGCGCCCGTGTGTCGCGGCAGGTCTGTGAGGTGCTCGGGTGCGCCAGTGGAGACCTACAGGAGGCACGGATCTCATTTTTGTGCCCCAATGATGCCTCCTATGTGATTGCCCAGTGGGCTTCCTGGATGAGCGGCGGCATAGCTGTTCCACTGTACAGAAAGCACCCTGTGCAGGAACTGGAATATTTCATCCAAGACTCCCAGAGTAGCCTGGTCATTGCAGTGGAAGAGTATGTGAGGCGCATAACCCCGAGTGCGGAGAAACTGGGGATCCCCGTTCTGCCACTTAACGCTGCGGGTGCTCATGACCAGAGCGAAGAAGAGCTCCCCTCTGCTACAGACTGTCCAGAGTGGAAAGACAGAGGCGCCATGATCATCTACACCAGTGGGACTACAGGGAGACCCAAGGGCGTCCTTAGTACCCATCGGAACGTGCAGGCTGTGGTGAGCCATGCTTCCCTTGTGACGTATTGATGCCGTGCGAATGGGAGATGGGCTTTTTCAAAACGTGACTACGGATTTGGGGGGCTTCCTGTGGGGAGTGTGGCGTGAGCTACTGCTCGCTGAAAACCCAGGCCCCTCGGACGTGTCTCAGGGCGGCGCCCGAAATTCTTAGCCACGTCTGAAAATCCATATGAGTCTGCCTGCGCCGGGGCTTAGGCGAGGGCGGGTATTTCCCTGCAGAGCGGGAGGGGCGGTCGTGGCGCTGTGAGTTGCCTCTTTCCCTGGTTGCTTTTCTGCAAGAGGACTTTAAAAAAGGTGCCCAAGCCCCTCCCTGAAGTATCATTGGCTCCAGCACGTCACTGTTCTATAAAGTCCGTGAGTCTGTAGCTACGTATCCCCAAGGCAAAAAGTCCATTAGCCAGCTGAGCCAAAAGCAGAGTGGAAAGGAGCGCTCGGACTCCCGTTCGGGATCGCTGCCTGCTGCTGATAAGGGGCATAAATACATTGCACCTCAAGGACCGAAATGGCTCTCGATGCTCTGACACGACGGTGCAGCGTAAGAACCTCGCTTGAGAGGGACTTCGCTGGATGGAGGAAAGACTCCCCCCACAAATGTCAGAGCACTGGACAGCAGAGTGACCCAGGGCTGGGTCTGACGGTCCAGCACAGAGCACCCAGGCTGTGCGGGCGGGATAAACTCTGCCCTCCTCGCTGGAAGAAGGGGGTGCAACAGGGACCAACACTGCCAGATTCCAAATGACAAACACTGGTCAAATATTTTTTAGACAAACCTGAAATTACTATTTTGACTGCCGAGATTAGGCATTGAAAGGCATTGCCTGTCTAAAAGGGCCCCCATGCTGATATTTTAGAATGGTTTTTCTTCGTAATAAAGCTTTGTGGAAAATTAAAATTAATATTTGCCCACTGTTGGGTTTATTTCCCCTTCTATTTCTGGACCATTTGTTTCCTGCCCCTAATTTCTATTTCTAATCAATGTTTGTAAGCTAACACAGGCCAACCTAGTTTTTGTTCAGCAGCATTATCAATGGTATCAGCAAAGTTTCTTTGTTTCTGCTGATTCTGGTTGTGCAGCAGTAGGTTAATAATAGTGTAGGCCCTACCTAAAGAGCAGCTTTTAATTTATAATTTTTTGGCCACACAAATGGCGCTATGTGTGTGTGTGTGTGTGTGTGTGTGTGTGTACACACGTTCTGTAGACCCACAGACTGTTCCCTTTCAATTCTGGCTTTATGATTGTTGCTTTTCTCTTGTTGGCCTCAAAGGGGAGACTCCAGGTCCCTAGAGTTGATCAATGGAGACATAGGTCTCCCACCTTAAGCGTTCTCACCTGTTTGTTTGTTTTACGGGCGATGCGTTCATTTTGACACCTGTTTTTCCCCATTAATCCCCTGAATTGACATCACCAGAGACTAGCCTAGACAGGGACATGTGTCGCGGAGTGTGGGGGAGTCACCCCGCCCTACACCCCCATCCGCAGGCAGACGTGACTCTCAGCCGAGAAGTTTGTTGACAGGGACACAGCGTAGCACAGACTTGTTGTTAACACAGGAACCAGAAGCCGACGGTACAGTCCAGCTTGCGGAGAGGGGGGCCGCTGGCCCTGGGCCCCCTCCCTGCATCCCCTGCCACCAGAGAGAACTCCCACACCCTGTCACTTGTCTCCCAGCCTGGAGGCAGCTCACCCCCTCCTTTGTTGAGATTCCCGGGTAAAGTGTCACTTGGTTGCTTCCCTGCCCCCCAGGCTCAGGTTACAGGACAGCCTGAGTGAGCTATTGTTGTGTAGGGGCTAAGATGGCACAGCCTCCCCTCAGAGGCACACCCAATGTTCCCGTCCCCAGCCAGGCACCGGTGCAGTGCCCAGGGAAACTGAGGCACGCCCACACGGGTTACAACAGAACAGCACAGGACAATAGGCATCCCATACAACATCACAAAAGTGAGTACAGTCCCCGCTACGTCACATCGTGCTGCTGCCAGCGTGAACAGTGGCGCTAGGGTTTGAACTGGGGCTCTCGAGTTAGCCAGGCTTCCTCCAGCCTTCGAGCTCTGCCCTGTGTCTCGACTGCCTTGTCCCCCTGTTCTCACGCTGGCTTGGGTGTCTTTCCCCCCAGGTAACGGGGCTGGTTGAGAGATGGGAGTGGACGAAGGAAGACGTTATTTTGCACGTGTTGCCTTTACACCATCTCCACGGAGTGATCAACAAGCTGCTGTGCCCACTCTGGGTGGGAGCCACATGCGTCATGCTACCTGAATTCAACGCACAGACGGTGAGTGGGGCGCGGGGGAGGGGGGTTGTGTGTCGGCTTTGGAGTTCCTCAGCAAACCCCCCTGCATGCTAATTCGTCAGTTCCGGCCGGTTTAGCTTTTGGTCACCTACAGGTCACAAACTGTCTCGTTGAAAAGACTTTGCGCTCAATATTCGATCCGGGGCAAAGCGGTTTCTCTGGATGGTTTTAACTTGTGGGTGAAACAAAAACCAGGACCGTGTAGCACTTTAAAGACTAACAAGATGGTTTAATAGGTGATGAGCTTGTGGGGTTATTCAATGGCTAATAATCCGTCATAGTAAGCACTGTGCTGCCGGGTGAGGGTAGGAGTGCGGTGCTGTCAAACCAGGCCGCTACATGCAGAATAGCAAGAGTTGATTTCTTAGTGCTGAGGATCAGGAAGGATGGAAAATAACGTGCGCACGTCGCGGCTTGGCAGTGCGCTGCCTCGAACTCGGAGATGGTTTTTGTTGCCGTACTGAGTCGCTCGCGTTGCCCCTTTCCGTCGTACACACTGAGCGTCTTCTGCTCCGCCGTGTGGCGTGATGCTGGCGTGGAGAATTTCAGGTGCCGCAGGAGAGACTAACGCAGTAACACCTGATATTTGTATGCACGCTCTGTTCTTCCGCCTCTGAGCTCTTTAAAAACACGAGTAAATTCATCGAGATTTGACTGGATGGCCGGCCCCAGCGGGAGAGAGTTAGCAAAATGGAAACTTTTCAGGAGCCTCTAGGGCAAAAGGGTCTCCATGGGTCAGATCCGGCCTGCAAAGTGGGTGGATCCGGCCTGCCGAGGCCCTGCAGCTCCCCCGCCCCCAGGTCAGTTAGGGCCTGGGGGTGGGGAAGCGCGCAAAACCTTCTCCGCTCTGCCCCCGCCCTGCGAGCAATCCGGGCCTGGGGCGGAGAGCTGTGTAAAGCTTTCTTCACCTTGCAAGGAGCCTGCAGCACTTCAAAGTGCCACATGCTCCTGGCAGGGCGGGAACTGTGCCAAGCCTCTTCCAGGGCACGAGTGCCTAGTGGGAAGGGGCTCCCCCACCCCCAACCCAATCATGGTCTGGAAGTGGGGTAGCCCCCAGGCAAAAATTATTGCCCACCCCTGCTCTAGGGAAAGTGGTGGTAAGCAGAGTGTCCTCGCCCGATTGTGACGGGTTGGACTGTAGAGGTCCCCTCGAGGCTGTCACCCGGTGTGCTGATCCCATCGCTGGGCTCACCTATCTGCCCTTTGGGGCACCTCACCACCCTGTCCTGCCAAGCCAGAAGGTTTGGCCTTCTCCAGCAAAGGCACAGAGTTGGGGTAATGCCTCCCCCCCCCCCCCCCCCCCCCAGCCCCCAGCAGAGTAACATGAATGCTGATAACAGCTCAGCTCCGGAAAGGCTCAGCTACAGGGACTTGTCAGCACCCACACGCACAGCCCCAAATAGGACCAAACCCCCAAATAAATCCATTTCACTCTGTATAGAAGTTTTACACCGAGAAGGCTCAGCCGTTTGTTCTCTTTATCAATGGAAGAGAGTTGCGTTAGCAATTGCTCCTCTCCAAAGATAACAATTTCCACTGGGTTTGATAATAAACGTGGTTTTTATTAAGTATAAAAGTAGGATTTAAGTTAGTGTAAGTGAACACAGACAGACCAAAGCAAGTTACTACTCGAAAATACAGGCAGTCCCCGGGTTACGTACAAGATAGGGACTGTAGGTTTGTTCTTAAGTTGAATCTGTATGTAAGTCGGAACTGGCGTCCAGATTCAGCCGTTGCTGAAACTGATCAGTTTCAACAGTGGCTGAATCTGGACGCCAGTTCTGACTTACATACAGATTCAACTTAAGAACCCCAGGCATCCCCAAGTCAGCTGCTGCTGAAACTGATCAGCGGCTGATTCCAGGAAGCCCGGGGCAGGGGCTTCCTGTAGTCAGTCAGTGGTCAGTTTCAGCAGCGGCTGACTTGGGGACGCCTGGGGCAGAGCAGCTGGGGTGCTGCTGGGTTGGTCCAGTAGCGCCGCTCCTCGGCGCTACTGGACCAACCCAGCAGCACCCCAGCTGCTCTGCCCCAGGCGTCCTGATTCAGCCGCTGCTGAAACTGACCAGCAGTGGCAGAATCAGGATGCCTGGGGCAGAGCAGCTGGGGTGCTGCCGGGTTGGTCCAGTAGCGCCCAGAGCGGCGCTACGGGACCAACCGGCAGCACCCCAGCTGCTGTACCACAGGCGTCCGGAGCAAAGCCGCGGAGCACGGGGGCAGCGGGACAGCCCAGACGCGCCGTGGCTGTCCTGCTGCCCTCGGGCTCTGCGGCTTTGCTCTGCTTTGCTCCCCGTCTCCCTGGTCTGCAGACCAGGGGGACGGGGAGCAAAGCAGCGGAACACGCGGGCAGCGGAGAGGGCCCCGTTCGTAACCGTGGATCCGACATAAGTCGGATCCGTGTAACTCGGGGACTGCCTGTAAACAAATCAGGCCAGCTAAGTTTAATAAACTAAGAGAAATTGTTGCTAATTTCTCAGCCTAGCCATTATTTCGAGTCAGAGCTGATCTTTTCTCTGGCATGGGTCTAACAGCTTCTCCTCTAGTTGGTGGTGTTTGTTTCCAGGACTCTTCGTGTGCCTTCTTGTGGAGGGGAGCAGTTTGTAACGCCAGTTGGAGATGAGCATTAGTTGCTTCCCATCCCTTACATAGGTTTCCTGCCTCAAGACATTTTTGTTCAATTCTCCCCAAAACAAGCTCTAGAAAAGTACAAAATTCAAGATGGAGTCCAGCCCCTGGTGGCATGGTCACATGTCTTGGCAGGACCAACCACAGTTTAGGCCTGGCTAGGCCTAAAAATTCCCCTCCAGGTGATGCCAAAGAGAAGCCCATGAAGGGAGGCGTTCAGGATCGCTCAGGCTGTCAGTGCGGTACCTCAGTTCAAACTCTGCTTGAGGTGGGGGTTCAACAAGCAAATGAAATGGCGAAGGGATGGGAGCGCATGCCCGTTTACACGACTAACTGATGCGCCCGGGCTCTTCGCTTAATCCTAACGGTTACAGCAGCCCTCCCACCTCTGTATTGTGGAGTGAGCGGAGAGGCAGGAGCAGGTGCATGTGAGAAGCCAGTTTCTAAGCTGGCTCCCCACAGAGCCCCTTCTCCCCCCGCTGCTGCAGCGGGAGCTGGTGCTTAAAAGCTTCCCCCCCCCATCCCCCAAAGTACCAGCTCCCGTGGAGTCACCTCTTCTGCCCTGTGCACTGCTGCTTCTGATACCGAGGCAGCAGGGCACGGGGGGTAGGCGGGAGCCAGTACGCGTGGGGAGCCAGCTTTTAAACCATCTCCTGCAGAGCCGCCTGCTCCCTGCGCTGCTTCCTCTGACACAGCAATTACACGTTTGCAGAAATAAACACATTACATCAGACCAAAGGTCCATCCAGCCCAGTATCCTGTCTGCCGACAGTGGCCAGCACCAGGTGCCCCAGAGAGGGTGGACCGAAGACAATGATCAAGCGATTTGTCTCCTGCCACCCCTCTCCAGCCTCTGACAAACAGAGGCCAGGGACACCATTTCTATCCCCTGGCTAATAGCCTTTTATGGACCTAACCTCCATGAAATTATCTAGCTTCTCTAAACTCTGTTAGAGTCCTAGTCTTCACAGCCTCCTCCGGCAAGGAGTTCCACAGGTTGACTACACACTGTGTGAAGAAGAACTTTCGCTTATTAGTTTTAAACCTGCTACCCATTAACTTCATTTGGTGTCCTCTAGTTCTTCTGTTATGGGAACTAATAAGTAACTTTTCTTTATTCACCCTCTCCACACCACTCATGATTTTATAGACCTCTATCATATCCCCCCTCAGTCTCCTCTTTTCTAAACTGAAAAGCCCCAGTCGCTTTAAGCTCTCTTCATATGGGGCCCGTTTCAAACCCCCTCCTCATTTTAGTTGCTCTTTTCTGAACCCTTTCCAAGGCCAAAATATCTTTTTTGAGGTAACATCCCTAGAAGGGAATAAAGTACAATAACCAACCGTGCTGAGCTCTTCTCCTCTTACTACACCCGTGCTGGGGAGACTTTTAGCCATGCGGGCTCCATCTCCCTCCAGAGCTATGCAGATCAGCAGATTAGACTTGCATCTTTCAATGTGCCGGTGTCTCGAGGCTTAATTCTGCTTTGTGCAGTGGAATTCCTCAGTGTTCATACGAGTTTAACTGAGTTTGGAATCTGGCCTCCATCTTTAGCACCAGTTGCTTTGTTGCCAGAGGGCGCGTTGGCCTTTCAGGTGCTGGCTTTAGGTGAGAGCGGAAGAGTGTGTTTCCTGGGCTTACCTCTCAGAGACGGGTAAATCAACAGTCAGTCTTGCAGCCCTGGTGAGACCAGGGCCCACAAATTGCTAACGAGCAGTGATGGTTGGAGTCTTTTCGGTGTGCCTCGGGTCTGAGCAGATCTATAAACATGAGCCAGTGCAAGAAATCATTGTCGGACACAGATTTGCCTGACTCCTTTCGCTCTCCGGGGAGTTCTCTACGTCCCACATCGACATCTCTTTCTACCTCACGTCCCTCTCAGCAGTCGGCATCCTTCTGCCTGAGAGGAATGGAAGGAAACTTCCATCAGAGCCTGCCCTGCTGCTGGTGAATGGCATCAGGAAATTCCTTCCCCGAGGGGCCCCGCGGCTCCTGCAGAGAGGACGCCATCGGGAGCTGAGCCCATGATGATACTCAGCACTCGCAGACCCCGGGGGCTGCCCAGCATTCATATTTCAATGTTAAGTCCATAGCATGTGTGCATACTGTGTTTCAGACAGATGCAGGTCGTCTTTGGGGTCCAGTCTGAGTCCTGTTTGTCCCCTGATACTTAAAATCACTGCATTCTGAGCGCTCCCCACCCCCAGGGGTGAGCACAGAGGCAGGGACCCAGGGGCCAGATGTGGCCCTCAGCTTGCCTGGATCTGGCCCCCAAGGCTCTGGTTCCCCCCTGGAATTGGGGCGCCCGTGCTGGCGCTCCAGTTCCCCTGCTGCCCCGCTGCGGGGCTGAAGCATACAACATTGACTAGCCTGGGAATGCGGGGGGGTTCTTTCTGCATCTCAGTCGGTGGCCACTTCATGAGATGGGTTTGTCTTTTTTTTGGCTTCTCGCTTGTGTCTGATTTTTTTCTGCAGGCCCCTGACCCAAAAAAGGTTCCCCACCCCCGCCTTAAATTCTTTGGGAAGAACCTCTTGGAAACCCGCTCCTCCATAGACTATTTAGCACTGGCGGCGCTTGGCAGCTTCCACACGCTGTCCTGACCTTTGGCAGAAGGCCTGGGGGCCTCGCTGGCCTTGGTGACAGACCGCAGCGGCGGCAGGGTACAGATCGCCCGGATCATCCTGAAGCAAAGCCAGTCCAAAGCCCCGTGTGCCTGTCTCCCCATCCTGTGGCATCTCGTGATTGATTGCCCCTCCGACTCCGGTGTTTCTCTCTCCTGCTCTCCCGACAGCTGGAAATCAATGAGCTGACATTGAAGAATGGGCTCTGCTTGGAGGAGAGGGACGCCCGGTCCTGCGTTCCCCAATCAGAGGGCTCAGTGAGAATTGACGGGTCCAAGGGCAGGCGAGGGCCATGCTGGAGGGGATCTTTTGCTTTGATCCAGAGGGCTGCGCTCGGGCGGGGGCAGACTGCCTGGCAAGTGGGTCTGATTGAGGAGCAACTACTGCAAGAGCTCTGATGTGCAGTCGGGCCTTAGGAGCCATCCTTTGCCTTTTTATTTGACTTTTTTTTTCATTCCCTTTATTTTCCCAAGAGCTTCCCCTGGGAGCTGTGAGAGGTTTGATCGACACTCCAGAGAAAGCACATGAGGAGAAATCAGGCTTTCTGCTGGAGTTTAATGCAAGATGCCTTTCAGTCCCTGTCTATTTTCACCAGCTGTTTACCCAGTGTCCTTTGCTACCAAAATCAGCTCTCAGCAAAGAAGCTCTGTTTCAGTGGAGGATTTCGCAGAAGGCGTCTGCGTTTTGCTGCTTTTTTTTTTTTTCCCCTTCGCTGCACCTTGAGAAAACAGTCAATTACGGTGTGATGTAAAGAAACCCAAATGGCAGCTAAAACACGCGACATACGGATCAAAACAAGGCTAGGAACTTACTGTAAACCTGCTGCAGACATATTTAGCCTTGAGTGATACTGGCAAGGGTTCAAGAGAAACCGCAGCAGCATGCCCAAGCTGCGTTGGGTTTCTAATGACTAACACTTCATTATACGAAAGAAATACTTTATTATTCCAGCGTTCATTAAATGACCTAATTTGTGGCGTGCCGTAGAGTCAGATACAGGTGTCAGTCTGCGTTAGCTGGTGTTCGTAGCTGCATTTCCTCTTAGCTGGAAGATCCTTCCCATCTCCAATCGAGACTCGGTGTGCATCCTGCCAAGTGCGGGGCTACGAGTTGTTTTTCTGCCTGGTTCTGTCAGCTGCCCAAGAGGTGGTGAGAGATCTAGTACCGGGCAGCCAATGTTCCTTCTCTAACAGCCCCTACTGTCCGAAGCTGCGCCTTGAGCTATTGTGAAGCTCACAAAAGGACTCATTAAAGGTACCGAGAGGCCCCGAGCGTGAGAGTTGCTTCATAAAATCAGATTCTCTTTATTAAATCAAGGCGTGTGCTACTTGGCTGTAGCGCCTGTAGATTTATAATTCACTCGATAGCACCATCTGTTAAGAATGTCTTGGTAAAGCTTGCCGTGGCACCCTTGTATTGTAAGTTATTAACGAATATCGCGGCAGCTATTCATCATTTAGTAATAAAGGGTTTCTAAATGGACCCTTAATTCCCAGCATTGCTTTCTGCTCCTTTCCAGGAGCATTTTAAGTCCTGGGGGGTAGGTCACATGCCCTCATGCAGGCAACCCGGCAGAAGCTGCTTTTTCCTGGCCCGTGGGGGTCAGCGGTCTGGGTATGAGAAGCAGCACTTTCTACCCCCGAGGGCCTCTCTCGCTGCATGGGAGCGACCTCTCTGTCCGTCGAGGGAGCAATGCGACAGGCCTGGAGTGAGCCATGTTGAGGCTTCCTCAGCACGGGGGAGTTGGGCCTGAAATTGGAGGCGTCCAAGGAAGGGGGGGTGGGTGTGAATTTTGGAGCATCCCCTCCCCAGCAAGTACTGAGTGCAGGTGTCGCTCTGGCATTACATCTCTGCTGTTACGTGAGGTTAGACAAGGTGAGCACACGATGGTTAGCCCTGGGGAATAAAGGCCTCAGCTTATCCAAAGGATAGCTCCTCTGGAAACAGTGAGAGCCCGTGTGGCCCTTGCTAATGTGCCTCAGTCTTGCACTACAGGCTCCGAGGGGCAGGTTTGGTGCCTCTGTCGCTGGGTCCGTTTGCTGTGGCTACCAGCCAGGGTGCACCATGGCCTTCCAGCCTTGGGCAAAAGAGTGCCTTGTCTTTGCTCTGCAGTTCTTTTGCTCCTTCAGAACTTGTCTTGGAAAAACAATCTGCTGTTGAGAAGATTGTTGGCTATATTGAGGTCTGTCAGGGGAGTTACCCTTTGTCTTTCAGGCCCTAAGGTGTAAGGGTACAGTAAAAATAAGTCCTTAAACCCAGGGGAAACCACATGCAGACGCAACTGACCTTAGACGTGTGTGCAGTTATCAGCAGCATACGCCCTTGCCCCCGAAAGGACGAGTCCAATTTGGCTGCATGATTCAATTTGAGGGTCCTTCTTGCGGTCAGTAAAGCCCCTTGCTGTGACGCAGCAGCGCCTGTGCCGTGAGGTCCTTGCTTAACACCATGCTGACGTGTCTGTTTCTTGGCCAGAAGCGACCAGTCGTTTGGGGCGTCTGGGTTTTTGGCTGTCCAACTTGAGAGCCCTTAAAGGAATCTCATTGACAGAAGGCGCTGAGCTCCTGCCATCTGAACATCAGGCCCCCGGAAGGCGTCTCCCGCTGGGCGAGCACCCCGAATCGTTGGCCGCTTTTGAGAATGTAGGCTCTTACAGCTTCAGTGGTACGCGGTCTTAATTACACCAGCCTTTCACCTGGAGACAGGTGTCCACTAGAAGAAATGTCCGTGGCATTACACCACCCTGCAGCTGGGAATGGCTGGCATCTCTCCCCCCGAGCTGGGCACCGGGAAAGCGGCAGTGATGCGCTGGCCAGATAGCGTGCAGCACAGGAAGCACGCGCGACAGTTGTGTGAGTAGCACTGAGTTCTAGCCATCCCCGTCGGCCCCTCATTTCACGAACATTGGGTTAGCCCCTATATGTTAAAAATACAAGTGAATCCTGGCGTGCACATGTGCAAACTCCACGGAATGCAGCTATTGGAGGGGCACTGTTTGCTTTCTGGGTATGTCCCTTCCCAGTCTGTTCAGTTGGAGAATGATGATTTGTCTTTTCACCCAGTCATCTGTGGCTTCAGAAGAGACATTTGATTTCAGGCTGGAAGGGACGTCTGGACGGGGTTAGGGGCAGGTCACTGCTGGATGGATTATGTTTGATCAGTTCCTGCAAACCTTGGCTTTACACAGTGATATTTGGTCTCCACCTCTGCGTCGATCTGCTGTCTGTCCTCAGCATCGGTTACAGGGTAATGCCTTTTGATGTGCGTGGGGGGGAAATAATAATAAAAAAGAGCCGGAGCCTGTCATGCTGAGTTATTTTACTGGGTCCCAGGGCAAGTCCTTGCCCCTCTCAGGATGCCTGCAGTGTGACGAAGGTTTAAAAGCTTCAGGCTGGCATGTAGTGGGGGCCATTAGACTGCACCGGTGAATGCAGGATTACAGCTAGACTCATGCGGAGTGCAAACACACTCGAGTTATAACAAACGTAAGACAAAGCCACCCAGCGCCCAGTTGCATTGTGAAAAAACGAACGTTTCTCTTTCTGCGTTTGCTGTGAGCGGCCTGAGTTGAGCGAACGCTGGGGGTTCAGCCGTTAGCAGAGAGCAGAGCCCCCCAGCTGTTCTCTGCCCTCCTCTGTAATGTGCATGCGACTTCCACTCAGAAAGGAGCCCGCTCTCCACTGTACCGGAATGGCTGCATGCCTAGGAACCCTGCATCTACTGCAGCTGCCTTCGGTGTCCCTTCCCGAATAGATCTAGTTGGGCAATGAGGCACGCAATCTGACTCCGAGCCGTCGCTGTTACAGAACCGATGAAAATGTGGGCATAACCAGCCCGGTAGCAATCAATAGGAAACCATAAATCCATCTCCGAGATCACAAGGGGAGGAAAGGGATGATTTAACCTGCATTAGGGAGATTGTTACTTATGAAAAGCGTTTTTTAAAAATTCAATGGCAACTTAAATGATCCAATAATGTGTAACTGGTTTAGGAAAAAAAAGGAGCCGCTTAGCTATAGTAGCGCAGGTTGTCTATTACCTGTTTGGCTTTGGACTGGAAAATCCATTATGGCCTTTTTATTCCTCTTCTGATTGAAGGCATCTTAATATAATTTCCCCCTGGGACATTACCTAAACATTTCCTTTAAGAGGAATAATAGCTGTTTCAAGTAAAGGGGAAACCCTGTCTGCCAAATACCTGGTCCAAAATTCACTGGCAAGTAGGCATTCCAGCATTCTAAGCTCAGAATCTGTCACAGTCACTTGCAGGAAACGTGACCCAGATTTTCTATTAAATGAGCCAAGTGGGTTTGATGGCCTGCGTGCATCCGTGTATGTGAGGCTGTTGTAAGTCTTCCTGGTCTATAAGAAGCCTCTCCAATTTATGGATGTAAGCGACTAGTTGACTCTCTGATAAGCAAAAGCTTATCGGATAGTCGATATACTAGTCGATTAGTCCCTCCCCCTATCTCCCCCCGGCTTCCTCCATCATAAAGAGGCAGCAAGGAGAGGGAAGAAAAGGGGGTGTAGCGGCGGTGCTTCTTCTTTGAAATGTACAAGAGCCCCAGCAGGAGATTGAAACGTGGCATGGAGCCTGGGAACTCAGAGTCCCCCACTGGCCCTACATGCTGCACTTCCTCTTTGAAATCTACAAGAGCCCCAGCGGGGATTCAAAGTTGGAATGCTGGGTGGAGCTCTGGGCTCCCCCACTGACCCTGCGTTTCAGTCTTTGAAATGTACAAGAGCCCCCGCTGGGGCTCTTGTACCTTTCAAAGGTGGAACGCTGCGCTAGTCCTTACCAACTGATTGACTATCGATGGAAATCCCATCGACTATTTGATGAGTCAATTAATGGAAAAACGTAACATCCCTACTCCAATTGCTCGTTGTTCCTTTGCCTGCCAATCCCAGCCTGGAAAAGTTCACTACTTCTTCCAAATCCCCTTTCGTTCTCCCGTTCTTCTCCTGCCTCACCCCTTCTTCTGTGCTGCCACTTGTCAGGATTGACTCAGTGTCTTTGTACTCTCCACAGTACTCCTCCTGCCACTGAAAGCAAGGCCTCTGCGATGTGTGTGGCCTTCTCGCTCCCTTCAGTCTGTCTCGTGTGCACAGCAGAACTGGGTGCAGTTTGGGCAGGTCACTGTGCAAGACTGCAGGTTTTGTGGGTGAGACTTAGCCAATCCCCCTCCTTCTTGTCTCCCATCTGGCTTAGGAACTGGTAGGGTAGAACTTGCCCATTTCCATCACATTCGGGTTTCTTGATATGCAGGTGATAGTTCTGTTTGGTCGTTTTCCTTCTCCCCGTTGCCACTTTCCTTTCTGCGGTCAGGGTTGGATTAAGGGGGGAACTAGCCGGGCAGCTGTCCGGGGCGCCAACCTATGGGGTGTGCCTGATGCCAGCTGTAAAAGGTGCTGTGTGGCCGGCCACTCATCGCCCCTTAGAGCTGCAATCAGGCGCCATGTGCCCAGGGCCGGGGGCCGCGTGGTGCCCCGTAGAGCTGCCATCAGGCGCCATGCGCTCAGGGCGGGGGGCTGCGCAGTGCCCCTTAGAGCTGCCATCAGGCGCCATGCGCTCAGGGCCGGGGGCCGCGCGGTGCCCCTTAGAGCTGCCATCAGGCGCCATGCGCTCAGGGCCGGGGGCCGCGCGGTGCCCCTTAGAGCTGCCATCAGGCGCCATGCGCCCAGGGCTGGGGGCCGCGTGGTGCCCCGTAGAGCTGCCATCAGGCGCCATGCGCTCAAGGCGGGGGGCTGCGCAGTGCCCCTTAGAGCTGCCATCAGGCGCCATGTGCCCAGGGCGGGGGGCCGCATGGTGCCCCTTAGAGCTGCCATCAGGCGCCACATCAGGAAGCAAAAGCAACTGAAGAGAAAAAGCAACACTAGGAGGTTTAGGGTGGCCAGGAGGAAAACCTGCCTAACACTGTGGGTGGTTAAGCACTGCAATAAAGGGAGGCTGTGGAATCTCGATCACTGATGATTTTTAAGCACAAGTGAGACAAACATCTATCGGGGCTGGTCTAGGTGAGGGGTGGGCAACATCTTCAAACCAAAGAGCCAACCTACATCAAACTTCAGAGCAAGTGGTCAATAGGGAGCCGTGTAAGAGTGGCCATTGGCATGACTGAATAGACCACTTAATATTGATCATTGGCATGGTGATTAATAATAGCCTAAACGAAACGTTCGGTGTTGACTGTGGCACGCACGTCCTTTTGTGACTCTAGGTCTGTCTCCACTTGTTTCTGTTGGGTACCTATGGAAGTGAAATACGGGACCATGCCACCAAGGAGTCGGAGCGCTCCCCTGCCAGGGCTCCCGCCAGCCCTGTGGCAAAGGACGGTGGGAAGCGGCTCCCCACAGCAACCCGAGGAGGCGGGAGCAGAGCAGCTGGAAGGATAGCTCAGTGGTTTGAGCACTGGCCTGCTAAACCCAGCGTTGTGAGTTCAATCCTTGCGGAGGCCATTTAGGGATTTGGGGCAAAAATTTGTCAGGGATGGTACTTGGTCCTGCTGAGAAGGCAGGGACTGGACTTGATGATCTTTCAAGGTCCCTTCCAGTTCTAGGAGATAGGCAATCTCCATTATTAAATTAAAACCCTCGGGCCTCTCCCTAGAGCTGGCACCAGGGCCATGTGATGGCTGCCCAGCTGCTTCTGTGGCAAGCTGTGTGGGAATTGCTGGAGCTGGGCCTGCAGTGTGGCTGATCCTGGGGCTGGGGCCACAATGCACCCCAGCCCCGGCCTCCAGAGCAGCGGCACTGCAGCCCGGCTTCGGCAACCGCCCACCATGCAGCCCACCCTGGGACCAGCCGGGCAGCCACCATGCTACCCTCCCCCATCAAGCCCACCCGCAGCAGCAGCTTACCTTCCACATGCAAGGCAGGTGCATGCTGCTGTGCAAGGAGGTGGGCAGGATGGACCGTTCTTTGTGCACGCCCGTGTCATGGCTCCTTCCCCACTCTGGCATGATAAATGCAGAAGTGGGGGCCAGCAAGTGTACCCCAAAGCCTTATCTACCAGGCTTTGGTATCAAACTTCCCCCAAGATCTTAAAAACCTAGATCTTGGGAATAAAACTTCTGCTGCCACCACCCAAATGTTGATAAAGAAATCAGGGGAAAGATCATTTGGGAAATCTCACCCCTAAAACAAAAATTAGGGCACACCATTAACCACTGCCAGGTTAATAAAAAGAAAAGAAAGAACTTTTATTATTACAACAATATTCCGGTTGCAAGTGTAATGACTAGATAGATAGGAAGGTAACAAAATATACTCATGGAGAAATTCCATGGGCCTAGAACTTAATTACAAAGAAAAGCCAAAACATCTTTTAAACAGTGCCAGATCTCAGATCCCATACCCAACCCTTGAAACAATAAAACCTAACGAAACTACCTAACCCTTACCCTACTTACAGAAAATGAAGAATGAAGAATGGTGTCTTGGAGAGAGAGGGACATGCTTGTCCCTCTCTGGAGCTGCAGAGGACTCTCTCAGAGAGACAAAGAGGAGAAAGGAAAAAACCCAAATTCCTTTGTCCCAGTTTGAAAAGTCCCACCTACATTCCTATTGGTCACTCCACCTGGCTAGGTGTAGTTAACCCCTTAATCCCCAGGCTGCTGGCTAACCCTCATAATCATGACAGACCGCGCCGTGCATGCCCTACAGGGAACTCCCAGCAGCTGCCAAAGGAGCCATGTTTGCTTCCCTCACAAGCTCTGGTGCTTGGATCTTCCATGAGTGCAGGGGACTGGACCTGATGACTTCAGTAAAAGGCCCATTGAAACCCCTAACAGCGACAGGTAGAGAATACGTCTATAGGTGAAAGCAACGAGGAGTCCTGTGGCACCTGCCACCTTCTAGACTAACAGATGCACCAACAGACGCACCTTCTAGACTAACAGATGTATTGAAGCATTAGCTTTCATGGGCAAAGACCCACTTTGTCAGATGCATGTCTTGGAAATTTCCAGAGGCAGGTATAAATATGCAGGCCAGAATAAGGCTAGAGATAACGAGGTTAATTCAGTCAGGGAGGGTGATGCCCACTTCTAGCTGCTGATCTGGAGGTATGAACGCCAAGAGATGAGAAACTGCTTTTGTAGTTGGCTAGCCATTTACAGTCTCTGTTTAATCCTAAAATGATGGTGTCAAATTTGCACATGAACTGGAGCTCAGCAGTTTTTCTTTGAAGTCTGGTCTTGAAGTTTTTTTTGCTGCAGGATGGCTACCTTTAGATCTGCTACTGTGTGTCCAGGGAGAGTGAAGTGTTCTCCTACAGGTTTTTGTATGTTGCCATTCCTAATATCTGATTTGTTTATTCTTTTACGTAGGGACTGACCAGTTTGGCTGATGTATATAGCAGAGGGGCATTGCTGGCACAGGATGGCGTATATTGCATTGGTAGATGTGCAGGTGAATGAACCAGTGATGGTGTGGCTGATCTGGTTAGGTCCTGTGATGGTGTCGCTGGTGTAGATATGTGGGCAGAGTTGGCACCGAGGTTTGTTGCAGGGATTGGTTTCTGAGTTAGAGTTACTGTGGTGCGGTGTATAGTTGCTGATGAGAATTTGCTTCAGGTTGGTGGGTTGTCTGTGGGCGAGGGTTGGCCTGCCTCCCAAGGCCTGTGAAAGCGAGGGATCATTGTCCAGGATGGGTTGTAGATCACTGATGGTGTGTTGGAGAGGTTTTAGCTGAGGCCTGTAGGTGATGGCCAGTGGTGTTCTGGTGGTTTCTTTCTTGGGCTTGTCTTCTAGTAGGAGGCTTCTGAGTACATGTCTGGCTCTGTTAATCTGTTTCCTCACTTCCTCGTGCGGGTATCGTCTATAGGTGGGGTTTTAAACCAGTCTCGCTTTCGGTTCCTCTTTAAATCCGGTCTACTACATCTTAGAAACCAGCTATCTCCCAGTCACAAGAGCTGAACATCCACCAGCCCTGCCGGAGGTGCCAGACACCAAATGTGTTCAGCAGCAGCGAAAGTCAGGTCCTGAATGCCTGGCGATCACAGGTAAAGCAGAAGGCCAGCAGCCCCAAAGTACTGTGCCATGTGTTCCCTTGTTTTGAGAAACACTTTGTGTCTGGAGGGCTTGGGCAGGTCATTGAGGTGAGCAAAATAAAATTAAAATGAGGGGTTGTCAACTAGGGATGTAAAATCCCAGTTGAACTGAACACCAAAGGCTCTTGTGTAAATTACATTGCCATGCGATAAGAGGGAAGGTGTTTTCTTGGATTGAGAACTGGCTAAAAGACAGGAAACAAAGGGTGGGAATAAATGGTAAATTTTCAGAATGGAGAGGGGTAACTAGTGGTGTCGCCCATGGGTCAGTCCTGGGACCAATCCTTTTCAACTTATTCATAAATGATCTGGAGAAAGGGGTAAGCAGTGACGTAGTAAAGTTTGCAGATGATACCAAACTGTTTAGGATAGTCAAGACAGAAGCAGACTGTGAGGGACTCCCAGAAGATCTCACCAAACTGAGTGATTGGGCAACAACATGGCAAATGAAATTTAATGTGGATAAGTGTAAAGTAATGCACATCGGGAAAAATAACCCCAACTATACGTACGATATGATGGGGGCTAATTTGGCTATGGCAGATCAGGAAAGAGATCTTGGAGTTATCGTGGATAGTTCTCTGAAAACTTCCACACAGTGTGCAGCGGCGGTCAAAAAGGCAAATAGGATGCTAGGAATTATTAAGAAAGGGATAGAAAATAAGACCCAGAATATCTTACTGCCCCTGTATAAAACTATGGTACGCCCACATCCTGAATACTGTGTACAGATGTGGTCTCCTCACCTCAGAAAAAGATTTTGGCCTTGGAAAGGGTTCAGAAAAGGGCAATTGAAATGATTAGGGGTTTGGAACGGGTCCCATATGAAGAGAGGTTAAAGCAACTGGGACTTTTCAGTTTAGAGAAGAGGAGACTGAGTGGGGATATGATAGAGGTATATAAAATTATGAGTGGTGTGGAGAGGGCAAATAAAGAAAAGTTATTTATTAGTTCCCATAATAGAAGAACTAGAGGACACCAAATGAAATTAATGGGTAGCAGGTTTAAAACTAATAAAAGAAAGTTCTTCTTCACATAGCGTGTAGTCAACCTGTGGAACTCCTTGCCAGAGGAGGCTGTGAAGGCTAGGACTATAACAGAGTTTAAAGAGAAGCTAGATAATTTCATGGAGGTTAGGTCCATAAAAGGCTATTAGCCAGGGGATAAAATGGTGTCCTTGGCCTTTGTTTGTCAGAGGCTGAAGAAGGATGGCAGGAGACAAATCACTTGATAATTGTCTTCAGTCCAACCTCTCTGGAGCAGCTGGTGCTGGCCACTGTTGGCAGACAGGCTACCGGGCTAGATGGACCTTTGGTCTGACTCAGTACGGCCGTTCTTATGTTCTTATGCCATGGCACATGTTAATGTTAGGTTGACTTTAACATTTAACTGGTTAATCTGCTAATGCGGGATCTGGGCTGGATACCGTTTCTGGCTGGCTGGAGCAGCCCCCAGCGGTGGACGTGGTACACCTAGACTTTAGTAAGGCATTTGATGTGGTCTCACATGACCACCTTATCAGTAAATTAGGGCAAGACAAGTGAGATGGGGCTACTATAGGCTGGCTTCATAACTGTCTGGATAACCATTCCCAGAGAGTAGTGGTAAATGGTTCACAGTCATGCTGGAAGGGTATAACCAGTGCGGTTCCGCAAGGAAGAGTTTTGGGACCGATTCTCTTCAGTATCTTCTTCTGTGATTTATATAATGATTTATACAACTTGAGTGTTGTGAGCAAGACGTGAGAGATGGCCTACCCTGATCTAGATGGTGCTTGGTCCTGCCATGAGGGTGGGGGACTGGGCTTGGTGACCTCTCTCAAGTCCCTTCTAGTTCTCTGATTCTCCGGTGTCTGGATTTCCCTGCAGTGACCTTCGGAGAGCGTCTCTTCCAGCTCGCACTCACACCTTGCTCCTGTGATTAACTCCTTGGAATAGGGAGCCGAGTGAGGGGAAGCCACAAGATAAAATAACCAGGTGCAAGGCTTGGGGGTGGCACCAGTGACCTGAGCCAGGGGGCAACGAGGCATGGCATTGTAGCACCCCAGCTAGGCATGTGTGGGTTTTCTCTAATGCCCCCCCCCCCCCCCCCCCCGTGGTTTCTGTCGCTTCCTTTTCCATCTGCAGCCTGCCTGAAGAAGGAAAACACTTTCCGGGCCCCTTTTGCCCTTCCCAGTCCCGTGGTGTCCTTTCTGGTTCTCGATGTTTCCCCAAGACCAGGGAGCCAAGCAGCCCTTCCGCTCATTGCTGGAGGTAGGCTTGTGCACCTCGCTGGCCTGGGCGCATCCCTTGAGCGGGCAGTTTCCTCCTCTTCCCAACGACACGGCGCGGCTGCAGGGAGCCGTTCCCTGGCACTCGGCCATGGTGGAGCGGAGCATTTCCCCGCTCGCAGTGCGAGTCATTCCGTCTGCTCCAGGGGCTTGGTCTCCCACTTCTGCTTTTCCGACGGAGGTCCCCTTAGGTTAGATTGGCCTGTGTCTGGTGGATTTCTAACCCGCACGCTTCTAGCCCATGCGGCCAGGTGCTCTCTGGGTGGGAAGATGTTCCTTTAGGGCTGTGACCCTGCTGTACGAGCAATAAGACCGTGGTTTGTATTTTCATAAGAAACCTGTTTGGCTGAGGCAGAGGCGTGTGAGATGGGGGCAGGAGGAGGGGTTAGGAGCGCAGGTGGCCCAGTGACGTAGGAAGTAATGTAGTCGTGCCAGCGAGCAGGACTAAGGGGCAAGGTGCCAGGCAGCACCAGCAACCCGGGTGACAGCGTGGAGGAGGCTCGCTTGTTCCCCTTCAATCACTGCGTGCCTCTGAGCGGTGGCGCGTGCCGAGGGAAGGAGGGGAGAGGAGGCCGGCGTTGTCAGGAGCGGTTAAGAAATGCATTTGTCAACAGGACAATCCAGAGAGGAGGGGAGGATCCTGCTGGCACCACAGCAGAGCTGTGTTGGGGAATGCTCAGCAGAGGGCCAGTCGGGGGGAGATAGCCAAATGTAAATATTTATGTCCCCTCTGCCATTTTTAAGTGCTCCCAGGTGGGGATGTTCATCCTAGAGCCCGTTGAGTCACTCACATATTGCCATAGGAGCCCCTTGACTTTGTCCTGGTTTGTAGTTTCCAAGTGTTTAGTAGGATGGGTGGGTCCTTTTTGGAGTGTTTCTTGAGGATGGGTGCAATTGGAGAGAGCTTCCTCTGCTGCCGCCTGTTCAGGCTCACCCCTCTGTTGCTGTTAGATAGTGGCTGCATGTTACGCCATGTCTCCACTTGCTGTGCCGGTAATCGATCTTCTGGCGTTCGATTTAGTGGGTCTAGTTAAGACCCTCTGAATCAAACGCTGAGGGTGGTGGCTCTGGTTGGCAACAGTACCCCTTACAGTCATCGGCTTCCCTTAATCCTCACGGGAGCATTTGCTCCCATCGGCTTCCATCTGTGAAGATGGCACCAAGCTATTTTACGTAGCTGGAGTTGCGTACCTTAACCTGACCTTTCAGGTCTAATGTAGACCTGGCCTCAATCAAAGTCTTCGATGGAATATTTTTCAAACAAATGGAATATCAGGGTAAGCAGGTGGCGCATGGTCCTGTGATGAGGTTAATTTCCAGTGTGGTGCACATCTTATTTAAAATGGAAAAGGGCCCATTTCACAAAGCAGAAAACAATTGAGCCAACTCAGCTGAGAGAGAGAATTGAAACAGAAAAATGTGAATGGTAATTGGGAATTGTTTAAGAACGATTTGCTAAATGCTCAGAAAAAACGAGAGAGAGAGAGAGAGCCACAATAGTTAAAAATCTACTTTGCTTTGCAGAGAAGTGAAAGCAGCTAGAAAAGAATTATATATGAACACAAATGGGAGAAAGGGGACATTGATAATAATTAATTAAAGCAGAAGCTAAGAACTGTGGGAAGCAAAAGGACACAAGGAAAATGTCTGTGGACAGCAGCATTAAGGAAGAAATTTAAGAACAGGTGGAAATAGTAGAATTGTCAATGCAGAAAAGGCAGAATAGTTCAAATATTTCCATGCTGTATTTGGGGGGGGGGGGGGAAGCTGGATGATGAGTCCTATATGATCAGTTTCACATTTTCCTGTGTTACTGTTGGAATGGAAAGAGCAGCTTCTAAAGCTAGATACTTTTAAATCAGAAGACTTGGGTAACATGCATCCAAGAGTTTTAAAAGAGCTGACCAAGGAGTCTTTTAAACTGTTGTTGTTGTTTTTTCAAAAGTCTTGGAACATTGTGGAAGTTCCCGAAGACAAGAAGAAAAATAATGTGCCAATATTTTAAAAGGATAAGCTGGACAGCCCAGGCTGTGTCGGTCTGACATCAATCCAAGGAAAATAAAGGAATGACCGATAATGGGCTTGATTAATAAAGAATTAAAGGAGGGTTCTTTTATGCCAATCAATGTGAATTAATGGAAAACCGATCCTATCAAATAACTTAATATCTTTATTGATGAGATTACATGTTTGGTTGATAAAGTTAATGTGACAATATATTTAGACTTCTGAAAGGCATTTGAATTAGTGTCACATGATGTTTTGATTAAGAAACAAGAATCAGAATCAACCTGGTGACCAGTAAATATATTACAAGCTGGGAAAGCCTCACTGAGCAGCTGTTTCCAGTGGTGTCTACTGGGATCGATTCTTGGCCCTCTGCTAATAATTCATATTTTTTTATCAATGATCTGGAAAAAAACACAATTTGCAGATGATACAGGGATTTGAGGAGTGGTAAATAATAAAGGGGCCGGATCACTGATACAGAGCGATCACTTGATAGGTTGGATGCAAGTAAACGATGTGTGTTTCCATACTCAATGTAAGATCTTGCATCTCAAGACAGAGAACAGAGGCCATGCTGGCAGGATGAGGGACTTGGTTCTGCAAAGTGGTGGCTCTGGACAGGGCTGGGGTCCTGGTGGATAATCCGCTGAACACAAAACAGTACGACACTAGACAAAAAGGGCTAATGTAATTGTTGGAATCGTAAACGGGCATCCTGACCAGGGTTAGGGAGAGTATTGTATCTCTGTGGCGCGGGTTTAGCCGGCAATGGAATACAGTCTTGAGTTCTGGTGCCCACGGTTCAGGAAGGATGCTGGTAAACTGGAGAGGGTTCAGAGAAGAGCCACGAGAACGAGTTAAAGGATTGGAAAACCTGCCTTGTCGTGAGAGATTCAAGGAGCTCAAAGTTTTCAGAGTGACTTGGTGACAACCTATAAATACCTACGTGGAAACCAGAAACTTGGCAATGCATGGCTCTTCAGTCGAGCAAACAAGGATACAAGATCTCATGGCTGGAAGGTGGAACTAGACAAATTCAGATTAGATGCAAATTGGTAACAACAGTGAGGATAATTAATCATTGGAACAATTGACTAAAAGATGAGCTCCATTCTCCATTGCTGGCCACTTGGAAATCAAGAATGGATGTTTTTCTACAAGATCTGCATTAGTTCAATTAGAAATGAAATCAGAGAAGTTATGCAGAGGATCCGGGGGCCCTTCTGGCCTTGTCTGTGAACCAATAACAAGTCCAGCAAAGTCCATCTCCTGTCTCCCTCCCTCCCTCTCCCCACATGTACACTGCAGGAGTTTCTTTCTGGGATACGAGTACTTTGGCTCAGACCTTTTGCATCTTCTCTGTGCTGCGGAGCAAGAGGATCTCTGAGCTTTGAAAGGCTGGTGACTTCGTAGAGTGCTGTCTGGGGCTGCGGTTCTGAAAGGCACAGGTGGACTCTGCCACACTTTGTGGTATTGCCGTGCGTGCTAACATCCGTGTCTTCACCAGCCTAAATGGTGCTGGCTGTTGAAGGTACAGTGTCCACACGTCCTCCCCCAGTGTCTGACAACTGCCAGGACTCCCCTGGTGCTCCTGAGAATAACTGGATTGATGGTGTAGGGTCAGGATGGAGTCTCTTTGGAAATCCACACACTGTGGGGTGAGTTCAAGATGGCAGGGATTCAAGGGGTTCAACATTTTCGTAAGTATCAGGCAGCAGAATGAGTTAGAGGAAAGAAACTGCACTTGAGAGGCTTGTATTCAGACTGGACAAGTCACTTTCCTGCCCTCTGCCTCAGTTTCCCTTACCATGGTACTGACGTATGCCGACGCAGCTATTCAGAGCGTTTGTGAAGTGCTTGCTCGTGAGCCTTCTCCCAGAGGTAGTAGGGAAGAGCCGGTGGCAGCAGTGATGGTGATGCCAACGGTTCTCCACAGTTTGTATTTAGGTGGCTTTTCTTGTTTCCCTTTCCAGGTTTGGGAGACGTTCCTCAGCCCCAGAGTGCCCCGGATCAGCGTCTTCATGGCAGTCCCCACTATTTACAGCAAGCTGATGGAGCATTATGACAGGCATTTCTCTCAGCCTCACGTGCAGGATTTCGTACGTGCCATGTGCCAGGACAACATCAGGTAGCCAAAGGAGCGCTCAGCCTCTTAAGGGCAGGACTTGGGGAGTGCATCATCCCCCATATAAACGGCGAGCTGTCCTGTGGCACTGGAAGGACGAACACATTTATTTGGGCATCAGGCTTGTGGGCTGGAACCCACTTCGTCAGATGCATGAAGTGGGAACTTCAGCGTGGCAGGCAGGCGAGCGCATGCAAAGGTGGGGGTGTTTCTTCACCACGTGGGCGTGGCCAGCTCCCCGGGGAAAGTAATTTTCCCTTTTTTGGGGATTTTCACCTTCTCGACTGTGGGGAGGGGGCCACATCCGCCCTGACTGAATGACCCTCGGTAGCACTATGGTCCTTCACGTGGTCCTGGGACACTCCCTTCTTTGCGTGCGTCGAGATACCTGCCAAACACAAGTTGGCATTTCGTGCGTCTGACGACGTGGCCTCCTGCCCACAAGACTTACGCCCAGATCAATGTGTTTCGTCGTCAGGGTGCCACAGGACTCCTGGCTTTTGCTGAAACGGGGCTACCTTCCTGAGACGCTCACGCTGCCCCAGCGTCCCTGAGCTGGAGCAGGCTGTGAGGGGAGGGAGGGAAGGAGGAGTGGAGCCCTTGGAGCTGTGTGCAGAGCCTGGCAGACGGGTAGCTCCAGCAGTGAGTAGACTGGGTTGTAGGATGTCATTCTGGAGAGCATCCTATTGGGTGTGGCACCAGGTTCCACTTCGAGCCTGTGGCAGGCGGCCTCTGGCTCTGTTAAAAGCCCCTCATTCCGTACGGGCTTGCAGGCCCGGCCCCGAAGCCCAGATGGGTAGCAGTCACATCCGGGCAGAGGGGCTGGTTTCAGCCTGGCCCTGCTGGACTTTTTTCCTAAATGTGACCACACTAAGGATGGAAGTGACTGGTCGACTACCCAACAAACAAATGCTGATCGGGTAGGCGAGTAGGAACTCGACTAGTTACTTCGCCCCCACCCCTCACTTCCTGTCTCTATCAGAGAGAGGCAACGGGGTGGGGGGGAAGCATGAGCCGGTGCTGGGAGGAAGCCGTCTTAAAGGCCGGTGTCCCCCCCCTCCATGTCGCCCCCCCCCCCCCCCGCCAGCACCGTTTCCGCAGGGAGCAGGGGGAGGCAGAGGGTAGCGGGGAAATGGCGCGAGCGGGGATTGAAACAGTCCCGCTTGTGCCGGTTGACCACTGCTCCTCTCCCTGTGGGATGTACAGGAGCCGCTGGAGGCTCTTGTACTTTTCCACGGGAGAGGTGCAGCGGGATAATGAGCACCCCCCCCTTATCGACTAATTGATGGAAATTCCATCGACCACTCGTGTAGCTGATTAGTCGACATGTAACATCCCTAGTCCACGCCGCCATACTGGGCAAATTGCCTCACTTCTCTCCTTGCCAAGAGGGGCTGGCGATACTTGCGAGAGCGATTCCTATTTGGGGCCATTCTGATCCTCCGGCCTGACCTGCATAACCCAGGCCAGGGACCCTCGCCCAGGAATTTCCGCATCGAGCCCGTACGTTCTCTGTGAGCCAGAGGGTATCTTGTTGGAAACACGTCCAGTCTAGACTCCTGCCGCCAGTGACGGAGGGTCTGTGGGGGGGTGTCCCTCTCTGCCACCGCTGAGTGCTCGGAGGCCCCCCCAAGTCAAAGGCTGCGTGGACGACCGCAGTGATTCTCTAGAGCAAAGCAGGTACTGGGGATGCTCACCGCATGGCGTTCCCTTGCACAGGCTAATGGTGTCCGGATCTGCAGCCCTTCCCGTGCCAGTGCTGGAGAGGTGGAAGCACATCACCGGGCATACGCTGCTGGAGAGGTACGGGATGACTGAGGTCGGAATGGCGCTCTCGAACCCCCTGCACGGCGTTCGTGTCCCAGGTACACACCTTTGGCTGAAGGTGGTGAGATCTCAGTCCATGTCCGTTTTAGTCCAGTGCAGTGCGTGTTGGCCTCCTCATTGGGGACCGAGTCCTCAGAAAAGTTTGTCCAAAGTCAGGCGCACTGGGTTGCAGGGGAAGCTGCTGGTCCGGATTGAGTTAGTTGACAGGGCTATGGTGGGAGGACAAGGGTGCCTTAGGCCGATTCCCCCAAATCGGACCCTGCGCCTAAAGGGGCCCCGCGCCCTGAACCCGGAAGTGTGCCGCCGGGTGCGCTGCAGGAGGGGGCGGCAGCCCCGGAGGAGGAATGGAGGGGTGTGTGTGTGTGTGTGTGTGTGTGTGTGTGTGTGTGTGTGTGTGTGTTGGTGGGGGATTTTTTGTGTGCATGTTTTTTTGTTTGTTTTTTCTCAAAAAAATTCCTGGGCCCCCCCGTTGAAACTTTTGTGTCTTTTTCTTTTTTTTTCTCAACCAAAATTGCTGCGGGGCCCCATTTGAATGGGGCCCCACACTTCCTAAAGCTGGCCCTGGCCACCGGTCAGGATTCAGGGCGTTGGCAGAGCTCAGAGTGGGGACGCTGCCAGTCAGGATGGAGGGGCATTGGTGTGTGGCAGGAGAAGCAGAGTTAGGGGGCAGGCTGCTGCCCCTCATGATGGAGGTTTTGGGCAGCACTGTGGGAGTAGCCCTTGGGCTCTCTGGGAGCTTGCAGTGGGCCTCTTTGCCAGAAAGAAATGCAAACATCTGCACCCCAGCCTCGCCTTGCCCGGCCGTGGCAGAGCATTTTCTCCGCTGTGTTAGGGACTTGCAGTGATTACGGCCGGCACTCTGGCATGGCCGGGACAGAGGGCACGTCGCAGCAAGAGCCTCTTGTTAGAGCCCACGAGGGACTTGCTGCCTAATGGTGTCTGAGACGGAGGGGTCAGCCCCGTCTGTCTGCAGGGATTCTCCAGCGCCTCTTAGAGCTGTGAAGCCGCCAAACCAAACTGCGGCGTGGGCCCTCCTGCCAGTTGCCTCTGTTCTTCACTGGCTGACCTCCGCAGAAGTGATGCTGCTGGCTGGTTTGGTGCTCTGTCCGGCTCCTCAGGCACCGCACTTCATTGTTCCCGCGGGCTCTGTGCTTCCGCAGGGCAGCCCGGCGAAAGGGAGGGAGCCTTCTGTGGCTTCCCGTTTGCTTCAGCTCCTGGCTCAAAGCTTTCCTGCCTTCCCAAGAGAGGGCCGGGCACTTCGACCTCCATGAAGAAGTACCCTGAGTACACGGGACTACAGAGAGTCAGGCCCTGGAGACACACGTGATGGATATCCTTGGCGTCCAGCGAGGAGGGCTCTCTGAGACCCTTTTAATTCGGTCTGAGGGCATCATCTGACCTTTCTCCACCTCCTCCTCATGAGAGGAGTAGAAAAAGGCAGGCTGCATCGGGGTGGAATTTATTTACATAAGAATAAATGGCCATGCTGGGTCAGAACCAAAGGGCCATCTAGCCTAGGTTCTGTCTTCTGATAGTGGCCAATGCCAGGTGCCCCAGAGGGAGTGAACAGAACAGGGAATCATCAAGCGATCCCTCCCCCATCACCCATTTCCAGCCCTTGACAAACAGAGTCTAGGGACACCATTCCTACCCATCCTGGCTAATAGCCATTGATGGACCTAACCTCCATGAATTTATCTAGTTCTTTCTTGAACCCTGGTATAGTCCTGGCCTTCACAACATCCTCTGGCGAGGAGTTCCACAGGTTGACTGTGTGCTGCATGTAGAAAAACTTCCATTTACTTGTTTTTAAACCTGCTACCTGTTGTTTTCATTTGGTGACCCCGAGTTCTTAAATTATGGGAACAAGTAAATAATGTTTCCTTGTTCACTTTCTCCGTACCAGTCATGATTTCGTAGACCTCTATCCTATCCCCCCATAGTCTTCTCTTTTCTGAGCTGAAAAGTCTAAGTCTTTTTTTCTCTCTTCATATGGCACCAGTTCCAAACTCCTCCTCATTTTTGTCACCCTTTTTAAAAAAATTTTCCAATGTCAATATAGCTTTTTTTGAGATGAGGCGACCACATCTGTACACAGTATTCAAGATGAGGGCGTACCATGGTTTTATATAGACATAAGAAGATATTCTCTGTCTTCTCTATCCCTTTTTTAATGATTCCTAACATTCTATTTGGTTTTTTGACTGCCGCTGCCCACTGAGTAGATATGTGCCGGGAAATATCCACAATGACTCCAAGATCTCTCTCTTAAGTAGTTGTACCTAAATTAGTCCCCATCATATTGTGTGTGTGTGTGTGTGTGTGTGTGTGTGTGTGTGTGTGTGTGTGTGTGTGTGTGTGTGTGTGTGTGTGTGTGTGTGTGTGTGTAGTTGGGTTGTACCTAAATTAGTCCCCATCATATTGTGTGTGTGTGTGTGTAGTTGGGATTAATTTTTCCAATGTGCGTTACTTACCATTTACCAACATTAAATTATTTTGCCATTTTGTTGCCCAATTTTGTGAGATCTTTTTGAAGCTCTTCACATTCTGCTTTGGTCTTAACTATCTTGAGCAGTTTAGTATCATCGGCAAATTTTGCCACCTCACCGCTTACCCCTTTCTCCAGATCATTTATAAATAGGTTGAATAGGATGGGTCCCAGTACGGGCCACGTTGGGGGACACTACTCGTTACCTCTCTCCACTCTGAAAACTTGCCATTTATTCCTACCCTTTGTTTTCTGTCCTTCAACTAATTATCAGTCCATGAAAGGATCTTCCCTCTTATCCCATGACAACTTACTTTGGTGAGGGACCTTATCAAAGGCTTTCTGGAAATCTAAGTACACTATATCTACTGCATCCCCCTTGTCCATATGCTTGTTGACCCCCTCAAAGAACTCCAGTAGATAAATTAGGCAGGATTTCCCTTTCCAGAAACCATGTTGACTTTTCCCCAACAAATTATGTTCATCTGTGTGTCTGACAATTTTATTCTTTACTATAGTTTCAACTAATTTGCTCGGTACCGATGTTAGACTCGCTGGTCTGTAATTGCCAGGATCACCGCTAGAGCCCTTTTTAAATATTGGCATCATGTTAGCTATCTTCCAGTCATTAAGTACAGAAGCTGATTTAAAGGATAGGTTACAAACCACAGTTGTTAGTTCTGCAATTTCACATTTGAATTCTTTCAGAACTCTTGGGTGAATGCCATCTGGTGCCGGGGACTTGTTACTGTTCAGTTTATCAACTTGTTGCAAAACCTCCCCTAATGACACCTCAATCTGGGACAAATCCTCAGATTTGTCACCTAAAAAGAATGGCTCAGGTTTGGGAATCTCCCCAGTATCCTCAGCCGTGAAGACTGTAGCAGAGAATTCATTTAGTTTCTCCGCAATGACTTTATCATCTTTGAGTGCTCCTTTGGCACTTCAATCGTCCAGGGGCCCACTGGTCATTTAGCAGCTTCCTGCTTCTGATGTACTAAAAACACATTTTGCTACGACTTTCTGAGGTTTTGGCTAGCTTCTCTTCAAACACCTTTTGGGCTTTTCTTATTATATTTGTACACTTAATTTGACAGAGTTTATGCTTCTTTCTATTTTCCTCACTGGGATTTAACTTCCACTTTTTAAATGATGTCTTTTTCTCTCTCACTGCTTCTTTTACCTGGTTGTTAAAGCATAGTGGCTATTTTTTTGATTCTCTTACTGTGTTTTTTAATTTGGGGTATACATTTAAGAGGGGCTTCTATTACGGTTGTGACAGACTGAGCCGGGTCTGGGCACAACTGAGGGCGTCCACTCAGGGCGAATTGCTCAAATTCGGGGCTCCTTACAGCCCCCACACTGGAGACCTTCCCAAACAGGCCACAAACCAGTCCCACCGAGTGCTTCAGCTGCCTGCCTGAAGCCTCACGAGCAAAACCCCTCTGACACCCCAGCAATATCCGTGCCCCAGATGGCCCCAGGCCTCATACACAGGTGAGGGGTTTTAGAATCCAATCCCACCTACCCCAAACAAGTTCTGTCCGGTTCCAAGAAACCACCCACAGATCCCTGGTCAATTTACCCTCTGGACTTTACCCACAAATCACGCTGAGCCAATCCTTTAGAATCTACCATCTAAAGGTTTATTACTACATGGAAAAAAAGCATGAGAGCAAGGTTGTTAAAGTATCATACATTACATGCACCGAATCTCCCAGTTCTCAATGCAGGCTTGCAGCAGAGATGTTATGGCTGCTGGCTGAAAAGTCCTTGGTGCACATCCTATGTCCGGATGGGTCCACAGTTCTTCCCGGCTCGTGATTCCCTGCGAGCGTGCATCTGGGGTCAGGAGCAGATCTGAAGACCAAGATAGAGTCAGACACATGGCGTATTTATACCTCCTTCCTGGCTTCTTCCAAGCTGGAGACAGTCACATGGTCTCTGACCAGGCATCTAGATTCCTTCATAGGTGGATCTCTGGTACTTAAGAGACCTATTGTCCCTGGAGCCTTGCTAATTAGCATGTCCATAGGCTGAGCCCATCGCTCAACCACATACCAAGAAACTTCCAGTGTCCATACAGAGTACATATTCATAACTCCACACCCAGACATTATACAGATATATGAAAAGCATATACAGAATCAGTAGAAAGTAAGCTTTTGTTTGACACCTCATATAGCCCCCTTTGTACCACTTCTGGGGCGAACACCCCCCCCATTGGTGCAGCAGTGACCTGGCTGCTCCCCTCAAAATCCAATAACGTGACAACGGTGTCTATGTAGAATGGTCTGTTGCAGATCCACTGGTTTAGCAGAAACTATTCGCTGCTTTTGGTTTCAGTTCAGTGAGGACAGTCGCAGACTGACTCAGGCTCTTTAGAGCAGGGGAGGGGAAGGTTTTTTGAGTCCGAAGATGCTGATCCACAGAAAAATCAGTTGCGGGCTGCGGGGGGGCAGCAGCAGGGGCCTGGAGGGCCAGCGCAGGCTTCCCAACGCTGGAGGAGGCCTTAAGCCGCAGGGGTCAGATCCGGGCAAGCCAGCGGCCGCATCCAGCCCCCAGGCCTTAGCTTCCCCACCCCTGCTTTGTGCTGTCACTGCATGAGTGAAGAAAAGAACCATTGAGCGTAATTTTAAGGGGAAACCACATCACTAAACCAGGCCGCCCCCTTCTGGGCAGGTAAGTGGCTGAGCCTTCGCAGGGGAGTCCAGGGGCGTAGAATGCCACTAGGTTCCCTCTCTGGAAAAATAGCCCCGTTCAACGCTTCCTGAGCCGCCTTGGTGCTTATCGAGGGTTACAGATCGGGCCAGCCGTGCTTAGCCCACCCATCCGGAGCCCAACCTTACTTTTTGCTGCATCCTCCTCCCTCTGCCTTCGCGCCTTGCAGCTTTTGCATCTCCACGAGGTTTTCTCTTTTGATGCTCTTGTAGCTTTCGGTACCTAGGAGGGAACAGAGCTAACCTGCCAGATAAGGGTAGAACTGGCGATGGTCCATTGCTGGGTGCATGCGGTAGGCGTGTCAGTCCCAGCTGATTGGAGAGACCAGGTGGGTGAGGGATGTCTTTTATCAGACCATCATCTGTTGGGGAGGGAGACAGGCTTGTGTCAGAACTCAGCATCTCCTCGGCTGGGCAGCACAGGCCACCAAGAACACAGGGCTCCAGGGCACCGCCGCGCTCCCCCTGGCATACGGTCTCAATTGCAGGGGTTGGTTTCGGTCTTCAAAGTCCTCAGTGACCTGAGGGGTGGAACTCCTTGCCATGTGTCATCATGACTCGCCAGGGCAGCGCAATTCCACTGGCACAAACCTGTCCCCTCCAGGGCATCTTGTACGTACAGGAGCTTTCTCAGGCTTTTCCCGGTGAACCCGAGCATCGCTCGGTCCCCGAACACAATGCCAACGCGCTTCTCCAATCTTGGTTCCCTCCCCCAGACACATTCGGAGACGGTCATCCCTCTCCCATGCTGAATCTCATCCCAGCTGACAAAGACAGAGCAAGGAGGAGAAGTATTTTGTTGCGTGTGTGCTTTATAATTTTGTGAGGTGTCTGGATACGGCACTGATGGGCAGCAGCGGGCTCCCTAGGAGCTGGTGCATGACAGAAGATGGCTTTTAAGCCGGCTTTTGGTGCGAGCTCTCCAGGGAACTGGCTGCCGCCCTGCACTGCTGCCTCTGTATCAAAAGCAGCAGTGAGGGTCAGCAGTCAGCTCCCCGGGAGTGGGATCGGGATCCTGAGTGTAACCATTAGTGGGAACAGATCAACCCAGGTTTATCAGTTAACCATTTAAATGGTTATACTGTTACATCCCTCGTCTTCACTCCAGAGTTTGGTCACTGTAAGGCAGCGTATGTTAGCCTTGTTCCTGTCAATTTGCATGTGCCCTTACCAAACTACCTCCCCAGGAGAGGTGTAGGGCATATGCCGGGGTAGGTAGAGTGAGGTAGTGTCCACTGGGTTACTTACATCAGCGCTGGCTGTCGTTCTTGTCAGTTTCATGATTGCCTGCAGGATCTGTGACATTGACAAGAGAACCAGGCTGTTACTCGGGCGGGTGGGGGCTCCAGATACAGCCTGGCTGTTTCTGGCTTCCCACACTCCTCTGGGCTGCTGCCTGGGCTCCAGGCTCCTGGAAGGGAGCACGCAGTAGCAACAAGCCTGGCTACACTAGGGCTTTACGGGCTCCCCGCTGGGAGTCCGCCACCTGCCCAGACTTTGGGCACGGAGCTGCATGCAGAGCTGAGAGCCTGGGCTTTTCAGTTGGCGGAAGCACTGCCAGCGTGGCCATGCACCACCGACAGAAGGACATGAACCACCGCAGCAACCAGTGGGGCATCTGTAAGTCATCCCAACATGGGTCAGTCCAAGTGTATAGCATAGACATACCTGCAGAGCGCAGGGAGATCTGGTGTCTTTATTGCCTTCATAAATACATTAGAAGCAAGAGGAAGACCAAGGACTGGGTAGGCCCACTGGTCAGTTAGGAGGGAGAAACAGTAACAGGAAACTTGGAAATGGCAGAGATGCTTAATGACTTCTTTGTTTCGGTCTTCACCGAGAAGTCTGAAGGAATACCTAACATCGTGAATGCTAGTGGGAAGGGGCTAGGTTTAGAAGACAAAATAAAAAGAGAACAAGTTAAAAATCACCTAGAAAAGTTAGATGCCTGCAAGACACCAGGGCCTGATGAAATGCATCCTAGAATACTCAAGGAGCTGAGAGAGGAGGTATCTGAGCCTCTAGCTATCATCTTTGGAAAATCATGGGAGACAGAAAAGATTCCAGAAGACTGGAAAAGAGCAAATATAGTGCCCATTTATAAAAAGGGAAATCAGAACAACCCAGGAAACTACAGATCAATTAGTTTAACTTCTGTGCCAGGGAAGATAATGGAGCAAGTAATTAAGGAAATCAACTGTAAACATTTGGAAGGTGGCAAGGTGATAGGGAACAGCCAGCATGGATTTGTAAAGAACAAATCATGTCAAACCAATTGATAGCTTTCTTTGATAGGCTAACAAGTCTTGTGGATAAGGGAGAAGTGGTGGATGTGGTATACCTAGACTTTAGTAAGGCATTTGGTACGGTCTCGCATGATATTCTTATCAATAAACGAGGCAAATACAACTTAGATGGGGCTACTATAAGGTGGGTGCATAACTGGCTGGATAACCGTCCTCAGAGAGTAGTTATTAATGGTTCACAATCCTGCTGGAAAGGTATAACAAGTGGGGTTCTGCAGGCGTCTGTTTTGGGACCGGCTCTGTTCAATATCTTCATCAATCTTTATTTAAAGAGAAGCTAGATAATTTCATGGAGGTTAGGTCTATAAAAGGCTATTAGCCAGGGGATAAAATGGTGTCCCTGGCCTCTGTTTCACAGAGGCTGCAGAGGGATGGCAGGAGACAAATTGCTTGATCATTGTCTTCAGTCCACCCTCTCTGGGGCAACTGGTGCTGGCCACTGTTGGCAGACAGGATACTGGGCTAGATGGACCTTTAGTCTGACCCAGTACGGCCATTCTTATGTTCTTACATAATGATTTAGATATTGGTGTAGAAAGTACGCTTATTAAGTTTGCAGATGATACCAAGATGGGAGGGATTGCGACTAATCTGGAGGACAGGGTCATAATTCAAAATGACCTGGACAAATTGGAGAAATGGTCTGAGGTAAACAGGATGAAGTTTAATAGACAAATGCAAAGTGCTCCACTTAGGAAGGAACAATCCGTTTCACACATACAGAATGGGAAGTGATGGTCTAGGAAGGAGTACGGCAGAAAGGGATCTAGGGGTTATAGTGGACCACAAGCTGAATGAGAGTCAGCCGTGTGATGCTGTTGCAAAAAAAGCAAACATGATTCTGGGATGCATTAACAGGAGTGTTGTGAGCAAGACACGAGAAGTCATTCTTCCGCTCTACTCTGTGCTGGTTAGGCCTCAATTGGAGTATTGTGTCCAGTTCTGGGCACTGCATTTCAAGAAAGATGTGGAGAAATTGGAGAGGGTCCAGAGAAGAGCAACAAGAATGATTAAAGGTCTAGAGAACATGAGCTATGAGGGAAGGCTGAAGGAATTGGGTTTGTTTAGTTTAGAAAAGAGAAGACTGAGGGGGGACACGATAGCAGTTTTCAGGTATTTAAAAGGGTGTCATAAGGAGGAGGAAGAAAATTGTTCTCCTTGGCCTCTGAGGACAGGACAAGAAGCAATGGGCTTAAACTGCAGCAAGGGAGGTTTAGGTTGGACATTAGGAAAAAGTTCCTACCTGTCAGGGTGGTCAAACACTGGAATAAATTGCCCAGGGAGGTTGTGGAATCCCCATCTCTGGAGATATTTAAGAGCAGGTTAGATAAATGTCTATCAGGGACGGTCTAGACAGTGCTTGGTCCTGCCATGAGGGCAGGGGACTGGAGTCGATGACCTCTCGAGGTCCCTTCCAGTCCTAGTGTTCTATGATACATGTTCAGTGGGGAAAGGGCCAGCAACCACTAGAATCCGAGTGACATTTTCCAAGGGATAAAGGTGTAAAAGAAGTGAAACTGGGTGACACGAGAGAATCATTAGAGCAGCTGGAGACAGTGAATCTCTACCGCTGGATTGCTGACCCTCTAGAGTAAACTGAACCAGGGCCGGCCCGCAACATTTTGGCACCTGAAGCCAGGAGCTCAAATGACGCCCCCATGTCTCTTCGCTACACCAGCAGCAGACACCATTTTCTACACTCTGGGTCCTAGTGTTGCCCCCCCACAATCTGGCACCTGAGGCGGCCACCTCAGTTGGCCTCATGGTAAGGCCAGCCCTGAACTGACCCCATAGCAGAGGGAGCCCACAGGGCCTGGAGAAGTCCTAGGGTACGTCTAGACTACATGCCTCTGGCAACAGAGGCATGTAGATTAGGCTACCTGACACAGTAAAATGAAGCGGCGATTTAAATAATCGCCGCTTCATTTAAATTTACATGGCTGCCGCGCTGAGCCGACAAACAGCTGATCAGCTGTTTGTCGGCTCAGCGCGATAGTCTGGATGCTCCCCTGCTGACATCAAAGGTATTTGTCGACCACCCAGGTATGCCTCCTGGGATGAGGCATGTAGTCTAGGTGTACCCCTAGTGACAGCTCACACGGGCATACACACAGCGTCTGTATCTAAAGGGATCAGAGGCGGAACTGGATAACTACATACCTGTAGGCCTAACCTCTGTGTTGGAGAATACTTTAGAGAGAAGAGTAAGGGATAACTGGGTGGGGATGGGTTACTTAGAGACACTTGGTCTGGAGTTGCAAAAGGGAGGCTGTGATGAACAGGGTGGCTGAATTTCTTTCAGGAAGTGTCAAACGAAAAGCAGGCGAGTGATGCCGAGAGCTGGTTTCCTTGGGCTTTGGAAAGGCTTTTGCCCCACTGTCCCATGGGAGGCTGATGTCCGCGGTATCCAGGCACAGTGCCGTATTGAGGGCGACCTTTTCAGCAGGATAAATATGTTAGCGGGTTGGTAACAAAGGGCAGGGAGTGGGGGTGATTCCAGGACAGCAGCCTTTGGAGACTTCCCTGGCTTTACGTGGCCTTTTCTCCCCTCGCACTGCTCTGCCACACCCACCGCTAGCGAAGGGGGCAGTGCCAGCATAAGCAAGTCAGGGCAGCTCACCATGCCCAGCCACGCTCTGGCCATAGCGAGAGCGAACGTCTCCCACCAATACAGCAAATCAGAGGGCGGCGGGGAAGTGTTAGGAAGCCGCCACCCTCCCTGTTGTGACTCTGTGAGTGGCAGATCTGTGCTCCTGTGACAAGCCCCCGTTCTGCTTGAGCACACTGGCATATCGGCATTCAAAGGAAGTCCAGTCCCCATTACAGCAGGAGCAAGGGCAAAAATGCTTCGTTATTTGCTGTTTCCATAAGCTCCTGCCTCAGAGGTGACCGAGCAGTCCCCACCAAACCCGCCCTTCTTCGATGTAGCTGGTGTCGGAGAGGTCAAGAGCTTTAAAAGCCGCTCTCTCGGGAGCTCCGCCATGCCACCTGCAACAGCCCTGACAGCACGGCCTCGAGGGAGCGTTTGCTCACCAGCCAGGCTGGGCTCGCAAGGTGCAGGGGCAAGAGGGGGTGCCTGTATTTCCAAGAGGAGAAGATTTGGAAGATAAATGTTTGCTTGTATATGGTTAAACCCTGTTTAAAATGCCTCTGTTTTCGCCAGCTCTCGTTCTAATCCCCCCGGTGCTGTTACTGTGAAGGGAAATGAATAATTCATGGCCAGAGAATGCCTCACTGGGCCTAATCACCACTTTAATTGGAGGTTTAGATCAGAAGCGGCTAATAGCTCCTACAGCGGGGACTCCATGTCTTGTTGACAGGGAGATCGCTGAGTGCCTTATCGTTGGCCTGCTTCAATTCTCCCAGGACGCCACCACATATCCCAGCAGCAAGGTCCCCAGACACCCAAGGACGCGGACCACGAGGCCAATTAAATTGATCGGGGAAGAGCTGACAACTTTTTTAACCAGAGGAGAACCGAGGAGAACTGCAAGAATAATAGTGTCACTCTCCTGTCTGACTGTAGCCTGCCAGTGCCGACGCAGCTGACACTGTGCGGGCATGCTGCCAGCATTTCTTAACAGGCATGAAGCGGGGTGGGTTCTCCCCAGCTGGAGTCCTGAATTCCACCCCATACTAAAAGGAAGCCAAGGCAGGTTTTTACTCACTCTCTGCTTGTAACTGAAGTCTGCTCCCCCTGGCTGCGATGGAATGCCTTCTGATTCACACAGCGTGGGGCGCAGCATCCGTGGGCTCCTTTTCACGTGCCACGTGGGCCTGGGAGGCTCAAGCCATTGTCTTTGCGTGAAGACTTTCATTGTCATGCGGTGTCGCTGCTAGACAGTGTCAGCGTTTTCCAGCATTTGGGGGCCGTTTTCACAGGCTGGTCATCTTTGCTCCCCTCCAAAGAGACACTTTTTGGAGGGGGTGTGACAAACCAGCTTCCGATTTCTGTGGGGAGGGCCTCCTTTTACTTTCATTATAATTATTTTAGCCATAGAGGAAATCAATGGAGGGAGCTGTTTATTAGAGTAACGTGAGTGAAAACCTCCTCCCCCCCCCAGTATGAAATCCCTGCTGTGCTCGGAGCAGACCCTGTATGGAAACATGCCGTGATCGTGACTCCTGCCCAGTCTTGCACAGAAAGCACCGCAATCCTTTGCCCCTCTTTAAAATCAGCTCAGTATGAAAATGGCAGCGGGACTAGCTGCCTCTGTCGGTTGGAGGAGTCTTTCACGGGGGGGTCACCTGTTCAGATCCAGAGCAATAATGGCAGAGCCATTGCCATCGGATGACTGGGGGGGGGGGGGGGGGGACACTCACAGAATGACTTGCCTCTCGGACCAGTCCCTAGCAGGGCTGTGAAAGGTTAACCGGTAAGCGTCGTCCTAAACGGGTGATGCTTACCGGCTCCGGTTAACTGGTAGGGGCTGGAGCAGTTCCTCACCCACCCAAGGCAGGGGGCTGCGTCAGCCCTGCTGGACCCACAAGCAATGGTCGCTCCGGCCGTAGCAGCTGCTGTGTGCTGCGTCCGGCCCAGCCCCTCCACTGCTGGCTCCCTGAGAGTGGATTCGGCAGCGGCTGCTGACCCTGCTCCTAAGGATGATGTCAGGGGTTACATGGACACCGGTAGTAGCTACAGGAATCGTTTTCAAAAGCGTCCAAGTGAGCTTGGCACCAGAGTTCCGTTTTCAGAAAAAGCCGGTGAGGCTTTCCCCTAAGCAGGGCCGGATTAAGCGGGGGGCTAGCCGGGCAGCTGCCCAGGGCGCCAACCTATGGGGGGGTGCCTGATGGCAGCTGTAAGGGGTGCCGCACAGCACCCCTTAGAGCTGCAATCAGGTGTCGCGTGCCCAATTGCAGCTGTAAGGTGCACCAGGGGGCAGGGCCGCGCATGCGTCACACGCCCGCTGCCCGGGGCGCATGAATGGCTCAAACTGGCCCTGCCCCTAAGTACTCAGCAGTCGTAACTGCGTGGAGAGTAAAGCAAGGAGAGACCATCAGGTCATTTGGTCTGTGTGCCTGTATTCCATATGCCATTACATTGCACCCCGCTACCTCTGGATTGAGCCCAGTAACTTGTGTGGCTGAAGTAATCTTCCAGAGAGGCAGCCAAGCTTCATGTGAAGACCTTCAAAGATGGCGAATCCACCGCTTTCCCTGATCGTTTGTGCCTCTGAGTGATTCCTCTCACCATTAAAACTTTCTAACTAGAAATTGGGTGACGTTCGCTTCCGGCCGTTGGGTCTCGTTCTGCTTTTCCTTACTAGGTTAAAGAGCCATTAAGTACCTCATGTTTTCTTCCCAAAAGGGGTGGGGAAAAAGGTCTTGGGGCAGAGGCCCCTCAGACTCTGAATTATCACTGAAAATTTTGTCACGAGTACTCAGGGTGCACCCCGATGTGCTACCGTCTGTCTGGCTTTTCAGTTTTTGCTGTATTTTCAGTGACCTATAACATGACCTTGAGTGCTCCTAAAATTCACCAGGGGAAGGGTACCTGGTCAAAAAGTATTACTACCAATAGGCAACACCGTATCAAATGGAATGGTTAAGTCAGTGTTTCTTAAACGGTGTGCCACGAGGCAGTCGGTGATGTGCCACGGAGAACAGAATTCAAAATGGCCACCCTTAAAGGGGCAGGCGACTTTTTTTTCCTTCTCGTCTTGATAACTTTCCCCCCAACCCTTTTTTCCTCAATTTTTTTTTTTCTCAACCAAAAATCCTTGGTGTTCCTCATTTAAAAAAAAAATTATTGTTTGGTGTTCTTCAGTTTTAAAAAGTTTAAGAAACACTGGGTTAAGTGCTTGGGTCGGTCAGTCTCTCTGGTGTAATCCATGCTCTTGGACCAGATGAGAGAGAATAGTTTTCTTCAGCCTGGCAGGCCCTTATGAAACCAGTTCAGACCACACATCTAGAAGTAATTGGGGGCATATAGATGATCATTATACTGTAAAGCCTGTATCCCACTGGCAGTAGGAACCCATCCCTCCCCAGCCACGTAGTTTTCTGTTTGTTTCTTGCCAGATTGGCACAGTGCTCGGGCAGTTCTGTGGCAATAAAATCACTCTCCCTCGTAGCCCAGCTGCTCTTAGTTGATCCTGCCGGAAAGTCGTAAACCTAGACCTGACAATAGATTGGTGTCCCTGACAACTGGCTGATGTGACACACACAGGATTGTGATGTCACAAAGACATGACCACTGGAGGTTCCAACAGAAAGGGAGGGGGAGCAGGGAGGCAGGCAGCCCCCTTGGATCCCAGTGCCTCAATTACAGAGGACAGCGGAGCGAATCAGACAGTGCCCCCTCGGATAGAAACATTTCTACCCCCAGCTGTCGGTGGCAGAGTGCAGTCCCGGTTCTAATGCTGCCAGGCAGAGCAGCTGCACAGGGATGCCGCTGTTCCAACGCTGGCGGAGCCATGCCACCCGCCTCCCCTTCTACTCCCGCCCTCGGCGCCAGTGGTGAAGCTGTGCGGGTGGTAGCGGGGCAGACGTTAGGGGAGAAACGGCGAGGAGAGGGCTCAGCGAGCATCACCCCGGTTTTATCCCAAGAGGGGAGATTAAAATCCCTATTCCTCAGCGGGGGCGATGGAAGAAAGTGAAGCACAAAGGGATGAAATGTTTTCTGCAAGGTCCCAGGGCGCTGGAGAGCCAAGATCCCTGGCTTGTGCTCCAGTCTCCTCTGCCTCTCGTTCTACGTAGGTCACTTTTGCCTCTCCTTGCTGAGCCACAGTGCAATGCACCAGCCAACCACTGCCCTTCTTGACCTGATGCCGGGTGCTGCCCTCCAGTTCTGTTTGCTGTCCTCCAGCTTGCCCGGGGAGGGGGCAGCCGGGTTAGGGTGCAGAGTGACCTAATTCGCTCAGTTGCCTTCTGATGACATACCCCTGTCTTCTCTGAGCGCTGACGTTTTCCGCACGGAACTCTTCTCTGGCGGCATGGGACGCTGCTGGCTGCGAACCCGGCTTGGGAGAACAGTCACTTTCCACTGCCGGTTTCCCAGTTAGTCCCTCTATTAACCAGCTGCCTCTTGCCAGCCAGTCAGCGCAGTCGAGGGAGCCGCAAAGTGTGGCGTGGGATTTGCGCCTGGACGGGAACTCGAGGGGCAGCTTGGTGAAGCACCAGTTGAGTGCCTCTAAAACTCTGGCTCCCTCCTTTGTGTCGGGAGGACTGTTTATCCCATGAACTCTTCAGTGAAGTGTAATGTCACCAATGTAATGTATGCGAGAGAGAGGCAGCAAGCGGGAGAGCAGGAGCCCGTGCTGGAGGGGAGCCGGCTTAAAAGCTGGTTCCCCCCAGCACTGTCTCGGTGGGAGTGGGGACAGGGGTGCAGCGGGGAACTGGCGGCGCTTCTGCCTTTGACATGTAGCAAGAGCTACGTTTCAAAAGCAGAAGGGCCACGGGAGCAAGGGACGAGCCAGGGACTCAAGCAGGCTCAAGCAGTCCCCTGCTGGCCCCATGCTCCCCACGGTGACTCCACCTTTGAAACGTGGCAAGAGCCGACAGGGTTCTTGCTACATTTCAAAGGCGGCGGTGACCTTATTGGCTCATCGAATAGTCGATGCAAATTGCATCAACTATCCGATGAGTTGATTCATCTAAATTGAACATCCTTCATTTCGACCCAGGCCCGGCCTGTGCTCCCCACCCGCAGGGCGCTCCCCTGCACTGCTGCTTCCGCGGTTTTACCCCACAGCGAAAGCGGAACCTTAAAGCGGACGTTGAAGGGACAGCGTCTCCAAGGGTATGTCTACACTACCCCGCTAGTTCGAACTAGCGGGGTAATGTAGGCATGCCACACTTGCAAATGAAGCCGAGGATTTGAATTTCCTGGGCTTCATTTGCATAAGCAGGGCAAATTCCACGAGGAGTAACGGTAGTTTGAACTAGGAAGCCTAATTCGAACTACCTAGTTCGTGCCACGTGTAGCCGCGCGGCACGGGGTTCGAACGAGCGGGGATTTAAAAATGGCGGCGCCCCGCTTATGCAAATGAAGCCCGGGAAATTCAAATCCCAGGCTTCATTTGCAAGTGCGGTATGCCTACATTACCCTCCTAGTTCGAACTAGCGGGGTAGTGTAGACATACCCCAAGGGAGCACAGCCTCCTGCCAGCGCGTGCGGGTCACATGCACAGCCATGACCTTGGTGGAACCACAAACAGCCCCTACGGCCTCGGGCCGGCAGGAAGCAGGGTCACTGCTGAGCGCGCTTGCCAGTACCTCGGGGCCAGAGAGTTCTGCAGCAAGGCTGCCCCGGTTTCTCTCCGAGGATTAGCCTAGCCGGCCCTTCAGTGAACTAGGGCATTAGGATCCTGCTGTCCTGCCGCTTGAGGGGCTGTTGTTCCTGATGCTGTGTCAGATTTCCCTGGCCTGGAAGACAAGAACCTCTCGATAACGTTGTGTTTTGGACTCTGCCTTTCTCCTTTCGTGGTTTACGTGCAGCATCTTGGTGCAGTATAAAGCAGAGAGAATCCCTGGCAGTTCTTGCCTCTCTGTGCCTTTTCCTTCCGTCAAGTCCGCCTGGTAAGAAGCCGAGAGCAGGGATCATGGTCTCCGGGCTTTCTTGACACGCTTGTTTCCCTCGTACGGCGGTCTGAAGCTGGGTCGACATTTGCTCTGATCTCAGGGTGCCTGGAAGGGGCCTGCTCTGATGAGGAGCCGTGCTGGCTTTTCGAGGCATTTCCTGCCGTGCTTCCGTCGGGGCACGACTGCGAATGACCTAACAGAAGGCTTGGCAGGCGTGTGTCTGAGGTGTTCTTGCATCTGCATGAGGGACCGCTGTCTCAGCAGGGGAGGCCCTCCTGCTCTGTGGCGGCACAGTGTCACCCTGCAGAGTTCCGCTGTCTCACTCTCGTTCCCCCTTGTTTCCTTTCCCAGGGTCTGTGGGGACCCCGCTGCCGGGGGTGGAAGTGCGCATTGCCACGGAGAGCTTGCGGAGGGACGGGCCTTCCTACGCCATCCACGCTCAAGGCGATGAACGGGACACCAAGGTAGCCCTGCTGTCTGCGCCTGTCTCTTGTATCTGCTCCCAAAGCTGGGCGTCCGTGCGCGACCCATCTCGGAGCATGGCTTCTGCTAAGCAGCGTGCATCACTCTGGGTATGTCTACACTACCCCCCTAGTTCAAACTGGGGGGGTAATGTAGTCATATGGGGTACGTCTAAACTACATGCCTCTGTCGGCAGAGGCATGTAGATTTGTTTATTCAGCAAAGGTAAATGAAGCCGCGATTTAAATGATCGCGGCTTCATTTACATTTACATGGCTGCTGCGCTGAGCCGACAAACAGCTGATCAGCTGTTTGTCGGCTCGCCGCTAGTCTGGACGTTCCCCCTGTCGACATCAAAGCCCTTTGTCGGCAGCCCCGTTATTCCTCGTGGAATGAGGTTTACCGGGGCTGCCGACAAAGGGCTTTGATGTCGACAGGGGGAACGTCCAGACTAGCGGCGAGCCGACAAATAGCTGATCAGCTGTTTGTCGGCTCAGCGCGGCAGCCATGTAAATGTAAATGAAGCCGCGATCATTTAAATCGCGGCTTCATTTGCCTTTGCTGATCTGTCTAATCTACATGCCTCTGCCGACAGAGACATGTAGTCTAGACACAGCCATGGAGTTGCAAATGAAGCCCAGGATTTGAATTTCCCGGGCTTCATTTGCATAAAGCCGGCCAGCGCCATTTTTAAATGCCGGCTAGGTCGGACCCCGTGCCGCGTGTAGCCGGCTTTATGCAAATGAAGCCTGGGAAATTCAAATCCTGGGCTTCATTTGCAACTGCGGATGACTGCATTACCCCCACTAGTTCGAACTAGGGGGGTAGTGTAGACATACCCTCCCTGATCAAACAGCTTTCCAGCCCACTGTTTGGGACTCCGCCAGTCCCTGTCTTGCCTGGCAGTAATAATTAGTGAACCCCCATTCCCGAGTTCCTCAGAGTCGTGTATCCGCACACGGCCCAGAGGGATTCTTTGTGCAGCCCATGAGGCATTTTGTTACCGTTGCCCATGCGCAGGGTGGCCGGTTTCTGCTGGATTTGGTCTGCGTGGGGTTATTTACCTATCCTAGCACTAAAGTGACACACGTGCCAATCAAGGGCAGGTGCAGCGAGGGGCGGGCAGATGGCCCACAACGGGCCGGGAGAGCCAGGCACTCCCTCTGCGTCCAGTCACTGCGCGGCTGCTGTTCCGTCGGCACCACCCGCAAATTCTAGGGACGCCAGCGCGGTGTGCAAAACCCCCCTCCCCCAAGAGACTGGCTTGGTTATGACAATCTCGCTCGCCCAGCTTGCCCATCACTTTGCAGCTTATTGAGGTAACCGGGATAGGCAAACCCTCCGCTTCAGTCAAAGCTGGACTTGGTTTATAGTAAAGTAAGTTTCTTAAGAAGAGGGAATGGGCTTGCACGCTCTCCGGTGTCAGGAGTAAAGAGAGAAATGGCTGCAAAGGGAGACAGTGCCTCTCAGACGTCAGTCGACATTAACTAGTGTCCTTCGACTAGAATCCTTTGCTCCAAGAAGTTTTTCTCCCCAGTAGGGCTCAGCAGTGTGTTAGCCAGGGTGCTCACAGAGTTCACATCCTTGGTCTCCTGGTGAAGGGGAATTTAGGGTGTCCCTTTTCCTGGCTGGGTGCAGATGCCATGCTGTCTGCTGTAGGCTCCAGATTGGCTCCAAAGAATAGCCCATTCAATTTGGACAGTCCTGACTGGCGGTGCTGGCTTCTTTCCCTCTCCGGAGACACCCTGTCCATCATCTCCCCTGAGCTGCCGGGGCGAACGTGTTTTAGTTGTGTACTTCCAGCACGCCGGTAAAGTTCTATGTGGCTTAACTGCACGTACGTCACGCAAAACCATCCGCGCTCGGTGCGTTATCCGTCTTCCTGTGAGATTTTACAGGCCCCTTTTGCATAAAGACCGTGACAATCGTGTGTCAGCTGGCATTGGAGTGCTCTTAGAGTGGCGTCCTCAGGGAACATGATGAAGACACTTCTCTTCCCCAGAGACCGGGAAAGAGGCAGGCACCCTGGCTATTCTAGTCATGGTAGTAATTCTCCTCTCTGCTGGGGGCTGTGGTGTTATGTGGTCCCTGGAGCTTTTGAAGAACAGGTGGGACAAACTCCTGTCCGGGATGGGCTAGGTCCTACTCAGTCCTGCCTCATTGCAGGACCCTGGACTAGATTAGCCTCTCCAGGACCCATCCAGTCCTACGTTTGCGGTGATTCCATCTGTGGCACTTCACAGACCAGGAAGGCAGATGTCCGCACCCTAAGGAGCTAGCAGTGTACAGACCAGGTGTCCCAGAGAGGAGGGCACCCCCTGGGCTGGGCGTGGAGTGAAGGGCTCCAGGGACAGCAGTTGCTGTGCCGCCGAGGGACCTGGCCTGGGCTAAGTCGGGCGAAGGCTGGAAGCCAGCGTAAGGGGCTTCCATCTGCTGCAGACGGCTAAGGGAGGCCTTCCAAGGGAGTTGAGACGAGGCCAGATGTGCTCACCGGGGAGGCGGGGCGCGGGGGTGAACACTGGAGAAAATAGATGAGGCAGCTGGGGTGGCACAGGGGTGAGCTGGCCTGTGGCCTTGGACTGGAGCGCAGGGGGCGGCGAGTGGGGCTGCTGTCGAAGTGAACCCCTCTGGAGTTGTTGTGAGGAGCCGGCTGATGTAACGTCACCCGCTCAGCTGGGTACCAGGCACCGTGTCTGCACCAACCCTGTTGGAGCAACCTCCAGCTGCAGCCGTGAGTGGGGTTCCATAGCGCGCTGGTAAAATGCTCCCCCCCCCATGCTGAGCTGCCCTCGGGCCGTGGCAGTGCAGGGAGAGTTCCCTAAAACTGCCGATGTGCCAACCCGACACGCCTCTGTGGGGCTGCCACAGGCAGAGAGCAACTTCGGCTGCCGCCTTCCACCTCTTTCCACCTCCTGAAATGCAGACGAGCATGGGCTGGGCTGTCAGCGTTCCCTATGCGCTCGCTGGAAGTACCATTCACAGCGCTCCTGTAGGCCACTACAACAGCAGCCGCTTTGCTACCCTGTGTGAGTGCAAAACCGCTGAAAGCTGAGCCGAGGTAGAGCCACTGGACTCCTTAAGTCAACCAGGTCAATTTCTCCTGCAGCCAGCTGGGTGCCAGAGGTTCTCGAGTTCCGGGTGAGTATGGGCAACGCCTGCGCACGCTGCTAGTCTCCCTACTGGTGAAAAGTGAAAAGAAAACCTCTTCCCTCTGTCTCCGTGCTGTCACCTGCCTGGCAGAGCTGGCGGTGTGGGTCAGGGTGCAGCCGTGCTGAGGTCTCCTGAGGTGGAGCGGCAGGGAGGGCGATGCGGAGCTGGATTGAAATCCCTGGGGAGAGCTGTGCTTCGGAAGCCGATCCCAAGCAAACCCAGATCTGGGAGGAAAAGGGACCGACCATGAGTGGAGCTGTGCAGGGGGGTGTAATTACTGCTTTGGCCTTCGACGTCCTTGTTTTGGTGGGAGGTGGGGAGGGTAGAGGACTCGAAATTGACCCAGTGGGCAGTTTATCCCGCAAGAAGCTATGTCCCGGTTTTGTCACACGGGGAGCCCCCAGGGATGCTGTTAGCTTTCCTCCTTCTGACTCCTCCCCGTAGAGCTGCAGCCCTTTTTCATTTGCTTCAGGGGAGTAAACTGTGGGTGTAAATCCAGATTTAACAATGCTCCCCTACTGCTATTGCCCCTGAAGGCCCCCAGCGCACTTTACCAACTCGATCGAGGGTATAAGACTCCGTCACCCGTTACAGAAATCAGTTGCCTCCGGGGTGAGATGTCGTCACTGGTTTTAACTTACAGGTGAACAAAATAGGTTGGGGTTTGGTTGGGTTTTTGCAAAATGCCGGACGGACGCTAGGCTGGCAGTGTGCCCGTGCTCTCCTCGAGTCCCCCTCGGGGCGCCGGGCCTGGTTTTATTTCGAGGAAGCAGAGGAGAATGGCAGTCCAGACTTCGGGGGAGTAACCCTCAGTGGTCCGAGCCTGGCTCGCATTCCCCGGTGGTTCAGGGAGGTGAGGCTTTGTACCAGTCCCTGTGGTTCTGAGTAGGGATGTAAAATCCCCTTTTTAAAATGTTAACCAGTTAAATGACATGTTAACCCTCTCGCTGTGTCATGGCGTGGGTGGATGGGGGCTGTGGCTTGGCATGGTGGGCCTGGCCAGCTGGAGCCCCCTTCTCCTGCAGCACGCCACAGTAGGTGCCAGTTAACGGGTTACCAGGTGATGCTTACCCATTAACCACTTACCTGTTAACATCCCTAGTTCTGAGCTGGCTGGGTTTACATACCAGGAGCCATTGTTTACCCCTTTGTACCTGCCTGTCCCCGCCTCCCGATTATCCATCACTAGGCGTTACCATCATTCGGTGCCCCATACCGTACATCCTACCAGCCAAACTCCGCCCCCACGGAAACGGCCGTGGTACAGATTGAAGTCGAAATGCTCACTGGCCGTCACTGCGCGCGGCACTTCCTTACCCCTCACCGACTCCCCTTTAGCTGATGCCGAGCGCCCTCGGGCCTGTTGAACACTCTGGTGAGTTTGTGGCCGAATCCAAACACACAGGGGGACGGAGACGTTTGCCTTTGGGAACTGGCCTGATCATTCTTCTCGTGCGAGTCCACCCGGCTGTGGCCCCCTTCGCCCAGCCTGGCTGGGAGTTTCTGAGTACTGGGCCTAGCTCATCTCGGGAAAGGAGACGGTGCCTTCTGTCTGAGCCTGTCCTTCGGGCCACCTTGTGCTCACGGGGCTGGGCTTGGGCGCTGGCATTTCCAGCCCACCCGTTGCACACAGGCCCTTTCCAATGCCAAGCGCAGCCAGGAAGGGACCGAGAGGGAATGGGCGGGCGCCATTCAGCTCAAATCCCAGCAGGTCCAGGAGTTTCCTGTCGTTATTACATGGGAGCAGCCAGCGAGCAGCCTGACTTGATAGTCCCTGGCTGTGCTGCCCGCCAGGTGCGAGTCACCTGATGAGCTCAGAGTCTCTCACTGTGCACCTGTTCTGCTGGAAACAGCAGGGGCATTGGCTCTGTGTGTGTGTGTGTGTGTCTCCTTAATTAGCCATATAAGTTAACTACTTCCCGCCCACAGGGGCACCCTGAAAGGCCCAGCTACCAATTGTTCCTTGGCCACTGACTCCGACACGAAGCCGCCTGGGTTTCAACCCTGCATCTGCCACCTTGGCAAGTTTCTTAATGTCTCTGTGTGCCTGGGTTCCCCCCTTTTGTGAATATTTACAAGAATGTACTTTCCGCCTGCCCTGGGAGGTTGAGCCACAATTAACGTGTGTGGAGGACTCTGAGGGCCCGTCCACACAGGCAGGCAAAAGCCGAATTAAGCGATGCAACTCCAGCGAGGTCAGTTGTGTTGTGAAGTCGAAATAGCTTCCTTCGGCTTTGGGCGCTGCCTGCACAGCAGGGAATCAAAGGGAGAACACGGCCTCGGACTTCCCTTCCTCCTCGTGACATGAGGGTTACAGGAGTGGGAGTAAGAAATCCTCCAGCTCGAAATGACTTCGAAATAACGGCTTGCTGTGTAGACGCACGCTTTGTTATTCTGAAGTAACATCGGTTATTCCGAAATCACGCTGCTGGGTAGACGTCCGCTCAGACCCTTGTACTTAAGCCAAAAAGGAAAGGAAGCCAGGCTATGGCACGGGAATAAAGCCAGGGAAGATTAAAGAACAACGAACAGGGCAGCCAAGTAAGGGTTAAAGAACAAGGCCTACACAACATAGGAAGGACGGTTCCTTCCCATCTTTCTCCATGTATTCGGCTTGGATTGATAACTCCCTCTGTAAGCTCCCAGGCTGGGCACTGTTGGATAGAATCATAGGACTGGAAGGGACCTCGAGAGGTCATCGAGTCCAGCCCCCCGCCCTCAAGGCAGGACCAAGCTCCGTCTACACCATCCCTGACAGATGTCTATCTAACCTGTTCTTAAATATCTCCAGAGAGGGAGATTCCACCACCTCCCTTGGCAATTTATTCCAATATTTGACCACCCTGACAGGAATTTTTTCCTAATGTTCAATCTAAACCTCCCTTGCTGCACTTTAAGCCCATTACTCCTTGTCCTGTCCTCAGAAACCAAGAGGAACAAATTTTCTCCTTCCTCCTTGTGACACCCTCTTAGATATTTGAAAACCGCTATCATGTCCCCCTTTAATCTTCTTTTTTCCAAACTAAACAAGCCCAGTTCATGAAGCCTGGCTTCATAGGTCATGTTCTCTAGACCTTTAATCATTCTTGTCACTCTTCTCTGTACCCTTTCCAATTTCTCCACATCTTTCTTGAAATGTGGCGCCCAGAACTGGACACAGTACTCCAGCTGAGGCCTAACTAGTGCAGAGTAGAGCGGCAGAATGACTTCATGAGTTTTGCTTACAACACACCTGTTGATACAACCTAGAATCATATTTGCTTTTTTTGCAACAGCATCACACTGTTGGCTCATATTCAACTTGTGGTCCACTATGACCCCTAGATCCCTTTCCGCCATGCTCCTTCCTAGACAGTCGCTTCCCATCTTGTATGCGTGGAACTGATTGTTCCTTCCTAAGTGGAGCACTTTGCATTTCTCTTTATTAAACCTCATCCTGTTTACCTCTGACCATTTCTCTAACTTGCTAAGGTCATTTTGAATTATGTCCTTATCCTCCAAAGAAGTTGCAACCCCACCCAGTTTGGTATCATCTGCAAACTTAATAAGCGTACTCTCTATCCCAATATCTACATCATTGATCTACATCAATGGCCCGCTTATTTCATTCTCGGAAATAAACAGTTCACGCAGCCGTCCCTAGGGCTGGGAATGGTTAACCAGTAGCCCTCCCCCTTAGTGGGCAAGGCTTACTGGTTCCAGTTAGTAGGGACTGGAGCAGCTCCCCACCCTCCGCAGGCTGGGGCTGCTCCGACCAGTTAACCAGTTGTCTAACCGGTGAGCCAATGACATCCCTGGCCATAACAGTGTAATAAACCCTGACAAATTGTCTGGAGAGTTTCAGGGCAATTCCCTCTCCCGTCTGAAAAGCTTTTTAGTGGCGGTATCCCCTTAACGATATAGAAATGCAACCCCTGGCCACAGCAGAGAGTTGCACACTCGGCTGGAGGCTTGTGGGGAACTCAGGATGAGTTTGGGGGTGCCAGAGGGGCTGCAGGTGGCTGTCTGTGGGGTACACTAATGAGGAGCTGTGGTGTGAGATGGTTTGGCCCACAGCCTAACCCCGTGCGAAGGCTCTCCTTCTAATTGGGGGTAGGCAGGCTGTGTGCGAGGCAGTCACGCTTGGCCGTGCTGTCTGAATAACCAGAACCGTTCAGTCCGCGCAAGCAGACAAAAAAGAGGCTGCTTTTCCCAAGTCAGTGGTTTGCTCCCAGTTCTTTTCTTAGCTGTACCAAGTGCTGTGGGGTCTTTCCATTGTCCTGCTTGCATTTAGACATCCCATCCTCCGAAAGCAAGATGACAGGCACTCTCTGGGTCATGCGTTCCCAGTCCCGTGCATGGGGGGCTCATCTTGTTACCTGCCGGGGAGGTTGTGGTGTTTTCTGTTAAACATTCACCCTTTCGCACACCGTTGTGCTTCCGGCTGAAGAGAAGGATGCAAAGTCCTGATGAAACACTCCCCAGCCTGCCCCAGATGGAAGGGTGTGGCGCGTGTGTCCGGGTGGGGGAACATTCCCGCTTGGCAGCCTGGTAACTGGGTAATATTGCAGCCAGAGGACTAATGTAACTTGCAAAGTTGGTTCCTGGCGCGCCCTGGAGATCAATAATCTACTTAGCTGAAATTTTGCTGCATCTGTGGGCTCCTTCTCCCCCGCCTACCCCTTCATTAGCGTGTTGGGTTCCATTCGCACCCGCTGCTCCCCCCGTAGGCTTGCACGCCAGTGGTTCTCTCTGCTGTCCGCCCTGAGCAGCGGGAGTCTGAGAGCCGTGGGGGGTTGGGATTGGTGTGGGTTGGCTCTTGGCATTCACTTGGGGGGAGGAATAGCTCAGTGATTTGAGCATTGACCTGCTAAACCCAGGGTTGTGAGTTCAATCCTTGCGGAGGCCATTTAGAGATTTGGGGCAAAAATTTGTCAGGGATGGTACTTGGTCCTGCTGTGAAGGCAGGGGACTGGACTTGATGATCTTTCAAGGTCCCTTTCAGTTCTAGGAGATAGGCAATCTCCATTAATTTACTAGGAGGGAGTATGGCAGAAAGGGATCTAGGGGTTATAGTGGACCACAAGTTGAATATAAGTCATCAGTGTGATGCTGTTGCAAAGAAAGCAAACATGATTCTGGGATGTATTAACAGGTGTGTGGTGAGCAAGACACAAGAAGTCATTCTTCCGCTCTACTCTGCACTGATTAGGCCTCAGTTGGAGTATTGTGCTCTGTTCTGGGCACCGCATTTCAAGAAAGATGTGGAGAAATTGGAGAGGATCCAGAGAAGAGCAACAAGAATGATTAAAGGTCTAGAGAACATGACCTATGAAGGAAGACTGAAGGAATTGGGTTTGTTTAGTTTAGAAAAGAGAAGACTGGGGGGGGACATGATAGCAGTTTTCAGATATGTAAAAGGGTGTCATAAGGAGGAGGGAGAAAACTTGTTCATCTTGGCCTCTGAGGATAGAACAAGAAGCAATGGGCTTAAACTGCAGCAAGGGAGGTTTAGGTTGCACATTAGGAAAAAGTTCCTGTCAGGGTGGTCAAACCCTGGAATAAATTGCCCAGGGAGGTTGTGGAATCCCCATCTCTGGAGATATTTAAGAGTAGGTTAGATAAATGTCTCTCAGGGATGGTCTAGACGGTGCTTGGTCCTGTCATGGGGGCAGGGGACTGGACCCGATGACCTCTCGAGGTCCCTTCCAGTCCTAGTGTTCTATGATTCTCTGCCAGTGCCGGCTGCGTCGCAGTGCCCAGCCGTGAGACTGAGGAGCTGGGCCCTCCACTCCATGGCTCCTGGCTGCTTCTTCACTGTTGGCCCCGGGCAGCTTGTGCTTCCCGAATACAGCTGCATTGCCAAGGGGGCGCTTTTCGTTTCTGCCCTGGACGTTGTGCTGACGGGGGCTGAACGTGGCTCCTGTTATGGCCAAGGCCCAACAACCAGGGTTTGGCTGGCGAGTTTTCATTTCTTCCGAGGTTACAGTTTCAGCCGAGGGGGGCTCAGCTCATTCTCCTGGGAGTCCACCAGCACCCTGCTGGGAATGCAAAGCTGATTCCCTGCGGGCATCGTCTGAGGTACGTCTGCGGGTGCCGCCTGAGTAGGCGGCCCTTTCCCTCTGGGGCGGTCCTGAGCGGGGCCCGGTCTGGGATTGGGGCAGGGTGTGAGACAAGCAAACAAGGTCCTGACTCTCTTTCGTATTTAAGCAACTTCTGTGGGCAGCTGTATAAACCCAGGGGTGGTGTCCTGGCGAAGTCTGGCTCCCTGGATGCCCTTTGCCCGTGTGATCTGACTGTCCCTGGCTCCCTCTCCTCCGTGGCTGTGCGGCACCGCCGGGTGTTCTTAACTAGCGGCCCCGTTCCCTCAGTAGAGCGGCTTCGTTACAGCGACGCGGTGAGCACTTCAGAGAGCGGTCGACTGGCGGGTGCTGAGCAGATCGGCTTCCGCTCCTTGGTAACGGTGGCCGTTCTCAACCTCTTGCTGCTACAGATGCATGAGGCCATCCCCACCATTGCGGCCAGGGCTGCTTGCACCCTAAAGGGTCCCAGCATGCCTGTGGGGTAGAGCCACGCCTGGGTTAGAAGGGCACGTGGTACCCAGTTTAATTGGAGAGACGAGGACGGCTACCCTGGCCTTACTGGCGCTTCCTCTTTTGACCTGAGTTCATCCATCCTGCTTTTCTTTGATCCTTTACTTGGGACCTTTGCTCACTAGGGCTCCTGCTTGGGGCCGGCTTGCAGGAAAGGGTTACTTTTCTCCAGCCTTGAGTGTTTCAGTTTGCTTTGTTCCACGCGATGCATATTTCATACGTTGTAGCTTCCCAGCTGGCACAAGCCTGTAAACCCTGTAAGCGTGTCGGGTATTGTCTGTCTCGCTTTTATTTATTTATTTGGGAGGGGCCGGTTTGTTTGGGGGGCTTTTTCCCCTCCCCCCCAAATTGCTCACTTACACGAGAGCCAGCCCCCAGCCCCTGACAATAGGGGTCTATCAATAGATCAATGGCTTCACAGCTGTATCTAATGCTACCCTCCACCCAGGGCTTTTATGGCGAGTAATTTTCTTGTGATGAGTCTGCAAAGAGAGCTGCGCGGGACGGATGGGTGGCGAGGAGCTGGCAGCTGGAGGACGCTGCTGCGGTGGGGCTTTGCTTTCTCCCTTTTTTGGGTGGGTTTTTTTTTTCCCTAAGGTTGTAATTATCTGCTCGTTGATCCACATGCAAGCTGTCACTCTGGGTGGGGAACGGCCCCGCTCTGACCATTCCTCCCCACAGCTACCCGGGCCTCGTGGCCCCTGCCCCTGCACTCTCTTCAGCGCTCTGCCGTCTCTTAGGAGCAGGCTGCTGCCTATGTAGAGCGGAGCCGAGGAGCTGAGTCGCTCCCAGACACATCCCACCGCCAGCGGTTGCCCCCTCTGCCCGCATCCGCAAGGACAGGTGGTGTCTGTCTCATTCCTATTGATCCATGAGGAGTAACAGTTAATTCGAACTCAGGACTTAGTTCAAATTGCCGTTTCACTGCCGAGTGTAGCCACGGCCAGTTACTTCGGACTATTGGAATTTAAAAATGGCGACCGGACGGGAAGATGCAAATAAAGTCCAGGGTATTCAAATCCCGGGCTTCATTTGCGACTTCGAATGCCTACGTTAGCCTCCCTAGTTCGAACTAGGGGGCTAGTATAGACATACCCTAAGACAGAGGGGAGTTGCCATCCCATCCAGGGAGCAGATATTGTCAGGCCATGTATTTTACAGTCCTGAAAGCTGGCTAGTTTGCAACCCTTCCTCTCTGCCGCGGGACACGTTTTTGGCATGTGTGCAGCGCTTTGCTTTTCTTAACCATATCACTCCCGCAGAACGTGGGATGTCATTTTCCTTCTGCCAGGAGTTCTGTGCTATGGATAGAAGCTGAGGCCAAACTTGTGTATAAGGCGATGAGTTGACATACGAACAATCAGACCAAAGGTCCATCTATCCCAGTGTCCTGTCTGCTGACAGTGGCCAATACCAGGTGTCCCAGAGGGAGTGAAAGGAAAAGGGAATCCTCACGTGATCCCTCTCCTGTCATCATTTCCAGACAAACAGAGACTAAGGGGACACCATCCCTACCCATCCTGGCTAATAAGTATTGATGGTCCTATCCTCCATGAATTTATCTACTTCCTTTTTGAACCCTGCTAAAATCCTGATCTTCCCACCATCCCCTGGCAAGGAGTTCCACAGGTTGACTGTGCGTGCATGAAGAAACTTTTCCTTTGGTTTGTTCTAAGCCTGCTACTGGTTCATTTCATGGGGTGATCCGTCATCCTTGTGTTATGGGAACAAGTAAATAACTTTTCCTTAGTCACTTACTCCACACCAGGCATGATTATATAGATCTCGCTCCTATCCCTCCTTCGTCTTCTCTTCTCCAAGCTGAAAAGTCCCCTTCTTTTTAGTCTCCCTTCATATTTTCGTCTCTCTCCGTGTTACTGGTTGGAGGGGTCAGCCCTTTTCTGTACGTTTCAGCAGAGTGCACCAGTCTGTCTTGCTGCAAGTGGAAGGGAGAAGCCGTCTCCTCCTGTGTAGATGGACCGTCATGCAGCGGGGGTGAAAGCAGAAGCATCCTCCGGGGAAGGGGCGGTTTTGTGGGTGGGTGACAGAGGGAAGCTTCTCTGTGGGGAAGGTGGTGGTCCCGTGTGGCTAGTGCACTGTGCTGTGATGTTCTGTAGCTGAAATACCTGCCCAGCCTGACACTTGCCCATATTGCGGGTAGCGAAGGCCGGTGGGCGCTGTTGGAAACTCTTTCGGCATGTTAAAGGCTATTCGTTGTTTGCAGGGCGCCATTTGTGAGGCGTTAGGCCAGACGTCCCCTCTGCAGAAGCACAGCCTGGGAGTCAGCTAGTCCCCGGCTCGCTTGGTTGCTGGACCAGAGGATGAAGTGTGGTTAAGGACCGGAGGCCTGGAAATGTGCAAGCCACGTCACTGACCATTCTTCCTTCACAAAGGACAACAGTGATCATGGAACGGGGGGTGGATAGTACACCAGCAGCGGCTAGCCTCTGGCGGGCTGCTGCTCTCTTTACCTGCACGGCCACAGGCACCAGCGATCGCAGCCCCCCATTGGCCACGGATCACCACTCCCAGCCAATGAGAGCGTCTGGAAGCAGTGTCCCAGTCTGTGCCGCTTCCTGATGCTCCCATTGGCCAGGAACGGCGATTTGCAGCCAATGGGAGCTGCGATTGCCGGTACCTGTGGCCATGCCGGCAAATATAGTGGTGGGGAGTACCAGGCTCTAACCCTGGTGGAGCAGATCCGGCCCACGTGGGCCTCGGCTCAGAGTATTCACTGCATCCCCGAAATTCCACGGCTTGCACAATCAGCCTCGTGCGACGAGAGGGAATCCCAGCGTGGATAGACCCTTGCGGGTGTTGTGGGGGGTGGGCTCTGGGCCCCTGAGACTCTCTCAAACAGATCCAGGCATTTTCCAGAGCCGGCCCTTGTGCTACAACATGGCCCTTTTGTATAGGCCCTTTTCTTCTTTGCTGGTGACTAGTCTCTAGATACAGACTTTAAGTGCAGGTGTTTCAGTGCAGATACAGACCCCTACGACCCTCTGCACCCCACTTGCCATGGGCATTAAAAAGTTCTTGGGTCAAGGTTACCCCTTCCTGGAGTAAGGGGGTAACAGTCGAGGCCGCTGCAAGTTGACTGCATCTCTCAAACCGTCCTCATCCCTTGGGGTCCACAACCCATTCCGAAAAATCAAACTGCTGATTTGCTCCTTTGACATTTCTCTGGCCAGTGTGGTGAGTGAGTTAAGTGAAGGCGAGAGGCAGCTACCACTGGCTAATGCAAGGCACGCTGTGGGTAGACAGGGTAGTACAAGAGGCAGTCACTTGCAGTGCATGCAATTAACTTCCTGAGAGTAGGGCAGGAGAGGGGGAACCCTTGGGATGGATTTGAGCGAGGATCTGGTGGTGATGTGGAGAACTGGGGTTAGGAAGCCATTCTGGCTAGTGGATGAGAGGGGAAAAAACCTCAGGAATACTCAGTGTTGTGAGCAAGACATGAGAAATGATTCTTCCGCTCTGCTCTGCGCTGGTTAGACCTCGGAGTCTTGTGTCCTGTTCTGGGCACCACATTTCAAGAGAGATGTGGAGAAACTGGAGAGGGTCCAGAGAAGAGCAACAAGAATGATGAAAGGTTTAGAGAACATGAGCTATGAGGCAAGGCTGAAGGAATTGGGTTTGTTTAGTTTGGAAAGGAGATGACTGAGAGGGAACATGAGAGCAGTTTTCAAGTATCTAAAAGGGTGTCACAAGGAGGGGGGGAGAAAAATTATTCCCCTTGGCCTCTGATGACAGGACAAGAAGCAATGGGCTTAAACTGCAGCAAGGGAGGTTTAGGTCGGACATTAGGAAAAACTTCCGCCCTGTCAGGGTGGTCAAACACTGGAATAAATTGCCTGGGGAGGTTGTGGAATCTGCATCTCTGGATGTAAGAGCAGGTTGGACAGACACCTGTCAGGGATGATCAGACGGTGCTTGGTCCTGCCATGAAGGCGGGGGACTGGACTCGATCTTCCAGTTTTAGGGGTCTATAATCCTGTGAATGAGAGAGAGTGGAGCAGTCATTGAGACTGGGGTCCCTGCAGGATGGAGTTGGGGCATGGGTGGCAGAGGTTGGGTCATACCGTCCCCTGCGGGATTGCCTCTCTGTCCGGGATCGCCTTCTAAGTCCGGCTTCTGAGAAGCCAGCGGAGGCAGAATGTTAATTGATTCTCTGCCGGTTCTCGCAGGGACTGGCAGCCTGCCCCCAGTGCAGAATCAAAACAGGCCTGGCAAGTGCGTCTGAGGAATCTCTCGCTAATGAACAGTGTACGGGGAATGGGATGATGCGCTGCCATCTCGCCTCATTTATTATTTTCTGAAGCCTGTGAACAGGAAAGCCGGCACTGTGGAGCGTGGCGCTGTTGGCGTTTCTGGAATCACGTTACGCTTCTCATTTGGGGTGGGAATGTAGATCAAGAAGGTTTTTGTTGCAAAGATGATTGACTTTCCTTAGACCTGGTGGTTTCCTGTGGTTCTTGCGAGATCAGCTGGCATGAATCGGTTGCAGCAACTTTTGAAGATCCGCATCCCTGGAAAACCTATCCATTTGCTTTTGTTTTTCAAAGGTAGCAGCAATTGCTGTACGTTCAGGCTTTGGTTTTAAGTGACAACACCGTGAGTCAGTCTTGGTCTTACCCCTTTTGTTTTTAAACGTATAACCTTCCAAAATGAAAAGTAAATTGATTGTGTTATTCCCAGCCCTTTTATGAAACATTAACATGGCAAAAACAGGTGTGAAATGGGGCCTTGAAGATTAGTCTGGGCTTTGAAGGGGTTTTTTTGCTCTATGTTCTCTCCCTAAGGAGCAGAAATCTACCTGTCTCCAGTCAGAAGAAAACCGTACTGTGCCTAAATTGCCTCCTGCTTGCCTTCTGCAGGGCTGCACGCTCGCAGAAAAGATAACGCATGCACAAAACCCATGGCACTGGATGAGGAGTGTTTAATTATGAATGTATCTGTGTGAAAGCCGACTGCCGAAGAGACTGGTAACATGCTAGCAAACCTGTTACCTCTAGGACATCGGCTGGAATGTGGAGAGCCATTTAAAGGTGCAGTCTGGGGCTGGTTTTGTGCAAATGAGTTGAGGGTCTCGGGGCGCTTTCTAAAGGACGGGAGCCTGCCTTGCAAAACCACAGCCACAGGGCTTTGTCTTCCCTTTCTACAGGTAAACTCAAGCCAGGCTGCACAGTCTGCAGTGCGGGGCTGGCTTTCCGCTCCTCGGCCCTCCAATAGAGGCTGGGCATGAAGAAGAAATAGGCTAGACCCTCTCAGTCCGGCTCTGCGTTGGGCTGTCCGTCTAGCCAGGCTGGGGGCAGGTCGTTAGGCAGGGGCTGGGGGTTACAGTCAGGGTTTCCTCCTCAGTCATGCTCCGGGCTGCAATCCGGCTTGACTGTGGGAATCTTCAAGGGGGTTCGTGCTCTTGGGAGGGATTAGAGACCGTCCTGAGAGGCGCTGAGCACGCGGCAGCTCTTTGAAAAGAGCCACGCTATGCTTTCCCAGAACTCCACCCGCTCCCCTGGCCAGCTCCAGAGCGTTGCGGGGGCTGTGGCAAACGGAGGTGGGTACCAGGGAGAGAGTCACCGAAAGAAAGCTTCCAATGCAAAGCCCGTGCCATGCGGGCAAACGTTGCTCGGCAGGGGGAGGAACCGAGCTGTGGGCGCAGAAGTGAACCCCGACATAGAAGCAGCTGTCGGCTGGGGAGCTCGCAGTCCCAAAGACGCCTTATTGCTCCTCTGGGCGGTCTTGTGGGCCAAGTGCAGCTCTTGCTGGCCATGGTATATGGTGAGCTGGTTTTCTGTGTGATACAGTGCAGAGAGACAGCTCTGGGGCCGGTAACAGGCAGCCATCCCGTGTACAGTACGAACAAAGGGGCCGAGTGGCAGGCAGCCATCCCGTGTACAGTACGAACAAAGGGGCCGAGTGGCAGGCAGCCATCCCGTGTACAGTACGAACAAAGGGGCCGAGAGACAGGCAGCCATCCCATGTACAGTACGAACAAAGGGGCCGAGAGACAGGCAGCCATCCCGTGTACAGTACGAACAAAGGGGCCGAGTGACAGGCAGCCATCCCGTGTACAGTACGAACAAAGGGGCCGAGTGACAGGCAGCCTTCCCGTGTACAGTACGAACAAAGGGGCCGAGTGACAGGCAGCCTTCCCGTGTACAGTACGAACAAAGGGGCCGAGTGGCAGGCAGCCATCCCGTGTACAGTACGAACAAAGGGTCCGAGAGACAGGCAGCCATCCCGTGTACAGTACGAACAAAGGGGCCGAGAGACAGGCAGCCATCCCGTGTACAGTACGAACAAAGGGGCCGAGTGACAGGCAGCCATCCCGTGTACAGTACGAACAAAGGGGCCGAGTGACAGGCAGCCTTCCCGTGTACAGTACGAACAAAGGGGCCGAGTGACAGGCAGCCTTCCCGTGTACAGTACGAACAAAGGGGCCGAGTGGCAGGCAGCCTTCCCGTGTACAGTACGAACAAAGGGGCCGAGTGACAGGCAGCCATCCCGTGTACAGTACGAACAAAGGGTCCGAGTGGCAGGCAGCCATCCCGTGTACAGTACAAACAAAGGGTCCGAGAGACAGGCAGCCATCCCGTGTACAGTACGAACAAAGGGGCCGAGTGACAGGCAGCCTTCCCGTGTACAGTACCAACAAAGGGGCCGAGTGACAGGCAGCCTTCCCGTGTACAGTACGAACAAAGGGGCCGAGTGGCAGGCAGCCATCCCGTGTACAGTACGAACAAAGGGGTCGAGTGGCAGGCAGCCATCCCGTGTACAGTAGGAACAAAGGGGCCAAGTGACAGGGAGCCATCCTGTGTACAGTAGGAACAAAGGGGCCGGGTGACATATTTTGCTCTGTTACAATTGTCCCCCCCCACCTCCCGGTCGAAGGTTTTAAAAAATCTGTTGTGGGAGTGCTAGTAAAATGATTCTGTTGCCTAGAGCACTTGTCCTAATTTTTGTCTCGCTTAATAGACACTTTAAAAAAAAAAGTGCAGGATTGCTTAATGATTACTTGGTTCAGAATAATTTACTCACAAATGTGATGAAAACCCCCAAGCGGGGCTAGCCAGCACAGTATAATACTGATGGTGGCAGTGGGAATATGTTGCAAAGAATCCTTTTTTTCCCCCCAATTTTAATTATCTTGCTGCTTTTTCTCCTGTTGTTGTATCCATGATCAGGGCACAGCTGGTGCATTTATGACATACGTCCCACCAGCAAACATGGGTATTTTCAGCTTCCTCCGTTGCTCAGTGCTGAGAGGATGTTGCCTTCTGTGCACAAAGCTCGCGTTGGAATCTCTGCAGGTCCTAATTAGCATATGCAGATTCTCCTGTAATGCAGGTTTCTCGTCAAGGTCACTATTAGGTAGCACTGTGTGTTGCATGACACTCGTCGCATTGTCATTATAGAGGAACTTGTCTAGAATTACTTTTCTCTACCAAATACAGGAAGCCCTCGCCATTCACGGTGAATGCGTCCACAGCACTACCACGAATAGCAAAATTTGCGAATACTGGGAGCTGTGGCTCCTGGTTCCTGCCACCCTCCCCAGGCTGGGACAGCAGATCCTCGTGAATTTGCAGAACCATGCCCATCCCTGACACTCCCCCACCCACCCACCCCCTGGCCAGGAAAGGAGACCCTCACGAATTTGCAGAACCATGAATAGTGATTCCGCAAAGGCTCTCCTGTACTCAGTTTCCAGGGAAAGAAAAGCCAAGCCCCAGCTGAGTCCGTGAGGGGCATTGCAGAGATGGCCGTGCTGGGTGCAGTGAGTTTTTTCTGTGGTTTGAGAAATCGCTCCTCCGCAGAAGATGTTCCTGTTGGGCTCTGTTAGGAGAGAACTTTTCTCTCGCCTCTTCTGTTCTCTCCAGTGTTCGCCTGTCCCTGGGGTCACACACACACAGGCCTATGGACGCCATAAGGGCTTCCTGCTGGCTTAGGCCTTTGGAGATAGCCTTTCCCTGTGAGAAGATTTTTACGAGGCCTGTCACACAGGCCTGCACCCTATGGGCCATACGCATCCAGCGCTACTTCCAGAAAAGGTGCCTCTACAGCAGGGGTCTCCGACCTTTTTAACCACAAGTTTACTTTTTGAATTTAAATCAGTCCGGGGTCTACCTCAAACCCAAGTACCCCTGCCCCGCCCCTTCTCCGAGGCCCTGCCCCTCCCCCACCTCTTTGCTGAGGCCCCGCCCTCCTTACTCTGTGAAGATGGGGTACAGGGGAGCGGGACATCAACACCCCCTTGCCTCTGTCTCCCCCACCCTACACAACAATCAGGAGGCTCCCAGGGGGCAGCTCTGAAGCTCGGGGCAGGAGCAGCGGGGCAGGGAGGGAGGAGCGGGTGATGTGCAGGCGCTTGACAGCCTCCCAACCAAACCAGTCAGGATCACCTGTCAGAGGCTCCAAGATCTACCCGTAGATCCCGATCGACTGGTTGGTGAGGAGCAGCTGGCGGACATTTGCGCGACTCCATTGACATGCTGTCTACGCTTTGTTGGAAAAGTTTGTCTTTCTGTTAGTACAATGGTCCCTTGTTCCATCGCGCAGGCCTCCCGCTAGTGAAAGGTCTAACCCCATTAACGTCCATTCGAGAACCCTCTCCAGCGGCTCCCTGCAGCAAGGGTAGCGCGGCTCAGCTAGCGCAGGAGAACCAACGGAGAGGTTGAGCCAATCAAAGGACTGCTTGCTAAATGGGCACTCCCACCCGGTTACCAGCATCCTGCTCACAAAGCGGTAAAACGGGCACATTGAAAGTATCCAATTTTATAATCATCCCGATTTACTCCGTCCGGTGATTTAGTACATTTTATGGTCATGCGGAGAATCTTATCTGGGGCATGGGCAGGTCCAGTCCAATTTGCTGAATGCGTTTTAGAGCGGAAAGCTATCAAACGCCCGGCTTCCAGGGCACGCTGCCTGAATGTTCAAGTTGCTAGCATACAGAGCTGCTGAAACGTGCATTAAAATATCGCACTTGGAGAATAGGCTATCTGTGCAATTAGCAATCTGATGCTTTCAGCAGTTGCGTGTAACTTAGATCCAGCATAGCAACAAAGGGTACCTTTGAGATTTGACTGAGTGAGGCGCGCTCTCACTGGCTGAATGATGCTGCGGCGAAGGCCCTGCATTTGAAAACGTAGCCGTGTATTCTGCTTGGTGCGTGCCTGTGCTTTGGGCCCTGTGCCGAAGGCGAGTGGTTGTAACTGATAAGTGCCTTGAACCTTGATTTTTAATGTGTGCCCTTTTCCAGCAGCATGGGCTGCTGGCACTCGAGTGGTTTGCATCTTCTTTGGACACTGGGGAGCAGCACCAGTGACGTTCGGAGTTCAGCAGGCAAAATCCTATTAAGATAACGTCACGGCCTTTCTGTTTTACTGTTTGCAAGCCAGCCATAACATCATTAAATTACACAACAGGGAGGAGCCTGCTGCCAAGGAGCTCTGCTCTAGATAAGATGTGGGTTGAGCTTCTGCCAAAAGTTGAGTTGATACGACAAGAAATTTGGAGCCCGTTCAAGGTTTGATTCGCAAGGAGGAGCAGTGCGCAGGTAAGTACCTCGCTGGATTGGTCAGCCATGCGGGTGAAGATACATGCCCTCCCGTCCTTCTGGGATGTGGCAAGTGTTCTGCAAAGCCCTTTTATAAGGACAGGTAAAAACACCTGGGCACGTTCCTGCACGGCAGCGCAGCACAGCTTTTTTCTTGGTAACGTGCTGGATGCATTTACGTCAATCTTTGTTTCAACAGCTCAGAAAAGAAGATCTCAAATCAGGAAGGGGCTGCGGGAGAACCAAACGCAGCCACTAGTGAGTTTGAAAGTCATTTGCAGAGTCTCCGATATTCACCATTTTTGGAAACCAAGGAATAACCTTTCAGCTCAGGGACCTGACTCCCAGGGCTCAGACCGTTAATTAAGAGCATGTAATGTGGGATAATATAGAATCTGTTGTCGTATCTCGGTTTTGTACTTCGGTAACTTCAGTACCTTCGGTGGTCTGGACTGTCAGTGTCAGCGTCGTTTGGCCCGGGTCGTCCTGGCGCGCTCCTGACAGGACCTCTACTCCGTCGGTGATGATAAACTTTCAGCTGCCTGTGTAACAATCGGTACTTCCTTTATCTAGCGTGTTAGACCCCGTGCACTTGGGTCAACACAGGAGATCTCTGAAAGCCCCCAGAAACGACAGATGCAGGCAAGGGTTGAAATCAATCGAGCAGGTTTATTGTCGGATGTGAAGCTCTAACAGTTGGTAACAGAGGTCCTACAATTTTACACCACTGGGCACTCCCGCGTTGACAAGGTACCAACATCGGGAGGGCCTGTTGCCATATAAGAGATATTAACAGCGGTCAGTCAGAGTTAAGCCACTGTGCATTCTGTAAGTTTAGGCAATGACACCTGCCGTTCAGGCGCCTAGTGCGCCCCTCCCCCTAGGTCGGCCGGAGAGCACCCTTTGCGGTGTCCTTTTATAGACAGGTATAAACAACTTACATCACTTCTTTATATACCAGGTTACCATCCTTTGTTGCCTAGTTACCACCCCTCACCTTATGCAAGGGGGGCTTACCTTCTATTCGTCATCCTATCAGTTCCGACCTGGTCCTGAACCTAGGTTGGTATGTGCATGACTCCTAGGGAGTTCTTGTACCAGGGCATTCCTTATTAAGATGTTCCATTACTTCCTTTTGGTTCACAGTCTGTACGTGGTGCCTCCCTGTGTCCTTCCATGCTTCACCTAACTTACACAATTAGGGTATGTCTACACTACCCCGCTAGTTCCACGAGGCGTACAGATAGTTCGGAATAGCTAGCTAGTTCGAACTATCTAGCCCGTGCCGCGTGTAGCCGCGCGGCACGGGGTTCGCACTAGCCGGCTTTTAAAAATGGCGGCGCCGGCTTTATGCTAATGAAGCCCGGGAAATTCAAATCCCGGGCTTCATTAGCAAGTTCGGTATGCCTACATTACCCCGCTAGTTCGAACTAGCGGGGTAGTGTAGACATACCCTTAAGTAGTTATCAGTAGGGCCTCTTTATTGGCTCCTGTGTGTTCCTGAACCAAAGTCTTGCTCACTAGATTCTAGGCCTGTTGCTGCTTTCATGTTATAGGCCTCTACTCCGGCCTGCTGACTCCATGTTACCGACCCTCAACTTGCTACATCTGTCTTTCACCTTTTTAACTGAGATGTAGCTACAAGTGCTTAGCTCCAGTTGAAATTCAGACTGGTTTAATTGGAGCACGTGGGTTGAGAAATGTTTCTTTTGGAAGCCTAAGTAATGCGTCTTTGGCATCAGTTGTAAGAAACTATGCCTGAATACAGCATACCGATGTGGCCGCCTCATCTCAAAAAAGCTATATTGGCATTGGAAAAGGTTCAGAAAAGGGTGACAAAATGATTAGACGTGCAATATGAAGAGAGATTAAAAAGACTTGGACTTTTCAGCTTAGAAAATGTCATACTAAGGAGGGGGAGATAAGACAGAGGTCTATAAAATCATGACAGGTATGGAAAAAGGGAATCCGGAAAAGTTATTTACTTGTTCCTGTAAATAAGAGCTAGGGGTCATCAAATGAAATTAATAGGTAGGGGGTTTTAAACAGACCAAAGGAAGCATTTCTTCATACAGCACACTGTCAACTTGTGGAACTCCTTGCCAGAGGATGTTGTGAAGGCCAGGACTTTACCAGGGTTCAAAAATGAACTAGATAAATTCGTGGAGGTGATGTCCATCAATACTTATTAGCCAGGATGGGCAGGGATGGTGTCAGAGGCTGGAAATGGGCGACGAGTGGGATCACTTGATGAATCTCTGTTCCTGTCACTCCCTCTGGGGCACTGTGGGCAGACAGGCCCCGGGGCTAGATGGTCTGACCCAGCCTGGCTGTTGGTATGTATGCTCTCCAGTGGTAACAGCCTGGGCTGGAAGTGAAAAGAGCTCTACTCTGGGCTGGGTCACTGAATCACTTTCAACAACTGGCTTTGTCCTCTGATGCCACAGCTGTCCCGTCAGGAGGACAGGGTGAGGAAGAACCTCATGGCAAGACAGCACCTGGCAACGCCGCTGGGCTTTCCCAGGGAAGTGAGTTGCCAAGCGAGGTTTGGTATTTTCCAGTAGAGAACCTTTGTTTCCATCGGACTGTTCGGTGGAGATGCCAAGCCTGGCACGCTATGTGGTTCCCGCTTCGTTTGATTTCTTGGGGCACAATGCCCCAAGGCAGTTTGCGGTGTACAGCTTGTGGCGCCGCAACCACCAAACTACTATCAGTGGGGGTGTATCGCTGGTGGGGACTGACTGCAGCATCTTGCAGCCGGTGTGTTGCCAGAGCTACGGTACCTAAGAGATATTTATGAGCAGACTTGTCGGGAGCACAGTCTAGGGGAGCCCCCAATAATTATTGTGGTTCTCCATCTGCAGGCCTACATTCGTCAAGCTACACACAGTTTAGGAGCGGGTGAATTACCGTTCTGGCTCAAAAGTCTCGGGGGGGGGGAGCCGTGTCAGTCAGTAACTGAAAAACCTTAAACAACAACGAATGGTCCTGCAGCACCTTTACTGTGAGTCTCTGAAGTGCCGCAGGACCATCCGCCGGTTTTCCGTTCGGGCTCACACGAGCCTTGCGATGCTTCAGAGCCACGGGGTCCTCGTGTTACGTTCATAGCTGCAGTAGAGAGCTCCCTGAGACAGGCTGGCCGGACGCTGAAGGGTCACATGAGTCCGAGGTAAGCCGGAAGGACTCCCACCACTCTCCAAAGCATAGCCCTTTTCGATCTCCCATGGCCCTTTTCAAAAACCTGAAAGGTGGCGCGTTGACGGCTCAGCAAAGCGAAGTCTTCCAGTTTATACAGGTGAGGCTCTGTGGACATGGGAAAGTCAGTGGATGTGATATACCTTGACTTTAGCAAGGCTTTTGATACGGTCTCCCACAATATTCTTGCCAGCAAGTTAAGGGAATGCGGATTGGATAAATGGACGGTAAGATGGATAGAAAGCTGGCTAGACGGCCGGGCCCAGCGGGTAGTGATCAACGGCTCGATGTCAGGATGGCGGTCGGTTTCTAGCGGAGTGCCCCAAGGTTCGGTTCTAGGACCGGTTTTGTTCAAATCTTTATTAATGACTGGATGAGGGGATGGATTGCACCCTCAGCAAGTTTGCAGATGACACTAAGTTAGGAGGAGAGGTAGATACGTGTAAGGGCAGAGATAGAGTCCAGAGTGACTTAGACAATGAGAGGATTGGGCCACAAGAAATCTGATGAGGTTCAACAAGGACAAGTGTAGAGTCCTGCACTTGGGACGGAAGAATCCCAAACATTGTTACAAGCTGGGGACCAACCAGCTAAATAGTAATTCTGCAGAAAAGGACCTGGGGGTTACAGTGGATGAGAAGCTGGATATGAGTCAACAATGTGCCCTTGTAGCCAAGAAGGCTAATGGCATATTAGGTTGCGCTAAGAGCATTGCCAGCAGATCCAGAGATGTCATTATTCCCCTTTATTCGGCTCTGGTGAGGCCTCATCTGGAGTATTGTGTCCAGTTCTGGGCCCCCCCACTACAAAAAGGATGTGGACGCATTGGAGAGGGTCCAGCGGAGGGCAACCAAAATGATGAGGGGGCTGGAGCATATGACTTATGAGGAGAGGCTGAGGGAGTTGGGTCTGTTTAGTCTGCAGAAGTGAAGAGCGAGGGGGGATTTGAGAGCAGCCTTCAACTTCCTGAAGGGAGGTTCCAAAGAGGATGGAGTGAGGCTGTTCTCAGTGGTGACAGATGGCAGAACAAGGAGCAATGGGCTCAAGTTGTGGTGGGAGAGGTCTAGGTTGGATATTAGGAAAAACTATTTCACTAGGAGGGTGAAGCACTGGGCTGGGTTCCCTAGGGAAGTAGTGGAGTCTCCATCCCTAGAGGTGTTTAAGTCTCGGCCTGACAAAGCCCTGGCCGGGTTGATTTAGTTGGGATTGGTCCTGCCTGGAGCAGGGGGCTGGACTTGACCTTCTGAGGTCTCTTCCAGCTCTATGGTTCTATGATTCTATGATCCACACAGCGGCGTGCAGGTTTCCCCCCATTACCTCCCCTCCTCCAATACCGTGTGCCTCATACCACACCTGTCCGTCCCCCCCATGCAGTGGGGCAGTGCAGTCTCCAGCCCCCACCTCAAGGAATCAGAGAAGGAGCAGTGTCGGTGGTGACAGAGGTGCTCGTGCTGTGGACGCCAAAAGGAGGCTCATTCACCGAGCAGCTGTCGGATGGTGATGCCTTTTTGTCTCCGTAGCCAGACAAGGGTCGAGTAAGGGACCTAGGGACTGAAGAGCCCTTGGCTGTTTACCAGAAAAGCTTAGGTTTGGGTCTAGCAGCTCTGACCCGAAGTAGTAAACTGTGTATTTTGCAGCATGCTACTCGAGTCTGGCTCTGGGGTTACCGTCACTCTCCCAGGGTTGCCGTGGTTCCAAGCGTCCGGTGACAGGTCGAAAGAGACGGCTCTGCTGCCTTTCCCTGGAGAGCAGGAGTTGGCGTTTTTCCCCTGCCAGGTGCCAGGTTGCTGGAAGTGCCAAGTGGCACAGCTGGCGTCTGGTATCCTCTGCAGCTGTCGTGTCAAAGGCTGAGCTGGCCGCCAACCCACAGTTATCCCAGCTGAGCTGGCTGCTGTTGCTGCTAGACATACAGGCCTGGTGGGCAGCAGCTCGCTACTGACCGGCTCAGGCTGTCTTCAGGAGCAAGCCATTTAGTACGGCCGGGATAGGTGTGTCGGCCGGAATAGGTGTGTCAGCCAGGAACCCTCCTCCCTTGTCATCTTTGTTTCAGCCCCACGAAGGCTCCGTACTGGACAGGGACTGTCTCGCAGCCTCGGGAAGGTGGGCGTGGTCCCCTGCAGTGCACGCCCGTGGCGATCTCGGAGATGTCGGAAAGGCGGGCTCAAGAGCAACGCATGACACTTGGGCTGTGTCTACATTGGCATCCCTTTCTGGAAAAGGCATGCTAATGAGACACATCGCAATTGCAAATCCGCGGGGGATTTAAATATCCCCCGCGGCATTTGCATTTACATGGCTGCCGCTTTTTTCCGGCTTGGGGATAAGCCAGAGAAAAGCGCCAGTCTAGACGTGATTCTCCGGAAAAGAAACCCTTTTCCAGAGGATCTTTTATTCCTACAATTGCAGATTTGCAATTGCGATGTGTCTTATTAGCATCCCTTTTCCGGAAAGGGATGCCAGTGTAGACACAGCCTTGGTGTCCAGGCTGTTCCCCACTCTGGCACGCTGAGTGCAGTAGGGGGGAGCCCGCATGAGATCCTAAATACCTGCCTCTAGAGCAGTGGGTCCCAAACTTTTCAGCATCACGTCTCCCTTTTTGATGTTTGAAAAACCCTCATTGCCCCCCCCCAAAAATAGGAGCAAAGCTTGTTGAGAAAGGGGGGGGAAAGGAACTGAGCCGGGCAGCAAAACTTGATGGGGGGTGGGAGGCTGGACTGCCTCACGCCTCCCCCCCCCCCCCCGAATTTCTTCGTGCTCCCTTCCCAGGGGGCATGCCCCCCAGTTTGGGAATCCATGCTCTAGAGGCTCTGCTTACAAAAAACTCCCCAGAGTCACAGATGCACTGGCTCTGGAGGTTAAGTTGCCACCATCAACTGATTTTAAAGAGCCCTGAAAAACCAGGAAGGAACCCTTGAATTCCTTCCCCAGGGGTACCCCAAGCTGTTCTGCCACAAGAGAGCTTGAAAAAAGAACCAAAGAAAACACCGCAAACCAACTACATTTTTGCTAGCTGACCTCTCGGGTTAAGCAGGCACCCACACAGACCTGGTCCCTTCCAGGACACGAGAATCAAAACATCGCCTTAAAAAAGATGATTTTATTAACAAAAAACAAAAAGAGATCCTTAATAAAACATACCTGGTTGCTAGGTGTTACTAAGCAACTGAGAAAAACAAATTAAAACACAGAGAACGTCGTATCTCTGGGTACAGCTTAACTAGAGTGATTGGGGGAGGGGGAGAGCATGTGGATTTTACACAGAGACACTTAACCAAACCACCAGAACAAAGACAAATACCCTGATCGCGACTAAACGTACCGTCCTCCCTCTACTCACAGCCCGGCTGGTCCGTACCTCGAGGCCCAGTCCACTTCCATGCCCCGAATTCCTTGGAGGCATTGCAGTCCTGATGATTGCGTGGTGCTCCCTCCAGCCCTTCATATAGAACTCACCCAAAGGAAGAGCAGCCAGCTGTCTCTACACAATTCATATTTCACCCATCTTTCCCATTGGCTTTCTGCCAACACCCCTGCTACCTACCAGAGTTTAACCCTTCGGTCACCGGGGGCTGGCCAGCATTGCTCCTACCCGTCACACCTGGGCTCGCAGGAAATGCAACTCAAGCCACAAGAGCCTTTTCTGCTTGCTCCGGAGCCCGCTGCCCGCCCGCCCACGCAATAAACAGACTTCTGCAGACTCACGGATCAGCTGGGGGGCACGTCGATGGGGAGACCCCGTCGTGCTCCCGTTCAAAGGGCTCCTCCAGTGATGCCGCAGAGAAACCGTTCATGCTGCTGGGCTGCTCCTGGTTCCACCAGCAGGAAAGGCCAGGCCAGGCATTTCCGATGCACCAGGAGATAAAAGAAAGGTCACAAGGAGTTGAAGGCACAACCGATGGCATGGTGCACGAGCCAGCCCCTCGTGCCAGGTGAGAGGCACCACAGGAGAAATGCGTGCCAAGCCAAGGGAGCTTGCTCTTTGCTGGAGAACAGAGGGCCAACTCAGCTGACCCAGATGGTCTTCAACAGGGAAATCACCCTATTTCTGAAAGCATGTTGGAGCTTTTCCTCCTTGGGGGACGGTTAAGGAGAATGAACCCTTAATAGTTATAGACAAACTTCTCCCCCAGGACAGAGGGTTGCCTTTGGAGTCAGCATTTTGATTTACAAAGCCTGCAACCAGTGAATCCCCTTTTGCCACCTTTCAATGTCACTGTGAGCCCCTTCCTGTATTTGTGCTTCCATGTCGCGTGGCATGTCAGAGCAGAACGGGGCATCCGTCGTCTAGTCAAGCCTTTGAACGCGTACTGCTGGGTGAAAAGCAGGGACCTGAGCTTTCTGAGGCGCAGGACATCCAACGCTTTTTAATTCTGTTTACAATTAACCTGTGATGCTGGCTGGCTGCCGCAGCATGTTAGCGAGGCAAATAATTTAGCAAGAGTAAAAACGCTAGGTGGGTTCGGGGGTCCCTTCCGGCCCTTGACTCTGTTAATCTAGGAATGGTCAAAAGTGTGACTGTCTTCAGCCTTCCTGGGTCAGAGAATTTGATCACCGCCGGAAAGTAATTGCCCTGCTGCGAGGTTTTTTTGCAGCTGGCCAGATGCATTAGGGTGGTGTCTTCCTGTCTTTGGAAGAAGCACCCTCTGGCTTCTCTCAGGGTTTGGGTACCAGACTCCTTAGACGAGGGATTCAGTACAGCAGTTCATGAGTATCCATAACGATGCACAAGCACCGGTCCCTTCTAAGCTAGTAGGCGTTGACGTAAGCAGAGATCTTCCTGTCTCTCCCCTCTCTGCTCCTCATGGAAGGCAGGAGATGCTGCCCATGGAGCGAGACCATCTCAGCTCCCAGTCAGAGAGGACGTGAAAGGGCGTGCTCCCTGCCTCTCTGAGCCTCATCCTGTAGGAAGCTGTAGCAACCGTGGCTCTGTGGGGTGGAACTCCGAGGTGGCTCTCGCTACTGATGTATGAATATTTGTTACTGCTCCGGAGAATGCATCTGTTCTTCGTTTGCTTTAGGTGACCCCCGGCTTAGACGGCAAAGAAGGGGAGCTTTTCGTTAAGGGGCCCACGGTATTTCGCGAATACTGGAATAGACCCGAAGAAACAAAAGCTGCTTTCACACCCGACGGCTGGTTCAAAACAGGTACGGTGCTGGGCCCGCCGCGGTGTGAATGAACGGCAGCAGGGAGGGGAAGTTGGGTCCTCTTGCTGGCTGGGTCGTGAGAGTGTCTTCAAAGCCACGGACACAGAGGCTCTTTGGTTTCGCTATTCCCGTGCCAGTCAGCACCCCCCACTCTTAGCCACAGAGAGTTGTAGCCTGTTTGCTTGTAAACCTGAGAAGCCGATCCAATATGTGTGCCTTGACCGAGGTCTCTCGGAACTGAAACAAGCCCCGCACCTGCACACCTGAAAACCTGTCATTACTTAGCTGTGGTCACGGGACAGAGCCGAAATCCATTGAAAATGGTGCAAAACTCGCCTCAACTTGAGTTGGGGCTAGGCCCTTCATAATTAGAATTTGTTTGCTTTACATCATCAGCCGTGGCAGACCGGCTGGAGTATTGAAAACGGTGGATGTTAACAGTGCATGGTAGAATGAGTAACAACGAAGATGCAGAAAATGCTGTAAAAAGGACTATCGGGCACGGTTCAGGAATATTTTAATGCCCATGGTCAAATCTTTTGGCACAGGGTCTGTTTCAATACGTTGGTGGACTCAACAAAATTGGAAATTGTGGAAACTTTCTTGATTCGGTTTGTTTTCAAAACAAATCCCAACTTTCTTGCTCAAAACAGAGGTTTCTTTGGAAACTAGCAGATTTGCCTGGCATTGCAGGGGTCCATCAGGGCAGGGGGCTGGCGGTGTGGGGGGTGTAGGACTCAGGGCGGGGTCTTGGGGATGTGGGGGCGGCAAGCAGGGGGATGTAGACATGGGGGACTGCGAGAGTGAGAGTTGGAGGATGAGGAGGGGCTCAGGTGGGAGGTCCCATCCAGCAGGGCTTTCTCCCCTCAACCAGCACTGGCCTTCTGTCTCACCCCCAGCTCTCCCCCCCTGCACTGCAGAAAGGTGCTGGGGGGAAAGGGTTTAGGGCAAGGGGGCTACTTACCCACTCTGATGATAGTCAGGACGGTGGAGCCCCAGCCTTTGGTGGCTGCCCTAAGTGGCCACTCTACAGTATGGCTTCCCCTGCGTACACTGCCCCCAGTGGCCACTCCCCGTATTACAGTCCTCCTCTCTGTGCCCCTCCCTTTCCATGTTATGGAACACAGTCCCATTCCTGGCACTTCCCATTTTCCTGGCATAAAACCAAACTCTGGCCTTGCTTTTTGGCTCATGAAAATTGGTGAGATCTTGACTTTATTTTTTCCTGATTTGGGGCAGGTATTTGAAATCTCAAAAAGGTTCATTGGATGGGAAAACTATTTCACACCTGGCTCACCTGTTCCTTTTGCCAGCTGAAGATACACTGGCTCCGATGGTGATAGAAATGTAGCCGTGTTAGTCTGGGGTAGCTGAAGCAAAATGCAGGACAATGTAGCACTTTAAAGACTAACAAGATTTATTTATTTATTTATTTATTTTTTAAGATGGTTTATTAGATGATGAGCTTTCGTGGGCCAGACCCACTTCCTCAGATCAAACTTCCTCAGATACACTGGCTCCGATGATACCAGTATAGTTCGCATGCAAAGACCCCACTCCTGCCAGGGTGATATGCGGTTTCGGAGCGTCCCATCATTTGAGAAAGCGGAAACCGCTGCTCCAAAACAGGCTCTGATCACAGTAATCTGATGAACAAAACTATATGACTCTGGGTCTGGTCCAAACCGCTCATGCCCAGTCTCCCAATCAGGCCTTCTTTGAACTGCTGGTGAATAATTTTCGGTAACAACGTCAAGAGAATGAGATGTTGCTGGCAGTTCCTGAGCAGAAAAGCGTGATTGTTCTCGAATGTGCGCTGCCAGTGGCTCTGTTCACACTGATTTGACTAGCGATGTAAAATCCCGTTTGATTGGTTAACCAGTTAAACATATTGTTTGACTGGTTAACCAATTAAAGGGGAGAGTGGGCGGGGGGCACTTCCGACAGGGCTGGAGCAGCCCCACGCCCGCGGCAGGCGGGAGCTGCCCCAGACCCCAAGGGTTAACCTTCCCCAGTACACCAGTTAGCCAGTGAAGCATTCGCATCCCTAGAGTCGAACGCTCGGGATGTGCACAGCCCACGCTCGGTACTCTTGGTCACACCATGCATGGTGCGGAGCTACCCAGTGAACTGTAGGTGCGGTAGGAAAAGAGCCTGGTCCCAAAGTGAGTCTGAGGGCAGCGGTGCCACAGGGCACCCTGTGCCATTGTGGTTTCCGTGTTTCGCCTGCCGAGTGGGATCTCTGTATAGGTGTGTTCCCGTAATCTCTGGCAGAGGCAATGTGCCATTTGAATAGTAAACCACGCACCATAAGATTTGTCCTTCCTTTACCCAGCCCAGTGACCGTTACACGTGTGCCTTGCAAACCACCTATGGGGATTGGTTTACATTTCTGTCTACCCAAACCCTAGCAGAGTAGAGCACTGCAAACCAGGAATGTTACATTTCAATGAATCAGGAGCCGATGGAATTTCCATCGACGAGTCGATAAAGGGGGGCTCGCTATCCTCGCTGTGCCTCTGCCTTTTAAGCGTAGTAAGAGCTGCCCCCGGGGCGGGGAACCCGGGGCAAGTGGGGACTCGAGTAGGGGCACTTACTACATTTAACCTGCAGGGCTCTTACTACATTGAAAAGGCAGAGGTGCACTTCAGCCCCACTGCAGAGACAGTGATGGGGGGAACTGGCTTTTAAGCTGGCTCCCACCAGCACCAGCTCCTGCTCTCCCTTCCCCCTTGCTGCGTCTGATAAAGAGGCAGCAAGGGAGCCGGGGGAGGGGGGGAGCGACTAGTCAAGTAGTGACTTGACTACTCGATACGCTGAGGCTTCTCGGATAGTCGACTAGTCGCTTACATCCCCACTGCAAACCTGAAACCCGTTTTGCATCCAGGGACCATTTTGGGGATCGGATGCAGATATACATTTTGTGTCCACACAGGGCTCAAAACACAACAAGTCCTGGCTTTTCCCTTTCTCACTTCCTGCCTGACACTGGGCTAGATTTCTGGGGCCCTCTCTGTGGCCGCTTGGCTTATTTTGTGCTCCAGAAGAGACGCTTTCCTCACCGAAAACGACTGCTGGTGCAGCGACCCCGCGAGCTCCAGGTGTCATGGCAGCAGCAGGGTTTCTTGACACGGCGTCAGCGGGCCCTGCAGAGTGCAGGGCAATCAGCCTGAGAAACGTTTTTAGTCAACGCTCCTGATGAATATTTCAAATGCAAAAGAATAGCCTGCATTAATTATTGTAAAGAGATGTCTTTAGGAGAAAATGATTCTGAAATTCAGTTTAATTTCATTGTAATGCGCGGCAAACAGGAAGGGAGTATGTGTGTTTAATTGGCTCTCGGGGGTAAGGCCTGGAAGATGCCATGCCTTTGTCACAGGCCATTAGCGATACAGACTGCATAATGAGAGAGTACAATCAACTCACAGCTGCCGACTCCTACGGGGAGAGAATGATATTAAATAGAAATCAGTATAAATTAAACTTAACCCTTTCGCTAGCCAAATTAAGGCCATCAGCCAGGAGGGAAGTGGGAGCTACAGCAGCCGTGGAGTCGGGGGGTCGGGGATGGATTGGCGGGTGCCTGGGAGGTTTTCCCATGCGGAATCCACCGAGTCTGACTTCCTCTTTGATATTGTGGCAACATTGACGGGGGGGAAGGGGAGGAGGAGGATTTTGAGATGATTTGGTTTCCCCAACCCCATCTCGCTTGCATTTGTTTCTCCAGACCCTTTTCCCTGCCCTTTGCCGCTGTCGTGAGGACAGGCTTTTTCCGGGGCTAATGTGGCTCAGACAAGCAGTGGTGCTCTGCTGGCGGGGAAATCCAGAACCTTCCTAGACCACCATTTCATTCTTCAGTTTCATTCTGAAAGACGCAGCGCTCCCAATCCTGGGGCAGAACTATCAGAAGCCAGTGGGGAGAGCCCAGACTTTGGGATGCCGTAGCTAGGTGGCTGTTACCGAGTGCGATTTTAAGAATGAATTGAACATGTTAACTGGAGTGCATTGACTTTGCAGGAGAGAGCATGCTGCTAGAACTCAAAGGAGGCCAAATAGAGGTACAGTTCAGTGATAGACAGGAGTCCTGCAGAAAGGGATCTTGGGGTCATAGTGGACCTCAAGCTAAGTATGAGTCACTGTTGCAAAAAAAAAAACCAAACCTGATTCTGGAATGTGTTAACAGGAGTGTGTGAGCAAGACACGAGAAGTCATTCTTCCGATTGGCTCTGCATTGGTTAAGCCTCAGCTGGAGTATTGTGTCCAGTTCTGGGCGCCACATTTCAAGGATGATGTGGAGAAATTGGAGACGAGCAACAAAACTGATGAAAGGTCTAGAAAACATGAGCTATGAGGGAGGACTAAAAGACCTGGGCTTGTTTAAAAGCTTCAGAGGGGTAGCCGAGTTTGTTGTTTTTTAAGTTTATCCTGTACAGACTCATTGTCTGGTAGCACTTTACAGACTAACAAAACATGTAGATGGTATCATGAGCTTTCGTGGGCACAGCCCACTTCTTCAGATGTGAAGAAGTGGGCTGGGCTTGTTTAGTTTGGAAAAGAGAAGACCGAGAGGGGACATGATAGCAGGTTTCAAGTATCTAAAAGGGTGTCACAAGGAGGAGGGAGAAACATTGTTCTCCTTGGCCTCTGAGGATAGAACAAGAAGCAATGGGCTTAGATTGCAGCAAGGGAGGTTTATGTTGGACATTAGGAAAAACTTCCTGTCAGGGTGGTTAAATCCTGGACTTAAATTGCCTAGGGAGGTTGTGGAATCTCCATCACTGGAGATATGTAAGAGCAGGTCGGATAGACATCTAGCAGGGATGATCGAGATGATGCTTGGTCCTGCTGAGAGGGTCTCTTCCAGTTCTAGGAGTCTCTGATTCTATGAGCATTAACAGATAATGCACTGATATTTTAAGAGTGTGCGTGTGTACACTGCTTTGGAATGTGGCAAGCGCTGTCTGATTCTGCAGGTGCTGAACTGTCCTAACATCCCTCTAACGCCGATCGGAGGCCGTTTTAGCATCACATGCCAAAGCCCTACTCTGTGTCACAGCTACGTGCACAAGGCTAGCCTGGATGAGGGACCAAGGCAGGGCGATCGCAGGCTATTGACAAGGGTTTTCAAGCATCCTCAAGGCCATATGGAAGTTGCGCTCAGCTGGAGTAGAAATGACATGCGAGGAGAGTAAACTAGGGACCAGAGTGCGGTGCTGTCACTAATAACTCCCGAGCTGTAATTTAGCATTCATCTGATTGTTAATGACAGTCCTAGAAACCAGCAGGTCAGCAAATGAAGAATAATTACCGCCAGCAAAAGCCGAGTGTCACTCTTGCTACACCTTGGGATGGGTCTCGCCAAACAAAGGCACATCTTGAGCATGTAGATGTTGACACAATGGGGAGGAGATGAAGGGGGCAGCCTGCAGCTGTCTGTGGCTCTCTACAGTTTAAAGAGTGTGAGTAAACAATGAAATAAAACCTGTGCCGGTTTGAGACCAAGGCAGAGGATGCAGATCCTGAGCTGACCTTCACACGTGGCAAGTGGCAACTGCGGAGTTCAGCGACGGGGGCCGGGTTCCAAGCAGGCGTTGCGCCCTCCGCTCTCGTGCATTCACTTCGACCTCAAATCGCTCTGGTGGGCCAGCGAAATCTCATTGTTCCTGGAGAATCCCGCGGGAGAGCGAGAACTCTTGTGATCCAGCCTTCTAACGGGTCTTGGTTCAAATGCCCCATGTCGAAGGAAGTCCGAGCGAGCTCCCGTTCCCAACAGCTTCGTTGGCGGTGTGATCTGCATGAAGCTGAAATGCAGCATCGGCAGAAATACCAACTCCCTGCTAGCCGTGTGCATTGTGCAAGCCACCAGAAGGCAAGAATGAGGAGAAACAGTCTCCTGGTTCGGGATGTCATGGTGTAGTCGGTTCACCAATTAATCGATACGCAAAAGCTTATTGATTAATGCTATAAACTACATGCATTTCCCTCCCCCCTCCCTTGCCAGTATATTTTTTTAGCAGGCTGGCCAGCAGCCTGGCTCATAGTGGGTCCAGGACCTACCTCTGCTGCAGCTCTGCATTTAAGTGGGTTAGGAGCCAGGTGGGCAGGCTGCCTGGCTCAGTTCCAGGTCGTGCTAGACCCGGAAGCTGAGACTCCCACCCCATAGACAGGGGCTGCTGCCTCTGATACACTGGCTGTCAGCCCCGCCATCAGGGACTATACAAGAGTTGACTAACCGATAAGAATTCATGACATGACTCGACTATGCAATTAACCGATATTTAACAACCCTGCTGCTGGTGGTGCCCGCTGCAAGCATTCTCTAAAGTCCCGAGAGTGGGAATGTCTGCCTGCTTGCTTCCACGGCATCATTTTGGGGTTGTATGTAGTATCCATGCTTCGATCCTTCCAAAAAACCCATCGGTGAAGGGCAGCTGGCACCGATGTCGTTCTTCTGTGCCCTCTCAGACGTTTAGACAGTCACTTCTCCAGCCCACTGTGTTCTCCTTTACAAAAGGAGCCCCCATAAGGCATAGGCCTGGGACAAGGAGTCTGGTTGTTCACTGGGTCTCTTGCTGTGATGATAAAGACCCTCCCAGAATCTCCTTACAGAGACACGTGCTTTGCCGTGTCTTGCTATCCACTGTCTCATTCCTGCTGGAAGACTAGACCAGTTGAATGTATTCAGAATTAAATTCTTCAGTTTGTGTGTGCAAAAACTCTGGATTATTTCCTCAGGAACTGCAACCCATAGGCTTCCGTCTCAAGGCGGCTGTTTGCCTGGTAGCTATTGGTCCCAAATTACTGAGGAGGGAATCAAGAGGACTCCACTACTGTAGGGTGTGTGTCCCTTCTAAACCATAACGTCCTCCCGACGACTTCATTCTCCATCAGATCCTTCCAGCTGACATGCATCACTCGGGCTGGATAGGTCTGGTAGGACGAGTGTTTTGAAGACCCAGTCCCCTTTACCAAGTGCTCTTGAAAGGTGTTAACTGCTCAGGACGTGCAGAACTACCTGGACAGACATCTGTCAAGTGACCGCATGTTTCACTTTTGGGGGCTACATGCTCTTCAAGCAGATCAGTCTCTTCAGCTCTTCTTGGTGCTCCCACTTTAGTTCCTTTCGTTGCCTCGCCCGATACTCTCCTCCTTGGACTGTCGGTGCCTTTGTAAAGGTTCCTGCTAGATGCATATCAGGACACGCAGGAGGAAAAATGAGGAAGAAAACAGGGAAATGTCGCTTCAGTGGTCCGTTTCCACGTTTTAACAAACTCCTTTACTAAACTCCTTTCATCCTCTCAGGAAGGCGAAGGCCTTTGTCATAGGATCACCAACCTGTCCGGCTGAAAGGGACCTTGCAAGGTCATCTGTTCCAGGCAGGACCTAGGATGGGACTAATTTAGCTACAGCTACTCAAGAGATAGTTCTATGGAAATCTCCACTCAGTGTGCAGCGGCGGTCAACAAAGCAAACACAATGTTTGGAATCGCTACAGAAGTGATAGAGAACAAGACAGAGAATATCTTATTGCCCTTATATAAACCATGATATGCCCACATCTTGAATACTGCATTCAGATGTGGTAGCCTCCTCTCAAAAAAGAGATATTGGCATTGGAAAAGATTCAGAAAAGGGCAACAAAAATGATGAGGTGTTTGGAACAAGTCCCATGTGAAGAGAAGTTAAAAAGACTTGGACTTTTCAGAAGAGGAGACTACGGAGGGATGTAATAGAGGTCATGACTGGTGTGGGAAAAGGGAATAAAGAAAAGTTATTTACTTATTCCCACGATATAAGAACTAGGGGTCACCAAATTAAATGAATAGGCAGCAGGTTCAAAACAAACAAAAGGAAGTTTTTCTTCATTTAGTGCAGTCAACCTGTGGAACTCCTTGCCAGAGGATGTGATGAAGACCAGGACTTTAACGGGGTTTTAAAAAGAGCTAGATAGTTTCCTGGAGGTTGGGTCCATCAATGGCTATTAGCCAGGATGGGTAAGAATGGTGTCCCTAGCCTCTGTTTCTCTTGAAATGAGCGACAGGGCAGGGATCACGTGGGAATTACCTGTTGTGTTCTCTCCCTCTGGGGCACCTGGCATTGGCCACTGTGGGCAGACAGGACACTGGGCTGAATGGACCTTTGGTCTGACCCAGTCTGGCCGCTCTTATGTCCTTACCTTTGTTCCCTTGTCTTTCTCCAAACAGGAGGCCAGCCCAGAGGTCCATAATACAAAAGACGCGTGCATGCCTCCTATTCCACAGCAACATACGAACGGCCAGACTGGGTCAGAGCAAAGGTCCCTCTAGCCCCGTGGTCACCAACCAGTAGATCGCGATCTACCGGTAGATCTCAGGGGCTCTAAGAGTAGCTCTTGAGCCCTCTCTGAACTGCGCACCTGCGCAGTACATTTACATTAGATTTCCTTATGTAATGTAGGCGGGGCTTCAAGGAAGGGGTGGGGCAGTAGATCTTCGCCTGTTCTGAGACTTAAAAAGTGATCTTGGGTGTAAAAAGGTTGGAGACCACTGCAGTGTCCTGTCTCTTCTCACCTGTTCTTTTTTTAAGAGGCAGGACCGATAAGTCATCCATGTTAAAAACCCTCTGCTGCTGGGGAAAGTTCCTGGCATGAATTTCATGCCTCGTCCCAAGGTCCTTCGGGAAGAGCCTGCGCTGTTGTTGTCATGTGGGTTATTTACTGTTCCTGCCTTTCCCCTTCGTTTCCCTCCATTTGCAACAGGGACATTGTGTCTCTCCTGCACTTGGAGCGGGGTGAATCTGATTAGTTGGTGTCACGTTGCTGAATTGGAGGGAAGCAGCCAGATCGCTGCTGCACCCCTAGGTGGGGGTATTGGCCCCAGAAATCTGTATGAAAGGGAGCCATGTGGGGTATTGAATGGGAGATTATTGTTTGTTGATCTTATGTACGCTATTTGTGAGAGTGTATAATGTCTATGTGTGTAGGTAGGAATCTGTAATCTGTGTGGAAGCTGAATATTTCTGTGAATGTGGTTAAGCATGGCTATGGACAGGCTGAGTAACAAAGCCCTGTGGAACAATGACTCTCAATGGGCTATGGACACACCCAAAGAATGGGATTTGTCACCTGAGGGCAGCCAGCAGGAAACATAGAGATTGGCCTCTGACCAGGTGACTTGCTGCATACAAGAAGAGGCCAGGAAGGGAATAAAAGAGGCCATGTGGTCGATGCCATTTTGTTCTCAGCTCAGCACTTCATCCCAGAGGCAGCATTGCAGGGATTGAAGAGCCCGGAAGACCTGCGAACCCATCCTGATCGCAGGATGTGCAATAAGAACTTTTAAACCAGCAGCTGCAACATCTCTGCTAGAGCCTGCATCGAGGACTGGGAGATTCGGTGCATGTAACGTACTGTACTTTAATAACCTTACTCTCATGCTTTTCTTTCTTGTAATAATAAACCTTTAGATATAGATTCTAAAGGATTGGCCCAGCGTGATTTGTGGGTAAGGTCCAGAGGGTAAATTGACCAGGGATCTGTGGCTGGTTTCTTGGAACCGGACAGAACTTGTTCGGGGTAGGTGGGATTGGGTGCTAGGACCCCTCACCTGTGTATGAGGCCCGGGGCCATCTGGGGCACGGATATTGCTGGGGTGTCGGAGGGGTTTTGCTCGGGAGGCTTCAAGCAGGTTGCTGAAGCGCTCTGTGAGACTGGTTTTCGGCCTGTGTGGAGAGGTCGCCAGTCGAGGGCTGTAAGGAGCCCCGGATTTGAGCAATTCGCCCTGAGCGGACGCACTCAGCTGTGCCCAGACACGGCCCGGTCTGTCACAGTTGGGTTGTGTTAATGCTGCCAATAGAGCTGCCTACATCAAAGGCCTGCAGCCATTTCCAGAGACTGCTAGGCAGCCACCTGCTGTTATGTACCTGAGCAGTGCTGAGTCTTCGCAGAGCAAGACAAATCCCCAGTCAAAGTGAAAAACATCCTTCCTCTGTTCTCAGTGGGAGGCCGCACGGTGCTAGCGAGCCCAGCTGGGCTGGGAAACGAGACCAACTCAGCCCCAAATGTGCATCCCCGGCACCAGCACCAAAGTAAGCCCCGTGGCTTGGAGAATTTCGGTCTGGAAATGCTACCATGGGTCATCGCCAGCACTCTCTGCTCTTCTCTTTTCCCCTCCTCTGCCCATCCGCCGAAGCTGCCTGACACCTGCATGGGTTAAAAGCTGCCGCCCGTGGCTTTGCCTAGCAATTGGTGATCTTCGTCAAAGCATCCAGGAGACACTTCTGAGCCGTCCTCGTTGGGAGGCAGAAGGGTTTGAGGCAGGGCTACTCAACATGCGGCCCGTGGACAGCATGCGGCCTGCAACCCGCTTGTTTGCGGCCCACGGTGCGGTTTGGGTTTACTCAGGGCTCGACACACAGCCAACACAAAAAAAGGAGTCAATGTAATGGTCTTCTATTGAGATGCGTGTTAGTAGTTACATTCCTGGACTGTCGTTGCTCGTGTAAAGTGCTGTCACACGGATGGAAATCGGGTAAATGTTGCATTTTATTAATATCAGCAGAACTGACATAAATGGGGCCTGTGTGTTGTGTCGTCTTGCCTTAATCTTTGTATTCATGCCCGTCAGTGTGAAAGAAGCTATTGCATATATATTTGCATATACATGCAACCACACTTAAGTTAAGTATCAGAGGGGTAGCCGTGTTAGTCTGAATCTGCAAAAGCGGCGAGGAGTCCTGTGGCACCTTATAGACTAACCGAAGTGTTGGCGCATAAACTTTCGTGGGCAAAGACCCACTTCGTCAGATGCATGTCGTGGAAATTTCCAGAGGCAGGTATAAATATCCAGGCCAGAAGCAGGCTGGAGATCCAATAAGGAAGGATGAGGCCCACTTCTAGTAGCTGATCTGGAGGTGTGAATTCCAAGAGAGGAGAAGCTGCTTTTGTAGTGAGCGAGCCATTCACAGCCTTTGTTTAATCACACTTGAGTTGCAGCCTTTGGCATGTGCTGCGAGCATCAGTGTGGCCCCCGGGGCTTCCAAAGTTGAGTAGCCTTGATTTGAGGGGTTGAATGGCTTCCAAACTCATTATTGTGCCCAAAGTCTCGGTCTGACCCACACATCCGGTTTCCTCTTTGCTGTGACTGCCTGCTCCTGAGGTATCTGGCAAACCTAACTACAGGTTGAGAGAAGATGGCAGAGCTTCCTGGTTCCCAACAGGAGACTGGCGTCCAGTCTGAATTGCCCATAGAGCCAGAAAATTCACATCCGGTGTGTTTGGGGAGATTTCTTTTCAATTACAGGTTCAGTAGAGAGACGAAATGCACTGGGTTTGAAGGCTGTGCATAAATCCTGCTACAAACCCTTGTCTCTCCGCTCCATATAATAAGATTTTATTGATTGCTATATTGGATCTGTCAGAATAAAACTCTCTTAGTGCATGCATCAGGGCTGAGAAGATAGAAGGCTGCTTGGTGACAGAATCTGCTTTGAGAATCGGTGCACTTTGATTAACACGTCGTTAAGAAAGTCAGTTATTTAACTTGTTTGATGTGCATTGCAGAATGATGACTCATTTCTTTTAAGCTTCTTTCTTTGAGCGCATCTTAAAAAAAAATACAGTCCTTGTAGCTGTGTTTCTTGTTACTTGGATCTTGCCAGATGGTTTATAGTGGTCACGAAACCCACATGTGTGTGTTAGGGACATTTCCTATGGGCCAAATGTCTCTCTGAAGCTCCCCCGAAGTCCTTCCATGTAGAGCTTTAGGAGAGAGAGGGCTTTGGGGAACAGCTCTCCTCTTATTTCTGGGTCGGAAACTCCTCACGGACATTCCGCAGTGGAGATGGGACTGAAAAAATGGAGAGACAGACCAAGAGTGAAAGGCAATCGGTGAAAGCAGGAAGGACCCATCAAATCCGGCCTGCTTCTGCCTCTTCAAGCTAAGTGCAGCCCCGCTGCGTCTGGGCAAGGAGCAGGCTGTGCCCCTGGGTTCTCACCAGCGTTGCCTCTAAGCTGCTGGGCAGTAGCACAGCTTCCCAGGTGTGCCACACCCAGTCCGGACTCAGGGCTCCATGCAGGAGATGACTAACTGGGCAGGGCTGACTGATCACCTGGGAAGCTCTGGCTCTGGGGTAACCCCCACTGGCTGCAGTTGGTACCACGGCCCAGCAAAACAGGATGAGTCACTATGCAAAGGGTGTGTCAACCTGTCTGACCAGCCACCCCCCATGGAGAGGAACAAAGGAAGGTGAAGGCTGCCCTGGCTGGGGGGCAGGGCTGGAAGAGAGTTAGTTAGTTAGTTCCTGTCTGGAAAGCAGGGGAGAAGGAGCTGGGGAGGAGGCTGGGACTCCCCCTTCTCAAGGGGGGCACTGAGGCCTCTTAGCCCCAGTTCCTGTAACCAGATGACATCTGTGCTGTGCTATATCGTGGAGAAGCAATAAACTACCTCCATTCTACTGGCTGGGGGAGTCTGTTCGTGCCATTTGGGGGTGCAGGAGACGGGGGACCCCAACGTGCCGTCACACTGGTGTCAGGAGTGGGATTCACTGCACCCCGTGGATGGAGCTTCCAGCGGCGAGCGACAAGGCGCAGTAGAAGCAAGAGCCCTGGAGCAGGCATTCAAGAGACAGAGCGAAGCGGTTCCTGGGAATCGTGGGGCGCTGCAGCACTAGACTGGTGAGTCTGCACCGAGGGGACCAGCGGGCAGATGGCCTACGCCCGACTCTTGAAGGCAGAGCTGGTGGGGCTGTGCAGAGAGAGGGGCTTGCCTGTGCAGAAAGCAACCAACGCCCAGCTGATTGCCCGGCTGGAAGAGAATGACCAGCCAGAGGGCCAGGATCTTGTCCCCAGGGGGAGCAGCCAGATTCCTCCTGAGAGTGTGTCAGGCTCAGAGAGGGGGAGAAACGCTGGAACCCACCAGAGAGATGAGACAGCTGCCCCCAGGAGGCCTGCAAGCTGTAGCCCATCTAGGGCAGGGGCCAGCCCAGCAGAGCTGCGGCGGCTGGATATCTAGCTGCGGATCAAGGAATTGGAAGTAGAGAACCGAGAGAGGGACCGCCAGGACCGAGAGAAGGATCGCCAAGATTGAGAGAGGGACTGCCAGGATCGAGAGAGGCAGCGACAGCATGAGCTGGCCATGGCAGAGCGGAGAACCGGCGGGGCACCGGCTGCACCAAGTGCGGATGGGCCCCAGGGTCCCGGGGCTGCCAGGTGCTTGGAGAGGCTCGTGGTGGCCCAACTGAGGGACATGGGTGACATAGACGGGTTCCTCAGCTCCTTTGAGAGGTCCTGTGGACTGCAACGGGTCCCCCCAGCTGACTGGCTGCAGGAGCTCATCCCCGCACTGAACCAGGAGGCGGCCGGAGTGCTCAGTCAGCTGGAGGACCTACAGCCAGGGGATTACAACCGAGTCAAGGAGGCTGTGACAGACCGGGCCGTATCTGGGCACAGCTTAGGGCGTCCGCTCAGGGCGAACTGCTCAAATCCGGGGCTCTTTACAGTCCCCCTGACTGGCGACCTCTCCACACAGGCCAAAAACCAGTCTCACAGAACGCTTCAGCAACCTGCCTGAAGCCTCCCGAGCAAAACCCCTCCGACACCCCAGCAATATCCGTGCCCCAGATGGCCCCGGGCCTCATACACAGGTGGGGGGTCCTAGCACCCAATCCCACCTACCCCGAACAAGTTCTGTCCGGTTCCAAGAAACCAGCCACAGATCCCTGGTCAATTTACCCTCTGGACCTTACCCACAAATCACGCTGGGCCAATCCTTTAGAATCTATATCTAAAGGTTTATTATTACAGGAAAGAAAAGCCTGAGAGTAAGGTTATTCAAGTACAGTACGTTACATGCACCGAATCTCCCAGTTCTCGATGCAGGCTCTAGCAGAGATGTTGCAGCTGCTGGTTTAAAAGTTCTTATTGCACATCCTATCATCAGGATGGGTTCGCAGGTCTTTCGGGCTCTTCAGTCCCTGCAGTGCTGCCTCTGGGATGAAGTGCTGAGCTGAGAACCAAAATGGCATCGACCACATGGCCTCTTTATACCCCCTTCCTGGCCTCTTCTGGTATGCAGCAAGTCACCTGGTCAGAGGCCAATCTCTATGTTTCCTGCTGGCTGCCCTCAGGTGACAAATCCCATTCTTTGGGTGTGTCCATAGCCTATTGAGAGTCATTGTTCCACAGGGTTTTGCTACTCAGCCTGTCCATAGCCATGCTTAACCACATTCACAGAAATATTCAGCTTCCACACAGATTACAGATTCCTACCTACACACATAGACATTATACACTCTCATAAATAGCGTACATAAGATCAACAAACAATAATCTCCCATTCAATACCCCACATGGCTCCCCCCACACCAATTTCTGGGGCCAACACCCCCACCTAGGGGTGCAGCAGCGATCTGGCTGCTTCCCTCCAATTCAGCAACGTGACAGAGGCCCTGCTGCACAAGTTCGGGCTGACCCCCGAGATGTACAGGAAGAAGTTCCGGGGGGTGCAGAAGGAGCCACAGGAGACCTATGTGGATCTGGCCTCCCCCCTGGTGCAATACGGCCGCAAGTGGGTGTCTGGAGTCGGAGCCCAGACCACAGAGGAGCTGCTCAAGCTGTTCATGATGGAGCAGTTCTATGAAGCGTGCCCACCCAAACTGAGGCTGTGGCTCAAGGACCGAAGACCAGAGACCCCCCAGAAGGCCGGGAGACTGGCAGATGAGTTCATGGAGAGCTGGTCCGGGTGTGAACGGGAGTCCCGGAGAGAAAGGGAATTGCGCAGAGACCGGATCTCGGCTGAGCGACGGAGGGAGTCAACTATGAGGCAAGCCCAAGGAACAGGTCGTCTGCGCCCCAGAGAACCAGCCAGGGCCTGGACAGAGATAGCCCAAAGCCTAACTTGCCATCGCTGTGGGCAAAAAGGCCACAAGAGGGCTCAGTGCACCAGGTCCCATGACCGGGGACTTTCCAGGGTTAACTGGCTGGGGTGGGAGGAAGGGCAGGCTGCCCCAGAGGCAGGGACTGGCCGGCAAACCTTAGCTCAGAGAGAGGGGAAGGATGCTCAGTGCACCTCCCCTGGGAGGCCTGACCCTCGGGAGGTGGATTTCTCCATGTACCGGGTGGGAGCAGGGCGGCCCCTGCGGAGCGAGTGCCTCATACCCCTGGAGGTGGATGGTAGGAAGGTGACGGGCTTCTGGGTCACGGGGGCGGAGGTGACGCTGGCCCAATCCGACATAGTGGCCCAAGACCGGATACTACCCCACACGCAGCTGACCCTGAAGGGCATAGACGGGTCCCCATTTAAGGTGCCTGTAGCCAGGGTGCATCTGAAATGGGGGGCCAAGGAAGGTCTCAAGGAAGTGGGGGTGCACCCGTACTTGCCCACCGAGGTGCTGATGGGGAATGACCTAGAGGAGTGGCCCCATGAATCCCAGCAGGCTCTAGTCACGACCCGGAGCCAGAGCCAGCGAGGGGCTGGCAATCTGGATCCAGGGAAGGACTCCTGGCAACGTCCTCAGGGTCCCATCCCAGTGGACACGGGGTCCAGCCAGGCTGGGACTCCGGACCTAGGCAAAGGTGGGGGACAGGTCCCGATCCCTGCCTCAGCGACTGAATTCCAGGCTGAGGTGCAGGCAGACCCCTCCTTGCAGAGGCTGAGGGACCAGGCTGGCCTCCGTGTAGCTCAGCCCCGGGGGAGAGGTGGCCAGAAGAGATTCCTGTGGGAGCGGGGATTCCTGTTCCGGGAATGGCTTCCCCCCAGAAAGGTGAGGGCATGGGGGGTCCAGCGGCAGCTGGTCGTCCCCCGAAAGTATCGCCTCAAGCTGCTGTATTTGGCCCACGACGTCCCCGTGGTGGGCCACCGGGGGATCCGGAGCACCCGGCTGAGGCTGCTCCAACACTTCCACTGGCCGGGGATATTTGCAGCGGTGCAGCGGTACTGCCGGTCCTGTGACTCCTGCCAGAGGGGCGGGAAGGCCCAAGACAGGAGGAAAGCGGCTTGGGGGTCCCTACCTCATATAGAGGAGCCTCTGGGCTTGCTGAGAGAGTTATGGGAGGGGAAGGCCTAACTGGATGGAGCGTCAGGGATGGAAGCCACCCTGGCTGCCCAGAGAAGGCTCACTGGGCTCATTTCCCCGGCCCGAGAGACCCTGGCCAGAGATGAAGGCCAGCGGAAGGGTGGGTGTGACCCCTGAGGACAGGCCTGTGTCAGTCGCCCTGGAGCGGGGTGTCGAGTGGACAGAGGGAAGCTAATTCATGTGGGGCCTCGCCGCGGCCGGCCCGAGTCAAGGGGAGCACCCATGTCCCCAGGGCGGGTTCCCACGCAGAGGACCCGAACTTCCCTAGGTCACGAGCGGAGTGACCCTGCTCAGTTCGCTCTCAGAGGGGGGAGAACTGTGACGTAGTGGGGGTACCTGGCTGGTTTCTATGCTGCTGGCTCTGGGGTAACCCCCACTGGCTGCAGTTGGTACCACGGCCCAGCAAAACAGGATGAGTCACTATGCAAAGGGTGTGTCAACCTGTCTGACCAGCCACCCCCCATGGAGAGGAACAAAGGAAGGTGAAGGCTGCCCTGGCTGGGGGGCAGGGCTGGAAGAGAGTTAGTTAGTTAGTTCCTGTCTGGAAAGCAGGGGAGAAGGAGCTGGGGAGGAGGCTGGGACTCCCCCTTCTCAAGGGGGGCACTGAGGCCTCTTAGCCCCAGTTCCTGTAACCAGATGACATCTGTGCTGTGCTATATCCTGGAGAAGCAATAAACTACCTCCATTCTACTGGCTGGGGGAGTCTGTTCGTGCCATTTGGGGGTGCAGGAGACAGGGGACCCCAACACGTCGTCACACCATCCAGTTCAGGTCTTTGTTCAAACCTCTATTCCAGGTGTCAAACTTGTGAATGAAACCAAGTTCTGCAGCTTCTCTCTCCAGCTGGTTTTTGAAATTGCTTTGTAAGAGCAAAGTCACTTCCAGACAAACTCGGCTACTCTCTGAAACTTTGAGATCCACGAGGGAGTGCCTGGGCAAGTTTAAACTGCTCCCCAACAGGTTTTATCCTCTGGCACAGAGACTCTCCAGTATGGCCAATGCACGTGCTGGCACTTGCTGGCGTAGATCACAATGATGGACGTGCAGTTGTATGAGCCGCTGATGTGATTAGGTCCTGTGATGATGTATAGGTGTGTGGACTCTTCTTGAGTGTAGGGGCTCCGTGTTTTTCTGAAGCAGGCCTTATGGATGTCCCCCAGCCGCGTTCTGGTACTCGTCTTTCTTTCGGCTCTGTCCTCAGTATGCAGGAGGGCCGCCGGGCACTGGATCACAGTGGGAGTTCTTTTCTTTTTAACTTTAGGTGGAGGTGGTTCTGTCTACAGCTCAGTGCACCCAGTGGCACAGAGTAGAGCATTTCAGGAAATCGTTCTTGGCGCAACTAAATTACCAGCCAAGACGGCTTAGATTAGTCGCCTGGGAGGAAAGGGACAAGCTGGGATTCCCCATGATATTGGAGCCCCTCTTTAAAACTTCTGAGGCACACGACGCCGCCGGTCAGAGGTTGGCTCTGATTTAAACTGCGGCAAGGGAGGTTTAGGTTGGACATTGGGACAGACTTACTACCTGTCAGGGTGGTTAAACGCTGGAATAAATTGCCTGGGAGGTTGTGGAATCCCCATCTCTGGAGATATTTAGGAGCAGGTTAGACAGACACCTGTCAGGGGTGGGCTAGATCAGTGTTTCTTAAACTTTTTAGGATGGTGGAACACCAAACTATATATATATATTTTTTTAATAGGGAACACCAAGGATTTTTTTGTTGGGTGGGGGGGCGAGGAGGCTTGTCCCTTTAAGGGTGGCCATTTTGAATTCTGTTCTCTCCACAGCACACCTCCGACTGCTGTCTAACTGGTGCTTGGTCCTGCCATGAGGGCAGGGGACTGGATCGGATGACCTCTCAAGGGCCCTTCCAGTTCTCATGTTCTATGATTTCCACAGCTGGACAGTTTTACGCCAGCCAACCCATGAGGTTTGCCATCCCCGCCCCAAAATTGCCATGACAAATTGAGGCCCTTCATACTGATAATAAGGCAAATGCTGCTGCTACGAGCCAGCCCAAAGATGTCTAATGTCTGTGTGAATTACCTTGGGCAACGGGGCAAACCTTCACAGCGCAGCCTGAATATGCCTCCATTTCCCTGTCGACGTCATCTTCCTCCTCACGTCGCCAAGCGCAAAATGGGAGCAATGTGTTACTGAGCGGCCCCTTGGCGTAGACCGTCCCTGGTACTCGCCCATCTCTAGAGGCAAGCAGGTGTTTCCCCGTCAATGAAAGCGTTGACGTTTGTGGGCGTAACACCGACACCTGAAGCGGAAAACGTGCTGGCCTGATCGAGGTAGCGTATAAATAGACCTGCATCTAGTTAGCATCCTAATGTGCAATTTTTCTGTTTGTTTGCAATGACTCGCCGAGTCATAAATTCAGCTAATACAAGTCCTCTTTTTTAAAAAATTATTGCTTAATTATCTCTAGCAGATGTTCTGAGTGACTTACCAGTTTGGTGAGCCCCTGGGATGAACTATTGGCTCCCTCTGAAGTGGGGAGGGGGAGGAGAGTTTCTTTTTTTTTTTTCCCTCTCTCTTCCAAGCCAGGCATTGTGACTCTGGCGTGCTGTGCCTGTAGGTGTCTGATTGGCCCCAAGGCCCGTTCTGTGGCCTTTCCTGGACAGAGACTTCCAGCTGAGCTAAAATACAGCGGGCGACAGCAAATCGGAATGCATATACCTTTAGGGTGTGATAGAGACAACCAGCCCCACTCCACTTGGGAACCTCTCTGAATTTGCACCCAGGGCTGTGGATGTGGAAAGCTAGTGTGCTCACTCCCCTAGCAAATAGCCACGCCCCAAGCAGAGCTGGGTCTGGGAGTGGTCGGTAGGACTTCAGACTGAATATTCCTGGTGTGCTGACCCAGTTCCATCCCCAACGTCACATCAAAGGAAGGGGAGTCACACCCAGGATAACACGGGCCTGCGCTTCCAGCCAGCCCTTGCAGAGTTGCCGTCTAAGGTAACGGGTAAAGAGATCATGGTGACTAATGGGCTAATTTTTCGGACCATGTCGTTATAAAGGAGGCTGTGGTTCAGATAGCCAGGAAATCCCCTGGAGATTCCCTATGGCCTTGACGTGGTTTTTGATTTCCTACCAGTACAGCTGCTGCTCCCAAGAGAGAATTCCCTGTTCTTTTGTGTTGATTCCTCCTGGTTGGAAGTTTGCCCACGCTACAATGGAATCACGCGTCCGGTTTTTCTGGTGGCTGCTCAGTCTGAGGTGCACTGGAATGGAGCAGACCGCAGCGCCGTGTTTCCTTGACGGCGTGTGTAAGCCACGCCTTTGGGGCTTGCTCCAGATTGCCATCGCTGTCACTGGGCCCAGTGTCTGTGCGGCTCTAAAAACTCCTCTCGAAGAGCGTCACGCTCTGGCGGTGGCCCAGCTCTGCTCTTGCCAGAGCCCTGTGGATTTAGCCCCCAGCTTTCAGAAGTGCGGTGCAATCACTGCTCCAGCTGGGAGCAGCAGGTGCTTGGCACCTCTGAAAACCAGGCCCCTGGCTGTTCCTTCTGGTTTCTGGGGTTGCGGCGTGTCAGGCCACTCTCTGAGGCAGGCTGCCGTTCATTCAAGCTTCCGGGGATTGGTAACGACTGTTCCTTCCCTCGGCAGGCGTACGAGGTGCCCCTCACAGTCGTATTTTAGTCGACCCGTTGTGCCTTGCGCAGTAGGCTGGGGGGAAGCGGCGCTGCCCAGAAGGTCAAGGCAGCAGCGGGAGTTGAGGGGAGACGTGAATTGGAGAGCGAGCGCCAGTGGACTGCTGAGCCCACCAGTCGCCTTTCTGCGCATACTAAGTACATGCTGCTGCTGGATTGTTCTTTCTTGTGAGTACTTACTGCTCTTGGGCCTACGCCCAGAGCCGGATTAAGGGGGGGCTAACCAGGCAGCTGCCTGGGGCGCCTGATTGCAGTTGTAAGGGGCGCTGCGCTCGTGGGATGAGGTTTAACAGTTAATCCGAACTAAGGACTTAGTTCGGATTAACTTTAAACTGCCGTGTGTAGCCGCAGGCAGTTCGTTCGAACTAAGGGGAATTTAAAAATGGCAGCTGGACGGGAACATGCAAATAAAGCCCGGGATATTTAAATCCCAGGCGTCATTTGCAACTCTGGTTAACGAGCTAGTGTAGATAGTAACGAGCTAGTGTAGACATACCCTTAGACAATGAATCTAAATTTAACATCCCTACGTCCTTTTTAGGAAACATCTCCAAGAGGCTGAGCTGCTGCCTTTGGCTCTGATGGTGCATCACATCCCAGCTGTTGTTGGAATTCCCCTTGTTGGAATCCTTTGCACCTCACCTCCCCAGGGGACTACACCCTCCATCAGCACATCCATTGTGGCATTGGTAGGACCCTCCAGGCTTCTGCGGGTGGATGGCTGAGGGTGATGAGATCTTCTCGTAGGTCCCTGTTCAAAAGCAAACGGTTTAAAACCGATCTGCCTTTCTCTTTCAGTCTGCTCGCCTTCTGCTTTTGCGTCTTCCTCGTTCTCTCTCTTCTCACGGTCGCGTGGGGGAGGCCAGTGGGGCCCCTAACAGTTTTTCAGCATTTTGGTTTGCAAAATCCAACCTTGCTTGTGAGTGGAGCACAAACGTAGGGTGCTGGGGCCGCACACATTGCTTACAGCTCACGGGACAAAACCGCGAATTACAGGGACCTTGTTTGTCTCCTTTCCCCTCGGAGGCGTGAGGAGTGGCTTGTTTTTAAGGGACGTGATCCAAGCCCAGATGTCGGTAAGTGGTCACAGGTTTGTGCTGTGTATGTGGAGCAAGCTGAGGATAATGTATGAGAAGCCCAATGCCTTTAACTTTCCAGAGTCTCCTGCTCGCGATCCTTCCCGTCTGCCCTGCGCAGATAACATCATCGGAAGCGATCGCGCCGGGCTCTTTGCTTTCAGCACAGCCATCCCCGCGGGTTTCAGGAAAGACAGTCGAGAACATATTGACTCACAACAAATGGCATTTCGCAGCAGGCAGAAATGTCGGGGGCTCCTGTGCGTTTAAACAAACAGTTGGGTAGAAATCTTTCACCCGTTCCACCCACCCGCCACCCCATCAGCATTCCCCCTCCCCTCCCCCCGCTATCTCAGTGGTTTAGTTAATGAGCTGTCTCCCGAGGGACAAGGGCAGGCCGCGGCTTTGGGAAGAAGAGGCATTGCTCTCTCTAGCCACAGTGCAATTGATCCCTCTGCCGTTCTGCAGAGGGCTGGTGCAGAGCAAAGGGGTTAATTCTAATGGTTTTATCGTTCGTTATTATTTCTTGGCCGTTCCCACGCGATAGCCAAGCTCTTCAAAGTGACACGCCGAGTGACAGACCCGCTCTGCCCCACCTTGGAGCTGTTACTTATTTATTGGTCTTGGAGTTTTCTTTTTCATCTTGTCCTCTGCGGGGTTTGCTCTCCAGATTGACATGCAAATTTTTCCTTACCCAGCTTCTCTTCTGTCTTGTCCTTTGGGCACATCCATCTGCAGCCTGCCTGGCAGGGAACAGCAGGGGGGCTCAGCCTCCGTGTGTCAGATCAGTCCCCCCCTCGTTCCTGTTAACGAGGAGTGAACCTACCGGGGCTGGAGTGTGAGGCTCAGAGAAGCATCCAGAGGTTTCGGTTCCATTCCATTATGGGGTGTTCCTCAGCAATCGGCGCTTCCTTAGGGGGGACTTTGCAAGTCTTCCGGAGCCCAGACCTGCGTCGGATCTCACCAGTGGGAGTCGAGAAGGCTGTTCGTAGAGCCGTGCGCAGACACAACCGCCCACGGATGCGGGTATCCGTGGATAGACATGGGTACCCACTGATCCGCAGAGCTCTGCTCCCAAGAGACACTGCGACCAAGGGAGCGGAGTGGAGCCTTGTCACTCCCAGGAGCCACCTCTCCCTGGCAGTGTAACTGTACCCCTCCCAGCTCCACCCCCCACCATGGCGGCGATCTGGGTCATACAGCCCCACTGGGGGCGGTACCGCCGCACTGCCGGGGGGAGCTGCTGGCGCAGGGCACTGGCTCTCGGGAGCGACTGGACTACACACTGCCCCGTTGGCCCAGTGTCTCTTGGGAGCTGAGCCCTGCGGATCAGTGATGCCAGTGTCTGTCGGTGGGTAGCCGGTTGTATCCAGGCAGGGCTCTCGCTGTTAGGGCAGATCAGTGACGAGACGGGGGGTAACTGTGCCTGCAGTTGTTAAGGGAGCACCCTCCGCGTGCTAGGGACTGTCCACTCCTATAAACGCCATTCCACCCCCAAGGAGAGGCGGAGAAAACAAGGGCCTGAGGATGGGGGAGAAAGACAATACATATATGCCGGAGAAACCCCCGTGATACCTGTCCTTCAGTTTGCTGCTGTCTCCCTCCCCTAGCACCCTGGGCTGCGTGTGAGCACCTGTCCCTGTGTGCTAGCAGCTGGCGCACATTGGGGAGTAGCTAGCTGAGCATGCGCCCGGATAGCATGGAAGAAGGGAAACTGAAACTGTGCCTGGCATCGTATCTTCCCTTTGCAGGGGTTCTGCCTGCCGTTACTGTATTTTGGTAGCACCTCGCGGCCCCTGCCTGATCCCTCCTCGGGGTTACTGTGTGCACTAAGGATGTTAAAATGCGGTTAATTGACCAGTTGATGGAATTTCCATCGACTAGTCGACAGGCACTTCCGCATTTCTTCTTTGAAATGTACAAGACCCCAGGCTCCGCACGGCGCTTCCCCAGAACCCACCCCGGGTTCTGGGGAAATGCCATGCAGAGCCCGGGATCAGCTGGGGAGTCCCCAGCTGACCCCAGGCTCCACAGCAGCTGCCCCTTTGAAATGCCAAAAGGATCAGCTGTACAGCGGCTGCCCCTTTGAAATGCTGCCTTGGGGTATCCCTTGAAGTACCCCTTCCCCACCTTTGTTGCCTCTATCTCATAGAGGCAGCAAGGGGGTGATGGAAATAGACTAGTCAAAAGACTATCTGATAAGCAAATGCTTATTGGATAGTCGACTGGTCTCTAACATCCCTAGTGCTCACGAGGCACCTGTGATTCCCAGGGGCTGCCTGTTGGCGTCTAGTGAAGTTGGTGACGTTAAATATCCAGGTACTTTTCCACTGCATCGCTTCTCATTCCGCCCTGCCACTGGTGTGATGGGGAGTGAGACCCCCTGGGTTAAAATGCCAAGGCAAAAGGTTCTGTGCAAGGGGCCGCTCTTAGTCGGTGAACCCTCCCACCTTCCATCCACCCCTCTTGAAATGGGCCTATCAGCCCCCCTCTGTGCGTGCGAGACCTGCAGGAGGGTCACTGAGAGAGGCTGGGGATGAGACGTCCCACCGTCTATTCGTTTGGGCTCCGTGGGGGAAGCTGGTGCTACTAGAACTGTTCGTTTGTCCTGATTGCGATTTTTCAGCTCTTCAACAGCTGGAGCGTGGGACCGGTGTGCGTGCACGGGCCAGCCTCAGTGACGAGCGCCCCCTAGCCATGTCTGGTGGAGGTGAGGCAGGAAGCACCGTGGGGTCGTAATCGTGTTCCTGTGCACGCTGCTCGTGTCACACCAGGTAGCTGTGTCTGACCTAAGCGCAAGAGCTGCCCTGTTGCTATTGGTCCTCCAGCACGGCCCACGGGTGATGCCGCTGCTCCGGGGGATGTTTCATACCTAGTAAGAGGCCACACCCACTGCTAGGATGGTTGGCCAGAACATACGGCTCCTATTTGGCCCACAGGCAGAGTTTGCCGTGCGTCCTTCTGCTTCATAAGGCAGGCTGACCCAGACCCGCAAGGCGCTTGGCTGCTTCTGGGCCTGCAGCTTCCATCCGCCGACAGGGTCAGTCTCTCTTTGGAACGGGATGAGTCTCCTCCAGACGGAAGGAGCATCGAGAGGCTGCCAGAGAAGCAGAAAGCGCTGGCTGAGGTTGGACAGCTGTTTGCTTTCCCCAGCACGGGCCCAGGGGCCGCCGCTCCAGACCACACAGTGACTTGGAGTGCGGCCCTGCGATGTCCTAACGCACTCGTCTCTCCGGTGGGAAGCCCTTCCGAGGGGGGGGGGGGGGGGCGGTTGGGCAGGTCTGGGAGGAAATGTTGGAATGGGGAAGTCTCCCAGGGTAAATGTTGGCCGCCCCATTACTTCAGGGCATCCCAAAGAGATCAAAGCCCAGGGTTGTGCGCTGGACGTGTGCGGGCCGCTGTGGACCCAGTCTGTGTGTTTCCGGTGGCCGCAGGCCCCGCGTTGGTGAGTGTGGCTTGGAGCAGCCAGCGTGCCCCACGACTGGCCCTTTGTCCCTGTTTACACCCACATTGCACTTACCGAGGGGATGTAAATTAGATGGCAGACGTGCCAATTTTGGGGTGGGACTTGGGGCAGATGCTGGTCATTGAAATCAGGCCATTATAGCTGGACTGTGGAGAGCCCTAGCATGTATCCCCAGAGGCAGTCCAGCACCAAGCTGGGAACAAGGTAACCCAATCGGTTTTCCCTTTCTTTTTTGAAGTGCGTCTCTTGGCCAAGGGGAGCTGTGATGTTGTTTGAGAGGAGAATATCGGTTTGGTCCGTGGGCTTTTCCACAGTGGTCCAACCCACTGGTCTTTCAAGCCTGAGACCCTGCGGTTGGGTTGGGTTGCATAATAAGGTTCCCTCTAATCTTTTCCATCCTTGTGCGGAATAATTTTACATGCCCCGAGGCATGTGCAGATGTGCACCTCTAGTAGGGGAGAAACGAGCGGTGGGCGCTCTGCTAATCAGCCGGAGGGCATTTGAATCTCTCCTGAGCAGCTGCTCAAGCGCCCAGCTTAGGGAGAACTTTGGGGCAGAAGGGGGCTGGGGATGTGAGCTTTGGGGTGGGGCCAGGGATGAGGGCAGGAGAGTGTTCAGGGTGGGGGCTCAAGGTGGATCAGAGGGTTGGGGCACAGGCTTGTCTGGGTGGCTCCCTTCTGGGGATGGCAGCCCCTTTCCTCCCGCCATGGCAGCTCTCTGCTGGGGGCAGCTTAAGGGCTTGGAGAGAGATCTCTCCCTGCTGTCCCCCTGAGCCGTGTGCAGTGGGAAGCCGTGCAGCTTAGGGGGAGCGTGGGTGATGTGGAGCAGAGCTCGCAGGGAGCTAGAGCAGCTAACAGCCCCACACAAGGCAAAAGGAAGCCACTCGGGGTCCTGCGACATTTGTCTTCTCCAAAGCCCTTGCTTCCCAGATCCTTAGAGGGGCTCCCAGCATGTCTGGAACTGCAGCCCTCTCTGGCTTCCTGAGATCAGCTGTATTGCGCATTCCAGGGTGGAGCGGCTTATTAGCCCCGCTCTCTGTAAGATGCCCTTGAGTGGGTTTGTGGGGTTTTTCGGGTGTAAACACCAGGGGAGGCCCTGCTGGAGCCTCGCCTGCTTTCATCACGGCGGGGTTTTGCCCTGTCTCACAGCGTGGCTCTGACAGCCGGCTCGGCGCTGCCGTGCGCGGAATACAAAGAGGCTTCCCAGTTCAGAGCATGTCGCAAATTCCATTCCAGGCTGGAGGAATTTGTTTTTTAATGCTGGGTGCTCCAGGGATCTGGGGGAGACATTTTGAGAGCTGAATTGGGCTGCGTAACCCCTTCGTTGCCAAGACCCGGCCAGTCGTAGTCCGCCCCGGCAGCTTTCACCCACGGGGGGGCAGAGGAAAACAGAATGTGCAGATTCAAAGTGCGCTGTGAGGCCGGCCTGCCTGACAGGGCAGGTGGAGGGGGGAGCCAAACGCAGCGAAACGTTTGCACCCTTAGATCTCTTAAAATTAGCCACGAGGGCGCTCGGAGGGCCTGCTCTGTGCTTGGTGAGCGCACGGCAGCTGCCATTAGTGTTAATGGGAGTTAGGCACGCGCGCTGAGCAGAAAGGGTGCCCCGAAGCTACAAATCTACTTGGCAATTTTATTATGTAAATAAATGGTGCTTGCACATACACCTGCTGCTGCGGCTGCTCATGGTAATGTTCATGGCAAGATATGTAAACAAACAGCTATTCCCTTCTAATAGATTTATTTCCTTTCTCCTGAGCCATTAAATTACCTCCCGATCCTCGGCAGCTACAAATCTGGTGGGGTGTAAAGATTGCACTCTGTCTCAGCGGCCTCTGACCTGCAAAGCGTGACAGCTGGCTGTTGTTTTCATACTGTTTTGGTGGGCTTAGTAACCCATATCATCCTCAGTGCACTGGCTTTTGGGGACCTCTGCCCCCCGCAACAGCTTACGGCTGGGGTAGGGCCGTTACGTTTAGTTTAATCAGCTAATCGACTAGTTGATGGAATTTCCATTGATTAATCGATAATCGATAAGCAGGGGAGCTGCAATGGGATTAGCTCCTGGCCCTGGCAGGCTCATAATACATTTAAAAGGCTGATGCGCAGCAGGGGGGACCCAGGTCACCCCCAACCCCCGTGCTGTTCTTCTGCTTTTTAAATGTATTAAGAGCCGGCTTTTAATACATTTAAATAGCAGAGATGCAGCATCTGGCACTGGGCGTGAGCTGGGAATCAGCTTGCGCCTGGTCCTCGCTATTCCCCTGTTCCCCTTGGAGATGGTGCTGGGAGGGACCAGCTTTTAAGCCAGCTGCCCCCCAACACTGGCTCCTGCTCCCCCTCGTTGCCTCGGATAGAGGCAGCAAGGGAGGGGAAGCGACTAAGTCGCCTGCATCCCTAGCTCAGGGTCAGATTTGGCTCCTCGTTAAGTCAGTAGCAGCTCTCTCATTAACTCCGCTGGGAGCTGGGCCAGGCCCGAAGCGGGTCGTTGGAAAACCAGAACCTGCTCATGTCATCCAGCCCCCCGCGCCCCGGAAACGTGGCTTAATGTCCCTTACCCAAGGATGAAATTCACCTCTCAGCGGCAGGAGTAAATGGGGCTTCAGTGACACAAAACACCTGAGCGGAGTGGGGGGGGCTCTGTGAATTTCGCCCCCACACACACGCACACTCCTGCCTCCAGTACACAGGCTTATGGGGTCTCTGATGCGGTTCAGTTATGGCCGGGCCCATTTCCGAGCCGTGGGAATCTCTCTTGGCTCTCGCTGTCGTTCCAGCCCCTCGCGTCCGTTCAGTGGGCGCTTCGGCGGCCGAGCGGGGTGCCGTGAAGGACAGCTGCTGCTGGCGGGACCACAGAGGCGCTATGGCTTTGCTGTCAGACTCCCAAGATAGATGGGTGCTGCATCTTGTAAATTTCATGTCCCCTCTCCCCTTGGGCTTCTGCACTCACGAGGTGGGGTGTCTGTGTATTCGCCCTGCGCCAGTCCAGTCCCAGGCAGTGCCTCTGGGGAGGGGCGAGGTGCAGGGAGACGGCTCCTTCCCATCACCTGCTTGGTGTCCCAGCAAAGGGGAGCTACAGATTGTCGGGGGAGGGGAAGCGGATTCCTTATGAATAATTAGTACATTCGTAATATGAATGCGTGTTTTAAAGAGGCTTCCTGCTCCCCCTCTCTGCCGCTGTCTCTCCTCGCCGCAGCCTTTGATGCTTTATTAATGATCGCAGCGGGAACCAGCCAGGCACAAACCTGGATCACAGGAACGCCCCGGGAGCCTTGGAACAGACCAGCTCGGAATGCAAAAGCCGAAAGGTTATGGGGGGGCCCCCTTGCATTCGGGGGAGTCATCCGGCAGCTCTGCGTGACCGGGTCGCCCTCCGCGTGGCAGGAGGCAAACGCCCGCCCGTTTGTAGCCCCCGAGAGGAGGCCGCATCCGGCTTTTGCAACGAGCGTTTGGGCTGTGGCCCCGCTGCACCTGGTCACGTCTCAGGCCACGTGCGGCGGGAGCGGTCCAAAGAGCAGGGTTCAGAAAGAGCCTTCTGGCTTTACAGCAGGGGTGGGGAACCTCAGGCCCGGGAGCTGCATCCAGCCATCGGCATGCCTGGGTCGGGCCCCCGAGGCTCAGGGCTCCACCCCCAGCACTGGGGAGCCCACGCTGGAGCTCCATCCCCCTGTGGAGCTGGAGTGCACAAAATCTCCTAGCCTGGGCCTCCCGAGCTCTGGTGCGAGAGGGGCATGTGGGGAGGGTCTTTCTCCTCCTCGCTGAGGGTTGGTTTGGTGAGTTCTTGTTTTGATGTTTGCTTCTCACTCGTGTGCGGCCCCCGACTGATTTTTCTGCGGGTCAGCGGCCCCTGATCCTAAAAGGGTCTCCCTCCACCCCATCCCACTTCACAGCCTATGCCGACTGAGCTAAGAGAACAGGGAGGAGGGCTAACCGCCCAGTAGGCACCCATGGCGTTTGGGGTCGCTGCTGGCTAGCGACAAAGCAGGAAGGATGGGCCACATTATGACTTTCGTGGGCCCCTTCCTCTATAAAAAAAAAAATATTAAAAATTATATTTTATGACTGCATTGGTATAAAGACGAATATAATTTCATGGAGGTTAGGTCCATAAAAGGCTATTAGCCAGGGGATAAAATGGTGTCCTTGGCCTCTGTTTGTCAGAGGCTGGGGAGGGATGGCAGGAGACAAATCGCTTGATCATTGTCTTCGGTCCACCCTCTCTGGGGCACCTGGCGCTGGTCACTGTCGGCAGAAGGGATGCTGAGCTGGATGGACCTTTGGTCTGACCCAGTACGGCCGTTCTTATGTTCTTATAATCCAGGCTGGATTATAGTCGTCCTTATACCAACGCAGTCGAAAAACATTTTCTTCGACCCTAAAAGTTCATTTTTTTTCTTCTGATTTTAAAAGAAATTAAAACATTTTCGTGGGCTCCTAAAAGTGTTGTGGGCCCTAGGCACTGTGCCTAATGGATACGTCAGCCCTGAGTGCGAGCCAAGCCTTTATGTTGCAAAAAAGGCTTTATGACAACAGCAGCATAAGGAGCGTCGAGACCGGGAGGAGCGGCAGCGGAGGATGCAGGGGAAGATGGGAAGGAGGACGAGCCAAGCAACGCGGGTTTGCGAGCTGCGCGTGTTGGCCGCTCTGACTATAACGGAGGGGTTTCCTCGGGACAGCGAAGTTGCATCCAGTCTGTGTGGCCCGTCTGCCTGGGACCTCGGGGCGCTCTCCGGGCAGGCGGGGAACCCTGTGCGCACGAGGGGCAGTGCAGCTCTATCAGGGCAGGCAGCAAGAGTGAAATCCGCTTCCAGGGACGGCGCCGCCTCCTCTCCGCGAAGGAACCACATGGGCTCTCCCCGGGGGTGCTGAGCAACCCGTGTGGGTAGCCAGGGCTTACAGGTTCTGCCTGTGTCCGCGAGCGGATTTCCCACGTGCGTCCGAGCTTCAGGGCTGCGCTAGGGACGGTCTTTGGTGCTGCAGCTCTCTTGTGCGCTGGAGAGACGCCCTGGCGTGCATCCCACATCTTGCCACAGCCTTGTCCTAGGCCCCGGCCCCGCAGGCTGCAGGACGGCCCTTGAGAAGATGCCTCGATTCCAGGGCCAGAAGAGACCATTGTACTGCCGAGTCGGACCTCCTGCCTCCCGTGAGGGCAGGGGACTGGACTTGATGATCTCTCGAGGTGCTAGGATTCAAGCAGCCAGTCCTGATTTCAACATAGCCGGCGACGGAGAGTCCTCACGGCCCTCGGGAAGTTATTCCTGGGGTAGTGACTCTCACTGATACAGGTTTCCACCTCTTTTCCGGACTGGATTTATCTAGCCTCAGCTTCCAGCCATCCAGTCGTGTGAGACCTTTCTCTGCCAGAGCAAAGAGCCCGTCCCCATAGTCCATCCCCATGTCGCTACCCCATAGACCAGGGGTGAGGAACCTCCGGCCCTGAGGCCAGACGCAACCCCCGGATTGCCTGGATCTGGCCCCCACTGACACTCCAGTCCCCCAGCCTCCCTCCCACAGGGCTGGAGCACACAAAATCTATTAGCCTGGGCCCCCCGGGCTCTGATGTGCGAGGGGAATGTGGGGAGGGTCTTTCTCCTTCTCACTTTGCTTCTCGCTTATGTGCAGCCCTGGCTGATTTTTCTTGGGTCAACGGCCCCTGACCTAGAAAGGTTTCCTGCCCCTCCCGTAGACAGAACTAAAATGTCACCTTCTGTGCTAGCATGTTGGGCTAAAGAAAACCACAAGCCGACACGGACGCTGCTGGTGTGGCGCTTACAGGGCAAGAGCAGATTCCTTGGTCTGTTATTCGCTGCTGGCTTGCTGTGGAGTCCTGGGCAAGTTGCGTCACTGCTCCAGGCCTTTGTTTCTCCATCTGTAAAATGGGGTAAGTCATTTCCTAGGGATGTGGTGAGTTTTAATCAGTTTGTGGAGCCCTCCGAGAAAGGCAGGCATCTAGAAGGGTGAAGGAGGGTCCTACCCAGAGCCCAGCTGGTTTTTGGAAGCCCGGGGCATGCACAAGTGGAGCACAAGCTATTGCTCTGGCGGAGACGTGTAATCCCCTTCCCTGACCCATCCCAGGAGTGCCGCATACTGTGCAAACGCTCAGAACTCCCTGCACATCAGGCTAGCGTCTCCGGTGACCAGCCGGGTATGTGTGGCCAGTTGCGCATGTTCATCTGGTATGGCCAGTGTTCACCCCCAAAGCTGGTGGCAGAACTTTTGCTATCAGTCATGGCAGGAGATCGGAGCCCAAGTTTCCTGGATAACAGAGACGATGCAGTGAAAGGGGATTCCCCTCTTCATTAATCACCAGAAGGTTTAGTATTGGGGTTTCCTTGGGTTCTGCTCGGGTAAAAAGCAGCAGCTTTTGGAGACTACAGGGAGGCAGGCTGCCTGGGGGGCAAGGTGCGGGACTGCCATTCAGGAGAGCTGGGTTCAAAAGACTCCCCCCAGTCAGTTTCGCTCTGTAAATTGGAAATACTTCCCTGCTTCACAAGTCAAGGGGCTCGGATCCCCCACACATGCCTCCAGATTGATTGAGGCTGTTTTCCACAAATCCTCATTTGGACGCTCGACGACAGCCGCTTACTAGCTATTGGAGTCGTTACAACAATTGGCGAGAGAATTATTCTTCCAAAACGACGGCTCCAGCACCGTGTGAATTGCGGTTAGGGGCGGGAGCAGAACGGAACTGTGTTCAGCTGTGCAGAAGCGAGACACGCCCCTCTCTCTGCGGGAGCCCCGGCCCAACAGGAAGTGGAGTGGGTAGGGGGGCTAAGCGGATGGGTAAATGGTGTTGCAGCAGGCGGCCAGCTGGAATCCAGCGAGGCTGGGAATGGCCGAGTGGTGCTACTGTCCCAGGTGCTAGTGTGGGAGGGACTGGTGGGCAGAGCCCTTCTCCACCTTTGGGGAAACGTCTACGCCAGCGGGAAACCTTCCCGGCAAAGAGAAGCCAAGTGCTGAAAGGGTGACTCCTCCGGGGCCCCACAGCTCAAATGGCAGCGTCTCTCGGCAGGGGCAGAGAAGAACAGCCTGCCCCTGCTGTGTGGGCGGCGAGGTGGCATCAGTCAATCAGACACGTAGTTCACCAATGTGTTCTCCGTTGCTGCTGACCAGTGAGGATAAGCAAGCACAGCAGCCTGGCCGGAGACCAGTAATCTTGCGGCACTGGTGTCCCAGTAGCTACTCAACTCCTGCAGGTCTCCAGACGTAAAACCGCTGGGCTGCCACATCTCCAGGGACAGCTCGCGCCGGGGTCCGGAGAAATGGAACCGGGGACCTGCGGCCTGTTTAAGGACTTGGCAGGCCAGGCGCTGGGGAGCCGACTCGGGAACCGCAGTCTGGCCTGTACTGTCTGTGTGCGCGCCCGGGCTCTCCTTTTCCCAGTGCACCTGACATAAATTCTCCCAGTGCGTCCTAGCTCACTGTATCAATCTTGTTTAATAGACTGGAAAGCTTATTGCGTGGCAGCGGGTCGCAAGGAGTGTCGAGGTGATGGATTGTGCCTTCCCGGCGTCGAGCGTGGTTGATGTATAATGAAATATTTATGATTTATTCCAGCTAATAAACTGGAATGAAGTGTGCGCTGGATGGGAGCAGCTGGGAGAGCTATTGATGCAGTTTTCATTGTGGGGAGGGGGGGGCCGTTTATGTCCATCTCCGACACACACACACACGCGCACGAATTTACTTCGGGGAGCCTGGCCGGCCTGCATTCCGCTGTTCATCTTTAACTCTGTCCTCTAATTGCTTGCCACCCCTTGCCCTCTTCCGCGCCCGTTCTGGAGAGCGGGGACCCTGCAGCAGTAACAGGCTTTTCCTTTTGATGTTCAGACTTTGAGCTTCGTGCCCAACTGATCATGATTGAACCCCAGGAAAATGACACGCCCTTCTGCTTTTCCCGCCGCGGCCTCGGTCAGCCGGGAGGCTGGAGTAGCATCCCCGCTGTGCCGAGCTCTGGAACTTAACGCGCTTGGTGGTTCTGCATTTCCCTGCCAGTTGTGCTTGCCTGGGTGGTGGCAGGAACAAGATGCCCATCTCTTAGACATTCCGCTTTTCCTTGTCATCCTTGGGGACACTTTTTTCTGCAGTCAAGGAAACGATACGAGAAGAGGCAGCACAATTTTTTCATTGATTCCAAGGCTCGGTGGAAGCCTTGTGATCATTTGCACCGACCTCCTGTAAAGCCTACGCCAGCGAACTCTTTACAGCCGCTCCCCGAGTTACGAACAAGTTACAGACCGACACTTGGTCCGTAACTCAAATTGTTTGTAACTCGGATCCCATAGAGTTACATGGCAACCGCGCTGTTCATAAGCGCGAATTGCCGTTTGTAACTCGGATCTGCATTTACGACCGCTTTGGTCGTAAGTCCGGATGGTCGGAAGTGGAGGTGGTCGTAACTCAGGGAGCGGCTGTACTCCTACTGGAGATCCCAGGATCATGTGGGCTCTGTTGGGTGTTTGTATTCAGCTGATTTTACACCACGAGAGTGATCCCCGTAAGCTGGGCACTTCTGTGGCTGCTCAGGAGAGAATCAGATACTGCCCAGCTGATTAGCAGAGCGCCCACGGCAAAGGTTTATTTCCTCTGGGGGTGCACATTCGCACATGCCTCAATGCACATAATTTATTCCACACGTGGATGGAAAAAATTAGGGGGAATATTGCACAATGACCCCCAAATGTTCTTCACGGCCATTGCTTCCCAGAATAGAATCCCCAGTCCCGTAAGTATGGCTTTGCTCTTAGACGCTTGGGTTTATATTTAGTCATATTCAAGCACATAGTGTTTGCTTGTGTCTAGTTTTACCAGACAATCCAGATCACTCTCACTCAGTGACCTCTTCCCTTCATGGATTACTGCTCCACCAATGTTTGCGTCATCTGTAATCTTTACCAGTAATGGCATTATGTACAACCTATGCACGTGCCGTGGCATGTCCATTTGTGAAAATCTGGCCCCGAGTCCCAGATTCTCTGGTGCCCTTTGTTCCCCCTGCACCCTTCAGTTCCGGGGGAGAACTGAGCCCTAAGTGCCTTGCTCAGAGATACTCCAACCCAATGTGGTGGCAGAAGTGGGATTGGCGCTCAAGAATTCCTGGTTCCAAGCCCCATACTCAGTCTTCTGGGTCATCCTGCCTTTTAAAATCAGTCAGTAGATTAACCAGTAGCCTGGGGCTGCCGTAGTATAATCCTGTCTGCCCCCGCTGTGTCCCAGTAGCGCAAACACAAAGTAAAATGAACCCATCAAAGGAAAAGCGCTCGCAAGAGTCACAAGGGGGTAAAGCCGCTCCTGTTCAAAGCCTCCCAGCACCACGTCCTGCCCATCACCCTGTGCCAGGGAAAAGAGACAAGCCACGTTCCACCCTCTCGGCATGCCAGGGCTGTCCCGCCTGCTGTTCCTTTTTCTGCCTAATTAGTTCTCATTTGCAAAGCCCTTTGAGATCTTCAGATGAAAGGCGCTGGAGAAGGACAAAGTGTCATTGTTTCTGACTGCCTCGAAGAAGGGCTCCCGGAGGGGGGGTGCCTCACAGCTGGCATGCCTCCTGCCCCGCCGACATGCTCCTTTGGAGAGCCCTGCGGTTCTCCAGGTACCGGCTGTGCAAAGGAATCCAGTCGGGAGGATGCCTCATTCCGTCTTTGCCGAGCGAGCACGGGGCCAGCCAAACAGCCAGCAACAGGGAGTCCCTATCCGCGCTTGCAAAGAAAAGCTACCAGGCTTCCGAAAGAGCAGGCCACCAGGTTTCTCGCGTCAATACCCCTTCTGCAGGGGTGCAGAGATTTTTCCCAGCTGGCTGCCAGCAGCCCGGGACTCAAGCCGCAGGTGCGCACGGGGACTGTCCCTTCCGCAGCCTGGGTCAGAAACGATTTCCCGTCGCTTCGGCGGGAGCCTCGCTGGCGCTCCTGCTAAAGCCGTTGCTCGTGGCGTTCGCAGCTCTGGTCGCCTGGGGACGAGGGAGAGCGTCGAAATGCCAGGGGGGCGTCTGTGTGGCGGAGGAGAGGCAGGACGCGGGCGATGCCTTTTGCCTCTATGTCCCCGGTTCACGAGACAGCGTTGACACCGTAAACGTTCCTCTTTCCCGCTTTCCCGGTGACCAGACAGCAGCGCTGAGCCAAAGCCCTAAGAGGGACCCGTTGGGTCAGCCAGGGAGGGGAGTCCCGTCAAAACCACCACCCGTTTTTGAGAGTCTGCCTCTAATTTGTTTCAGCAGAGGGGAAGAGTTGGCCCAAATGCCGGCAGTTCGCAGCGTTAGACTAGTCCAGGCCATTTGCCCCCACAATGAATGGGAGCACAAAACGCAGGCAAAGGTCTCTGTCAGCGGCACTGGCTGTGTCGGTCACAGATGGAGCGTGGGAGTTGGATGGGGGACGCAGGGCGGGCTCCGCTGGCGCTGGGTTTCATGCTGCTCACGCAGCCTCTGCCCAAACAGTGCCCCTTTGTCCCACTCCCCTTGCCCCCTTTTCCATGTGCCCCTTAGATTTTCGGGAGCTGGTCTGCAGCCTTCTTCCACCAGAGACAGCTGGATCAGAACATGCGGGAGCTAAGGCACAATGAGCCTACAGCCTAGCCCCTCTCGGAGCGAAATTCAACCCCGCGCCAGGCCCGGGCAGCGCTCCAGTCCTGCTTCGTCCCCACGGCCTCCTGCAGCGGGGGGGTGTCACCTGGGGGCGCTGCCACGGCCGAACAACGCTCCACGCCAGCCAGAGAGTCCACATGCCTTCGGAACAGCTGATCGCAGCATCAGCCTCCGCAGCGGCCGGGCTCAGTCGCTCCCTTCTTCCTCTTTGCTCCGCTGCCAAATAGCTGGGCTTCCCAGCCGCCGTTTCACTGCTTGCAAGCACTGTGCGGGCGCGCCGCGGCGCCGTGTAACCGCACAAGGGAGGAGGGCCGGCCCGGTTCCGTGGGGCGAAGCGGCGCCGTGTAACCACACAAGGGAGGAGGGCCGGCCCGGTTCCGGGGGGCGAAGCGGCGCCGTGTAACCACACAAGGGAGGAGGGCCGGCCCGGTTCCGGGGGGCGAAGCGGCCGCCGTGCGAATGCCAGCTAGGGGTAGAAATGAAAGGAGGCCTTGTGGGTGGCTCTGAGCTCGGGGTGTAGCAGTGACGAGTCTTCCTGTAGGGGTGTCAGCGTGTACTCGACTGTGCAATTAACCGATGAGCCGGGGCGTCTCGATTAATCGAGTCAACTGCTCACATTCCCCCCTCTTGCTGCCTCGCTATCAGATGCAGTGGGGGGGGGGAAGCTGTTGCCGAGGGGAGCCCAGCTTAAAAGCCTGTTCCCCCAGCACTGGTTCCATGGTGCTGCCTGCCCCCCCCCCCCCCCCCCCGCCCATGCTGCTGCCTTTATCAGAGGCAGCAGCTCAGTGGAGAGGGGGACGGACGGCTGCTGTGAAACAGCCTCTGCCCCAGGCAGGCCCTGGTCCCCAGCAGCAGCCCCTGTCCATGGGGGGTCCGAGCTCTCTCCAGACAGGGGCCGCTGCTGGGGCAGCCTCTGCCCATCAGCTGCATGGACAGAGGCTGCTTTGTGACAGCCTCCCCTGCTCCCTAACCACCCCCCTCCAGGCCTCTGTCCACAGGGAGCTCTGATCCCCACCAGACGGGTTGGTGCCACCCCACACTGCTGCCTCCGTATCAGAGGCAGCAGCACGGGGGGGCAGCAGCCAGTCTACACAAGGAGCTGTGTTTTAAACTGGCTCCCCTCATGGACCAGCTCCTTCCTGGCCCCCCGTGTTGCTGCCTCTGATAGAGAGGCAGCAGCACAGGATGGCAGGGGGCTCCCTGGGAGCGGGGCCAGAGCACACTGGCTGCCGGCCCCGCCCCCGGGGACTGTCAAATAGTCAACTAAGCGTGAAGAATTCATGCGGTTAGTCAACTGTTCTCTTACCTGCTAGCTAACATCCCGATTCCCCCCCCCCCCCGCCGTCTGAACTGTAAGTGGAGCATCCTCTGATCCCCTGGGGAGAGCTGCGTGGTTATCCCCAAGTGCTAGGAACACACTGATAGGAATAGGCGTCTCCTCTTTTGAAGCCCTCCAAGCCCAGCGCCTTGCTTTGCAAGGTGAGGAGCTGGGCCTTTGTGGGCAGCTCCCCACTGCACCCCCACCCCGCGGTCCATGCATGAATTGACGTAGAAATGGCATCAAGCGATTGCAGAGGGGCTGGACGCTGCCGGTGCAGAAGAGGAGACCAGAGGAAGGCAGGCAGGCCAGCTGAGTCCTGGGGTCCTGCTTTCCTGCAGCAGGCGGCTACGCCGTTTCCTACGCGTTGAGCTTGTTTTCCCATCCTGCGGGGCTGGGTTCTGTTCTGCCAAAGGTGTCACTGGGGGGTTCTGTTCCCAGGCTCTGTCGTGGTGCTGCTGAAGGAAGCAGAAAGCCCGCAGCCTGGTGCTCGCCTGCCTCGCTGGGTGGGCAGCGCTGGCAGACCGCGAGCACGTCTTTGGTGTGTAAACCCGGCGGCGAGTGCGTCTGGAGCCGGCCAGGCGTGGCCCTTCTCCGGGCTGCCGGGAATGCACGTGCCAGCGCGCAGTGGAGTAAGGCGGGCGCTTACCTTCCAGGGAGCATCAATGCAAAAGACGCCACTTGTACGTAACGTTACGGTTGTGAAAGAAACTGACCAAAGCCAGGAAAGTCCAAGTGATCAGTGTGCAGTGACGCAGTGCTCAGGGGTGTCACAGTCTGCCCTCTCGGCACCACCCGTTCCTGTCCCCTCCAGGGACTTCCCCTCCCACGGTCGCTACATCACAGATCACAACATATGTTTCCGAGGGCTCTCTCCTCCCGCCCACGTGTGCCTGGTATTTCCAGACCCCTGGGTTCAAATCTGCCGTAGGCCAAGAGCGAAATGAGATGAGTGGTCTGGCCCGAGTTCCCGGCGGAGATCGTCTCTCCCCGACGTGGGGCTTGCCTTGTAGCACCCTTCGGCAGGGCTGACGCCCAATGTCACAGAGCGAACGGTTCTCAACCGCTCAACCTCTCATTTAATCCCTCTTTTTACTGGCGCATTGTGGGTCAAATCCATCGCTGGGGTAACCCCCCTGACATCAAGGGATGCAGCTGATGGTTGGTGAATGGTGTCGTCCATGTCTGGCCCTACTTCGGATCGGTATGAAATACATTCAAAAGACCATGTCGTTTCTGCCAGGCAGCTTTGTCGCCGAAAGTCAATAGTAGTGTAATCCATGAAGAAGGGCTCAGGGCTTTTCTACATTGTAACTTTCTCACTCACGGGTGTGAAAAAACACACACACACCCCAAGTGCAACAAGTTCCAACGCTGTAAAGTGCCTGTGTAAATGCATTACCAGCGCTGTTAGCTACTCCCCTGGTGGAGGTGGTTTATCAAGAGCACGGGGAGAGCTCTCTCCCAGCATACTTGCGCCGACCGTGCTGCCTTGTTGAAACACTGCCGGAGCAGCGGGCAAAAGCATAGACAACGTTTCGATAGGGTACCAGTTTCTGGGAAGCCGTCCCATGCAGAGTTGGTTGGTTCCCCTTACCCAGAGGTGACCTGTTTCAGCTAGCAGCATTTATAGTTACCAGTTACAGACCCCTTCACCCGGCACTGAAATCCAACCCGTCTGTTTGTACCAGCTCCTTAACTTCTCCTGCGCTTCCTTCCTTACCTTGGTTCTGGATGCCAGACTTCCAGGGCTGGCCTGTAAAGATACCATCTGGGCTGGTCCCAGAGCCGAGTTCATGCGTTTTCCCTTTGACAAGTGGCTTAGACCATGGCTACACCAGGAAATTATTTCAGAATTACTAAACCCGACTTAAGAACTCCCAATTTTAACGATTTCCAATATGCGTGTCCTCACTGTGGCAAAGCCTTGGAAGGAGTCCAAGGCAGGCTCCGATCATGTGGATGCACGACCTCAGACTCAGAGTCCCCAGAAGCTCTCTGGAGAACTGCGGGAGGCCAGTTAGTTCAAATCAGCGGCACTGGAGTGTCCACGCCACCGTTATTTCGAACGTACAAGTTCGGACTTAGCGTTGTTCCTGGTGAAAAGCAGGAGCACGGAGTTCGAATTCCATAGCCCGTGATTCCAAACTAACGGGCTCGGCAGCGTGGATGCACCACTTACTAATTCAAACTTGGGAGGAGGGTGTGACGTAGTGGGGGTACCTGGCTGGTTTCTATGCCGGGGCTGTGGTAACCCCCACTGGCTGCTGTCGGTACCACGGCCCAGCAGGACAGGGGATGAGTCATTATGCAAAGAGGGTCTCTCAACCTGTCCGACCGGCTACCCCCCAGGGAGAGAAACAAAGGAAGGTGGAATGCCGCCCGGGCTGGGGGGCAGGGCTGGAAGAGAGAGAGTTAGTCTCTGTCTGGTATCCTGGAGGAAGCAGCCTAGGCAACAGGCTGGGGTTTAGGAGCCTAGACCCCTCCCCCCCCATATCAAGGGGGGGCTGAGGCATCCTAGGCCTGCCCTGTAACCAGATGACATCTGTGCTGTGCTGTATCCTGGAGAGGCAATAAACTCCCTCTACTCTACTGGATGGTGGAGTCTGTTTGTGCCATTTCGGGGGTGCAGGAGACGGGGGAACCCCAACGTGCCGTCACAGAGGGTATTTCGGACTAAGGTCCTGGTGTGAACCAGGGCTTCTCATCTAATGCCACAGCTGACTTGAGCTTTGCTGAGCGCTAGGAATACATAGAATAAGCCAATGGGATTGTAGAAGGACATTGACCAAGTCACCACTAGAAAAACACTCACCCCCCCCCCCCCATAATGGTCGGGTGGTATATGTACTTGATGTACAGTAGAGTCCCAATTATCCGACCTAAACGGGACCGACACGTGGTCGGATTACCGAACATGTCGGATGATAGGGACTCTACTGTAGCCTGGCCCCATCCCTGCCTGGCCCTGGCCCCTTCCCTCCCTGCAGCTCCCTGGCGCCCGGCCCCTCTGCAGGTAGTGGGGCGGGAGGAGTTTGGAGGAGGGAAGGGCCCGCGCTCTGAGAGGGAGAGCTGAGGTCTGAGAGTCAGGCAGAGTGCGGTGGGGGAGCGGGGACAGGCTGTGCAGGTCCCAGACTCTGGCCCAGGGCTTTCACCCCATACTATGGGTGAGCCTGTGATGAGAAGGCACAGGAGGCTGTGTGGAGGGTCACAGCGAGGCTCTGAGGGAACCGCGGGGTCGGAGCTTTGCCACAGCACCCAGAGTGGCGCACGCAGGAGAATCAGAGCTGCCCTCGTGGGTTGCTTCAGCTGCCGCTTTCATTGCAACCCCAAGCTTGTGCTGTGGTTGGCTGAGTTTCCTGGGCCGGGGGCTAGTGGCTACAAACTCAACGACTGCAGCTCATTGGGGGTGGCCTCCAATGCCGCTGAACGGTCCATTCTGCAGCCACGAGGCCGGACCTCCCACGGCAAGGAGGCTGTTGGGAGCTCGGTGTGTCCCTTTCACTTGCTTGACCGGCAGCGGGAAGCCGATCACGCCGGTTTGGGGAGCCGTGAGAGAGGCCCCTGAACCACGGCAGCGTGGCCTCGCGGCGCTCGGGCTCCTGCAGCCATCTCTGTGCTAGAGCTTGCCCGCCCGTGGCTTGGCCACGCTGGAACGGTGCGCCGTGACGGAGATCGACGTCGAGGCCACGGCTCAGAGCGCTCCGCTGCTCCTATCGAGAGTCGGCATCGACGTCCTGAGACGCGCCCTCCCCTCTGCCCCATCCCAAAGGGGGCAAAGGCAGCCTGAGACTCCTCATCTCAAGTAGCTGGGCCCTCGCTCCACAACCTTCCGACACTCCTGTGCCAGTAGCTGGTTAGCGGCTCACGCTTGGCTCTGAGTCCACTCCCTGTTCCGTGGAACTCTCCTGTTCATGGGAGCGCGCCAGCCCCCTCTGTTCATTGCGGCTTAACCCTGCTTCAGGCATCAGACTCCTCTCCGGGGACTCTAGCACAGTGTGTGGCGCTGGCACCTCCCCAAGCCCAGCAAACACCCCTTTTAGCAGGTGTGGCTCATTGTTCTAATCCAGAGGTGGGGAGCCTCAGGACCGGCGGCCGGATGTGGCCCCTGGCTTGTCTGGATCCGGCCCCTGAGGCTCGGGTTTGTGACAGGAATGTGGGGAGGTCTTTCTCCTCCTCAGTCAGGGGCTTCTCACTTGTGTGCAGCCCCTGGATGATTTTTCTGTGGGTCCACACCCCTGCTGTAAGATGCAGAAGAAGTGGAGGTGGCTGTCTAGAAAGAACCAGGAAAGATCCAGGCCTTCAGCCGAACAATCCTGGTGCAGAAGCCCAGGGAAAAGGTCTGAGATGAGCCTCACGCTTCATCCTCATTCATTGCCCATTAAAGCGGGACGGGGTGAGTTGGGAGTTGATTAGTGTGTGGAGTGTGGCCAAGCACGTTGGGGGAGGGACCAGCCCAGTGCAGAGAGCTGGCTGGCTCCTGCTTGTACCACTTTCAGGACTCCGCTCGTCACGTTTCTGTCTGGTGGGCAGAGCGGTCCTTTCAGGGAGGAGACGTCTCCGTCTGTGGGTGCAAACCAGGAGCGCCTGTGTCTGGATCTCCACGCCAGGCCCTGGGGTCTGTGTGGGTCAGCCCAGTGCCTGGAGCCTTCAGACACCCGCAGAGAATCTCTTCCGGTGCCCGCTGGCCAACAGCAGACATCCAGCCAGCGGATCTCTTCCCAGAGAGGCGTTTTCACTCGGGCTTTGAATGTGGCTCTACGGACGAGCCCCGGAAACGGCTGCTAAGCAGCAACGTTCCCTCTAATTTTTTCCATCGGTGTGTGGAATAAAGTTTGTGCTGTGCACCAAGCCATGTGCAGATGTGCACCACCCATAGAAACACTGGCTGCCGGCTATGGGCGCTCTGCTGATGTGCTGGGCGGCCGCCCAGGCACTCAGCTGGCAGGCACGGCGGCTAAGCAGCGTTTGCTCTGTCTGCAGGAGACACGGCCGTATATAAAGGGGGCACGTATTGGATCAAGGGCCGCACCTCTGTGGACATCATCAAGAGCGGAGGCTATAAAATTAGCGCCCTCGAAGTGGAGCGCCATCTGCTGGCTCACCCCAGTATTGCAGGTAAAGCGCCGCCCCTTGGGATCTGTGCTCTCGGTTTGTGGGGGGCTTTGGAGGCGAATTACAGTGTTACCGCCCCGGTGAAGAGCTGTAGTTGGAGACGGTCCCCCAGCAGGGAGGCACTGGGCCTGCTGTCCCCTGGCATCTCTGTCCCAGATGGCAGTGCCCTCCAGCGGATAGGAGCTTAGCGAGGGTGCTGAATCGGGGCAGAATTCTATTGATCTCAGGAGTATGGGGGGGATTTGGAACCCCAGCTGCCCTGGGAGCTCCCTGCATGTTAGGTGCAGCGCTCCACCCTGGCCAGGGGCTAGCTGCCCCCTCGCTTTGGGTTTGCCACCGCGCTGCACGGTGACGAGGAGAGAAGGCACAGAAGGCGGTGGCTTTTGGGGGCCTTGTTGGGTGACGGCTGTAGCCCAGAGGACACTGAGAAGATGCTGGCGGAGGGGTCTCGCCTGGAGGCTGTTTCACAGTCTCTCCGCCGGCAGGGTGGGGTGTGACGGGACTGAATTCAGAGCCCAGCGCGGGGGGGGGGGGGGCGGAAGTCAGAAACTCACAGCCAGGTGCAGACTCAGCAGCAGATTTTTGGAAATGAGAAATGTTCGCTCGCTCTTCCCTGACGTTGCTGGGGGAGGGAACCGAGGGCTGCCCATCGGGGCTGGAATGAGCACAGGAAAGTTCTCACGCTATCCAGGCTGGCTGGGCAGCTCTTCCGCTCTTTTAGACTCTGCGAGCGGGAGAGTGCTTGATATTCTTCTGCCCGCTTTCCCCCCTTACTCTTAGCAATCCCCCGCCCCCGATCCTCTCCTCCCCCGCACGTGGCGGCTCCGGCCCACCTGGCTGGTGTCGCAATTCGCTTTCACGCTCTCCTGCTGTCTTGGAAGTGGGTCTGAGTTTCTGAGCCTTCTGCTCTCTCTCTCCAGATGTGGCCGTGATAGGGCCCCCAGATGTGGTGTGGGGCCAGCGGGTCAGCGCGGTGGTGCAGCTGAAGGAGGGCGAGCTGCTGTCTCTCGAGGAGCTGAGGAGCTGGGCCCGGTAAGCGTCCGCCACGGGCAGCACACGGCAAATGCTACAGAGGCTACATTTGGTGGGGTTGGTCGCACCCCCGGTCCGAGTCTTCCCATTCCAAGACCTTTGGTCATGGGCTTGTTTATAGCTTGGGCTGCAGTTTCTGTGCTCGATTAGTTTGGAAAGCTTCAGCCACAGTGGTTCAGTACGTCTACAGCAGGCATTCTGGGGGCGGAGTGTGGCGGGGCCAGGCTGGTGGCTTGGGAAGGAGGCCCATGCAGACGCGGACACCAATTTTATATGGGTGCAGGGCTCTACCTAGAACGCTGCTCTCTGCCCCCCCCCACTCACACATACCCAGTCCTCCTTCCTGGCCCTTGGCGCGTGGGCCGTGGGAACAGGGGAGATGAGATGCCGCAGGGCCCCGGGCAGTGAAGTTTCGCAGGGCCCCTCCTTTGGCACGGCACATACGCGGGGCCTCGGGAAGCGCGGGGCCCGGGGCAGCCGCCCTGCTCGCCCTGCCCTAAATCCGCCGCTGCGTGGGAACCCCTCCACAAGGTCTCCTTTCCTTCCCAGCGGGGAGCGGGGGGCGTGAGGCCGTGGCAGGAAAGATGCCAGAGGCCTGCAGCGGCACAGGCATTTCTGAACGCAAACCCTGGGCTTCTGTGACGGACCGGGCCGGGTCTGGGCACAGCTGAGGGCGTCCGCTCAGGGCGAATTGCTCAACTTCAGGGCTCCTTACAGCCCCAGACTGGAGACCTTCCCAAACAGGCCACACACCAGTCCCACCGAGCGCTTCAGCAGCCTGCCTGAAGCCTCCCGAGCAAAACCCCTCCGACACCCCAGCAATATCCGTGCCCCCGATGGCCCCAGGCCTCATACACAGGTGTGGCGGGGGGGGGGTTTCCTAGCACCCAATCCCACCTACCCCGAACAAGTTCTGTCCGGTTCCAAGAAACCAGCCACAGATCCCTGGTCAATTTACCTTCCAGATCTTACCCACAAATCACATTGAGCCAATCCTTTAGCATCTAACATCTAAAAATTTATTGCTACCAGAAAGAAAAGCATGAGAGTGAGGTTGCTAAAGTATCATACATTACATGCAACGAATCTCCCAGTTCTCGATGCAGGCTTTAGCAGAGATGTTACAGCTGCTGGCTTAGAAGTCCTTAGTTGCACATCCTAGGTTAGGATGGGTCCACAGGTCTTTCCAGCCCTTCGATCCCTGCACTGCTGCCTCTGGGATGAAGTGCTGAGCTGAGTACCAAGATGGAGTCAGCCACATGGCCTCTTTATCCCTCCTTCCTGGTCTCTTCTTGGCTGCAGCAGGTCACCTGGCCAGCGGCCTATCCCTGTGTTCCCTGCTGGCAGCCCTTAGGTGTCGGTCACCATTCCCGAGGCGTGTCCTTGGCCCGTCGAGTGCCATTGTCCCACAGGGCCTCGCTAATTAGCATGTCCATAGGCCGGGCTCTGCCCAATGCTCAACCACGTTCAGAGAGACGTCCAGTCTCCATACAGGTTACAGATCCCTAACTCCACACCCAGACATTATGCAGATCTATGAAGAGCAGATACAGACTCAGAAGAAAGTAGCTTTTGTTTAACTGAAGTGTAGGAGCATAAGCTTTCGTGGGCAAAGACCCACTTCGTCAGATGCATGTCACATGCATCTGACGAAGTGGGTCTTTGCCCACGAAAGCTTATGCTCCTACACTTCAGTTAGTCTATAAGGTGCCACAGGACTCCTCATCGCTTTTGCAGATTCAGACTAACACGGCTACCCCTCTGATGCTTAGCTTTTGTTTGACCCCTCAATGGCCCCTTTGGACCACTTTTGGGGCCAACACCCCCCCATGGGTGCAGCAGTGACCCAGCTGCTCCCCTCACAATCCAATAACGTGACAGCTTCCTTTCCCTAAATCTGCCCAGCAGGAGCAGCCAGTGGCTAAGGCAGAGGAGAGCATTGCCTTCCCAAACCACCGGCCTGGCCCTGCCCCCACTCCACCCCCAAAATGCCTGCTGCAGGCATTCTGCAGTGGAGTATGGCTGCCCCCAGCCCCTGTGCTCCTGGCTGGGGAGTCTGGAGCACGAGCCCCTGCCCATCTGTTCCCCTCCCTGTGGGGGGGGCTGTACATACTCAGCGCACTGCCCCGCCTCCTCCCCTCCCCATGGGGGTGGAGCCTCAGCAGAGGGGGTGGGGCTGGGGGCCTGCTTCCCCAAACCCCAGCTACCTCAATCACCCATGCTGCCCAGCGTCTATTCACTACGGCTTGGCACGCTGGAGCCAGACCCAGTACTGAGTAACGGGCTTGCCGGGCCAGGCCCTGGGAGCTCGAGGGCCTGCACAGCCGCGGAGCGATGGAGAAGCAGGATCACTTGGTTTATCATTAATTGATTTTATCATTGCACTAGCCGTGTATTGACTAGCGGGGCCGTTGGTTTTCCTGCCGACTCCCCTCCCTCGGGCTGCGGCGAGTTCTGGGGAGGCTGGCGCTGCTTCCCAAACAGTCGGAGCACTTGTTTCATCAAGGGCTGCACAGCTGGCCAATTAAAGATTCCCCTGGATTGGCAAAATCGCAGTTGGAAGACGACAATTGAGCAACTGCAAGGCAGAGTCTAGTTGGGCAGCTGCTGCTCTGATGAAACAATTACTTAGTGGGAGGGGAGGGAAGGAAATCAGACAAAGGAACCCAGCCCACGCTGGCTGGTCCCATGGAGCAGCCAAGTCTGAGCCCCGGCATCCTGCTGCCTGCTGGGCCGGCTTCCCGCAGTAAAAACTTCCCAGTCCCTCCACGCCCACTTGTCTGGGAATCCTGCCTCTCCCTGAAGGTTTGCGCCGTACCTCTGACGTGCCGTGCTCTTGGAAAATAGTGCTGGGCCTCGCCTCCCTCTCTCGTGTTTGCAAATCTCCCCTGGCTCCGCTAGCCACAAGGACCGGCCTTCCCCGGCACCGAGGGAGAAGGGAGAGCCGCAGGAGGGGGGTTGGAGGGGATCGCACCGGAGTGTGCGTGTTTGAGAGCCACTCTGCACTTGATTTATGGATAGCCCTTCCCCCTGTGCATCGGCCCATGGCCGCCGGCCCACACGCCGTCTAGGTGGCTCCGAAAGACCACCCTGGCCGCGTGGAATGAAGCCCCTGGCTGGGCGTGGGGGCCCGATGCGGCGCAGCCCAGGGTGCATTGCTGTTTTAGCGGGAGGCCTGCCTGGCCCAGCACACGCCGGCTCTCCCTTCCTGTCTCCCTTCCCCAAGCACAGGCCGACCGATCTCCGCTGCGCTGTGACCTCTGCTTCTGTCTCTGCCTCTGCTCCGTTCCCCTGTCTAGTGCCAGTCTGCCCTGAGTCGAGCCAGGCCTCGGGGGTTTGGGGGCCTCCCACCGCCTTTCCCTGCTGAGCCCCTCCCCGGCCGACACGCCTCTGTCTGTGCGCAGGAACGAGGAGCCCTTCTAGGGAAGCCATTCGAATGTGAAGAGAGGAGCCATCCTGCCAGCGCCTGCTGTGCCTCAAAGGGGCAGCGAGCGCCCCAGCAAGCTCCCTCCTGCGCTGTCTTGGTGCCGTCTCCCGCTGGCTTTTCCCTCCAGCCCCCTCACTCCCACACGCGCTGTCTCTCCCTTTTATTTTATCCGTCACTTACATTTGCCTGGCCCCTTTCTCGCCCTCCCTGGCAGGAGACACATGTCCCTCTTCGGAGCGATTCCTTCTGCAGCCTTCGCCTCCCATCTCGTTTCCCAGTGACAGGCGCCGTCCTGAGTGAGAGCCGCCCATATGGCAGGATGTGGTGGTTGGGCTCGGGGGGCGACGGCTGAAAAGCTCAGTGGACTTGGCATGTTGCATTAGAGTCAGTGCCAGGGAGCTGCCTGTCGGAGCCGGGCATGGCCCCAGGTTGGTGACACGCAGGCAGCGGGAGGCGGGAGACGAGCCCCCTGCGCTTGAAAGGCCAAAGAGACTCGGTTCCTGGGAGGGAGGGAAGGAAGGAACAGGGGGCCGCGTGCGTGTAAGAACATGCAGGTCTGTGTGTGAGGGGCACATTTGGGCATGGCCGGCCAGCCTGCGCGCATATCTGCTCTAGGCCAAGCGACTAGTCGCAAGGAGACCCGTTCAGAGCCGTGTAATTCGGCACGTTTGTGCTTCCGTAACGCTATGCGGTGTTTAGCATTTGCTTTCCCTGCCACTGCCAATCACGGCCCATTTCAGTCAATTTCATGCTCCGAGGGTTTCAAAACCCATCAATGTCCTGATTTCAGCAAGTGAAGTCGGAATGTCACGGTGTTGCCCTTGACGTCCTGACCCAAAAAGGCGTTTGGAGCGGGGGGTGCAGTACTGCCGCCACCTTGACTTCTGGGCTGCTGCTGGCGGCAGCGCTGCCTTCAGAGCTGGGCAGCTGGAGAGCGGCGGCTGCTGGCCAGGAGCCCAGCTCTGCCGCCAGCAACAGGGCAGAAGTAAGGGTGGCAATTCTATATGCTGCCACCCTGACTTCTGCACTGATGCCTGCAGAGCCGTGTCCTCGGTCAAAGCTGCCGCTCTGCAGCCTCCCAGCTCCGAAGGGAGCGCAGAAGGAAGGGTGGCGATACCGAAACCCCCTGCCACGCCCGTTTGGGTCAGGACACCCAGTCTGAGAAACGCTGCTTTCCCCTGGGTATGGTGCAGGGTCAGAGCCCAGAAATCAGGATGGGACAAGGTCAAGTCCGTTGCTGAATCCTTAGGAAGCGGTGGGTTGTGGGTTCATTGTCTTCCTGAAATGCCTCTTCCGAGACATCCAACGCACTCGGATCCACGGCCCCCTCCGCGCCTGGGCCCTTTGCTGCCCTGCTGCAGGACATGCTGACGGAGCCTGATGGAGCCCGTCCCGCAGGAGCGGCCCCACCCAGCGGCGTCTGGCGAGCTGCGCTGGGGAGCGAGCTGCAGCCAGACGCGCTTGGGCCCGCACGACTGAGAGGATCGTGTTGCCCACACCCCACACGGCGCAGGCCCTTTGGGATGTCTGAGGCATTCGATTGCTGGCTGTAGAACGGGAGTCCTCTGCCAGCCTGGGGTTAACCCTTCACATGCCGGCAAAGGGAAGCCGTGTTCCCCGGAGGGACTCCCTGGGTCTTGCAGGAGGTGAGGAAGGGTGACAGTTAACCCTTTCCTTGCTGGCATAGGTCAGAGACCTCTTCCACTGCTGCTTTAGTGTTCTTATCCCCGGTTTCTAACCCTTAACTCTCATGTGTGCCCCCATCCCGTGACTTGAGGGCGCGCCTCTTGAGGTTCATCTTCCTTTCACGGAGTCTTCAGCTACAGGGCTGTCCCCAAAGAGCATGGGGCAGACCAACCGGCGGCTCTGGAAGGGAGGTGCACCGGGGGCAGACCGACGGGCGGCTCTGGAGGGGAGGTGTCCCCAAGACGGTGAGGGTTATTGCAAGTCTGTGTCTGGTTGCAGGGACTCCATGGCGCTCTACACCGTCCCTGCGGAGCTGCTGCTGGTGCAGGAGATCCCCCGCAATCAGATGGGCAAAGTCAACAAGAAGCAGCTGGTGGAGCACTTCTACCCAGCCAGCCCGGGCTGAGCGCAGGAGCCCGCCGAGGTGCCGGCAGCCCACGTGGAGTCAATCGGCGGGGCTTGGGTGCGTCCTGGGCCGGGGGCCGGGCCCTGTGGGTGACGGCTGCTGTCGTGCGGGGACCGCCAGGCTTGGATTGGCCGTGGGGAACCGTCAATAAAAGCTGGTTTCACGCCCCCGGGTCTCCTCCTTGGCTGAGCAGGGCCTGGCCACCGGGTGAGTGCTGAGATGGGAGGGGCCGGTTGCGGGGGGAGGAGTAGAAAGCCCGTCCCCGCTTCCGCTCCTGCAGGCTCAGGCCGCTGGGGTCCCGGCAGCAGAGCGAGCCTCCGTGCCAAGAGCCCTGCGCTCGCTGTCCGGGTGTTTGGAGGGGGGTCCCGCCTGGCTTCCTGCTTTGGCCTGCGGGGAGCTGCACCTCCCGGGCGGGCATCTGGCCTCGTCCTCTGGCGATGGACGCGCAGGGCAGATGCGCCGTACCCAGCGGCCTGTGCCCAGGCTGGGAGTCCGTGTGTGAACGCAGGCCCTTCCCAGGAAAGGGGGAATGGCTGTTGGGGGGCAGGAGATGGCTCCGGAGGGCTTGACTCACCTGGCAGCTCTCCAGGAGTTCCAGGGTGTTTGCAGGCTCAGCACAAGGGCCACGTCGGGTTATTTGTCTCTCCCACACCAGAGCCCGAGTGCCGTGGAAATGGCCCTAAGGCCCAGCAGGCGTGGTCCCCGTGCCGGGCAGCGTGCCGGGGGAGAAGCGGGGTCCACGCGCTGCCACCCCTGCTAGCAGTGGGGAGAGCACACGGCGGGGGGGGGGGAGGAGACAGATCTGAGCCCTGACTTGCTTCCTTGCAAAGCAGGGTGGACGGAGCCCGGTTTGGGGGGGCAGAGGTGCAGCCTAACGCACACAGAGGCTCCCCCTGGAGTAGAGCTCACCCCCAGGAGCCAGCCTGTGGAGGTAGCCCATGGGGTGGGCTGGGGCTTTGGGGGGTGCGTGGCCTGCAGGGGGGCACCTGCAAAGTAGGCTTTGGGCTGTGGCTGGAGATGGCGACTTGCCGGCCAAGCCGTCCTCGCGTTTGCAGAGCCCCTGAGCCCTGTCCCTAGCCGCCTGCCCTGAACCCCTTGGGAACGGAGGGAGGCAGCCTCTTCGGCCCGGTCCCCCACTCCCTGCCTCGCGGCGGCTGCGCCGGCCTCCTCCTCCTCCATCAGCGCTGCGGACGGCTGGACGGAGCCCCCCCACCTGCGTGCAACCCCCGGGCTCATTGCGGATGCTGCAGCCTGCGTGGCACAGACTCCACCGAGCTCCCCAGTTAAAGCCAGGAGCCAGGCGCTGGGGGAGCAGCGCTGCCGGCAGCTCACTAAAAACCTGTTGGCTGCTCCCTCTCCTCTCGCGCTCCCCTGGCTGCAGCCGCGGGGCTTCTGGCAGGGACTGGCGTGGCTCCCAGGAAGGGTGGCTCCGTCCTGGGCACCCCACCCCAGGAGTGGGTACGGGAGGGGAGCGGGTCAGTCATGCAGCCCGGCTGGGCCCTGTGAGTGCCCCACGGCAGCTGCAGGGAGCCGCAAAGGGGCTGCGTTTCTCCACATGCTTCTTCCTCACACCGGAGCAGAGCCGGGCAGGGAAGAGGCGCTTGGGCAGCCTCTCCCAGCAGGCCTGGTGCGTGCCACACAGCCCCCTGCTCCGCCTGAGGAGCCGGCTCCTTCGTGTGCTCTGCCGAGGAACGCCCAGCCCGCACTTGGCTTGCTGGAGACCAGGCTGCTGCCAGCGAGTGTCCCCACGTCTGCCGCCGGCCTTGCTGGGCAGCCCGAGGGGAGGAGAGCAGGGAGGGTTCAGGGGTCGGGGCCACGGCTGGAAGCAGCCCTTCCCTCGGCCACATGCCAGAGGGTGGGCTGTAAAACGAGGGAAGGACCCCTCGCGGGCTGGTCTGCACTGAGCTCTCGGGGCGAGGGCTTCGGATCTGCCCAGCACCAAGCCCTGGGCAGCGGGAGCCTCGCCCACCCGAGTGCCCCCGAGTGCGGTGGCAGGGAGAGGTTTTGTGCACTGCCCCGCCCTCAGCACAATCTCCCAGCTCCCATTGGCCGGTGAGCTGCCTGTTTGCCCGGCAGGCAGCGTGCAAAGCCCCGCCCCCTCCCTTCCCGCTGGGCGCTGAGAGCGGGACGGGAGGGAAGTCTGCCTCGGGGGCCTGCTGGGCTGCTGGCTGGGAGCTGCTTAGGTAAGTACCTGTGGGCCAGAGCCTGACCCTGGCATCCCAGTCGCCCTCTGCTCCTCTTCCTGCACCCCTCCCCCACGTAACCCGACCCCTCTGCACCCCCAGACCCTGCCCCCTCCTGCACCCCTCCCCCACGTAACCTGACCCCTCTGCACCCCCAGACCTGCCCCCTCCTGCACCCCTCCCCCACGTAACCCGACCCCTCTGCACCCCCCGGACCTGCCCCCTCCTGCACCCCTCCCCCACGTAACCTGACCCCTCTGCACCCCCGGACCTGCCCCCTCCTGCACCCCTCCCCCACGTAACCCGACCCCTCTGCACCCCCGGACCTGCCCCCTCCTGCACCCCTCCCCCACGTAACCCGACCCCTCTGCACCCCCCGGACCTGCCCCCTCCTGCGCCCCTCCCCCACGTAACCCGACCCCTCTGCACCCCCAGACCCTGCCCCCTCCTGCACCCTTCCCCCACGTAACCCGACCCCTCTGCACCCCCAGACCCTGCCCCCTCCTGCACCCTTCCCCCACGTAACCCGACCCCTCTGCACCCCCGGACCTGCTCCCTCCCTCTCCCCCACGTAACCCGACCCCTCTGCACCCCTGGACCCTGCTCCCTCCCCCCTCCCTCTCCCCTCCCTCTCCCCCACGTAACCCGACCCCCCTGCACCCCCGGACCTGCCCCCTCCTGCGCCCCTCCCCCACGTAACCCGACCCCTCTGCACCCCTGGACCCTGCTCCCTCCCCCCTCCCTCTCCCCCACGTTACCCGACCCCTCTGCACCCCCGCTCCTGTACCCAGACCCTTCCAGTCCCATGTCCCACGTCGCAACCCAAACCCCTGCATGCCTCCTCCACTCCTGCGCCAGGTCCCAACCCCCTCTCAGCCCCTGCACTCTAGGCCCCTGCCCTAGGTCCCAACCCCCCTCGTCACCCAACCTCCCTCCCGGCCCCTGCCCCCTCCATTCCCACGCTGGAGGCGTGCAGCCCTTGCCCCCTTACCACCCCCTGGGAGTGGCCCCATCGCACACTATTGCCCACCCCGGCCTAGCCCGCGGGCGCTGCTCTCCCGGTGGGCGCCCGACACGGGGTGGAGCAGAGCTGTGACTGCGACAGGCGCCGCCCGGCCGGGACGAGGTGCTGGGCTGCCCCTGGCTGGACCCGCTTCGGTGGCTCATTGTCACGGATGGGGGGGCGGGATCAGCCGGGGCCTGTCGTGCTGGGGATCTGCAAGGAGGGGGAGCGACAAAGCCCCCCTCCTGTGCCTGCCGGGCCCTGCCGGCTCCAGGCCTGCCCCAGCCCCGGGGGCCGAGCGGCTCGGAGGTGGGGAGAAGACCTCTCTGGCTCACTCGGCCTGATTTGGCTCCGTGGCAGTCAGGGCGGAGGCCTGGTCCTCAGACTCCGGTTCCCTCCCTGGTTCCGCCCACCTGGGTGCCCCACAGCTGGAGAGACCGGCCCCTGGCATGGCTCCGGCAGGGGGTCACCTGGCCACCGCCCTGCAGCCCCCACGCTCCTGCTCCCCACTTTCACCTGGGCTTTGCATTGGGCCTGGGCTGGGGCATGGGGGCCCCCCCCCCCCCCACTCTGCCCCCTTCGCCACCGGGATGCGGCGGTGAAATGGACGCGAGCGGCCCGGCGTCGCGCGGTGCCATGGGGCCGCGGCTGGAGGCGGCCGGTGTCCTGGAGGACCGGCAGTAGCGATGGGCTGTACCTTTGTAAAGGGACTTTTGTCCCTGTTTGACCTCGGACACGCTCCGCAAAGCAAACCCGGAGACCCGTGTGAGGGGAGAGGGGGATCAGTCACGGAGCTCCAGGAGCCCCTCGCCGCTAACCGCAGAGAGGCCGGGGTGCGAGGAGGGGCAGCGCACGGTGGCACCTGCCTGGCAGCTTTGCCTGCCCCGGGGAGCTGATTAGAGGCTGCGGCCATCCATCTCCGCGCTGGCAGCTCGCGGGCAGGCGGGATGGATGGCGGGTGGGAACCAAAGTGATGGCTCTGGGTGGGGAGAGGGGAGGGAGAAATCCAGCCCCTTGCTGGGAGGATGATGGAGCTGCCACACCCAGCCTGCAGCACAAGAGTCCAGCCTGGGAAGGCTCCTAGTCCCTGGCCGGGGGCTCGGGGACGCAGAACAGAGCACAGCCTGTGCCCGAGGAAGGTGCAAGGGGTTCCCAGCCGTGGAGCCCTGCAAGTCCACCGCTCGCCGCTTAATGCCCGGGGCTACCCACCTCCGCGGATCTCCCGGCGCCTTTTGACAGACGCAGATACAAGACGTGTATCGAGAATCGTGCAATCGCAGGCATCCGCGTGAGAGCCGCAGGTACCCGCCTCCGCAGCCCTCGGTGCAGACGCCTGCCGTTCATTTTTGCGGCTGCCGATAGAAATTTGTATCGGTGCAGGTGTAACCCTCAGCTCCAGAGCTTCTAGGTTCAGATTTGCCAGGCGGCGGTTACACAGGGTATATGAAGGGCTGGAGCTTTTCTGGCTGCTTGGCATGTCCACTACAGCCCAGATGCCCTCCCCGGCATGCAGGCGAGACATAAAGGCCAGGACTTTAGAGCTACGTCTACTCTGGCAGGTACTTGCGCAAGAGCATCTTGCAGAAGGACTCTGGTGCAAGAACGCTTGTGCAAGAACACGTCCACGTGGCCACGTGCTTATGCACAAGAGCGTCCATGGCAGTGTGGACGCCCTCTTGTGCAAGAAAGCTCTGATGGCCATTTTAGCCACCATAGGGCTTTCTTGTGCAAGGAACCCCTGCTGCCCATCCACACTGCCCTCTTGTGCAAGTTCTCTCACAAGAAGCCCTCTCTTCCCACGCCGTACTGTAAATCTTGCACAAGAGCAGGCGGGCCCTGTGGACGCTCTGTGGGTTCTTGTGCAGGCACCCGCCAGTGTAGACACAGCCTAACGGTACAAAAAAGAACCACAGGAAACCCCCAACTTGTCACCTCCCCTCCCCCGCACTCACAACCATTTTTTATGTGCGGAAGGAGCCGAAACCCCCCGACTTACGTCCTCGGCCCCCATTTACGATGGCGCCCGGTGCCTGACGTCAATGGGGGTTCGAGTTACGACGCCCCCGACTTGCGACGCTTCCCCAGGAACCAATTGTGCCGTAGGTTGGGGGTCGCCTGTAGAGCGAGTCATGGAGGTTGGGTCCATCAGCGGCTGTTAGGCAGACAGGGCGGGGGGCGGGGGGTGTCCCTCGCCTCTGTCAGGGACTGGGTCTGGGTGACGGGAGGGGTCACGATGGTTCCCTGTTCTGGTCTCTCCCCCTGGGGCACCGGGCGTTGGCCACTGGCAGCAGACAGGCCCCTGGCCGGATGGGCCTTTGCTCTGAGCCAGGCTGGCCGCTCTGCTGCTCTGACTGCAGGCCCAGCCCACGCACTGACCTGGCTGCACCGCCCTCCCCTTCCTATGGACCCGCCTTGCAGCAGCCTGCGACTGCCGCCCCGCTGTGTCCCTCCGGCCCGGCTGCACGGGTCACGGGCCCACGGAGGCCTTGGGAGCGGAGCCCCCTCGGGTAAGCTCTCCGGTCTCTCGCGGCCCCGGGGCCTGGTGGCGGAGAGGCGGCCGGCTCGTCGGGGGAGCCCTGAGTTGGGAGCGTCGGGGAGCTCGCCTCAGGCGCGGACACACACACACACAGCCCCAATCCCGCCTCCGCCGCGCAGGCAGCCACGGCAGGTCAGCGCTCCCGCCCGCCGAGGCGCTGGCCCGAAAACAAGCACCAGAGGCCCCCGCCCCGCCCCGTCCGCTCCATTTCTTGCCGGAGCGTGTTCTGGCATCCCACGTTTCACTGCTCCGGGCTGCGAAATGGCCGGGGCCGCGCTCGGAGCAGCTAGTCCTGCGCCGCGGCTGGGGAGAAGGCCCAGGCAGACCCCGTCACGGTCGCATGAACCCCTCGTCCTGGCGCCTCGCACAAGGGAGCGCTGGCTGGGCAGGGCTGGTGCTGGGGGGAGCAGCAGCTTGGTGGGGGGACGTGTCTCTTCTCTGCAGACAGCCCCAGCAAACTCACTGGTGGGAACTAAGAGTTTGTTGTAAGCAAAACTCGTGAAGTCATTCTGCCGCTCTACTCTGCACTAGTTAGGCCTCAGCTGGAGTACTGTGTCCAGTTCTGGGCGCCACATTTCAAGAAAGATGTGGAGAAATTGGAAAGGGTACAGAGAAGAGCGACAAGAATGATTAAAGGTTTAGAGAACATGACCTATGAAGCCAGGCTTCATGAACTGGGCTTGTTTAGTTTGGAAAAAAGAAGAGTAAGGGGGGGACATGATAGCGGTTTTCAAATATCTAAAAGGGTGTCACAAGGAGGAAGGCGAAAATTTGTTCCTCTTGGTTTCTGAGGACAGGACAAGGAGTAATGGGCTTAAAGTGCAGCAAGGGAGGTTTAGATTGGACATTAAGAAAAAATTCCTACCTGTCAGGGTGGTCAAATATTGGAATAAATTGCCAAGGGAGGTGGTGGAATCTCCCTCTCTGGAGATATTTAAGAACAGGTTGGATAGACATCTGTCAGGGATGGTGCAGACGGAGCTTGGTCCTGCCTTGAGGGCGGGGGGCTGGACTCGATGACCTCTTGAGGTCCCTTCCAGTCCTATTATTCTATGATTCTATGAAGAGGCTGCAGGGCAGTGGCTGTGAGGGGGGGCTGATGTGGGGGGACCCTCCTTGTCTGCCAGGGACGGCAGGCAGGGTTCCCTGTAAGCTGGGCGCTTGTGCAGCCACTCAGAAGACATTCAAATGCCGCCCTGCTGATCAACAGAGCGCCCCCAGCTAGGTGTGTGTTTCTGCTGGTGGTGCACATTTGCACGTCTTGGTGCACACCAAAAATGTATTCCGCACCTGGATGGAAAAAATCTGCACCTGGATCAGAAAGATTCGAGGGAACATTAGTGGCAGGGCACGTGACTGAAGGGGGTGCCCATGTGGGGGGACCCGCCTCGTCTTCTGCCTGGGGCTGCAGGACACGTGGCTTTGGGAGGCACTGGGCAAGGAAGGGGAGCTCTGGTCCTGAGGTCTCGCGCAGGGCCCCGCAATGAGGAGTAACACTGGGGACGAGCCAGGGCGCACCTAGTGACGTGCACCCAGTGCCACAAAGCAGCCAGGGCTAGTGGGCACGTCATCCGCCGGGCGGTTCCTGAATCCCCTGGCTGTGCATTCCCTGCGCCCGGAGCCCTGTGCCCCATGAAGCGAGGCCTCGCAAACCGCAGGGAGGGGTCCAATGCGTGGGGGCTGGCGTAGCACCCACCCCTCCCTGGGCACCGGAGATCCCTGCTGTGCCAGTCGGGTAACACGGCCGCTCTGCTCCCGGCCCCTCGTACGCCTGCCTTGCGCAGGAGGGAGCAGTGGCAACGCAGACGCAGGCCGTTGAGCGCATCCACGCACCAGAGGACCAACCGCAGGGATCTCCAAGCGCGGGACGCGGGGAACGGGCCCGAGCGGGATGTTGGGTCAGAGAACGGGCGGCCGGCGGAGAAATCTGATTGGCGCGTCCTTTGCCATGGCTGCTTTCCAGCCTCGGCCTGGTAACCCCTCGGCAGCCCCTCCACTCGTGTCCTCCGCCAGGCGCTGGCCAGCTCTCGGGTCCATGGGATTCCAGGGCCTGCCGGTCACTGCAAGACGGCTTCCGCTGCTCGGACCCTTGGACCAGTTCCTTGGAGCCAGACGGCCCCGGGGGGGCATGTCTTGACAGGCATCCTGCTCCGTCAGCAATGGGTGCTGTGCGTGTGTGTGCTCCTCCCGTGTGCTGGGCTGACTTTGCACAAGCAGCCCCCGCAGCAGCCCTAGAGCCCCCAGGCAGATACGGATGGAAGGCGCCCGGCCAGGTTTATTGTCAAAGAAAGCGCAGTCGGAGCTGTCGGTAGACTCTCCCGAAGCACGGACCCCGTGACAACGGACACGGCTCAGTTGGAGACGTGGATCCCTCGCTGCCCCCCGGCCGGGCAATGGCGGCTCTTTGGGGCTCCCTTTTACACCCAGGTGCACGCTAGCGGCCCCTCACTCCTGACGCAGCCGGTCGCACCCTCTGCCGTACCCAGCTCCCCCGTTACCCTGACGGAGGGATCACTGCCCAGCCTGCGCTCTGTGAGCCACACTCAGCCTGGGCCGCGTTGTTCCTGTGACCTGGGCGGGTCGGTCCCGAGATGTTGCTCCGTGAGGTGCTGCATTAGGGCCCCTCTGGAACGTGCTCACGGCCCAGGCCCGGGCCCACGTAGGTCTGAGCGTTCCTGCCATCTCGGCCCTGCTCCTGCCAGCGTCCGGGAGCGGGGCCTGCCCCTCGCTCACGGCTTCCCTCCGCTTTAGTCTTGCCCAATGCGCCCTTGGCCTGCCCGGCCTGCGCTACAGGGGCATCTGCCCCCTCTCACCACACCCTGCAGGCTGGGACGGTGCTAACATTTCCGGCTGACGCTGAGTGGGACGGTCTTGCCAATGCAGAGGAGGCCTGGAACACCACACGAGAAGACCTTGAGGGCCTTAAAAACGGGCGTCACAGAAACGGGAGGCAGACCCAGGGTGCCGAGTGCGAGGCCGAGCACGCGAGGGACTTCCCAGGCCGGCGTGCGGTGCGCTGGGGGTGCGGTCGGGACCGAGGAGGAGTAGGAAGGTCTCCGCAGTCCCGGTCGATAACTAGGAGCCACGGTGGATGTGAGGAAGCTAGTGCCCGTCAGGCAAGGTATTACCAGTGGCGCCAGGGAAACGGTCTCTCCTGGAAACTGCCGTGTGAGAGACGTTGGACACGGCAGCGGGGAGACCTCATCCGCAGCACGGTGGTGGGTTCAAGTCCTGCCTCGCAGGGAGCAAGGGGACGTCAAACGCCCAGGCTGCCCCGGTGGAAGGTGGGAGAAGGTGAGGAGGTGGGCTGGGTTCTGGCGTGGCCTAGGGGATAGGGCGTTTGCCGAGGGAGGACAGGGTGATGGCTCAAGTCCCAATCCTCAGGGAGGGACAGGACGGGACAGGACATCAAACACCCAGGCCGCCCCGCTGGAAGGCGGGACGAGGGACGCGCTGAAGGCAAGGAGGGCTGCGAGGACGGTCACAGAAGGGAAAACCGCCCGACGGGAGCCGCTGAGGGTGTTTAGCCAAACCAAAGGCAGACTGAGGGGCCGGGGTTTGCTCTCTCCACACGCACCCGCTGGACGACTCTCGGGGCGGGAGAGGAGTTAGCTGAGGGCCACCGGGGACCCGAGAGCAAACGGCCGTAAACCAGCCAGCCCTGAGTTTCGGCTTGGAATTAGGTGGCGGTTTCCAACCAGCCCGTGACCGTCTGGGCCACCCTTGCAAAGGGGCAGGGGGCAGAACGTGTAACTGGCTCCAAGGCTGAGCTTGCCAAGTTTAATTGGGGGTAGGATGCGACGGCCCGCAGTGGGGTCGGCGGGCAGCGCGCCCCTGCTGGGGATAGGGTGCTAGCAGGGGAGGGCTCTGAGTTACCCCTAAAGGATTTTCCCAGGGGTCTTGTGGGTGGGCCCTGCCCATCTCTGTATTGGGGGGCAGGAAGCAAAGATTTGCAAAGATCCGGGGGAGGGGGAGTTGCCTTCCTCTGCAGCATGGGGCAGGGCCGCTTGCAGGTTTGATCCAGTGCCCATGGCGGGTTCCCTGTCCTGGGAGCCGTCTGACCGTGATGCGAGGAACCCGGCCGGGGGGGGGACGGAGCTTGGGCCTGTGATGTGCAGGAGGTCAGACCCCTGAGCCATGGCACCGTGGTCCCATCCGCCCCAGCTGCCGCCTTGGCCAAGGAGCCAGACGAGTAGGCGACAGGCCAGCCTCCTCCCCTGCCTGAAGCCGCTGGGGTGGCCCCACTGGTGACGCGTTTGCACGAGGCTGTGAGGCTGCCGTGCGCTAACGCCGGGGCCCCCGTCCATCTGGCCGGGGGCTCTGTCCAGACATGACCGTGGGGTCTGGGCTCCCTGCAGGACCAGCCCTTGCCTAGCGCGCTCGGCCCCGTGGCAGAGGCTGAGAGCAGGCGGCAGTCGCTATGTGCCCCAGCCATGGTGTGAGAGTTTGGGGGTGCGGCTCGTGCCCTTTCATCTAGGCACCGCACAGTAACCCACTCTGCCTGCCCCACCCACCCCACCTTGTTCCCATCACACCACAGGGGTCACCCCATGAAATGAACAGGCGGTGGGTTTAAAACAAACCAAAGGAAGTTTCTTTTCATGCAGCGCACTGTCAACCTGTGGAACTCCTCGCCAGAGGATGTTATGAAGGCCAGGACTTTACCAGGGTTCAAAAAAAAGCTAGACAAATTCATGGAGGACAGGTCAATGGCTATTAGCCAGGATCGGTGGGAACGGTGTCCCTAGCCTCTGCTTGTCGGAAGTTGGCGATGGGTGACGGGAGGAATCACGTGATGGTTCCCTGTTGTATTCACTCCCTCTGGGGCACCTGGCATTGGCCACCGTGGGCAGACAGGACACTGGGCTGGATGGGCCGTTGGTCTGACCCACTCTGGCGGTTCATATGTTCTTCTGTTCTCTCCTCCAATGCTCGTGGTCCCCCTCCCCCTGGGGACAGAGAGCAGCCAAGCCCCCTCTGCTGCTCACAGCTGCTCACGCCTGCCCGGGTGCACTGGCCAGAGAAGAACAGGCATAGGGGGCCTGGGCCCTCCGGGGGCAGGCTGGGGAGAGCAAGTGGGTGGAGGGGCTCATGGGAAGGTGACGGCGACCATCTGGGGCTGGGGGCTTCTAAGGGGCTCCCCTAGGCGCCGTCCTGTCCTGGCGCTGCTGGGGAGGGGGCTGCAGCGCACGTGGGCGGCACGAGGCTCCGGCACAGGGCTCACCTGGGGTTCCTCTGTGGAGGCCGTGAGCCCCATGGCTCACAATACCAAGCAGCAGCAATACCAGAAATACCCGGCCCCTGCACGCTGGGCTGATCTATTGCAGTATCATAGTCGGGCAATAAGAGACCCCCCCCGTGGTCCCCATCCCGGGGAGCAAAGCCACCCCCAGTGCCCCCTGGCAGCAGCCAGCCCTGCCCCCAGGCCAAGCCCCCCAGGAGGTTGTAGTGGGGTGGGGGGCGCGAGCACAGCCCTTCCGCCCCACGGCAGCAAGGAGCCTTTGTTAAAACACCAGGGCCCCGGTGAATTTTGTAACTTACCAAATAGATCAATATCAAATTATCATGTCTCACATTCATAACTCTTAAGCAAGCAACAATGGGGAGAGACAAGGTCACTGGAGAATAAATAGCAGCGAAAGCTCTTAATGATCGATCATTCCCGACAAGCCCCGGCACCCGGCCCCGGGCCCGTGACAAGATCATTAATAAAGCGCTGCAGGCGCCCGATCGATTGCTTTGATGGATGATCACAGGTAGCAAATACTGTAAAACACCTGGCCTGTCAGGCGCGCAGATGAGGGCTTGTGACGCCGGCTCGCTGGGGGGGGAGGGGCCCTCGCGCGTGGCCTGGCTAAGGGGATGGAGGCTTTCAAGGCCTTTCAGGGCTCGCCGGCCCTCCTGGCAGCTCAGCGCTCCTGCCCGAGGGACGGGGGCATGGGTCCGGGGAGGGGGGCTCAGCCAGTCCAGGCAGGAGTCCGGCTCCCTGCTTGCAGGGCCCCGGCGCCCCTTGAGTGGGGCGGGGCAGAAACAAAGGGCAGGAAACGATGGGGCCAGCGCCAAGCTGGTGCCAAAGGTGCCGTCCAGCGGGCATGGCCCTTGCACCCAGCCAGCCAGCAGAGGCAGGTCTGGCACCCCGCTTCTCCCGCCCACCTCCTGCTCGCCGCAGCCTCTTAGACTTGGCTGGGGCGGTGTCTGGATCAGGCCACGAGAAACAGCCCCGGCAGAGGGCAGGGAGGAAGCCGGCTCGGGTTTCCTGGAATGTGGGACCCATCCGAGCTGCTCCGCGTGGCTTTCCCAGCCCGGCGCACTCCCCTCCTCGGGCAGATCCGCACGCCCAGGCCAGCACTGCCGGGCGGGAGGGCAGCTGCAGAAGGAACCCAGTGGGGAGGGGGTTGCTTGTGGGCGCTGCCCGGGGGTGACCCTGCAGCTCGCTTAGGGCAGCCGTGGGCATTGGGCCCGGCGGAGCCAGGCACGTCATGCCGCCTGGAGCTCGCGGGCCTGGCGAGACCAGGGCATGTCCCCCGTGAGAGGCGTGTGTCTCCGCAGGACGCCCACCAGGGCCTGGGGAGGACTGAGGTGTGGTGGGGGAGGAGGGGAAGGTGGCTTGGGGGCGGGGAGCCGTCCTGGCAGGTGGAAGTTGGGGCGGCACAGTAGGGGGAGGAGGCTGGTTATGGGGGGGGGAGGCCGTGGGTGGAGGAGCCCCAGAGTCCCTGGCTACTCAGCCCAAGAAAATTCCCCTGTGCCGGAGCAGCCTCACGGCGCTGGTCCCAATGGCCCGACGGGCGTTGGCAAGGGCAGCATGGTAGGGCTAGGGCAGCGAAGGGTTTGCTCGTGGCCGGCGCCGGTGCTGTTCCTGGGACGCCGCAGGCACGTCCCAGAGGGGGCAGGTCTGACCCTCTGCCTCCTGACTCTGAGGACGGGGCAACTCGTGCCATCTACCTGCGTCCCCCCACGCTCTTCCACGCCTCCCCGTGGCCCCCTGGGCATGGGTGTGGGTGAAGGTAGGACTGGGGAAGGCCAGCCCCGAATCCCGCCCCCAGTCCCGCCCCTTCTTCCCAGGCCCCACCCCCAGCATCATGGGGGGCGTGGCTCCAGCCTCCCCGCCCCGGTGGGCATCGTGTGGGCAGGCCCACTCCGGCAGTTTGGGAAATCCCCTGCCTAGCGCACCAGCTGCCCACGACCCGGGTGGGGTTGCGAGCGGCCTAGGTACCGGAGGAGAGAGCGGCCCAGCGGGCCCTGACGGGGTGGCAGGCACCCCCATGCGGGTGTGTGCACGCCCAGGGCAGGCTGTGGAAGGCAGCACTCGGCTGCCCCGCCGGGCCTGATGTTCCTCACCCCAGTGCCCAGGGAAGTGCCTCTGAGCGGAGATCCCGGGGGCCACGTGCCAGGCTGGTGCCAGGCAGCGTCGTACCGCACCGATGCAAGTGCCTGCTTCAGGTTAGCCACCCCCACCGGGCTGCCCGGTTCCCGGGCCCTCTCCTCGGCCATGTACCTAGTGCACCCAGCTCTGCAGCACGCAGCAAGGCGCCCCCACCCCGAGTGGCACCTCCGAGCTCAGCGTCTCTGCAGGCCGCCAGCGGGAGAGAGACACGCCTGCCTGTGGACATGGGGCAGACACACCGGATCAGGGAACCTTTTGCTGCGGCAAGGCAGCGCTGTTCTCCCCAGAGAGCTGACGGGGCTGCGTGCGGCGGGGCCGGGGTTCTGGTGCTACGGGTGGCGGGCGAGAGGTGGCGGCACAGAGCTGGCTACCAGCCGCGCTGTGGCTCAGCAGGGCGGCGGGGGTGCTACGAGGCCGTTTGGCTGCTGGTCTGAGCGTGAGCGGCAAGCGTCCGTCTAATTGTTTCCATCTTTGTGCGGAATAATGGTTGTTCTGTGCACTGAGGAAGGAGCAGCGGTGCACCACCAGGAGTCGCGCACGCTGACCGCTGTGGAAACTCCGCTCATGAGATGGGTGGCATTTGAACCTCTCCTGCAGGCCACCCAAGCGCTCAGTTGGCAGGGAATAGCGGCAGAGGCACCCGTCTGCAGGGCACACTGCCCGGGAAGAAAGCCGGCAGCTCGGTTACGGAGCCGTTCTCATTGACCTCCGTCACCGGCACCCTGCCTCCTCTGCGGCGCCTGAGACAGGGTCCAGCCTAGGCCGGGTGTCACTAGGAGAACACCCTCTCCCTGGCCGGCACACCTGGCCCGGTAGCAGGGGATTTGAGCCCGTCCGAGGGGCGCTGCTAGCCAGGCTGTATTTCCCTATCGAAGGGCTGCAGTCCGTGGGGCTCGTGCCTGGTCCTTTGCTGGTGTCCTGGGGCGAGGGAGCGGCCCTGCAGGAAAGGAGAACGGGAGCCGGAACGGTGCTGAGCATTTGCCGGGCGCCGTCACACGCCGGCCTATCTGCTGCTGTCGGCGGGTCCCTGGTCCGGTGCCGGGACCTCCCGCCCATCTGGAGCCGCTGCTGCCTTTGGCTACGAGAACAGGGCTTGTTCCAGGTGACCACTGCCAGGCTGCTCCTGCCCAGAGAGCGGAGCCGCTTGGGACGCATCTCGGGAAGGCAGCCGATTGGAGGCCGGGCGCTGGCTGGTGAGCCGGCTGGGGGAAGCGGCTGCGCTCCGGAAGGGCAGCGGGAGGAGATGAACCAGCAGAGCCTGCAGGACACCCTGTCTGCTGGCGGCTTTGGTGGGGGGTGGGGCCCCCTAGGGCCAATTACACTCCCCCCTCGCACTCGAGCCCTGCCAGGCGTCCGACGTCCGGCGCCCTGAGCGCCACGGAGCAGCTGCTGTCTCCACCCACCCGCAGGGGCGGGGCTTGGCGAGGGGCGGGGCCCCCTTTGGCTCCTGAGCAGCCGGAAGCCCCCTGGCTCCCCTGTCACCTCTGCCTGCAGCTGCCTGTCCCGGCCCGTGGCGCTCCCTCTCCCTGTGATTGGCTTGCGGTTCACGTTCGCCATTGACAGTCTGATCATATGTACACAACCGTTCAATTACTCTGTAATGGCCAGGGGCTATTAAGTCATCAATCTGCTTCATTACCGCCTGCCAGGCCCTTCCCCGGCACCACGCAGTCACACCCTTCAAACAACAGCCACCGTGAGGAGCATCTTTCACGCACCGGCGCCAGGCCCCTCAATAGCTGCACGCCGCGCCTTGGTTACAGTGCGTCGCGCGGGCTCCGGAGCTGGCTCCTGGCTCTCCCACGTCACACGCTGTTTGCCGGGGTATGGCCTAGACAGGCCCGCTCCTGCGTCAAACACACACATACATGCCAAGATACACACACACACCAAGACACACACGCCAAGACACACACACACACTGACACACATGCCAAGATACACACACACTCCAAGACACACACGCCAAGACACATACACGCCAAGACACACATGCACGCTGACACACATGCCAAGATCCACACACACTCCAAGACACACACATCAAGACACACACACACTGACACACATGCCAAGATACAAACACACCAAGACACACACGCACATTGACACACACGCACACTGACACACATGCCAAGACACACACACACCAAGACACACACGCCAAGACACACACGCCAAGACACACATACACGCCAAGACACACATGCACGCTGACACACATGCCAAGATCCACACACACTCCAAGACACACACATCAAGACACACACACACTGACACACATGCCAAGATACAAACACACCAAGACACACACGCACATTGACACACACGCACACTGACACACATGCCAAGACACACACACACCAAGACACACATGCCAAGACACACACACACCAAGACACACACACACCAAGACACACATGCCAAGACACACACACACCAAGACACACATGCCAAGATACACACACACTCCAAGACACACACACATGCCAAAGGGCAGCTTTAGGATACAGGACGTGGCCAGAAATCTCTCCAGTGGAGTGGCCCATCCATGTGACACCACAGCACCGCAAAGGGACCCCGGCGTGAGGCAGGGTCTCTGGAGAGGCTTTTCCATGACGCCCACTGTGGCGGTGTGTCGGGTACCCCCCGATCTGCAGCCCCGTAGCATCGAGAACAGGCTCCGCCAGCCAGTAGAACAGAGAGGCTACGTCTAGACTGACATGATTTTCCGCAAATGCTTTTAACGGAAAAGTTTTCCGTTAAAAGCATTTGCGGAAAAGAGCGTCTAGATTGGCAGGACGCTTTTCCGCAAAAGCACTTTTTACAGAAAAGCGTCCGTGCCAATCTAGACGCGCTTTTGAGCAAAAAAGCCCCGATGGCCATTTTCACAATCGGGGCTTTTTTGCGGAAAACAAACCTGAGCTGTCTACACTGGCCCTTTTGCACAAAAGGACGTTTGCCCGAACGGGAGCAGCACAGTATTTCCGCAAGAAGCACTGATTTCAGACCGTAGGAAGTCAGTGCTTTTGCGGAAATTCAAGTGGCCAGTGTAGACAGCTGGGAAGTTTTCCTTGCGGAAAAACTTGCCAGTCTAGACACAGCCAGCGGGTTTATTGCTTCTCCAGGATACAGCCCAGCACAGACGTGATGTGGCTACAGGAGTCAGAGCCAGGCAGCCTTAGACCCCCTTGGGGCAGGGGTCCACAGGCCACTGACCCCCAGTACTCAGCTCAGTCTCCTCTCTTCATGTCATCCCAGCCAAAAACTGACTCTTCCCCAAACACACCCTTCCTTTGTTCAGACTCCTTCCCTCTCAGGTGAGAACTGGTTGGGCCCTGGTCTACGGGCCCTCAGGTGACCCCGCACTGGGCCGTGCCTACAGACGGGCCAGGAGAGGTCTCCCACATCCCAAGCATAGTGCCCAGCAAGTGGACCGTACCCCACTACCTCACACCCATCCCCGTGTTGTCTGAGCCCCTCCCACAGTGTCGGAGGTCGCTGCCTCTGCCCCCGTTCTAGCAGGAGTCGCTTGCTTTTCCTTTCCTTCTTGTGCGCCCCCAGCCTCAGAGCCACTGAGCCATGTGGTTCTCCGGCTTCCCTCTGCGATCCCAGCGCCTCCCTGGCAGGACGCTGAGCCGCCCTTCTCTCCCCAAGGGAGAAATCTAGCCAGTCCCCGGCGGCCACAGCCAGGCAGTCCCACAATGCAGGCAAGCCCAGAGCTGGCCAGAAATTCACCTTCGGAGCAAAACGCTCCCCGGCACGGAGTCGTTGGGTTGGGCGGCTGCCAGTGGAGAATGGCGCGAGGCCTTTGGGAGTTCGGCCACAGGGCGCAGCGCGAGAGCAGGGATGTAAGCGTGGAGTCAATCAGCCGAAACGCAAACGCGTTTGAGTACTGTGTACAGATGTGATCTCCTCACCTCAAAATAGATATTTTGGCCTTGGAAAGGGTTCAGAAAAGGGCAACTAAAAGGAGGAGGGGTTTGAAACGGGCCCCATATGAAGAGAGGCTAAAGAGACTGGGACTTTTCAGTTTAGAAAAGAGGAGACTGAGGGGGGATATGATAGAGGTCTATAAAATCATGAGTGGTGTGGAGAGGGTGAATAAAGAAAAGTTCTTCATTAGTTCCCATACTATAAGGACTAGAGGACACCAAATGAAATTAATGGGGAGCAGGTTTAAAACTAATAAGTGAAAGTTCTTCTTCACACAGCGCAGTCAACCTGTGGAACTCCTTGCCAGAGGAGGCTGTGAAGGCTGGGTCTATAACAGAGTTTAGAGATGCTAGATAAATTCATGGAGGTTAGGTCCATAAAAGGCTATTAGCCAGGGGGTAGAAATGGTGTCCTGGCCTCTGTTTGTCAGAGGCTGGAGAAGGATTGCAGGAGACAAATCGCTTGATCATTGTCTTCAGTCCACCCCCATGGGGCACTTGGTGCTGGCCACTGTCAGCAGACAGGATACTGGGCTAGATGGACCTTTGGTCTGTCCCAGAACGGCCGTTCTTATGTTCTTAATCCCCCTCCCCGCCAGCACATTCGTTAGCAGGCTGGCCAGCCGCCCGGCTTTGCGGCCTTATCCGCTCCCAGGCTCTCGGGGCTTGATGGACGCTTCTCGGCCCCTCCCTGGCCTGGCTTGCCGCTTGCCCCAGCTCACCCCTTTGCTGGGCGGGGGGTGGCCTCCCCCCTCCCTTGGTACTGGAGGGAGGGGCGAGGTGGAATCCCACCCCCCGCTCCTGCCGACTTTACAGGGAGGGTTTTACCTCGTTTCTATGGGGGGGCATGTTACACCCGAAAACACTAACCTGGAGTCCTCCTCACCTCCTGGGGCTTAGTTCTGTCCCCGCCCCGCCCGGCCCCGCTGCCCGAGATGTGCCCCTCACAGGAGGTGCCCACAGGGCGGCTGCCAGAGCGAGGACACAGCCCTGCCCAGTTCTCAGCGAGCCAGGGCCTGCCCGGGCGCTGGGCATGTCCTGGAGCCGCTCACCCGCCTGCCCCTCGGACGCCCGGGGCCACCTGCCTGCTATGCCCTTGAGTTTAGCAGGGCTGAGTTCTCAGCCTGCAGGGGGACAGTAGGGGGGCTCTGGACACCCCACACAAAGAGCCAGCACCCTACTCCAGTCTCTGACCCCCTCCATTTGTCCAGGGTGGGCCGTGACCAGCTGGGATGCTTTGGTGTTTGTGTTTGTCAGCTCAGCCTGTCTTGGGGAATGCGCCCAGCTCTGGGCATTTGCTCCTCCCCTAAGGCCCAGCTGGGGAAGGCAAGCCCTAGCCCCACCCCTTCTGCCCAGAGCCCCGCCCCTGGAGACAAGCCCTGCCCACCCCCAGCCCGATCCTTCCTGGCCTCGTCTCCAGCGGTCGGGTATGTGGGCAGTTTTGGGACTTGCCTGCATTACTGGCCGCCCATGCACAATGCATCAGGCAGAGGGAAATCAGCCGTTCGGGCCACGCCCTGGAGCCCGTGCCGGGGGAAGGGGCAAGACCCCTCCCGTGAGGAAGGTGGCGTGAGCTAGTGGGTAGAGCAGGGGCCCTCAGGTCAATTCCTCGCCTTGCCATCGGCTCCCTGTGCCTGGGCAAACACTGCAGTATTTGTGCTGGGGGTCCTGGCCGTGCTAGCCCTGCCCGGCCACGTGGGGCAGCCGGCTGGATTCTGCTGCTCAGGCCTGGTCCATGGAATGCCCCGCTCCAGGGATGCTGGGGCAGGCCGGGACACCGGGCAGCCTGCTCTGGGGGTGCGTGAGCCGAGACGGGGGCGTCCGGAGTCCCCGGCAGGGCCAGAGAACGGCGGCTTGTTCAGCGGCCCGGCCGGCTCCCGCTGTCGGAGACGATCTCATTTGATGGCTTTTCCCAGAGAGCCACCCCCCCGGCTCACCCCCCTTTTGCCCGTGTGCCACCATGCCACTGGCAGGGAACATCTGCTCCGCTGCCCCCTCCTGCCACAGCGCATCAGGGTGAGGGGGGGCCGCCAAGCAAGGGGCCTGCTTCGGAGGGGCCCGTGGGCAGAGGGGCTGCAGGCGGGCGGCCCAGTGACGCGGAAACACTGCCACGGAAATCAGCGGCTGCCTTGACATTCATCAAGGGCAGCCGAGCGCGGGGCAGACAGGCCGATGCCGACAGACGGGCCGGCCCCTCTCCAGCGTGGCGAGCACCGCAAGGGCCGGAGCCTGGCGCCGACGCGGTGAGGGGAGCGCCGCCGGCACGAGGGTCCTCTGCCGTGGTCCGGGCCCTGCCCAGCCCTGCCCCACCCCATGCCAGAGCGTCCGGGCTCCCTGGTGCCCTCGGACACCCCCCCTCACCCGGCTCCGCTGGGATCGCCCCGGCCCAGAGCCCTGGACATGGTACCCCGGCCCAGGCTGCAGGAGCCGGGCCCAGTGCCTCAGCGGTATCCATGCAGCCGCACAGCCGGTGGAAAGAGCAGCCTGGACGCCGGACCTGCACTCACCCTGCGTGTGCCCAAGGGTCTGAGGCCTCCCGGCTAGTGCACCGCCCTCCGGAGAGGGACGTGGGGCTGTAGGGGCAGCTCAGAGCCCTGCCCTCGCCCCGGAGAGGGACGTGGGGCTGTAGGGGCAGCTCAGAGCCCTGCCCCCGCCCCGGAGAGCGGACGTGGGGCTGTAGGGGCAGCTCAGAGCTCTGCCCCCACCCCGGAGAGCGGACGTGGGGCTGTAGGGGCAGCTCAGAGCCCTGCCCCCACCCCGGAGAGCGGACGTGGGGCTGTAGGGGCAACTCAGAGCTCTGCCCCCACTCCGGAGAGCGGACGTGGGGCTGTAGGGGCAGCTCAGAGCCCTGCCCCCGCCCTGGAGAGGGACGTGGGGCTGTAGGGGCAGCTCAGAGCCCTGCCCCCGCCCCGGAGAGGGACGTGGGGCTGTAGGGGCAGCTCAGAGCCCTGCCCCCGCCCCGGAGAGGGACGTGGGGCTGTAGGGGCAGCTCAGAGCCCTGCCCCCGCCCTGGAGAGGGACATGGGGCTGTAGGGGCAGCTCAGAGCCCTGCCCCCACCTCGGAGAGCAGAGGGGCTAAGGAAGGAGACACCGAGCTGGGCGTGACCCCCACGCGTGGCGGGGACGTGGACGTGGTCTCTCGCGAGGTCTGAGGAGGGACTGAGGGGAGAGGCAGGGTCGGCCAGAGAGAAGGGACTTGCGAGGCCAGAAGTCAGGGTGAGGGGCAGGGTGCTGGCAGCTCCCCTCAGGGTGCAGCGAGTCCCCCTGGCTGCCCAACCTGCTTGCTCGGCCCACCTTGTGCCCCGCCCATAGCGCCCCGTGCAGGGGAGCCAGGCCAGGGTCTGGATGCAGGCACCTCGGCCGCATGTCACAGCAAGGCAGGCAGGCACCTGGCTAAGGGACCAGGCCACCCCTCACACCCGCTGCCTGGCTTCCTGAGCCCTGCCCCCGCAGCCAGGCCCTGCACCGCGGCGTGCAGTCGGGTTCCCGGTCCGACCCGGCGCCACGCCCTGCCCCCCTTCTCCTCCGAGATGTCTGAGCGCCGTGCACAATGCTAGAAACCCCTCCCTCCCCCAGTAAAAAGTTTGGCCAGGCCGCTCTTGCTATAGTGGGCTGCAGGACCCCGCGGGGGTATGTCTACACTAGCCCCCTAGTTCAAACTAGGGGGCTAGTGTAGACATATCCCGGGAGAACCCAGCCGCACCCTTCCTGCATACCATTGCCTTTAGAAAAAGGAAAGGTGTGAAAAGGGGACAATACCCTCAGACTCTCCCACCTGTCACCTTGGCGTGAGAACTGAGGGGCTTACCTGGTCGCATGAAACCTGCTCAGTTTCGGCCCAACCCCTGGGACACAGACACCCCCCCCCCACTTGGTGACCATTGGGCCATATATGGTAATATGCAAGCGCGGGAAAGCGATGTGTAGATTTGGGGATAAATACCCATCGCACAGTTCGCTCTGGGAGGTCTTCGCATTACACGTACCACCGTGCGTGTGCCTTCCCGTATACTTCAAAGCGCTGCCGGCCTGATCAACCGACCAGCCACCTCCCCGACTCTCGGGCGTAACCAAGGCCTTCGCAATCGAACCGACATCTGTGACATGTTCCGTGTGCTGTGTACGTTGGTATGTAGGATTTGATTTTTTCTTGTTGTATCAGCTTAGTGTTGTAGTTGTTTTGGGTAGTACGTAGAGTTTGTAGTTATCACTGTTATTTAATTAGTGTAGCTGGATATTTTTAGATTAGAGACTATTCCCCTCGCCATTTCCATCCTTATATCTCTGACACGTTTAACTAGAAATCGTAGAATAAATATAATAAATACTGTAAATCCATTCTTAACACGGTCTAGTAAAAATCTCAGAATAAATACTATAAATTCACCATTGTCATAAATAAATATCTTTAATTTACTAAAACGGTCCACCTGGTTCTGTCCTTCCCCCCTTGGGTATTTATCATCAGACCTGTGGTTCTCGCGACACACAAGAGCCACATGAGGGAGCGGAAGGGAGCCAGCACCTGGCCCCAGATGGGTTAGCGGGGGTCTCTGACTGCTGCTGCCCCTCCCGTCCTCCACAGCAGCCAGAGACCCCAGCATCTCCGCACACAGCCAGCCAAACCCTTCCCGGCCAGGCTGGGCTGAGCGCCAGACCACACCAGCGGATGGGCGCTTCTCCCCAGGGCTACAGGGCCCCGATCCTGGGCCGGCTCTGACCTACCAGGAGCTTGCTGGCCTTAGACTCAGGGGGAGCATGACGGCCGCTTAGAGCCACCTTGACACCCCTTCCCCCCCACCCCAGCGGGATCCGCGCCAGGCGTCCAGCCCCAGCCTCCCACGAGGCGGCAGCGAGCGAGTCTCTGGCAGTCGGGCTGTGCCGCCGCCGGCCCTGTCACAGCCAATCTGCCGTGGCTGGATGGAAGCCGGGGCTGGGTTTGGTTTGACATCAGCCGAGACGGGCATATGTGGGCTGACACACCGGCACTGCCCCCGTCACCCTGCCCGGCTCGGGGGCGCGTTTTGACGACATGGCTTGTGACAGCGGAGCAGGGACTCGGCGCGGCGGAGGAACCACCCGTGGCCTTTCAGTGCTGCGCGTGGCCCTGAGCAGTGTCCTTCCCCCTTCCCTCCCCGCAGCAGGGTGGAGCTGGCCGCAGTAACCCCCGCAACTCCCCACCTCCCACAAAATGAGGAGGGGTTTGGAACGAGTCCACCTGAGAGATTGATGGGACGGGGACTTTTCAGCTTAGGAAAGAGGAGCCCAAGCGGGGCTAGGAGAGAGCTCTATGAAATCATGACAGTGCGGGAAAAGTGAATAAGGAAAAGTTATTTCCTGGTTCCCACAACATACGAACTAGGGGTCACCAAATACAATTAATAGGCAGCAGTGTCATGTTATTGGGTTGAATAATGAGCAGCCAGATCATGGCTGTGCCCACAGGGAGGGGGGTGTTTGCCCCAAATTCGGCACAAAGGGGGCCATGTGAGGTGTCAAATGAAAGCTAATGCTCTACTGATTCTATGTGCGCTACTCGGGTACTTGTGTGATGTCTGTATGTGGAGTTATGAACATGGACTCTGTGCTGGTGCTGGGAATGGACTGCCTGAGACAGAGCCATGGGCCTGGGCTGCCTGTTGTATAGGTCAATGACTATGCTAATTAGCACGGCCCCAAGGACAACGGCTCTCCAGGTGCCCAATACACACCTGAGGAATGTGTCTGGAAACATGCAAACCAGCCAGGGCATGATGGCGGCTGGCATGTGGAACAGAGACAAGTCGCTTGACCATGTGACCCGCGCCAGCTCGGGAGACCCCAGGAATGGCTATAAAATGCCATGAGGTGGCCTCCGTCTGGTCTGTAATCTCGCTACTGATCCCAGATGCAGCCTTGTGAGGGACAGCGAGCCGGGAAGGGTTCTAATAAACCTTTTGATTTTAGATTCTAAAGGACTGGCCCAGTGTGCTCTTGTGGGTAAGATCTAAAGTATAAGTTGACCAGGGATCTGTGGCTGGTTTCTTGGGACCGGAAGGACCCTTCGGGGTAGGTGAGATCGGGTTCTATAACCCCTCACCTGTGTGCAGGCCCGGGGCTGATTGTGGCACAGGGAGAGCTGGGGTGTCTGAGGGGTTTTGCTCGTGAGGCTTCCTGCTGGCTGAATTGGCCATTGAAGTGCTCAGTGTGACTGGTGTGTGACCTGTTTGGAAAGGTCTCCAGTCTAGGGCTGTAAATAGCCCTGGTTTTGAGCAATTTGCCCTGAGCAGATGCCCAGGCCTGTCCTGTTCCATCACAAAACAAACCAAAGGAAGTTTTTCTTCACTCAGCACACAGTCAACCTGTGGAACTCCTTGCCAGAGGATGTTGTGAAGACCAGGACTTGAACAGGGTTCAAAAAAGAGCTAGTTAGATTCCTGGAGGTTAGATCCATCAATGGCTATTAGCCGGGATGGGCGGGGATGGTGTCCCTAGCGTCTGTTTGTCTGGGAATGGGCGACGGGGAGGGATCACGAGGATTCCCTGTTGTGTTCCCTCCCTCTGGGGCACCTGGCATTGGCCACTGTGGGCAGAGAGGACATTGGGCTGGATGGACCATTGGTCTGACCCCGTCTGATGGATCTTAAGTGAATGTCCCCTTAGCCCTAGAGCCCTCTGTGTGTTTCAGAGGCTGGGTGCGTTCCACTCTCGCCCCGGGGAAGGGCGTTTGCAGCCAGCGCAAGTGCCTCTGAGGGACCCCCTGGGACGTCTCTCTGTAATACAAGCGGCACAAGGCTCCAGTCCCCCCAGGCACTGGGACGCGCCCTCAGCCGAGCTCCTTTCGCTGGCCCTTGCCCTGCCCCTGTGCTATTCCTCCAGCGCCTGTCAACTTCCCAGGCCAAGATCAGGCCCAGGCCTTGCCTGCCCCGTCTCAGCCCTGGGAGGCCCATCCCATTCATGGGCCTTTCCTCGGAGGATCCCAAAGCGCCTCGCAAGCCTTCGCCTCCACGCCCGGCGTCGGGGCAGAAACACCGAGCAGCTGCCGCCGGAGCCACGCAGCCTGGGGAAGCAAGGCCGAGCCAGGCCAGCCTGCACTCGGGGAACCGCTGCGGGAAGCCAGCTGGTTCTGAGCCGCTGGCCCAGCCTGGAGGCCCCCTGGCTGAGCTCTGGCTGGGGCTGGCTGAGAGTCCATGCACAGTTCGGGTGCAGGGGGCGGGGGGGTTAAGGCTCAGAGGACACAAGGCCTTTTGCTGTCTCTGGTAGCTGCTGCGCCATCTGACCCAGACTCCCGGCGGGCAGACGGAACATCGCCCGGCGGGGAAGGGGGACGGGGACAGGGATGGGGCAGGGGGGTTTCAGATCCCTTCCCCCACACCTGCCGGTGGGGGGCATTTCTCCCCCTCACCGGCCTTGGGAGAGTGACTGGAACTGCTCCTGGGCGTAGCCCCACCCGCCTGAGCAGCGCTGGCCTCGCGTGTTCGCTCCTGGGCGCCTCGACGCCCGCACGATGTCACCAGAGCAGGCCGGCACCGCGGAGCTCCCTGCGCCTCGTGCCCCTCGCGGGACCCTGGGAGTAAAGCGCCGCTCAGGGGAGCAGCAATAGCAGGGGCTGGCCCGTCACCGAGCAGGGCTGAGGGGCAGTGCTCGGCTCAAAGCCCTGGCGAGAGCCCGCCTGCCCCAGACAGCTCTGCAGCCTGAGGGGTCGCCTCTCCGGTTCCTGGCTGCTGCCTTTGGCGCCCGTCCTGCTGCCAGGCTGCCATGGCAGCAGGGCGAAGTCAGAGCCTCGCGCGCCAGGCTGCAGGGGGAGACGCTGGCGACGATCGATCCCGGGGGCTCCGTGCCCGCCCAGCCGGCGCGGGACTGGCTCGGCGGCCAGATCCAGCCCCTGAGGTACGTCGCCCTGCTATAAACCATCCCCGGCCACGGGGGAGTCCACTCAGACTCCCCGGGCCCGGGCTGCGGGGCTCTCCAATCGCCGGGGAGCTACGTGGGCTGGAGTCTGAGTTCTGGGACGCCCCAAGCTGGAGCCAGCTGCCCGGGCCAGCCGTGGCTGCGCAGCGGGTCCGTCACGCCAGCGTAGATGTTCCCGACGTTGCTGAGCCGCGGGTCTGAGGGCAGGGGAGGGCCGAGCCACGCGGGAGGGTGGGTGGGGACCTCTGCTGCTGCAGAAAGCCCTGGAGAGCCGCGAGCTGCGCAGATGTGCCGAGTTCTGGCAATGGAGCCGGGGTGGCAGCCTGGCACGGCAGCTCCCAGCGGCTCCGACGTGGGTTCCAGGCTCAACCTCTGACCCCAGCAGAGCCCTGATTGTCTCTCCCGGCTGGGTGGCGGAGCCGTGGGGAGCAGCTCTAGCTCCAGCACCTCTTGCTGGGCTCCATGACGGGGCCCTGGAGATGAGCGGGGAGCGACGGGCAGCTGCCTGGGCCACCACGCTGGGCATGAGCTCCGTGCTCCATCCCTCATCTGAGCGCAAGCACACGCCACGCTGCCGGCCTCCGTGGCTCCAGGCGGCCCTGCCGTGGCAGCACCAGGAACCTTGCTGGGGTCTGAGTGAACCGTTCAGTCGCTGCCCGGCCCAGGCCTGGTTTGCCAATGCAATGCTGCCACCTCCTGCCGGCTCGTGAGCAGTGCCCCGGCAAGTCGGCTTGCACAGAGGCTGTGGGGTTGCTTGGTGCCTGGGGGTGCCAGATCTCCTGGGTCCTTGCTCCCTGGCAGCCCTCGTAGCCTGGCACCTCCCTCCGGTGCTGGGACTGGCGCCCGGATGGTTTTCTGTCCCTGTGGGCCCATTTCCCACAATCCAGGCCGAGCTATCCACTGCAAGAGCACCAAACGCCACCCGCCAGGTGCTGCACGAAGGGGAGACAAGCCAACCCCCCCATGCAGACCGGTGGGCACCAGCTAAAAAGGATGGGGCGCTGGGGTCGGTCACAACCACCACAGGCTGAAGCACAGCGGTGTGCCAAAAATACCCAGCAAATGTGATGATAGTTGCACCACCCGGGCCCCGGCATGCCAGTCACAGGAGGGCTCAGACTGGTACTCGGCCCCGGAGGGCTGGGTCTGATTTTGGTGGCCAAAGGAGGCCGAGAAACTGGCGAGGCGCTAGCGGCGAGAGGCAAACACGAGCAAAGCCTGGAGACCCTGGCTCTGTGTGGCTTGGGAGAGACATGGGGGGGCAGGACAAGGGGAAAAGGGGTCAAACTGCCGCCCGGCAGATTTAGATTAAATCTCAGGACAATCTGCCTCTCGGTCAGAGCAGAAGGCCAACAGACCAGCTGCCTCGGGCGTTTCGTGGAGGCTCCTTGGCTGGAGGTTTCCAAAAGAGGCTGGAGCCATCTGTCCGGTTCAGACACAACAAACCCAGCCTCATGGCAGGGATTAGAGCAGATGGCGCTTGGGGTTTCTTCTAGCCTGACGGCTCTAGGATTCTAAGGGTTGCTCATTCCCTCCTTCCCCTGCCCTGCTGCCCTGGCGTCCCCAGGGAGGCAGACTGGTGCTGGCACGCAAAAATCAGCTGTGTCAGACCCTTGCTCCGGCTCCTGCTCAGCGATGGCCGGCGGGGCATGGATCTGCCTGCACAGCGAGGGCCTGGCCGCTTTGTGGCCACGGCGTGAGGAAGGGGTAGTGTCCGGGAAAAGACCAGGCCTTGAGCTGCTCCGGCACCAGCCTACCTGGCTCCTAGGGGAGGATCAGCGGGGCCCACAAGGGGCAAGAGTCCACCTCTGTACCTGCCCCGCTTCTGCAGCGCCAGCGCGCCTCAGCTGGGTGGGCTCCACTCCAGAGGTGGCTGCATTCCCGGCGGGCAGCGTCGCCCGCTCGCCAGCAGCTGTGCTGGACCCTGCCTGGCTGGATGGGAGAAGCACAAGGCCAGGAAACAGAGCTCTCCGATTGGCTTCCCTCTCCACTTGCCCACCTCCCGGTGCAGAATAGCCAACCCGAGCTGCTGTGGAAAGAGCTTCCCCCTCCGCACCCCACCTGAAGCGGTTCTCTCTGGGCGTGCATAAATCTCTGCAACATTTCTGTATAACCGTGTATCGTTCTCATCTAACTTTGTATTAAGAGAAACTTTATGGCTGTGTCTAGACTGCAGCCCTTTGCCATAAAAGGGATGCAAATTAGACACATCGCAATTGCAAATGAAGCGGGGATTTAAATCCCCCCCGCTTCATTTGCATAAACATGGCTGCTGCTTTCTTCCGGCTCGGAGCTTTGCCGGAAAAAAGCGCCAGTCTAGACGGGGATCTTTCAGAACATAAAGCCTTTTCCAAAAGATCCCTTATCCCTCTTAAAAAAAGGAATAACGGATCTTTCGGAAAAGGCTTTATTTTCCGAAAGATCCCCGTCTAGACTGGCGCTTTTTTCTGGCAAAGCTCCGAGCCGGAAGAAAGCAGCAGCCATATTTATGCAAATGAAGCGGGGGGGATTTAAATCCCCGCTTCAATTGCTATTGTGATACGTCTAATTTGCATCCTTTTTACGGAAAAGGGATGCAGTCTAGACACAGCCTATAAGTCTTGATAGAGATAGATCTTGTATAGATCTTTGCTTCTGATAGACCATAGACACTTTGTATTACGCCCTTTATGTGATAGGCCTAAGGAATAGGAGTTTGGGTGCAGGGGGACTCATGTCTGGGGCAGGAGGTTGGGTGCAGGGGGAGACTCAGGGCTGGGACAGGTTCAAGAAGCAGGCTCTGGCTGGGCACCACTTAACTGAGACGGCTTCCAGGCAGTGGAGCAGTGGGGTTAAGGCCAACTCCTGCCCTGGTCCTGCTGCCCTCCTGAAAGCAGCTGGTGTGTACCGCAATGGCTCCATGGCTCCACGTGCTGCCCTCATCTACAGGCACCGAGCCCACAGCTTCTACTGGCCACGGTTCCCAGTTATTGATCAATGGGAGCTGCAGGAGTGGTGTCCACAGGCAAGGACAGCGTGTGGAGACCCCCTGCTCGGCCTCTCTCTCTTGCCAGCTGTCTACACAGGCCACTTGAATTTCCACAAAAGCACTGACGCTCTCACGTAAGATTGTCAGGGCTTTTGCGGAAATACTATGCTGCTCCCGTTCGGGCAAAAGTCCTTTTCCGAAAAACTTTTGTGCAAAAGGGCCAGTGTAGACAGCTCAGATTTGTTTTCCGCAAAAAAGCCCCGATCGCGAAAATGGCCATTGGGGCTTTTTTGCGGAAAAGCGCGTTTAGATTGGCAAAAGTGCTTTTGTGGAAAAGTGTCCTGCCAATCTAGACGCTCTGTTCCGAAAATGCTTTTAATGGAAAACTTTTCCATTAAAAGCATTTCCGGAAAATCACGCCTCTGTGTGGCGATAGGATACAGAAGTGGGGGGGGGACACCCTGACATCAGCGCCCCCTCTTCTCCCTCCCACATCCTGCACAGGAAGCAGGAGGCTCCCAGGGGGCAGCTCCAAGGCAGAGGGCAGGAGCAATAGGACAGTGGGTGAAGGAGCAAATGAAGGGCCAGCACTTGAGAGCTTCCAGGCCAAACCAGTCAGGATCACCCGTCAGAGGCTCCAAGATCTACTGGTAGATCCCGATCGACTGGATGGTGACCACTGCCTTAACCGGTAGGACCAGTTCGGTCACTGTCAGGGGGGCCCTCAAGGCACTGCCCGCCGGGCCGTGCTTACAGACAGAGACCAGCAGGGGTCACCCACAGCCCAAGCACAGCGCCCAGCAAGGCACTGACACTACATCACAGCCTACTGGCCCACTGCTGGGGGGGCCCCACCCTGCGAGTCCACTGCTGGGGGGCCCCCACCCTGCGAGTCCACTGCTGGGGGGCCCCCACCCTGCGAGTCCACTGCTGGGGGGCCCCACCCTGCGAGTCCACTGCTGGGGGGCCCCCACCCTGCGAGTCCACTGCTGGGGGGCCCCCACCCTGCGAGTCCACTGCTGGGGGGCCCCACCCTGCGAGTCCACTGCTGGGGGGCCCCACCCTGCGAGTCCACTGCTGGGGGGCCCCCACCCTGCGAGTCCACTGCTGGGGGGCCCCCACCCTGCGAGTCCACTGCTGGGGGGCCCCACCCTGCGAGTCCACTGCTGGGGGGGCCCCACCCTGCGAGTCCACTGCTGGGGGCCCCACCCTGAGAGTCCACTGCTGGGGGGGCCCCACCCTGCAAGTCCACTGCTGGGGGCCCCACCCTGAGAGTCCACTGCTGGGGGGTCCCACCCTGCGAGTCCACTGCTGGGGGCCCCCACTCTGCGAGTCCACTGCTGGGGGGGCCCCACCCTGCGAGTCCACTGCTGGGGGGCCCCACCCTGCGAGTCCACTGCTGGGGGGCCCCCACCCTGAGAGTCCACTGCTGGGGGCCCCCACTCTGCGAGTCCACTGCTGGGGGCCCCACCCTGAGAGTCCACTGCTGGGGGGCCCCACCCTGCGAGTCCACTGCTGGGGGGGCCCCACTCTGCGAGTCCACTGCTGGGGGGCCCCCACCCTGCGAGTCCACTGCTGGGGGGGCCCCACCCTGCGAGTCCACTGCTGGGGGGCCCCCACCCTGCGAGTCCACTGCTGGGGGCCCCCACCCTGCGCGTCCACTGCTGGGGGGCCCCCACCCTGCGAGTCCACTGCTGGGGGGCCCCACCCTGCGCGTCCACTGCTGGGGGGCCCCCACCCTGCGAGTCCTAAGTGTCCAGCTGGCCCCTGTCCCTCCCCAAAGCCTGAACACAAGAGGCAGACACAGAGACGCCTGCCTGAGTGTGCAGAGAGCCTGAAACCGTAACTGGGACGGGGCGGGGCACCCCGGCTGCCATCCTTGGGGGCTGCCCCAGCTTGCAGCGGGACGGCTCGGCCCCCAAACTGCCTTGCTCCGCCCCAGCCCAGGCAGCTCTCGCCGCTCGCTCCATCCCCACGGACGGCCCGGGGTGGGGGCCCCACGCCGAGCGCCTCCCGCCCTGCCCGCAGACGGCGGCTCCCGCGCCCGCTCTGGGAAAGCACATCCTGCGTGCGGGCGCGGGCAGGAACGAGCACCCCCTGCCGGCTCTGCGCAGCCCTCCCTGCAGGCCGGGGCAGGGGGGAATTGGGGCCCCGAGCCCCGGGTTGGGGCCGCCTGGGGGAAGGGGCATTCGGGCGGTGTCGCCAGGAGCGCAGGCGGGGTGAGCGCCGAGCCGTCCATGCGCGCTGGCCGGCCGCCCTGAGCCATGCCCGCCTGGAGGGCGCCGACGGGTCCCGGCTTAGCAGCACCCCGGGGCGCGGAGGAGGCTGGGAGCCGAAATCGGTGGGTGCCAGGACTCAGCCTCCAATGCGCCGTGTGGATCCCAGCGGGCGCAGTCCCTCGGCCTGCGGGGACGGGAGCCAGGAAGAGCCCGGCTGGGCTGGGGGCCCGGGTTGGAGCAAGGGCCGGGGCCCCCGGCGGCGCTCTGGAGAGCGGGCGAAGCGGGGCGCTGCCAGCAGCCGGCCCGGGGGCAGAGCGGGGACGGCCTGAGCCGCCGGGGTGTGGGGCTCCGAGCAGCACGTGGCAGGGGCGCGTCCAGCACACCAGGGGGCTGCTCCGGGGGCTGGGCCAGGGGACTGCGAGCGCTCGGTCTCCGTCTGCTCCAGCTCCTGAGCGGTAGGGAGCGTGTGTGGGTACGAGCGAGGCCCAGTGCGGGGGATGGGGTGTGAGCGAGCGAGCCCCGTGGGCAGTGGTGGGGCTGTGTGGTCAGTGTACAATGGCAGGTGGAATAAGCGTGCGATGGCGAGCAGGGTGAGCGTGCCCAGAGTGTGATGGCAGCTGGGGTGAGTGTGCCCAGAGTGCGGTGGCTGGCAGGGTGAGCATGCCCAGAGTGTGATGGCAGGTGGGGTGAGTGTGCCCAGCGTGCGATGGCGGGCGGGGTGAGCGTGCCCAGCGTGTGATGGTAGGTGGGGTAAGTGTGCACAGCGTGCAATGCCAGGTAGGGTGAGTGTGCCCAGCATGCAATGGGGGCTGAGCATGCCCTGTATGCAGTGGTGGGCGGGGGGGGAGCGTGCGATGGCGGGTAGGGTGAGTGTTCCCAGCGTGCAGTGGCGAACAGGGTGAGCATGCCCAGCGTGTGATGGTAGGTGGGGTAAGTGTGCACAGCGTGCAGTACCAGGTAGGGTGAGTGTGCCCAGCATGCAATGGGGGCTGAGCATGCCCAGCGTGCGACGGTGAGCATGCCCAGTGTTTGATGGTGGCCGGGGTGAGCGTGCCCAGCGTGCGATGGCAGGCGGGGTGAGTGTGCCCAGGGTGCGGTGGCTGGCGGGGTGAGCATGCCCAGCGTGCGATGGTAGGTGGGGTGTGTGTGCACAGCGGGAAGTACCAGGTAGAGTGAGTGTGCCCAGCATGCAATGGGGGCTGAGCATGCCCAGCATGCGAGGGTGAGCATGCCCAGCGTGCAATGGTGGGTGGGGTGAGCGTGCCCAGCGTGCAGTGGTGAGCAGGGTGAGCATGCCCAGCGTGTGATGGTAGGTGGGGTAAGTGTGCACAGCGTGCAGTGCCAGGTAGGGTGAGTGTGCCCAGCATGCAGTGGGGGCTGAGCATGCCCAAGATGCAGTGGTGGGCGGGTGAGTGTGCCCAGCGTGCGATGGCGGGCAGGGTGAGCGTGTCCAGCATGCGATGGTGGGCGGGGTGAGCGTGCCCAGCGTGCGATGGCGGGTGGGGTGAGCGTGCCCAGCGTGCGATGGCGGGTGGGGTGAGCGTGCCCAGTGTGTGATGGTGGGCGGGGTGAGCATGCCCAGCGTGCGATGGCTGCTGTGTGCACGTGTGATCATGGGTGCACCAACTCTCAGCACTGCAGCCCGTTGTGCCCTGTGAGCTGAGTGCTCAGGAGAGATGCCATGGGGCCTGGCTGATTAGCAGAGCCCACAGCTGGGTTTGTGTCTCTCCAGGTGGTGCGCAGCTGCACATGCCTCGGTGCACATAACAACATTTATTCCACACCTGGATGGAAAAGATGAGAGGGAACATGGGTGTAGCCTCAAGCACCAGAACTCAGGACTGCCCGCTTCCCAGCATGCCTTTCTTCCACTGGCCGCCTCAGGACCAATCAGCCCTTCCTGAGCCCAGCGAGGGAGCCGCCGGCCAGCCATGCTCAGCACGGATGGACTGCGCCCCAGGAGAGCCACAGGTATTGACTGGTGTGTGTGTGGTGTGGGCTTCCCCACAGGGCTGCTTGTGAAGGGGCGGGACAGCTCTGTGTCATAGGCTCTGTACTGCCAGCAGCGATTCTCTCCTCCTGCCGGCCTAGGGGCTGGACCTGCTGGAGCAGGTGGCTCAGCTCTCCAACCTTGCTGGCTGCTGCGTGTTCTGCTTGGCAAGCTCGGCGCGAGATTCCTCCCAAATACCTCGCATAGACAGCGGGGTCAGCGCGCACGGCCCGGCAGCAACTGCCACATTCCTGCCGGGCAGGGGGCCTGCCCTGTCCCTGCCAGCAGGGGGCAGTGCTGCTCGCTTCCAGGCCAGGCCCTGCTCCTCCCTTCAGCCTGGGGTGCAGGGCCGGACTTAGGGCCCAGTGACCCCAGAGACTGCCTGGGGTGCCGGGGGGGAAGGGCTGCTTTGGTGGTTAGTGACAAAAGGGAAAATTGAATGTGTGAAGTAAAATGTTTCCAGCGATCCCTACGGGGAGTCATTTTCCACTCCCCTCCTCGAATACGTAAGAGCGGCCAGGCTGGGTCAGACCAAAGGTCCATCTGGCCCAGTGTCCTCTCTGCCCACAGTGGCCAGTACCAGGCGCACCAGAGGGAGTGAACCGAACAGGGAACCATCAAGTGAATACTTTCCTGTTACCCATTCCCAGCCTCTGGCAAACAGAAGCTAGGAACACCATCCCTACTCACCCTGGCTAGAAGCTATGGATGGGCCAATCCTCCATGAATCTGTCTAGCTCTTTTTTGAACCCTGGTAAATTCCTGTCCTTCACAATCTCCTTAGGCAAGGAGTTCCACAGGTGAACTGCACCGAGTGAAGAAAAACGTCCTTTTGCTGCTGAGTCATTTCATTTGGTGACCCCTAGTTCTTGTGTTATGGGGATGTTCTAGACTTTTGTAGAACCTTGTAGAACCTTCTGAACTTTCCGAGAATGACATTTTCCTCCGATCGCCTAGAAAGCGGCCAGCCTCTCACAGGTACCTAAGGGTGCTGGTCTGTCAATGGGATATAAGAACATGCTGACAGCCCAGCTGCGATAGTGTGAACCTGGTTTTAATGTCACTGTGAAAGTGTAAGAATGTTGTAAGACTTGGAGGCTACGTCTAGACTGGCATGATTTTCCACAAATGCTTTTAACGGAAAAGTTTTTCCGTTAAAAGCATTTGCGGAAAAGAGCGTCTAGATTGCCACGGATGCTTTGGCGCAAAAGCATTTTTGCAGAAAAGAGTCTGTGCCAATCTAGACGCAGTTTTGCGCAAGAAAGCCCCGATCGCCATTTTCGCCATCAGGGCTTTTTTGCGCAAAACAATTTTTAGCTGTCTACACTGGCCCTCTTGTGCAAAAGCATTTGCACAAGAGGGCTTTTTCCCGAGTGGGAGCAGCATAGTATTTGCGCAAGAACACCGACAATCTTACATTAGATCGTCCATGTTCTTGCACAAATTCAAGCGGCCAGTGTAGACAGCTGGCAAGTTTTTCCGCAAAAGCAGTTGCTTTTGCAGAAAAACTTGCCAGTCTAGACACAGCCAGAGAGTATAACTTGCCCCAAATGGAGGACACATTTAACGAGAAGCCAGCGAGATCGATTGAACCCCCTACCTACATACCACGAGGAAAGAAACACTGTTTAGGACAAGGGTTAACATGCTTCGGCCGGCTGTGCTGTCCCACTAGTGAATACTCGCACGCCTAATAATGGTGCACAGTTCAGTGCCTTGCTAGTACACTTCAGTTATTCGGAAAATGTAAAAGCTTCAATAAGCTTAGAGGAAACTATTTTTTTTCCTACGTGGCATGAGTGAATATGACTTTACAGATCCTAGCGTGCACTTGTAGTGTCGTGTAAGACAGGGACACATTAGTGCGTGCAAATTGTGCATCACAGTCATGAAAGGGGATACAACTGCCATGAAAGATGTTTTTAAAAGTTTAACAGAGGAGGGGAGAGGCGCGAAGATGCTCCTCTACCAGGGCATCGTTCAGTCTAGGGCCAGCCCTGCCGGGGTGAACCCCAAGGATGTGGCAGTGGCCATGGTGAGCGCTGGCACATGGCACAGCCGGGGATACTGAGGCAGGCAGGTAGCCAGCCGTACCCCTCCTCCAAGACTATTGGCTTCTGTCCATGCTGCCAACGGGCCGGCCCAGCGCCAGAGCGACCGTCCAGGGAGCCCAGCCAGGCGCCTGGGGCTGGCCAGCGACGTGTGGGCACTTGGCCTTCACTCTCGGGATGCAGTGTAGCTCCGATCCCAGGGGAGAGAGCTCCCCTCTGGCCAGGGTGCTCAGCAGCGGCGCTACCCCACTCTCCTCGAGCGGCTGACCCCGGCCCCCCTGGGCTGGACGGACAGAGGCCCTAGTGGAGGGATGAGAAGATCCTCCGGCCGGCATGGAATAAACAAAAGCAACTCCTGGTGCCGGCTTTGTCGCACCCACACAGCTCCACCACCTGTCCCTGCCCTTGGATCTGTCCCCCCCCCCCGCGCCCAGACGCAACCCCTCTCCCTCTGGCTGGGCGGGCGGCTCTCTGAGTCACCGTCCGCAGCTGTTCGGAGCCATCCTTCGCCTGCCAGAGCTGGGGCCAGGGGGAGAAGGCCCTGCCAGCCCAGGCTCCCTGTCTGAGGTGGGCACTGAGAAGGCGGCAGGGTCTGCAAGGGAGGGGGAGCTGTCTGTGCTGCCCTGTCTCCGGGGCAGAGCTGTGCGTGTGTGGCGTGGGCTGTGCTGCGAGCCCCGGTTTGGAGCACTGGGGAGCTGGAGTGGTACAGGGCTTCGGGGGGAGCCGAAGGCCATGCTGTGCAGACCCCGGCCCGGCCATGGCACTGCTCGGGAAGCGGGCCTCTGCTGACGGAGAGGACGCAGCGGCCTGCCCGCTGGCACGGATCCGCAGCGCTGTCCATCGACGGGGGTGGCTGTAGCACGGCGAGCGTGAGCTTCGGGGAAACTGAGGCCAGCGTGTGACGTGCTGTGACTGAACCCAGTGCCCAGGGTGGCTGTGAGGCCTGGGACTGGAGAGGCCTTTCACCCAGGGCAGGCCCCAGACACGGCCACAGCTCCATGGGTGCCTGGCCGGGGCTCAGCAAACACAGATGCGAGCCAGGGCCGGTGGTGACGGGTTAGCCTGTTGATCGGGAGCAAAATTGGCATCTCCCTGGCCGGGGCTCCGCTGGGCGGGCGCCTGAGCTGACTGGCGTGAGCCTGGCACCACGTTCTTGGCGAGCGGCCATTTGCCTGGCACTTGGCAAAGGCGCCAGCCGGGGCCTGGCACGGAGCTCGGAGCTGACACACAAAGTGTTAACCCTCCCCCTCCCCAGTGCAGGGGTGATATCCGACCTCCCCCGGCTGAGCTCTGTGTAATGGGGACAGCTGCTCTCCCCCCGCCCTGCACTAATGCCCCCCCTCCCCCTGCACAGCACATGTGCTGTCACTCAGCCAGACAACCGTTTTATTTTAGCTCCGGAGGGGAAAGCGCCTCACACGAGAGTCGGTCGCTCCCTCTCCGAGCGTATCCAGCCCAGGGACCGGACGGGATGGGAACCCCCTGCCTTCTCGTCTTCTGCCTCCTGGCGCCAATCTGGGCTCAGGTAAGGGCCGGCAGCTCTGCGTGGGCTGGTGTCCCGGGGCCCAGCCCTGGCCCCGCGCCCTGGGGCGTGGCCCATGGAAGGACTCGGTGCTTTAGGGCTTCCAGGGCCTGGGGTCTCACAGCGCCAGCCCCTGCGTGGAGAGGAGCTGAGGGGTTTAAGCCAGGAGGCTGGGAGAGTCCCACAGGGTCGGGCTTTAGCTGGAGGAACGGCTTGAGGGGAACTCATCTGCCCCACGCCTACACTCAGAGCCCGGGGCAGGATGGGAGGGGAGGACAGGCACCCACCACATGGCGCCCGGGGGGCTGGGCAGACGGGGCCGGGACCCAGAGCAGAACCCCTCTTAAGTGGGAGTTTCCAGAAGTCCCAGCCTGGAGCACAGGGGGGCTGGAGCAGCCTGCCTGGGAGCGGGAGGGCTCATGCCAACATGCCAGCTCTCTGGGGACTCCTGGCAGGCCCAGCTGGGAGCGGGTGATGGCAGGGCCGGGCTCCCTGTGCTTGGGAAGGGATTGAATGCACTGGACAGACGGAGGGGCCCCCCGTTGCCACCTCCCCGGGAAATGCAGCTCCCGTGGGGGGGGCGGGGTCTTGGAGTTCTTGGGCTGTTTATGCTGTTGTGAAACCAGATCTGTTGCAAGGGGCCTTCACGGCTTCATGCCTCCGGGGGCCAGGCCTGCTCCCCTCCCAAGGTGGTGACGAGTGGCCTTAAGGGTATTGTATTGGGGCCCTCGCCACAGCATCTGGGCAACTCTCACGGGCAGGAGCTCTCCACCCCGGGCCCAGCCCCCCGGGTGTTAGCTGGTGTGCATTCAGGGCTTTGGGGTTCCAGGAGGGGCCCCAGTTCCAGTCCTCTGCAGCAGGTGTGGGCTTGGGTATGTGTGTGATTTACTACTTGTGCCCAGGAAAACCAGCTACTCGATACGTTATTAGGTGTATTACGGTAGTGCCTGGGAGTCCCTAGTGCCAGACACTGTACATTATTAGATATATTACGGTAGTGCGTGGGAACCCCTAGTGCCAGGCACTGTACATTATTAGGTGTATTACGGTAGTGCCCGGGAGCCCTTAGTTCCAGGCACTGCATGTGGTTAGGGGTATTATGGTAGAGTGAGGGAGCCTATAGTGCCAGACTGTCCTGGCCCCAGAGAGCTGGTGGTTTGTTCCCCACCATGTTTCCCTCTAATTTTTTCCACTCGTGTGGAATGCATTTTGTTCTATGCACCCAAGGCATGTGCAGATGTGCACCACCAGCAGACACACAAGCTGTGGGTGCTCTGCTAATCAGCTGGGTGGCATTTAAATCTCTCCTGGGTGGCTGCCTAAAGTGCACAGCTTAAAGAGCACACTGCTCCTTGCCCCCAGCCACCCTCTGCATGCCCCCAACACACCCTCTCCCCCCCTCTCCAGCCAGCTTCCCCGTCCTTTGGCAAATGTTGCTGGTGCCCTTGGGGGCTGAGAGCAGTTCCCCAGCCAAGGGAAAGGGCTGAGCCTCCAGTGATGAACAGGCAGATGGGCCAGCAGCTGGTGGGCGCGCTCCCTCCCAGCCAGCTCTGTTCAGGCTTCCTGGTCAAAACAAGCCCCTTCACCCTGCCCCTCCCCTGGGAATGGCAGCTGGGCCAAAGCAGAGCAGAGTGAGCCATGCAAGCTGTGCCTGCGCTGCCAGGGCCTCGCCCGCGCGGGCGCTCGCTGTGCCACACACCACGTGGCCCTGCTGCACAGCTCCCCCTCCCTGGCTAGGCCCGCACCCAGGGAGCAGGAGCTGGCACTGCAGGGCCACCCACAGGCTGCCAGCCCCCCAGCCCCCCAGCCCGGCCTGAGCGGAGAGCATTGTGCCAGTGAGCCAGGCCCATCAGCGTGTCCCCTCCGCACACTCCTCCACACACAGTGTGCAGCCATCCCCTTCCCGCACGCACGCTGGGCCTTATGCACCCGCCCTGGGACAGGCTGACTGCCTGTGTGCCCATGCGCGTTCCCACGCGGCCAAAATCTCGCGGAGCACCCGGGCAGCAGCTCTGCGGCCGTGGGGGGTTCCTGGGCAGTGTACGTATGTGCACAAAGGAGCCAAGCCGGGGGGCTGTGGGTGCCTGCAAGAGGTTTCTGTCTGCAGTGGATCTGGGGATCGGGTGGGGCGCCATGGGGATCTGGTAGAACCAGAGGTGTGTGGTGGAGCTGTGGGAATCTGGTAGAACTGGGAAGAGTCTGGCAAAGGTGTTGGGATCTGGTAGAACTGGGGGGATCCGGTGGAGCTGCAGGGATCCAGTAGAATGGTGGGATCCAGTAGATCCGCGGGGCTCCGGTAGAAATGGGGGGATCCGGTGGAGCCGCGGGGCTCCGGTAGAAGTGGGGGGATCCGGTGGAGCCGCGGGGCTCCGGTAGAAATGGGGGGATCCGGTGGAGCCGCGGGGCTCCGGTAGAATGGGGGGATCCGGTGGAGCCGCGGGGCTCCGGTAGAACTGTGGGGATCTGGTGGAGCCGCGGGGATCTGGTAGAACAGGGGGATCTGGTCCGGTAGCTTGTGGCAGGTCGCTAGCAGTTCCTTACAAGGTTCTCCCAAGCTGATCCCTGTTCCACAGGCCCCTGCTGAGCTGGGTGTGGGGCAGGGCTGTGCCGAATGGGGTGGGGCAGGAGCCGATGGATAACCCTGCAATTCTGCCTGGAGGGGCAGGAGCCGCTGGGTATGGCGCACCCGGCAGGGTGGGAAGGGCGCCATAGCAGGGCGGGACGAGCCATGGCAGGTCAAAAAATATCAGCCCCTCTGGCCCATCCCCTCATGGGGGGGGAGGCTGGCCAGAGGGGTGCCAGGGCTGGCAAATTGCAGGCGGGTTTGCAAGGCTGAAGCATAGAGCCAATGAAGACCCCCCCAACCACATGCCAAGCACCCTCTTCTCTCCGCCACCCCACAAGGTCCCCCCCTCCCAGCCACATGCTTCCCGAATCTGCTCAGCCCACAGCCCCCCCCCCCCCCCCCCCCCCCCCCCCCCGGGTAGCCACTGGGCCAGGCAGCAGCCAGCAGGGAGTCAGCGACGTGCAAGACAGCCCCCCTCAGGGCCCCACCAGCTTGGCTGAGGCCCCTCAATCCCAGCCCACTGCTCCCCTCTACCTGCCCCCGGGCACCCAGCTCCGCTGCTGCCCCACAGTCCCGACCCCGCCAGACGCAGCAGCCCAGCCTGGGGGGCTGGTCAGACCCAACCCGCCTTTCTCCAGCAGCCACTGCGGCAGGAGGCCTCTCTGGGCACGTCCGCACTGCCTGGCGTCCCCGCAGCACAGCCCGAGCCCAGGAGCCCAGAGCCAGCCGACCCCGGCCTGCTGCGGGCGTGGGCCTGCAGTGTAGACATACCCTGCACCTCCGCTGGGGAGAGGCAGGAGGGGCATGGCCCCAGAGAGAGGCCTGGCTCTGGGGCAGCGGCACTGACAGCCTCTGGGGGCCCCATGCAAGGGGGGCTCCATGCTCCCGGAAGGGGCGGGGTCTCCGGTGAAAGGGGCGGGGCTGGGCCAGCCAGCCCTCAATACAGCCCGGACCATGCGGCACAGTGCCCCTGCCTCCCCTCCCCAGCCCGCAGTGCTGCCCGGAGCGCGCCGGGACAGTGCTCCGGCGGAGATTTAAAGGCTCCACTGTAGGGGGCAGCCCCGAGCCCCCTTTGAACGGCCGGGCCCCAGGACAGCTGCCCCCTTGCCCCGCCCCGCTCGGCAGGAGCCAGGCTCAGCTGCCTTCTCCCCGCTGTGGCCAGGGGACAGTGGTGGCAGCTATTTATACGCCCCCAGGCGGAGGGCCCTCCTTGGACAGCTGCGCCCATTCCCAGCGTTCCTCTGGGCTGCCGTTCCGGGAGGGGGGCGGATGTGGGAACCAGGCTCCCTCCCTGCGCTGGTGCTGGCTGGTAGAGCTGGGGCCCTTCCCGTCCCCGGCCGCCTCCTCTCTGGCGGCCGGAGCCCCACGAAGGGCTCCAGTGGGAAGGCAAATCCAGGGGGCAGGACTGTACCCACTGCCACGTGTACCACCTGGCCCCTGGGCCTGCAGCCCTCCCCATCGCCCGGCCCTGCCTGGCAGCGCCCGGCGGGCAAGGGGGCGGCGCCGGAGCGAGCGAGGCGAAGGGGCAGGAGCCGTGAAATGTGGGATGGTGGGTGTGAGGCCGTGTAGGAGAGTGCGGGGCGGGCGGGGCAGGGGTCCAGCCCTCCTCTAGCCACAGGGGGGTTGTTTGCCCAGCTGTCCCACTGGAATCCCAAGCTGGGCCCGAAGGCCTGCGGGGGGAACGCGGGGGGCAGAGATATTTGGAAGGGTCAAAGGTCGAATTCATGCTCGCTCCAAAAATGTCTCCTCTGGCCGAAGAAATGAATGAGCAGGTGTGGGGAGCTCAGAGCCTGCCCCTCCGCGCAGCCACGGGGCTCAGCAAGGGCGGGGCGAGCCCACCCCAGCCGTGAGCCAGGCCCGCGTCCGGGGCTCCTTGCAGGGCTGCCGCAAGGCCAGGACGTCCAGCTCCTGGGCTACCGCCGTGCCTTTGGCTACACGGGCTCTCAGCGCCGCAGGCCTCTCCCTGCCTGAGGGGGGCAGGTGGTCTTCTGAGCAGGCGTGGCCGGGGGAAGGCTTACGGCGGAGCCGGGTCCAGGAGGGGAGCCGAGCTAGAGCCACGCGTGGGCAGCCCTCTCAAGAGAGCCTCGCGGGTCCAGTGGCGCCCACGACACTGCAAAGCCTGAGGCACCACGTGGCCCGGCCCACGTGGGCACCCGAGCGTGGCAGGCCAGGTGCTGCGCCGCCAGCACTGCCTCCCCTGCAGCACTCGGACAGCCTGGGAAGGCCTGGGTGGTCTGGTGGCGGCCATATTGGGGCTTCCCTGAGCTGGGCGGCTGGCGGCGGTTCACGGTGCAGGGTTTCCGGGTTGGGTCCATCGGCTGCTGCCGGGAGGCGGGGGGAGGGAGGTGCCCCGCCTGTGCATCCCACCATTGCTCCTGGATCGCCGGGCCTACGGTGCAGCCCTAGGGCTGGCTGGTCGGACCCCGGCCCGGGCACCTCCCCGCTGTCCACACGCTCGCTGCCGTGGCGGGTAACCCCAGTGCGAGGACACATCGGAGCCAGGCAGTGGCTTTGGACTGTCTCTTGTGCACAAGCCCTAAAGAGCCCCCCCCCCCCCACCTCCATATCTGTGCTCGGAGGGGCAAACCCTTGTTCAGCGGCTCCTCTGGAGAGAGCCCGCCCTTGCCAGGTGCCCACGCCAGGGCTGGGAGCCAAGGGACTTGGCCCTGGCTTCTCTGGGACCCTGGGAACTGTGGCAGCAGCATCTCCGTTCTGGGATTCTCCCAGGCCGAGGCAGAGCACAAGCGGGCACCTGGCCAGCGCCTGCCCCCGCCCCCCTCGCCGGCTCCAGCTGGCACGTGGCACAGAGTGGCCCCCGCGCGCATCCCCAGGTCGCTGCGGTGGCTCCCTCAGCCTGTCAGGGGAAGGGGCTGGGCAGGTGCCCCCCAGGGCGCTGTGCGGCTGCAACCCTGGCTGGGCTCCCCCCCAAGACGGCCGGCTGGCTCCGGGGAAGGCGCCCCCCAGCAAAGCAAACCCAGTCTCCCTGAAGGGGCCCTTGTAAAAAGCAGGGAGCAGGCAGGAAGCATGGCTAGGTGCCAGCCGGGGAGCCCTGGGGACTGGGTGAGGCGGGGGGGGGCTCTCGGGGCCAGGACCGGCCCATCGGGGTGGCTGGATGCAAGCGCTGATCGGCACGGGAGCAGCCCCCCTGCAAGGAGAGCACCGTGGGGGTGTTACGGACGCTGGTCGGGCCATGCCTGATGGTAGCACCGGCCAGGGCGAGGGCCCCGCTGTGCTGGCTGTCCCTGGCCTTGGGCGGCTGGCGTCTCCGTGCTCTGCCCAGCCGTCACCCGCTTCCGGGGGCACGGGAGAGTGGCCCCCTCCCAAGCCGAGCTGTGGAGATGCACAGCCATGCGGCCAGCCCCCACCAGCAGGCTGCCACTGGAGACCGGCCCAGCCCGTGGGGTGCCGGGCAGGGACCAGCTGTTGCATTCCAGAGCCGGGGGAGAGGGACGCGCTGTCTTGTCCTTCCCACTCCTCCCCGCAGGATTCGGGAGCAGCCTCCTGTGTCAGACACGGCCCCAGCGCTGGCCACACCCATCCCCTGACTCCGGGCAGGATGGGCCCATGGCGCTGGGGGCCGCACCCACGGCCCAGGCTGGGGGGCCCTCGTGGGAGAAGTGACTCTGCCAGATGGGCAGGGCGTTGGACGGAGGGTCCCTTGGGACCAGCTGCATTCTTGAGGGGGGGGTCGGCCCCCCGGTGCTGCCGGGCTTAGGGGAGGGAGGGCGTCTCTTCTGGGGTGCGGGGCCACGGCTGGTGGCGGGAAAGCCGGCGCCGTGACCCCAGGACTCCTGTGCCCAGCCCCGGGGCAACTTTTTTTTTTTTTTAACCGAAACTGGGCTGAGAACTGGAGGAATGAGTCAGTGACGCAACAAACAGCTTCTCTGGGTCTTGAATGCAGGGCAGCAAGGTCCCCCCCGCCACGGCCAGGGCGCAGCCTCAGGAACGCAGGCATTGCGGGGCTCCGGACCAGCGTGGCTGGGAATGGGGCAGCTGTGGATCAGGCCGGGGGGGGGGGAGGGTAAGCAGAGCTGAGAGGGGGCCATGGGCAGGGATAATGGGGGGTGGGGTCAGGCCGGAGAGGCATTGGCAGAGTTGGGGGGCACAGGGCAGGGATAATGGGGGGCTGGGGTCAGACCCGAGGGGCACTGGCAGAGTTGGGGGGCACAGAGTGGTAATAATAGGGGGTGGGGTCAGGCCGGAGAGGCATTGGCAGAGTTGGGGGGCACAGGGCAGGGATAATGGGGGGCTGGGGTCAGGCCGGAGGGGCACTGGCAGAGTTGGGGGGCACAAGGTGGGAATAATGGGGGGTGGGGTCAGGCCGGAGAGGCATTGGCAGAGTTGGGGGGCACAGGGCAGGGATAATGGGGGGGCTGGGGTCAGACCCATGGGGCACTGGCAGAGTTGGGGGGCACAGGGCAGGGATAATGGGGGGTGGGGTCAGACCAGAGGGGCACTGGCAGAGCTAAGCAGGGGGCCCTATCCAGCGCCTGACTCTCCAGCGCCGTCTGTTCTTACTCTTCCCTCAACTTTGTCAAAGCCCCGCGTGGGGGTGGAGGTGGGGGGGGGCTCCAGTGATTCCTCAGGAAATACCTTTGGGGGGGGGTCCCATCCCCCGCCCGCCCCAAGGGGCTCTGAGCTGCGGAGGCAGCCGAGTGCGGGCCCCACACCGGGCCCCTCGGCTCCTCTGGCCGGTGATTTCTGGGGATTCTCTGGGGTGAGCCCGAGCGGCCCAGCTGCCGGCCATCCCGGCGCGTTCCCAGCCCCTGGCCTCTATTTATAGCCACGGGCTGGCGCTGCCCCGGGCCTGTGGGAACCAAGCCTGGAGCAGCCTCTCCCAGCCCGCCTGAGCAATGGGCGCTGCGTCTGGCCGGGGCAGGAGCCTTTGCTTCACCCCCAGAGAGTGAGCTGGGCCAGGGGGTGATGGGGCCACCAGCTCTTGCGGGTACCGGGACCCCGGAACAGCGCCCACCCCTGCAGCAGTGCAGCACCCCCACCCGCGCTGTACACCAGCCTCTCGCCCCCCCCCCCCCCGGGCTCACACGCACCAGCTCCCTCCCACACACCTCCAGGGCTCACACGTACACACACACACACACCAGCCCCCTCCCACACACCTCCAGGGCTCACACGTACACATACACACACGCCAGCCCCCTCCCACACACCTCCAGGGCTCACACGTACACACACACACACGCCAGCCCCCTCCCACACACCTCCAGGGCTCACACGTACACACACACACACCCCAGCCCCCTCCCACACACCTCCAGGGCTCACACGTACACATACACACACCCCAGCCCCCTCCCACACACCCCCAGGGCTCACATGTACAGACACACACTCACACTCTGCCTGCCCATGGCTCTGGTGCCCTCGCTCCGCATCACTAGCTCCTGCCCTGTCCAAGGCCCTGGGGCGTCCGGCTCCCGGCGGGGGCACCGAGGCCAGAGTGTGCCCTGTCACACACCCCCTTTGCTGTCCTTGTGCCCCATGGGAGCTGGAGAAAGCTCCCTCTTCCAGCCCTGCCTGAAACGCCCCTCCAGACCCCTCTCTGCCCCAGGCAGCGCTCCCTGGGCCCCCCCAAAGGGCTCGCGTTCTGGTCCGGGCAGCCGCTTCCTAGCCTCTGCCCCTCACAGGCGGGGGCCTGGATCTAGCCCAGGGAGGAAGGTGGGGCAGGGCTTTCATCCTGCACTGGGGCTCTGGGGCTGACAGGTGCTGAGGGCAGTGGGCGGCAAAGGCACCAGCTTCCTCTGGGCCCCAAAGGTGCTCAAATCCCTGCACCGCCCCAGCCCCCCACTGACCCTTTTCCTCAAGCCCCCCCACCTCCTCCCACCCGTGCACCACCCCAGCCCCACCCCCACCTGACCCCTTCCCCAAGCCCCCCTCTCCTTCCACCCCAGCCCCACCCCCACCTGACCCCTTTCCCCAAGCCCCCCTCTCCTTCCACCCCAGCCCCACCCCCACCTGACCCCTTTCCCCACCCCCCCATCTCCTTCCACCCCAGCCCCACTCCCACCTGACCCCTTTCCCCAAGCCCCCCTCTCCTTCCACCCCAGCCCCACCCCCACCTGACCCCTTTCCCCACCCCCCCATCTCCTTCCACCCCAGCCCCACTCCCACCTGACCCCTTTCCCCAAGCCCCCCACCGACTTCCATGCCAGCCCCACCCCCACCTGACCCCTTCCCCAAGCCCCCCCATTTCCTTCCACCCCAGCCCCACCCCCACCTGACCCCTTCCCCAAGCCCCCCCATTTCCTTCCACCCCAGCCCCACCCCCACCTGACCCCTTCCCCAAGCTCCCCACCTACTTCCATGCCAGCCCCACCCCCACCTGACCCCTTTCCCCCTTGGAATTCCTGCCATGTACAGGTTGGACTCCCTGCTCTGGTACCCTGCCCCATCCCAAAGCAGGGAACCTGCTGCACCAGTGGAGGTCGCTGCTAGTCCATCTGCTGCTGGGCTTCTGGGCTCTGCTCCAGAGGCAGTATTGGAGCAGCATTGACCCAGCCCGTCCCTTTCCCAACCCTCTGCCCCCCAACTCCACATACCCAAATCCTCTGCTGCCCACCTGCACCCATAGCTCCTCCCAGGTCTGGCACCCCAATCCCCTGCCCCAGATCACAGTCCCCTCACAACCCAAACCCCTGCACCCCTCTGTACCCCAATCCCCTGCCCCAGATCACAGTCCTCTCACAACCCAAACCCCTGCACCCCTTCTGTACCCCAATCCCCTGCCCCAGATCACAGTCCCCTCACAACCCAAACCCCTGCACCCCTCTGTACCCCAATCCCCTGCCCCAGATCACAGTCCTCTCACAACCCAAACCCCTGCACCCCTTCTGTACCCCAATCCCCTGCCCCAGATCACAGTCCCCTCACAACCCAAACCCCTGCACCCCTCTGTACCCCAATCCCCTGCCCCAGATCACAGTCCTCTCACAACCCAAACCCCTGCACCCCTTCTGTACCCCAATCCCCTGCCCCAGATCACAGTCCCCTCACAACCCAAACCCCTGCACCCCTTCTGTACCCCAATCCCCTGCCCCAGATCACAGTCCCCTCACAACCCAAACCCCTGCACCCCTCTGTACCCCAATCCCCTGCCCCAGATCACAGTCCCCTCACAACCCAAACCCCTGCACCCCTTCTGTACCCCAATCCCCTGCCCCAGATCACAGTCCCCTCACAACCCAAACCCCTGCACCCCTTCTGTACCCCAATCCCCTGCCCCAGATCACAGTCCCCTCACAACCCAAACCCCTGCACCCCTTCTGTACCCCAATCCCCTGCCCTAGGTCACAATCCAACCCCCTGCACCCCAGTCCAGTGCCCCAGGGCACAGCTGCCTCCTTCACCCAAATGCCCTCCCAGACTCCATTCACCCCCCTCACCCCCATCCCTTACCCCAAGCTCCCCTCTGCACCCAACCTCCATCCCAGACCCCGCCCCTCCATTCATATCCTGGAAGAGTGCGGCCCTCCACCACTTTCCAAAGTCTTGGAGTGGCCCCCCATGGAACAGTGTTGCCCACCCCTGACTTAGCCTCTTTATCCAGTTTGGCTCCTCGCTTCACGTCTGGCCACGTGCTGCTGGATGGAGCTGTCACTCACTCGGCCCGGCTGTAGGATTGTCCTGGCTCTCTGTAACACACGCCCCGTCTTCCCATTGGCTGCTAGGCGCATGATCGAAATCCTGTTTCCTCCAGAATGACTGACACGCTGCTGCAGGGTAGGGTGGTCCTTTGGCCATCACAAGTGAGCGAAAGTGCACGTTCGTTTCCCAATAGCACTGCAGCATCGTATATCTTTCACGTACGTTATTTCTGTAGAGCTAGAAATATCGTCCCGACAGTCTCTGAAATCTGCAGCTGGTCCCTTCCGAGACCTGTCTGACGGAGGTGTTGTTATTAAAGGGTCTTTGTGTTGTGTGTGTCGGTCTGTTAGCTCGGCCATGGTCACATGCCACTACTTCTGGTCCTCACTGTCTCGAAACTGCTTGGCCTGTCCATGGCATTTCTCATGAGGCGGTCTAGGTTGGAGATTAGGAAAAACGATTTCCGAAGGAGGGTGGGATGGGTTCCCTAGCGAGGGGGTGGAAGGTTTTGAAGTCCCAGCTTGGGACTGGGATGATTGAGTTGGGGTTGGTCCTGCTTTGGGCAGGGGGCTGGACTCAACTCCTGGGCTGTGTCTAGACTGGCAAGGTTTTCCGTAAAATCATCAGCTTTTGCAGAAAAACTTGCCAGCTGTCTACACTGGCCGCTTGAATTTCCGCAAAAGCTCTGACGATCTCCTGTAAGATTGTCAGGGCTTTTGTGGCAAAACTATGCTGCTCCCGTTCGGGCAAAAGTCTTTTTCCTAAAGACTTTTGCGCAAAAGGGCCAGTGTAGACAGCAGAGAGTTCTTTTCCGCAAAAAAGCCCCGATGGCGAAAATGGCGATCGGGGCTTTTTTGCGGAATCATAGAATCATAGAATAATAGAACTGGAAGGGACCTCGAGAGGTCATCGAGTCCAGCCCCCCGCCCTCCAGGCAGGACCAAGCTCCGTCTACACCATCCCTGACAGATGTCTATCTAACCTGTTCTTAAATATCTCCAGAGAGGGAGATTCCACCACCTCCCTTGGCAATTTATTCCAATATTTGACACCCCTGACAGTTAGGAATTTTTTCCTAATGTCCAATCTAAACCTCCCCTGCTGCACTTTAAGCCCATTACTCCTTGTCCTGTCCTCAGAAACCAAGAGGAACAAATTTTCGCCTTCCTCCTTGTGACACCCTTTTAGATATTTGAAAACCGCTATCATGTCCCCCCTTAATCTTCTTTTTTCCAAACTAAACAAGCCCAGTTCATGAAGCCTGGCTTCATAGGTCATGTTCTCTAAACCTTTAATCATTCTTGTCGCTCTTCTCTGTACCCGTTCCAATTTCTCCACATCTTTCTTGAAATGTGGCGCCCAGAACTGGACACAGTACTCCAGCTGAGGCCTAACTAGTGCAGAGTAGAGCGGCAGAATGACTTCACGAGTTTTGCTTACAACACACCTGTTGATACAACCTAGAATCATATTTGCTTTTTTTTGCAACAGCATCACACTGTTGACTCATATTCAACTTGTGGTCCACTATGTGGTCCACGGAAAAACGTGTCTAGATTGGCCACGGATGCTTTTCCGCAAAAAGTGCTTTTGCGGAAAAGCGTCCTGCCAATCTAGACGCTCTGTTCCGAAAATGTTTTTAACAGAAAACTTTTCCATTAAAAGCATTTCCGGAAAATCATGCCAGTCTAGACGTAGCCCTGAGGTCTCCGCCAGCCCTAGATTTAGTTCATTCTTGGTGCCCTTCACGGAGGAGGTTTATGGTTTCTCCTCCCCTTTCATTTGGAATGACCAGGTCATCGCTTTTCATCGCAAATCTATTTGGCTCATTTCATTGTCCACTCGTGACAGAGTAGTGGCGTGTCGCCTCTTTCAGACGTGCAGCCAGCCGTGCCTCGTGGTACTCCGAACTGCCTGACGTTGCGTGGCTGTCGAGGTGGCTTTGTGCTGGCGGAGTCTCTTTTATGCCACAAGTCTGTGTGTGCCCCTCGCATACACACGCACCAGTAGCTCATCTTTCAGCCCACGGGGAGTAGGGTGTGATGCTGGGTTCTGAGGCAGCGTGGTCGCTGCGGCCAGATATTCCTAGGAACATCTTAAGCTTCTGGGTTGAATTGCATGAATTTTATCAAGAGATCTTGGCAGCTCAGTGGTGTTGATCCAGGGCTTTTCCGCTGCTGCTGGCAGTAAGCAGGTGAGCTGTGAACTAATCCAGGCCGTGCAGTATCTGGCATTCTCACATGCTCATTCACTTGCCAGGGGTCCTTTTTCCATCAGCGGAGGGTGTTTTTCTGCTCCACTTAGAGCCATGGGTTTGCAACAATGTGCCACCCACGCCATAGCTGCTTGCATCTGCCCTGACCGCTGGGGGTTTGTTTACTGCAGCTGTTGAGTTCATTTTTGGAAGCTATCGTACCCAAGATTTGTTGGACTTCAGCCTTCGTTCGGGGGTTTGTCACTGTAGAATGGTCTTGTAGGTATTGACTCAAAGTAATTTACCCGTCCCGGCATACATCTCAGTCTGGGACATGAGCTGGTGCATTCAATTCTCAAATTGCTTTTACTTTCTCAGGGCTAGGACTGGTTCTGGCTTTACTGGCTGTCCCATAATCTTTATTTGGGATGGTGTCAGCCGATGGTGAGGGCAGTGCATGTGTGTGTTACACCCGAGTCTTCAACAGCTGAGACTTAAGGCCCCGTCGCAGTGGGCAGTCTAGGTGAGACCGACAGGCGCCCCGAGGAGTTTAACGTCCGAGTCTTTACCGCTAGGATCGGGATCCCTTAGCGGCGGGCAGCCAACAGGCCGACAGACGCCCCAGAGTTTACAGGGAGAGCCTATTACACCTCAGATTTTGACTGCTAGGATATACGATCCCTTCACAGCGGGCAGCCTGGGGAGGCTGAGAGATGCCCCCACGGATCTGTCCCCTGGAAGTGACACGATCCAACGCTCAAGCTCTCCCTATATCTGTCCTTTATGACCGGCTGGAGTTCTTTATAAAATTGTGCTTGGTTCTGTTACAGCAACTGAAGGGCTGTGTCTAGACTGGCCAGTTTTTCTGGAAAATCAGCCGAAAACTTTTCCGTTAAAAGCATTTCTGGAAAATCATGCCAGTCTAGACGTAAAGGAGTCAGATCACAGCTTAAACAGTTACTATTTTATTGTTACAGTGTAAACTTAGCTGTTAAATGCTACTGCTGTGTTCCAGATAACACAGCCACTACAAAGGACAGGACAGAAATTACACTCATAAGTCACTTACAGGTACCATGAAACCCTTTTGGTTCTCTGAGCTCTTATTAAAGGCATGCAAATAGACACCTAGCAGGTATATATTCTCACCCCTGCGTTCCAGGCTTGGTGTGGCCAGCGTCTTTCTCTCAATCCCTCGGGAAGAAGCAGGGCAAGGTTGGGCGTCCCACAGACCTCGGGAGTCAATCAATACCTGCATAGATGATTGGAGCTCAAATGGGGTGGGCTACTAAACCCCTCTTTATACCCCTTGGGTCATGTAGGCTTCTTCCTGGTCTCAAGTGGCCAATTAGGAAAAATGGCTTTGAATGCCAAGTTTCCCACGAAGGGTGCAAAGCATAATTCACACCTGGGAAAATGCAGACAATGGGCACCTCTGGTATGTGATGGGCGAAGATTCCTCTCCTGGGACAGTGCAGGCGTGTCAATTACTGGTACTAGCCATCAGGGCGGCGGGAGGCCCCGGGTCCTCAGCTAGCCCATTTACTGTCTGGTTTCTGTTTATGGTAGAGTCAGGGACAGGCAGCGCACCTGCGTTCCCAGGGCATCAAAGGCTGACTGCCTCTCTCTTGCTCTCTGCAGGGGGCAGGGGAAAAACAAGATGTGGTTCATGTCTGGCAACAGATGGGTGGAAAATGCCCCTTGCCTTGTTTAGAACATAAAAATGGCCAGACTGGGTCAAACCAAAGGTCCATCTAGCCCAGGGTCCTGTCTGCCAACAGTGGCCAATACCAGATGCCCCAGAGGGAGGGAACACAACAGGGCATCATTACGTGATCCCCCTCCTCTCATCCATCTCTAGACAAACAGAGGCGAGGGACACCATTCTTACCCATCCTGGCTAATAGCCATTGATGGACCTATTTAGCACTTTTTTGAACCCTGTTAAAGTCCTGGTCTTCACCAGATCCTCTGGCAAGGAGTTCCACAGGTGGACTGTGAGCTGAGTGAAGAAAATCTTCCTTAGGTTTGTTTTAAACCTGCTGGCTATTAATTTCATATGGTGACCCCTAGTTCTTATAGTGTGGGAATAAATACATAACTTTTCTTTATTCACTTATTCCACATTAGTCATGATTTTATAGACCTCTATGATACCCCCCCCTTAATCTCCTCTTTTCTAAGCTGAAAATTCCAAGTCTTTTTAATCTCTCTTCATATGGGACCTGTTCCAAACCCATCATTGTTGTTGCCCTTTTCTGAATCTTTTCCAAAGCTTCAGTCCAGACAGACAGGATGTGGACGCACTGGAGAGGGTCCAGCGGAGGGTGACCAGAATGATTTGTGGGCTGGAGCACATGACCTACGAGGAGAGGCTGAGGGATTTGGGTTTGTTCAGTCTGCAGGAGAGAAGAGTGAGGGGGGATTTGAGAGCAGCCTGCAACTCCCTGCAGGGGGGTTCCACAGAGGATGGAGAGAGGCTGTTCTCAGTGGGGGCAGGTGGCAGAACAAGGAGCAATGGGCTCAAGTTGCAGCGGGGGAGGTCTAGGTTGGAGATTAGGAAAAACTATTTCCCTAGGCAGGTGGGGAAGCCCTGGGATGGGTTCCCTAGGGCGGGGGTGGAATCTCCATCCCTAGCGGTTTTAAGTCCCAACTTGACACAGCCCTGGCTGGGATGATGGAGTTGGGATGGGTCCTGCTTTGGGCAGGGGGCTGGACTCCGTGGCTCCAGAGGGCTCTAGCAGCCCTGGGACGGTGTGATTCTATGAGCAGGCTTAGCACTTTGCTGAGGGTTTCATTGCGCTCTGTCAGAGTGTCCTCCGATGAAACTAGCGTCACGTGGCTTCATGCACAGCTCCACTTTCCTGGAGACAGCTCAGGGGCTCTGGCAATCAAAAGAGGCGACCTTGGACAGCAAAATCGCAGGGGGGAGGGGGCGGAGATAAAAGTCCGTTTGGCACTTCCAGACTCCACGTGAAGCATGCACCTTGGAGAAGACTGTAGGGGCTTTCCCTTTGGGGAGGAAACCGGCCCAATGTTATCCCCAGGGCTGCTTCAGTAAGTCTTAGCTACACCGTTGGGTGTGTTCCCATTTTTCGTGATGACCGGTACCGTGGGGGGGAGGGCACCCCAGGCTGCTGGCACCGCGATGTTCCCAGTTATGCCAATCCAGCCCATTCTCTGTAACCGATGACATAGGGGGCTAGGAGTCCTGCCGGGGGGGTGCACCTGGCATGGTGCGGCGTTGCCTCTCCAGTGATTCGTACGGACGCGCTTTCCACCGTGCCAGCAACAAATACTCCGCTGAGTTCTGCTTTGCTGGGTAGCGCGGCGGCGGGGCAGGCTGGCGGTGGGTGGATCTCTGACCTACACAATGAACACATTGCTTTGGGCTTTGCACGTCTCGGAGGAGGCCTGGCCGAGGGGTTCAGAGTCCCTCCAGCGCTAGTGAGAGCCGTGCGGGGGAACGTCTGCTTCGGGCAGGCTTGCGGGTGACTGTAAGTTGCTTCCGAGAAGACTGTGACCTCAGCGCCCCGATCAAGTTTCCAGTCAATTGTCTTGCCTTGAATATTCCTTTGCATTCTCCAGCCAGGATCTGGGCATCACAATGGCTCTTGATCGCCTGTAATTGGAGGCAGCTCCCGGAACGGTGTGGTGTGGCAAACAGCTGTAAGCGGGCCGCGCAGCTGGCTGGCTGGCTGGCCACGCATCCTCTCGTGGGAGATGACTTTGTCCGCCGCTCGGGTATGTGGGCTGGAATTCGTTCCTCCCAGCCTGCCAGCGTGATGGAATCTGAAACAGCTAGGCCACTAGGCGGCAGAAATGTAAGCTCGCCCCAGCCAGACCCGGGAGAGCATGGAAGGATCTTTGGATGAACAGTTGGGGTGTATAAGCAAACTCTGTGACCCCCTGTGACGTAGTGGGGGTACTTGCTGGGCTGTGGTGACCCCTGCTGTCTGGAGCAAGACCCAGCAGGGAAAACCTCGCTAGGCAGAGGTAATGCCAAACTTGTTGAGCCAGGGGCCAGACACCCCCCATGGAGAGGAACAAAGGAAGGGGGAATGCTGCCCTGGCTGGGGGGCAGGGCTGGAAGTTGGTTAGTTGGTTGGTGGCTGTCTGTGAGGATGGATGAGACAGCCTAGGGAGAGGAGCTGGAGTTTAGGGGCCCAGTCTCCCCCCAACTCAAGGGGGCCTGAGGCATCCTAGCCCAGCTCTGTGACCAGATTACATCTATGCTGTGCTGTATCCTGGAGAGGCAATAAACTTCCTCAATTCTACTGGCTGGTGCAGTCTGTTTGTGCCATTTCGGGGTGCAGGAGACGGGGGACCCCAACGCGCCGTCACACCCCCCCTCAGACCAGTGGGTTTCAACCACTTGTGCGTGGACTGGTGCTGGGCCGCGAACTGTTGGCTGCCGGGCTGCGGCACAATGCCAGGCCATGCCCATGCCTTGATGATTGGCTTGGTGAGACTGTCCTTGCTTAGCCAATGACTGTGCTTTTAAGGTGGAAAGTGACTACGTTGGGGGAAGAGGAATAATAATAATACAAAATATCCGTTATGACATGCAGTGTGTGCATACAGCTGCAATGTAAAATAACATGTGGACTCTTAAAATTCACTGCTATAATGAAGCAAAATGCAGGACTATGCAGCACTTTAAAGACTAACAAGATGGTTTATTAGATGATGAGCTTTCGTGGGCCAGACCCACTTCCTCAGATCAAATAGTCTGGCCCAAGAAAGCTCATCATCTAATAAACCATCTTGTTAGTCTTTAAAGTGCTACATAGTCCTGTATTTTGCTTCAGCTACACCAGACTAACACGGCTACATTTCTATTACTGCTATAATGAATCTGCAAAGAAAATGTTTCTCTATCGGCCTGCCAAAAGTTTTTGAATGAGTTTGCCAGTCCACAGGATAAAAAAGTTTGGGAACCACCGCTCCAGACCATCTCAGCTACCAGAGAACTGGAGAGGAGTTCGCTCTCCCTGCCTCGGGGGCCCGTGGCAATGACTTTCAGTGCTCCGTGTGCATCTGCTAATGGCTTCTAAGCTAGTTTTTTTGTGTTTTACGTTTCACATGTTGCTCTTGGGTTTCCTGTCTCACCCTAAGGGTGCTTTGCGCTCTGCATAGCTGTGGCTAGGGTTAAATCGCTCTTCCGTTTGACCTGCAGCAAAAAGTTTGTCATCTGTTAACCAGCCTGTTTGGGCTATTTGTATGTTGTGTGTTCCCCAACTCACAATGTCCAAGCCATGCTGTGACGGCGCGTTGGGGGTCCCCCGTCTCCTGCACCCCGAAATGGCACAAACAGACTGCACCAGCCGGTGAAATAGAGGAAGTTTATTGCCTCTCCAGGATACAGCACAGCACAGATGGAATCTGGTCACAGAGCTGGGCTAGGATGCCTCAGGCCCCCTTGAGATGGGGGAGACTGGGCCCCTAAACTCCAGCCCCTTTCCCTAGGCTGTCTCCTCCATGCTCCCAGACAGCAACTAACCAACTCTCTTCCCACCCTGCCCCCCAGCCAGGGCAGCATCCACCTTCCTTTGTTCCTCTCCATGGGGGGTGTCTGGCCATACCAGTTGAGAGGTCCCTTTGCATAGTGACTCATCCTGTTTTGCTGGGTCGTGGTACCCACGGCAGCCAGTGGGGGTTACCCCAGAGCCAGCAGCATAGAAACCAGCCAGGTACCCCCACTACGTCACACATGCACACGGTGTTCTTATAAAGCCTACAGCTGTGAGGCTTTGCGCCTTTCATATGCAACCTTGTCGCCATTTTCTCTCTGTATATATTTGTTAGTCTGTAAGGCACCACAAGTCTGTTGTTTGGAAAGTGAGACTCACATGGCCACCCCTCTGAGTCTTGTTTTCGGTCTGGTCTTGATTTACTTTGGACGCCATGTCCTGTCGTTCTGCACGGGATGGGGATCGGCCACAGAGCTGGCTCATGCACAGCCAGGTGTGTTCATCCTTTGATGCTCTGCCAGGTGTGGTCAGATTAGCTGCAAATAAGGTATTTTGCACACCGTGCCATCAAGTAGGGGACCAGTATCCTCTAGCTTAGCATCCCGTTACGGGCGCTGTGGCTGCTTGCTGGCTCAGCTGGCCGGAACGTGTGTGCCCTGGCAGGAAAACGGCACCATCAGAGCAGCCGGCTAGCTGAGGGCTCTTGGCTGGGGTGTCCTTGCGGGTGTCTCTGAAGGAGTCTGACATCCAGCCTGCTGCGCTCTCAGCTGGCAGTGGTGTCCCCTCCGGCAGCCCTGACCTGTCCCATCAGCTCAGGCCCATGGAGTGAATTTCTGCACCGAGGAAACCGTGGGCAAGGGGACTCCCCGTGGAGGGGGTGGGTGTTGCCTAGGCAATACATGGGAACACGGCGCTGCTGCAGCTTTCCCACTAACGAGAGACCCCCCCCCACCCACCCCAGTGCGCTGGAGGGTTGGATTTCCCAGCACCCCCCTGCTCTGGAGCCGGGCCCCCCCCTTCCCTGCTGGCAGCACAGCCTGAACGGGGAAGAGACGGCTCTCGCCTCGCAGCCTGTCCCCCCATCCACCGCACTGGCATTGGCACCCCGGGGCGAGGGGCAGCGACCAACACCGCTGCGCCGATCCCAGGGCCGTTCGCTTTGTCTGCACCCGGCCCATCGCCCTCGCCGAACGCCCCACTGCCACTCACGGGCCCCCAGAGCGCGGGGGGGGGTAGCCCGGGGGGGGGCGCCAGCCAGCCAGTGTCTGACCTCAGCCTCTGTCCCAACAGGGCATCAACCTCTTCCCCGACAGCCCCCTGGGCCTGTATCCGTGGCGACAGCGAGCCGGGCCCAGCAGGGTGAAGAGGGCCTGGGTGATCCCGCCCATCAGCGTGTCCGAGAACCACAAGCGCATCCCCCACCTCCTGGTGCAGGTACCCGCTGCTGGGCCCCAGGGCTTGTGTGCAAGGGGCCAGGGCGCCAGAGCTGGGCTGCGCCCCACACAACCCCCGCTCGGCCTGGCAAGCGCAGCTCTTGGGCAGCAGCCATGGGGCGGGCAGGGGCAGAAAAACACAGACGGGGCTTCTTCTCACCTCACGGCTGCACCCCACATCCGGGCCTGAGGGGCAGGGGTGTCGGTTGGCCCCCACTCCCAGCCTCTGCCCCTGCCACACCCAGCCCCCAGCATCCACCCCCACCCACCATCACACACACACACTCCATGGTGGCACGCCCTCTCCCAGCCTGGCCCGCCTTCTGGTGACGTGCAGGGGTGGCCAGGGCAGCAAGGTAGCTCGGGGGCTGATCCAAGCAGCCACCCCCCTCAGGCCTCTTGCTCCTAGGATGGTGGGGCCTGCACGGGACCCAGGGGGCCTGGCTGGGGACGGGGGCAAGCAAGAGGTGCCAGCCCTGTGAGATTATTGCCGGCGTGGGCAAAATACGGCCTGCAGGCTGAATCCGGATCACCAAGCCATCAGAGCCGGGAGCCCCGGGCAGGCTCCCCGCTTGCCTTGCCCCACCCACACGCCACTCAGAAACATGGCTGCGGGGCTATTTCACATTTAAAACTGAGTCCGGAGGGGAGGAGGGAAAGCATTAGGAGATTCTCTCACCCCCAGCACAATCCCATTGGCCGGCTTCTGGCCAGAAACTGGCCAATGGGAGCCGCCGGTTTCAATAACAGGCAGCCACGAAGCACAAGGGGCTCGTAGTTAGTCACAGAGCACCTGTCTGCAGCCTGTGCGGAGGCGGGGCAGGCAGGGAGGCTGATTCAGGAATGGGCACCTGGTTGGTAAGTCTCCTGGCCAGACCCTGCCTCTGGCACCCCAGCCCCTCCCTTCCCCGACCCTCTGCCCTCCACTCCACATACCCAAATCCTCTACTGCCCTCCTGCACCCATATCTCCTCCCAAGTCCGGCATCCCAATCCCCTGCCCCAGATCACAGTCCCCTCCTGCCCAAGCTCACAACCCAAACCCCTGCACCCCCTCCTGTACCACAGTTCCCTGCCCTAGATCACAATCCAACCCCCTGCATCCCAGTCCAGTGCTCCAGGTCACAACCGCCTCCTTCACCCAAGTTCTCTTCCTTACCCCAAGCGCCCTTCCGAACCCAACCTCCATCCCAGACCCTGCAGCTCCTCCATTAATATCACGGAAGAGTTTGGCCTTCAAGCACTTTTCAAATTCTTGGCACGCCCACCCCCCCAATCAAAAATTATTGCCCATCTGTGGATTATTGGCATTCTTTCCTCTGGCAGATTAAGTCAGATAAGCAACTGCCCGGGGGCGTCATCTACAGCATCAAGGGGCCGGGTGTGGACGAAGAACCTCTGGGCATCTTCTCCATCGACAAGTTCAGCGGGAAGGTCTTCCTCAACACCATGCTGGACCGGGAGAAGAACGACCGCTTCCGGGTAAGGGCCCCTCCCTGCTTACCCACCGCCCTAGCCTCCCCCTCGCCCCCAAGCATGCAGCTCAGCCTCCTCTGCTTTCGTTTCTGTGTGATGCACACACACCCCCAGACAGCGGGGAGGCCATGTTCTAGCTTGGGGAGCACCACAGCGCCTCCTGCTGGGAGCCTGGCGTGGAGCCGGCCCGTCCCGTAATGCCCCACAGCGCCTCCTGCTGGGAGCCTGGCGTGGAGCCGGCCTGTCCCGTAATGCCCCACAGCGCCTCCTGCTGGGAGCCTGGCGTGGAGCCGGCCCGTCCCGTAATGCCCCACAGCGCCTCCTGCTGGGAGCCTGGCGTGGAGCCGGCCCGTCCCGTAATGCCCCACAGCGCCTCCTGCTGGGAGCCTGGCGTGGAGCCGGCCCGTCCCGTAATGCCCCACAGCGCCTCCTGCTGGGAGCCTGGCGTAGAGCCGGCCCGTCCTGTAATGCCCCACAGCGCCTCCTGCTGGGAGCCTGGCGTGGAGCCGGCCCGTCCTGTAATGCCCCACAGCACCTCCTGCTGGGAGAAGTTGTTTTCTGTACAGCCACCGCTCAGCACAGTTCCCTATAGCACTGCCTGCTGGCAGCAGCTGGGACTGGCCCAACCCCCAGGACCAGTTAGTCGGACGTGACGTGCACTGCGGGGTGCTCCTGGCAAGGAGTCAGGACTTGTGGCTGACTCCCATTCTCTCCCTGCCCAGCTGAGGGCCTTTGCCCTGGACCTGGGGGGCGCGACCCTGGAAGACCCCACCGACCTGGAGATTGTGGTGGTGGACCAGAATGACAACCGGCCCCTGTTTCAGCAGGAGGTTTTCACAGGGCATGTGGTGGAGGGAGCTGTCCCAGGTGGGTGCCTTCGGTGTGAGTCTGCAAGGGGTTGGCATTCCCCAGCATAGATCTAACATGGAAATCTAGGCACATTGCTAAAGCACCAGCAAATAGGGACACTGGAAAACAGAATCCCAACTATCCATATCAAATGATAGGGTGTAAAGTAGCTGCTACCACTCAAGAGAGAGAGATCTTGGCCTCACTGTGGAGCATTCACGCGCAGCAGCAGTCAGAAAAGCAAACAGATTGTAGAGACTCATTCAGAACGGCATAGACTAGAGCATAAGACAGAAACCATCGGAAATGCAGTCCCGCTCGCCCCCTCTCGAAAAAGGTGTGTGAGAGTGGGAAACGGTTCAGAAAAGGGCAAACAAAGTGATTAAGGGTGTGAAACAGCTTCCTGAGGAGGACGGATTAATACGCTTGGAAAAGAAACAACTACGGAAGATCTCTAAAATCATGATTGCGGTGGAAAAAGTAACTCAGGAAGTGTTATTTACTGCTTCTCATAGCACAGGCACTGGGGGGGTCACCACTTGAAATGAATAGGCAGCAGGTTTAAAACAAAGGGAAGGTTTTTCTTCACTCTGCACACAGGCAACTTGTGGAACTCCTTGCCAGAGGATGTGGTGAAGACCAGCACTTGAACAAGGTTCAAAACAGCACTAGATCAATTCATGGAGGATAGATCCCTCAATGGCTATTAGCCAGGATGTGTTGGAATGGTGCCCCTGGCCTCTGTTTGTCTGGAAATGGGTGACGGGAGGAATCGTGTGAGGATTCCCTGTTGTGCTCCCTCCCTCTGGGGCACCTGGGATCGCCACCGTCGGCAGACAGGACCCTGGGCCAGATGGATCTTTGATCTGACCCGGTCGTATGCTGGGATAACATGAGACAGGCTAAGGCTCAAAACGAGTTACACTTAGCACGGGACAAAGAGGCAGCAAAAGAAGTTTCTTTAAAAACATTAGGAGCAAGGAAAAGCTGAAGTTAGGCGGGGGGGGGGGGCCCTTAGCGGGGAAGGGGCCCCAACAGCTGATGACCTCCAAATGGCCAAGGTGTTTACTACCTGGTGTGCTTTAGTCTTCCCTAGAACCGCTAATGACAACCAGCTACGCAACATAATTACTGGCTCGTGAGCCAAACGAGCGAGCGCACAGGTGAAAGGCTAATTTGTTAAATGAGCTAAGAACGGCCAGACTGGGTCCACCCAGCGGTCCAGCTGGCCCACGCTCCTGTCTGCCCACAATGGCCAATGCCAGGCGCCCCAGAGTGAACAGAACAGGGACCCATCACGTGACTCCTCCCGAGACCCAGACGCTTTGGGACACCCAGGGCATGGGCCCGTGTCCATGGCCAGCTTGCCTAATACCATGGCTGGCCCTGCCCTCCGAACGTAGCACATTCTTTTTGGAACCCCGTTATACGTTTGGCTTTCACAACGGCCCGGCAAGGCGTGTCGCACCACGGCTCTGGGCGGTGCCTGGCCAAGTACTTCCCTTGGGTTGTTTTAAACCTGTCAGTGTCCTTGGGAAATTACTGGCATGCGTGTTATGTGGCGGGGTAAACACTTCTCTGGTCACTGTCTCCGCCCCAGGCATGACCACGTAGCTCTCGCTTCTCGCCCTCCCCCCCCCCCCCTTAGCAGGGCTGCCGGGGGGGGTGGGCAATTTGTCTCTTCTCCAGATGAACAGGCCGAGTCTTTAATCGCTCCTCCAAAGGAAGCTGTTTCATACCCCAAATCATTTTTAAGGACTCCTGGCTGAACCCATCCCAGTGCCGCCGCACCTTGTGCAGTAGTCAGGGGGTGGGCATGCCCACCATTTATCTAGCGGCATTACCGTGTTTTCTGTCTCGGTTTCGACCCCGTTCCTGATGGTTGCTAACATTCTGTCGACCTGCCCGACAGCTGCTGCGCACTGAGCAGATGTTTGCAGGGAACTAGCCAGAAACACACACACCCTGTCTCATTCTCCAGCACACCCCTCCTTTGGTATGTGTCGAGGGGCTTTTCTTTTCCAGTGTGCCGTACTGTGCCCTTCTCCACCCTGAAGTCCCTCTGCCATGTTTGCCACCCAGGCTAAGTGTGGGCGTCGGTGAACTGACTAGGGCTGCAATCCCTCGCCCAAAGCACAGGGCTCAGTGGCTCACTGGCTGACCGTGTGGCTGTGTCTCATGGGGTCCCACGTGGGTCTGCCCGGTGCCGGGTGCTATTACATAGGTTCTCTGACAGCTGATGGAGGGGAACATGCGTATACCATTTGCAGGTTGCACCGGAAGGGGCGGTGTTCCAAGCACTTTGGCAGGCTGAATTCAAATTAACAAGCTGAAATTCAATTTTGATTCACTTCAGTTCAGTCAAGCTAAATGCAAAGTATCACACGTAGGAAGGCAAAAAACACACCCAAACCTAAACGCAGCACTCCGCCCTGGGGGACAGCTGGCCGGGGTCGTGCGGCTGTGCAGGATCTGGGGGGTCGGGCTCTGAGGCCACACGGGGACATGGCAAAGGTTGTCGTAGGAAAGAGGCAGGCAGGCATGGTTGCCCTCAGCTGGAGAACCGTGTCCAGGTCTGAGCGTCGCCCTTTTGGAACGATGTGGATCAACTCAAGGGAGGCCAGAGAAGAGAAACTCAAATGCTCCGTGGTTTAGAAACCCGGATCCCTGCAGAATGGTTGAAAGTGGGCATGTTTCGTCAGGAGGGGGACACCCTGAGAACAGTCTCCTACTAGGTTTCGGCTATTCCAAAGCAGACGGTGATCTCCACAGCCACTGCAGGGCAGGCAAGCGGGATGGGTTAATCAGCAGGCAGGGCCGATTGTAGGAAACACCTTCTAGCCCTCGGGTGTAAGCGCTGGAACAAGCGTTCAGGGAGGCTGTGGGATCCCCATCTTGGAGGTTTTTAAGGCAAGAGGGCGACACGCCCTGCCAGGGAGGGTCTGGGCTCACTTGGAGCTGAGTTCTCGGGGGCCCACCCAGCTGACAGCCCATGGGGGATTTCTGCTCACAGGCACCTATGTGCTGACGGCGGAAGCCACCGATGCTGACGACCCTGACACGGACAACGCGGCCCTGCACTACTCCATCCTGGAGCAGGGCCCTGCCGGGTTCTTCAGCATCAACGAGACCACAGGCGAGATCCGCACCGTGCGAGCGGGGCTGGACCGCGAGGTGAGGGGCCGTGGGGGGCAGCCGGCGCTGGGGGCTGGGTATTCCCGCGGCCTGGCTTGGGTGTGAATCTCTGCAGGCCCACGCCAGGCTGGGGGCTGCCTGACACCATGGCACCAGCTTGGTGGCTGGAACAGAGGGATGGCTTGGCGCCCGTGCCAGGGTGCTCTGGTGCCTGTGGGCAGCCCCGGGCAAGACTCCCAGGTGGGAAGCTGCAGGGCATGGGACAGATGGGCAGACCAGGGCATGCCTCGCAGAGAGGGCAGATGGGGGCTAACAGGCCAATGGGGGTGGGCTGGGCAGGCCGTAGCCTGGTAGCGCAGGGCACTGCCTCCCCCGGGGTGATGGGCACTGGGGGGAGGGGCAGGCTCTGGGCCTGACGGACAGACTGGGTGACCCCGCTGGCTCCCCCTCCACAGGTGGTGAGCACGTACAACCTGACTCTCCAAGTGGCCGACATGTCGGGCGACGGCCTCACCACCACAGCCACGGCCGTGATCCACATCGACGACATCAACGACAACCCGCCCCAGTTCACCAAGCAGGAGGTAGCGAGCTGGGCTGGACACCTGGGTTCCTGTCTGGCCCCTGGCCGAGGGGAGGTTCCATGCCATAGGGGCAAGGACCAGGGCAGGGGACAAGTTTGTGAACGTGGGCCGTGCCATCGCGCCAGGCCGGGGGACGGGAACGGGGGCCGTGCCATCGCGCCAGGCCGGGGGACGGGAACGTGGGCCGTACCATCGCGCCAGGCCGGGGGACGGGAACGTGGGCCGTGCCATCGCGCCAGGCCGGGGGACGGGAACGTGGGCCGTGCCGTCGCGCCAGGCCGGGGGACGGGAACGGGGGCCGTGCCGTCGCGCCAGGCCGGGGGACGGGAACGTGGGCCGTGCCGTCGCGCCAGGCCGGGGGACGGGAACGGGGGCCGTGCCGTCGCGCCAGGCCGAGGGACGGGAACGTGGGCCGTGCCGTCGCGCCAGGCCGGGGGACGGGAACGTGGGCCGTGCCATCGCGCCAGGGCAAGGGACGGGAACGTGGGCCGTGCCGTCGCGCCAGGCCGGGGGACGGGAACGTGGGCCGTGCCGTCGCGCCAGGGCGAGGGATGGGAACGTGGGCCGTGCCGTCGCGCCAGGCTGGGGGACGGGAACGTGGGCCGTGCCGTCGCGCCAGGCCGAGGGACGGGAACGTGGGCCGTGCCGTCGCGCCAGGGCGAGGGATGGGAACGTGGGCCGTGCCGTCGCGCCAGGCCGGGGGACGGGAACGGGGGCCGTGCCGTCGCGCCGGGCCGGGAACGGGGGCCGTGCCGTCGCGCCAGGCCGGGGGCCGGGAACGGGGGCCGTGCCGTCGCGCCAGGCCGGGGGCCGGGAACGGGGGCCGTGCCGTCGCGCCAGGCCGGGGGCCGGGAACGGGGGCCGTGCCGTCGCGCCAGGCCGGGGGCCGGGAACGGGGGCTGTACCGTCATGCCAGGCTGGCAGGTTTGGGCTGTGAGCGCCTGGCTGCTCTCTTGCAGTTCTCCGTGGAGGTGCTGGAGAACACGAGTGGCGTGGACATCGGCCGGCTCCTGGTGCATGACAAGGACCTGCCCGGCTCCCCCAACTGGCTGGCGCGATTCACCATCCTGGACGGCGACCCCGACGGGGCCTTCGCCATCCGCACCGACCCCCGCAGCAATGACGGCGTCCTCTCCGTGGTGAAGGTGAGGGGGCCGCGCCCCCGACCCAGCGCAGGGGCCGTGCTCTGCCCCTCGTTACCAGCGGTCCCGGGGAGCAGCCAGGCTGGGCCCAGCCCAGAACCCTGGGTACGGGGGTGGGAAGCCCCGCTGGAGAGTGACCCTTGGGCATGGGGGGAACTCTCCCCCCACAACTAACTGTCAGCCCCTCCCCCGTCAGGCCCTGGACCACGAGGGGCGGGACCATTTCCAGCTCACCGTCTCCGTCCAGAACCAGAACCAGCTGCACCCGTCGGCCCCCCAGGCCACCCGGGCCCTGGCCCTGGTGCAGGTGCAAGTGCAGGATGTGAACGAGGCTCCCGTCTTCCGCGAGAACCCCCTGGTGGCCAGCGTGGCGGAGGGGGCGCCGCCCGGCACGGAGATCACCACTCTCAGCGCCAGCGAACCCCGACACCCGCCAGCCCCAGGCCCTCAGGTGAGCCGGGCCGGCATCCTCCGCAGTGCCACAGGACACAGGCAGGACTGGCCCTGAGGGGGCGGGAGCCGCCCTGGCCAGGAAGGGGCAGCAGAGGCTGGTGCATGAGCCCGGCGGGGCAGGGGGCACAGCCCCATTGGGCAGGATGGCAGGGACCGGCAGAGCTCTGCGAGGCTGCCTTCAGCTCCCTGGCTCCATGCTGGCTGGGCGAGGGGTGTTACCCGCCCACACCGGGGCACCCGCTGCCCTAGCTCTTAGGGCTCAGGGCACAATGTGCTTCAGGACTGGGGGGCCTGGACCCAGGGCGCCCCTTCTCCTGGCTGTGTTAACGGGGTGCACCCCACCCCCAGCAAGGCAGTGACCTGACCCCGGCATCCAGGGCTCCTCCCCCTGCCACACAATGTGGCTGACGGGGCAGGGGTGGGGGTGGGGGCAGGGGTGGGGGCTAGCAGCTCTGTGCTTGGCTCGGCCCTGGACTTGGGGGCAAAGAACTGCCTCCCCGTACCATCCCCCCCCCCATCAGCTGCTCAAACGTGAGCCCTGCTCAGCCGGCCGTTAATCACGCCCGTTACACCAGAGCCGTGCAATATAACGCACCAGCCTGCCCCGGCAGCTTGCACACGCACCGGTCACACCCCCCGCCTCTGCTGCGTGAAACCTTGCAAAAATGAGCCACGCGCCAGCCCCAGCCAGCTAACCACCGGCCCAGCCCCGGCCAGCTAACCACCGGCCCAGCCCCGGCCAGCTAACCACCGGCCCAGCCCCGGCCAGCTAACCACCGGCCCAGCCCCGGCCAGCTAACCCACCGGCCCAGCCCCGGCCAGCTAACGACCGGCCCAGCCCCAGCCAGCTAACCACCGGCCCAGCCCCAGCCAGCTAACCACCAGCCCAGCCCCAGCCAGCTAACGACCGGCCCAGCCCCAGCCAGCTAACCACCGGCCCAGCCCAGCCAGCTAACCACCGGCCCAGCCCCAGCCAGCTAACCACCGGCCCAGCCCCGGCCAGCTAACGACCGGCCCAGCCCCGGCCAGCTAACCACCGGCCCAGCCCCGGCCAGCTAACCACCGGCCCAGCCCCGGCCAGCTAACCACCGGCCCAGCCCCGGCCAGCTAACGACCGGCCCAGCCCCAGCCAGCTAACCACCGGCCCAGCCCAGCCAGCTAACCACCAGCCCAGCCCCAGCCAGCTAACGACCAGCCCAGCCCCAGCCAGCTAACCACCGGCCCAGCCCCAGCCAGCTAACGACTGGCCCAGCCCCAGCCAGCTAACCACCGGCCCAGCCCCAGCCAGCTAACCACCGGCCCAGCCCCAGCCAGCTAACGACTGGCCCAGCCCCAGCCAGCTAACCACCGGCCCAGCCCCAGCCGAGAAGCGGGGGCTGTGGGGGCTACCCGGGGCCAGGCACCCCGGCGGGGAAGGCAGGAGGGTCTCTCTGCCCCGCTGTGCGGTTACCGGGCCATGGGGGGCCAGGCCGTGCTGTGGGTAGAGGGGCTGTGCGGGAGGCCGGGCCGCTGCCCTTCGGGGGGCTCAGGCGGGGCTGGCTTTCCCGTGCCGCGGTGCCTGTGCCAGGGATGCCCCCGGGGGCTGGAGGTGTCTGCCCGGGCCCCTGACTTGGTGCTTCTGCCACAGCTACTCCCTGGCCTACGACCCGGCCGACTGGCTGCTGCTGGACGTCCGCTCCGGGAGGGTGCAGACCCGGTGGGAGCTGCCGCGCCGCTCGCCCTTCCTGCAGGGCGGCTGGTACACGGCTCTCGTCCTGGCCAGCGACAACGGTGAGCCGGGCGCTGCCCCCCTGGCTGGCTGAGCCCCCCCACTCCCGCCCCGCAAGCCTGGGCCCTGACCCGGCTCCCCTTGTCCCCAGCTGAGCCGCCGCGCACGGCCACCGGCACCGTGTCCATCGAGATCCTGGAGGTGAACGACCACGGGCCGGCCCTGCTGCCGCCGGCGGGGGCCCTGTGCCGCGAGCCCGGCGAGGGGCGGGGGCTGCTGCTGAGCGCCACGGACGAGGACCTGCCGCCCCACGCCGAGCCCTTCCACTTCCGCCTCAGCCCCGCGGCCCCCCAGCTCGCCCGCAACTGGAGCCTCAGCCCGCTCAACGGTGAGGGGCCGGGTAGCTGCTCCCCTCCCGCGGGGACTGGGCACGGCCCTGTGAGCCCCCGGCCACCGGCCTGCCGCAGCGCCAGGGGCTGATCGGGCAGGGGCAAGCTGGGGACCAGCGAGGGGAGAAGGGAGCCAGTCAACGGGGGCACGGCCCGACCGGGGACCGGGGGGAGGGGGAAAGGAGGGCCCGACCGGTGACCGGGGGAGGGGGAAAGGAGGGCCCGACCGGGGGGAGGGGGGAGGGGGAAAGGAGGGCCCGACCCGTGACCGGGGGGAGGGGGAAAGGAGGGCCCGACCGGTGCCCGGGGGGGGGGGGGAGGGGAAAGGAGGGGCCCGACCCGTGACCGGTGACCGGGGGAGAGGGAAGGGAGGGCCCGACCGGTGACCGGGGGAGGGGGGAAAGGAGGGGCCCGACCGGTGACCGGGGGAGGGGGAAAGGAGGGCCCGACCGGAGGGGGGACGGGGGAGGGGGGAAAGGAGGGCCCGACCCGTGACCGGGGGGAGGGGGAAAGGAGGGCTCCGACCGGTGCCCGGGGGGGGGGAGGGGAAAGGAGGGCCCGACCCGTGACCGGTGACCGGGGGAGAGGGAAGGGAGGGCCCGACCGGTGACCGGGGGAGGGGGGAAAGGAGGGCCCGACCCGTGACCGGGGGAGGGGGGGAGAGGGAAGGGAGGGGCCCGACCGGTGACCGGGGGGAGAGGGAAGGGAGGGCTCCGACCGGTGACCGGGGGGAGGGGGAAAGGAGGGCCCGACCCGTGACCGGGGGGGGGGGGAGAAAGGAGGGCCCGACCCGTGACCGGGGAGGGGGGGAGAGGGAAGGGAGGGCCCGACCGGTGACCGGGGGAGAGGGAAGGGAGGGCCCGACCGGTGACCGGGGGAGAGGGAAGGGAGGGCCCGACCGGTGACCGGGGAGGGGAGGGGGAAGGAGGGCCCGACCCGTGACCGGGGGAGAGGGAAGGGAGGGCCCAACCGGTGACCGGGGGAGGGGGAAAGGAGGGCCCGACCCGTGACCGGGGAGGGGGAGAGGAGGATACAGGGCCCGCTGGGGGGCAGAACTGGGGCTGGGGCAGGGGCAGGTCCAGCGGGCGCCGTGTCTCATCGTGTCCCCTGCCCCAGCGACCCACGCGGTGCTGGCGGTGCTGGTGCCGGTGCCCGCGGGGCTGCATTCCCTGCCGCTCCTGCTCAGCGACTCCGGGACGCCCCGGCAGGAGCGGGCGCAGCTGCTGAACGTCTCCGTGTGCCCCCTGCGACGAGGCCGGCAGCTGCCAGGCCAGCGCCGCCGCGGCCGCCATGGCGGAGGCAGGGCTCAGCTTCGGGGCCCTGATGATCGTCCTCGGCAGCATCATCCTGCTCCTGTGTAAGTGAGACACCTGCCCCTCCCCCGAGACGCCCGCCCGCCCAGCCCGGGCCCGGCCCCACGGCCTCTCTCTGTCTCGGCAGCGCTGGCCCTGCTGGCGGCGATTCGGGAGCGCTGCCGCCGCCGCCGCCCTCGGCACCTGGGGCTGCTGGAGAGTTCGCAGGACGACGTGCGGGACAACATCCTCAACTACGACGAGCAGGGCGGGGGCGAGGAGGACCAGGTGAGTGGGGGGCAGCCCCCCCTTGGACGCCGGGGGGCACGGGGTGCGCCTGCCAAACCAGACAGCCTCTGCGCTACCCCCCGCCCTGCCAGTGCCCCTCATCCCCGCCCCCCATCCCAGTTCTGGGCCCCCCATTCCCCGCCCCCCAGCCCTGGGCTCCCCATTCCCGCCCCCCCAGCCCTGGGCTCCCCCTCCACCCTGCCAGTGCCCCTCATCCCCGCCCCCCATCCCAGCCCTGGGCTCCCCTCCACCCTGCCAGTGCCCCTCATCCCCGCCCCCCATCCCAGCCCTGGGCTCCCCTCCACCCTGCCAGTGCCCCTCATCCCCGCCCCCCCATCCCAGCCCTGGGCCCCCCATTCCCGCCCCCCAGCCCTGGGCTCCCCCTCCACCCTGCCAGTGCCCCTCATCCCCGCCCCCCATCCCAGCCCTGGGCCCCCCATTCCCGCCCCCCAGCCCTGGGCTCCCCCTCTACCCTGCCAGTGCCCCTCATCCCCGCCCCCCATCCCAGCCCTGGGCTCCCCCTCCACCCTGCCAGTGCCCCTCACTTCCACCCCGCAGCCCTTACCGGCCCAGCCTGGGCAGCACCCCTCTGCCCTGACCTACTGCCCACAGTCTCTCCCCCGGAGGGACACACCCCATATTATGCCAGCCTGTCCCACCCCTGCAGCCAGGGCTCCCACTAACCGCCCCCCCCCGGTGCCAACTCTCTTCTCTCCACAGGGCGCCTATGACATAAACCAGCTCCGCAACCCTGACTTCTTCCCCCCAGCCTGCCCCCGGGGCAAGCAGCCGACGCGGCGAGACGCTCCCTACAGCTACGCCACCCCCCCGGACCCACGGAAGCTGCCCACCGCCCCCTCCGACATCGAGGACTTCATCAATGAGGTGAGGGAGATGCGGGGTTGGGGCCGCACCCAGCTCCCCTTCCGCTCCTGCCAAGCTGCAGCAGAACACAGCCCCAGCCTGTCCGCCCGCCCCAACGCCCCCCCGCCAGCCTGTCCGCCCCCCAACGCCCCCGCGCCGGCCTGTCCGCGCCCCAACGCCCCCCCGCCGCCTGCCCCCCTCCCACCTACCCCAACGCCCCCCGCGCCGCCTGCCCCCTCCCACCTGCCCCAACGCCCCGCGCCGCCTGCCCCCCAGCTCCGCCCAACGCCCCCACGCCGCCTGCCCCCTCCCACCTGCCCCAACGCCCCCGCGCCGCCTGCCCCCTCCCACCTGCCCCAATGCCCCGCGCCGCCTGCCCCCCAGCTCCGCCCAACGCCCCCACGCCGCCTGCCCCCTCCCGCCCCCGCGCCGCCTGCCCCCCCAGCTCCACCCAACGCCCCCACTCCACCTGCCCCCCTCCCACCCCCGCCCCAACGCCCCCGTGCCGCCTGTCCCTCCAGACATCATTCAATGCCCCCACTCCACCTGGTTCGCCCCCACGCCCCTGCTCCACCTGCCCAGCTCTGCCCCAACACTCCCACGCTGCCTGGCTCCCCCGACTCACGTCTGTCCGCCTCTCCTCCCCCGATCCCATCCAATGCTCCAGCTCTGCCCCAAGGGCCCCACTTTGCCTGGCTCTCCCGCAGGCCCCACCCATGCACCCGAGGGCCAGCCCACCAGTCAGTCCCAATGCCCCCCGCGCCACTGGGCCCAGCTCCCCAAGGGAGCCATCTGCCCACTCCAGGGCCCTACAAGGCCTGCGTCCTGCCACACTGGAGCTGGGCAGCTGGCATTACTTCCCCAGCCTCCAAACCCTGCAGGACCCCTCCAGGACAAACTGAGCCCTGCCCAGTGGGGGGACACAGGGGCAGGAGGGAGGGAGAGGGGGCCCCAAGCCATGCTCAGCCTGGGACTGGCTCAGAACAGGTGGGCTCAGGAGGACACCCCAGGGGCGGAGGGGAGGGCAGGGAGACAGGCGCCCAGCCCAGGAGCTACAGGCCTGACCCCCCTCCCCCACCAGGCCTCACAGCCCTTCTGTCCTCGTCCCAGGGGCTGGAGGCGGCCGACAGCGACCCCAGCGTCCCCCCCTACGATACAGCCCTCATCTACGACTACGAGGGCTCAGGCTCCGTGGCCGGCTCGCTCAGCTCCATCCTCTCCAGCCTGGCGGACGAGGACCAGGACTACGACTACCTGCGGGAGTGGGGGCCCCGCTTCCGGCGCCTGGCAGACCTGTATGGGCCCGAGGGCAGGGTGGGGCCCTGGGGGGGCAGAGCTTCCTCCTGAGCGCCAGGGACCCCTGCACGCAGCGGCGGGGCCCTGCCGGGGACAGAACCTGGAGCAGCCTCGGCTGCAGGACGCGGCCTAGCGCGCCGGGGACAGACCCGCGAGGGGCAGGCAGGGCAGGTGCCTTGTGCAGTGGCTCAGGGCAGCTTGCGGCAGGCAGGGGAGGGGCAGGCACGGCTGGGAGCCCAGCAGGGGAGAGCTGAGCTGGCCAAGCCCACAGGGCAGGTGCTGGACAGGGGGAAGCGGGGAGCTCAGGGAAGGAAGCCAAGGAACGGCAGCTCCCAGGGCCCTGCTGGGGGGTTACGCCCTAGGGCAGCTCTGGCCAGTGGAAGGCCAGAAGGGAAAGAGCAGCCAGGCACAGGCCCCCCAGCCCCAGCCTGGTGCTCAGGGAGGGGTGGCCCCAGGCAGGCCCTGCCCCAGAGAGGGTCTTAACACAGGAGCCAGGTGAGCATCCCCCCTCTGCAGACCCCCAATAAAGATCCTGGAGTACGGTGGTGGCTGGAGCTGTGTGCGGCATGGGCGGGGGGGGGGGGGGGGAAGCTGCTCCAGGGCTACCCAGCCTTCCCCCCCCCCTTCTCCCCCAGCGAGAAAGCAGAGCCAGGCCCAGGCTAGAAATAAGGCACATTTTATTGGCGAGGCGGCTCCAGGACCAGCATGCCCTTCCCAGCCGTGCTCCTCAGGGGGCACCCGCCCTGCCAGCCCTCGGGGCTGGTGTCCAGCAGGGGTCAGTGAACCCCCCCCCAAGGCAGGGGCGCGTGAACACTCCCACCGAGGCCCTGCCCGAGGCGGCTCCGTGAGCGGGGGGGCGTCTGACGGGCACCCAGCCGGGCGCAGGGCCGTCACACTGGGCAGCGTCCACACAGCAGCCTTGCCCGGCTACATCTCCTCCGGGGCGGCCCCGCCCAGGCCGGGCTCGGGCAGCAGCCGCTGGCCCCGCCGTGGGGACCGCCCCGGTGGGAGCTCAGCATCTTCTTGGTGGCGGTGACCAGGCGGGCGTAGTCCTGGGCGGGGCCGCGAGGCGAGAGCAGGGGCAGCTGGTCCCGGCGGCGGGGAGGCGCGGAAGAGCGGGGGCCGGCGCTGGCTCTCGCCGTCCTGCAGGGACTCGGGCAGCCCCTTGCCCCGGCTCTCGGGCAGCAGCATGATGCTGAGCACGGAGAGGATGGCGAAGGAGGCGAAGACCACGTGGTGCAGGAAGAAGCCCCGGTTGTTCTGCAGCTCCATGATCGGCCTGGCCGCCCTGCCCACCAGGCTGGCGGCCACGATGAGGCCCAGCCCGGCGCCCCTGCGGGGGACACACACCAGGCCCTCACCGAGGGGACGGCACCCCCACCCGACCGCGGCGCCAGGGGCGGCCACACCCCGGCTTGGCCGCAGGGCGCTGGCCTCGTCTGGGGCAGCAGCTCAGGCCTGGGCAGCCTGCGGAGCTTGTGTGGGCCCAGCTCGGGGCAGGGGACGCGACCACGCCCCATGGGACTCTGCCATGGCACCCGGGCACTGGTCCAGCTGACCCGTGGGCACGTGCCAGCCCTCAGGCCGGGGCACTGCATCAGGGTGGGGGCAGTTGGCGCTGGCCCTGGGGGGGCACAATACCCACCCCTCAGATCCTTCGACAGCCTCCCCCACCCCGCGACGCCGGCGCCACCCCAGGGCCTGCGCCATGCGCTCGCCCGGCCCGGCCCCTACCTGACCACAGTGGGCAGGACCTCGCTGGCGAAGAAGATGCTGAGCATGGTGACGGCCTGCGAGGACGCGATGCCCAGGACAGAGAGGCTCAGGATGATCCAGTCCAGCAGGTCTAGAGCGGGCAGGGGCAGCAGGGTGAGCGGGTGCCTGGGGCGCTCCCCCAGATCTACAACACGGGGGCCGGGGCTAACGCCCTGCCTGCCGGGACACTGTTTGCCCTCACTGGAGTGTCAGGGCAGCCAGCAGGTGAAGCCCCCCCCCCCCGGGTCCACCCGTCGCCAGCCCAGGGATGGGCTGTCCCCCCAGCAGGGTCCTTGGCTCTCCCACCCTGGGGCTGGAAGCGGGAGGGGAGATGCAGCAGGAAGCCGGGTGGTTGGGTGTCCCAGGGTCGCCGACGTTCCCGCTGCCAGGGCCCGACCCCCTTACCCACCCGCAGGGAGCCCGGGAGCCAGCCCTGGGAAGTGGGGGGGGGGGAGCAGCCTGGGGGAGCAGCTGGGGACGAATGCTGATGCCTCGTGTGCTGGGCCACAGCTCCCAGGGTGCTCGCCCCTCCCCTCCCAGGGACCCGGGTGGGGGTTGGGGGGCCCCAGGCTCACACTGCGTCAGGGCCAGCAGCAGCAGCGCGGAGAGGCCGGTCAGGATGGTGCAGAGCAGCAGCACGGGGCGGCGCCCGAAGCGGTCGACGCTGAGCCACAGGGCGAGGCAGGCCCCAGCCTCCAGCGCCACCGGCAGGAAGTAGGAGACGTAGAAGCGGGGCGGGTAGGCGGCCAGGTGGCGGGTGAAGCAGGGCAGGACCCCGATGCCGATGAACCTGCAGGGAGGGCAGGAGACGCTGGCCACCGGAGGGCAGGGCAGCCGGGACACCCCCACCCCGGGCGAGCGCCGCCCATCGCCCCCCCCCCGGGGCAGGGGAGAGCCGGGGGCAGGTGGGCGCGAGGGGCCCTTACGCCGAGAAGCCGAGGATGAGGCTGTTCTTCCAGATGACCCGGGTGCTGAAGACCTCGCAGAGCGTGTGGTACTGGGGCAGCGGGGCTCCCTCCCACACAGGCTCCAGCTCTGGGGGAGAGACGCACGGTCAGAGCCGAGGGGCTGGCGCGTGCCGGGGAGGGGGCGCCAGGCGAGAACAGCCCAGGGCTCGGGTGACTCACCCTGGCGCCCCAGCCGGGCCCGGTTCTCACCTGCCAGCAGGTGCTCCTGGCTGTAGAATTCATCCTCCAGCAGGACGCCGTTGCCTTCAGCCAGGGCCCGCAGGCTCCCCCGGCCCCTCTCCAGCTGCCGCGTGGCCAGCAGCCAGCGGGGCGACTCCGGGAACAGCGCGGGCCAGCTGGGGGGAGAGCCGCCGCCGCATCACCATGGGGCCACCCGGCGCCCACGCCCCCACCCCTCCAACCGCATCACCATGGGGCCCCCCGCCGCCCACACCCCCACCCCCCCAACCGCATCACCATGGGGCCGCACGGCGTCCACGCCCCCACCCCCCCAACCGCATCACCATGGGGCCACCCGGCGCCCCCACCCCTCCAACCGCATCACCATGGGGCCACCCAGCGCCCACGCCCCCACCCCTCCAACCGCATCACCATGGGGCCGCCCGCCGCCCACGCCCCCACCCCTCCAACCGCATCACCATGGGGCCGCCCGCCGCCCACGCCCCCCACCCCCCCAACCGCATCACCATGGGGCCGCCCGCCGCCCACGCCCCCACCCCCCCAACCGCATCACCATGGGGCCACCCGGCGCCCCCACCCCTCCAACCGCATCACCATGGGGCCACCCAGCGCCAACGCCCCCACCCCTCCAACCGCATCACCATGGGGCCGCCCGCCGCCCACGCCCCCACCCCTCCAACCGCATCACCATGGGGCCGCCCGCCACCCACGCCCCCACCCCCCCAACCGCATCACCATGGGGCCGCCCGGCGCCCCCACCCCTCCAACCGCATCACCATGGGGCCGCCCGGCGCCCACGCCCCCACCCCCCCAACCGCATCACCATGGGGCCGCCCGCCGCCCACGCCCCCACCCCCCCAACCGCATCACCATGGGGCCGCCCGCCGCCCACGCCCCCACCCCCCCAACCGCATCACCATGGGGCCACCCGGCGCCCCCACCCCTCCAACCGCATCACCATGGGGCCACCCAGCGCCCACGCCCCCACCCCTCCAACCGCATCACCATGGGGCCGCCCGCCGCCCACGCCCCCACCCCTCCAACCGCATCACCATGGGGCCGCCCGCCGCCCACGCCCCCACCCCCCCAACCGCATCACCATGGGGCCGCCCGCCGCCCACGCACCCACCCCCCCAACCGCATCACCATGGGGCCGCCCGCCGCCCACGCCCCCACCCCCCCAACCGCATCACCATGGGGCCACCCGGCGCCCAAGCCCCCACCCCCCCAACCGCATCACCATGGGGCCACCCGGCGCCCAAGCCCCCACCCCTCCAACCGCATCACCATGGGGCCGCCCGGCGCCCACGCCCCCACCCCCCCAACCGCATCACCATGGGGCCACCCGGCGCCCCCACCCCTCCAACCGCATCACCATGGGGCCGCCCGCCGCCCACGCCCCCACCCCTCCAACCGCATCACCATGGGGCCACCCGCCACCCACGCCCCCACCCCTCCAACCGCATCACCATGGGGCCGCCCGCCGCCCACGCCCCCACCCCTCCAACCGCATCACCATGGGGCCGCCCGCCGCCCACGCCCCCACCCCCCCAACCGCATCACCACGGGGCCGCCCGCCGCCCACGCCCCCACCCCTCCAACCGCATCACCACGGGGCCGCCCAGCGCCCACGCCCCCACCCCCCCAACCGCATCACCACGGGGCCGCCCACCGCCCACGCCCCCACCCCTCCAACCGCATCACCACGGGGCCGCCCGCCGCCCACGCCCCCACCCCTCCAACCGCATCACCACGGGGCCGCCCAGCGCCCACGCCCCCACCCCCCCAACCGCATCACCACGGGGCCGCCCAGCGCCCACGCCCCCACCCCTCCAACCGCATCACCATGGGGCCGCCCGCCGCCCACGCCCCCACCCCTCCAACCGCATCACCATGGGGCCGCCCGGCGCCCACGCCCCCACCCCCCCAACCGCATCACCATGGGGCCGCCCGGCGCCCACGCCCCCACCCCCCCAGCCGCATCACCATGGGGCCGCCCGCCGCCCACGCCCCCACCCCTCCAACCGCATCACCATGGGGCCGCCCGGCACCCACGCCCCCACCCCTCCAACCGCATCACCACGGGGCCGCCCAGCGCCCACGCCCCCACCCCCCCAACCGCATCACCACGGGGCCGCCCAGCGCCCACGCCCCCACCCCCCCAACCGCATCACCACGGGGCCGCCCAGCGCCCACGCCCCCACCCCTCCAACCGCATCACCATGGGGCCGCCCGGCGCCCCCACCCCTCCAACCGCATCACCATGGGGCCGCCCGGCGCCCACGCCCCCACCCCTCCAACCGCATCACCATGGGGCCGCCCACGCCCCCACCCCTCCAACCGCATCACCATGGGGCCGCCCGCCGCCCACGCCCCCACCCCTCCAACCGCATCACCATGGGGCCGCCCGGCGCCCACGCCCCCACCCCTCCAACCGCATCACCATGGGGCCGCCCGCCGCCCACACCCCTCCAACCGCATCACCACGGGGCCGCCCGCCGCCCACGCCCCCACCCCTCCAACCGCATCACCATGGGGCCGCCCGGCGCCCACGCCCCCACCCCTCCAACCGCATCACCATGGGGCCGCCCGCCGCCCCCACCCCTCCAACCGCATCGCCACGGGGCCGCCCGGCGCCCACGCCCCCACCCCTCCAACCGCATCACCACGGGGCCGCCCGCCGCCCACACCCCCACCCCCCCAACCGCATCACCATGGGGCCGCCCGCCGCCCACACCCCTCCAACCGCATCACCATGGGGCCGCCCACGCCCCCACCCCTCCAACCGCATCACCATGGGGCCGCCCGCCGCCCACGCCCCCACCCCTCCAACCGCATCACCATGGGGCCGCCCGGCGCCCACGCCCCCACCCCCCCAACCGCATCACCATGGGGCCGCCCGCCGCCCACGCCCCCACCCCTCCAACCGCATCACCATGGGGCCGCCCGGCTCCCACGCCCCCACCCCCCCAACCGCATCACCATGGGGCCGCCCGGCGCCCACGCCCCCACCCCTCCAACCGCATCACCATGGGGCCGCCCGCCGCCCACGCCCCCACCCCCCCAACCGCATCACCATGGGGCCGCCCGCCGCCCACGCCCCCACCCCTCCAACCGCATCACCATGGGGCCGCCCAGCGCCCCCACCCCTCCAACCGCATCACCATGGGGCCGCCCGGCGCCCACGCCCCCACCCCTCCAACCGCATCACCATGGGGCCGCCCACGCCCCCACCCCTCCAACCGCATCACCATGGGGCCGCCCAGCGCCCCCACCCCTCCAACCGCATCACCATGGGGCCGCCCGCCGCCCACGCCCCCACCCCTCCAACCGCATCACCATGGGGCCGCCCAGCGCCCACGCCCCTCCAACCGCATCACCACGGGGCCGCCCGGCGCCCACGCCCCCACCCCTCCAACCGCATCACCATGGGGCCGCCCACGCCCCCACCCCTCCAACCGCATCACCATGGGGCCGCCCACGCCCCCACCCCTCCAACCGCATCACCATGGGGCCGCCCGCCGCCCACGCCCCCACCCCTCCAACCGCATCACCACGGGGCCGCCCGCCGCCCACGCCCCCACCCCCCCAACCGCATCACCATGGGGCCGCCCGGCGCCCACGCCCCCACCCCTCCAACCGCATCACCATGGGGCCGCCCACGCCCCCACCCCCCCAGCCGCATCACCATGGGGCCGCCCGCCGCCCACGCCCCCACCCCTCCAACCGCATCACCATGGGGCCACCCGCCGCCCACGCCCCCACCCCTCCAACCGCATCACCACGGGGCCGCCCGCCGCCCACGCCCCCACCCCCCCAACCGCATCACCATGGGGCCGCCCGGCGCCCACGCCCCCACCCCTCCAACCGCATCACCATGGGGCCACCCGGCGCCCACGCCCCTCCAACCGCATCACCACGGGGCCGCCCGGCGCCCACGCCCCCACCCCTCCAACCGCATCACCACGGGGCCGCCCGGCGCCCACGCCCCCACCCCTCCAACCGCATCACCACGGGGCCGCCCGCCGCCCACGCCCCCACCCCTCCAACCGCATCACCACGGGGCCGCCCAGCGCCCACGCCCCCACCCCTCCAACCGCATCACCACGGGGCCGCCCGCCGCCCACGCCCCCACCCCTCCAACCGCATCACCACGGGGCCGCCCAGCGCCCACGCCCCCACCCCTCCAACCGCATCACCACGGGGCCGCCCAGCGCCCACGCCCCCACCCCTCCAACCGCATCACCACGGGGCCGCCCGGCGCCCACGCCCCCACCCCTCCAACCGCATCACCACGGGGCCGCCCGCCGCCCACGCCCCCACCCCCCCAACCGCATCACCACGGGGCCGCCCGCCGCCCACGCCCCCACCCCCCCAACCGCATCACCACGGGGCCGCCCGCCGCCCACGCCCCCACCCCTCCAACCGCATCACCATGGGGCCGCCCAGCGCCCACGCCCCCACCCCTCCAACCGCATCACCACGGGGCCGCCCGCCACCCACGCCCCCACCCCCCCAACCGCATCACCATGGGGCCGCCCGCCGCCCACGCCCCCACCCCCCCAACCGCATCACCACGGGGCCGCCCGCCGCCCACGCCCCCACCCCCCCAACCGCATCACCATGGGGCCGCCCGCCACCCACGCCCCCACCCCTCCAACCGCATCACCATGGGGCCGCCCGGCGCCCCCACCCCTCCAACCGCATCGCCACGGGGCCGCCCGGCGCCCCCACCCCTCCAACCGCATCACCATGGGGCCGCCCGGCGCCCCCACCCCTCCAACCGCATCACCATGGGGCCGCCCACGCCCCCACCCCTCCAACCGCATCACCATGGGGCCAACCGCCGCCCACGCCCCCACCCCTCCAACCGCATCACCATGGGGCCGCCCGCCACCCACGCCCCCACCCCTCCAACCGCATCACCATGGGGCCGCCCACGCCCCCACCCCTCCAACCGCATCACCATGGGGCCGCCCGCCGCCCACGCCCCCACCCCTCCAACTGGGGCCAGCAGCACTGGGCCCCGGCCACTGCTCCTGCCCCCCACGGCTGCTCCCTGCCAGCCCCACCTGCCCCAGGCCACATCTGGCCACCATGCTCCGAACCGAGCGTGGTAACTGCACCGAGCCAATATTTACCCCTGGCCTGCGGGCACGAGGCCCCTTCGGAGGGAGCCGCTGCGCCGCAATCGCGCTGGAGGGCCTGGCGCGGGTCAGGCGGGCGCCCCGCCAGCTGGTTCCGCCATCGCGGGGACCAGGCGCTGCCAGCGCCCCCCGGGCTGAGCCCACAGGCCCCTGCCAGCCTGGCCGCTCTGGGGCAGGGGCTGCCTAGGGCACATGCCCCAGCAAAGGGGGGGCAGCACCTGGGGGGGCGCCCAGGGCACATGCCCCAGCAAAGGGGGCAGCACCTCGGGGGGGGTGCCCAGGGCACATGCCCCAGCAAAGGGGGCAGCACCTCGGGGGGGGTGCCCAGGGCACATGCCCCAGCAAAGGGGGCAGCACCTCGGGGGGGGGGGCCCAGGGCACATGCCCCAGCAAAGGGGGCAGCACCTGGGGGGGGCCCAGGGGCCCAGCCAGGCCAGGCTGGCCCCGCCCTGCAGCATCCCAGACCTTACCCCCAGCAGGTGGCCAGCAGAGCCAGGATCAGCGTCAGGGCGCCCTGCAGCAGCTGCCACTGCCGGCACAGCACCGCCAAGCCCGGCAACAGCAGCTCCCCGGCAACCCAGAACAGCCCCGCCACCATGACGACCATCAGCCGGTGGGGAGGGTCGCACAGCTCCAGCCCTGGGGAGGGGGGCAGAGACCAGAGGTGAAAGGGAGGCGCCGGCTCCTGGGGCTTCCTGCAGGCTGCTGCCCTAAGCATCAGCAAAGGGGTCTGGCCGGGGACGTGCCCCCTCCCAGCTGGTCCGGCACTGCTCCAGTGCTCAGCCCCCTCCCCCAATTCATACCTGGTGCTGCTTAACATAAGAGCGGCCAGGCTGGGTCAGACCAAAGCCGCATCCGGCCCAGGGTCCTGTCTGCCCACAGTGGCCAATGCCAGGTGCCCCAGAGGGAGGGAACAGAACTAGGAATTATCACGTGATCCCTCCCGTCACCCATCCCCAGCTTCTGACAGAGGCCTGGGACACCTCCCTGACACCCTGGCTAATAGCCATTGATGGATCTAACCTCCATGAACTCATCTAGCTCTTTTTTGAACCCTGTTCAAGTCCTGGTCTTCACAATATCCTCCGGCAAGGAGTTCCACAGGTTGACTGAGTGCTGAGTGAATAAATACTTCCTTTTGTTTTTATCTGCTACCGATTCATTTCATTTGGGGATGCCTAGATCTTGTGTTATGGGAACAAGTAAATAACTTCTCCTTGTTCAATTTTTCCTCACCAGTCGTGATTTCATAGATCTCTCCCCTACCCCCCTTCATCTCCTCTAGTCAAAGCTGAGAAGTCCCCGTCTTTCATCTCTCTGCACAAGACCCCTTCCAAACCCCTCCTCATTTTTGTTGCCCTTTTCTGAACCGTTTCCAAAGCCGAGATCTCTTTTCGGAGATCTTTTCTTTCTCTCTCCGAGGCGGCTACTCATCTCAGGGAGCGAGGGGAGGCGCAGTTTGCTGCACTCCTCGCTCCGGCGGGGTGGAGAACTGCGCACGCGCTCTCACTCCCCGACAGGGACAGGAAGGGGAAGAGCAAGCAACCCTGGTATGAACCGGTGGGGGGAGGGGGGCTTCAGCCCTCCCCCACCCACTTCTCACACCCCCCCAAGCACCTCCCGTCTCCTGCACTTGTCCACATCCCCCCGCCTTGAGCCCCCCCCACTTCTTACAGGTACTGTCGTATCACAACCACCCCCCAACCTCCCGCCCTGAGCCCCCCGGGGCCACGATCCGACGGTCCCTGTAAGAAGTGCCAGGTACCTTCCCCCGGGAAGGGGCAGGACAGATTTCCCCTTTCAAGGGGAGTCCAGCTCCCTCTCTGCTCCCAGCCTGGCCTGGTACCCGCTTAGAGCAACGCCCAAGCAAGAGCGTCCTGGGGTGCTGCCCCTCCCTTGCTGCAGCCCTGGGAAACTGGGAGGCGATACGGCCCCCACCCCAGCTCCCCCGCAGCTGTCACCCCTGCCAGCCACGCACGGCTCGGCTCACAAGCAGCCTGGCTCCAGGGGTGACCGTGCACTCTCTCCAGTGCCTGGCACCCCAGCAGACACCCCCAGCCAAGCAGGAGATGTTGGCCGGAGTCCCAGGGCCCGGGACAGCGGTGTGCGGCCTGCCAGGGCATCACGCCCCGTGAGCCAGCCCAGGAACACGGCCCCCCTATCTGCCACAAGGCCAGGGCATCTTCCCGTCCTGCTCAGACCGCCCCCCTCGCCCAAGAACAACGGGGGGAGGGCGCTGGGGTTACGGGCAAGGTGAGTGGCAGCGCCTAGACTCACGCGGAGCCCAGCTGAGCTCTGCACTCCCTGGCTGGGGCGAAGGGAAGCTGGGTTCGTCCAGCACCTAGCCCCAGGGGACCCGATGCCCGTGTGGGGCCCCGAGGGGCGAGGGCATGGCAAAGAACCGACAGAGGCGCCCTGGCTGGGGCCCTACACTCCGCGGGGTTCGCTCTCCCGGGCCGGGAAGGGGCATCAGGCCGGGCGGGACCAGGCGCTGCTCACTCGCCACGTAGAGGGAGAGGAAGGTGCCGGCCAGCATGGCGCCGAAGAGAAGCCGCAGCGACAGCAGCATGATGTAATTCAAGGCCAGCGCCACGCCCACACCCAGGGGCACCGCCAGCACCAGGGAGAACACGAAGGTGGCCCGCCGGCCAAACCTAGAGAGGAGAGCAAAGAGCAGTGAGCTGGGCAGGGCGCCGCGGCGGCAGCCCTCTGTGCCCGGCACCGGTCAGGCTGGACCAGGCCCACGGGCAACGCTGCAGCTGGCCGGCCGGGCGGGCGGGGGGGGGGGGGCGGCTGGTGCTTTACCTGTCGCAGGCCAAGCCGAGCACAATGCAGCCGCTGAGCCAGCCCAGCAGGTAGGTGGTCTCCTCCAGCGGCACCTTCCAGCCGTCCGCGCACACCAGGTCCCACTGCGGGAGGGAGAGCGAGCGGTGAGCGAGGGATGCGACCGGTATCCTCCCTGCTGGGGGACGCTGACCGGCTACCGCGAACAGGCAGGGGCTGGAGCAGCACATGGTGCGCGGGTGCGGCCCGTGTGTTCGTGGCTCAACCGTTTGGCCTCCCCCATGGTGGGCACCGTGTCCCCGCGTGGCCCGGAGCCCTGGGACACTCCCATGCCCGTTAAGCCCCACCCAAGGCAACAGCCAGGCCCTCACTGTAGGGATGTAAAATCCCATTTAATCAACTGATTAACCGGGATCCCAGGAGGGGACCACTCCAGCCAGGCTGGCGCAGTCCCCAGCCCGCTCCCGCGGCGCTTCCTGGCCCCTGCTCCCGGGCACAGATTAACCCCGGGGTGCCCAACCAGCTCTGAAGCAGTCGCTACGCTAGTGGCTGCTGCTATAGCCAACTAGCCAGTCTCAGCTGGCCACACACACCCACATGAGGCTAGTGTGCTGGCTCACACAGGGTTAACGGTCACCCGGTACCAGTCCCATCCCTTCTGCCCTCTGGATGTGACAGGCCCAGAGCCGGTTCCGCAGGGGTCGGGGTCACGGCAGCGGCCTGGCTGAATTCCTGGTGGCTTCACCGGGCCTGGGAATCGTCTCGCTTCCTGCCCCAGGGAACCCATGGCTGCAGGGTTCCCGCCCAGGGCAGGCCCTCAAGCCACACGAGGGCTCTAGCGCCACAGGCCAGGCCAGACTCCAGGGTAAGAGCATCCCCTCCGGCACCCAGAGCCGCTCCCCGCCTGGCGCCGACGTTCCCACCCAGCCACTGGCCAAGCTCAGCCGGTCCGACAGGCTCTGTGCACAAGTGCCAGGCAATCGCCACGCCCCCGGCCGCAAGGGAGAGCCTAGCTCAGCGCAGACAAGCAGGGACCCTCCCCCGCCGCCTGGGAACCAGCTGGGCCCTGAGCACAGGCAGCCCCGGGTCAGTACAACCGACAGGTCCTCTCCCCTCCCCCTGCTGCCTGGGGCCGGCAGGCAACACCCTAGGAAACCTCCACCACAACCGCAGAGGAAGCAGCGAACAGGGAAAGGAAGTAACAGCCCCGGGCTTGCCACAGGCGGCCCCTTCCCTGCTGGAGAAGCTCAGCAGGGCTGGGAGGAAGTGGGGGTGGAGCAAAGGAGCTCACGCTCCTCCAGGGCTCGGCCCACCCACCTGCTGCAAGGGTTCACCTCCGGCCCCCGCACGCAGCCCCCCAAAGGCACACCCAGCCTGGGCACCAGCGGAGTCTGATTCAAACGGCCCACTCCCCGCACACCGCTTGACCAGCCTCGCAGCAGGTGCATGAATCACGGTCCCCAGGGAGTTGGTGCCAGAAGTGGGATTAGGACCAGCAGCCTACCAGCCCCCACAGCCCTGCCAAGGAGCAGGAGGGGCAGGCTTGTCAAGTCAGGGGCTCCAACAGCTGCCACCAGGAGCAAGCTGCCACGGCCTGGCTGGGCACGCAGGGCTCCTCTCCTGCCCGGCATCGGCCCTCCTCACCCAACAACATTTTGCAAGAAAACTCGGCTTGGCCGGGGATTATGCAAACACACAAGGAGAGGGCGGTTTCGCCACCCGCCTGCAGGCAGACCCACGCACAGCACCAGGGATGGCGGGATTGGAGTGGGGGGGGGGGGGCGGCCTGGGGGAAACGGCCAAGGCTGCTCCTCCCAGTGACCGGTCCACGAGGTGAAACCAGCTCTAGGATTCAGGCATTGCCAGCCTGTGGCCTTCGACCCAGCCCCAGGGCTGGAGCTCTGGGGGCCCGGGGCCAGGACGGCCCGTGACCTGCAGCTCTACCAGGAGATGGGCAGGCAGGTGAACGCAGCCTGCAGGGCTCGGGGCATCCAGGTCCCTGGGACTCGGCACTTCCAGCCCGTCTGGCCCTGCCCAGCCACCACCGCGAGGCAGGACCCCGAGTGGCAACAGGCGCATCTCAGGCCGGTGAGTGTCTGCCCGCAGGGCGCCCCCGGGGCCTCCGCTGCACTGGGAGGGCCCAGCTCAGAGTCCCTGCCCCACGCGCCACTGGGCAGCACGAGCCCTGCCGGGGCACAGACACACGGAGTGCCAGGCAGCACAAAGCTCACGCCGCCCTCTGCTCCCCAGAGCCAGCGCGACCCCCAGAGCCAGCCCGCCCCCCTTCCCAAGCCAGCCTGCCCTCCTCCCAGCACCCCCCAGCCAGCCTGCCCCCCTTCCCAAGCCAGCCTGCCCTCCTCCCAGCACCCCCCAGCCAGCCCGCCCCCCTTCCCAAGCCAGCCTGCCCTCCTCCCAGCACCCCCCAGCCAGCCCGCCCCCCTTCCCAAGCCAGCCTGCCCTCCTCCCAGCACCCCCCAGCCAGCCCGCCCCCCTTCCCAAGCCAGCCTGCCCTCCTCCCAGCACCCCCCAGCCAGCCCGCCCCCCTTCCCAAGCCAGCCCGCCCTCCTCCCAGCACCCCCCAGCCAGCCCGCCCCCCTTCCCAAGCCAGCCCGCCCTCCTCCCAGGCACCCCCCAGCCAGCCCGCCCCCCTTCCCAAGCCAGCCTGCCCTCCTCCCAGGCACCCCCCAGCCAGCCCGCCCCCCTTCCCAAGCCAGCCTGCCCTCCTCCCAGCACCCCCCAGCCAGCCCGCCCCCCTTCCCAAGCCAGCCTGCCCTCCTCCCAGCACCCCCCAGCCAGCCCGCCCCCCTTCCCAAGCCAGCCTGCCCTCCTCCCAGCACCCCCCAGCCAGCCCGCCCCCCTTCCCAAGCCAGCCTGCCCTCCTCCCAGCACCCCCCCAGCCAGCCCGCCCCCCTTCCCAAGCCAGCCTGCCCTCCTCCCAGCACCCCCCAGCCAGCCCGCCCCCCTTCCCAAGCCAGCCTGCCCTCCTCCCAGCACCCCCCAGCCAGCCCGCCCCCCTTCCCAAGCCAGCCTGCCCTCCTCCCAGCACCCCCCAGCCAGCCCGCCCCCCTTCCCAAGCCAGCCTGCCCTCCTCCCAGCACCCCCCCAGCCAGCCCGCCCCCCTTCCCAAGCCAGCCTGCCCTCCTCCCAGCACCCCCCAGCCAGCCCGCCCCCCTTCCCAAGCCAGCCCGCCCTCCTCCCAGCACCCCCCAGCCAGCCCGCCCCCCTTCCCAAGCCAGCCCGCCCTCCTCCCAGCACCCCCCAGCCAGCCCGCCCCCCTTCCCAAGCCAGCCCGCCCTCCTCCCAGCACCCCCCAGCCAGCCCGCCCCCCTTCCCAAGCCAGCCCGCCCTCCTCCCAGCACCCCCCAGCCAGCCCCCGCCCCCCTTCCCAAGCCAGCCTGCCCTCCTCCCAGCACCCCCCAGCCAGCCCCCGCCCCCCTTCCCAAGCCAGCCTGCCCTCCTCCCAGCACCCCCCAGCCAGCCCGCCCCCCTTCCCAAGCCAGCCCGCCCTCCTCCCAGCACCCCCCAGCCAGCCCCCGCCCCCCCCCCCGGGCACCCCGGCCCGGGCGCACCTGGGTGGCGGGGCTGGCGCGCAGGCCGGCGGCGGGCGGCTCGTAGTGCCAGCCGCGGGTGCAGGGCCCGGTGCGGTTGGGCAGCGCGGCGCCGGGCGCGTAGCGGTAGAGCAGGCAGCGGCTCCAGCCCTCGGCGCCCCGCGGCAGCGCCGCCGCCAGCAGCGCCCGGCCCGACAGGTTGCGCAGCGCGGGCGGCAGCAGCGCGGGGTCCGGGCGGCAGCGGTGGGGGGGCGGCGCCAGCAGCGGCCCCGCGCAGCAGCCCAGCGCCAGCGCCGCGCCGGGGAGCCAGCTGAGCGCCGCCAGGAGCCGGGCGCGGCGCCCGAAGCCGCCCGCGGGCCGCAGCAGCCGCGCGTCGAACTCCATGGGCCGGGCGGGCCGCCCTGTGCCGCGCCGGGACACCGGCCGCTGGCTCCGCCCCCCGGGACAGCCCCGCCCCCCGGGCCAGCCCCGCCAGCCCCGCCCCCCGGGACACCCCCGCCAGGCCCGCCCCCCGGGACAGCCCCCCCATCCCACCACTGAGCTGCCCCCCCCCTCAGCCAAGCCAACCCCCCCCCCGCCGGGCCACCCCCCGGGACACCCCCGCCAGGCCCGCCCCCCGAGACAGCCCCCCCATCCCACCACTGAGCTGCCCCCCCCCTCAGCCAAGCCAACCCCCCCCCGCCGGGCCACCCCCCGGGACACCCCCGCCAGGCCCGCCCCCCGGGACAGCCCCCCCCCACTCAGCCAAGCCAACCCCCCCCCCGCCGGGCCACCCCTCCCTCGGGCCGACACCCCCGCCAGGCCCGCCCCTCCGGGACAGCCCCCCCCCACACTCAGCCAAGCCAACCCCCGCCCACCGAGCCGCCCCCCCAGCTGGGCCAACACCCCCACTCTGCCGGGCCGTCTCCACCCAGCCCCCCCACCGCCAGGCCACCCCTCCCTCGGACGAACACCCCTGCCCTGGCCAGCCCCGCGCCCCGGGCCCACCCCCCCGCCTGGCCGTCTCCACCCATCCCACCACTGAGCTGCCCCCCCACCCAACAGAGCCAACCCCACCCTCGCCAGGCCGCGCCCCCCCACTCCCATCCCATCACTGAGCCGCCCCCCCACCCATCTGGGCCAACCCCACCCTCGCCGGGCCACCCCACCCCCACTGCCACCCCACCACTGAGCTGCCCCTTCCCCCTCCTCCAGCTGCCTCTCCCACCCCCCTTCCTAGCTAGGCTGCTCCCTCTGCCCCCAGACCCGCCTGCACTCCCAGCTCCATCTGGGCAGCCCCCTGTGGCAGCATGACCCGGACACTCCCCCACACCCCGTTGGGGTTTCCTGACAGCAGCTCCCTGGCTGGGCGCAGCCTCCTGCTCTGGGCAAGGCCCCACAGCTCAGGGCTGGCAGAGCCTCGGGTGCCAGGGAGCAGCCTCGTCCCACATGTGCCGATTCAGGGGGGAGCCTCAGCCTGCCCCACGGCTGGGCTCAGGGCCAGAGCCGAGGGCAGGAAGGGGAAGCTCCCGGGCTCCCCAGGTGCTGATAGAGTCCAGCCCAGCCTCTGCGGACACAGCCAGATAAGGCCTTGGGGCAAGAGGACCCCAGAGCAACTCCAGCCAGGGGGGAGAGGACAGAGCTTGTGGCTCCTTGGGTGCTGGAGCATACAAAACCTCCCCTAATGACACCTCAATCTGGGACATTTCCTCAGATTTGTCACCTAAAAAGAATGGCTCAGGTTTGGGAATCTGCCCAGTATCCTCAGCCGTGAAGACTGACGCACAGAATTCATTTCATTTCTCTGCAATGGCCTTATCTTTGAGTGCTCCTTCAGCAGCTCCATTGTCCAAGGGCCCCACTGATGCTTTAGCAGCTTCCTGCTTCTGATGTACTTACACATTTTACTACGACTTTCTGAGTTTTTGGCTAGCTGTTCTTCAATCACCTATTTATTCATTTGACAGAGTTTATGCTCCTTTCTATTTTCCTCACTGGGATTTAACTTCCACTTTTTAAAAGATGCCTTTTTCTCTCTCACTGCTTCTTTTACCTGGTCGTTAGGCTCTTTTTAGGTCTCTTACAGTGTTTTTTAATTTGGGGTATACATTTAAATTGGGCCTCTATTATGGTGTCTTTGAAAAGTTTCCATGCAGCTCGCAGGGACTTTACTTTTGTCACTGGACCTTTTAATTCCTATTTAACTAACCTCCTCGTTTTTTTTCTTATCAGCCTCTTGTAATTTGAGCAATCTAATTAACTACTTTTTCTCTCTTTTTTTCTTTTCTGCTCTCCTTCTCCCCTGCCTTCCCTTATTTATTCTTGATCTGGACTTTTAATTCTCCAGTCAGCTGAAGAAGTGGGTTGTACCCATGAAAGCTATCTACATGTTTTGTTTGTCTTTAAGGTGCTGCTAGACTATTCATTGTTTTTTGAGTTCCTCATTTTTGTGTAGTTCCCCTTTCTGAAATTAAATGTCGCAGTCTTGGGCTGCTGAGGTGTTTTTCCCACCACAGGGATGTTAAATGCTATTACATTATGGTCACTGTTTCCAAGCACTCCGGTTACATTTACCCCTTGGACTAGATCCTGTGCTCCACATAGGACTAAGTCAAGAATTGCTTCTCCCCTTGTGGGTTCCAGAAGCAGCCATATGAGGTAACAAGAAATGTTCTCTCTGCATCCCATCCTGAGGTGGAGTAGGGGGCTAGTTGAAATCTCCCACTGTTGTTGAGTTTTTTATGTTGATAGCCTCTCAAATCTCCCTTAGCATTTCTGTCACTATTACTATCCTGGTCAGGTGATCGGTAATAAATCCCCACTGCAATAATCTTAGAGCATGGAATTTACTACCTTTCGAGATTATATGGAACATTTTGGTTCATTTCAGATTTTTACTTCATTTGATTCTACATTTTCTTGCACGTATAGCCGACACCAACGTGACCTCTTTTGTCCTTCTGATAGATTTTGTACCCTGGTGCGACTGTCCCCCATTGATTGTCCTCATTACACTAACTTTCTGTGATGCCTAGTTGATCAATATCCTCCTTTAATAAGCGTCTCTCTAGTTCACCATCTTATTTAGACTTCCAGTGTGTGTGTCTAGGCACTTTAGAAATGTGTCTCTATGTATCCGTCTGCCGTTTCCGGCACCAGTAAAAGCTTTAAGGTAGGTGCATCTAGAACCCGTGTTTCCCAGGATCAGTGCAGTTGCTGAGAGGACTTGCTGCTGCATGCGCATGGATGATGAAGGAAGGAAAAGCCACGGCGGGGCGGGGGGAGGAGGAGAGGTGCTTCTGCTTGATTCCTTTGGGGAAGGGGCCACCCCAGGCAGGGCATCAAATCTCTGTTATCATGGAAGAAGGCAGATGAGCTGAAATCTTCCTTCTGCAGCCTTTGCAGCTTTCCGCTCACTGGGAGGGGGGGGCTCAGCAGGCTGAAGGGAGTGGGGTGCCCTGGCCCGTTCCGGGGACAATGAATGGGGTGCTCAAGACAGATTGATTCTTGAGGCCTGCATGGGACTTTGTAAGGAAAATGGGGCCAGGCCCCATCCCGCTGGTCTGAGAACTTCTGAAGCACCTTGCCAAATATTTACATCCACCCTGCCCTTCCCTTTTGCCTTATCTCCTCAGCCCTGTGTTTGCCTGGCTTCTTCTCCCAGTTCTGTCCCGCCCTGAGCCGTTTGCCCTCACAGGGCACGCCTGAGTCAGTGAAAGGTTCTCGCCCAGAGCCAGGGGGAAGAGGGAAAGTCTTGTTCAGTGAGTGAGGCTGGCAGGGTGCGTCACTCTTGCAGGGGCACTTCAATACTCAGGGCACATCGTCATCTCTCTCGAGAGGTCACTCCGAGCAAAGACCCTTTCATGAAAGCACACGCTTGAGTGAAGAGCCCTTATCGCCAGGCGGGAGTGAAGTGCGGCCAAAGAACAGGCAGCTCCTGGGGGCAGGGAGCTACATTTGGAAGTTGAAGGTGCCGAAAGGGGGAACCACAGAGGTGCAGGAGGGCCCATTCTAATTGTCAAGGGGTTTTGTGGTGTAGGATGTCTGGGAAGCAGGCTAGGCCTGGGGTTCCCCTCTGCGTTGCCATGGTGCGAGCGGTAGCAAAGGGCTTCTCCGAGCTGTGAACTCTCAGTATCAGTTCCAAGAGCTGAAGGATGGGGGATGGCAGCCCAGGTGGGCGGGGGCCTGTTCCATCACACGACACCCCACACTGGGGAAGGCTCTCCCTAGAAAACTACGAGGTCAAGTCTTTGTGCGGATCCCACAGACCACGTGCACAAGCCCCCCGTGGACCACCAGCGGGCTCCACAGCTCCCATAGGGCAAGAAACCCTTCTGTGTCCAGCTGGCCACCCCCTGAAGATCCAGAGCTACCGACTGGGAGGCACGTAGGAATTCATGGGCTCCATGCCCAGTGAGATGCACGGCACGGCCGGGAAACCTGCGACACTTGCCTGGCTTCTAGCCGGGTGGCATTGGAGAGCAGGCGGGGGCTTGTGTGGAGCACTGGTGACACCTAGTGGCCTAGCGAGGTCAGCTGGAACGCTGCACCACTGCCTTGGGGGGCGTGGCTTGAATGAAGGTGCCAATGACTCTATAGTATTTGGTGCTGTTCCCTTCTTCTCTATTGCCCACTAATGGTTCTTATCGGCCTCTTGACTATCCAGGCTTCAGGTGCTTAGACTATTTGTTTTTCCTGTTGTATTCCAGCTTGGCTTGGCTTTCCCCTTATTTTTTTTATACCCACTACCCCTTCTTGTTCCCTCCTCCCATTTCTTTCCTCCCCCTCCCATCTCCCCTATTTATTTTAGTTCTGGTCATCTGAAGAAGTGGGCTGTGCCCATGAAAGCTCATGATCCCATCGCCATGTTTTGTTAGTCTATCAAGTGCTCCCAGATCGTTTGTTAAGTTTATCCTGTTACAGACTAACTCGGCTACCCCCTGAAGCAATGGCTTGATTGTGTGTCTCTAGCCATCACCATCTGTTTCAGTTGCTGCTTCCAGGAACTACCAATAGGGAAGGAGGGGCCCCCAGGGTATCGCCCCTGGGCTTGCGTTCTTTCCCTGTAGTGGGGTGACTGCCTAGACCTGGAAACCCGTTTGGGGAAGTGAGGGAGAGATGGAGCTGCTCATCCGGCAGGGATGACTAAGGTGGGGAGGAATCTAGCTGCTTTTAGGCCGCTGATCAGAATAGTCTCTAGAGCCAGATGATTCAGGGCTGGCCTATGTTGGTGCAACTCCACTCTGTGGGGCTGCTTTTGGCCCCATGCTTAACAGAGACTGGAGTTGGGGGGTCATTTGAGGAAATACAGGCTTTAGGGCTGGAGCTGCAGTAATCCCGCAACGCCTTGTGACAGGCTGGACTTCACCCCAGGCAAGTTCCCATGGGGGGGATGACTATTTCCGTAGTTCCCAGGAGACAGATTGTGCAGGGAGCTGTACAAACACGGCATCCCTGCCCAGAGAGCGAATGGTTGCATGGAACTGAAGGGATGTGAAACGGAGAACAACAAACCTGCCTTCCTTCAGGAAGATGAACTGGCAGAAATTCACAGACCAGTTTTCTTTTTTTTTTTTAAATTTATTTACGAACATTATCTCTGAGGGACAACAGCATCTCTCTGGCGCTCATCTCTGTACATGCAACTGTAGAAAATAACATTTGTATTCACTTTGTGTCTGTCTGCAGGAAGTTGTACAGCGAAAGGACAGCAGTGTCGCGGCAGAGCGGTGCCATGGGCAGCACCAGCACCGCCAAACAATATGTACACAAACTACATTGTAAAAAAAATTACATTGTTACATTACAGACAACGCAACCTTGCCGCTGTTTTACCCCACACACTACGCAAGTTGGACTAGTACAAATAGAAAGGTGTGAATTGACCTGTGAGATATTTACATTTATATACAGTCTCAGAGAAGCATTAACAAGGAGGGAAATTTACACTGTTGAGACTCGATCCACATAGCACAGGTGTCGAAAGAGAATACAACGCTTTTGCTATTGTTGCTTTCGATGGCTGATTAAAGGTCTCTCCATGCTTATACAGGTGGATGGGTGTTTACCAACAAAAGGAACAGGGCTTGAAATTAACAAAAAGCAGTGTTATTTGTGGCCATATTCCTGCGTTCTAAAGACAAGCATTCCTGCATCCTCCCACCGCGCAGGAGAGCCGGCCGGCCTAGCCATTCGCCTCACTGGCATGGAAAGTGTGTTCTGCAGCGTAGCTGGCAACACTAGTGGAGAAAACCAGCCCCTATGTCGGGCAAAGCCGAGCCCCCGAGGGAAGCGGAAAGTAGCAAAAAGGCTCAAACCCGGCAAACAAAGGACTCCATGTTTAAATGAAAAACATTCCGAATACATCCAAGGGTGTTCCAAGTACTGACCCGTGTTGGCCATCTCTACAGTCTACTACGCACCCCCCAGCCCAGAGCAGCGCCCCCCTCAGGCCAGGAGACTGGGGATTTGTGCACAACAAAGGCACAGAGAAACCTCCCGTCGACACGGCAAGCGGAGGTCAGTGCCAGTGCTGTCCGTGGCCAGGAGCGGCCTGTCCATTTCCCCGTCCAGCCCTACGAAAGGACCTGGGACATTGCGCTAAGGCAATGTTGTTAGAAGAGGCGAGGTGCTGTGACAGATCGCCCGCCTCACCCCTCACTGGTGCAGCCAGAGTGGTTACACCAGCCGAGAATCGGGCCCCCCAAGTCTCTCCAACTCCCCAGAGCAAGCCCGGCGTGACGTGACGCCGTGGTTTGGAGTTCCAGCCCCAGCAGACCGAGGGTGCTAATTCAACACGTCAGTGGGGAGAACGACCGGACAGGAATGTGCTTCGACTTGATTTTACAAAGCAGCCAGGCGGAAAGCGGCGAGCCCGCAGGCCGGAAAGCCAGGTGGCTCCCTGCTCAAGTCATCAGGTCGCTTCATAGCAGCAGCTGTTTCACAGCCACCGGGGAGCTGAGTGAGATTTGAATGCAGAGGGTCTGAAAAGGGAAACGCCCAATTTGGAAGCTTCCTGGTGCCTGGGTGGCTACGGGTCCCCCCCCCCCCCCCGGGATCAAGCAGGACTTTGACGTCTCCGCTAGCTAAATGTGAGATTGTTCTCCCCGCACCAGCCTTGTCTATACGCCCCTTGCCTGCTGCTCTTGGCCCTACTCCGCTGTTACCTGGGTGAGCAGCCCAGGTCAAACACTGAGCGTCTCTGGCCATCTGGGCTGCTCACCCAACATGCCCAGGAAAGGCACAGGGAGGGGCAGGGGGGAAGCCTTCACACTGAATTAGGCAGAGCCCTTCCCTGCAGGCCTCCCTATTCCCTCAGCAGCTCGGGCACCTGGAGGAGGGGAAGGCGAGCAGGAAGGGACACGGCGCGGGAACTGGAGGACTTCGCACATGCACCCACCCATGTTTCAGACAATCTCATCTTCCAGGCCCCTCCGTGCACCCGGCCAGCCCCTGCGGGCGTGAGATGCAGCACACTCCGGGTCCCTCGCTGTGCTACGCCCAAGGCTCCTCCTATTAACTGTCATGCACAATTTGTTCAGCCAGTGCATTGTAGCTGCAGCATGCCAGGTCACTTTCAACTGCAGACAGAAAGTGTCAAGATGTTGCAGCTGTAAAGGAAGCCGGGCCGGCCGGCTGGCCCACATGCCTGCACAGTTTGGAGTAAGCTGCTTATCAGGGCGTGTAAGGAGCAAAACGTCTCTTCCATCTGCCTCCCGCTCGGACCTGCGCATCTGTGCTTGGCACAAACTCAACCAACAGCAGGACTAAGGATGGTCTCCGTTACTATTCCTCCAACAGCCACACATTCAACCCTCTATGGAACAGGCAGCCACCGCCTTGCAATACAGCCGCGGCAACACCCGGCCTCCAACTGATTGTACAATTCCACTACGCCCGAGCTCCCTCCTGACAGGCTGTTCAAAGCCAGACAACTCTGAAAAATCAATGCTGGGCACGCCGCAGCTGAGCAGGGGACAATCTGGCCTTAAAAACACAAACACTCTGGACGGTTTAATTGAGCCATCTCGGCCCAGCCTTTCTGGGGACAATCCCTCCTTGCTGAGCGGTACCGACGGAAGTTTTTGAGCATCCGACCAAGTAATGCCTCCTGCTGGGGTCTGGCTTCTCTGCCAACAGAGGGATGGGGCTTCTGCGAGGGAGCCGACCTACGAAAGACCAGATACCAGTCCCCAGGACAGGACGGGGCTGGAATCAACACTCCCAGTGACTTAGTGACAGCGGCCCCCAGAGCGGGTGGGAGGCAGGGTCCCATCTCTCTCTAATTAGTCACCTTCCCCCCCCGATCAGCTAGTCTGCATCCTGCACACCCTAGCCCCGGCCAGCCCCGAACAGACGCCGAGTCCGACCAACCCATGACAAGTCCCTTGCAGCCCTGCCTGCTAATAAGAAAACGCTCCAGAAGGGGGTGTGCCGCATGCTGCACAGCACGCCCCCTGCTGGCGCCTTGGAGCAGAGCTCGCAAAGCCCCACTGCACCCTGGGACGGTTGGACACTGCCGTGGGGCTGGACCAATGGAACTGGATCAAGCTCACAGTGAGGTCCCAAGCCTCAGGCACCCACAGGGTGTTCAGCATCCCCTGAAAAACAAGGAAGCAGAAAGGGTCCCACAAGCCAAGTGATGCTGGAGGCCGAACGGACACAGCCTGGTAGCAGGCCCCAGCTCCTCATCAGTTCCCTTCCCAGCTCTGGTGGGTTATCAAGCAACTGGCTTCTTTATCCAGAACTCACAATACTAGTAACACACTGGAATGGCTGCTCACAATGCAGAAACAGCTACAGGCGCCGCCCAACCAGGCTGTCTCATCTTCCCTGGGCCCCTTGGCTCTGACTCACTGGCTCCCCACAGGACAGCAGCTCCGGCTGAGGAAACAGGGTGAACTGTCTCCCCCTCAGCGCAAATGTGCAAGTATCATCTACATTCTTCTAGGCCCCAAGCTAGCCCGTGGCAGGGCGGGATTCCCCTGCCTGCCCAAGCCAGGCTCAGTAAATCTGACAGCTTCAGAATCCCTGCGGGGGGTTTCTCCACTTCCACTCAACACAAAAGGGCAGGGGGCAAAAAGGAAAAAAACGAGACGGTGTTAAAAGGGGTCAACACTTGGAGATCTCCACAGCCCGGACTGCAGACTGAGTCACTGTTTGCGAGGCCTGAATCTCAGAAGACAGCTTTGAAATACTGAACACTGCACACCAGTTTGGCCCTTATTTTTTCCTTGAGAGGGAAAGTGCTGCCTAGGGTGAACTATACATACAAAGATAATTTTAATTAATTTATTTATTTCTTTACACATAACTGAAAGTGATGTTACAGTACATAAGTTATTTACAACTGTGCAGTAATGTGTTGCAAAATAAATTATCTAGAAGGCAGCAAAAGTACATTGTTAATGTATATAAAAACTGTACAGCATTTATGGGATACAATTTTCTTTATATGAGTATTGGCTCTGTAGTGTTTTTTTCAAGTTATGTTCTCAGAAAGAGAAACGAAATGCCCAAGATTAAAGGAAAAATATATATAAACCAAATGGATTTACCCATTAAAAACATGATCGGCAAAGTCCTTGCTCGACGGCACCATTTTCGCGGTAGACACTCACCCTACGGGCGCGTGCACATAATGCGCCAACTGCCTCCTCCCTCCTCCGAAAGTGGCGACGAGCAGCTGCTGACGGCTCGGCAGGTGTCCCGGGTCCGGAGCCGCAGCCGTTTGCACCCCCAGTACTGCAGTTGGGCAAGCTGGATGCTTCCTTTTATTTCTGCTTTTAATTTATCACGTAATCAGGATGGAACAAAAAAAAATATATATATAAAAAACCCACCGTCTCCTCCGCAGCGCCTCCGCCAGGAGAGCTGCGGACAAATGGAAACCCAAGAGCTTGCAATTGCCATGTTCACAAGTCCATGATCTGCACGGTTGCTGGCCCTGCTCAGCAGCTCCTGCAAGCCCGTGTCCTTGAACCTTTCCTCCTCATTGCCTCAGTCAGTCTCTCTCCTTGTCCAGTCAGATGCTCACTGCTGTGTGCAGGCTGGCTGCCCTCTGCTGCAGCAACCGGTTTGAAGGGAGACGCGTTCCCTGCTCCCGCTGCCTGGCGCGGCGGCGATCAGTCCGGAAGCGAGGGAGACGACATGAAGAAAGTGCAAGTATTTTTCTTACTGTTTTGTTTTCTGCCGATAGATGCTTCCTCTTCCTCTGACCAGGGATTCATCAGCAAGTGGGAAGGATGAATGTGAGCTCCAGCATCCGTCCTCAGAGGGCTCCTGCCCTTGCCAGTTTTCAGGGAGAATGTCTCCTGGTTTTGTATTGTCATGCCGGCAAGAGCACAAAGTCATCATTGACGTCAACCATCGGCACGTAGAATGAGGGGACCTCGTTCACGCAGAGGGATTTGTGCCCGGCTGGATCCAGCTCCTGAACCTTCAACTGCCACTCCATTCGCTGCACGGCGTTCAAGGCAGCGGCTTCATGCTGCTGTCGCATTAGCAGGCACGTCTGCTCCATCGCCCAGCGGAGACGGGGGTTAATGGGAGAGAACAGACACACAACCATCACTTGACTGTACTGAACAATCACATTCTGGCAGCCGGGTGACGGAGCCTGCAGCTACTGTGTTGGACAGACATTCCCAGCCAGGGACAGGGTCCCCGGCAGACCCTGGATACCCTTTGCGGAAGGAAATGCTGCTTGGAAAACAGGATTTTGAGAAGGCTCCACTCTGCCTCCAGAGGTGCTGTACAACAATAGGCCAGACGATGGTCGTTTTTAGCCCTGGATGAACTCAGCCCATGGAGAGCTGCAGCATGGCACGTGGCTGTCACCTTGGCATGGTAACAGGCCCACACAATGTGAAAGAGGAAGGAAGGGAGGGAGGGCCACAGGCTGAGTCTGGGCTCACACTCCTGCTGTGTCTTTGCGGCTCAGGTCCCACCTGTGAATTGGGTGGCCCCTGAGCTGCATGACGGGTACTGTGGGCAGGGCCATGGACCTACCCGAGCCAGCGTGCAGCGGCACGGAACATGGACAAGGGGAAACCGTGTGGCTGCAAGGAATGCGCCCAGGGCTGAGCCAGGAATTCTGCCACAGCCTCCCTCTGATCCTCAGCAGGTGACGTCTGCCTCCTTCCCCATGTGCAGAGCCAGTCTGTGCTTACCTAGCTCCCCACAGGGATTGCTCCCTGCATGGCACTGGGAATGGCTAAGAGTCCTGCATGGGTGTGGGATCACACTGTTCACGCTTGCTCCCAGGGTTCCTGGCCAAACCCTGGCACCAGGTGCCCAGCAGCAGTGACCTGCGCTGCTAGCAGGACTACAGGGTTTGGGGCCCCTGCACTGGCTGAAGAGACTGGAATCCTCCCCCTGCTTTAAAATGCCAAGCAAAGTAGTGCAAGCAGGTAACGGACCAGCACCACCCGCTGCTGGAAATGCTGCCCACCCCGGGCACTGGAATCCCCAGGGTCACCGCTCTCACCTTCATTCGGTCGTATTTGTCATCCACGTCTTGCAACCAGGAAATAAACTGGCGCGCATTGAAACGATCTCTGACCGATTTGTTTTCATCTCCCTGCAGAGGGAAGAGCACAAAGGGAACCTGTGCTAATGTATCCATAAAAGAAATACCCATCGGACACCCCTCCACTTCCCGCCACGCCTTCGCTCACTTTCTCCTGGCAGCGGGTCTGGCTAGGACGTAGCCAGAAATGCACCAGCAGGGAGGAATAATGGCTGTGCAGCCCCGTGCTGCTCTCACAGCATTTTGCTAGAGGTGTGAGCCTGAGTGGAAGCTGCTACACACCCGCCCCCTCCTTGCCTTCCCCACAGGGAGTGGAGCGCAGAATCTGTTCAGGCTAAACTCATTCAGTTCTTCCCTGGCGAACAGGACACCTGCAGCTCCCCGCGTCCTTGAACTTGTGCCCCACATCATAATGTCTTCTACATGGAGATTTCCATAATGGGTTTTGTGTGTCTTGGGAACTGCTGAGAGGTAAATCAGATGCATGGATCAATATGCTGGCTCACTAATGAATCTCACTACACTGTCTACTGTACAGGGCCCAGTGTCTGCAATGCAGCTGTGTGTTCTACAGAGACGGCAGCTTCCGGCCAGCAGGAGGTGCTAGCGTAATCGCTCAATCCCGCTTCAGCTCATTTTAAATCCTTGGATAGCACCAGTCTGCTAAGTCTGACTCATCTTTGGGGCTGGTTTTTCTGAGCCTCTCTCCAGCTCCCCCCTACGTGGACTCAAAAACAAAAGCCCCTCTGTGCGCAGTGCGGGGAGTTCTGCTTTTCAAAGCAAGCCCTCCCTCAAAGTCATTTCATAGTTTTCTGTTCTGACACACGTGGGGAGGGGAGGGCAGAACAGCTGCGCAGAACGTCCGATGCAAGTTCTGCTCACAGGGAGGGGCAGAGGGGGCTTCATAGCCTGCAGACAGATCAGTCTTTGCTACTTGAAATAGACAGATAATGCTGGGTCCCCTGCGTCAGTCAGACACGTCCCCTCCCCCCCCCAACACACTGGAGAGCAGCACACGCTGGGAGCTCTCCCCGGCTACACCGTGCCAGTGTGCTGGAGGAGGGAGTCATAGATACCTGGATGGGAAGCATGTTAAGGCCTCCCTACACCCGTCCCGCGCACACCCAGCTGCACCACTGGATCCGCGGGGCAGATTTCAGGAGGCTGAACGTGGGCACTGACCTGATTTTCTAGAGGCATGTTGTAGACCTCAGAGTCCAGCAGCATGGTGCACGCGCTGAAGGGCACTGCCTGGTTAGCAATGGTTCGCGCTGCCCGACAGTGAACGCGTAAGATCTCCTGTTCGCACGAAACAATCAACTTCTCCTGGGGGACAAGGAGACAAGAGCCCCGTGAGTTAGGCCGGCCCTTCGCTTCTCACGTGGAGACAGCCAAGAGCCAGGTACCCCCGGAGGCCTCCCCCAGGGCTCTCCATTACCCGCTCGATGCTGTGCTGGAGTCGCAGCTTCCCCCTCACCGCCTCCTGCTGCTTGAAGAGTTCCTTCAGGGGCTCCGCCAGCGAGGGAGGGGGGGCGATCTACAGTCAGACAGAAAGGCACAGATGGTTACCACTGGTGGCACAAGGCAGAGCTGTTCCTTACCCTTGAAGTTGCTTTGGGCTTGCTGAAATGGGGCCAGCGCTCTCAGCTGCTATACGGGGGCCCAAGGTTCAGGTGCAGCTATGTAGTGAGTGCCCTTAGGCCGAGGACGGGTTGCCAAAGCCTTCCGTTGCCAGGGAGATGGCACATGTCACCCACTGTACGGCTGTACTGCCTTCCCATGCAGGACAATCTCCTGCAGCTAGCTGTGCCCAGGCAGCGCGGGGGAATGCAGAGCAGGGCAAGAGAGGCTGTGTGCGCAGAGGTGGGCACAGTGCTTGCGGGTGGGGCTTCCATCACCACATGCTTTCACCTGCCCACCCTTTCGGGGCATCCTGAGGACACTTCATGAAGCACTTTGGGTCCTCTGATGAACAGCATGAGACACACGCAGCTGCAAAGCATTACGGAGGGGCGGGGGGAGCAGCTGAGTCCCCACTCACGGCAGCCAGCATCTCCTTAGTCAAACCCCGCTTGGGGCTTGCAGCAAGCAGGAGACCCCACCGATGTAGAGCGGAGGTAAAACTACAACCCTCCCATAATTTCCTGTTCACACTGAGCACAATCACACGCTCAGACAGCGCAGTGCAGAGCAGAAAGCTGGGTGGCTGCTGTGCTTTGGGCCAAACAGCTCTGCCCGTCACCTACAATGCTTCCGATTTCACAGCTGATAGAACGGGCAACAGCTCAGGCCCTGGTCCTGCAATACGATGAATGCAGACGAACTCTGTGCTGAGCCCAACCAGCTTCAACAGGGGCCAGGCAGGTGCTCCAGGGCTCACTTCTCAGGTTCCTCGTGGAACGCGCCAGAGAAGAGACGCCTGGCTTCAGCAGAACAGGCAGGGGGCTGGCACACATCTCCGGCCACGTTTCCTACCAGAACCGCAACTTTCAAATGGCAAGAACGTGGGCTGATTTCCCAAGGACGTCCCCTGAGGGTTGTTTCTGGGAAGGCCCAGGTACTATTTTATTTTAACCACGGGAAAGCCTCCCATCTGCACTTGTACAGAATCCAGCCTTGCTCTGGGGAGAAAAGGCAGCACCAGGGCTACACTGCCTGTGGTACTTCTCCATTCAACCGCCGCAGGACATGAAATGGAACATGTTAGTCAAATCCAGAACTGGCCCCCGGGGCTGGGAGCCACGTGTCCTGACTGGAAGTGTTGGGCTATTGGTGCAGCTGAACTGGCAAACTCCGGCAGTGGAGCGGGTCAGAGAAATACCTGTTTGCTCCTGCCGGGCGGTCGCCACTTATTGGACAGTCGCTCATTGGAGCCTTGGTAAAACGAAAGGCAGAAGTTAAGGGCAGCTATGGTATTAACAGCTGCTTATGGTATTTCAGATGGGATCCCTAATCAGTATGCTGCTGCTTTTGCTTTCTGGCTCTCAAATCCATGGGCCTCACGGTCTGAAGTTCCAAAACTTTGGTTCCTGAGCGCTGCTTAGCCGTCTTGTCTAAGCACACACAGGAAACCCATTTATAACACAGCTGCCACTACTGCAAGGCTCCAGCGCAGGGCTGGGCAAAAGCCTCTCAGGCACATTCAGTCCGCGAGTCTGCTCTGCAGGGAAGGGGGAGGCTTCGGGCAATCTTCCTGCCCCCAGCCCAATCCTCAGCTCTGATTGGCCAGAAACAACGGGCCAACAGGAACTGACCCCAGCAATCTCTCAGCTCCTATTGGCTGGAAACAGCCAGCCAATAAGATCTGAGAGATTAGCCTGGAGAATGGGAGTAGAGAAAATCTTTTCCCTATCCCAGAGCTGAGAGGTTTGCAGCTGCAGTTGTAAGTGATTTGGGGGTGTTGCAGGCTTCGGTAAGCGCCTCCCAGCCAGAGCCTGCCTCTGGCACCCCAACTCCCTCCCCAGGTCACCATCCAAACCCTCTACACCCCCAGGTCACAACTCCCTCCCAGAACCTGTACCCCCTTCTATATTCCTCCCCCGGGCCAGAATCTCTCCTGCACCCAAACACCTTCCCAGACCCTGCAGCCCAATCCCCTGCCCCAAGTCACCACCCCTTTTCTCCCCTCCTCTTAGGTCACAGCTCCCTCCCAGACTTTGCACTCCCTCCTAGTGCCTCTCTCCCAGGCCAGAACCCTCTCCTGCATCTAGACCCCCTCCCTGACCCTACACCCCAATCCCCTGACCCAGGTCACAACCCCCTCCTTTGCCCAAACTTCCTCTCAGTCTCCTGCACCCAGTTCCTTACCTCGTGCTCCCTTCGGCACCCAACTTCCATCCTGGACCCTGAGCCCCCTCCTTGACTATTTTCCAAAATCTCGAAGTGGCCCCCCCACCAAAAATTATTGCCCACCCCTGCTCCAGTGTGTCATCTTAAGCCTTCTCCGTAAGTGCTGCGAGGCCAAGTACGGAGCTGCAGTCCCATCTTGACTAGAAACTAGAAAGAACCGTGTTGGAGGTAGGGATGGAATGGTGTAGTCGATCAATGGTGTAGTCGATCAAAAGCTTGTAGGTTAATGTTATAGACGACACGCATTCCCCTCCCCCCACCTACCAGTACATTTTTTAACAGCCTGGCTCAGTTCTGGCTCATGCTGAGTCTACCCCCACTGCGGCTCTACATTTAAAGTGTATTAGGAGCCAGGTAGGCAGCCCGGCTCAGTTCTGGCTCATGCTGAGTCTACCCCCACTGTGGCTCTGCCTTTAAAGTGTATTAGGAGCCAGGTAGGCAGCCCGGCTCAGTTCTGGCTTGCACTAGGTCCAGGAGCTCAGACCTCCCCGCCAGACAGGGTTGTTGCCACCCTGCGCTGCTGCCTCTGTATCAGAGACAGCAGCATTGGGGGGCAGGCAGCCAGTCCACAAGGGGGGCTGGTTTTTAAATTGACTCCCCTCATGGACCAGCTCCTACCTGGTACCCTGCACTGGTGCCTCTGATCCAGCGGCTGCCGTCCCTGCCCCAGGGACTATAGAATACTCGACTAACTGATAAAAAACCATGAGGTTACCCAACTATTCAATTAACCGATATTTAACATCCCTAGCTGGAGGACAGCCCAACTTGACTTGGCTGCATCCGTAGCACTGAGGGGCCCTCCCTGCTTTCCAGTTGATATTTCCTAAAGAGCATGGAGCCAGGAGAAAAAACAGCCAGGGTCACTCACCACAGGAATGTGAAGTTTGCTTAGAGGCTTGCCGTCCAACAGATAGGACCCCGTGTAGGTGACATACTCAGCGTAGCACTGGGGAGCTTGGGGAGTAATGTAGCAGAGGATTTTCCGCTTCTCTTCAATCTTTTTTCTGATCTGAAGATACTCGAAGTATGGATTCGATCGGTCGCTGTGGTAGGGCTCAATGTCATCCAGTTTTATAGCATCTACGATAGCGGCCAGGGTTTGCTGGATCATCTCTCTCGTCTGCTGGGTGGACGTGTTAATCTGCTGCTGTAGCTGCTGGCTGGAACGCTGGAACCTGCGTTTGCGCGGATGTTGGGCTTGAGAATCGTCTTCCTCTGTCACTCGCCCTTTTGCCCGCGTCGAAGGTGCAGAAACAGGAGGAAACTCTCTCTCAGTGGATGCAGTGTTCTGTTTATTTTGATTGGCCAGCATCTGAGCCCGGTTCCTCGTAATTCGTTGTGGGATCTCTTCTATTTTGGGCTGTTTGGAAACTTCTGCTACTGGTTTTTGTACTGGCTCGATGGTTTCTGCTGGAGTAGTCCCTTGGGATGCATCCGTCTGGGTGGGCGGGACTTGGCTTCCACTTCGCACTGCAGCCGTGTCTTGCACCACCCCGCTCTCAGCACTGTTCGCTTGTGGCAAGCTGGCTTGCGATCCACTCTCCGCTGCACAGTGTGATGCGGGCAACCCTTCAGGGTTTGTTTCTGCCTCTCTTTTCTCTGGGTCGGTAAGCTGTATTGATGCAGTCTGTTGAAAATTCTGGGCCTCAGACTCCTCTAATCTTTTTTCTTCTGGTACAGTCAATACTTCTGATGTAGCTTCTGATGCAATGGCTTCTGATTTTTGCTCCTCAGGCTGTGGCTCTGGTTCCACGGCTAGTAAGTTACTAGCAGTAGTAGCTGCTGCTTCTACCAGCGGCAGCTCTTCCTGCTCACTGGAAGCTGTGACAGACACACCCATGTTTATGACCCCGGTATTTATGACATCTGGGACATTTAATGAGTTTTCTTCTATTGGGGCCACTTCACTCATTTCAGCATCTGGAACATCTTTAGTTTGGAGTGGCAATTCTGGCAACGAGAAGGGACCAAGATCCAAGTCATCTTCTGAGTTTGTGAATGGATCAGGCCACGTCACCCGCTCTTCTGGGTTTACAGGTGCAACATTATTATTTTCCAAGTAACTGTTTTCCAGAGCACTGACAGCTTCTGCCTGAGTTTCTGCTGGCATGCAAGAGGGTTCTGAAGGCATCTCATGTGCTTCTTCTGGAAGAGGCTTGCAATTATTGAAGAAGGTATCTAATCTTGTAGGAGACATGTAAGGAGCTTGCTCTTCTGCAGTTGCCATTTCCCCTGCAACAGCTTCTTCAGCATCTTCCTTTATTTCACCAAGCCCCGGTTCAGATACAGACAATGGATATGAAATAGGAGAAACTGGGTATGGAGAATCTGTAGCAATAAAGGGCACTGGTGTGGGATGTATTGGGTCCAGTGAGCAGAATGGCTTAGGAGATTCAGGAAACCTCTGGGGAGACTTCATTAGAAGTTCTGCTCCCACTGACCAGCTGGCGGGATGCTCAGTCGGATTACCAATCAAGGTAGGAGGCATGGGAAGGTCAGGGTTCCTGGAAGGAGGGTTCTCCCAGTCCATGTTGCTCTGCTCTGAAATACCTGAACTGAAATGATTTTCTTCTATAGGGGGTAAAAATGAAGATTCTGCGGGCAAAATGGAAGCAGTCGCTTGCTGCTCTTCTGTGGAGTCCAACGGCATGCCGAGGTCAGGGGGGAGCGCACTTTCTACAGAAGGTGCAAGCAGCTCATCTCTATGAGATGGGGAGGATTTTGCTTGTAAGCCAGAAAAGATGCTTTCCGGTGACTGGACAACATTGCCGACAGGTGCACAATGCAAAGCTTCTACTTTAGGTGATGGGACTCCATAGTCAGGAGAGTAATACCCTGGAGACATGCACTGAAACTTCTCTGCAGGAACAGAAGGAAGAGGGGTTTTTTCCTCCAACAGATGCTGCACTGGAGAATCATAATTGGATGTTGCTGGGACACTCTGCTGCCTGAAAAACTTGTCTCCAGCACTGAACTCTTCTTCAGGGACTCTTCTTATATCAACAGAGATTGAACGATAAAGGTTTGTGGAGGGGACCGTCCTTGTTGGAGTCTGACTTGGATTGTCTGGCAGTCCACTCGAAGCATTAGCGTATCTGTCAAAAAAGGAAGGAGAACATGCATTCATGGACATCGTGGTCATGGGCAGCGCATGCTGAGAGTCAGCGCAATCAAACATCAAGTCAGGGTAATCTTCATTGCTGCATGAAGGAGTTCTTGGTGTCTGCATCACTTCTTCATAGCTTGGACAAGACACTACAGAAGCTGGAGCTGGAACACCTGTTGGCCTGTTCTGATCTGGCCTGGGAGAGGCAGGTAAAATTTCTTTCAGTTGAGGGCCAGTTATCCAGTCTTTTGAATCTGTTCCCATCGCGGGCTGCGGCTTATTATCTGGTGACAATATGGGAGTCAGTGGACCTAGCTCTTTGAGCTTCTTGTCCTTTAGTTGAGTATCAAGTGTTAGTGGTTTCTTTGTGGTCAAATCTAGACTCCTTTTGCGCATCTCTTCAGAGGTTTTAATTTTATCTTTTAATTTGGGGTCTCCAGATCTGTGCCTCATCTTCTCCATTTGCTTCATTCTCTCTTTGTGTCGTTTGTGGCGCTCCTCGATTTCCAGGTCTTTTTGGCTCAGCATCCTCTCGAAGCTGGTCATCATTAGATCTCCGTCACCCAGCAGCTTCTCTCTAGGCCTGTTATCTTTCTTGGTACCATCTCTGGATAATGTTATTTTATCATTTCCATTACTTATCTTTAAAGACTCTGTTTTGTCTCTCTCTTGGTTTTCCTTGAGTTTCTCCTTCAGTTTGGTGTCACTAAATTTGAGGCTCTCCTCTTTTGACTTCTCTTTGAATGTGATAACTTGAGGGCTGTCCTTATCCTTGTCTTTAACCAAAGACTTGGTCTCATCTTTGTGATGTTTAAAGAATCCATCTGTATGTTTGTCTCTATGCTTTTCCTTTTCATCCTTCCATTTTTCCTTGTGTTTCTCTCTCTTCTTCTTCTCTTTGACTGTGTTGATGGCACCAGAACTGTAAGTCTTTTCCTTTTCTGCCTTCTTTGAGAGCTCTCTCTCCGTATCAGGTTTATCTTTCTTTTCTGAAAGCAAGTAGTCCATGTTTTTCTCCAGCTCTTCCTCGACCTCTGCTTTCACGCTGTAGGAAATGCCAAAAGTCTCCCCATCCACAGATAATTCTTTTTCATACTGAGTGGAATCTTTTCTATTGCTGGCATCTTTAAATTCATCCACCTTTTCTTTTTTCTCTGTTTTTTCCTTCTTTGCTTTCTCTTTTTCATGACTTTTCTTTGATGAAGATGAGGAATGCCTGTGCCTCTCCTTCTCCTTGAGTTTGTCTTGCAAGCAAGGCAAAGGAAGAGAATCTTTATACTTTTCGTCAGAGGCATCTGTAAGAGAAAGGTTAGAAGACTCAAAAAGGTTGGTTAGTCCTGGATCTTGTCCTCTGTCTGTGAAGCTATCAGAAGAAATCTCACTTATTTTATCATTGGAGTCATCTCTATATTCGTTGAGGGCCTCCTCCTCCAATTTTTCCAACAGGCTCTTCTCGGTCTCTCCCCCTTTTGAAGACTTCTTTTCTTTGGAATGTTCTTTATCCATCTTTTCCTTATGCTTGTTTTTTACCTTCTCCTCAGCGGCATGCTTCTTTTCAGCTTTTTCAGGGAGCTTTTGCTTGTTTTTCTTTTCCTGGGTAGAATCTACCGAGGTTCTTTCTTTCCTGTCCTTATACTTCTCAACAGAGTCTTTATCCTTCTTCTCTTTGTGCTTTTCAAAGAAACTTTTCTCTTTTTTCTCCTTGCCACCTTCTGCCAAGCCTTTATCTTTTTTCTTCTCTTTAGATTCTTTATCTTTCTGTTTCTCTCCCGAATGTTGCCTGTCAGAAGAGTACTTTCTGGGCTTGTCAGCAAGATAAAGTTCCTTTTCAGCAGCCATGCTATCATCTTTTTCTTGTAGACTGTCCATTCGATGCAATTCACCCCCAGCGGCCTCACCAATTTTGAATCCGCTTAAGCTGTAATCATCCTTCTCATCTTCGCTTTCATCTGTGAAGATATCTGCTATGCTGTACCAACTTTTCTCTTTTCCTTTTTTCTCATCCTTTTTTTCAGAGAAGTCCTCTCTCTCTCCAGAGAAGTTTTTCTTTTCTTTGATATAATCAAAAGAAGTCTTCCTTTCTTTGTCTTTGTTATGCAGGTCTTTGTATTTTTCCTTAGAATCTTTTTTCTCTTTAAAACTTTTATCCAGTTCTTTATCTTTCTGGTTTTTCTCAGCAACAACTTTTTCATTTTTCTCTCTGTCTGCTTCCTTAGATTTCTCCTTATATTTTTCTGGTTTCAGTTTCTCTTTCTTGTCCTTATCAGAAGCATCTTTCTTCTCCTTTTCCTTCCCTGAATGGTGCCTTTCCCAATTCTCTGCATTTTTCCCACTGCATTCAAGATCAGATTTCTCCTTGAAGAATGTTTCACAGCCATACTCTTTAAACTCATCTCGATAGGGCTCCTCTTGCTTAATTTTTATGTCCTTTCGGTCTTTACAGCTATCAGAAGAATCTTTTCTCTCTTTGTTGATTTCACATGGATCTTTTTCCTTTCTCTCTTTAATGCTTTCTGCAGAATCTTTCCTTTTCTTGTCTTTTTCAGGCAGATAACTAGGAGTGACTTTATGCTTTTCAGTCTGGTCCTTTTTCTTCTCAGGGTTTTTGTCGATGCTTTCTCTCTCTCTCTTTTTTAAGAAAGTGTCCTTTTCATTACGTTTTTCATTGTATTCCTTCTTTTCTTTTGTTTTAGTCTCCCTTTTCTTCTCCTTAATTTCCTCCTTCACTGTTTCTATGATTAGTTTTGCCATGGAGTCATTTTTAATTTCCCTGAAGTCTGTTACTGGAGAATCCCAGCTATCCTCACATTTGAAGTCGAAGGATGAGTCGGATGACAAATCAGAAAACCATCTCTCTTGCTGATCATCAGAAAGGCTAAATTTTGTGTCCTCGCTTTCCAGCAATTGGTTTTTGTTATTAAACTCATCAAATCCAGGCTCCTCTCTGTAAACTTTTTCTTTTTTACATTTTTCTTTCTCCTCTTTGAAGGTTTTTTCTTTCTCCAGTTTAGTAATTTTCTCTTCCTTCAGATCATTCTTCTTTTCAGATTTTGATGGCTTGTCCTTTGACTTTTTCTTTTTCTCCTCCTTATGTATTCTAGGTTTCTCCTCTTTGGGAGATTTCTCCTTTACTGGTTTCTCTTTTTCTGATTTACTCAACTTCTCCTCTCTGAAAAATTTGCTGATGTCTTTGCTCCCCTCTTTGACTTTTTTTAATGATTTCTCCTCTTTGGGGGTTTTTCCAGTCTCATCTTTAAACACCCATTCCTTCTCCTCTGATTTATTTTTCAAGAGCTTTTCTTCCTTCTTGCAGTGTTCTCTCTCATGTTTTAACACTTTTAATTTATTTTCACTTGGACTTTCAGTCTCTATCAAACCCTTGTCAGGCTTTTGCTTAGAGTCCTCATATTCAAAAGAAAAAGTTTTGATTAGTTTAACGTCTTGGCCAGCGGGGCATTGTCCCTTCTCTTTGTTTTTATGTTTATGTTTTGTTTTATGTTTTTTGACAACCTTCCCCTCCTTGTCCAGCTTTGGAATAGCTCCGTCTGCATTGGCATGGAATGAATTCTTCTTCTCAGAAATTGTATTGTGTGAGTTATTTTTCTTTTTGTGCTCCTGCTTCTTCCTCACCGGCTTTAATGATTGTAAGCTCGAATCCTCAGATGTATAGTCGGACTCACTTGTCAGTCTCGTCCTTGTGGAGTCCGATAAGGAACTGACATCAGACCATGCCGGAGAAGATATGGTTTTCCAATTGTCCGTCCTCCAGTGCTTGGAGTGCTGGTCTGTAAGGTTAGGGTTATGTTTCTGTGACGCTAAACTCCCGTGAGAGGAGGTGGAAGAGGCAGACAGAGAGTTGAACAAGGAGGATTCCTTTAGCACTAGCCTAGAGTCCTTTACACAGCTAGAGCTTTGCACGGAGTCCCTATCATCCTCCTCAGTCTCTAAATTTTCACTCTCTGATTCAGAGGAACAAAATTTGTCATTTTTTTTGCCAAACCGAACCTCTTTGCTCTTGGTCTCCTTTTTCCGCTTCTTTTTCACTTTATTCTTCTCCTTCGGTTGCTTGGTGTTGGCGGGCTCTCGCGTCTTGCTGCTGGGCAGTATCGAGTGAGTCGATAACCTCAGCTTCTCGCCCGTCCCCACCGCTACGCTGGCGTCCTCTTCATCCGACGTGTCCGACAGGATGCGATGGGCAGCTTTCTTTGGTGTAATGGTGTTATTCTTAGTGTACGTTTTAACTTCCATTTTGGGTATGGAAATAAAACTGTTCGCTTTAGTCTCTTTCCTGTAATCCTTTTTCAGCAAATGCTTGTCATCAACAGGCGGGACTCTGTCCTGCTCATCATCTTCATCAAACTCATATTCGTCCTTGACTGGTGTGATCGTTTTGGGGGGTTCTTGAGTCTTGGTCTTATGTTTCAAGCCTTTTTCAAACTCAGAGTCTGTGTTATTGCCATCCACAGAGCTCGAAGGTGCAAACGAAGGGGCGTCCTCCTCCTCCTCCTCTTCCGAGCTCTCTGTGGAAAAAAACAAGCACAAAACATTAGCCGTGTAGGTTTTTTTCCCTCGGAGAAATATGCATTCTCCAGACCGCCTCTGAGAGCCTGAGCTAAGAGTCTGCTTGCACCCCACACGCTGAACACAACGGCCACCTTTGCAGAGCCTACGGAGTGAGTTTAACTTTCCTTTGGAAAGAACACCCAAACCGCTTCAAAACGACATAGGACGCCATTGAAAATACCCCTTTGGAAGCACTTGGCATGAGCACAGTTTGGCCAGGATTCCCAGGGAGAGGCAGTGGCATGCAATGCCTGTCAAACTACCACTGACTAAGAAGCTGCCCATCCAGTGTAGGCTTTGCAGCTATTAGCCATAACTATCACCTCCAAGCTAGACTAAAGCCATTTAGTAACTGCTTGGATACTGCTCCCTTTCCTTCCGGGGGGCTGGCTGTAATGAACCCAGAACAGGTGCATGAGAACTTCAAAATGCTGGTGCCAGTCTTTGAACCCTGAGTGATATGGAACCCAGTTACAGGATGGCCTGCTCTCCCCCGCCCCCCCTACAGCTGCTGTAGACTCCTATGGCTATGACCTCAGCTGTAGACTCCTATGGCTGAACTTTCTGGGAGGAGTGGCAGAGTTCTCTGAGCACAGGGCAGCTTTTCTAAGCACCTGCGCAGCGTGGCTATTGGCTGACTCGTGTCGTGGCATTGCAGTAGCATGCAGGCATTTGGGAGAGACGATCACTTCTGTGCATTTTAATGCTTTTGTGGTAGCAGGTTGCCCCATGGCAGGGGTGGGCAAAAGGGCCTTGGCGGGCCAGAGCTGACTCACCAAGAGGGTTGATCTGGCCTATGGAGGCCCTTCTGCTCCCCTGCCCCTGGCCAATCAGAGCTTGGGGGCAGGAGGAAGCACACAAAGTTTAAAGTCAACTGCCAGCCGCTGCTCAGCTGGTGGGTGACTCTAAGCATGCTCTCCGTTGCAAGGCAGGGGCAGCAGACTGTGCACGCTCCCCCTCTCCTGGGCCCTGACTGACCTGGAGGCAGGGGGGAGCATGCGATGTTTCCTCCCACCGCCAGGGACAGGGCACCTAGAGGGAACCACCAGCTGTTCAGAACAGCTGGCAGTTCTCTTGGGGGGGAGGGAGGGGGAAAGCAAAGACTTTGCATGCTCCCCTACCCCCAGGCCAATCAGGGTCTGTGGGTGATGAAGCACAGAAGTGTTTCCAGCCCCGCCCCTTCCGGCAGCCTGGGGCCGGAACATTTCAGAAATGTCTGAAGTGGCCCCCAGTCAAAAATTATCGCCCACCCCTGCCCTATGGCGATAGCTCATTATCCCAACACCCACATGGGTCAGCACCTCACCTGTTGAGCTCTCCTCACTAGAGGAATAGGTGGTCTTTCCCAGGAGCAGGTTCACCATGGTGGGTGAATTAGCAACTTTTAAAGGCGTCTCTCCCTTCCTGTTGCTTTGATGAGGGTTCCCTCCATAGTGTAACAACAATTTTACCACCTAAAAACAAGAAAAACGTCCAAGTCTCAGGATGGTTCCGTTTCGAAGGAAGACGTTTCTGTTCCCATCGCTTTGGTGGGTGGTTCAGGCAGACGAGCAGAAACGAGGTTTGTTCGAGATCAGAGCTAGCTGGCCACCCCACCCTCTGTCACCCAGAGACATGGACACTGACTGAAAAGAGGGACAGAGAAAAGGGCAGGACAGATGGGGGGGTGGGAGGAAAGAAATGCAAACCTGTCCTCTGGTAGCAAGTGCCCTCCTCCAATTCCAAGGTCTTGTGATACAAAGGGGAAAAACTAGAACAACATTTAATAGCATGGGGGGCGGGAGAAAGATTCGTACCTGGAAGGATGCAACATGCCTGTCAGTGCAGTGAAAGAAATAGCAACTGCCTACACCGATACGAACCGAAGCATCGGAAAATCACCCTGGTTTATCTGTAACGAATCACTACGATATGGCTACTAAATCCAGCAAGAACCAACCTTGAAATGCCCATTATTAGCTGCATCATGCAGCGGGGTGTCGTCATCCAACCCCTTTGTGTTGACTTCTGCGCCGGCAGCAAGCAATTGCTTTGCAACATCATAGTAACCCCGGTTACATGCCTCGTGCAATGCTGTCCAGCCTGCAAGCACACAAACACTCATGACATGGGCAACTAATTTCACCATAGATCATTATGTCACAAAGTAACCTAAACAGAAGCTGCGCTAATACGGCAGCTTGCCTCCATCTCCAATAGCTGACACAGCTCTTCTAACCAGCCAGCACGCTGCATGGCAGGACGGACCTAAGTGGCCAAGACTGTCTGCCCAGACACCAGCAGTTCTGCTTTGGAAAGAAACTTTTTTTTTTTTTTTTTGCCAGTCCAACACCTGGTATTTGCGTCCATGTGCTATAGCCAATTGTCCAGCAGAACTATCACTTCGCTCAGTGAGCTCCAAAGGCAGAGAACACTTAGTGAATGAAACTGAAGGGCAACGGATCTCTCAGGGAGCTCGGGCCTCCTTAGGTTTAATAGTGTCTCTCTCTTTTAACTCTCCGATAACAGGAACACTATCACCCGCTCAGGAATGGGGTTTGCATTCATCTGTTCATACGCCGTGTCCCCTCGCTGAATTCGGAGCATATAGACTGTTTGCAACATTTCCACAGCAAGCAACTGTAACATCCCAAACAGGACCATGACTTCTGGAAGGGACTACGGGTGGAAGCAGATGAACTCTGCAGAAAGAAAAGCTAAACCACACCACTAAAGACGGAGGGAAAGAAATGTAAAATATTTCTACCCTACATGGGAAGCAGACTGATTTCTAAGCAGAATCTGCCTGGAAGTTTCTCAGCAGACGTGTTCACTCCTTGGGTATGCTGCTGACAGCACTGGGTGAGCTCTGTAAAACCCTCCATTAGTACCATTCAAAAAGGGTTCTGCTACTGGCAATTTTCAAAACGAAGCCACTCTAGAACACAGACTGAGCACACGGGCTGAAAGAGTCTCACTTCCACTTCTTATACCCCAACACCACTTCATAACGAATGCTGGGGTCACGGGGCAAGCACTCGAAAGCCAGGAAATGGTTCTCCGGGCCACCTTCCTTCAGCCCTTCGGTGCGGATAATTATGATGAAGGGGAAATTTGTGTCATGGAGCTTAAGAGTGTCGGTGATTCCATGACTTTTAGAGACCACTGTGACATCTTCCAGCCACCAGGGGCGAGGAGAGCTGCACCCCTCCTTTCCGGGGCTCGAGCGTCATCCCTCCCCTTTCCTCGGGATTCAACCCTCCCTTCCACAGCACCATTTTGTCACGACTCTTTTTGGGAAAATCAGGGACAGGTCATGGGCTTCAGTGAATTTTTATTTTATTGGAATGAAATGGGTTCCACCTCCATGCCGCCTTACACCAGCAGAGGGAGAGACAAGCTCCCTGTTCTCAGCACGGCCCAACTTGGGCCGTTTTGGGGATTAGCAACTTTTTTTAGTATGTGCAGAATAACGTATTCCCCTCAATCTCATCCTTAGAGACAGATGCACCTAGAAACAAACCCCAAACCCAAATTCCAGCCTCAGGCAAATACCTGACATGGAGAACTTCAGCACCAATCTGATTAAGTTGTAATAAGCAACTGAAAACAGAATCTTGTAATTGGAAATGCCGGGCAAGCTTAGCTCCCAGCCCTATTTATAACCACAAGGTTACCCAAACTTCATCTGTCTGAGGGCTTCACTGGGACACACGGAGTATTTCTCAAATGAAGCAAGTCACTGCACCTGCCCTCATCTTTCATGAGGCTGTACGACGTGCAAGCACGACAGTCCTCCTCTGGGTGGACTCTGCTCGCACCAAAATGGAGCACCACATGTGGAGATTCCCCACTCCACCGAACTCCCCTAGGGCCACAATTCCTGCCACAAGGCATGCATGCCTGGGGTCAGATTTCCTAGGCAAAGGTCATTTTTATTGTCGATTACATTGTTTCTTGCCCCTTCTTCTGGAGCGTCTGGTACTGGCCACTTGAGGATGGACATGGACTCCATGGACTCTTGATCCGATGTGGCCTGGCTACTGCTATATTTATTAAAGGTGAGGTCAGCTACTGGACACAACATATAGATCCACTGACTGCACTGTGGGTGCCTGGCTTATCAATACAAATCACTGAATTGTAGCTGGGCTTGCTACCTGCAAAGTCTTTAACGTTGACATCTGCACCCTCAATGATGAGTTCCTTGATGCGCCGGGCATCTCCTCGGATGGCAGCTCTATGCAGCCGAGTCTCTCCACGCTCATTTCTCTTATTTACTTTATCTTTGGTTTTGGAGGCAGAGTTAGGAGTTCCCTTCTGACACACTGTAGACTGAGAGGGATGCTTTGGTGTTGTATCTACTGCATGGAGGGAAAAAAAAACCGTGAAGAACTGCATTGGAAGGAATATCAGAGCCCTCAGAGGGAGCTGTTGCAATATTTTTAATCCAGCAGCCTCACTGAAGCAGTCTGCAAGGCAGAGGTAACCAATCCTCTGAACTAGATGTGGAGACAGAGGAAACCTTGGCTAGGTAGAATAGTCATAAATTGTAGGCTGTGCTGAAGCACAGACTGGAGAATGGCGTAGTAACCCCTGGACAGATTATAGACAATCCACCACAAAGTGTCTCTTCAGACCCAAGTCTGACTTTTGAGGAGAAGTGACACAGTAGCCGTCCCACGTACATGTGAGGGGCTAGCTGCCTTGGAAGGATAGTCCATACTTCTTGGGAAAAGCTCTGAATATTCTGAAATGCACTTACTAGAAAGTGATAGTGACATGAAACTAGATTCACATTAAGAATGACAGCAACAAAATACGAGGCCATTCTGCATATGAGACATAGAAGGATACGCATAGCAGGCCATACTGGCAACAGAAAGTACAGCATATTGTAATATTAATTCCACGTTAAAATCACTAACTACGCTGTAATTAAAATTACAATACACCATGATTTGCAGAGTCTAGTTCTTTTACATCAGGAGCATTTAAGAATCCCAAAAATACTCACGCTCCCCCGTTTACTCACAAAAACATTTAATTACTCAATCAACATACTAACTTAGCAGAAAACTTGGAGCTCTGATTTATGCTAGTGATCCCAGCAACTAATTGAGTTCTGAGATTTTTAGTGCTAACTAAAGAGCATCTAATGCCTTCTGCCCCTATCTGTCCAACATTATTGTATAATTTCAGAATGCAATAAAGGGGCATTTGTCTAAGCTGGGGCAGGGAGGGATAGCCTGCATGACGCGGTACTATGGGAAGATGGAATATCTGGCAGGAGTGAAGCATTTGCAACCCCTACATTTATTTCCAGCAGAAGAACTACGCTCCCAACTCTTCCTGATACACACTCTCAACCTTTTTATTCTGTGACTGTGGCTGCTGTTTACGGAGAAGCAGAAGCATTCCGAGTCCCATTACATTGGGCTCTGACACATCCTCCCATGCCTTCAAGCAGAAACACGCTTTCTGTTCTCACCTGGGCTATTTGCAGACTCTTCTGCTGTCATCTGCATAAGCAGGGCGACTTGCTGGCGCTCAGAGAGTGGGTACCCAGCCCTGATCCCCGAAAGCCCCATTCCAAACAGCAAGCCAGGCTTCCTAGTGGCAGGCTCCTTTTTAATCCTCTTCCGTTCTGGACCCTGCTTTTCTGTGAGGCAAGAGAGACAGAAAGGGAAGGGGAAGGTTTCATGCTGTGGACATTTCCACCCTGAAATGCACATTCATTTGTCAGACAAGTGCTAATAACAGCGCTCCCCATTCGTGTCAGTCTCCTTCGCATGGCTGATGTAAATGTAGAGCAACAACTATCATTTTACATTTAGATGATTAAGCCAGATAACTGTCTGATCATTCATGTTGGTACCTTACAGAGCACAATGAAGCCACTGGTGGGAAAAAACAGAGTTAGAAGCACTGGCGTTTGCCAGCACGCGCTCTTGGACAGATACCCTCATTCAGAACCATGACAAGCCATGGCTCTGAAGCACACACCTAGACAGACTGGAATAGCAGAGTGGGGGGTACCTTACCTTGGCATCACCTGCCTCGGGTCACTTTGCTGGCCGCCTGGCCGGTTCCTCACAGTATTCGTAATGCTTAGATTCTCTTCTCCCCCACCCTCCACACAGCAGCACAAGGGGGAGGGTGTAAACGCACACGGAGCCCAGCTGTCAGTACTGTACCTTCCATCTTGCTTCTAGGAACCTCCATTTCATGCCATGGTGCTTCGAGGAGCGTACCAGCCTTATACCACCACAGCATGGACTGAACTGGAGGCATCTAAAAGCAGCAACAGAAAGTGCTAACAAGACACACTGTAACAGCTCTGACATGTCGCCATCTCATCTCCTTCGGCTACAGCAGGGGATGTATTCCTCGTCGGAATCGTTCCAATCCCCATGTGGACACGGTGCGTGCCGGGCGCCCTCCTGCCAGCATCACAGCAGACTGTCCGTCTGCCCGGGGGACTTTCCATTCACAGCATTGCCCTAGATCACCTCTGTAGCCAGCGGAGTCCCTTCCCATGCCTACCTCTGGGAAGCCAACAAGCTGGGAGAGGGGAACTTTTAAGAACAGGTTTCTGGTCCCAGTAACTAACTGGTCTGACTGCAGACAACTCCTGCTGGAGGAGTGAGGGTGCTGCCCAGAGCCAATGTTTGTTTGTGGCCTACAATGTGTGCACAGCCAATGGTGCAAGGACAAGGCTAAATCCAGGCCTCTCCCCGCATCCCCCATCACCGCTCTCACCAGCAAGCATTACATCCTAGAGAGAACTAAACCCTGCCACGTATTACGAGATTTGGTATTTCACTCACTCTTTTCAGCTCACACGGACGCTGCCTCTCTGAATATACAGCTTCCCTCCAGCAGTTCTCTGATTTTCCCTTCGCAAGCACTGATTTTTTTCACATACAGCCAGAATTAACACTTACGCCTGTTCATTTCCCCGCCCCGTACCGACACTTCTGTTAGCAGTCTGACTGTGCGCTCTCTGTTGGTCCTGTAGAGCAGTATGCAACACACAGAGTCCCTCAGATGGAGAGGTGGGGTTTGAGTTTATGATCTCAATGTGATAGCTTAAGAATAAAAATTAGATTTGCCTGGCTGAAATGCCCCAGTTGATTTTGTTTGCTTTCTGTCAAAAATAATAATAATACAAAAAGTAGCAATGGAAAGAGACATCAATTCCATGGAGATAAATACTAAAATAAACTGCCACAAAACCAAAATATAAACTCCAACACTGTCCTTGAGCCACAGTGGAAGAACACAAACAACAACAACAAACAACCAAGCAAACAAAAAACAAGGGGGAGAGGAGAAGACAGGGACTCTCCATAGACATAGGAACAATTAGCATACTTCAGTGCTTTTAAACAGATAAGAAGTGGAGTACATGTATAATGTAAGCCAAACTGCTAAAGACCAATAAAGGGCCATTTATAGACAAAGCAGATAAAACCCAGCAAATATCTGGCAGATGCAGACAAACTGTTCCCACAGCTGTATCCTCACAAACTGTCCTCAAATGTTATGCTGAATTCATGCTAGTGAGATTCTACTTCAGAAATCTGAGCATTGAAGAAGTGCTTAGTTGCAGTGCCATCTTGAAATAAAAATGTAAAGCCCCTGATGAATTGCCCACAGCTCTGCTGGTTAAATAGCACATGCACTGCTTAACTGACCGTACTCACTTCTCAATGGAGCAACATTTCTTCCAATTTTGACACACAAGATAAAGCGAGGTGGAAAAGTCTGTTTAACTAAGGAAATACCCTTCTTAACCCCTGCAGCTGGCTGGACAGTGATACCCTGCGAGTCAGTGTTAGCTGAGGATTCCTGCGAGCAAGTGTAGTGAAAGCTGAAAAGGGGGGGGCTCTAAGACAGCAAGTCTGGAAAGATCCTATTCCACAAGGATAGGAACCACCCTTCACATCTACCTCGGCACATTTACTTACATTCAATGTTACATACTTTCAGCTTTCATCCTGTAGCAGCTCTCTGACACCTGACACCCACGAAGCCATCTAGTACGAGACTGTCCTCCCACTCGACATGAGAAGGTTACTCATCTTTTGCAGTAACTGAGGTTCTTTGAGATGTCTCCCACTGTGGCTGCTCCACTCCAGATAATGGTGCATCCCTGCACCTTCAAGTTTTGCAGCAGCGCCTGCATGAGTCACACACGTGGAGTGGGATGGAAGAGGAAAACCTGGGGTGGTGGTGGGAAGGGACAGGGCTTGGGGGATGGGAATGGACAACCTTCCAACCCCCTCCCGCCCCCGGCCTGCCAGGACTCCTGGGCTGGATTGCACAATTGCTCCAGCCAAGGCTGGCTCATTGACTGGGAGTTTATCAGAATGACGCTGGCGTTGTTGACCTTTATTTTCTGTACTACTCCGGAGAGTGGTGCTATTAGGGGGAATGCAGAGAGCAGGTTTGTGTTCCCACTGGTCAGGAATACGTCCCCCACCAACTGCTCTGGAGTCGAACATCGGACACTTGGTGTTGCACGCAGTCGTGAATAGATCTATTTGTGGGGAACATCCCTTCCAGAATACGCATTCCAGTATCGCCCTGTTTAATTCTCTTTGTGGTTGCAGGGAACGCATCTGCAGAGTTCGTCTGCTGATTGTGCTGTCATCCAGGCAGACAGAAGCTGAGATACAGATATTGTGTCAGATGCGCCAATTCCAGAGTCCCACATTCTTGGTACACAGGAAATGGGATCAGGCTGCTCCTGGCTTGTTATGGAAAACATGCAAGTGATGTTGTGGGTCATTATTTCTATGTTTTGATTTCTTATGAATGGCAGGAAGCGGAGGCAGGCACTGGCCAGCACAGAGTTCTAGCAGGTTTGTGTAGCCTTGTCTAAGCTGTAGACCATAATCCTTGAGCAGTGAGATGTTGTCTGGGTGCTCCCCACCCAATGAAGGAGACATCTGTCGGGATCATCTGATGGAAAATGTTTAACCTGTGTTTGATGAGAAATATGCATGCTGTCCCATGGTCCAACAACTGCAGGGTGCTGGCCTATGGGCTGTTCCATACTGTGAAGATGAGGGTCTTGATCCCATCAAACTTGTCTTGTAGAAACAACACCTTTGCTGGCCTTGAGTCAAGGTAAGCACCAATACATTCCAGCTGTTGAGTCGATGCTTTGGTTGATTTCTTTGTGCTTGCTTGTATTCAGACAATCTGTTGTCACTTGGGTAGAGCAAATGGCATCTGATGAACTGTGTGACTTCAAGAGACAGTTATCCGGGTAAGGAAATAATATTACGTCTTGTTTTCAGAAGAGTGCTTTTGTGACCATGAGGAGCTTTGAGAGAACACAAGGTGCTACTGACAAGCTGAAACTGCCAGTGGTCTCTGTCCAAAGTAGACCTTAGAAAACACCTGTGGACAGGCTGTCTCATAACATGGAAATGAGCATCCTACAGGTTGAGAGCTGAAAACTGGTCCTCCTAATCCAGCAATGTTGTGGATGTGTGAAGTAATGAACAATTACTGTTGTGAAGGTGACCATCATGAACCTTTGTTTTCTCACAACCGTGTTCAGTCGCCCGAGGTTGGCGATAGGTTGCCACCCCACCCAGGAACAAGCTGCACTACCCCTATGTGGAGGATGATCTGCCTTTTGGTGTAGCAAATGTTTGAGAGAGGGGTCCCTGAAGAGGGATGAGGATGTGGGGGTAGGGTGTAAAGGCAGGTAAGGAATGATATAGCCCATCTGGATGACTTCAAGGGCCAATTTGTCTGTGGTGAGGCCTGCTCATTTCAAACAGAATGGGAGCAAGTGATCTCCAAATAACTGGGTGGATTGGGTAAGCATTGGAACATGGGAGAGGCCTTCCAGATCTTCACCCAGGCTTTTACATTTGTTTATTAGAGAAAGTGGGTTGATATGTGGCTGGTGGGTGAGGGTGTCATTGTTGCGGTCTGTCATTGTTAGTGTTGTTCGTAAGGTCTCTCTGGTGTTGCTGTCTGTCTGTCATCTACTCTTCTTATATGGTTGATACTTGTATTGTCTCCTCCTGGAGGCAGGTGTGTGAATGCCAAAGGACCGGAGAGTGGCTGGCAAATCCTTCACTGTGTACAGTTGTCATTGGTTTTGGAGGTGACTGATTTTTCCTCTGTCGAAAGGGAGATCTGTATTTTGTATCTCTCATGGGAATGCTGAGGAGTTAAACCATGAGGCTTGTCACATGACAACAGCTGTAGTGATTAACCTGGCAGCCATGCCAGCAGCATTTAGTGAGGCCTGTAAAGCCTGGCGTGCCATCATTTGTCTTTCAGAGACCAGAGATTTGAATTGTTGCTTCTTTTCCTCTAGAATCTCATTACAAATGTCATAAATTGGCATAGTTCCTGTGGTCATCTTTGCAGGTAGTGCCACATAATTTGCCACTCTAAATTGGTGAAGAGTATACTTTGCAGCCAAAAGGGTCTGACCTCTTACACCCTGCAGTGAAAGAGGCGGATCGAAAGTGCTGTTTGCCTCTTTGGTTTGCTGTTTCCCCCTAACCGTGCTGGCTGTACAAAGAGAAATTTTGATCCCTTTGAGGAAATGTAATATTTTCTGTCTTCCCTTCTGCAGGAGTTTGCCACATGGTCTTGGGGCAGATTCCATGCTTGCCCCATTGATTAGCAATGCTTCTTAGAGGAGGAAGATGTCTGCAAGATATCTGTGAAGCCATTTTGAGTTTCCAGCACTTCCTCCAGAGCAATTTTAAGCCTGCTAGACACTCTTTGGAATAAGTCTTGGTCAGTTATTATAGTTATTTATAGTGGTGGCCAAGACATAATTGTCTCATCCGATGAGGATGAATTAGCAAGGTGTCGTGAGCCGTATCCTCTGCCATGGGGTCCTTCCATGTCTCAGTTGCTACAGACTCAAAAGGGGGAGGATCCGTGTCTTTCCTGTGTGGGCTGAGGCACCTGCTGTTCAGTGTTACTGAATGTACCTTTAACCTCTTCATCTTCATCATTGAAAACTGACCCTACTGGAGATAGCTGTCTGCAACACTGCTGGCCCTGGTGAGACACCGGTGCCTAAGAAAGCAGGCGTTGGGATCGAGGAGCCCAAGAAATCCTTGTGAAGCAGGAAAAGGCTCGGTGCCCAGAGTCTCAGTGCTGCAGAGCAAGGTGCTGATGGCACTGGAGATGTGGTGTGCTGAGTAGTGTGCAGTTTGTGTTGGTGCTGACACGCTAGCAGCATCAGACTGCGGTGCAAAGATGGGAGCAGTTTCTCGTGCTGTCTCCTTGAGACCTGCCCACGGTGCTGTGGCAGAGGCAAGCGGTTTGGAGCCTTTTGACTTGGCACTGGGATGCTAGATTCCAGTGGTGACACCTCACGGACAGTGCCGGAGGTGCCATGCTGTGGTGTGGCCAGCACCAATGACAGCAACTGATCAGCGCCAGTCTTGTGTTTGCATGCTCTCTCTGAGATGAGGAAGGTAATGGTTTTTGCTGGGTTTTTTTGGTCTTAGGCAACCTAGGCAGTGATGGTACCAGTGACCTCTGCTGGGAAGAAGTTTCTTAGCCTGAATCGGAGGCTGGTCCTAAGGACTTCATCAAGGTGAATTTCAGGTCTCAGATCTCTAGCCCTTTGTGCCCGAGCCTCCAGCTCGTCAGAGTGGGCACTGGGGAAGGAGAGATTCCCGAAGCAACAAATTCAGTGAGTGTGCCAGGCAACATCTTTCCGTATGTCGGGCATCTTTTAAATCCTGGTGAAGGAGGCATTTGCCTAGCCTAACACTAACCGTACTAAAGAATGGAAAATTATTTTCTTTTTAACAACAGACATAATTCTAATAGCGGAACAGTAACTTGTCGAAACTATCCGAACTCACTCATTTATGCAAGCTCTACTATTTGAAACAAGGGTTTCGATGGGACTGCTGAGTTCTGTCTCAGTCCAGGGCCAGCTGAGAGGGAATCGAAGTCAGGGTCATGAGTGTGCTAGTTGAAGCACCAATGGTGCACAAGGCAGGTGTGATGTGTGCCTCACCTGCATGGGAACTGCTGCAAAACTCTCTAAGGCGCAAAGGCACAAGGAAGCACCACGGCCTGGAATGAAGCATCCACAAGGACAGCTCTCAAAGAAGCATCAGTAGTTTTAAAGCAGGCTTCTCAACCCACATGCCATTGTAAGATGCATCCACTTGTACCCACGTGGCCCTGAGGATGTCACATGGCTGGCGGATGTGTCTTGATTAGAGATGTTTAACCTGTAAACCACTTACACAGGATTCCCCAGGCTGCTCTGGCCAGGCTAGCTGCATTGTGGTGCGGGTATGGGGCTGCTCCAGCCAGACCAGGCCCCCCACGCTGTGGGCGAGTGAGGAACTGCTCCCGCCTGGCTGAGCTGCTGGTTAACTGGTAACCCCTAAGACGCTTACCAGTTACTGCTCCCTAGTCCTGATTAGACTGAAAGTGGCCCGCAGACTGCAGGTTGAGAATGGCTGTTTAACCAACTGGATACTGCCTTTCGTATAAATCAGTTACCTAATCCACAAAACGTTTACACAACAGGAAGGAAATGTGTAGTTTCAAAACCCATTCTACTTTGCTTAAAACATGTATTGCATACCACGCTTGAGAATCCCCAGCAAGCTTCATGATGGTTGTTAAAATTCTTGAAAACAGGGTTACTAACCAGTAAGTCACGGGTCAGCAACCTTTCTGAAGTAGCGTGCCAAGATTTAACCCTCCTGCCCTGGGCCGTACTGCTCTCCTGGGAGGAAGGGGGCTCTCTTCACCATGCACCCTGTGGACCACCTGGCTCAATGCAAACCTTTCCATGGACCACCAGTTGCTAATGGAAACTCATGGTGAATTACACCTGAGCCATTTTGCTAGTGCTGCAGCTGGGGAGAACGCTTTAATTTACATTTTTAAATAGATGAAGCATTTTAACTCTCATGTTAGTTTATCAAAATTCATTTTCAATAAAGTAAAATATGAATTTATGTCCAACAGAGAAGGTTTCAATGTTTTCGTTATTTATGCAGGTGTGGGGAACCTTTTTGGGTTTGAGGGTCACTGATTCACAGCAAAATAAGCTGGAGACCACACAAGTGAGAAGCAAAATATTTCCTCAACCCCGCCCCCCCCAACCCTCACTGCTGTGGTCCCCGGCTGACACACCTCACTCTTCTGGTGCTACAGCCCCATGGGGTGAGCGGAAGAGAAGGGAGAGGGAGGACTTAGGTTCGGGGTTTCCCATCAGCCAGATTTACTTTTCTGGGGTTCCGGAGTTAGTGGATTTTGTGAACCCCTTTAGGCTCTGGGGTGGGGACAAAAAGGAGGGGTTTAGTGTGTGGGATAGGGCTGCCAACTGGTGGAATAGGGATGGGGATGCAGGATCGAGGCAGGAGATGGAATGTAGGACTGGGTGAGATTTGGGCGGGTGGTAGCGTACAGGAGCAGGCTGGGAGTAGGGCGTCTGGCCAAGGAGCAGGAGCAGCCATGTTGTCTGGCCAGGAGGAGTGGTGGTGGTGGATGAGTGAACAGGTGGGGGACTGAGCACGAGGGAGTGGGGCGGGGGCACTTACTTGTTTTTGTGTCTCATGGCAGGCTCAGTGCAGCAGCCGCTGGCACAGGGGGCAGCTGAGCAGGGGTCGCCCTGCACCTCGCCCACTCCCTCGGGGCTGCTGATGGCCAGGGTGGCGGGCGCAGCACCTTCTTGTGCAGGCTGTGAGCCAGGCTATTGGCCAGCTCCCGCAGGGCCTTGGGCCGCAGATGGACCACCTCTGAGAGCACAGCTACTGTGCGTGCAACCTAACCTACTGACAGGGAAGGGCACCAGCAGCAGGTTAGGCTGTGTGCCCCACAAAATCGGCTCACATGCCAGAGGTTGCTGACCCTGGATCAAGTGGTCTGCAATACTGTGTAAGAGACCGGGGTTCAATTCCCAGGTGCACAATAAACAGACCAGAAAAGACTGGCAGTATTACAGTGTCCTGCCCAGTCCTGCTAGGCTTCAAGGCCAGAGCTGAAGATGCAGAATCCTGAAGCAGAGTTAAGAGCAGGAAGTGGGAGTCAGCGTGAGACTCGCCCATAGCGGTATGCAATACCTGTGTCAAACATTTACTAGGGCATTAGATTATCAAAAAGCCGGCCATTACGAGGACCCAGGCCAGCATTCCAACGTGCCCAGAGAGCAGCGCCAAGCCTGGGCACTCACGAGACTACACTGCTATTCAGCCTTCCCTGCACAGCTCGGACAAATGCACGTCTCTCCTACCTTGCCACAGCCTGGGCTCCCGAGGAGACCTCCATATTTAACTCTTCCTAACTCTTCTGCAGCTTTTGGACAGCAACAACATTCACGTCCCGCTAGCGTGAGATCCCAAAACTGTCCATCCGCATGAGTTCAGGCCTCCCGCGTATATGAAAAGCTAGTTCTTTAACCCATCATGTTACATCATGTCCATCTGTTTATCTTGCTCATTTTTTAAAGGATACTGTTAACTTAATGTAGTCAATTTCCAAAAGTGAGTTACAAGCAGTTTCTCTTGGAAGTCTCTCCCACATTCCTTTGCTGATTTTTGTGGTTTTACAATCGCCTTTTCCTGTCTGTAAAGTCTGATTCTCTGTCCGCTATTGTTGTATAAAACCAGTCACAAAAACAACAGGGCAAACTGATTGGCCAGTTAACCTGTACAGGGGAATGAGTGAAAATGACTATGTACATAAAGCAAATAAGCTGGAAGAATACAGAGATATTTTCTTTCTAATCTTTTTTTTCAGTTCCTGCCATATTAAGTGACCCTTACAACAGCCGGAGAACAAAAATGTGATTTGTATGATGGCATGTCCCTTTAAATTAAGAATTTGTCACACTGTACCTGAACCAAACATGAATGTCTTTGACAGTCCCAAACAGCCAAATGTTCCTCCCTCATGCTGTGCTGAGAGATATAAATCAATCAGAAATTGAGATGTTTCTCTTATTTTTAACATTGCTACACTGAGTAAGATAACACACATCCACAATCACGGAGTGTCAAAAACAAGTTAATGAATAAACGGATTCACAGCAAATGAATATGAAACATTTGTAGTGGAGGAAGAGTGGACCACCTGTCTTGCACTCACCACACAGTTTATAACGTTTGTTTGCAGCCCGTGGGTGGGAGCCAACACAAAAAAGGAGTCCACGTAATGGTCTTCTGTTGAGATGTGTGTTAGTAGTTACATTCCTGGACTGTCATTGCTCATTAAAAGTGACATATGGGTGGAAATTGGGTAACTATTGCATTTTATTAATATCAGCAGAACTGACTTAAATGGGGCCTGTGTGTTGTGTAGTCTTGCCTTAATCTTTGTATTCATGCCCGTCAGTGTAAAAGAAGCTATTTGCATATATTTGCATGTAGATGCAACCACCCTTAAGTTGCGGCCCTCGGCATGTGCTGTAAGTATCACTGTGGCCCTTGGGGCTTCCAAAGTTGAGTAGCCCTGGTTTACAAGATCAGATTTAAATACAAAATCAAGTGTGCAATGTCTCTGCTTTCTAACCAGACTATGTTCTGATACTGGCAAACCACTGATTTCTCCATGTGAAAGCATAACAGCTACATTCTGATCCACTCAAACACAAAGGAGACCATTGAATCACTAATGCTGTGCATGCCAGTGCACTTCTGGTGGTGGTGGTGATCCAAGAATAACCTTGGTTACATAACACGATTCTCTTTAATGCAGCCCAAGACAAATTAGATTGTTGACCTGGAGTGTAACAAGGGATTCTGGAAATAGAAAATGTTGAAAAACAAAGGCTTTTGGATGATAAATTATTACTAAAATGGCCTTGCTAACCCTGAGGCTTGGCATGTTCCAGGTGCAAAGTCTGCTACTAGCAAGGGATGCACTGGAAACCTCTGTTGCAAAAACGATTAACGTTAGAATTAGACTGCAAACAGTAACTAGGAGATAACAGGTTAGGCCTTTCACACCAGCCTGGAAACAGCTGCAAACAAATCAATTACATCATTTCCAGCCTGTTCGGATTCTGACTATCAGGCCATACTAAAGCACTGAAATCCACAAAGCAAAACAATTATTAATACCATCATCGCTCTTCAATACCTCCCACTGGGCCTCCCATCACATTTGCTCTTTAAGAGAATGATGCACCTTGCAAATAGATGAAGTTTGTGGTTTAAGTGCTGCTCATTATTAAGCAGACCACAGTGTCTGGAAGGGGAAGCGTTGGAAAGGAATCTGAATTCACATGTAAGGAACCTGTTTTCCAGCCTGGTGTCTCTGGAGTGACAGCTTAATCAGTAAGATGAGCTGCAGAAGATTTGAGTGGTTAAAATGTCAGCTGAATGGATAGTTATATCGCTTCCTTATGGAATCAACTTCCTAGACCTGGACTGAAGAAGCAAAGTAAATCAGATCCACTCAGTGATTACACAGACAACTACTCTCTTCAAGGATTACAGACTGTTGAGGACTTCCCAGGAAAATGCAAGCCTGGACCCTAACAAGCTGGTGTGGTCATCTATCAGAAGATTTGGTGAACACACACCTGGCTTCTAAATTTTTAAGAGGACATTATAAAGTTGTGTAGATTATGCAAAATTCTGTGATGCAATTCTTCAAAGTTTCAATAGAAGCTAGAGGATTCTGCGTCTGCAGTTTCTGTGCCTAGATAGTTCTGTGATGGCGATGTTATAAATGACCTTGTTCTGTGTCGGGCATGCCTACCTGACCCAAGAACTGAGAAATTTCTCATGTTGTGTAGATTTCTAAACCTTTATTCTTTCCGACAACATTTTCAAGTGTTTTGGTTGGGTTTTTTAGTGGAGAGCTCTGTTCTGAACACCCTAGAAACTGGAGTGGTCCATTTGGTATGCCAAGAATAGGAGAAAAGCCATGCAGCTGTGGTGTAAAAGTCTTCTGTGCCAACAACCCTCCACCTTGACGAAGATGGACAAATTCCCAGAAGCTGAGGTCCCCTTAACCCTGCACTCTCCTGAATTCACCAACAGCATATACACTTCTAGGGCTTTTTGTAAGAGGAACACCTGAAACCCACCACTCAATTCACACAAACTGCTCAGCAGCAGACACTGACACCTTCATGTGGGCTTAGTTTCTGCTGGCCCAGGGAAGAGGAGACCCAGGCTGGGAACTGAGCCTGCCCCTCCTCAAGCATCAACTACAGGGTCACTAACTTTGCATTTGAAAACTATCACATCAAGTATGACACGAAAGGCCGAAGTGGTTCTGGATTGGAGTCGCTGAATTGTCTAGTGACTCCAGCTGGTGAGACAGAGACCATGTTATATTTTTAAGTAAGAAAAATATTCCTGATAAAGATTCTATCTTTGCTCACATTGCATTCTCTTTTCATTCAGCATGGACTGCAAAGTGCAAGGGCTTTTACAAATAAACATGGCCTAACTGCACTGCAGCCTAGAAACACAGCAACTGCCATATTGGATCTGACCAACAGCATCTTGCTTGAGGCTGGGCCACACTTGAAGCCTCCAACTAAGGCATAAACGCTCTGCCTTAAATTATTCATTTTATTGTTCATTCATTGAATCCTACCATTGGTTTATGCACTGAAACGCTAGATAGGGATGTAAAATCCAGGTTAATCAGTTAACAGGTTAAACCTTAGGTTTAACTTGTTAACCAATTAAGTGGGCTGCTGCTGACCCCCCCCCCCCCCACATGTGGGTAACCGGTTACCTGTTCACATCTCTAACTAACAGGCCTCCTATTACCTTAGTGTGTAACTGCAGACACCATCTCTGTACTTACAGTATTGCCCTTTCATGAATCATGAGCTATTTACTTTCATCGCAGCCTGTGGTAACTAGCACCATAGCTTGGTTATACATTACAGATCTCTTTGGATCAGTTTTCAGTTTGGTGCCAATTTATTTTATTGTGTCTTGGCCCGTGCATTATGGCTTAGAGCAGGCATGTCCAAAGTCCGGCCCGCGGGCCAATTGCGGCCCGTGTTCCGATTTAATACGGCCCCCGCTTCCTCCCCCTCTCCTGGCTCCCCGGCGCTCTTTTGAACTGGCGTGCCCAGCACGCCGCTTCCGGCCGTGCCGCCGCCGCCCATGGCCTCCGCGGTCCTAGAGCCTGCCCATTAGGGCATGTCCGCAGCCCCGCTCCCCCGCTCGGCTGCGGGTTCGCCCTGCCCCCAGGCCGCCGTGAGGACGGCATGCCCTGCGCTCTCCGCCCGCCTCTGACCCTGCGGGCCCTCCGCCTTGGGGATAAGAGTGCGGGGACGGCCCTCACGCATGTTCACTTCTTCAAATCTGGCCCTCTTTGAAAAAAGTTTGGACACCCCTGGCTTAGAGTATACAGGAGACTGGCTGTGGCACTGGGCTCCTCTGCCAGTCGGGTATAAAAACCTCTGTCCTAGTTTTCTTTTTCAAAATAAAGAGTCCGGTACGGGGAGCCTTGCTCCTGATGCCTCTGTTCATGTATCCCTCTCACCTGCACCTTTTCTATTTCTGGTGGATCTCTCTGGAGGGGCTGTGCTGGACAGGATCCCAGGGGAGGCTGTACCATGGTCTGCAAGGTGATGGTTTATTTAATTTTACTTTTTTATTAGAGAGTCTAATTGGTATGATAGTGGATTCACAAACTCCATAAATGTGCAAAACACAGACAGGCCATTTGATGGAGTTCAAGGCCTTACATACCCCCAAGAAGAGCAAAAATAAATGAGACAGCCTTAGCATTCTTGTAAAACAAGAGTCTGCATGCAGCTGGTTCTGCAGTTCCAACATCAACATTTCCACGGGGGTGACAAGTCTGACCTGCTTCCACAAAAAGCTACCAGTGGGGAGGAGAGAGGTACTTTTCGGCCATGACTGTGCACTGAGAAAGTATCTGAATGGATCCAACAAATGCCCCTCACTCTTTCTTTGAGCTGTTACTACCGTTTCAGAAGCCAGCACGGGTGAAGGATGAACATAGTTCTGTCTAGTGCTCTTGCACAATCTGTGCGCTTGTTTGCGATCATTTTGCCCTACCTCCAATAGGTCCTTCGCCTTGATTTAGCCGAAAGTTCATGCTGTCAGCAAAATATCCTCTTTCTCTATTCTCCCTCTCTTCTGAGTCACTGTTAAATAGACCGAATGCTGCTCTTAGCACTCACCACTAGGGTGCACTAAACAACCTTTACTGGGCATTTTCTTCTCCTCCTTCACATACACAGCAGGCCTTTTGGCATATAGGGGTGGCAGTGCAGCTTCTTCAAAACCAACTACCTTCACATCATCCACGTGAAAAGCTTCTTCCCACCCTCCTTTTCACAAGTGGAGAAGCGTTGGTGCTTGTTGACTGTTCTGCTATCATGGACTGGTTCCCTGGCAGAAAGTTCTGGTTTTCAAAAATGGCTGTTCCAGATCAAGGCGTCTCTCCCATTATAACAAACTCCACATTTTACAGCAGGGTGGGCAGTAATTTTTTGCTGGGAGCCACTTCAGAAATTTGTGAAGTGGCCCCAGGCTGCAAAGGAAGGGGCTGGGCCTCATGTGGAAGGGTAGGGCCAGAATTCTTCCCTGCTTTTCCACCCAGAGACCATGATTGATCAGGCTGTGGGGGAGCATGTGAAGTCATCCCTTCCCCACCCCCCCCAATCCCTCTAGGTGCCCATGCTCCGGCGGTGGGAGGAGACTTCTTGAGCTTCCCCTTCTGCCTCCAGGCCAATCAGGGTTTGGGGGTGGGGAAGCATGTCTCCTCCCGCCCTGCCAGGAGCCCATGGAGCTTCTAAGCATCGCATGCTCATGGCAGGGTGGAAGAAACTTTGTGTGCTTTCCCCGCTCCCAGGTCCTGATTGGCCTGGGGGTGGGGGAACAGCAGGGCCTCTGTGGGCCAGATCAACCCGCTCTGCAGACCGGATCCTGAGGCCCTTTTGACCACCCCCATTTTAGGTGCAAACTCAGGAAATGTGCTGAAAGAGGATTCCACTTCAATTAAACTAAAATCACATCACTTGCCCTGACAGCAGTGACAAAGCTTAGGCTCAAATCAGACCATTTAAAAGTGGATGGCTTAAAATAAAATTAAAAATAAACAACCCAATAAAAAGAGCTGGCCTAGACAGAGCCGTGAGCTAAGGCGACTAAGCAGTTTATTCTCCCTTAGCTCATTCCCACTGCTCAAGTGCCCTGAAGCAGCTGCCTCTCTCAAGGGACAGATATTTTCACATCAGCCCTTGGCCTCCAAGATGAACATACCCCACTGCAGCATGGCCAGTAATATATCATCAAGGCACGTGGCTCAAAGAGCCACCGCAGCAGACAAGTCCCCTTCCATGACTTGCAGGCTCTGCATTTTGTATCTCATTGGCCTCCTCAGCTGTAATTCGAACGCAGACGCAACAAATTGCATTTCACCTGGAAATATCAGTGTTGTAAGAAATTAGGATCGGTCTGCTCAGCATGCTGTGTTACGCATGGTAGATACCATCTGTATCCCTTAGGTACAGTACCATGGTCCATCTGTGTTGCCATGGGCATAAGAGAGGGCAGTGATGGGGTCATACTGCGTGACAACAGCTCTGTGCCACAGACAACCAAGGCAATGTGTAAGTGCAGTAGGTCTTCAAGGGCTAGTCTGGGGAACGTATGCAAAGCAGTTTATAATTAGAACAGGAATGCTTTCGTTAATATTACTCGGCTGTTTCTGGGCTGTCAGAATGAGCCCACAATTCGCAAAAATGCTTGCAAAGTTTGACTGAAAATGCTTAAATTCTTACTAACTCTGCAATGGCAGAAATCTCCTCCTCCACAGAACACTTACCATTAAAAGCGTGCGATCGACAAGGATAAAAATAGCTCGAGAAGTGACTGCTGCGCTCTTGCTTTCACTTGCTGCAGTAAGACAGACGGGTTTGATGTAGGTAACTGCACTACTTGTGGATGCTGTGCTTGCATCCTTCGCGGCAAGAAATCCTCTGGTGATTAAAGCACAAGTCTGGCAGCTGGGAGACTTAGGATTTATCACCATGTCGGTTGTGCTCACCTGTTGTGTGACCATGGCAAAGTCACCTCACCGTTCTGTGCCTCAGTTTCCCCAACCATCAAAGGAGGATATCCCATCCCAGAGTGTTCAAGCTTATTCATTAATGTCTGTAGTGGACAGTGAGGAAAGGTAGTAAAGAAATGCACAGTGTTATGATCAGATAGTCAGCTGCTGATTGCAACACAGAGGCTCATCTGTGCTTTTTAAGTATTTGAGGGGGAAGTATAGGAAACAGGCCACAGGTTGCATTTCCTGTGCTGATTGCATCAGAAGAAGGGTGGGGATTTTGCTAGAGTTGATGTCATTCAGGCTTGAGAGCCCTGAGCTGGATCCCCAGCACAAGCAGAGCTACAACTGAACACATTGGTTTTATTACAGGGTGGTCAAACTTACTGATCCTCCGAGCCAAATATGACAATCTTTAGACGCTGGAGGGCCAGGCGTACCTCCCAGGGCAAGGAGCTCCTAGCTGAAGCCCCGAGCCTTGGCAGGCACCTCCCATGGGGCAGAAGGTCCTAGCACAGTGATCTCCCAGCTTTTTAACCACAAGATCACTTTTTCAATTTAAATGCAATATAAGATCTACCTTAAACCCAAATACTCTTGCCCCGCTTCCTTCACACCCCTTCTCTGAGGCCCCACCCCTGCTCCAAGGCCTCATCATGCTCACTCCATCCTCCTTCCTCTCCCATCCTCACTCACTTTCACCAGGCTGGGCTAGGCATTTGGGGTGCAGGCTCTCGTGTGGGGCCAAGGAGTTGAGGGTGGGAGGGGCTCTGGGCTTAGGCCAGAGTGGGGGATTGGGGTCCAGGAGATTGCAAAGAGAAGGAGTCTGGGTGCAGGGAGACTCACATCAGGGGCAGGAGGTTGGGTGTAGAAGGAGATTCAGGACTGGTTCATGAAGCAGGTTCTGGCTGGTCACTGTTTAACTGAGACTGCTTCTGGGTGGTGAAGCAGTGGGGTTAAGGCTGCTTACTCCTGCCCTTGGACCTACACCAATCCTGAAAGCAGCTGGCATGCACAGCAATGGCTCCATGTGCTGACCTCATCGACAGGCACTGAGCTCACAGCTTCTACTGGCCACGGTTCCCCATTACTGATCAATGGGAGCTGTAGGAGGGTGTCTGCAGGCAAGGACAGCATGTGGATAACGCCTGTTCTGCCTCTCTCAGAGGCTGCAGGCACATGCCAGCCATGTCCAGGAGCAGCAATCCCCACAGGGATAATTACTCCAGCCATGGCAGGGTCAGCATTTTAGAACTCACTACTCAAAGAATTACATTTAAGTGTAAGAGAGAAATGAAAAATATGAAATGCAGAGACCAATCAAAAACCAAAAGTAGCCCAGTTTGCAAGCAGTAAAAGTAGCAGCAATAAACCCCCACCGTGTTGGGTCAGGAGATGAGAGTGAATGACAGTGTGTGTTTGTGAGAATGACGGACACACAGTGTGTGTGAATGACAAATTTGCATTGCCAGGCTGCCTCCATCCCCTTCTCTCTGTGTACAGACAGGGTACAGAAGTGGGGAGAGGAGGGACACCCTGATATCAGTGGCCCCCTTCTCCCTCCCACACCCTGCACAGCAAGCAGGAGGCTCCGGGGGGCAGCTCCAAGGCAGAGGGCAGGAGCAGTATGACAGTGGGTAGAGAGGAAACTGAAGTGCCAGCGCTTGATAGCTTGCCAGCCAAACCAGTAGGAGTCACCTGTCAGAGTTCCAAGATCTACTGGTAGATCCCGATCTACTTGTTGGTGACCACTGCCCTAGCAGCACCACCCCCACTGCAGTGCAGAAGCTCTGTTCCCCCTCCCCCCACATTCTGATAGGGAGAGAATGGGGGAAGAATGAGGGGAATATGGGGAACTCTGTTAGCTACCCTTTGGCAACTCCTTTATATTAACTACGATGAGGATTAGATGACACAGCAAAAACACTTGTGCCCTCTCTACAATGCAGTTTCCACTGTGACCGCCATTGCAGAAACATGCTCACACATTTTCCCTGTGTAAGTAAAACGGCAGTTTACAATCTAGTTGCTGTACCCAACCAAAGCAAACACACCATGGAGCAAGAATGAATACAGCACAGAAGACTTCAAAGGCACATCTCCCAAAGACAGTTAGACTAACCTGGAATGATATCGCAAATGTGGCTGTCAGAAGAAAACACTGTTCAGAAATGCAATTTTACAAGATAATACTTTTTTAACGAGCTGCTTGGATTGCTTATCTGAAATGCAAATTATTAAGAATTTAAATACACTGAAATCTCGTGTAAATGCAGAACTAAATCCTCACACTGTTCAAACACACAAGCAAAATGAAAGTGCCAACATAAAAACCATTACACTTCCAATGAAGCGAACTGCAGCTCATTGAAAGCCCCAATAAATGTTAGCCTTTTGCTGAATCAGACTTACACAGGCACCTCTCAAACTTATTACACATATTAAAGTTCTTTTTAGCCTGGGCATTTAGGCTTTTCGTAGCCAGAAACTACTGCCACTGAAAACAATACAAAAGCAGCGAGGAGTCCTATGGCACCTTATAGACTAACTGAAGTGTAGGAGCATAAGCTTTCGTGGGCAAAGACCCACTTCGTCAGATGCATGTAGTGGAAATTTCCAGAGGCAGGTATAAATATGCAGGCCAGAATCAGGCTGGAGACGACGAGGTGGATCCAATCAAGGAGGATGAGGCCCACTTCTAGTAGCTGATCTGGAGGTGTGATCAGCTACTAGAAGTGGGCCTCATCCTCCTTGATTGGATCCACCTCGTCGTCTCCAGCCTGATTCTGGCCTGCATATTTATACCTGCCTCTGGAAATTTCCACTACATGCATCTGACGAAGTGGGTCTTTGCCCACGAAAACTTATGCTCCTACACTTCAGTTAGTCTATAAGGTGCCACAGGACTCCTCGCCGCTTTTGCAGATTCAGACTAACATGGCTACCCCTCTGATACTTGAAAACAATACATAACACATATCAGCACTTCTTCAGACTCCCCCACTGCTTTGAGTTAAAGGGTTAAGCCTGTTTTCTGCTGCCCAGAAGAGTTCTGGAAAAGTGAACTGAGTGCAGATGCAAGACCTATAGGTGGCCCGAAACCAAATATGTAAACAGGAAGGACGGGGAGGAGGGGAAAGCTGATTAGAAAGGATACAGGATGTGCTGCTACTCTCTTGCAGTTTGGTTTCAAATTCTGAATCTAAGCAAGAAAGTTGGACTTAAATGAAGCAATAAAGGCTATGAACTGGCTTCCCTGCTCCAGATCTGCCCAGACACAACACAGCTACAACTGTGGTTTTTATTTAACTGCTCCAGATACAGAAAATCTTGACTCAAAGTTTGCATAATTTCACTCTACAGGAGTTTCTGCACTTGGTGAAATCTATTTCGTAAATCTTTACAGCAATATTCAGGGAAGGAAGAGCAAGACTTTCACTTGGCACCTACTGCAGTAAACGAGGAAGATTGGGTTACACTAACGTGTCTTAGCAAAGGCGTGTTCAGAAAGCAGGCCCTTTTAAATGTGATTGCACCAATGCAACCATCCTCTTTCACAACAAGAAACAAGATCCAGACATATTTCAGTTTGTTTCCCAGATGGGAAGGAAATACAAGCTGATGCAGAGTGAGTACAGAGGAGTGCAGAAACGAATCTGCAGAGGAGTTGCAATAAGACCAACTTAAAGGAGTAAAATGTTTGTGATTAAAACTGGCACCCCACTAATAGCGAAGCATATTTAGCCAACTCCCACCTTCCGTTCACCTATGCTTGCGGACACTCCTTTGCTCCCTGCTTTGACTTTCTACAAACACACAGAACAAAATCTCATTCCTCTCTCGCTGTTTTGTCTAATTCAAGGATTCTCTTCTCCTGGTGCAGACACTTAAGTCACACTGACATTAATGGGAGCTTGACACAAAGAATTCAGAGTGTGAAGACAGCTCTGCCTGCAAAACGAAAAAGAAAAAAAAGCAGTTCCCTAGCTATACATTTCTTCAGCAAAACTAAAAGCTTTAGGTGAAGCCCCGAGCACATTCCTAGGGCAACAAAAGGACCCCGGTGGTTCTTGTGCCCAGAGGAGATTTCAGGTCCTACAACACATGGCTTTAGTGTAAAGTACAAGCCCTTCACTGTGGAAAGCCTGTAGGTGCCTGTGCAGAGGTCTCGCAGCACATGCGGTTTCTAGAGGAGGTAGTCATGGCTCAGCTGTTGGTGTAGCACTGCAGGCAGGCATAGTACAATGCAGGCTCAAGCCCAGGCCTTAGTCCAGGTGGAAAGGAAAGGCTGTGTGGGAGAAGGAGGAAGGTGGAAAGCCTTGTACAGATTTTTGAGGACATTCTGAAGCCTGGCAGTTGGTGGCGAAGGAAACTCCAACTCAGCGCCGCTCTGGCTCAGTTTGCCAGCACAGCACCCCGTCCCCTGGAAACACACGACTCCGGGTAACTAGCATTTGAACTGATTAGACATGATACAAGCAGATAAGGTGGCATCCCGAGGAAAAATCCCACTGTCCAGCAAGCCAGGCATAAAATGCATGTTTCAGCACTGTGCTGGCTTTGCTAACAGTGTATTCCCCAGACATGCAGCCAAATAAAGGCTCAAAGGGAATAAATTAGAATGGTACAGACAGCAATGGAGAACTTATTAGGCCCCCGAGAGAAAGCACGAGTCTCTTACTTTTCTTGTCCACAGCACAGCACGCACACAGTGACTCATTTTTACCAGGGAGGATGCAGCACATAAAAGGTTTTAGTGCTTTGGAAAATGTCAGTTCAAATAAGAAAGGAAGGGAAGGTTTTACCTGAGCATAGCCAGTGAACAGAAGGAGGGAGAGCAATACACAGATCAACCCACACCTCTGTGGACAGGCCAGGGTCAGAATCTAAGGGCAACGTGCACATGGCAAGACAAGGCAGCTAAGAAATTTCAGACTGGGGAGGACACCAACAGGGTGCCGCAGGTTAAGCATCCAGGAGCTCAAAAGGGGCAGTAGCACACACACAGCTCAGACACACAAGGGGCAGCACAAGGAGAATGGGCTGGAAGCCAAAGGAACGTCTTGTCGCAATGAAAGAGTGAATAAAATGAGCAGGTAGGACAGACATGAACACAAGACAAGCACAGCAAAAAGAACAGTCATGGGACCAAAACACAAAGAGGAGAAAGTCACATTATCTGAGTCTAAGACAAGGAAGAGGCTCCTTTTTATTGCATTGCATTTTATGCAAAAGCTGCATAGCCAATGATGCAAATGGATTACAGGATACAGAGAATGGAGATGGACGCCTGACTTATCAGCCAAATAAACTCATGCCAAAAAGGAAACAGCAGAAGAAAACGAGAGGGGAAAAATTGCAACAGTCTGTTCCAACAGAACAACAAAGAGGTCACTCGTCTCTGCCTCTACAAAACAAACAGATCTGGGATTACTTCTTAACCCAAAAAAGACACAGTGGCCACCAACAGAAATTCATTCCCACACCAGCTAAACTGAAAAGTGTCCTAGATTTAAACTGTGCTGCAGGAAAGTGGATTGCAGGTAAATAACTGCTCTAATGAGTACCAAATTAACCCAGATGCATTACAAAATCAAGTGATCTTCTAAAACAAAAGCCTGACCTGCAAATCTGTATGCTTTTGGTCAGCCCCACATATGTCAGTGGATCTACAGGGCCGGGTCCCATTATTCTGGTTAACTTTAAAAGGAATAACTCACTGCTAAGAGGATTTGATACTGCCTAGACTAGACACATTCAAATATCAGGATAATTGGCAGATCTGGTTTAAACCAGAGACATCCTTCAACCAAATGCATGAAAAGGCATCTCAGCTGAAGTGGCCATTTGCTGGTCCCCCGAGTAAGAAACTCATGTGAAAACACGGCCCCTGGTGTTAAACAATAATAATTCAGGATCACAGATATTCCAGCTTCCGGACTTCTTGTTCATTGTGAAGAACAGAGAGGAGAAATGGAGGGGAGAGGAAGTACTGGGCAGAAGCTTAATATGACAGACAGCCCATCTCCACCCTACCTGGGAAGCTGGAGGCAAGGCAGCCTGTGAAAACTGCTGATGGGAGTTCTTACATCAAGGAGCAAAAGATTTTTGGTTCACAGCCCCTCTCACCAGCTACACATATTTACATAGGTGTTTAGATGGGAGCTGAGCAGTGGTGTTTACCAGTTTAAATACACTGTGCTACCATTATGGGGCCCAGCTAGAAAAGAGGAAGCTTGGACACTCACACTCACTGGTTGCTTGGGCTGTCTTAGTTAAGAAAGGGCCAATGCAGCACAGCCCCACAAAGCCCCCAGCTGAATGCACTACACTGAAGCTAGCAACAGAAATGCATACAAGTAACAATTTCATACACAGATGCATTTCTGAGTGAGCCAGCAATTTGGTTCTCACGGATTCCCTAGCCAGCTAAGCCACTTGTGACTAACATGGCTGTTCTCAAGGGAAGCATTTCTAAACATCAGCAGCCAGTTAGGCAACCCAACAGTGCACATATTTCAGGAGGAGGGAAAAGTGGATGGTTTGAATCATCGGATTCATCAAGCATTTCCAACCCGGTAATTAGCCTCACACAATATTTTTAAGGAGTAGCCTGAATGAGGCTGGAAAACAGTAACATCTTTTAAAGCTCCAAGGCCAACGCCTGCTTACTCATGCTAACCCCATGCCCTACAGCAAAGGCTCCTCGCAAGGCTAAAGCTGACTGAATTTGACTCTCTTCTCTCAGACAGACCTTCGAGATCTAAAAGACCTGAGTGTTTAAATTCACCTTGACTTCTTTGCAGCCACAGGCAAAGCAGCACTAGACTCCCCCAAGCACCTCAGGGAGGGGGTTTTGTAGTATCGTGTAGCAATGTAAAAGTGTAGTCGAATAGTCAACTACTCGCATTTCCCTCCGCCCCAGCAAGGGGGAGAGGCTCATCCATGCCGTGGCTCTGCCTTTTAAAAGTAGTAAGAGCTGCCCAACTCTTAACACATTTAAAATGCAGAGGCGCAGTGGGGGACCTGGCATGGTCCGGGGCTGAAGCAGTCGCAGCTCATGCTGGGTCCTGGACCTACTCCCACTGCAGCTCTGCAGTTTAAATATAGCAGGAGCCAGGCTGCCTGCATGCCCAGCCCAGCTCCTACTACATTTAAACCGCAGAGCCGCAGCAGCCCCTTATCGACTAATCGTGTACTCCATACAAATCGTACCGCATACACGATTAGTCATTTACTTGCTACTTAACACCCTTAGTCAGGTGTTGCTTTGTAGTGCTTTACTCAGAGGAATGACACATAGATGAGGGCTTCAACATGGGGTTCTTAAGAGGGTAGGCAGCCTCCTTACTGATATGCTGAAGGAACTATGCATCGAGGCTGGGAATGTGGCCCCCAGCGGTTTGTAAGGGGAGGGATGTTTGCGAGGAAGGGAAAGAAATGGCCAGGGCCCTCAGAACAAGCACGGGTTGTTCACTCCTCTCCCCCAAAATCCACTGGGAGGAAAATGGCTGAGCCGCTACAAGAGTCAGACACTGGAGGGGCCTTGTGACCCACATGCTCCCCTTCCCTAGGGACCGGCATCAGACAACTGGTCCGCAGGGAGTTGAGAAGTGGCCCACGTTCAATGCAGGACTTGGCCTGTCTTTCCTTACGGAGGTAGAGTTTTTCTGTGGCAGTAGGGAAGTGCAGTGAGGAAGGGCCTTACAGGAGGGTGACTATGAGACATGACTGGACACAAGGAGGGGGAGGGGGAATGCAATATCACAAACTCCAAGAGGTAAAAACCATGATTCAAGGACTCAAAATCATCTACACAAAACTTAACAGAAAGATGAGATTTGGCTTTGTCTTCTTGTTTCTGAGCCTTTAGGGTCCTCTGGGGTCAGCTTCAAACTTCTCTTCACACCCAAAAGGCCTGAAACCTGCTGACTCCAGCAGCTAGGGCTGTAGGAACACCACCAGGTATTGTGGGAGCTGGTTTACTTTTGTCAAATTGCTTATTTTGTGTGTGTTTAATGTGGTGTCTGGACTGGGTTTTTTATTTTGGGGGTGGGCTCCAGGTGCTTCTATGATGTAAGAAGCACGGCCTCCCTCACACAGACACTGTCAGAAAGCAGTGCCTACCCAGTGGTAACTCTGTTGCCGCTACAATGATTAAGCAACACAGAGGGGCCCTCATGCTACTAAACCATGCGTCAGTCATCCCCTTTCCCAGCCCAAGTGGAGCTGCTGAAAGCAGTAACTGCTATTGTCAGAGGCAGAGCATGGTCTGGAGCGGCAATAGAGGAAGGTAGGTTTGAAAGGCACCAACAGATCCTGCTCTGTCATTAGGCGCTGCTGCTAGATTGACAGCTGAAGAAGCAGGTCAATGATCAATTCTGGACTGACGGCTCTTGGGGCAGCAGTTTTGAGATTGCCACCCACTGGTTTTAAATGACATTCTGCCTGCTGGAGATTCCCTCTGTGCTTTTCATTCAATGCGGGACTCCCCTTTCCTTCCCGTCTCAAGCAGCTGTGATAGGTTGCTCTGCCCTGGGAAAGAGATGCGGCACTGCACCTCAGAAGTTGCTGGGCCAAGCCACACATCCCATAGTTTCTTTGGGGGGTGTTGAGACTAGTTAATATTTGTGATCCATTCTGAATGCCCTGTGTTTTAGATGCCAGATCAGTGAAAATCTACATTACTAAATGTGTTTTTCAAAAAAACCTGGAACTATTTTCCTCTCTACAATGAAACTTAAGTGTTTTGGGGACTTTTTACTACACAATGCTGCTGTTAAAGTACTGTTGGAGGTGTGATTTTATATTAGTTTAATCTGTTTCTGTTTCCAACAGTGAAGCTGCAATACACATTACAATAAATCAAAGGGATGTGTAGAGGCATAAGACCAGTGTGTGTGTGTGTGCTGTATTGCCCCTGTATTTTTAGTTTATAACCAGTTACCAAGCTCCATATACCTTTTAGCAGCAGCAGTGTCCATAAACAGACTGAACAAAGCTTGCAAAGTGCACTTTGATCTGTTATTCTTGCTACTGTGACTTGGTCAGCATTGAAAATATGTAATAAAGAACCTTGCTTCTATAGATTCTGAACAAGACAGAGGAGAGAGGTGAAATTAAATGAGGGGGTAGGAAAAAAGTTTAGACTTGCCCTAAGCAACTGTCCCCAGACCCAACAAAGCCTGCAGAACTAGAGAATATGCACAACTGCCCGGGAGGCAAAGCATGAATTTTTTTTTAGACTTAGCATAATCCTTGCCTCACTCCTGTAGACTGCAAAAATGGGGTTTATTGATACACCAATAAATCGCTCTGGATACCAAACAATACTTCAGACACTGCCAAGTTTGATCACAGCTTCTATGCTGTGTTCCGACTTAGGTTGCTCTGGGGCTGGAATAAAATCAGAGCATTTCAGAAGGTTTTATTAAAATACACCCCCTGATGATCCAGGATCTGGAAACTATAGCTGTACTTTCCAACTGCCAGAAGCCATGGTCTCAAGAGCAACAGCCTTAAATCTCCAAGTTAAATCAAATTTGTTTTCAGTAAAATCTAATGTAAGGAGTGTTCTGTTCTAACTGTGCATTTCACAACCACTTTTAGCATCAATACCAATCCAGCATAAGCATTTGTAGAGACTGGTGACAAGACACTGCACTGCTTGCTACATGAATATATTTAGGAACACAGTAAGTATACAACTTCGTAATTAAGAGTCTGGTGCCTTTGAGTCAGACCCATGACTCAGGCAGCAGTTTATTGCAAAAACTGCACATGGGCACTGGGAAGAGAACAGCCAAGAATTTCATTTCTGTATTTCTAAAGTTCAAGTTACCAAATGTTTGAAAAACACCAAGCCTTTGTTTTCAGCACAATGGAAGAGGTGCTCCAAACTGCAAGATTTGGCACCTGTGGGTAAAAGGCTACTTTTATTCTCTTAGCTTCTTTCCACACAACATCATATACTAGATATATTTGCATATAAACTGAAAAACGTAGGTTCTCTTGACCACTTCTGGGTGGGGGAGCAGTTTAAATGCAAGTTCAAGGACAGCAAGATGAGTGGGAAAGACAAGAGTCTCTGGTAGAGGCTGCTCTCCCCAGTGTGGAGGTTGTAACATACATGTTGTAGGAGTTTTAGGCTCCTGGTTAAATTTGCTCGGTTTTAAAAAGTACATACAGGCAATATACTTGAATAAGTGCATGGGACCTTGAAACCAGGATTTTTATATCTAGAAGCCATTTTAGAAAGGCTTAATACCGGACCTACTGTACCAAAACTGTACAATTGAAAACAATGTTTGCAAAGTAATATCTTCCATAAACCCTGCCAAGAATGTTTAAGTAAGTGAACAAAACCCTCTGTGTGGTATTCTAAGTGCTTGGTTCTGAGACAGGGCGGAAAACATCACGTTGGAGGAGTGGGGGCTGGGTTGCAAGTAGGAGAGATCAAGAATGAAAGTGCTTACTTGCTTTCTTTCCGAATACATCAGCATTGCACAGACATGACATGCTTCCCAACAAACTCAAAGAGCAGGCTGCAGGAAGGAGGGAAGGAGGAAGCGCACGTGATCTACTCCGATTCAACAGCACCCACTGCAATATGATTCAGGGATCAGCACAGATGTCTCCCTAGCAAATGAACTCTCTTATTGGAGATGAGGGAAGCTGCTTTGTTGGCAGCTAAAAATGCTGTTGCAATGTAATGCACTAGTGGACAGAGAACAAGATGACTGGAAATCAACTGAGGTAGCAAGATCAGGGCTGAAGGAAGGAGAGCATGGACACACATAAGTCTTCACTTAGGCCAGACGTAAGTCTTCACTTAGCCAGACGTGGACAAGATACGGCCCGTGGGCTGAATCTGGCCTGCCAAGCTGTTTGATCCAGCCCACAGCCCGCCTTGCCACATCCCCAGGCCAATCGAGATCCAGGGGTGGGGGAATGTGTGTAGTCATTCACCGTTTAAAGCAGCTGGTGGCTCCTTCCCCCTGCCAGGGGTGCTGGCACCTAGAGGGAACCACCAGCCATTTTGAACAGCAAATGATTTTGCACACTCCCCTGGGCCCCAGGTCTTGATTGGCCTAGGGATGGGGTAGTGCACAAAGTCTCCTTCCTCTGCTGGGGCACATGACACCTAGAGGGAACCGCCACGTTCGCCTGAGGGCCTGCTCCTTCTGGGGCAGAGCCAGCCCAGGGCCGCGTATCAAAAATCCTGAAGTCCCGCCCCCATCTCCGGAAAAATTATTGCCCATCCCTGACTTAGGCTATGTCTAAACTGTGCTGTTTTAAGATATGAAACGTAGTGAGCAAGAATGCCAACAGAATCAAACCACCCAATGGGGAGGGGCAGCTTTGTTAGCAGGAAAGCGTCTCCCACCATTCTGAAAAGACAAACACCTGCCTACATAGCTCACGCTCTGCACAGGCACACACGAGCAGGCAAACAGACAACGCTAGAGACAACTATGCAACAATACCTAATAATGGCTGCTACTAATCAGAACAGAGGCACCCAACTGTAATTCAAAGTCACCTTCAATTTAAACGAGAGAGTTCTGAACAATGGCTATTGTAAAGAGTACTCACACCTACTGCCAAACAAAATGTACCATATTTACTTTACCCAAAGCTGGAAGAGAAGTACTGGAGAAGATAACAGACAGACAGACTGTGGCCAAAAAAGAGGAGTCTAGCAGGAGGAGAGAAACACCTGTCCTCTTAATTTCAGTTCCCACATGTTCTGGACTGAATTTCACATCACAGTCATGAACGCGCACATACAACATCATGTATTGAATTCTAACAAATAGGGCTCCCTTATAGAAATGCACTGACGTCAACCCCGTGACTGGCTTTGCTAACTAAGATGTTGCAATCCTACTTCCCACAACAGTTGAAATCAAAGTTTAAAAACCCCTTCCTTCCTCCCCTCCCCCCAGCATTCAGACAGATTCTGTCCAGAGAGAAACAGGGAGGGTGGCTGATGGATGTTGAGTGTGTGTGGTGGACGACCTATTGTTCCAGACATGAAAGGCCAGACTCTCAGTGGCTTGCTAGCCAGGAATTTGAGTGTGCACTGTCCCACGTGTGTGATTAGATAAGTACCTATCTGGGCACATGAGTTTGGGGGCACATTTTGGGGAATACACAAGCTAAGTGGCATAGCACACATGCAAAGACTGAAACACCTGCCTATATAGCTCATACTGCGCAGACACACAAGAAAGTCACCCCCTAAAATGGGACCGAACATCTCAAAACGTACTGCAGAGTGTACTGCCCTGGGGCTGAGTGATGGGGGGTAAGACAACAAGCTATTTCCACTTCAAATGTCTGGTTCTATAAGTAAAGAAAAAACACGGCCTGCTCTTGCTAAGCGTTTTACTCGTACTGCACCATCTACCTGAAACTCCCTGCTCCCGGCCGGTGACTGAGTCACTTCCTCTCCTGGTCTCTGGGTTGTTAGAAATTCACCCACACTTTCTCAGTACATGAAGGGTGTCACTGAAATGCACTGTTGAGAGACTGAATTACCATTTTACAGCTCCTGCTCCACTTCCTTACTGACACAGGACAGCCATTTTGCTGTGTGTGTCAGCCCATTCAGCAGCACCCCAGCTACTCAGGCGAGACATGTCTAGGAGCCAGACATGACATTTCCCGTCCTCATCAGCAAGGACCAGCTCTGCAGGAGAAGGGGGAAGGTGTGCCTGGAGGAGGCATCAGTCTCATGACTGTAAAGGGGCGGAGTTAGAGACTGCTGCTAAATAGCCATTCTGTAGGCAGCAAGAAAATGGGACTAAGGAAGAATCTTGTGTGCAATAAACTGGCAACAGGAGGTCCATCATACTCCCCTCATTAAGGATGTTAAGTATTGGGTAACTGACTAATGGCATTTTGCATCGACTATTCGATTAGTTGCTAAGGCACCTCCGCCCTAGGGCTGTTGCTACACTTCAAAGGCGAAAGCGCCGCATGGAGCCTGGAGGTTAGGGCTCCACGCAGCAGTGGCGCTCTGAAATGCTTCAAGGAGCCTGGCACCAGGCTCCTTGCAGCATTTCAAAGCGGCAGTGCCCCATGGAGCCTGGGGTCAGCTTTCCCCAGCTGGCCCTAGGCTGCACATGACGTTTCAAAGCAGCAGCGTTGCATGGAGCCTGACCCCTTGAGCTCGAGGTCTGGCCTCTAGGCCACAAGAGGGGGGAAGTGACTAGTCAACTATCCTGTTGACTATCCAATAAGCATTTGCTTATCAGATAATTGACTAGTCCTTCACATCTCTACCCCTCATCTGTTTGTCTCACCTCAGATTACAGTCTGGCTGCAGAACCAAGGCAGGATGGTGATGCACAAGACAGAAAGAGCCAAACTTCTTTTTCATGTCCCAAGAGGAGTTTGAAGCACCCAAAAAAATAGCCTTGTCTTGTAAACTAAGACAATTACTGCTCTATGCTACTGAAAAATAAATGCAGAGCTCCACAGTGACATTTTAATCATTGTTATGGTCACATTATCCTTGAAATAACCTACAATGAGCTTATGACTCACCTTCTTCTCCCCCCAAATACACTGCTTGAGAATTTAAATGATAAAAAAGGCAGCAGCAAAGGTTGTCAGGCTTAAATCTCCTTCCTTCAGCTGTTCTGGCCACATTGGTCAGAGACTCCTAAACTCATTCAAGACAGACACAGCCTAGCACCCTGGGAATACTCAGATACATTGGTCAGCCAGCCAAATACTGTCCAGAGGGTCCGCAACTGCCTAGCTTTGAAAATGAGTCAAGCTAGCACCTTTCCAGAGCAGTAACATGATTTGTTCTCAAGTGTCCAGGGGATGCCCTCTCTCTCGCAGCTTCCTGTGACCTCTGTCACAGTCATTCCATGATGTATTTACTCATCGATATGCCAAGAATGCAGAAACAACAGTTCATGACTCGACACAGCAATCAGTTACACTTTAACAAGATAAACTAACTTTTCAAAACTCTCTAGAGCTCTGCCGCTGAAGAAACTGCCATTCAGCACCATGAAACCCATCGTTGGCTATCCCCAAACAAATCAAACAATCGATTAACCAACTAAAAAATTCCCATCCATTAGGCTAGCAACATGGCTCAGAAAACCCTTGGATACTCAAAAACCAGCCTTAAAACTTTTAAACCAAACCAACTCAGTCAACAGCTCAGGACACTGACCATGTGACACAGACTACACCTTGTTATATCACATTCTGATCCTTGTACTTGGGAACAATGGACGCAAAAGGCTCTAATCACTTTGCACAGAGGTGGAGTTGTATCCTCGTGCTTACTGTATCCCCCGAGCCTTGGGATGTAGAAGACTAGTCCTACAGTTCAGTTACATGCAAGGGATTAGAGAAAATGGAAAACACCTCCTAGTATCTATTACAGTGCAAGCAGGGGCTCTGTGCAATCTGATCTTTAAGAACTCAGATGACGGAGTGTAGTAGATGTCACTGCTAAGGAAGTTTTCTTGGTACTCCCTTTACCCATTTTGCCACTCTTCTCTGTCCCTCCACAATCTGTACTGATTTCTGGTGCTGAAGTGACTAGGACTTCAGTAGCGCTGAATGATCTGGGATGGTGGCCTGTCTTATGCACGGGCAGCCAAAAGCCACACTGGCTTTGCTTTGCACCATATATTACAACCTCATAGCTGACCTGTAATCCCCAATCCCCCCTCCCCGCTAGTTTTACTACGTGCCCAACCTTACCATGCACCTTTCAGATTGTTTTCTCCCAATGCACTAACAGACATTTTTACAGACTGAATAATTTCATTTTTTGCTCAGATTATTCTTGTCAGATCTCCCAGTTTTGTATTATTTGCAAGTAAAGTAGCAAGCTAATATATTCTTCTAGACCTTTAATAAATATGTTACACAAAACTGGGGTAAAAACTGACTAGTTGAAGGAATCACATCTCCACCCTCAACTCTATAGCCATTTATTTATATTTCTCCAATCAGTTTTACGTTCTTTTGACAGTACAAAACCTTTTTATCTGTCAGACAGGATGGCCCCGTAGCAAGTGTGGAAGTCAAATTACAGCAGAGTGTGCGCAGACATGTGAGCATATACAGATTATATAGACACACACCAATGTATCATGTAACAGGTTGTTAGGACAAATTATATTTGTCCCAGCATTTAACAAGTACTGACAGACTCGGTCCTTCATCCTCAGCAGTCTAAGCCTCAGTTGATGAGCTGATTTAACTAGCAGCTGAATAGGACTGATCACTAACCAGCCACAGGAAGAAGTGTTTCTTTTATAATCCTTTTGTTGATTACATTAAATGTATCACTAAGGTAAGAACTGATCTTTCTCCATTCCACCCTGGCTATCAGACTACAGGGAACACAAAATTCAACTACCTTCTTGTGGAGGTTTAAATAATACAGGAAAAGCCACACAGTCACTTAAGGACAGTTTTTGCTAGGGTAAAAATGCACTCGCCACTTCCCCAGCCCCAGAGACCACATTTAGGTGGTGTGGTACTCTGACTCCCTTACCTGTATCCGAGTCTTTTTGATCTCCATTTGTTCCCACAGTGAAAGGCAACTTCCGTTTTGTAGCTCTCTCTTTCACCTCCTTGCCACCATCACTCCGGTCCAACTTTGGAGTCTTGGTTAGGGAAACTTTATCTTTATCCTAGACAGGAAAGAGAAAAGATGTCACAGAATCTCTCCCAAGACATCTGCCACGATGTCTTTAAGGGTCCGAGTCCGGGCTTTTACACTATTTCGGCTGAGCTATTACAATTAGCCAGAGAAAACGACCTTGTCACAGAGGGGTTTTCCTTTTCCTACAGCAGACCCAAATTGGCCTTGCTTTTCGTGTTTTCCTGAAGAATGTGTCGCTGATAAAGTGGCTAGAATGGTATGAATGAAACTGTTAGTGCCTTCTTTCTGCTGGTTGCTTCACAAGGGCACATGTCTAGATCCTTTTGTAGAGAGGAAGGAAATAAATACTTTTTTGGTGGCAGAAGTAGCCTCCCACTTCTCTGTCCCAGAGCTACCTGAATAACAGGCAAACCTTTCTTCCGGCTGAAGGTTCGACCCACAAACTACTCTGTGCAATAGTAGGCACTAGACAGAAGTCTCTTTCCTTGGACTGAGCTAGCTGCTTCTGAAGAACAAGCAGTTCAGAGTGAGGCACTAACCCCGGGAGAGACACAGATTCACTCCTGCCTCATCTTCCATCAAGGCAGCAAGTTGTACTGCCACCAGACCATCAGCCCAGCAATAACCTAGTCACATTTCTTAATTAAGCTAGAAGAATCAGCCACCACTGTTAAAACACGGATGTAAACACATTAACAAAAGATCAATGTCACTATATTTGTGCAGACAATGTAACAATGCGCTCTTACTCTCACATATAGGTCTGGAAGGATTTGATTTGTATCAGTAAATGTGGCTGAATGATTTCACTGTACACACAAACCAAAGGAAAAAATATTTTCACTGATGATCATAAAGGTTTACTGATAGGCCAAGAAAGAAAAATGCTGCTTGAGAAATGGTTAGTGTTTGATATAAGGGTATTTACTTTGTATTTTTTGACATGTCATGTGGACAATTTGTATTTCAATTCTTATATAGTTTTAGATTTTTGAATCTCAATGTCTAATGTCATTAAATAATTATGTGCTCCCGGTAAGCTGTGTGCTTGGGCAGCCATCCAGGAACAATTCAAATGTCCCCCAGCTGATTAGCAGAGCGCTCAGAGTTGGCAGCATGTGTTTCTAGTGGTGGTGCACATCTGTGCATGCCTTGGTGCACATAAGAAAAAATTATAAGGAACATTTCCCCTTCAATTTCCTGCAACTATAAAAAAATTAAATTAAAACTCCCATAGTTTTGCATAATAGAACATTTACACTGATAATACACTTTAAAATGTTTTAATATAAACATTGATGTCCATCAAAATAAAATAATAATAATAATAATAATAATAAAATTCTGCCAAGCCTATAGCTAAGTGAAAGGACCCAGAAAGGCAGAGATCAATCACTTTACCAACAAGGCCTGGTATTCTACCTGGCAAAAAAGCCAAGATGCTATTGCAGAAGAACAAGGAAGATCCATGTGGCAAAGGGACACCATGCTGTGGTGAGAAATTAGCAGCCCCATTTACAGTCAAGATGGAGTTGTTATACTAGCACTTCCTGTTGTGAGATCTGGTTCTACACAGAGAAAGAAACAGGAAGTGCTAGTGGTAAGTCAGTGTTATTATTGTTGTTTTTTGGGTGTGCCTGTGTGTGTTAGTTTTGAGCAACTATCTTCATTTACTAGATAGGGTTTTCTAACCCTCATCAGAATGACAGGGTGTGAGGACAATGCACCCAGAGCACACCATGGGCAGGGGGAGATCTTCCCATTGAGAACCAAAACAGTTTTAAAGCCATTCCCTCTCCATACTGAGTGAAGGCTTTCCTTTGCCACATGCAATGTTTCCTGAACCAGGCTGACGAATAATCTGGCAGTTGATAAACCTGCTAAAGTTACTGTCTGTTTACGGGATCAGTACTCCAGCCAGACAAAACGGCCTGTTCTGTACATATCAGCATGGCACTGCAAAGCCCCAGCACAGCCCTTGGGGGAGGAGCTCTCTGTCATAACAGAAACAGCCCATGTGTCCCATTGGCGTAGATCTCAGCTCTAACTTTCCCACCTCAACAAATTACCTCAGATTCTCCACTAGAATCAGTGATATCCTACTTAATAATGCACAACAACAAAATATGTTTCTGGCTTGGTGTGTGCATAGGGAACAGAGGAGGGGAGCATCCTCTAGAGAAAGAGGTCAATACACTTCTCAGTCTGAACAGCTTGAAACATCTGCTAGACTTGTATGCAGCTAGTTGGCCAAGTTCAGTACCTGGGAGCCTGTTGACCACCTCTACCTTGTAGCTACCAAGAATTACTACAGAGGACTCAGGTCCCACGGGCAAGCCAGGGAGTTAGAAACGCATGGCGTTTTTTCCCAAAGAGTTTACTCACTAATGAGCACAGAAATACCCCGAAGAAAACAGACTGAGTGTGTGCCGCAGTGTGCATGTGACTATGGGTGTATGGCACAAACTGGATGTGTGAGACAGTGAATCAGAGTGTGCGCGCTGGCTGCTGCTGGGTAAGTTTCTGAGAGAAGTCACGTGCTGTCTCTAAGGGAAATCAGTCCTGCTCTGTTGTCTCCCCTCCCCTCCCCTCCCCCTCTCCCTGCACTCCTGAGTCACTTACCATCCATGCTTCATACTGGAGTAGCTCTGCTGTAGTTCCTGCTCCCTGCTCTGCAGAGATGGGGTACAGGGGCAGGGGAACACCCTGATTTCAGCCCTACCCTCTCCCATCCCTCCTGTCCCCTCCTCCACTCTGCACAGCTAGCAGGAGAATCCTGGGAGCAGCTTGGCTGCAGGATGGAGCAAGGTGGAAGGGGGGGGAGGGGAGGAGAACAGCTCTGATAATCAGCTGGGAGAAGGGGTCAGAAAGAAATAACCGGAGGACTGGATTCGGCCCCCCAGCCTGATTTTGCTCATCCCTGATACAGATGGATGGTTGAAGGACAATTTCTAAATCCTGTAGTCCAGCAATATCAACTCAAAATGAACATAGTTTTTGTAATGGGATAGTATTATATACATGAAGGGAATACAACAGCTGGGGATGCGCTATTTTCCAATATTAGCCTGTGTATTCCTGGCTTTTTGTTGAGGTGTTGAGATTTTACAGGGTTAAGGTCTTTTTTTAAACTTCCAGATGGGAGCAAATAGCAGAGAAACAATTAAGTGGAGCAGTCAGAAGAAACAGGTTTGAGGAAAGACTTAAGCATGTCTACATAGCAGTTTGACATGTCAGTGGGGATAGATTGGAGTGGGCAATAATTTTTAATGGGGGGGGGGCCACGCCAAGATTTTGGATAAGTGGTCATGGGCTGCACGTCTGTGTAGGGGTGTGGGGTCTGGGACAGTGGGTGGGGTGTAGAAGGGAGCTTGGGATAGAGGACTAGGGTGCAGGAAGGAGTGTGGGGTCTCAGAGGGAATTTGGGTGGAGGAGGGGGTTATGATCTGGGGCAGGGGTTTACGGTGAAGGGTCCAGGAGAGGTTAGGGGTGCTGGAGAGGATTCTGGCCTGGGGGAAGGGTGTAAGAGGGGGTGCAGAGCTGTGATCGGGGGGGAAGAGGTGCAGAGGGTTTGGGTAATGACATGGAGCAGGGGAATGGGGTGCAGGGTCAAGGAGGGCAGGAAAGGATTCTGGCCTGGGAAAAAGTTGTGACCTGGAGGAGGTGGGGAGAGGGGACAGAGAATGTGGGTGGTGGCCTGGGGCAGGTAGTTGGGGAGAGATAGGGGGTGGGATGCCAGAGGGCAGGCTCTGGCTGGGAGGTGCTTACCTAGGCAGCATGAAGGGACGAGACATGTGTAAATTATCTTCACTTCCTTTGTATTTGAGAATTGGTTTATTCAAATTTAGTGTAACACCTTTTAACTCTGCAGCACTGCTTTAAAGGCAAAGCCAAACTGTCAATTTATTAACTTAAGAGTTTCAAGATTTTAGCAAAAACTAGACCTTAAATCTTGTTAACCTTACTTTTTAAATCTACTGAATGCAATGTTAACATTTGAATTAATAAAAGAGAATTTCAAGAACCCAGACAAAATAATCTAACAGAAATTCCCTTGTTAATCCTCCCCTTCCCCCACCAGTGACGCTGTTTGTATCAGACTTGTAAGATCCAGGCAGACAGCTTACTGTGCCAGCAGAGTCATAAGACTACCTCGTCACTGTGTGTACACTGCGCCTTCCTCCTTCTCAGTGTTATCTGGTACTGGCTCAACATGCCGCTTAGAAAACTATGTTTACTCCAATCAGCTCATTTTATTTGCTTGTGCTTAAGCTATCGCCAGTCTGACCAGCCCAGTGGCATGCAATATTAAAGCTGCATTAAAAACGCTAGGCCTCTGTGATGCATGTTCCAACCACAATATTGGGACCTTAAAAATAGATTTAGGAGCCAAGGATATTTTAAAAGTTAAGCTCCATGACCCACGTCTAACAGCTCTCCAGCACAATCTCTTCCTGCCTCTGCTTTTGTGGTTAGAGGGAGCCAGTAACAAGCTTTCAGAAGAGGGAGTGTATTACTTAACACTTGGAACCAGAAAAAGGAGAGCCTTGTACAAGATAAGAAACAGACAGCTTTTCCTCACTGCAGAAGTTATCAAGGTGCCAGAGAAAATTCAGAGCAGCCAAAATACACGCCCGACCATTTTGTTTAAATGTTCTGTTTGAAAATACTTTTGTCTTATTTTCTGACTTGTGAATAAAAATAGTTCAAAAAACAAATGCTGCCATGTTTTGTGCCAGCTACTATTCTGAATAGATCAGAAGGCTCACAAGGTCGGGACAGGTATTAGTTTACATCTGTCATGGGGAGAGGAAGAGACAGCCAGAGATGACTTGCAAGCACAAGCTATAGATTATTCCTTGGTCCATCCAAATCGATAATCCAAATGCACAGTAAGCAACTGCATTCTTTCTACAAACAGGGTAGTTTGCCCTTTTCATCCTCCAGAGACATCCAGGTTGATGTGTAAGTTCAAATACTAACATTGCAGCACTACAATGGGCTAACAGGAACATTTTTACGTGTAAGGGATTCTCAGAAGGAAGACCTGCTGACATTCCCTGGAAAACACTATTTAGAAACATTTATATTCACACACTGGTTCAACCATTTTGGACAGCCACATGGCCTCATTTGCTAGGGTTCAGAACAATCTCATAATAATATAAGACTGTAAGCAAGTTTCTCTTTTCCTACTGCTCATTTTTTAAGGTACAACTTGAGTGCTGCATCAAGACTGCTCAATGTAGAAATGATGGCGCAAGCCAAATGAGTTAAAGGACTTTTCATAGCACAAATCAGTAACCTGCAGCACTTTGCACTTCTTTGAAAGCAGGCTGGAAGAGTGTTTCAGTCCCCTAGTCAGGGCCCCAAAGTGCCCAAGAGTGGTATCACTTCTCAGTAAGATATCTACCTCCTGCCAGAGGACAAGAAACTCCAGTCGTAACCCACATTTCTAAGATGACACTTTCATGGCTCAGTCACTTCTGGGCAGCAGCAGTCTGTTCATTTTATACTTTCAGGGACTGGGCCGGGAAATGCAGATAATTTTCCGTTAAGCAGAGAGGCTACAAATAACGCTTTCTTACACCTTGAGGTATGGGTCAGGGATCTGGCTAAACCCTTGGCAATGGAAGCTGAAACTTCCTATATACAAAGTACTTATGCAACAGGCATCTGAGATCCCTGTTGAGAACTCCATAATGCACGCAACAAGGGACCAACTGAACTTCATACAAAAACCAGGATTCTTTCACTGAAATCTTAAAACAAATTTCAGAGGGAAAAAACCCATAGTGTTCCCACTCCTAACGAAAGTTGGTAGAAAAAGCAAGATGACAGTGTTGCTGGACTTGCACCATCTCTTCAAAGCTCTGTTACTGCCTTTCAAATAGATAACTATTGAAAATTGATACTTTAGAAACTGAATTTCATAATCACATTTTCAAATGACAACATAGTAAATTAATCTGAAAATTACTCTTGTGAAAAGATTTAAAACATTCGCCTATTCAAAATGTATGGTCTAGCCAATGATGCCTGTCTTACAAATTATTACAGCACATTGGTAACAAACTTAAACATAACTGAACAACAGGATGCGAAAAAGCTTCCCCATAATCAGAACATGTCAAAGACTAAAAAGTGTCAGAACTTGAGAAACTGAAGCCTATAAAATATGCTTACTTTAGCGGTTTAAATGTAACATGTATAAAGAAGTACTTTAACATATTAAACTTGTGGAACTCACTGCTGTGGGATACTGGTAAGATTTACTCCAGGGCAAGAAAAATTCCAGTTGCTCTGCTAGCGTTAAATATGTGAATGTTAAAAATGTTCACGCTTTTGGGCACAGTGATTATTGGCTGGGACCTAGAAGAACTGTCCCCACATGGTATTCTACTGCAAAGTTAAGCATATATAAAGGCATGACCAGCAATTTCTTAGATCTTCTTTTTGGGTGACAAAGCCAGAGTTATCTTTAGAACATGTTATTTTCTACTGCAAATATTTCTAACTAATTATGCTGACGTTGATACAAGTCTGCTTAATTTAGACAAGCAAATAGACTAGCTCTCTGATAAGGGTCTGTCACATACACATAGTCAAGTTAAAGGTAAAATGACAGGGGGTAGATTAAATTCAGAATACTGATAACGTAAGCCTGCAAGCAGCCATTCTGAACACCAAGTACACATTTATGACATGGCTCAGTAATAGTTTTGTTTTTTTTACTTATGGCACAAATTGAGTCCGCTTGCTGCAGTTCAATTATCGTGTGTTTTGGTCATTTAGGCTACCAACTTGTGCTACCAAATCTCAGTTTTCATAAGAGGAAAAAAATTCTTTATATCTTATAGTTGCAAAAAAGACGCCAAGGCATAAATTAAGTGCAAAGCAATGCTAAGGAATGGATTTAGGTCCAAACTCTTCCTGAACTACTGCCACCCTCACTCAGACTTTACTTAGACTAAACTGCACTAAAGTTGCACTTCCACTGCACAGTTCACAACACTGAATCACTTTCCATTACCAGCTAATGGAAATCCCCAAAGCCCTTTGTGCTGCAAACTAGATCGACAGCATTTCTACAGTAAAGAAAAATAAGTAGTGAGAACCAGCATTTAGTGCAATCAATACAACGGGTGTCCATTTAGCGGGTCTAACGAAGACCTGCTAAATCAAAGGCAGAACACTCTTTAGTTGACCCTAATACTCCAGACCTTTGAGAAGAGTAAGATAAGTCAATGGGAGAGCATCTCCTGCTGACACAGCACAGTGAAGACTCTGCGGTAAGTCAACCTAAACTACTTTGACTCCAGCCACATTATTCACATAGCTGGAGTAGTGTAACTGAGGTGGACTTATCCCAGTAAGACAAGCCCTTATAAACTGGACTGGCCATGTCAAGTCTTCTCTGAAATGCATCAAAGTGTCAGTTGAGGGAGGGGGAAGATGTCACCTGTATCACAAAAAATAATCAATAAAGAGCATATACCTTGACAAACGGAATATAGTCAAATGTTCAGAATGGCAATACTAAATTCAATTCCCGTTAGGATAATTATTTGTATTGTGGTAGTACCGACAGCAGGGGTGGGCAATGATTTTTGATGGGGGGGGGGGCACTCCAAGATTTGGAAAGTGGTCAAGGGCCACACTCTTTCATGTTATTAATGGAGGAAGTGAGGGTGTCTGGGATGGAAGTTGGGTGCAGAAGGGCGCTTCAGGTAAGGGACTGAGATGCAGGAGGTGGTGTAGAATCTGGGAGTTTGGGTGAAGGAGGGGGTTGTGTCCTGGTTCAGGGGTGCAAGAGGGATGCAGGTTTTGGATTATAATCTAGGGAAGGGGAGAATTGTGATCTGTAGAAGGGGACTGGGGAGCAGAGGGTTTGGGTTATGAGGAGTAGGAGGGAGAGCAGAGGGTTGGAGGGAGGAGGGGCTGGGGTGCCAAAAGCAGGTTCTTGAAGGGAGATGTTTATCTGGGCAGCTCCCAGCCAGCAGCCCACCAGTTTAAATGGGAAATGAAAGATTGTGCCTAGGGTGGGGGCAGCATGCAAAGCCTCTTCCCCCAGGCTGGCAGCTTTCAGAGAAGCGCACATGGCCCTGCAGCTGGCTTTTCTGAGCTGTGAGGGAGGCAGAGCAGGCAGGAAACCTGCCTGAGGCTCCCGCTGAGCCATGGACTGGATCTGGTGGCTTGGCCAGCTGGATTCAGCCCGTGGACTATGTCCTGCCTGCCCCTGGCCAAAATGGATTCTGAAGGTCACTGCAGAGGAAACTGACGCACTTGCCCCAAAGCATGTGGAACGGGGACAAAGAATTCTCCATCACTGCCAATGGTTTTGAAAGCAAGACTGGAGGCTCTATTTCATGCTCAGCTGTTGGACTTGAAGCAGGAATTAATAAAGGGAAGTCCTATAGCTCATCAGGAAGCCATACCAGATGATGACAGTGATCGCTTTAAGCCTTAAAATCTAGGGAAAACATGGCTGTTTCTCGAACGCAGGCTTGGGCATTAATCTACACAAACGGTTAGCGCCTGGCAAGCTGGGATATAAATCTCACTCAGCAGCTGGCAGCACCCAAATGGCTTGGGTGAATCCTGCTGTGGTACACTGTAAGTTGCCTAATACACTTTGATCTCCTCAGCTTTGAAGCAGGAAGTCTGGAATGCGGATCTAAAGACTACAGGAGAGGTCATATCCAGGCTGTGTCTAAGGCCTGGTCTACATCTAAAACCTAGGTCAATCTAGCTATGGCAACTACAGATCTGACAACTTTACCTCCCGAGAGGGCCTGTTCAGCCAATCAACAGCCCATAGTCACTGCCCGATCGATGGGAGAAGTTTATCAACCTAGCGACTGCTTCTCAAGCGGGCGACTTTGCAACAGAAAAACCCTTGTAGCCCTTGCAGTGTAGACAAAGCCCATGTCTTGCAGAGTCCTTCAGAATAACATCTCTAAGACCCTGCCTTTCCCACCCACACAGATATTATGCTCATTGAGGCTCTTCACCTTACACTGATTACTAGAATATCCCTCTCTCTGGCCATGACAAACACAAGCTTGTATTGCTCATAGCCGAGTAGAATGCTGCTGGAAAGATTGACTTCCTCATTTCACTGTTTGGACCATGTAACTTGCGTCCCTTCACTGGCCCCTCTTCTCTCTGGTGTCAAAGAGAAGCTGCCTGTTTTCACTTTCATGGCCTATCCCCACGCTACCTGTCACCTTGGATGCAGTGCTGAAAGGTCAGCTCTCACCATCTCTCAAGCCCATAGCAGCCTTTGTAGCCCACCTGTTACATTTTCAAACAATCACCCTCACGCTCTCTCCCACGCTGCCATGCACACTTTGGAGGAGGCTGCCCAGAAACATCGGCAGAACTAACTCGTCCTCCTTCAAATCTCTCCTTAAAACTTTTCTTTGCTGTGAAGCCTACTAAAGCTTGGCTCTTTAAGACGGGTGTGCTAAGACCACAGCCTGTCATGCTGCCCAACATCATCTCTTGGTTTCCTTATGTTCCTCCGTCAGTCTATCTGCATCCATCGGCTGCTTTTTATCTTATACTAGACTGTACACACTCATTGTGGCAGGGACTGTCTTTCTGCACTGTGTGTGTACAGTCCTAGTGTTGGGAGGTTGAGGTCCCGGGCTGGGGCTCCTAAGTGCTCTTTTTTAGTCTATAAATTGCTACCAGACCATTTGTTGTTTTTTCCTGTAACAGACTAACTCGGCTACCCCCTGAAGCCCGCAAACAACAAAGGCAGGTGTGCTTGAAGAAGCCTCCATGGCGAATTTCAACCTGAAACAGCTGCTGCAGCTGCGGCGCCAGGCCTCACGTTTCAGAAGAGCCCAAGAAGCACTACGACGTGTGGAAGGTGAGAGAGCAGACACGCCCACTCCCTTACCAGACCGCTCTCCCTGGCGGAACTCAGGAGAGATGTCTCCACCAGTCAGAAGGAACAACCCAGGAGACCATGTTTTCAGACACATCCTGGCCACCAGGGTTTGAGGCGGATGACAACTCAAGGCTGCTGACAACAGAGGGTGAGGGGGCAAACAATGAATTTGGAGTAGGGCATGTGATTCCCCCTATGTCGCCTCTGGGAGAAACCTTCCAGCCCCACCAACCCCTGGAGAACTGGGGCAGCAGGGGTGGAAAGTATGTCCTTCTGGGTCTGGCTAGGGCTGCCTCCTGCAGACTCACAGCACGAGATTCTCTCTGAGGGGGTAGGGCCTGAGGAGGCCCTACCTCCTCAGACACCTCAGCAAGTGAAGGGCACAGGCAAGGTACCTCTGGCTGAGCACAGGATAGGGAACCTGCTCCCAGTGCCTTTCCCAGTGGCCCGACTGCCCTGCACCCAGCCCAGGGCCACCGAGCTCACCCCACCAGGTTAACCACTGCTCTCTCCTGCTATGCCTCCCCCCAACATGTCTCCAGCAGCCAGGGCTGAGCAAGGAGTGGAGAGAGCAGGCAATGCTGCCCTCCCAGACAGACTCTCTCACTGACAACTGCTTCACTGCAGAGAGGCAGTGTCCCAGAGAGGCCACCCTCACCCATCCCCTCTGCTTCCCACCCAGACTTCTGTTGGGTGGGGGGGGGGGAGGGAAAGCAAGCCGGGGGGACAGTGAGGGGTACAGCAGGAGCAGGGGAGACACATGCACAACCTGGAAGGTCCAGCCAAGCAAGTCCCACAAAGGCAGCTTGGTACTTGTAAAAATCTGAAGGAGGTGGATGGGGCCTCTCACCACTCCCCCTCCGGTTTGAGCTGGCTCACCTGATAGATGGAGAAAGACTGGTCCTTTAAACTAGTTCACTCCCCTGCTTGCAGCAGAATAACTAAGGTATCAGAAGCTACTGAAACATCCGGGCTGCAGGGGCAAGAGCATTTCTAGCTCTGCAACTAAAAGGGGGCAGGTTTGTGTGTGCTTCAACACAGCAACAGCCTGCTGCAAAGAACGCAGCTCGAGTCTAGTGCTCTCATCCTGCAGTACACAACCTGTAGCATTCAGCCCACGGGACAGCCAAGCCCATAAATAAATGGGCTCTTGACATTTTGTTTAGAGTTGGTGTCCCAAGTAGTAACCATTTAAGAACTGTAAGTTTAATGTTCATTAAAACAACTTTGCATGGTAAGCTCACCCCGAGGAGAAGATTTTAAATGTTAAGGTTACTCTTTTGCCATTTTATATTTCAGTCATGATTATGTTGAAATTATATTTCAATTAGTTATAAGGTGTACATAGTACCTAGCCATCCCTCCCTCCCTCCGAATGAGTTTACCCAGAAGACACCAACCAATGAACTCGCATTCAAGATACTTCAGCTACCCTCGGAGAGCAGGAGGAGATATAGGCAGAGACATTTGAAGGTGATGACAAATACATACATGAAAAGTTGCTGCTCCATGAAGCGTCCACAGAACAATATTTGGAAGAGAAAGTCTAGCCACCAACTGCCTGTTCCCTCCTACTCTTATAAACACCTAGAAGTAGAAAGTGATGATTCATTTTACGTTATGCTTTAGCCAATTAACTTGGCGCTCAGCTCAGTCCCTAGTGACAAATTTCTTCACAGGTTGAGAAGACCAGAATTAAACAAGTCAAGAGGCTGGGCTCTGTCCCCACTAAGCAATGCTATCCCCACATGGTCTGCATTGAGGCTTTTGGTGGAGCAGCGTAGAAACAATGTCCTAGTTACACAGCCACAAGAAACTAAGCTGCTATTCCCAGCATTTCTATTCATAATATCAGTCAGATGATGCCACGGCAGATAACTGAACTGCAGCCTTTTCTTTAAACGTCCAGGTGCAATGAAATGGAGGCTTAATCGTACGGTAACTGTTCCTTATGCCTTTTTGATGCACCTATTCTATACACAGCCCTAACAAAACGTCAGCTTTACTGTCTAGTGTGGGGATGGGCAATAATTTAGAAATTTCTAAATGGCCCCGGAGTGCCCCGGAAGGGGCGGGGCCAGGACACTTCCATGCTTCCCTGCCCACAGACCCTGATTGGCCTGGGGGGTGGAGGGAGTGCATGAAGTCTTTGCCCCTGACCTCCCGCCCCCCCAGAGAAACGTCAGCTTTTCTGAGCAGCTGGCGGTTCCCTCTAGGCATCTGTGCCCTTGGTGGCGGGAGGAGATTTCACGTGGTCCCCCCTACCCCAGGCCTAGAGTGTCTCTTGTTCCCTGCCCCTACCCTGCAACGGGCATGCTGTGCTTAAAGTCAGCTCAGGTGGTTGACTAAGCACCATGTGGCCCTGGTGGGGGGAGGAGACTGCACACTCCTCTGGCCCCAGGCTCTGATTGGCCTGAGGGCAGGGGAGCGGCAGGGCGTCCATAGGCCGGATCAGGCCCGCAAAGGCCCTTTTGCCCACCCCGGTGTACTGTAATCAGCACTAGTAGTCAGTTCCCAGCCTCGTTTGCCAGGAAGAAGTCTGGCTAAAGTCTGGTATCCTCAATGAACACAACACAGCTGCTCTTTCCCACCACTTCTCCACATTCAAGACTACTGCGCCCAGCTTTTACACTCTTCCCCTTGCTGTCTTCTGGAAGGCGCTCTGCCTGGGGATAGTGTACGCATCCCAGCATGCTCAATGGAAACAGATTCAACTATGCACATGCGGAGTGAGAAAGGGAACTGGGCAGATTCTCCCAACCCATCTGATATTTGACTCCCATCTAAAATGCTGCAGCTGGGCAGCGGCTCTGCCTTTCTCTTTTTGCCAGGTGGCAAGGCCCAAAATCCTTTCTGGGCTGAATGATCAATCTAACGATTCAGCACTCACAAAATTCCAGGGCATGCTGACAACTGTAAAGAAGCCAAGAGCAAGGCTGTGCTAGGGACAAGGTGAGGATCAGCCCTGGAGAATCCATGAACTCCCATCAAGCAGCCAACTGGAGGCAGAACAGAAGCTGGCAGAGGGCAGCATTTCCTTGCCATTGAAACTCTGCAAACCATCTGCAACAGATCAGTGTCTCTGATAGATCCCATTCTGCAGCACTCCCTGTTAATCCTGCAGCCCGTGTTCTAATATTGAGTGGGCAGAGGAGAGCTGGCACTTAGACACTACAGTGATAATCACAGTCTAGATAGATTAAATAGCATTAGCACTGCTCCAAAGGCTGTAGTTACTATGGAAGGGAGAGCACACTGCTGGAAAATGCAAGTCACTCTTATAAACACATCAGAAACAGTTCTGTGGGAAACCCAAGAAGGGAGAGGAAAAGAGAGGAGCAGGGAAATGCGGAGGGAAAACTAGTGAGAAAAGCAAAATCAGAGAAAAGGGAGAAACAGAGGGTGGGAGAATAAGCAGCATCTAGATTTGCCAATAAAGCTCTGACGCACAGAGCAGGAGATGTCTGAACTGCTTCAGAGGCAGGGCATGCTGGGACAAAGCAGGTCAGGGGTTAGAAGCCAAGAGCTGGTAGGTAATATCTGTATCTATAGTGGAGCTATCGTTTGGATACACTTACGTTTCTAATTTAATTATAAATGGCTTTTTAATTCACAATTTCTCAACCGCAGGGGCTGCCTCTGGACTTTGTTATCCATCAAAAGGCTGGAGGGCAGAGACTGGAGTTCAACTCTGGTGCAAAATGAGCAGCATTTATTTTGGAGGTGCAATGGAAAAACAGCAGCATCTTTAAACACCAATTTTATTTCAGTGACCTCATCTGCAACGCTCAGCACAGATCAAACCTCAGAAGCCTTAATTAAAATCCAAACAGCAATATTTTTAGCAGAGCTACGGAAATACCTTTACTTGGTCCACCATTAATTAGAGCACATCAAACTTCCATGGGCACGCAGCACAGCTGAGATTCTCACATGGATACTGTTTTTGTGGGCACAAGAACAGTATGCAAAAAGAAACGAGTTCCTCCCTTAGCGACACTCACAGTACTACTGATTTCACTGCAGTATTTGTCCCTGCAATGGGGTTCTTTAAAGCAGAAAACTTGAAAATTCTCTACCACCTCCCAAAGTGTCTCAAGCCACTGCCAGTCAGACCCAGTACCTCGCAATGGGTATTACAGATTGACAAGAAATGGGCCAAAGTGAAGCATATGGTATGCTGGGGCCGTATCAGCTGGTATGTCACTACCATACAAATACTGTGTGATTCAGATTCAACATCATCTACTGATACAGAGCACTGAGCAATCTCTTAGCACAGCAAATACTAGAGTGGCTTATAAACAGCTGCCAACTCCTGGCGTCTCACTGTGAACCTGCCCTCTCTAAAGTAAGGTGACTATGAAAAAAACAGGCACGCTACCTTTTTCCCCGTTTGTTTCTCCACCATGTCGTTGCTGAGAGAGAAATCTTCTGACTGTGGTGTTTTAGAACACCCACCCTTGGGCATCGTTCTGCCTTCCCTACTTGATCTTCATTTATGCTGCCATCGCCTCATCATCAACCGTCTGTGTAGAGAGAAAAATCAGATGAATTAGAACATTAGATGATGATAATTAAAGAGAAAATACAGGACCATTTCTATTGCAACAAGCCGAACTGCTGCGCTATGCTGTCAGAAAAAGCGCTGGCAGCCCACCATCCCACCTCAAAGTAGGGCCAGTGGCAGGTGCAAATAACCACCTGCATTCTAAATCCTGGCCTGCTTTTGAGAGACTGTTTTATGTTAATTTCTCTCTGTGGCACCAGGGATAGTCATTGTGATGGACTAGACTCAAATGGAAAGCGATACCCTTACTTTGTCTATAGAACTGCTCTGAATTCCCACGTGGGGTTTCTCTCAGCTCCAGTAGCGTCCACCACACACAATTAAGGCCCCAGGGATTGTAAAGATGGGTCCCATGTTCAGGTATTTTTAGCATTAAGGTTAACCATTTGTGCCTATGGAAAGGATAATCAGTCCTATGAATTCTTCTGGCATCAAGGGACTAATGCATAAAGCAATTAAGTGGTGAATTGCCAAGTCCACTTATTAAATGTGCCTTTTGTATTGGCCTGCTTCTCACCTCTCGAGAAAAACAGAGGAAGTGAACACAAAGTACAATGGTCCCTGAAAGGTTTTCAGAGAAGTTACCCCAACCCCTTTCAGTCTCTGCATGGCCATTGTACCTTGGCCTAGGTGAGGCGCAATTCAGGAGAACAACAAAGAGCTCTGTTGCCTGTGCCATGTGTTGCCTGGTTACAGAGCTGAAAAGACAACTGACATCTGCAATACACAGAAGTGTGTGTTGTAACCAAGATCAGATATGTGGTCTGGAGCCAGGGCAAGCAAGGCCTTTTCGGGGAACAAAAATATCTCCTCTCCTGAGGTCAAAAAGCATCAGCACAAGAGTCTACTTTAGGACTTGATTTAGGTCATTAGTCTGAAGCAAAAGCCATATTGTATTTCGGCTGACTTGGCATAAACGGGGGTCATTTGACACATCTTTCCCCTGCTTATTGCCATCCAATGGCATAACACATTAACTGGTTTTACATTGGATGTTTTAAAAGGTACAATTGCAGGAAACTGTCCAGAACACCCTTCAGCGTATGGGAATTAAGTGGGTGAGGACAAGGGAGGGAACAGAAGGAAGACGGGAGGAAAGGAAAACCACCTACCAGGTTTTGGGGTGCCTGAAGAGCTTTAAGGCCCACAACTTGAAATGATTTGAATCAGATGGGTGTTTAGTCCCAAAGAGTGGGGCTAAAACCCAACCACTGACTTCATGCAGATGACTGAATACCCATCAGATACATAGCTTCTCTTCTGTCTATTTTGTGTCCGGACAATGAGCCATCAATTCAGCACTTCTCACCAGAGTTACATTCTGATGCAAAGACCTTTTCCCTAGCCCACTGCTTTGACCACGTCAGTCCTCTTTGCACACATCCACCAGCTCCATCATCTCTCACATACGCCACCTGTCTTTGCTCTCAAGGCTCTCTAGGACCCATCGCCACCCGACCTATGGAATTTCATTACTCTTGCCTCTAACTGGCTCATGATGCAGGCCTCCATCATCTGTCTGTTAAAATTTCAAACAGTCATATTCATGCTTTCTCCCATGCTGCCTGCAGCTCACACACAGGCAGGACTGAGTAAACTAGGGATGTTAAATCGCGGTTATCTAATCGTGTAGTCAATACAATCTGTATCGACTACCGATTAGTGGATAAGGACCGCTCTGCAGAGACGCAGCGGGGGTAGCTCCAGGAGCATCCCTTATCCCGGCCTCCGCTCCCTCTGAGAGGCAAGGGCAGGAGGTGTCACCACGGAGCTGGTGCTGGGGGGAACCAGCTTTTAAGCCAGTTCCTCCCAGCACTGGCTCCTATGAGAAGCAGCATGGGGGAAAGCGAGTCAACTACCCAATAAGCTTATGCTTATCAGTGCTTATGCTTATCAGGTAGTCAACTACTTGCTAACATCTCTGATCCTTCTTCAAATCTCCCTTTAAAACTCTCCTCTGCCATGAAGCCTACAAAAAACTTGGCAATATTTAGGCTACGGATGTGCTCAGACCAGGTCTGTCACGCTGACCAAGACTGTTTCGTGGTACTGCCCGCCCCCACCTCTGTCTCCATCGCCTCTCCCCTGACTGGAAGCTTGGTGCGGCAGGAGCTCTCTTTTGAGCTGTGTCTGCAGCACCTGGCACCAAAAGCTTACTGGATAGTCGACTAGTTGCTCTCCCCTCCACCCACCCACCCACCCACACACGCTGCCTCTGATAGAGCCAGCAAGAGGGAGTGGGAGTAGGAGCCAGTGTTGGGGGGAGACGGCTTAAAAGCCGGTTCCTCCCAGCACCATCTCCGCAGGGGCACGGGAGTAGTGGGGACTGGGCATGAGCCGGAAATCAGCTGTCCCAGGTTCACACTGGCTCCCTCCTGCTGTGCTTTAGCCTTTTAAAAGGCAGAGCTGCAGTGCGGTTAACTTCTGGGCCAGGAGCTAACCCGCTGCAGCTCCCCCGCTTACCGACTAATCTATGGTAAATCCATCGACTAGTCGATTAGTTGATTAAATTAAATTTAACATTCCTAATGGAAAGGTCTTCGTCTTGTAAACCTGTCTGTAAACTACAGTCCCCACCCACCCCACTGAGAAGAGCCTCCTCAGATGTGTTTTTTGTAATGTTTAAAATGTTTCATGACTCTTTGGTAGCCCTACAGCAACAGAAGAGAACCAACCAAACGCTATCCATACACGACGCTGAGGCACATAATTTAATAGAGATGCCACAGCAAGACATGGCTTTCTTCAGAGCAGACATGTTAGATTCTGCTCTCAACACAGGTGCCTTTAGGGACGGGGGCTTCAGTCCCCCTCCCCCAATTCATACAAGAGCATTGCTGTTCCCCGTCATCAGGGAGCAAGGGGTAAGTGCACCATTTGCTGCATTCCCCACTCTGCCTCAGCTGGGCGACATGCACCCTCCCTCAGCTGTGCCCGCTGGAGCTGCAGCAGCCATAGAGGCGCTTCTCTCCTGGCCCCAAGCTGCTGTAGTGAGAGGGCGGGAGTTGTCCTCTCTCCCCGGGGGCAGCCTGCATCCTGAACCCTCCTCCCTAGCCCCACCCTAGAAGAGTAATTTAAATGAAAAAAAAACCCCAAAATGAATTGAGGTAAGTACCCAAGCAAGAGCAGGTCAATCTTCTAGTGGGTGTGTACGTATGTATGGGGAGGGGAGGGACTGGCACTGGAGATGAAGAGTGGGACATGAGGAGTGTTCCAGAGCTTACATGGGTCGTAAGGAGCCGTTTCAGCATAGGCATTTCCACAACAATGTGGCAATCTAAGCCAGTGGTCTCCAACCTTTTTACACCCAAGATCACTTTTTAAATCTCGGAACAGGCGAAGATCTACCGCCCCGCCCCTTCCTTGAAGCCCCCGCCCTCTCTCTATTCTCCTCCTGTCCATCATTTGCTATCCCCAGCCCTTACTTACACACTCTGATAAACAGTTTATTTTTAAATTATGCGATGTATAAAATTAAAATCAAGTGTTTATAGTTATGAAATAAATGGTCTGTTTTTTATTCATGCTATTTAAATCTAAAATGAAGCATTTATAATTATACATTTTGTGGGGACAGAGTTCTATGGCTGGGGGCAGGGGAGAGGGAACAAGGTGCTGGGAGGGCAGAGGACAGGGTTCTGCAGCAGGGGACAGAGTGCCAGTGGGGACAGGTTTCTGCAGCTGGGGACAGGAACAGGGACAGCGTTCTGTAGCTGGGAGCAGGGGAGTGGAACAGAATTCTGTGGCTGGGGACAGGGGAGTGGGGACAGAGTTCGGGGAGTGGGGACAGTTCTGTAGCTGGGGACAGGGGAGTGGGGACAGAGTTCGGGGAGTGAGGACAGAGTTCTGTAGCTGGGGACAGGGGAGGGGGGACAGAGTTTGGGGAGTGGGGACAGTTCTGTAGCTGGGGACAGGAGAGTGGGGACAGAGTTCTGTGACTGGGGAGTGGGGGCTGGGGTGCCAGTGGAGGCAGAGAGTCCCCTGCATCTGAATCCTCCCAGGATTCCCCCGCCCCCAGAGGGAAACCAGCGTGTGCCTGCCCCAGGGCCGACCCCCTGGCACAGGAAAACCCCGTGCGCGCCTGCCCTCGGGGCCAACTCCCCCAGCGCAGGGAAACCCCGCACGCACCTGCCCCGGGGCTGACTCACCCCTCCTGTGTGGTGCAGGGAGCCGATGCTCTCTCGCAGTACACCCAGCAGAGCAGCTAGCGCTACTTCCAGAATCGCTGGAAGTGGCGCTAAGCTGTGGGACTTCTGTCCATCCCCGGGAAGACGACACTACCTCCATTTTCACTGGAGATAGGTAGTGGGGCTTCTTGGGGGTGGGAAGGAAAAGGGGGCGGGGCAGACAGGACGCCTCGCAATCAACCTGTTGGTGACCACCGATCTAAGTGATGGAAAATCCAAGAACATGGCGTTCATGTTAGAAATCCCGTTTTCGTCTTCATGGCCTGTGAAAACCCATGGCCCACAGGACAGCTATAGAAAGGCAAGACCAGGATTAGGTAGCAACACTCTGCCCTGTAACACAGGCTGACTAGGTCACATTACAAACCAAGTCCAATTTATGATTCCATTTCAAATGCCTCCCTAAAACTGGGTTTTATGGTCACATGTACTGTCGATTTAGTCTTGAAAAAATCTGTCCACAGTGGCTGCCACTGTGGCGGTTAGTAGCCAGGGTGTATACCGATTCACGGAGAGCTTGGAAAACCTGTTTTACGGAGAAAAGGCCAGACGGGTGGCAGATTAATTCCGCACCCCTTCTGTTCATCTCGCTGACTCATTACACTTGGAAAGCTGGCTGCTGCTTCATGTAAACAGAGCACTGGCCTATTTAGCAGCTTGGAGGGAGTATTACATTTGCACAACAATTACCAATAATGCTTGCAGTCCTCATTTCATTTTTAAGCACAGTTTATAGAAGTCAGAGGGGAGGCACAAATGCCCAGTCTGTAAGAGCTACCCCCAGGTGAAAGGAGAAAGGCCACTGCCAGCAAGCAGGACGGGCCGAGACACATTAGTATTACATACAATTTGGCTCCCATCCCTCCTCATCTGAAAACTGGACAAACCGCCCCTTCTACTCCACTACTTTAAACTTTACTTCCCTACCAAGAGACAATCATCAACATTTTTTATTTTGTAAACAATTAACTAAGCTCCTTGAACCAGATGATTACACTTCTGCCACACAATAAGGGAGAGGGAGACCATGGGAGCACAACATAATAAAATCCCTAACACATTTCCACAACAACAAAAGAAACTGTTTACATGTGGCAGGCAGCCAACCTACTGGGTTCCACCAACCCAGGCGCAAACAAGTGTGCACCAGCCTTTTCGACCTGGTTCCCATAGCCATTTGCAAGTCATTTTTATATAGTGGTTTCAGTGCATCCAGCCGGGAAAGAGAAGAGGGGGGAGGGGGGGGGGGAGGGGAGAGAAGAGACTGCCTCTAAGGCCAAGCAAGACTGTAAATTACACCTGACTCCTGGGTCACAAACCCTACTACAGACAACAGATATTGGTGAAGATGGCTAGGAGACTAAAACATCTGAGTGCCCCTCAGACCCCTATGTCTAAGCTCGGTTATTTTTGTCCTCTGTTTTTTCCCTACAGAAATTAACAATGTTTTTTAAACTTTTACCACCCACTAAAATAAAAAATATTTAGCAGCAAAGACCATTTTTCATCCCCCTCCAACCGCCACTACCGAGCCTGCTATATGGCATCAGCTGCTCCAAGTACTGCAGAGACTTCTTTCAAGACAACAGCCTGATTTATAGGAGGTCAGAACGGTTAAAATGTTGCCAACTGTTTGGCAAGGATCACTCCCTGTCCCCGCCTAGCACACTGTCACGCATGTTCTGCAGCCAGCAGATCCTGAGGAAACCCCGCAGAAACAGAAACATTTGGTGGCCTTATAAGGAACAGATCTGGGTATTTGCCTATAGAGTCCTCCACCAACAAAACTGAACTTACACTACAAAATGAGACTTGTTTCCACAGGGAGACACTGTCCCCGCTCCGCTTTTGGAGGCTCAAGCCAGCCAACAGAATTGTTTATTTTCCCCAAGGCACTATTAATCCCAACATCTCTATAGGTGATCTCAAAAATGGATGGACCCAAAAAGGAAAAACTGTGCTTCCAAAAATGCACAATTATGAAACAAGTGCTCCCTGTCTTTCCTCGTTTGAAAATAACACATTTGAGGAGGCCTAGTTCTTGTTATGGAGGGAGGTTGGAGGGGAAGGCACGCAATATAGGACACGCAGTATTACATGGGCCTCCCTTAAGACAAAATTGGGCTCCTTGTCACCCTTGCTGCTACTGAGATGACAGACTTAGGATTGGCAAAACCATATCCAGCTGGGCTCTGTGAAAGCACTACTCTTATTTCTCACAGCCACCCAGTATGAGAAAAATGTGCTTTTTACATAAAGGAAATCTATTTTGTACCTAGAGTTCATCAACCCATAATGCATATTTAGCCACAGTATTTTTTGTATCTCTCCCTTTTACAGACTCAGCTGTGCTGGCTCTTCTACTGGTCACTTGTTAATACATATGACGATGGGAGATCTTAGGATATTTTCACATGCATAATATATATATTGTACCTAGAAAGGGGTAGGCTGACAATTGTTTATACACATTTGTTTCAATTATAAAATATTGTTCTGAAAGACAAATATGAATAACTGTGCAAACTTCGAAACGGTGCTTAAAATCATTTCTTCCTAGGCACAAAGGATGGTGAAGGTTGACCAGAAACAACATTAAGCTTTTAGGGCAATAATTTAAAAAACATTACATTTTTGAAAGGATGGAAAGCGACATCTGCAAATGTACAAATCCCATATGTACAAATCCCAAATGCTGGAGGGTTAAATGTACGCCACAGGTAGTGAGTTTTGTATAGGTGTTTCCATTATCCATTGTAACTCTTCCTCACTACCCTTCATCCCATAATGCGGTGTTTCCCAAATGGTGTTCTGCAGAACCTCGGGGTTCAGTGAAGTGAAAATAAGGGTTCTGCGAAAAAATTCCATTACAATATTTTATGATTTAAAAAAATGTTTTTAAATGTGTGCAATTAAACTAAATGTTGATCTCATGGCCTTGTTTAGCATTTGTTTATTATTATCCTTACTTATTTGTGGTCTACTTTTTCAGCTCCATGTATAAGACTGTTACTAGGGGGTTCTGCAAAATTCTTTCGAGTTTAAAAGGGTTCCGTGGCCAAATAAAATTGGGAAACACTGCCATAATGTAAAAAACTGGGAGTAGGAGGTTTTGTCTGTGAATGAACTAGATCTTTTTAAAGATACATGTACAACTGGTGATCCAGCTACTCTTGTGGAAGAAGGGAATAATTATTATTCTTTCTATGCTCTGAATCAATTCAGGAAGTGATAAAGTCCATCTTTTTCTATACTTGTGTAAGGGCATAGGAAGGCAGGAGTGCTTTGAGCTAAAAAAATATAAACACAGGCGGGCTTTTGTTTGGTTTGAATATTATAGCGTGTAATTACAAAGATTAAGAATCAGATATTTTAGCATAATAGAGGATAATGTAATGAATCTATGCATTTTTAAAGACTAAAGGTGTTTCCAGTTCTTCTAAAAGTGACAGTTGAGGGGTTATGTTAAGGCTGTTTGGGTGACCTTAACAGTAGGTTACTAAGTTTTCAGCTCCAGCTTAAAGCATTTTGGCCTGGGAAGTTCATTAGGTTTTCTTTTAAAATATGTAACAAATTCAAGAACTGGTCTGAAATCAACAAGATTACAATCATTATAGACAATTTCAAGGTACAGTAAAACTCCGATGGTCCGGCATCTGATGGTCCGGCACCATCAGGAACCCGGAAGTGCTCCGGGCAGCCGGACCATTGGAGCTGCTCTGCCCCCAGCTTCCTGGATTCAGCCGCTGCTAAAACTGACCAGTGGCTGAATCCGGGGGCAGAGCAGCTGGAGTGCTGCCGGGTAGGTGTCATAGCGCTGCCCCTCTGGGCTGAGGGACCAACCTGGCAGCACCCCAGCTGTCCCCGATTCAGCCGCTGCTGAAACTGATCAGCGGCCGACTCCAGGAAGCCTGGGGCAGAGCAGCTCTGCCTCGGGCTTCCTGGAGTCAGCCGCTGATCAGTTTCAGCAGCAGCTGACTTGGGGACACCTGGGGCAGAGCAGCTGGGGTGCTGCCGGGTTGGTCCAGTAGCGCTGAGGAGCGGTGCTGCGGGACCAACCTGGCAGCACTCCAGCTGCTCTGCCCCAGGCGTTGCCAAGAGCAGTTGGGGTGCTGCCGGGTTGGTCTCGCCGCGCCAAGGGTCAGCGCTACTGGACGAACCCGGCAGCATTCCAGCTGCTCTGCTGCAGGCGTCCCGATTCAGCCGCTGCTGAAACTGACCAGCAGGGGCTGAATCAGGGAGGCTTGGGGCAGAGCTGGACTATCAGAAGGGGGGGCTATGAGGGGTCTGTGATCAGACCCCTCATAGCCCCCCCTTCTGATAGTCTGGCATATCTGATAATCCGGCACCCCCTGAGTCCTAAAGGTGCCGGATTATCGAAAGTTTACTGTACTACATGTAAGAAGGAAAAAGCAAAAGCACAACTACAAAATGGGGAATAACCAGAAAGGTGGTAGTACATTTGAACCTCTTTAATCCAGCAACCCTGAAAAACAGGGTATGCTAAAGATTTTGCCAGGTCAGGGAGGGTGCAACGGTTTGGGGGCACTTATGTGGCACCCCATTCCTGGGGACACATATGGCTTCATTAGGGACACCCAGAGAATAGACATCAAGTGTATTTCTGAAAAAGATCTGGGGCCATAATGGATCACAAACTGAATGAGTCAACATGATGTAACTGTAAACCAGGCTAATATTCCAGGATGTTTTAACAAGAGGACTGTATGTAAGACATGGGAGGGAAATGACCCACTCTGTTCTGTACTAGTGGGCCTGAGCTGGGGTATTGGGTCCAATTCTGGGAGCTACATTTTAGGAAATATGTGGACAAATTGGAGATCGCCCAGAGGAGAAACAACAAAACAAAAATGGAAAACTGGGCATGTTTAATTTTGAGACTGAGAAGGGCTCTCAGACCAATCTCCACATAAATTATGGCTGTTATTAAGAGGACAATAATCAATTGTTCTCTCTGTTCACTCAAGGTAGGACAAGAAATAATGGTCCAAATTCGCAGCAAGGAAGATTTAGGATAGATATCAGGAAAAAGGAACTCTTAGTTAAGTTCTGGAACAGGCTTCCAAAGGAAGCTGTGGAGTCCTCCCCACAGGAGACTTTTAAGAAAAGGTTAGACAGACACCTGCCAGGTATGGTCTCTATTTACTTGCTCCTGCCACAACACAGGGGCTGGACTCCATCACCTCTCAAGGTCTCTTCCATCTCAACATTTCTAGGATTCTGCAGGAGACTGGCTCTACAGAAATTCTGGCAAAGACACGTCCATTCCTTGGCAGACTACCTCTTTCTGGCTGCGTGTGTCCTCCTATTCTCCAGATCAATCCCATCCTTCCATTCTTTCACACTCCTACCTCCTTGCACACCCACACATTCTGACTGATGCTTCCATAATTACCATCTGCACCTGGGTTCACAGCCATGGAAAGGCACCCCCGCCCCAACTGCCATTTTCAGAACAAGCAGAAATGAGAAAAGCCTTAGGGGGCAGCCATGTCAGTCTGCAACTTTAAAAACAACAAGTGGTCCTGAGGCACCTTAGAGACTAACAAAGATAATACACAGTATCGCACGCTTTCGGAGGAGCTGGAAGGCCCTTATTCTCTAACAATGCACAGATCTATTTCTTCAGTATCCATTATGCTAGACCAGTGGGTACCAACCTTTTTTATACAGCAGACTGGCAAACCAGTAGACTGGTAACATTTTATTTGCATATTCACTGTGCAAATGCCTATACAAATATGCAAATAAAATGTTACTTGTCCACCAAAATATGTACCCCAACCAGGACTGGCCTTAGGGAAAATGGCGCCACTACCCCCACCCCTCGGGCATGGCCCCCCTCCGCTCCAAGCATAGTGCACCCCATTTCCCTGGGCTCACATGGGCTCCCTGACCCCTGGATCCTGTGTCCTTTTGCCATTAACTCCTGCCCCCTAACTCCTACACTGTGCCCCTAACCCCAACATTTTGTCGCCTTGACCCCAACCTCTGTAAAATCCCATCTGCAGCCCAACCCCCGCACTGCTCTCCACCTGTACCCCCAGCTCCAGCCCTGCATTGCTAGTGTGCCTGCCACACTGGTCCCTGCCCAGGATCACCCAACACCTTACGCCAGTGGTTCTCAAACTTGACCTGTCACCCACTTCGCTCAATGCAAACCTTTCTGAGGACCCCCAGTGGCTAATGGAAACTCACCGCTAATTACAGAATTACACCCAAGCCATGCTGCCAGTGCTGCAGCTGGGGAGAAGAGTTTCATTTAACCAGTATGAAAGGCAATATTAATTTCAATTATTAGCCAGACTAAGCGCTTTAACTTTCTCAATGTTAGTTTATTGAACTTCATTTTAAATAAAGTAAAATATGAATTTATGTCCAACACAAAAGGCCCTCGTGTTTTCTTTAATAAAGGCAGGGGTGGGGAAACATTTTTGGGTCGGGGGCCACTGACCCACCGAAAAATCAGTTGGGGCCCACACAAGAAAGAAAAAAAACAACTTTCCAAAAAATCCCACCCCTCACAGATGTGGCCCCCAACTGAGACACTTCATTCCTCTGGCGCTCCAGCCCCATCGGGGGGAGGGGGGGGGAGGAGAGGGGAGGGGGGAGGAGGATTGAGATTCAGGGTTTCTCACAGGCCAGGTTTACTCTTCTGGGGTTCCAGGGTTAGTGGATTTTGTGGACCCCCTCAAGGCTCTGGGGCTGGGACAAACCCATGAACTGAATTGTTCAGTAAGGCTTGGGGCTCTCATCCCCCGGCCTGAGCGGGAAGCCAGTGCTGGTACTCCACCTGCGGGGCATGGGGGAGGAGGAGTGTGCAGCGCCCTGGAAGCTGGCAGTCCTGGCAGCCCCCAAGGCCCGGCAGCCAGCGGTTCGCAGACTGCTCTGGGTGACAGGTTTGATGCCTTACAGAGGATTCCCCCTTCCCCAGTCTTGGGCTGTAAGTAGCCCTGGTTCTAAGCAGGGTTTAGATTAGACCTGATTAGATCCTCTCAGTGGTTCCCCCCAGACCAGCCTGCTACATTACAACTCACTAGAAAAGAACACTGCAGAAAGGGCCCTGGAGCTCACAGTGGAACACAAGCTAAGTGCAAGGCAACAGCATAACACTGTGGGGGGGAGGGAGGGGAAATGACCAAACTTCATTCTGAGATGCATTAGCAACAGAGCTGTATGCAAGACCTGAGAAATAACCCTCCTGCTCTACTCTGCGCTGATTAGGTTTCAGCTGGAGTCTTGTGTCCAATTCTGGGCGCCACGTTTCAGGAAAGATGTGGACAAATTGCAAAAAGTGCAGAGAAGAGCAAGAAACAATTCAAAGGCTAGAAAACATGAGCTGTGGGGGAAGACTAAAGTTGGGTTTGTTTAGGGCGGGAAGAGAAGACTGAGGGGGAGATATACATTTTCTAGTAAATAAAAGGTTGTTAGAAGGAGGAAGGATACACATTGTTCTTTTTAACCTCTGAGGACAGGACAATCAACAATGGGCTTCCATTGCAGCAAGGACAGTTTCAGTTGGACATTAGGAAAAACTTCCTGTCATAGTACTTAAGCACTGGAGTAAAATGCCTGGCGAGGTTGAGAAATCTCCAAAGACAGAGATTCCTAAGAGCTGGTGTGACGGCGAGTCGGGGTTCCCCCTGATCCTGCAGCTGGTAGCAGCAAGAACAGACCCTGCCAGCCAGTAGAACAGAGAGGGGTTATTGCTTCTCCGGGATACAGCCCAGCGTAGACACGATGTGGTTTCAGAAGTCAGGGCCAGGATGCCTCAGATCTCTTGGGTTAGGGGTTCCATTGCCCCCCCAGACCCTCAGCCTAGGTGGTTTCCTTCATGTTTCCCAGCCAGCCACTGACCCTTCCCCTGAAACCTCTCTTCCTTTATTCCGTCCCCTCCCTCAACCAGTCAGATAGGTTGGGTCTTTGCCCTCGTGACTTTAGGCAGCCGTCCTGCTGGGCAGTGCTACAGATACCGGCCAGTAGGGGGGTCACCCCCACTCAAAACAAAGCCACCAATGGATACCTAGAGTGCATGGCCTGCCCACTACATCACAGCTCGTTAAACAAAACACCTGTCAGGGATGGTCTACGGATGAGTGGTGGGCAAACCTTTTGGCCTGAGGGCCACAGCTGGGCTCAGAAATTGTACAGAGGGAAGGCTGTGCCTCCCCAAAAAGCCAAATATGGCCTGGCTCCCACCCCCATCCAATGCCCCTGCTCCCTGACAGCCCACCCACACCCCCTGCACCCCATCCAACCCCTCTACTCGCTGTCCCGACTGACCGAGCACCCCTGGACTTCTATCGAATACCCTTCCACTCCCTGACGCCTCCCAGAGCCCACAGCATCCTATCCAATCCCTCCTGCAGCCACCCCCTAGATCCCTTTCCTCCCCGCGGCACGTGACATTGCAGCCGTGAGGCTTGGCCAGAGCTCACAGCCGTACCACCTGGAGTAGAAGGGCTGAGGTGCAGTGAATGTGCTGCCCCAAGCCCGGGAGAGCTGAGGATTGCGGAGGGGGGAGGGTGGAATAGGAGTGGGTGGAAGGGAAAGGGCCTGGGCTAGCCTCCTTGTGCAAGAGCTCAAGGCCCAGATGGAAAGGTCTGGCAGGCTGGATGTAGCCCATGGGCCATAGTTTACAACCCCTCACTCCCTTCCTGGTCTAGATAACACTTAGTCCTGCTAATCCTCTTGATGTCCCTCCCAGCTCTGCGATGCTAAATAATGGTTCTAGAGACATGCAACATATTTCTGAGACATAAGGAATGAAAACCAGTTGTATAAAACAATCCACTTTTTAAGACCGATCGCCACTGGAGAGCCTCTGTTCATTTAAACGGGGGTGGGGAACCCCCCCAACTCGACTTGCATACCACAACCTAGTGGGGTCCAGGCTAGTAGATTTTGTGTGCTCCAGCCCCACAGTAGGCACAGGCCCCCCGGTGCTGAGGGAGGGGCAAGCCCTGAGCCTCAGAGGCTGGATCCAGGCAAGCCAGGGTCTGCATCCAGCTCTGGGGCCTATGGTTCCCCATCCCTGATTTAAAATATTAATTCAGGCTCTCTTGGAACTCCCGTCTTTTTGTCTGTTTTGTAAGAGAACATTCAGAACGCTCTGGCCTGGGTCCCCACAAGCCCCAGCGTGAATCCAAGCCTGCAACGCACTTGAGGGCTCTGCTGACATCAAGCAGCGGAAATGCAGCTCGAGCCGTTTGTGAGCAGCATCAGAGCCCTCAGAATGAACTTTGCTTTGTACTCACTTTGATGACTCCTAACGCTATAGCTGTGGGTTCCTGTTTGGTTCCACTTCTGAAATCTCAACTGTTTTAATTGGAAGTCTCCTGGACTGCAGGAGAGCAAGGCAGGACAGGCTCCCAACAGGAGAGCTCCCCTACAGCCATCTCACACATAAGCTAAGGTGAGGCGAAAGGGGGTGAAACAGACAAATGTGGATGGAAAGGAGTGCTGATAGCAGCCTTACTTCTGTGTAACACCACGGTAGGAGGATCCTTGCACCGGGAGGCAGAAATACACGTTTATTAGCAGCTGTAGGACTTCTCTTGAGACTACAGAACATTAACTGTCGTGTCATTATTCCAATGTTTCAGTTTTTGGGGGGAGGGAATGTTGTGAACTCACATTTTCAAGCTGGAAGAACATTTCACGATAGCTCCCAGAGGTTACTGAGAATTCTGTATCCTCCATTTGGTACTGAATACATAAGAATGAAGGAAGGAACATTAGAGATTCGATGCACGGTGAATCATGAAACTCAGTTGAAGCTACACTGTATACCCTGGTGAGCCAAGTGATAGCTCAAGGCCAGCCTCATGTACTTTCTCAGGCAAATCTGTATGTACAGAGAGGCATCCATATGTTTTCTTATCTCCCAAGAAGAGAATTTCCATAAATCAAATTGCATTTACCAAATCATGGCAGAAAGGGCTTACTAAAATGTTTGTTTTGCAACTATGGTTTCTTTCCTGAGCCAGCGTTCCTCCAGGTGCACTGCCTTTCCTCCTGAACTACTGATCTGCATACTTTTCGTTTTCTTCATTCCTGGCACTGACTGCTTATCACACGCAGAGCGTGCTGGCTGAACACTATTTTAATAGAAAGCTATTACATCAGCTCACACAAGTGCCATCTGTTTCTTACTTAAGGAAAGCTGAGGCGCTGAGAGGTATCAGAATGTTATGGATTTGCGCTTCTTATTTGGAGCCACCTGACCATTATATTGTGTATTTACTCCACAGAAAGCTCGCGGTTCAATTCTACTCTCCCGGAGGCAAATCCAACGGTACCCACATTTAATGAAGTTCAGTTGCTCAAGTGACCCCCTGGTCCCTGTGTGCACTGAGCAGGCCTGAGTTCCACTGGTATGCCACTATAGTGGGGCGTAGTGGTCTCCCTCCAAATTGGAGACTGGGGCACTGCTACACTCCTCCTCATGGGCAGGGCTAACTCCACACCAGCCATTTCACTAGAAGTCCAGGGGCAGGACAGGAAATATAAAAAGAGAGCCCTGGAGCTCAGCTGGGGCTGGACTAGGGGACGGAGCAGACCTCTTCCCGAGGGTGGAGATTTCTACAGGATCACAGTAGAGTTGGATCAGGCTGCTGGAGGAGACAGAAGACCCTGAGGAGGGATGGAAGTGTCCACCACCCAGCTGTGAGTCAATAAGCCAGAGCCTCACTTGCTGGAGCTCCAACAACTAAGTGAGGTAGGAAGCAGCCCAGGGGAACCAGACCTTGACCTGACTGTGCTGCTGGGAAGCGAGGCAGTGTGGCTCACTGATTTCCCTGCTGACCCAGTGGAGAGACTGCCCATCACTGTTAGAGGCCTAGGTGGGACCTGGTGGAACAGAGTAGGCCCCTGCTGCCATCTGACACCTGGCGTGGCTTCAAACTCATTCTAGGACAAGAGGCTGGCACCGAAGGCTCTGCTTGTTCCCACCCAGCGGGCCAGAGATCCGCTCCAGACTGTTAACCGCTGTCTGCCCGAGCAAGGAGGCTATGAGTGCAAGATGGTTTGTGCTCAGGTCCTCCCACTAGACGATTGCCACGGTGAAGATTTTGTCATGGTTATTTTTAGTAAAAGCCAAAGACAGGTTAAAATTCATGGAAGTTTCTGACCTGTCCCTGGTTTTTATTAAAAGTCTCCACAACAAGAGGGGACCGGTTGTTTGCTTAAGGGCCATAGTGACTAGTTATCCTCAGATTTTAAATGAGTCTGGTGGGTCAGAGCACCATGTCCTCTCTTTCCCCCTGCCCCCATAACAAATCTGGTTTTAACTGGCCATATTGTCTGCAGCTCTCAGAGAGGGCAAAGACTTAAGACAGAGCTAAAATACCTTTAACACGGATGGCCTTACTGGGCCATTTTCTGGAGTAAGTAGAAGATGCCAGTTTTCAAGGGACACCATTTACAAGCACCATCTTCCACTTCCCAGATTCTCTCCCCATCCTCAAACACCTTTTAAACACAAACACCTGAACCCATTAGCCAAGGTCAAGTACAATCAGGGATGATAACTCCCCAAATGAGCTCAGGACCACAACTGATGCACCCAAGTTGCAATACATCTTAAATGACCATACCTCTAGACCCCCAGAAGCCCAGTCTCTGCATGTCCCACCCACCAACCAGCGGTCAGTTCTTCCAGATGTGGCAGCAGCAACAGTGGGGAGATTGGTAGGTGGGTCACATGATTGTAACGCCTGTACGAAGGACATTCATGTTATGAATATTTTACATCTAATCCCAACAATCTAATTCAGGTTTGTTTGTTTTTCGCTGGGGACAGCACTCAAGCGGGGAAGCCTTTTTACAAACACACCACACACTCTGGAACAAAAATGGCAAGAAGCCAATGCCAGAAAACAATTGGGAAATAGAAAAAAGATGTTTGCACCAGTTTCATAATTCCCTATTGCTGTTCAAATAGGAAGGGGGTAGAGGAACTGAACACTGCAGAACGCCTGCTAAACACATCTCTGGACTCCAGGACAGCCACACACATGCAGCTGCTCTCAAAGTCAGCCCTGAACACTTACAGAGCTAAGGCTGCTGCCCTCCTCCACTCCTCCTGAAAAGAAGATGCCTTGCCTCTCACATTGCTGAAGAAGATAAGATGGTTCTTATATCCTTTGAACAGTCTGATGGGAACCTTGGAATTTCAATGAGCTTGTTTCATCCCTAAATATGAGCTATATAGATCTGTTTGGAAGAGCAATGTTGTGCTATTGAACTAAGCTGTGATACAGCAAAAACTTGCTGCTGCTTCTGTCAGGCTTTTGCATACTGCCACCAAGATATCTCAGGGTTTGGGGTCTTTAATTCTGTTTTTTGCCTGAAGCACTATTTTCTATAGGAAATCCTCATACTCTTTTCTCTTCCTGTCCTGCACTGATCCTCCTAAAAGAGACAGCCTTGCCTGATTTGTAACTTTTACCACTGCTGGTCATTTTATTGAAGAAGCAGAACAGAATCTCTCCCTATTGATTTGATCTTTTTCCATTTGGCAAGAGTAAACGGTGTCACTCATTTATCTCGGCCTTCCTGCCATCACCGCCAGTGTCACCAGGCATGAGCATTTCTTTGGGAACTCCACTGGCTAATGGCTAACACATAAATGTAAGCCAGTGGATATTCTCTGCTGGATGGTAGCTCCTCATCCTAAAATTGTAGGATAAATATACTCTGTGCAAAAACGAGCATAGGTTAATACTTAAATTACAGGTCTCCCAAAGCCTATTTCATTCTTGGTGCCTCCTTCCTCCCCAATCAACTCCTACTCTAAACCAGTGAGTGGTTCTCCAACTTTTTGGCCCACGGCTCACCATACTCAACACAAACCTTTCCGCAGACCACTAGCATGATGATAAAATGCCTTCACTTATCTCTAAATACCTGGCTTAAATACTGAATTAGGCTACTGGAGCTATAACATAAAGGGATGTATATAGCCAATAAAGGAAATATTAATCAAAATCAAAATAATTAAGTAGATTATCCACTTTATCATTTTAAGTTTACCAAACTTTGTTTTAAAAACAGTCAAATACTGCTTTATGTCCAAAGCAAAAGGTTTCAACATGGTCTATTTATGGCTTGGGTGCAGAACCTTTTTTGGGTTGGGGGCCACTGATCCACAGGAAAATCAGTCGGCGGCCACACAAAAGCGAGAGGCAACCCCTACAAAACAAAACCCCAACCTTCACTGATATGACCCGTAACAGAGACACATTACTTCCCTGGTGCTCCAGTTTCAAGGAGGGGAGGGGGAGGAAGGACCAAGGTTTAGGGCCTCCCACAGCCAGATTAACTCTGAGTCCCCGGGTTAGTAGATTCTGAGAGTCCCCTCAGGCTCTGGGTTGAAGCCAAGAATGAGAGTGTGAGGGGTCTGCGTGGGAATTAGGGTGCTGGAGAGGGTTGGGAGTAAGGGGTCTGGCTGGGAGTTTGGGGCAGGAGTTGGTGAGGTCTGGCGGGGAGGGAGGGTGCAGGAGCAAGCTCAGGGTGCGAGTTTGGGCATGAGAGAGATGGGGGGTGCTTACCTGGTTTCGCATCCCCCCGCTGCTCCCAGGCACCGCCTTCTACTGCTCCGACTGATCACGATTCCAGCCAATGGGAGCAGCGGGGAAAGCCTCCAGGCAGCATTTCCCTGTGCTGTTGTTTTCCCAGCTGCGAGGGGGGGGGGGGGGAGGAGAGTGGCAGCACAAGGAGCCACTTGCTCCCCCTGTGAGATGGCTCCTGAGGCTCAGCTCGAGGCTCTCCCTGTCCCCCCTAGAGGGAAGCTGGCGCTGTTGCTCCAACCTTAGGGGGAAAGGAGGGGGTTGGAAGGGGCTGAGTCTGGACCCACCTGCAAGGCAACCACAGATCACAAGTGGCCCATGGACTGCAGTTTGAGGACCAGTGTTCTAAACCAGTGTTTCCCAAAAAGAGGTTCTGCGAGAAAATTCCATCAACCTGAATTATGGGAGTGGAATTTTCATTCATTTATGTATTTCATTGAAAACTATTTTCATTTGCGTTTGCCATGATGTGTCCCTGTGTAATGCCAGCTTAGCCAGAGTGGGGACGATGTCACTACTCAGTCAGGGGTTCCGCAAAATTCTCGAGTTCAAAAAGGTTCCATGGCCAAATAAAATTGGGAGACACTGTTCTAAACCATAGTACTTCCAAAGAAACTGGACTAAACTGAACTAGATACGAAACAGCAATTCATTTAAAGAAGTATATTTCTGTATAGATGAGAATCAATGTACTGCACGCGGCAATTGCTGAACATGTCTTCAGAGAAAGAATGATGGAAACACAGATTAAAAAATATGTGCCTATATTAGGATCATGGTCCTTTGAGCACATATGCTCCTTTGCCAAAGAACGAAAACCACACCTCAGCCTCTGGTCCTAATTAAGCTGGTTGCACGCTAGGTCTGTTTCCTCCTTTAATGAACTAGAAGTTTTGTTAGAAAGCTGCTGTTTAAATGCTCACTACACATCACATGATCGAGGTTAAAAATGCCTAGAACTGTGTCTGAGCTGCAAACCACACACCCTCCCCCACTCCTCCTTTCTGGAAACCTTAAGCTTGCAGATGTCCTTGTCAATATTTCAGATCAATGCCCCTTGGTCTCGCAAAGAGAAAAATCATCTTCAGAGAAGCAGCATTGACGGAGTAAAGGGCAGAATGTTCATACAGCCAGCACAGGAGGAAAACAACAGTTGCTTTTTAACATAAAGACTACAGTTACTTGGAGACCTGTTTCCAGGATTGTATTATTCCTTCTAAATGGCAATATCAAATGAGACAAAATTACTTAACAACGGTGTGATGTTTGGAAGGAGGGCACTCAAAATAAAGCTAATTATTAACCTCCAATGGAATAAAATATAAAAGCAGTACTAGGTAACCATGACATCCCCAGAAACAATTTTAAAAATGGAGACTATGCACACCAAAATAGGCCAAAATAAAAGTGAGCATCCAGGCCTAATAAGCTGAAAATAATTATTAGGATACAGAAAACAACCCTATATTCACGAGCACAACCTAGATTTTTCTGTATGTTTCCTAACTCCAACTCCTGCACTAGTCAGAAATAGCTGGAACTTGGCAGTCTGTTGTAGGTAACAATACAAATGAGCATTCAAATCTCTCGTCACATCCGAACTCCCTTAGGAAGCACTGCCAAACATCATCTTTTAGATCCTCCCCCCAATATTGTAGCAACCATCACAGTATTCCTATATGACAGTACTTTGCCATGGTCAACACATGCTGCTGCCTTGCAGTGCTCACAGGCCCAAACTGTGACAAATCATGATACAACCTTGGACTGTGCACTGCTGTAAGAGAGGCTGGTCCCACCTATGCTTAGACCTATCCATGCTATTGATATCACCGCGGAGAGAGGAGTATCTGTAACCACTGTTCCTCAGTGCAGTTACTGTTACAGCAGACCGAGTGGGCAGTATCAGATTTTCATGCTCCACTTTCACTGTTCCAGGTATAACACCATTTCTTAGTGCAGAGGTTCTCAAACTTGTGATACTGCAACCCCCATCTCCATTGCTGCAACCAGCCTCTCAGTTGCTCGCGACCCCCTGGGAGGTCAGGACCCACAGGACCCACATTTGAGAAATGCTATCTTAGTGCATTACTTTTGCTGAACTTCCCCCACATCCCTCAGTATTTCCAAGCAAACACCAAGAGTCAGGGCATAGTTAAACTGAATATAGTCCAAGAGCTCCACTGGCAAACCAGCATGTTTTCCATAAGTCAGCCATGGCGATCCCAGAGACACAAAACTGCTGGAGAATCTGGAACTTGTTACTGAAACTAAAAGGTATAACATGACGGCTGAGAGCCACACTGCACTTCTCCGAGTTGGACCAAGCCCCTGCTCGATTAGCTCCACTCTGCAGAAGCAGCACTTGGGACTTCAGGGTTCTAGTCAGCTGTCTGCATCCTGAAATGACTGGCACAAGCTGAGTTAAATGCTTCACATTTGAAACCAGGTTTACATTGTGCACACATTTACTGCTTGTTTTGAAGGGAACATTTCTCATGATCCTGGTACATTACGTTTCCCCTATGAGCTCTATTTACATTTGATAGCAGACTGCTGCCCCAATGCTCGCTGTGTAAATACAAGCCTTGGAAGCTGCTTGGCCCAGTTTAGTATCATGGCAACTTGGCTGAAGCCAGCTTTACAAACTCGCAAAGTGTGCAAATTAATTTCATTATCCGCTCTTGTGCATCAGGAGGAGGGAAAACAAATACCCTGCCTGAAAGTACATTCTGGTAATTATTAACATGACACAACTTAAACCCCTGGGGGTGTAAGGGAGAAATGGTGGCAGGACATGACAAAATTTTTTATTTTTTATTATACAGCATGTCACTATTTTTTAAATATAAAATCCAACCTTGCACTCCCACCTGATTCATTTCTAATCTGCCTGGCTGAATCTACTCATTCTCTCAGACATTCACACTAAGTGGAAGGGACCATTCAAATATTCTGTGAAAAGCAGGTAGACAAAACCTTCACTTCCATTTGCTTTTCAGTTTGATTTGCTAAATCTCTCACCAGCCCCCATTCCTGTTACTTTTGCAAAGTCTCTATCTTAACCTGTCCTGAAAAGCTAAATTAGACTGAAATCTGAATCTGTCAATGTTCTGTACTAAAAGACCAAAAGGGAAAAAAAGCCGGACAAACAGTACATTTATGGTAAAAAGCCAAACACTCACTCTGCAGCAAAGACAGCTGTAGCGCATGCACACAGTAAAATACAGAGATCAAATGAAATGGCCAGCTAACCAATGAAATGGTGCAGAAAGAGGCATATCAGCTAGCTTGTCTCTGAAGGTATAAGAACATCAATGTGGCTTGCAGTATTCAAGTAATAGAGCTGTTTTTAGAGTACTGGAACTTATTGATATGGCCTACAGATATATAGCACCCCAAGTTTCAAATCAGAGAGGCAGCTAACAGTTTTTTGTAGAGCAACTGGGTCTAAAAAGAAGAGACGGGGCAAAAAATGAACACATGGTATAGCGTGGATGGTTTGGCTGCTTTCACTTTAGATTAGAAAGACCTACTTTAATGCTACTTTTTGTACTAACAATTTTTTCACATGCACTACAGAGCAAAACAGAGTTTCAAACTGTGCTGCAGAAAGAATGCAATCCAATGCCGTATGTCTGGATTGGAGAATCCATTCCTGCGCCAACACACATAAAAACACGTCCTTGTGAAATACATGCATACAGAGCTAGACTCAAAACTCACACAAGTCATCTGGTTGTCATGCAATAACCTTATTTCTTTGTAATCTAGAATAGTATCTCTTTCCTTGGATATCCATGACAATGATTGTGGACTATTTAACGAATTACTTATTGTACCAAAATAAAGGGGGTTAGCAGAGTTTTTAAAAGCAGGGTTTTCGATATTAAGTGCATCTTGATTAGATTCTTCACTTCCTGTTCCTGACGATTTTTATTATGCTGGCTGGCTATGGCTGCTGTGGAAACTTACAGTGAAGTGCCCAATTTTTTGGATTTCTAAATCTGGACTTCTGAGTACATCTTAATTCAGTTTTGACATGAAAAATTGAGAGGCTTGTTGCTGGGAGCAGAACACAATCATAAACCTCTAGCATTGCTGTGGCAGGACACCAGGAAGCCTACAAGAATTATTAGTAAGCCATTAAAAGAGGCATTGGCAAGGCAGATAGGCTTTAAGATTAATCCACAAAGCAGTTGTCAGGGATTTTAGAATGTACTTTTACAACTGGTTGCTGCTGCAGCCTGATACTCTCTTTTAAAAAAATCTGTTGGATGCATGCTGTTTTATGACAGGCCATACTGTAATGAAACATTTTAAAATAGCGAAGAAAATGGATTTTCTTCAGGATCTCTTAAGATAGCCTTGTTTTAAAAACCCTCTATCACATTATCATGCAGCATGCACATTTTCCCCCTCCCTCCGTCCAATTACACTCGAGTTCAAACCAAGTTAGCCAGAACCAGCTTTTAACATGGCTCCTGCATAAAACTGGTATTAGTAGGATGGATAAATTTAGAGACTCGCAGACACATGACTTGGACACAGAATGGGCTGGCCCCTCCTGGGAAAACAAAAATATAGACCAGACCTACAACAGAGATACTGTTGGCTTTTCTTTCATATTGTATACTACAGCCCACACAAGGCAGCCCTGCTCCATAGACAGAATGCTCTGTGCAGCCAGAGATCTGGTTCATGACAGCACATCAGTTCACATGCTCTAGTCCTGCCCTTCCCTTGCATTATTTTTGGAAGAAAGGCGCACTCTGCATATCTGCAATTCTTGAAATGAATTCCCCAGCAATTCCAAAACATTTCATTCTCCATGGTCTTGAGTATATCAATATAAATAGATCAGCTCAGAAATTCTTTTGTGTTCCTCTTCTCACAGCCGATAAATCCACTACAGCGCCATTCTCAAGTCTGATCACCCTCTGACAGCTTAGGTAGGGGAAGTATCCTGTCAAGGCCTTCCCTTCTCCTTCCCCTGGAAAACAATGCTCACACAAACAAGGCATACCGATGCTTTGATATGAGACCATTTGTAAAAGTTTACTGTAACTGATCATCTTCTCCTGGGTATTTAAACAGTTAAGTGTCTTAATTGATAGCATTTGTGTTTATTAACTTTCGGAGTATTTCCTCGTTTCTCTTCAATAGCCAAAAATTTTTTCCAAACAACCCATGCATGCATCAGAATACACTTCCACAACATTATTTTAATTTGTTGTACTCCAATAACTTCTCCAGTCGTTCAGTATTAAGCTTACCAGAGAGCTCATATTTTACATATATGCGTTGTGAAAAAAAAATTAAAAAAAATCTAGCAGTCACTAATGCTTTATCACCCTCACTTCATCAGACACAGGACAGATTACAGCACTGTACAGGGAAAACTAGTTCAGAAGGATAACGTGAACGAATACGTAATTTTAGATCCAAAAGGCCATCTAAAACAGCTTGTCCATAATGCTGCAGTTTAAAGGAAGATATATAATGTTTAACCAGTGTCAGAAGCTAGAGCCTCAAACCACTGAAAAGGGGTAGTTCTTGTGGCACCTACAGACTAACCAAAATATACAGAATCATGAGCTTTGGTGGGCAAAACGCACTTCGTCAGCTGAACTACATGAATAAACAAATCCAATTCAGCTGACAAAGTGGGTTTTGCCCACCAAAGCTCATGATTCTGTATATTTTGGTTAGTCTGTAGGTGCCACAGGAGCACTTGCTTTTAAAGTTACACACTAACATGGCTACCTCTCAGACACTGAAAAGGGGATTTCCTGATCTCCTGTTAGAAAATAAAGTCCCGAGAGGCTATAATGTAATGACTCAAACATGCCAATTACTATAGGGAGCTCTGAGCTTTCACCTAAAACAGGGGCTCTCAAAAGTTCTTCGTAGTGTGGATAACACTTTAATAGAGCTATTGTCTTGGGGATGCCACTCAGCTATTACCTCTCCCCTCCCGCTTTCCACAGCATAACATCCACCTGGCAACTAAAGCCACTGCTTACTTAGAAATGTAATATTATGAAAACATTTAGTGTCTTTTCCAATTCTTTTAATACAATTTAGCAGCTGGAAACATGCAGGAGAGGCACTATTATGTGAACAGCTAGACAGTTCTCAGGACAAAGATCCTACTCCAAGGATGGCTGAACTGCAGCTTGCGAACCACATGCGGATCCCACCTACCAGACTGGAGAGAGGGGAGAGAAGAGCATAGGGCCCCTGCTTTGTAGTGGGGTCAAGGCGTCTGCCCAGCAGGGAGAGCGCTCCTGAGCCTTCTGCCCAGCAGAGGGGGAGGAGGGGTCTCAGGGCTTCAGCCAGCAGAGTGCACTTGCTGGGAATCAGGGGTTCAGTAGGAGATGGGCTGAAGCCCCAACTCCCAGCAAATGTACCCCAGGCTCTTGAACTTCTGAAGACTGTTATATGCAGCACCGCAAACCAGGAAGTTTGGACACCCCAGTTCCATTTGCTGGTCCACAGGGAGCAAAAACTTCAAGTTTGATTGGCTGACAAGAAATTGGGGCTGCTCTCAATTGTAGGGCCATTGCCCTCAGATAAATGAAAGATGGATGCTGCAGTAAGTGTCTGAAGTTGCATCTCCTCATTCTGCGTGGTCTGTTTTGGGCTATGTAACAGGGCTTTTCCTTTTGATTCTTCTGGTTTTTTTAGGGTATGACTCCCAGTGTAGTATTGAGTTTTTCCTCCCTTTAATATACATTAAAATGCTGCTGTTGCTACTTGTCTGAGGGTGAGACACACAACCAAGACTATATTCACAGGAATTTACTTAAAACTACAATAAACATTCTAACACCCAAATAATAGTATGGATGAAGTCTAATTGGTTGGCTATCTTCATCTGATCACAGAGACTAGATCTCTACCTTTCTGCCAGTGCTATCCACTGTTGCTGATCACTGTGACTATGCCTACAGATGTTCTGGTTCTGGACTCCTTTGAGCCAACAGAAAATAGTCTATTGGAGCTTGAAAACATCTGCACTTTGGCCACTCACTGATATCTACTACAGGTCCCAGAGTGGCTTTTCTGCATGTGTCAGCGCTTACTTGTTAGTTCACTGTGGAAAACCACTGTTCTGCCATTGCAATGCTACATGACTGCAGGAAGAACACTTCCACCAAGAGCTATAGAGCCTGAAAAGCAGCCAGAAGAAATCCATAATGGACAATTATGCAACAACATACCCATACAGGAAGTGTACAACCCTCTCAGCATTTTCATGCTTTTGTTTGGGATGATGTGAACAAAATCAAACAAGCTATTTGTAGTGAAGACAGAGCATAAGTTAAAACAGGAGCACAATAAATTAGAATTAGGTTTCTGACCAGTTCAAAATGATCTGGTCAAAAATATACTGTACTTTTTTGGGGGAAGGGATTGAGCCTTTCAACTTGTTTACTGTGCTCTGTAAATCGCAATGTACATGGATGGTCTGGCATACAAATAAAGATACATACAGTCTGTTCTAGATGATTTTACCTTGTCAAGATACTCAACGTTTTTCCCAAAAAGTGGCTTTAACATGCAGCAAAGTGAGTGCGCAACCAACACATCTAAGGAAGACTAGTGGCACCATGATACAATCAAAAAAGTAATTCCTGATTTAAGCAGGGAGCCTCTTGCTGAATATCTGACATCATCTGAGCATGGTCAAATAATAGGCCATCAACTGACTCGTCAACTTGCCAAACCTGTTGTAAGTATTTTCAGTATCCTTTACCTCTTTCTTAATACTTAACCTCTCGCTCATTTTCTGACATACCGCATACAATGAGCAGTGGTTTTCATAAACTAAGTAATATACAAGTCATAGTCAAAAGTAGGTAACCTTTCCTGTGTGCTCCAGAGGGGAAATATCATTTTCGTGTATAGTCATTCTTTCATTAAATGGCTCCCTGAAGTTACACTGGATAGTAAACATCTGAGTAGCCGAAAGTGCCATTATTACTAATTGACTAATCACTAATTGCATTTACTATCATTCATCTGATCAGTAGGATGTTGTAAAGCTGTATGAAAGGGTAGACAGACTTGGTTACTGACTAAATGGTATCTAAGTATCATGCTTGGGCTTGGGTCCTTAGAGATATGGCATGGGCTGCACCTTTCTCGCAAGCACTGTGTTTAAACAAGAGTGCTAGAAAATAGTGTGAACTCTAGGCCAGTGGTTTTCAAACTTTCTTTTTAGCAACCCAGCTAAAGAAAACTGTTGATGCCCACAACCCAATGGAGTTGGGGGATGAGGGATCTGGGAGGGGAATGAGGGCTGGCGTAGGGATGTGGGAGTGAGAGTTGTGGGTTGGGACCAGTAATGAGGGGTTTGGGTGCAGGATAGTGGTCTGGCCAATGAGAGGGTGGGGCTGGTGCTCAGGGCAGGGGCAGCAGGTTAAGGACCTGTAGCCCTCCTGCCTAGGAGCTGGGCCTGCTGGTGTTAGAACAGTAGGGACTAGCAGTGGTTTTCAAAGTGTGGGTTGCAACCAAGCTTCAGCTGGCTGCCAGGGTCTCTGGGTACTGAGGAAAGCAACCCAGTGCCTTGCATTCTGCAACCCAGTACTGAGTTGCACCCCAAAGTCTGAAAACCACTGCTTTAGGGTAGAGAGCACAAGGGGCCCGAGTATACAATCACCCTCAACAGAAGAGCCCCCTGACAAAGGTCAAAGAAGACTTCACAGAATACCGTGGAGGAGCTCAGAGTTAAAGACTCTTCAGACCCAGTGTTAATAAAGATCCAATTAAAACTACCACCCTACCATCCAATGAGAGGGGGAAGATGGAACAATAAAATGATTGCGTGAGTGTCTCATTGGCCTCACCCCCTACTCCTCACTCTGCATTGAACCACATGGCCCAACCCCCATTTCCCAGCTGTGTTACTGTGACAGGACCAACCTGGTTTGGCACCTGTTAGCTCTTTCACCCCGAGGGCCTGTGACCAGCAAGGTGCTTAAAGCAACTGTTGCATTATTCCACTGAAACGAATATAACTCAAAACCAGCTTCTTCAAAACCAAGCAGGGTTTGTTCTTTCACCCAAAGGTACAAAGCACAGAGAGGAAAGGGTAAGAACAGTGAAGCTCTACAGGTACTATTTCACCCTTAATCTCTCCTTATAGGCTGTCGTGCTTCGGAAATCCAAGCAACTTCCGACTCAGGGTGCGAGAAGCAGACTGCACCTGCTGCAGTTTGTACTCCTATCTTTCTCTCTGTCAGCTTTCACTAATCTCCTTGGGCAGTCTCTAGCCACGCCCCCCCTTTCTAGGGCTTGGTCTCTAATGTTTAATATCTTCTCTGGATCCTGCACTTTGCCCTAGAAAGGGAAAATGGTTCTGAGCCTGGCTACAGACAGGTAGGGGGTGTGTCCTACTATTTCTTCACTCTATTTTTCCTGCTTGGTTCATTCACAAGCCCTTTTGATCTGCATAGCAAGGAATCCTTCAAAAACAGACAAGCATGCACTATGTTCATAAAAAACAACAACATTGCCCTCTTGGTCAGTTCCATTTCTGATACTCCAGCAATGTGTTTGTAACAAACACTGGCATTTATTACACCGTCTTTAGTGTCCAGCTTTGTCTTTATACCTCCTCCTGGTGCAGAATTAAGCAGATCACTCCAAAACATTCAGTGTGGTCCTACTGCCAGCTCCTTAACTGGATTGTACCACTCACATGATAAAGGCTGTAGTACACGTGACTCTGAAGAGTCACCTTTGGACGGCAAACACCATTATAACCTTAAGAAACCTACTTGGTGCTCATCTTTGAAACCAAAAACCACAGGACTAGAGCTTCTCTGTTTCTCCTCAAGCCACACACTTTTAAACTTTGAAATAAACATTATTTTACGCATCTGCAAAACTTCTGTGAGCCTTCTCCTCTCCAGACTAAGTAATGAGGAAGTTAATGTTTTAACCTCCTGGATTTATGCAGTTCAGTCCAAAGTAGTGTTTATTCTCTTTAGTTTTAAACTGCATAATTGTATTGCCAAAAGTGCAGTTAACTATTCTTAAGGCCAGTACAAAATGGGAAGAAATAGACTGAGTACTTTAAAAAGTAGATGGCAGCATTTTAAGTTATAATTCTACCATGCCAATGGTGCACTCAACTTATATAATGGAGATTGCCTATCTCCTAGAACTGGAAGGAACCTTGAAAGGTCATCAAGTCCAATCACCTGCCTTCACAGCAGGACCAAGTACCATCCCTGATTTTTGCCCCAAATGGCCTCCACAAGGATTGAACTCACAACCCTGGGTTTAGCAGGCCAATGCTCAAACCACTGAGCTATCCCTCCCCCCCTTCAGTTGTTAAAGTAAAGTAGTAACTACTTCAGTAGTTAAAGTATGTTTCTGATCAAATAACGTTAATGAAAAAGCGAAAGGGACTGGGGTGGCACAGATAACCTACTTGTTAATGTCTTGTCTTGAACTCCCACACTGGATGAGCAATGCCTTTTAAACAGTAAAACTGATATGAATAAGCAGCACCATAGTTAGCAAGTTTTTGGCCTTCCCTTTAAAAGTGCCTTTCAAAGGGGTGTCCTCTGCCATATATATTATTCACTCTGGACTGGAACTTTGCACATATAGTTATGTAGGAGGCATAAACCAAAAGTGGGTTTGGAAGGGCAGAGGAGATGGGGGGTGGATTCCTTCAAAAAGAAAAAAAAAAATAGGGCTCTACAGGCAAGAGTCCTGTGTGGATACAAAATGTGCATCTGTATCTACAAAAATGAGCTGCAGATTTCTGCAGACGTGGATTCCCACAGATATAACGCAGATATCTGCAGGTTTGCAGGGTTCTATTTACAGGCATTTGATCTTATTCTAACGCTCAATACTTTTCAGAGACCTGATCCTTACTGAGCTGTGAACAGATTTATTTTCTATAAACTCATTTTAAAACTAACTACTTTGATTTAGCTTTGAAGTGTGCAGTCTCGCTTGGCTGTGCAGTAGTAACACCACAACTCTGCACTTTATACTGGCATTGCAGTCAGAGGATGGATACTGTGCAAAGCACATTGATTAAAATGGGGCTTTGCATGCTAATTTGCATTATAACTGTTCCACTCCCATTGTATTAGGCCCTGTGAATGGAAGCATTGTGTCACTGTATAGTAATCTTCACATTGAGTCCCAGCAAAGGGGAACCCAGTCACTACATAACACAAAACAAAATCCCAGCAGAAGTCCATTAGCATCCAAAGGGGCAGCAGGCCCCAGTGTGTTGGTGGAAGAATTCCTAGAAAACTAAGACAGTGAAACGAATTTCATAAAAACCTATTAAGCAATGTTTATAGCCTAAATTAAACCATCAAAAGCAAGGAAAACAAACCAGAGATGTTAACCCTGTGTCCTACTCCTTAACACAGCACGTTAGGTACTGTAGCTCCTAACTCACTACAGTACTCAAAAATTTGTATTACCCAACAAGAGTTCAACATATTTATAGCTAATACTGAATCCTGAGCTTGTCCCACATTTGAATATACCTATTCTCACTGGAGTACATTGGATCTTGGAATAAAGGTGCAAAGGTACAAAGTGTTTGCAGTACGCATATGCACATGCAAGCCTCTATGTGTGCATACACCTTTGAAGATGTGGGCTAACGCACTCAGAACTGCTAACAGCTGTTAAATACCCCAAGTTACTGAGAACATATTTTCCATGGACTGAGGGACATATTAACAGGTTTTAAATAAATTAGAGCAAAAATGAGCCAAACGGTTATAAAAACAGCTGGGCTAAATGCAAGAGATGGAACTCTTCTAGCCTTAGTTGAGTATAGCATTTCTTCTTCCCCCTTTCTACTCATGTCAAGAACGTGACTGACACTGTAGTACTGGATAAATACAGGCCTCTATATTCAAAGAATGCCTCTGCTCTTCCAAAGCAGGCAAGAAGCCATGGACTTTTCCATTACAGCAGACTCTGCACTCACTATGTGGAATAATGATTTGGCAAGCACTACCGGTTTGTTTATTGGAGGTGTACTTTATGTACCTCTTCATCTTAAAATAATCTCTGATAGCTGTACATTATTGTCCTCAGCTTTTCTCCTGCCATTACAGTCTGATGGCTTATAGACAGTGCCCTCTCCTTCCCATGGCTGGTAAACCAGCATCTCTTCTCGCTCTGGATTGATCTCACTTTACATGGGCTTAGCCAAACTAAGGAAATAAGCAGCATGGTTTTCTTACTGAGACCCACTGCTTCCAAATCTGCCCTCCTAGCTTTCAGGACTTCCTCATATTCTTAGTCCCCTTGAGTCTTTGACCCACTGCTCAGCTACTCCTTCTGCTTCTCCAAACTTGACCTTCTCCACACTTGGCAGTTGTTAATTCACACTGTCGTGCCTATCGAGAATCCCTCTCCATTCCTCAGACTGTCAATGCCTCAATAAATCTTCTTACCTTAAACCAGACACACACCAACACATTTAGCATTGGACCAGTAGAATGGTGTTGCTACAGACAAGCATACTGTACTGTAAGGAAACCAAAAAGGGGAAAAGTGTGTAGGTGTGTCAGGTGGCCTGACAAACCCACAACAAATCATTTCAATGCACCACCTGAAAAAGTGAACACACCTTTTCCAGTTTCCTCTTACTCTTCCAACTGGCATGTCTGGACCACTACAATGTGACAGTGAAGGCCCTTCCTACACGGAAAGGAGCCGTTCTCCCATCAGCAAAGGTATTCCACCATGAGAGGTGACAGCTACGTCCAGGGTGAATTCACCCACCACCCTGACATGGCAGGTTAGATCAGTTTAATGGCATCATTCAGGCATGTAGATGTTTCATACAGAGCTAATTTCCTCATGTTGCCTAGGCCAGAGAGAGAAAGTAGATCTGTCCCTGGGAAGCAGGCCAAGAGCATGCTCTTCAGCTCCCTCAACATGACTGAAGGAGTAAACCACACAGAGGTGCAGGCTCCTTGCCTCCTCTTCCACCAGCTGATTTTCTTGAGGTATTGTTACACGCATGTCTGAAGCACTTATCACTGTAGCTGGGGGACACTCAGTACAAAAATCTTCAGTATGCCGTCAACCAGAACCTCTTATTTGAAGGTCAGATTCCAAGTGGCTAACTTGCTCTGAACACAGGGAGATCTCAAGAGTCTACACAGCTTGCCAATTTTCCCCTTGGTTTAGTCACATTCTTTCCTCTTCAGAGTTATGAGCTAGGCTTCAACGCCAGGCGCTCACTCTGGTTTGTTCTAAGAGGTTGGTTTTTTAGTGGCATAAGATTTTAGTCATGTGAACTACTGGGATTTTTGTGCAACACTGAAATTGAAGTGTTCTCTCACTATTATTATAGAACTATTTGACTGATGGATATGTGCCAACAGTCCAGCTACTTGCAAAGAAACTTTTAGCTCTGTAAATTGATACAAATCACATACAGAGTGGACTGCCTACATTTGAAAAGAATTTGGGGTAGGGGACACAGTACTGAATTTGGGAGTAAAGCAAATTAAGGCAGTGTGTCTGATTTAAAAGGTACTGGGTGATAAATTCTTCCATAGCTTCTTGTATGTACCAGTGTAGCAGGAGGAAAAAAATATTGAAAACTATATTCCCAAATTGTTCTCCTTCTTGAAGTAGGAGAGAATGTGAGGAAAATCCATTTGATAGGTACCTCCCAAGAAAATCACATGTTTGGAAGATGGGTGAGCTTCATATAAATAGAGTAGTTTCATCGCAATGTTTTCCTAGAAATGAGGTCTCATAGGTCTCTGTACAGCCATACTGAAACTATGGCTATTAGGACAATATATGGCATGTTGTTTCTTTTTCAATTTGCTTCATGAACGGTAGTTTTGGACATTTCAAAACTGCTGTGCTCCAATATCGAACATCTGCATAACAACGTTCCCCTTCAACTTTTCACAGAGAGGTCATCTTGGTTTTGTGCTGTGCCCCAGTCTTCAAGGAGCAAACACCTAGTTATGCGATCTCCATTCAAGTTCATGGGAACGTCTTTGTAGTGCATGACAGGACAGGCGGGACGAAGGGGGAGGGAAGCCATGGGGAATGGGTGTTCGTTTAGGAAGAAGGCTGATGCGGAGGAACGACAATGCTACAACTGAACTATTTTCTTTCCTGCCATTTCTGCAATCCCAGAGGTAATGGCTGCCGATTCACCACACAGGACAACGGGGGAGCCCAGTTAATCAAAGGATATTAATTCGAGACAAGTTATAAAAGTTCAGTCCTATGCCAGAGTCGAGAGCCACGTGGAGGCAGCAGGCTGCATTTTCAATGATCTGGGGCTGCAGCAGGCAAGGAGCCCAGCTTGCCTTGGGGGTGCTGCAAGCGGGGAGATGCTTAGGTAAGTGCCTCCCAGCAAAAGCCTGCTTCTGGCACCCCTGCTCCCCTGCACTCCAACTCCCTCACCCAGGTCACCTTCCAAACCCTCTGCACTCCCCCTGCCCCAGGTCACAACTTCCTCCCAGAACCTGCATCCCCTTCCAAAGCCCCTCCCCCAGATGAGAATCCTCTCCTGCACCCCCACTCCCTCCTTGACCCTACACCCCAATCCCCTAACCCAGGTCACAACCCCTGCTTCACCAAAAACTGCCTCTCAGACCTCACACCATCTCCTGCACCCCAACCCCTTATCCTGTGCACCCTTCTGCACCCAGCCTCCATCCTAGATCCCGCACCTCTTCCACAGAAAAGTGGCCATTGGCCACTTTCCAAAATCTTGGAGTGCCCCCCCCAAAAAAACCCCAAAAACAAACAAAACCAAACCCCTTATTGCCCTTGCTTTAGCCTGTCTTACTTCTTGAAAGTGCTGGGCTTTCAGTTTCTCAGCAGACGGACCTTACACATGCATAGAAAGACACAGGCTGGATAAGACTGTTTTTGTTCTGTGCTTATGTGGTGGTGGAGCTGGGCCAAGCAAGGCAGAGGAGTTTGGTAAGACACTGTCTTAAAGGTAGAGACACAACCTTTTTAGGAAAGGACAGAGACAGCACAGAAAGGAGCAGTGGAGAGGATGGAAAAGGAAGAGGGAAGACATTCAGCGCACACACAGCTTCCTATATTGTCCCACACTTTTGCCCCAAAAGAACTGTCAGGGAGGGCCTCTCTTACATCCAGAAACCATCTGGGAATATTTTAAATAAATTCACTCCTTAGGTAAAAAAGGAAACCATGTCAGCTGTAAGCAGTGCAAGGAGATGCAGTGTCTAAAATGCAAGAATGAATCAAAAGGAAAACAGCTTAAAAAATGATGTGGATGAAGATGTGGACAGTCTGAAGAGCAATGTGGATCAACTGGTTAGTAACTTTAATAATTCACTTTGCAATGCATCATTCTTCAAGACTCTATGCCTTTTAGTGGAAGTGTGATTTAACAAGTAAATTCCCAAGCTGTTTGCTACGTGGAGATTGCTAGAAAAAACATGTTTAGCTTAGCTAATCCTTATGGCTTGTTTAATTAGTTAACTAGATTTAGAATCAATCATCCAAGTATGGGGTATAAAAAGCTGCAGTAAGAGAAATCTAGAGTTACCAGCTGCCACGGTCTTTTTTTTATTTTGTATTACATAATAGATGCCCCTTCTTTTGGAACATCATGGTCACAGGGCAGAATGGTAATGCCATAAGTTTATTCCCTATTTTAATTCAGCACAACACAGTCTTCCCAAGAAAAAGCCCATCTTGTACTTGTTTTCTCAAAGAACAGTAAGTTCAATGGGGCTTACTTGTGCACTCTAAGTGCAGTCTTAGGAATGTAAGTAGTTAACTGGGTGATGCTTACCAGGAACCAGTTAACTGACACCTGGCCCAGCTGGAGTAACTGACAGAATTTTATCAGTTAACAGTTCATATTTATTTATTTTACATCCCTAATCAGCCATAGATTTTTTTAGTAATTTGGAATCGGCGCTGCATACTAACAGAATCCTTATGATTAGGTTACCTCCGCACCTGGTAGAGCAGAAATTGGTGGAGAGTTGCTAAATGCAACGTATGAGAAGGAACTTGAACAGTGCAAGAAATGCTAAAGGGAAATTTGCCAATTTAAGCATTGGTAGGCGGAGCAAAGTGCACAATGATCCAGAAATGGGTGACCACAGAAGATGGGGTTGCACCTCTTTCAAAAACAATAGATACATAAGGAAATGGCCACAGAACTGAATATTTTCAAAGTTGTCAGTGAAAACTGTAATGAACTGTGAACAAAAATTCAACTGTCACGTGCACTTTTGTCACAGAAAATGCTGCAAATAGGGAAAGGATGAGAAGATACTTAGAAGAAATGGAAATATGTGCCTTATGGAAGCAGGGCCCATTTAATGCATCTTTTATTCAAAGTATGACTTCTCCAGGAATGAAATAAATTGTTCAAATCACAAAATAGTGCCGTAACAACCATTTTGTTTCAGCTTCACTAAAGAGAGCAGGAGGATCCAAACTAATTCTCCCTCAAAACGTTCTATGGAATTCTGTTGTTGTTTTGAACGATTTATTAAGAATTGGCCTCTTCTCATAAAACGTCGTGAAGAAAACGGTTATTAGATCGAAGTATCTCATCCAAAGAATCTAACATCGGATTAGAGAGGAATACAGAGGATATGCTCAGTATACTGAAAGCTATTATCCGTAGTCTTAAACAAACCAGAGAAAATGCTGCTGCATTGCTGATGCTGTCAGAATTTGGAAGGCACTTAAGAGATATTGATGAAAGAAATACCTCACCGGAAAGTTAAACTGCAAGCAATAAGAAAGCAAATGGATCAAACACTAACTCCACCTCATTTTCTTGTGAACATTCTCAGCCCAGATGTAAAAGTTGGATCCTCCCTAGTCTGGCACCCTCAGGACCTGACGGGTCCCAAACGAGGAAATTTGCTGGACCAGGGGAAGTGAACTGACACTGGACCCCCAGCCCACTGCTGATTCCATTTTTGGCCCTGGACACCTCCTGCTGGGCTGCTGCCAGCCCCACGAGGCTACCGACCCTGCCAGGGTCCCAGCTGCTGGCATTCCAGCTACCTGACTCCCAGCAATCGGGAGTCTCTGGCTCGGGAACATCTGTAGATCATGGATGTTGCCAGACCAGAGAGTCCCAGTTTAGGGAGGTGCAGCCTGTACCTAAATTCTGAAGATGCTGCTGCCGCCAATGCACGGGCATTTCAAAATCGCTCCTCAGTTATGCCAGTTGTAACACATTTCTGGGCTGGAGTGAAACCATATAATCAGTACATGTTTACCGATCATATTTTGAACAAAGTCATTCCCTTGAATTGGTGGAAATCATTAGCCAGGCACCTTCAAATAAGAGTTCCTTCAGTTGCTAAGCCAACTTTTTACAGCAATAGCTTCCTCTGCAGGCACAGGGAGAATATTTTCATTGTTTGGTATTATTCACTCAAAGAAAAGAGATGAGTTGAAAAAGCTGGAAAACTTGTATTTCTGTTTCAGTCTATGAATCAAAATGACAGTGGGAGTGGGGAAGATGAGAGTTAGTTGTAGAAGTTTTAAGGACACTGTACATTTAATGTTGTGAGAACTTGTCAGAGTTAATAAAAGGAGACTGCTGCAACTGAAATTAGGAAGCATATATGTAACTTAAGATTTAGTTTAATAAAATATAATGCTATTGTGTTTGTGTGGGCAATTTGGTTCTTATCATTCCTAATATACTGCTGATGAATTTGCATCTTAACAGAGGGAATGGGTATTACGTATTATTTCCTAAATTAATAAAAATCAAGTCATCTTAAAAAAAATACAGAAATATACCCTCTTAGATGTTTTTAAATGCTCTACTGAGTTGTAAATTAACATGTTTTAGTGATCAGATTTGTACCATTGTTAAGAAATATATGAAGAAGTATCAGCGGGAAACTTGATTTAAATCAATGATTGAAAATTGCTTTCATTTAAACCAATTCACTCTGGTACAAACCAGGATACAAACACAACTGACACGGTATACATTCAGATATATTTCACTGGGCTTATTGTCATGAAATCAGTCAGGCAAAATCAACCCAAAAACAGCTTTCCAAGGTTGCCCTTTCTGCAGATGCGTAAAGTGGTCAGCAGATCATTACTGCTTCTATACTGACTCCACATTGAAGTGTTTTCAGACAAGCTACAGAGTAGAAAATATTAACAGTGGTAGCAGCAACTTTCTGTGTTACGGGTGAATGGCCTTGAGAGTACAGACCAATGGGGCTTGTATTAACAAAGCTCTGTTCAGCTGCCAGCAGTACCAGAAGGATGGCTGGTGCTCAAAACTTTGCTACACTACAGCAGGCCACCACTGGAAGGAGACTGGGCGAGGGGGAGTGGGAGCAGGAGAAGGCAAAGCAAAATTAATCTCTTTCTTTTTAGGGAAACCTCAACTTTCCACTGGAGAGAATTTGATATTAACTGCAATGTTACTACCCCTTTTAAACTGGCTGACATCTGACACTGTCCCATCTGTTCTGACTTTGTTCAAATTCCACTGCTCTATCGGCTCCTTTCCTGCTAAAATAGCAGGGTCTGGAACTCAAAACGTAGTGCCTGATACTCTACACATTCCAGTGATGTCAGATGAAGTGAGCTCTATGGAAGTTAAAAGCCTTGAGAATTCAAGGCCATTTTATAGCCTGTGAATCTCAGACTAAAGATATTTAGATTTGGACAACAGGTGATATTTTTGAGTAATGTGACTGTATGCGTGTGGCACAGTGTCAATTTTCCAGTACCACAAACCAAATCTGGACCTAGATTAACCTTGTGGATGATTATGAATAATCTGGACTACAGCTAATTTGATAGTTGTGTGAGATAGGTCAAGTTGTATGAAGACAATGGTACAGGATGGATGCCTCACTAACTGGAAATATCATTTATACTAAAATTAAAGCTACATACCTATCAAGGCATTTCTGGTATCTGAACACTTGTCACACCAGCTAAATCTCAGAATTGCAATTCAGAATAGAAGGAGCAGTGACACTATTAAAATATTCTTGCTTCTGTAAACTGAGTGCCATTTTAACTAACCAAGCTAAATTTCCACCTAGGGGCAGGGCATTTGGATAGAAGAATGACTGGTGAAATAAATGCACAAAACTATTCTTAGGTTCTTCTCAGCAAACAGATGAGAGAGAAATACTTTTCCAGTACTTTAAAGAGTGGACAATAGACAGATGAGTTGCATGACCAAGGCTCGACAAATCACTGAATCTACTCGCCCATGGTGAGTAGATTTCAGCCGGTCACCCCATTCACCGGCAGCGCACGCATGCGCAATGTGGGTCTTGTGCATGCACAGTGCAGGGCTGGCGAGTAGGTTTTGCTGCCGTTTGTCAAGTCTTGTGCATGACCATTATGCCACTTGATAGTAAACATTAGCAATGCAGATCAAGCTTTAACAAGTATACTTTTAAAAGGAAAAAGAAATTTAGTAGATTACTAAACTCCCTAAAAAGGACAATACCCCATTATGTGTTAATTTTTGGATACAAAATCCTTTAAAAAGCAACACACTAATAGAGTTGCTCAGTCTTAAAGGAAACATTTTGAACACACATACTCAATATTGAACATAAGAGGTGTTTTTGCCAATAGCACTGTTAAAACGTAATTTAGTAGCCAGTCGTTGGAATAGGCCAGGGCTAGGGTTTATTGTATTTCACGGTTTCCTTGCCATGAATAAGAACCATTATTTTTCTATACTGAAAAACAGGAGCATGAAGAGTAATACAATCCAAGCCTTGATGTTAAAGGCAATTTGATACAGTTCTATAAAAAAACTGAAGAGGAAGGTAAACTACTTTAATTCCTGCTGTAGAGAACAGACATACAGAAACAGACTTGAGAGATTGATTTCTTTTGTCAGAACATTTCATATGTTGTAAGAAACTAAAATCTGAACCGGTCAGACGTGCGGAGAGTTAGTTTGAACATTTTGTTTTTAATTCACTGCTTGCGAATGAGGAATTCCTTTTACTGGATTGAAAAGCAGGCAAACGTTGAAAAGAAATGGCATGTATAGCCTAGTGCAGCCAACTCACTGCAATATTCTTCTGTAAAGTTAACAAGATAGTCGTGGTGTGGTGAATAACTCAAGAGTCAATTGTCAAATAGGTACCAATCTAATTTGATAGGCTGACCATCATAGGGGAGATTTCGTGGCTGCTTGAGCACAATGGAGCATTTACTGGCACAGAGTACATCATTTTTACTCTGTAAAGTACATGCCTCTTAAACTAAAAGCACAAATATTCTCATTAGCCAGCTAAGCATTTAATATAAATAATTATAACTGGACTGGAATATTGTACTTCTGAGAAACTCATTAGGCAAAGGAGGTTCAGAACATACCTAAATAACATGAAATTAGGGATCCAAGCATCTAGAACAGTTTTTCAGTAAAGGATATTTCTGCATTTAATTAAATTAACCATACCAGATAAAAATTCCTAAAAGAAAATATGATGTCTAATCATCAATCAAAGCTCAAATATATTTACCCCCAAATTGAGTAAGGTTGCTTCATGACTGTTAATAGGTCGAACTGACAATGCACTGATATGAACAGACGCTACCAAGCAATTTCTCAGTCTTTCAACAGGACTGTGTAGGCGTTGAATTCTGAAGCTAATCACCTTAGCAACGGCTCTAAACATATGTGCAGTGACATCAGCTGATTTTTGAAAGCTGTAAATAGAGAATAATAGCATGAAAAAAACCCTCTGGATTAAAGCCAAGACCTAAAAAAACCCCATACTATTAAGACACTGCTTGTAATTCAATGTATGCAAACTTGTTTGCCATCCCCCATCCTCAAAATGTCTGTAATTATACACCTAACAACAATTAATGAATAACGTAATTGGCCAACTGTCCTTGTGCAAGTTACACAACAGTTTAGGAAATAGCCAAGAGTAGGAGTTGGTAGAAACACAACTTCAAAATTAGTAAAAAAAATTAGATAAAATCTGTAAGTAATACTGTACAGCACTAAATAGGTTGAAGGATAAAATGGTGTAACACACAACCTTGCATTTTTAAAACGAGTAATAAAAAGACAGCAACATTGCAGATGCATGATTATCTTATTAGTAAACCATGAGAATCTTTTTGCAGTGCTGGTGAATTTCAGCATGTTGACTAATGCACCCTGGCTACTGTACATTTGGCTATTTTTGCAGTTAGTTGTTGTAAATTTCCATTTACAGAGCAGATTAAAATCAGTGAGTGGCAGTTCTGGGCCCTGGGGAAAGAAGAGTTAAAAAGGGAGTACAGCAGAAATAAGCAGGATGAACTCATTTCTAGAATGCCATGCTGGCAAGCAGACAGTTTGAAAGGCTTGCATATTCCAGCATTACCTCATGTTTTGGTACTTCACTAAGATCTTAAACTATCCATTTTGTGAGTCCCTCACTCAGCCACCAGAATAAGACACAAAGAGAATATACGTTTCGTTTTCTTCATTTCATTTTGACTATTATTTGTCAGATTTCTTAAGATTATGCTTTGGCCAGCTAAATAAACCCCTGCAATGCCTCGATGTATTAAAAGCTAGCATTCTGAGAGGGAGAGAGAGAGAGAGATGAGGGGAGAAATGGAATTAATAGGATTTTCAAATGTCAAAAAATATCCTTAGCAGCCCCATTTATGCAGAGCCTTAGTACTCACTGAACTTGAAAGCAAAATTTGCTGTGCAAAGAACACAGCTTGCATGCTAAATGGACTTGAGAAACAGTGCTTCTACAGCACAAAATCATCACACATGCTCACTCCTTCTCTTGGCAATTAACCCTCAAGAACCTCCTCTGCCCTGAAATTTCAGTAGAAGCATAGAGGAAGGGAGACTTCGTCCACTATTAATCATGGCTGAATTCATCATTTAGTAAACTAGCTCAAAGAAATAGCGCACAACAATCATTTCCCTCTAAGAATCATCTTGATCCCCATACACTTTAAGCAAAACATAATGGAGAATAATCACTTAATCTAATTACAAAGCAGAACTCCCCCCCCCCCCAAAAAAAAAACTCTTACAAAAATGTAACAAACAGGAAGCTGCTGTGAACATTAAAGAACCCATGATGCCTTCTTTTATTAAAAAAGCTGTTTGCCATAGCATGCTTGGTCAAAATGTCATCACCCATCATCTGCTCTGTTGTGCATGAATCACTAGCTGCCAGCCACCTACATGCACAGGCCCCAAACCTACAGCCACAGCACCAGTGTGGCTTGTTCCGAAACAAGATTATATTATCTGTGAAACCCTTTTGAATAAGAAGGGCTGGAGAAATTCAAGCTTGGCAATTGGATTAGAATAGAGAGATGCAAACAACTAAAAATACAAGCAAAGGCAGGACATTTTCAAAGCCTTTTGGACAGGGAGCACTATATTTCAATGTTTGTTAATTTAAATGAGATTGACAAAGCTCTGGGGAAAATACTGTGTGTTGGAGACATCAACTATGTTGATGATTCCTTATTAAGTAATACTTCATATTTTTCCCTTTGAATATATTTAGATCTCAATTTCTCCTGATAAGTAGGCTGAAAAAGTCAAGTGGATACAAGCATTTATTAGAAACCCACCTTAACAAACGAAAGCTAACTCTACTGTCATTAATTTCTCTCACTCAGTTATTGCTTTTAATAAGACTGCAATTCTTTCACCATATTACAATGCTGGTTTCTGTTGTACTGGAGTGGTAGCACCTCTATTAAAGTTGAAGCAAACAATTTTTAACACTCTATAAGCCACATGCAAACTCAGAAGGCCTTGAAAACTGCAGTGTCTCCTCAAGGTCTGAAGCGGAGGGTTTGATGCAAACGTATGGTCATCTGAAAAGGGTTTCTGAGTTATGCTTCCAAAAAATAAAGGGGGAGGGGTGGAAGTCAGTATAAATTGTCTAACTCTTGTAACTCTCAAACTAATACTAGTAGGAGAGGTTTGAAATCGGCTAGCATGCAGTACCCACTGCCACTTTTGGGAAGCAGTATTTTAAAAACTATTAAAGATTTAAGTTAGTGCTATAAACTGGCTGAAGCCTGGGTGACATGCTTCAGAGAGTGGACTGTACAGGTTGCTGCTCTGTAGTGGATAAGAGGGCACAGAAGCATATCTGTGTCAAAATCATTGGGTAGCTCTGGGAAATATGCTCTGCTCACTGAACCCAAGAGCTACCCAAAGCACTTGAGCTTGAGTACTGCCCTGGAGAAGATTTCAGAGAATCTCTGCTTTAGGTTAGGGGCTACAAAGGGAGATTTTTTTTGGAATTACGCTGCCAAAATAAAGTTCTTTATATAAATGCTGGTATTTCAAAGTACTCTGAAGTTCATATGCTACTTGGATTGATTTGAAAATTGCTATGCTTCATCAGAGTTGGGGTGAGCTAGTGGAGCAAATTTGGGATAATTTGGTCAAGTAGTTCTCAGACACAGCTGCACCTGTCATCCTCTCCCCCCCCCCCCCCCAGTTGAATTAATAGTCAAATTGATGTAAAATCCACATGCATAGAAAGAATTTCTTTTGAAAACTGATGTGATGTACAGAGGCTAAAATATTTACTAGTGCAAATTCTGGGTCATTTGATAAAGCCATTCCTGAGATGCAGGCCCCCAAAGAAGCTGCTTTGAATGTTCCAAGTGCTCTAAAATTCTCCTGACTAGGAAGAATTGTCTAGAACATTCCTATTCACACAATTATAGAAGATAAGGGGTAGAAGAGACCTCAGGAGGCCACTAGTCCAACTCTCCAGTCAAAGCAGGCCCAACCCCAACTAAATCATCCCAAGCTGGGTCTTAAAAACCTCTAGGGATGAAGATTCTACCGTTGCCCCAAGCAACCCATTCTTGCTCTTCACCACCCTCTTAGGGAAATAAGTTTTTTCTACTAACCAACCTAGACCCCCCCCCCCCCCCCCGCAACTGGAGACCATTGCTCCTTTCTCCATCATCTGCTCCCACCGAGAATAGCTTGGCTCCATCCTCTTCAGAATCCTCCACCTTCAGGAGGTTGAAGGCTGCTATCAAAACCCCCCTCACTCTTCTCTTCTGCAAACTAAATAAGCCCAGGCATTTACTCCTCTCCTCGTAAGCCACTGACCCTAGACCAGTGGTTCCCAAACCCATTCACAAACTTTTAGCGGACTGATCACATTTGATTTGCATATGCATTATTGCAAATAAAATATGACCTGTCCACCAACCCACTCACCCGCTGACCCCATCTTGTCACTGCACATCCCTCTTCCTCCAACCGCAGAACCCTCTGGCCCCATCCAGCCAAACCTGGTGCTCTGTGTTTCTGTATTATTAAACCTGCCAAACCAATCATCTGACATCCCCTCTATCCCACTAACCCCATTACCTCGCAAGTCTGCCTTGCCAAGTCTGTCACCCCAGTGGCCACTGTCTCCTGCTTCCCAACACCCCACTGCCAACTTCCTTTAGTCAATCACCTTTCTCTTGCCTGGAGCCCGTCCTGCATCCGCTGTCACTACCAGCCTTGGCACAGCAACTCCTCACTGACAACATCCCACTTCTCTGGATCCTGCCCAACTACCCCTGGTGTCCCTTGCTCCACAAACTCCATGACTGCCTGTTGTGCCAAGCCTGGATCTTGTCCCACTGCCCTGCAATTACCTATTCCACAAACTCCGAGACCCCTGACCCTGCTCAGAAACCCTCAGACCTGCTACCCCCTGAGATGGAAGCACGAGCTGTGCCTTACCTGGCTCCATAACCACTGACCCATTGCAACCCTTCCCTTCTTGCCCTTTGACCTCTAACCCCTACCCTCCCTCAGCCCCAGACCTCCCTACTTACCCCCTAGTCCCAGCCCAGTACCTAATAACCTTTGACCCCCCCCACCCCACGCCCTTTCCCCTTTGATCTCTGACCCCTACAGCCCATGACAACACCCTCTTGCCCCACCATGCCATCACCCAACACCTCTTTTCCCTTTGACCCCATCCCCACACTCCCCATAGTGAGGCTGCCTCCCTGTAGCGAGCATGGCTGTTACTGCTGCACATGCAGGGGGAGCAGCTTTTGGCGGAGCACACGCTCTCTCTTCCTTCTCCAAGCGCGGCTCGCGCCCCATGGGTAGAGGCGGGGGAGGAGGGGGGCACAGAGCCCTGGCCCGGCTGCCATCTTACCTGGGAGCAGGGAGGAATAGGCAGCACCTCCTGAACTGCCTCCTCCTGTCACTTCCTTAGCCCCAGCTCCACCATTGGGCAAAATCAGCCACTGCGGCTGCTGGCTGAAGCTGGCAGCCAGTGGTTCACAACCTGTCTCTGGTCCGCAGACCGGGGGTTGGAATCAGTGCCCTAGACCACTACACTTTTGTTTCCTGCTGCTAGGACTCTCTCCAATGTGTCCACATCCTTCCTGTAGTGGGGTCCCCAAGACTGGACACAGAAGTGGCCTCCCTAGGCCCAACAGAGGAGAATAATCACTTCCCTTGATCATCTGGCAAACCTACTAAAGCAGCCCAATAGGCCGTTAGCTTTCCTGGAAACAAGGGCGCACTGTGGACTCATATCCAGCTTCTTGGCCACTATAATCCCCAGGTCATTTTCTGCACAACTGCTGCTTTGCCAGTCCCCAGCTGGTAGTCGTTCGGAAGAATCCCATAACCTAAGTGTAGGACTCTGCACTTCTTATTTAACCTCATCAGATTTCTTTTGGCCCAATCCTCCAATTTGTCTAGGTCACTCTGGACCCTATCTATCCTCCAGCGGATCTCTTCCCGCCCCCCATCTTAGAGTCATCTGTGAACTTGCTGAGGGTGCAATCCATCCCTTCATTCTAATCATTAATGATCCACAGGAGGAGACAGAGTAAAGCTGCAGTGCAAATTTAGGGTTGTTTGCAAAGAGGTTCCTGCAATGCCCCTCGCCCTCACAAAATTCTTACAACAGTTTTGATGAACTGGTATGGAAAAGTCTAAGGCTCTGACTTCCAGGGTCATTCTAACGCAGTGCAAAGTGTGAAACAATCCCTCCTCCACCCTCAACCCTGTCCCCACCTGCTCTTGCTCTGTCTTCATCTTGCTGCACCCCTTCCCTCAAGCCTAGGCCTGCTCTGCTCCCACTCTGTGTCTTCCCATCCCTGCCGTCTCTCATCCTCTTTGCACCCCTTCCCTGAGCTATTACCGGGGGGCTCAATGCAGGGGTTGGTGTGGTGGTGGGAGCCACGGGAAGCAGGGCAACCCATTCCAATTAGGTGAGTGCAGAGGGGCCTGATCCCTAACCCCCCAGGTAATCCCCCAGGCTGCTCTGGGCTCTGCAGATGAACCTCAATATGGAGGACTGTCCTGTCCATAGGACAGTTTGGGTGGCAGCTCACAATCAATCTATGGATGGGGTGGCTCTGCTGCCCCTCACTGAATACATACCATTGGCCTACACATCAGCTCAGGTATTCCATGGCAGCAAGAAACAGCACAGAAATATTAAAAGCCATATTGCACTATGAAAGCTCTACCACCTCTGGAGAGTTCCTCCCACACTCCTTCAGGAGCAGCACTCACGGTGCAATGCACTCATTAGGTGGCTTAAGTGAACAAGCATTGTCCCTAGAACTCAAGAACCATGGGAGATCTGCATTCAGTGCTCCCTACCTGCCCTTTGGCTTGGCTCTGGGACGAGGAGGCGGCTCCCTTTAGAAATCCTACATAAAACTATAATGAAGTTCAGAACCCCACACGCACAGTCCTGCAGCATACCCACTCGTGCAAACTCTGCTCTGGCACAGTTTGGTGGGCAGTCTTATGGCCAGGCTACCAAGCCCACTGTGGTGCTGGGAGGGACCAGCTAATCCAATGATAATGGCACCAGAGAGGCCGGCACCACACGCCTGGTCCAGTCAATCAGCTGCAGGTGATGAGACGCTCACTAGACATGATGGACCAGATCTGTGCTAGGTGTTAGGGACAGGCATGCACCAGGCACTCATGCTGAGAGTGGAGTAGGGATCTGAAAACCTGCACATTCACTGCATAGCCAAGAGACATCGTGCTGAAACTGAAGCCATGTGTCCATTGCAGGCTACACTGCTGTACTTATGCTGCTGTAGTACAGACGTATCCTATAGAAACGGAGGGGGGATCTATCAACAGAGGTAATCCACCACTGCAAAATATGGTAACTAGGTCTGTGGAAGAATTCTTGGGTGGACTCAGCCCGGTGTACACTTGGGTTAGGTCAGCATAACTACAGCGCTCAGCAGTGGGAGTTGTTCAGACCTGGGAGATGTCTACCTAACTTTTAGAAATCCCCAAAGCAAGACTAGTCTTTGGTACTGCTCTGCTTGTGCAATCCATATCAGTGAGTGCAAGAATGAGAGGAACCACAAGCCTCCTGGGTGCAGATGCACCTCTCATCCCAGTGTGAACTGTAGAAATGTGCTGCTAGAAACCCAGCACCAGGTAACACAACTGTTCCAAACAGTGAAGGGCAATTAGTGTGTCTGCAGATAAATGAAAGAAAACATGGGAGAGAAACAACACAGCACATTTCAGTAGTTATTTCTCATGTCTACTTATTGCGTGGCTGTCCTGGCTGAAATATACAGTATATTCCCCATGGCCACTGCTAGCTGTGGGGAGCTATGTTCAGAGTGCAGTGGGGTAGGGTCGGTGTGTACCTGTAGTGATCAGGGTTGGCTGCTCACTGACCCCAAGGAGGAAAAACCCCTCTCTGAGCCCGGGTGTGCTGAGACAGAGCCTGCCCTTTTAAGTCCACAGAGGCTTAGGGGAGGGGCAGGAAGTATAAAAGCTGAGCCCAGAAACTCAGTAGGGCCCCAGCTGCTGGAGGGAGCAGAGGCCTACCCTGAATGCTCACGCGGGGAGGATCCTGAGGATCTGGTCGAGGCCGACGACCGGCCCGGGCCGCCAGGCCCAGGCATTGAGGAAGAGACCCTTTTTGCCCTAACCCCAAACATGGACTACACAGACCCTGTGAACCCACCACTGCCTGAGAGCCAGATACAGACTGAGGGGGGAGTCCAGAAGTGGCCCAGGGAAGCAGAGGATGGTCAGGTGGACCTGACAGTCCTTTGATGTGGGTCAGAATGTTTCTGAGCAGATTCCCTGCTGACCCCCGTGGTCACCGAGGCTGCCACTGCTACGGCCTTGGGCCAGGACGCGGTGGAGTAGGGAGGGCATGCATCCCCCCTGCTACTCCTCCATACTGGGTGGCAGTCTCCCCCTCCCCACTTGTGCTGAGAACTGTTTGCCTGCCCCGCCCTGAACCAGGGCCTGGGCTCAAACTGACTGTGGGAACTGTTTGCTTGACTGCCCGGCCTGAACCAGGGTCAGGCTGTGTTGCCATTTAGGCTAGTGCAGGAATAGTAGCCTGCTCCACCCTCAGACCCCACTGTCTTAAGGGGCCGCTGGACTAATATGTATAGGCCTGAGCACCGGTCAGGGGCCCAAGACTGAGTGAGAACTCTAAGTACCTTTCATAAAACAGCCACATTGGGTGACATTAACAGTCCATCTAGCCAGTACTGTATTTTCTGTCAGTGTCCCATATAAGACATTTCAGAAGAAGTGAAAAGAACAGGATAATTGATTAAGTGATCCATCTCCCGGTCATCCAGTCCCACCTTCTAGCAGTCGGAGGCCTAAAGACACCCAGTGCACAGGGTTTATCCCTCACCATCTTGGCTAATAGCCACTGATGGACCTATTCTCCATGAATTTAATCTAATTCTTTTTTTAATCCAAGAGAGGTCACCGTGTTAGTCTGTAACTTTATAAACAACAAATGGCACCTACAGACTAACAAAAATATATCAGATGCCACAGGACTACTCATTTTTTGAATCTAGTTACAGTTTTGTCCTTCACCACATCTACAGGCAATGAATTCCAGTCTGATGGCACATGGTGTGAAGCAACTCTTTCTTTTGTTTGTTTTAAACTTGCTGCCTATTGATTTTGTTGGGTTGACCCCTGGTTGTGTAATGTGAAGGGGTAAGTAACACTTTCTTATTTACTTTCTCTGCTCAAATCATGAATTTAAAGACCTCTATCCTAGTCGGTCACCTCTTTTCCATGCTGAACAGTTTCAATTTTTTTAATATCTTCTCAAATGATGTTAATTTCCATGTCTGATAATTCAGTTCTATACTACAGTTTCAATCAGTTTGCCTCATATTGAAGGTATTTGTTGGCCTGCAATTGTCAGGGTCACCCTGGAGCCTTTTTTAAAACTCAGCATCATGGTTGCTATCCACTAGTCCCAACAAAGAGGCTGATTTAAGCAATAGGATACATACCGCAGCAAGTTCTGATTCTGATTTACTTTTAACAAATGCTGTTAGTTTGTGCGCCTCATTAGTTCTCTTTTGGCTTGCCTAATGATACTTTCTCACTTGATTTGCTAGAGTTTATGTTCCTTTAAATTTTCTTCAGTAAAATTTGACTTCAATTTTTCAAGGCTGTCCTTTTGTCTCTAACAACCTCTTATTTTTGTTTAACCCCGGTGAATTTTGGTCTTTGTATTGTTAATTTTTAAATTTTGGGTATACATATTATTTGAGCCTCTATTATGGTGTTTTTAAAAAGTTTCCACGCAGCTAGTATGCATTTCACTCTTGTGACTGTTGAGTTTAATTTTCAACTATCCTCATTTGTGTAGCTCCCCATTTTTGAGGTTAAATACTACTGTGGTGGGTTTCTGTGGCATTTTTTCTGCATACAAATATGTTTACTTACACTATGGGTATTGCTATTAAGCAGTTCACCTATATTCACCTCTCAGACCAGATCCTGTGCCCCTTTTAGGATTAAATCAAGAAATGCCCCTCATGGTTTTTTTGCCCCTCACTGTCAACATTTCATGGCCACATTGCTAGCACCTTGTCGGCAAACAGAGCAAAGCAATGTGGGGTAAGCATCACACAGTGCAATGTTGCGAGAAGGCAGAGCTAATCCATGCACTTTTTGTGACTCTCTCATAGCTCTGTGAACTCTCCGTGCAAAGAAATACGAAAGCAGCAAAGCAGTTTCTCCAGCCCCTCCCCCGAAGTAGCAGCCTGCCTGCTGCTGTGTTCCTAGCAGGGCAGAACAGAAGCATTCCAATGATTTGTTCTTTATTAGTGCCCCAAACGGAGCAGCTCATTCAGCTTCCTGGAGCTTTGAAAGGGGAGGGGCACATGCTTGCAGGGCAGCAGAGATCACAAAACAGAGAGCACAGCCAACAGGCCAGGCATTGCGGGATACTGGCAGAAGCAAAACACAGCAGAGAACACATTGACTCCTTGTCCACAATAAAGGGAAGGGAAATGAAAAAAGTCTCTTGCAAAAAGTCTCCCGGGGAAAGTGACTTGCCTGGTCACCTGAGGAGATTCATTTAATGTCAGTCTTAGTTTACCTATCTCTAAAGGGAGAATACTACTACATCACAAGGGGATCAAGGCTAATTCATTACCGTTCATAAAACAAAGGCCCTCAGCTGGAAATGGATATAACCAAGAAAAGTAATATGCACATGACTTTATAGGATTCTATTCCTGGGATTTTTTTTTTTTTTTTTTTTTTTTTTAAACCAGCTGGAATTCTCAAAATATGCTCTAAATGTCTTTTAGCCCTGTGCTGCCAGCTCATTTCTTAATGTGCTATGATTACTTGTTCTATACTTTGCTATAACCCTTATGGTCTCAATCATTTCTTCTGTACTGATCAGTAAGCTAGCATTCTCTCTCGCCTGCGTGTGTCCTCTATTGTCTACACAACATTTGCTTAAAGGGACAGAGCCCACGGAAATGCAATAAATTGTTAAACCAGGGGTCAGCAACCTTTCCAAACCGGTGTGCCAAGATTTAACCCTCTTGCCCTGGGCCGCACCATTCTCTGGGGAGAGTGTGGGGGGGCTCTCTCCACTGTATACCCCGCTTGGTCCCCTGCTCCAGCTTTTCCTGTGGGAAGGGGAGGAAGAGCACGCGCACACTTCCCCGCACTTGGGTGCAGGATCTGGGTGGGAGATGGGGTGCATGAGCAGGCTAAGAGTTGGGTGTGACTGAGGGAGGGGGCAAGAGCAGGGTGGGGGTGCAGGGTCTTGGCACAAAGGAGAGGGCGGGGGGTGCAGGGTCTTGGTCGAGGTCACACTGCTCTCAGGCTGTCTGTCCCCAGCTTGGCTTCCCACTGCTCCATTGGCCAGTATGCTTCTATGCTCCTCCAGCTGGGGGAGCGGGAGCACGCATGTCCATGGAGCCGTTCGTGGCTCTCTCTACTCCCCTGCCCTCACATGCCACTGAAAATCATCTTGCATGCCACTTATTTGTGTGTGAACGAGCTACACAAATGGAAGAAACTCACTGTACAAGAGAGAGTGAAAGTCTCAGAGTACACTTCTGTCAAATGCACAAAATAAAGAAACAAATTAAAAAAATATCTTGAGAAAAGTGAGTTTTAACTTGCATGTTCCTTTATTTAAAATGTTCCTTTTAAAACCTATATTTAGTTAACCCCCTCCTCAAATAATAGAAAATGTTACCACCATGCAAATCATAGAAGCCCAATTTAGACTTCCATGAATAATCAAGAAACTCCATCTGTAGATTTGATGAAAATAAGGCCTACAGACCCACTCTGTGTTCAGTAGACTTGCACTAGTAAATGGAGGATCTGTAGTCAAATTTAATCCTGGAAAGATGCAGGAGACTTAAATGAAAAGAGCAATCAACTCAAGGAAAGTTATATTGAAGTAAATTAAGGTTCTGACTGTAACCTACAAAGAATCCAGGAATTCAAGATGGACTACTTTAACAAGACACCTACACTCTTATTTTGTAGTCATTCCCCCTGAAAGAGCTACAGACAACTGAACTCTGACTCTGGATATTCAGACATGACTGAGCCAGAATGTTACACAGAAGGATTGTTACTAGTACTGGAAACCAAAAGAGCTTTTCCCCTTTCAGCCTTCACTTTATCGTTTTCATATATTGCTGAACAGCTTTTGCTGTGATAGGTAAGAAACTTAACATGCAGGTCTCTCAGCCCTTTATTAGGCATGCTAACAGACACAGTGGATCTCTGCAACACAGCTGATTTGTAGCCACCATTTAATTGGCACTGAAGCACACCATACTTGAAAGTGCGAGTCTGAAACTGAACGGATAAAGACTTCAGTTTCACAACTACCAGTTCAGTAAATCACCTGATCACGACAGGATCACAAACATTTTTTAAAGAAATTAACATGCTCCTTTAAACAAGATGCATTAAAAATCCTTCCATTAACAATGTGTGTGTGTGCACGCGCGCACACGCATTATATACAAAATAATTTCAGATTTAGGAGATGAACAAAATAGAACAAAACCTTTGCATCCTTTTACACTGCTCTGAGTGTATTAAATTAGTGAACAGAGTGACAGCTGGGCAGGAGGCTGGGAACAATGAAGATAAAGTTAGCTTTCAGCGATGTGACCCTATCCAGGCTGTGAGCCAGAAGACTATAAATAATTGATAGGAGCAACCACCCTAGCCAACACACTAATGTACAGAGTGTTTCATACAGCAACCGGGGTACTATTACCCATTACATCATTGCTTCTCTCCACTCTGCACGCTCCTATCAGCAATGCAATTTTACTGCTTTTAAATAATAAATTGCACTGGGAGTTGGAATACTCCTTTGCCCATTCAAGTCTACCATGGTGTGCAACTACACAAATGAATTTTACATATGTTAAAATAAATTTTGCATTAAGCTAAAAAAAGTTTTTGCTGCTGTAGAAGCGTAGACACATTGCCTTTTTAAATATCAATAACAAGCTTTATGTACAATCAAATGCAAGGATTTCCAGCTAATGACTTTTGGTCTAAATCAGTACCACAAATTACTTAAAGTTTAATTTAGAAACAATAGTCTAAGTTCACCCATTGCTGTGAACAGATAAAATTCCACTCAAGTCAAAGAGCTTGAAGAATCTCCTTGTCCATGATAGGGAAGACCCCTGAAGATTGTGAGAGAAATACAGACTGACGAGATGTATTCATTTCTGCAGAATGTAAGATTTAAGTTTTAAGAAGTGTCCAGATTTGTAAAGTTGCAAAGAAAACCAAAATTTAATGTTGCCTTCCCGAGTCTGCAAATGAGTCAGTGCCTTCTGCTCCTGCCTTTTCCAAATAACCACTGAGTGAAATTTCAAAAGTGTCTGATCAATTTCTGCTACTTTACTAAACTTGCAAGCAGAGATGAAACTGACCATATACATTTCTCTTTGCTACAATTACTTAGAAAATGTCTCTGCAGCATGCCTATTTATGTGGGATGGTGACAATGGATGATAGGGATGTTAATAATCATGTATTTGTGTAAACGAGTAACTGCTGTAATTTTTAATGGTTACATGTTTAAAGCTGGCTCTGCACAAGCACTGGCTCCCGCCTCGCCCCTCCCTCCACTGCCTCTGATAGGCAGTGTGTAACCATTAGGATTTACCGACAAACCTAGGCTTATTAGTTAATCGTGTGACAGAGTACATGCTAACATCCCTAATGGATGGGGAGAGGTCACAATAAGCACTATCTATGAACAGCCAGGTGACATGAACCATGCTGTCACTGGATGCCTAATGAGCACAGCCCAGAGACAATGTTTTATGGTAAGGAACTCTAACGTTGTTCTCCATTCCACGCAGCGCTGCCGTTTTGAAGTATCTCCTCTTCCTTCACCCTCACCCCCCTTGCTTCCTTTTTCTGATAGAGGCAGCAAAGGGGGGGAGGGAGTGACTAGTTGACAAGCTTGTCAACTAGCCAATAAGCATTTGCTTATCGGATAATCAACTAATCCTTCACATCCCTATTTCAGATATGGAGTTTAAAGAAACAGTGAATTTAGTTTGAAGTCTATATTGTAAAAAGTATTTTAACTTCATAGTACCAGCTGTTTGGATGGATCTGTGGCTAGCAATGGATACCACACTGGATAAATCCATCTTGCTAAAATAGGTTTAAGAAGGTGAACTTCTTTCTTCTTAATCCCTGTGCTGGTTAGACCCACTGGCCAGCCTAACATTCATATTCTTGTTTGTTGGTTGAGATAGAAAAAATTCCCTCACTATTCCCTAGGCTTTATTCTTTATTTTGATTTCCCAAGAGGAAAGTATTTTTCAAGCCTCACTCATTCAGGAAAGATTAATCTGATACTAGTTACATTTTCTTATAACTGATTATTGATCAACACACTTCCAACATCTGAAAGTATTTGGATTCATTCTTCAAAAACAAAAATTCCAATCACATTTGAAATCAATGCATTAAAAACCAGCATTGGCACAAAAAGGAAATTACAGCTGAAAACATATAGGCCCTAGAGAAAAGCAAGCCTATTTATGTGGCACAAAAATATATCCTGTGTAATAAACAGCAGAAACCTCTCTGGCTTCAACAGAGACCAATTTCCAGTATGCAGCCCTTATAAAAACAAGGCTTGACAAACTGGCATCACAACTATATTTTGAACAGTTTCGTATGTATATTTTGTACAGTGGTGAGCAGAATCTTCAATCAGAAGAGAATTTTGTATGTAATATTTCCCATAAAAGAAACACACCAACAGAATTATCATACCAAGATGTTTACATACTGACTCAGGTCAGAAAAAGGTCTTTCAACATAGGCAGCAGCTAACAGCCAAGTAGAAACAAATGAGTATTTTTCATCAGTTTCAGCACAGGCCTTGCAGCCAACAGCGACTTAGGACAAATTTAATAATCCAAGCAACTTTTACATTACTGTGAATGTAATATGAGATTTTAAACAGTAATTAACCTTCAATCAACAGTAAACCATTGTAAACATTTAGTTTTGAAAAGGAAGCCTCTCTGGACAAAGAGTCCAAGCCCAGAGAACCATTGAGGGAAAGAGTTAGAATAGTCACAGATGGGGGGAAATGAACAGTGTGAAAGTTACTGAAAACTGGTGAAGATCAGTATTAAGGAATAGGTCAGAATATAACAAGGGGATAAAAAAAGAGAAGAACAGAATATGGTTAATATGAATATTGAGCGCTCCCCCCCCCCCCCCAACTGGAGGCTTAATACTGCCCCAGAGCAGTCAGGGAAAACTGTGCCATTGATTCCAAAGGACATGGAATTAGGCTCTGGGAAAAAAAAATATTCTAAGCTGAGCTCAGGGACTGATTGTTCCTGCACTTCCGACCCGCTCCCAAAAAAATCACTGTTAGACCAAAGAACTGATGTGTTTTAAAAATCAGATTTCTGATTGTCATGACCAATCATCAAGACAGGAAACCACGCACACGCAGATTCTCCATATTCCTTTTATATGCACTTTTGATTCTAGCATTCATTTAGTGTCCACTGACTCTATGGAACTTCTTTAAATAGAAACCAGTGGATATACTCTCAGAGCATGAATCCCAATTTCACAATGTACTAGATGCTTAATTCATGACACAATCAGAGTAGGGACCAAAGAAAGTTAATAATCAGAATGATACAATTTTTCATGTCCCCAAATCTCTTGAATTACCCAGGCTAAAATATCACTGACAGATCAGGATACTATTTTTAAAAAGATTAGGTCTCAAACCTACAATCTGAAAAAAACCCAAAAAAACCCATTAAATCCCTGAAATGTACACTGAGTATTTTAGCACATTATGGTAATTTGGGATAGAAAGGTTCAGAGAAGAGCTTCATTTTTCTTCGTTTGAAAGTGAGTAGAAAACCCTCTAAATTTCCTCAGATTTTAAGCTGTACTAACATTTTCAAGTATTTTATTGGCAACTCAAGCACTGATGACAAATAAGTTGCATGGCATTCTTGTGTTCAATTATGAGCTCATTATCGTCCCCATTTCACTAAGGCATCCCTCTTATTACAAAAATAAGGCTGAAATCTGGGTTCGGAATATGTGCTCTTACTGCAGCCCTTTCATACAAACCAACCCTAGTTAAACCTGTAACCATGAAGTTTGTTGTAAGGAAGCACCTTTCTAAATTAGGGTATCCTGCAATTAAATTCTTAGCTCAACGAACTGCTGGCAATCCTCAATTCAGCACCAAGATTACCACACTCAAGAGAAGCACATTTTAAGTTATGACAAATCAAAAGTATCTAAATAATAAGCCTCTCCATCTTTAATAATAAAGACACTAAGATAGGCACATATAAAATGGAAAAAATTGTAATGTTGAGTATTTAATCAAGAGTAAAGAAATGCCAAACTTAAAGCTCTCACGGTATCACAAACTGACCTACACAGATATGAAAACTTACATTTTAATAGCCTAACCACTAATAAACAGTACTTACAATGCAACAAGTTAATGTTGCAGAAATAAGCTTCCTATAACACTTCCTGATTTTTTCTAAATTCTCAACCTTACAAGAAAATTGCACCCAAGTACTCATAAGGCATTCTGTGCTGTGTTAGTATAGCTTTTGCTACAACTTACTAAAAAGATTAAATTAAACATGTCTGAAATGAACAGAATAATAAACAAAGCTGCTATCTGCACAATTTCATGAGATGGATTAGGACAGAAAATTCAAATTTCATTACAAATAAGGATGTAAAAATTCATTTAGAAACATAACTATGTAACTGCTAAAAATTAGAGTGGTTACATGTGCTGCAGGCTCTGCCAGCCCCGCTCCCAGGATGAAGCTTCGCTGTGGGCTCTGTAGCCTGCTTCCTGGGAGCAGGGCTGGGAGCCCCACACCTGGGAAGCCAGGATGTAACCTGCAGCTGCAAGCGTGCATTGGATCCAGCCTGCCCAGGGTGGGCAGGGCACTGCTTCAGCTCTTACTAGTTAACCATTTACATCCCTAATTAGAAATAACTGGAAGTCAGCTATTTCAAAGCCTTTGGTTAATGTAATTGTTGGTTCAATTAAATTAAATCAACTCTTTTTTATTGTAGGTTTACCTTAGAACAACTTTGGAACTTGCTTCCAGTGGTTTCTAATGATACCTTGATTTTCTCACTCCTAATCTGTCTCATGAGATTGAGCCCCGTGCAAGGTAATACACTTCTGAATCATTAAAATAGCAGCTGTCAAATATACCAACAGCCCCCTTCGCTGAGTGGAGATATTGAAACAGTGATCGCTATTTGTAAAGACCGCATTGAAAGCCCCCTTTAAAATAAGACGGCGTGATGAGAATGCTATGGAGCAATATCCTTGAGTGTAATCAGACTGATAGCTAACACTGCCGTTTTCCTATAAAGATGAGAATTTAAGCAAAGCCAAGGAAAGCTATGAGAAATTATTTTTCAATATTAACTTGCCCAACCTGCCCATATTCCTTTAACATATCAGGCAGCATTGACTAGTGGTTAGAGCAGATAACTGGGCATTTTTAAGCCCAGACTTTACTGCCTAATAAGCCATAGATTAGGGCTACTCAACATGTGGCCCGGGGGCCCTGCAGTCCGTTTGTTTGCAGCGTGGCTTGGGTATATGCAGGGCTCAACACATGGCCTGCAGGTGGGATCCAAAACGAAAAAGGAGTCAATATAACAGTCTCCTGTTGATATGCATTTTAGTACTTAAATTCCTGGACTGTCATTGCTCATTAAAAGTGCTTTCATATGGGTGGAAACTGGGTAACTATTACATTTTATTAATATCAGCAGAACTGACTTAAATGGGACCTGCGTGTTGTGTAGTCTTGCCTTAATCTTTGTATTCAGGCCCGTCAGTGTGAAAGAAGCTATTGCATATATATTTGCATGTATACGCAACCACACTTCAGTTGCGGCCCTCAGCACGTGCTGTGAGTATCATTGTGGCCCCCGGGCTTCCAAAGTTGAGTTGCCTTGCCATAGATGATTATGGCTACAGTTTTGGTGCAGGAGTCACAGTGTTCATAGTAATAATGAATTTGAGTCAAGTGCATGCTCTGCAGCAGTGGCACTTTTCCCCTCCAGACCTTGCGGCCTAGTCCACCCGCTTGCAGTGCCATTCAGGTTTGATGCACCTTCTCCATCGGTGGAGATGGTGGGCCACTCATACGTGATTAGTGTTGCAATACTGTGCATCATTTCACAGAAAGGCATAGGGGAAAAAGTATCCTACATTCACCATGAGTTAGTAGCAGGGCTGGAAAGAAAAGCCCTAGTACCCAACCCCAGGTCCATAGCTCCAACAAATAGACAATTGCTGTCTCCCTTGATTTTCTTTCAATTCTGTACTAAAAGATGTTTTCATTCTCTCTCTTCTCACTTCCTCACACCCAAGATCCCGTTGTATCTCATCTTCTCCCCTATCCACAGCAGTGGTTAGTTCAGGCTCTCCTCCAACAACCTAGTGTCAGATACTTGCATATGAACACACACAACCCCATCCACCCTTAGAGCCACGATAGCACCACAGTCACAGTGGCTCCCTGCCTCATTCCCTGCACTGACCAGCTGTTCAGTCAGGAGAAAAGGAATCTTCACCAGAGCAAGATGTAGAATTCTCATTCTTTAACAGTTAACAAAGGCAGTGAATGGCCAGAAGGTACAGCTGCAGTCAAGTGCTGCAGCTTTACTCTAACCTACTCCCTGGTCAGGCAGTGCCCCCACCACCAACCAATAAGTGTACCATGTGGGGTAGAGATGGTGGCGGAAGAAGAGAGATATCCTTCAGTACCAGAAAAAGCTTCAGAAACATGATACTGCCCATGATACAACATACTGTGATTTGCTAATCTCAGCTTAAAAAGCAAGACATTTCAAACTTAGCATGTGCCCACCCTTCCCCCCAAGGGGTAAAAAGGTAAAGTCTGCAGTACCATTGAGTTATCCGGCCTAGAAATATTTTTTCATTTTAGAAAAGACTATTTGCCTAATTCAAAGAAAAAAATTAAAATGCTTTTTCTCAAACCTTACAGGAAAAAATGCTTTTTATCTGAAATCAAGCAAGGAAAATTTTTAGCCCAAGAGAGATTTTCAAAAAGGAAGGAGCAAAAAAACAAGGGCTCATAGAAGGAATAGTGTTGGAACCCTAACTATAGGCTTTAGACTAGGAGCACTAGTATGTCACAGACCACAAGTCAATAATCTATTCAGTGCCAAGGAGCTAAAACAAGGTATGAATCTAAAAAAAATGCAGAACATTTTTGAAGTTAGCTGCACAGATTATCTTGCCTTGAGACAAATGAGCACAAAGAAGTCCTAGAGACCAGGTGAGCGAGGTAGTATCCTTTAGTGCACCAACTTCTGTTGGTGAGAGATACATGCTTTTGAGCCATGTAGAGCTCTTCTTCCGGTCTGGGAAAGGTGCTCATCTTGTGACAGCTAAACACAAGATCTAACAGTTTAACATTATCCGGGGACCAACACAGCCACAACTACCCTGCATACAACAATTGAGGCCTACATTGAAGGGTGATACTGAAACAAAATAGCAAGCATTACTTGTATACAGGATGTAGTAATCATGCTGGAAATTAAATTGTTCATTTAGCTCTGAGGACTCCATGCATCTCCAGGCTTGATTTATAGAAGTGATGGGTCATTACACTCTGTCCCACAAAGTTTCATTCCTCTTCACCTTTCATCTTCAGAAACTACTATTCTGGCTCTTTCCTTCCCTATCCTCCATCTAGTTCTGGTGCTCCTCTCCTTCGGCTTGGGGTCTCTTTTCCTTGCTTCCCTTCAGTCCAGGAGCAGCAGCTGTAACCTATTCCTGGACACAGCAGTACAAGCCTTAGGCACCAGTGGCAGCCTACAGTGACCCTTGACCACCTAGCATATCACTCACTTGTGCAAGTGACACTTCCAACATATGCGAGGGAAGGGGTAACTGAACTACTGAAAGAATGGTCACTGATGCCTATTGAGGGAGAGGACTGACATTCTGCAAGAAGCCATTCTCCTGTTTTCTTAGCAGCAGGATACTGCTGTGTTTGAGGTGGGACCATTCTGGAACTAAAGTGGTGTATGTAGAAGATTTCCATGGGGGAGGAGGAATGCACTTAAACCACAGTGGTGATTGCTTTCATTGACCAACAGGCCAGTGAGCTCCCCAACATTTGCCACTGGAGAAAGAATCTGGCTGGCTCCCTTCAATCTCTCCTGTCCAAAAGAATCTGGCCAACTGCCCCAACTTTTCCTGCCAGCAAAAGAAGCTGGCAGCCGTGGTGTCTCCCATTCAGGGCATGCACTTTCACGAACAGACAGGCTGCAGCATGTAAGGAAACCCGAAGAATAAAACCAACAGAGACAGCCTTTAAGCATACCAGCAAGAAAACTGCCCTTCCCCTGTGCACACTGCTCTAAGTTTCCAGCCACACATTCTTGAGAGAGGACGCCTTACCAGGAACTGAACGCTTTGCTTGTCCTCAGAGCCAGTTCTCAGGCCAGCTTCTGAGAGCATTGCAGCAGGGGTTCTACAAACTATCTGCGCAGGTTAGAAATGGATAGAAATCCACAGGCTGGATTGTGGGAAGAGACTCAGAAGTGTGAGTTGGAGAAACGTTAACAATAGTGGCCCTTACTGCTGGTTCAGAACCGCGCAGCATGTGCTCTTCCAAGAGTTGGTCCAAAACTGTAATCCCAAGAGTGCACTTACAGTGCAATTAGTGGCTTTCAAAGTGGCTGCAGAGAAGATGCGACCCTTTCCCCTAGCACCACTCAAGAGTACATTGAGGCAAAAGTAGGCACATGCCAGCTCTCCACACATTAAATGTACATTATGTGCACTCTTGGGGGAAAAAACATCTGACTGCTTTTCGATTGTGACAAATCCAACTTTCAGACTAACATTTAACAAAGTTTCATTTCTCCCCAAAGCTGGGAATGAACAATCAGTTTTATTCCTGACTTTTTTGTCTTTCCATAGAACTATAAAAGGCCCAAACTGTGAGGAATGGGTTAACGCTGAAAGAGACCATCCTCCCTCCCATTCTATGTAAGGCAAAGGAGACTTGGGGTTTTGGGATAGTACTGATAAACTGGGTAGCTCTTCTCCTTTGTGTTTGCGTGCTATTTACTGGGGTGCAGAGTTGAACCATGCGGTGATGATAAGCAAGTTTCACAGCTATGTTTACGTGAGCAAGCAAGGGGAAGATATTTTGGAAACAGCGAGAGCACACTAACAAGCCCATCCCCCATGCATGCTTCACCGCAGTTATCCCTGAAGACAGAAGAATGTCTGCTTGTTTCTCTGCTGCTGCTTAGAAGCTAGGAAATGTCTCCCACCAGGCAGATACTATGTGACTAAATCCAGGCCCCTAAGAATAAGCTTCTCTCAAATTCCAATTCATTTTCCCCTGTCTAATACAGGTATAGAAACCAGCAAAGCTAGTGTTCTATTTACAAGCCAAGAATGCACTTTGGGAGGTAGAGGTTTAATGCAGCTATGCAGCTGGGGGTTTTCCAATAGTAGCTATGAGTTTATATTCTCTCTGGAATTATTAGCCATACAAACTTTCTTCCCCTCCCTACTCCTGAAAAAACAGCCCCCCAAATTTCATCCTGCAGATTAGTGTTAGAAAACATACTCTCTGATGCTTTCACGTTACAAGCTACAAGAAACGTGTTCCATAGAACTGTGTTCAATCACGCACCTGAAATAAAGCTAGATTTCTCTGCTCTGCATCTACTAAATAAAATTAAATGGAAGGAGTAAGTTTCCAGAAATGGATAAAGATTTTCTAAAAACAGTGGAGATAAAAGCAAATCTTGGATCCCTGGGCCCCTCCATCTTGCACAGAATTAAGAATCACCATTGTAGATTTAATACAACTTGCTTCCTTCCAGAGGGAACTGACAGATTGCAAGAGAAAACTACAACTACTGCCAAATTCCACAGATTTAGTTATTAGGAGGCAATTAGGAGCCATTATTAACACTTCCTACTACGTTAAGCTCCATTTGCACTACAACTCTTCAGCCAGTTTGGGCATTTCAGATGGAATAGTACTGTAAGTGCACTGTACATATAAGATTTGCAATCACATGTATATAACATGTATTAAGATGTCCCTAGGCTCTCCTGAGAAAACAAAATGTATTACAGGACATTGTCTTAGGGAGCAGAATTACAAATAAAAATATGGGAACTGAAGAAAAGTAAAAGCAAATCAAATTCTACTTTCAAAAGAAACCATTTTTTTTTTTTTTTTTTTTTGGGTAGTAATTCACAATTGAGATTTCAACTATCCAGGAAATAAGTGTGTTGCCTTCCAACCAACTTCAATTAGGGAATTCAAAAGCAGTGAGACAAAAGAATGCCTGAGAATTACTGCACCGGACAGAGATATTTTTAGCAAATGTCGAGAGACTGTATGTTCGTTTGTGGGGCACACTTACTTCTACTAAATTTCAGGTGCCTCGTGTATTGTAATGGGACATTTAAGATTTATAGTAGGCCAATGGAAAACAGACATGATACAGTGTAAATCGACGTCAGACCATTTGGATATTTTATTTTCTCTTGCAAGCTATTTCAGCAAATGCTTTTAAGTCCAACATGAATAACAGAACAAAGTTTACTTCCATCTTTCAGAAACTGCCTTTCAGGGAAATCTCACAAACTGCATACAACAGGAGTACTGAAATCAGTCCGACATAACTTTCAGAATGGCCCTGCTCTTTTGTAAACTCTGCCCTAACTGATCACCCCTATAGAGCCAAGGATTTTACACAGTGTATGTCTCTCTCTCTCTCACATATATCAACAAAAGTTGGTCCAGTAAAAAATACTATCCCACCTACCTTCTCTAATATCCCAGAACACCACGGCTACAGCAACAAAGCATAAATTATCACCCCATAGTCGGTGCAAAAAGAAAATAGGTTTTGACTAAGCAAAAATTTGCAGCTTCACTGAAATAATGTCACCAAATTCTTCCTTTGAGATTTCCACACACCATACTGAAGCTGTGCCGAGTAATGTCCCTAATAGCAAGCCTCCCTCTCCCTTTTTTCTGACAGCAAGAAGTTAACCATCAAAAGCAAAAGGCTGTAGAAGTCTTAGGGAACAAAGACTAAGACAGAACAGCCCCAGACCAAACTCTAGAAAGTGGCTTATATTTTATAAATGCACATATTTAATTTTTTTTAAATTAGAAATATTAACATGTTGCCATCACCCTTCCCTTTTGTGAGGCTCATTCATCTATGTAAACTGCCTTACATGAAGTTAATTTTTTCAAATTTAAGCCTCTAACCGCAGCTTTCACATTGGAATTAAAGGGACGATTTTCTAAAGATACTCAGGATCCTTTCAGTCTGCAACTAGAAGCCGCACATTTCTCATTCAGCCCAACCCCCCTCTTTTTCCGTTCCCCTCCCACCACTGCGGCAGCGCAGATGGCAGCAGTGTGACCTCGCTGTTCCTGCCTCCTTGTTTTGATCCTGCAGTCTTGATTGTTCAGGCTAATCCCACACTCTGAGCCTTGGCTGCCAGCCAGAACTGTTATTAATGGCACAAAAGCTTCTCATTCCAGCTACTTCTACATCCGCTAATGCTGTTGTTCCCTTCTCTCTCTCCTCCCCCCTTCACATTACAAACTGGATCTGGAATACATTTTTAAAAGAAAAATCTCTCATCATCCTTGCACATATAAGAGCTATAGTAGGGCCAGGCAGGATAGTGTAACTAGCAATTTTTAATACTGAGGCAATTAAATATCCTGATCACCAAATTATCTTGTAAACAAAAACAATATACAGTGTATCATATGATCCCATTACAAAAAACCAAACAACCAAAACAGAAAAACACAGAGCTACCTCTTGCCCAGGGAAAGCGATTTCTGCTGCTCAACTTAGTCAAAATAATAGCATTCATGGTAATGTTACCAGTACTTGTCGGGGTTGCAAAGGATAAAGCTAGGCAAAGAGAAGACCCTACATAAAGCCCATTCTGGGATTTAGAAAACACTGGAATCTTAGCTCTATTTTGTTGCCCTCGTAGGGCAATTATGTTATTTTATATTATAGCACTGTTGTAAGCAATATTAAAATTCAAACTAAAACCAAGAAAATCAAAGTAAATTATTTCAGAGTGAAGGCTTAAAACTGTTCATGTAGCCTTCTTGTGCCTAGGTCTTTAAGCACATAGTTAATCACTGTAGTGTGTGAAATGACAGCAGTACCCTATGTAACACAGCAGCCCACCTGAAGGATCAGCCTACCATGATGTTCCTTCTATTTTTGGGGTTTCTTGAGTTCTTAAATAGTCAAACATGATCCACTTGCCATAGGGATTCCACAAAATACTACTCAAATGGAAGGCCAAGGGCCCTCTAAAACAAGTACGATCCTCACACAAGACGACTGCATTGTTATTGACCTATTTACTTCTCACTTAGTGCTCATGCAAGCCTGATTTCTTTAAGACTAGTGCAGTGTCTGGTCCTGTTCTGAATAAGGTGCCTTTTGGGAAGCTAGGCCTTTTGGGGAAAATGGTGCAAGTGATAGGCATGGGGGCCTTCCAACATAAAAAGTGATTTGTAAATGTGATTAGCAGGTCTTGGTGAAGGCTGAGTGGCCCCAGTGACTGCTGTAGTGTCACTGATTCCTCTTCCCCCACCCCCAAGGCTCAATCACAGATCAGCCATGCAGATGGAATCATGGTGGCCGTGGACACTGCACCCACAAAGTTTTATAAAAGGCCTGTCTGCTTGAATGCCTCAGAGGGGGGAGGGATCAGCATTCATGACATGACCACTTTGCTCCGTATGGGCAAGCCAAGAAGACTCTTGGAATCTGTAACTGTGATGGTGTCTTATGCATGCTCATAATCACAAAGAAATCCATCCAGGTTTGTTAGCATGGCACCGTGAAGAAGAGATGGGAATTTGTGATTGTCCTTGATGTATTTTCTGAAAAGTAAGAAGGGGAAAGGGTCATGAGACCGTTTTTTTCTGTTTAGGACAATCAGTATTTTTTTATAATGGGCTGTAAGGATAGTTTTGTGTACATTTCCATTTAGACCTATTACTCAGATTACACATTTCTATGTCTAATTAAGTCAAGTACAGGCTGAACCTCTCTAGTCCAGCACACACTGGTCCGGTAGCATCTGTGGTCCAGCATGATTTTAGTTAGCCTGATGTCCACCTATGGGTGTGGCAAAGTCTCCCCAGGTCCTATACAGTTTGTTTACAGCCACTAGTTCTGTCTCTCAGTGTTCTGTGCAGTTATTTAACTCAATTTTACATTGATACGTCAGAAAGGTAGCTGTGTTAGTATGTATCTGCAAAAACAATGAGTAGTTCTGTGGCACCTTAGAGACTTTACAGATTTGTGCCCAATCACATCAGCCACTATATCAGAGGCTCACTTAACTGCACATCCACTAATGTGATCTATGCATCAAACGCCAGCAATGACCCTCTGCTATGGATATTGGCCAAACTGGACAGTTTCTACAGGAAATCAGATATCCAAAACGTCAACACACAGAAACCCGTTGAAGAACACTTTAACCTGCCGTGCACTCATGAATGGATCTCAAAGTCACCATGTTGTTTCAGGCCAATTCCACAAACCAAATACACAGGGAAGTGTTGGAACTTAACTTCATTTACAAATTTGGGACCCATCACAAAGGTATGAATAAAGACATCACTTGGCTAGCACTCTACCTTCCACATCCTAATGACTTAACCAACCATACAATGGGTACTTCAGAATAATTTGTACCTTCTCTATCAGCTTCATGTAACATGCACACACTAATTCACTATTTCCCCTTTCCCTCCCCCCTCCCATCTCCTATTTAATTTGGAACTGGACTTTTAATACTCCATTCATCTGAAGAAGTGGTTTACACCCACAAAAGCTCATGATACCATCTACATGTTTTGTTAGTCTCTAAGATGCCACAGGACTCCTCATTGTTTTTAACCCTAAATGTCTTCTCAGAGCCCAGTATGCAGTGGAAGTGCTAGTAATGCTTTTAGACAATAGTGACCTCCCATGATTCAGCAAATTATCTGATTTGGCACAGGTCAGATCCCAAGGGTGCTGGTGTAGAGAGATTCAACCTGCATAAGGCATCGATAAACATCTAGGATATTCTGATGAAAAACCCTGCCCTCACCATCCAAAGTTTTGGCCTAAAGGAGGGCTAAAACACCACTATTCAGAAAACCTGATATCCACTCAGGAAGAAGAAACACTGAAACAAGGGAATTTTTCACCGCTCACCCCAAGAGGCAGTAAGATACTTCCAAGCACACCTTTAATTTTTCAAAAACTATATACTATATTAGTCAATACATTTTTGCTTACATACAGTACTTCACTCCTACTTTGACTAGAAACCAATGGCATCAGTCCACCACTCTCTCTTTCTCTCCATAAAATAACTCTGGAGCATTCAGTCTGATAAAATTTACACAAGAACTTTCACTTCTCCATACTGCCACTGTCTCCCAGATTTTTGACACAGACGTTGTCAGATATTGCAGTAACCTGTACTATAGGCAGAGACCTTGTTTATCGGACTACAGCCATAATCTCTCATTAAACATTAACTCCTAAAGGCATCTCCAAGCTTTTCACTACATCAGTGAGTGTCCCTTCTGTAATAGGTACAAAGAATTGCATTAACTGAGTTTGAATTTGACATAAGTAAAATCTCAAAAATCTAACAGTAGCAATTGATGTCAATGGAGGAATTTCATAAGCATCCCACTCCTAAGGCAGAGGTTAGTGCAGCTTTTCATGTGGCATGGATTAACTCTGAGGAATTAAAAATTGCTTAACTCCCACTCTTCCGGGTATTTCAAAAAGTTCTAATTCCTTTCTGGTTCTGTGTGTACTATTATTTTGAAACATGTACAGTATCCAGCTTGGTATACACCAATTTAATTTAAAAGTGGCTTTATTCTGCATGTTAACTTTGTATACAGTGAGCCAAAGAGATAATTAGGTTGTTCTATGAGTAACAAATGAGAATGGAAAGTTTATGCAAAGTTCTATGTAATATTTCTCTGGCACGCCAGAGAAAAAAGTCTTCTACAGTCTTTTATAGTGGGTGTATTTTACTAAATAGGGCACAACTGGTGGGTTGGCAGCTGCCAAAAATCACAAGACCAAACAGAGTACTGAACAGAATACAAAAATATATTCTGAAGCAAATTCAAGCTTGTTTATTACTTACAGATCTCAATAGATGTGCATGGCACTTCAAGTCTGTCACAAAGAATTCAGATTACAATCTAAATTAGACAAAAACAGGAGGAAGTGACAAACCAGGGGAAGGACTGGTGGGGTGGGGTGACAAGAACACTGATTAGATTAGGAGGCCCTTGGGTGAGCAGAGAAAATGTCTACAGGTCACAGTTTTGTTTTTAATATCCGTGTCTATTTGAGACTCTAGTCTAAGTACCCTCTAATAAAAGTGCATATTGAGGAAGAATTTGACAGTGAAGTGGATGAGGGATTTGCAGACATATGGGGGACAAATGGAGGTCAAAAAGGCAGTGATGGGGAAATGACCCAAATTATTCAAATTCACAGGTTCACAGATTTTAATGCAAAAAGTTACCACTGTGATCATCTAGTCTAACTTCCTGCATAACAGACCACATGACCTCTCTGAATTTCTGTTTGAAGTTCAGTAGCCGTAGTTGAACCAGAGTGCATCTTTTAGAAACGCACCAAGTTCAGATTTAAAGATTTCCAGTGATGGAGCATTTACCACACTTGGTCACTTGTTGCAACATTTAACTTACCTGTTACTTTATGGCTAGGCAATTACTATAGCTTTAGCATCCAGCCACTGGCTCTTGTTAGACTTGGGTCTGTATTATCAAATTTCTTTTCCCTATGTAGGTACTTGTAGATCACATCAAATTGTCCCTTAACCTTCTCTTCGGTAAATGAAAGAGATCAAGCTCCATGAATCTCACTAAAAGGCGTGTTTTTCCTTTAATTTGTTCTTATGGCTCTTTTCAGCGACATCTCCAATTTTTCAGCATACTTTCCATTGACCATAAGCAGGATTAACATTGCCTTCTTTTCATTCTCTTCTTAAACAAAAAGTTATATACCAGCTGTTCCATTATTATGCTTGGGATCAGAATAGGACTGCCAGGCCTAAATTACCTAGTTCATTCCAGTTACCCTTTTTAAATACTGGCTTAACATTAGTGTTCTTCCGCTCCTCTGGAACATCTCCAGTGTCCCAAGAAAATCAACATTAACAGTCCAATGAGCTCCTCCGACAGCTCTTTTAAAACTCTAGGATGCAAATTATTTGGACCTGGTGATTTAAAAATGGCTTAACTTTAATAGTTACTAATAAAATGGAAAGCAATCATATAGAAACATCTGCTTTTTCCCCAACTATAGAATGTTTATTAAAACACTTGATTTTCTGCGCTATTATTGGTAATTCTACCATTTCCATTTCATGGACTAATACCATTGTTAGGGTTCCTTTTGTGACTGATATCTAAAAACTCCTCAGGTGTCCATTGCATTTTCTTCTGGTACCTTTTAGCCTTTTTATTAAAATAAGTTTCTAGCCTCTCATTTGTATTCATTGCTAATCAGTTTCCCCCCCTTTTTCCACGTTAGATGTCTTATTTGTTATAGCTGCTTTCACTTCCCTTCAAAGATGAACAGCTTGGGTTTGAAATAGAGGACGTGTGTGTATATATGACACATAAAAATGAAGCACTGGATTGACCCAACCAGTGCTCACTCAGACTCTTAGTTTGACTCTGAAAATTTAAAGCTTTAAACTTAAACCTGAAATATAATTTATTTCTCTCCTCTTCTCCAAGATACTGCCAGAATCCATTCTTCACTTAACAATGCTTCTACTGTAATCCTTACTCATACTGAAGTGTTATGACCACTAACAACCTCCTCTTTAATGGTCTTCCTACAGCAGTTGAGGCCCATCGGGGTTTTGTGTGTGTGATCTGTAAGACATTTTGTTTACTGTTGCTCACGTGCAGGATTCCCAGATTCTGCTAGATTCCATCTGCATAGTTTTTTTCCCTATCAGTAACACTAAAGTAAGACACACGTTAAAGCCAGTGCACATGAAGCGAGGTGTGTGCAGACTGCCCACAACACTGACTGAGGGCCATACACTCCTGCATCCAAAGTGCGGCTACAGTTTGACACACCCTGAAAATTCTATGTATGCAACCACAGGTCACAAAGTTACCCTATCCCAGGAGAACATCTTGGTTACGACAATTTTGCATCCCAGTGAGTTGAAGGAGAGCCCTCATGCAACCCACTCACTAGCCTCGATTGTTCATCACTATCCTGTAGTCTTACAGTGAAATGTCAATGGATCCAGAATGAAGTATACCCTGGTTTATCTCAGGCTGGGAATCAGGATATTATCCTCCAACTTCCACCCACTATCTTGCCAATTCTAAATCAAGTTGTTGTTTTTTCATTCTCTCTCCATTGCTCGATTATTGTGCTGTCATTTATACTGCAGTGTAATCATATACAGGCAGTCCCCGGGTTACATGGATCCGACTTGCATCGGATCCCTACTTACAAACGGGGCGAGGCAACCCAGCACTAGCTGCTTCCCCTCAGCAGACCAGGGAGACGCGAAGCTAGCGCCCTCCCTCCCCGCCCCCAGCAGACCAGGGAGACGCAGAGCGGCTTTTCTCAGCAGACACCTCAGCTTGAGAATAAAGGACTGAGGGAAGTGAGGTGTGGGAGAATAAAACTGAGCTCTGGAGAAATGTTTGGCTAGAGTTTCCCCTACAATATGTACCAGTTCCGACTTACATACAAATTCAACTTAAGAACAAACCTACAGTCCTTATCTTGTACGTAACCCGGGGACTGCCTGTACCTGACACTTTACTGCTAATAAAATACATGACACAAAAATGAAAGCAAAATTTGTTCCTTATGATACAAAGGGACAAATATACACAGCACATATAACAAAGATTGTGTGAAGGTGTCTTATCTGGTTGGCAGCATGGAACAGGTAAGTCTTTGGAAGAGACTTAAACAATGAATGGTCCTGCAGCATGTTAGAGACAAACAAACAAAAAAGTGGAAGGTATCATGAGCTTTGGTGGGCACAACTCACTTCTTCAGATGAATAGAGCAAGTGGTCCAGAGGTACAAATAAACAGCAGAAAAAGAGGGGAGATGGGGAGGGAAAGCAGGAAAAAAATTGTCAGAGTGTCCAGGCTAAATGAGGCTAAGAAACTGGGCTGTAAGCGCCCGATACTTAAGCTTTACTATTCACTGACAGCCTACCCATTCTTCCAATGCCCTTTCCGGATCCCAGCCTAACTCTCTGCAGAGACAGGATGCGTCTGCTACTTTCCTATCATCTTTCCTTATGATTCATGTCTTCTCTGGCTCACCCTTTACACCTGCCTTCCCTCTGAAGCTCAGGATTCCAAGGAGGGAGAAAAGTCTATTAAGATGTATGATATACAAAAGAGAGACAAAAATAAATTGTACTCAATCCTCTGGCCTCTCTTTAGCACTTTTCAAGCACAGATCTCAAAGTGATTTACAAACAATAGATTAAATGAGAACACTGCCAGCAAGTAGGGAAAGAATTCTGTTTTACAGAGATGGAGGTAGGGGAATAAGACTCGAAGGTGAAGTGACTAATCACTATATATCATCCTTCTTCTGTATGCACATATAGGTCAGTCTATTAGCAGTACACTTGCCAGTTTTCCCCTAAATGTTAGTCATCCCTGACCATACTTAGGCCCCCGGTTGGCTAAATTCACCCCCTCCCTTCTCCAGCAGTACCACCCTTCTTAAAATACTTCTAACATTCAAAGGGCTTGGCCAGAGAGAGATGGGTTGAACGAAAAAACACTCCTGCATTTTGCCGCCTAAATCAGGGGTTCTCAAACTTTGTGTGGACCCCCCCCCCCCGCCCTGGGTCGCTTCCTCACCCCTTCTCACCAGACTCCTTGCCCTCCTAGGGTTTCTTCAAGGCATTTACAGTCCCCAACGCCTGCCCACCCCCTCCATCTCTTTCTCCTCTGTGCCTCTTTTCCGCTCTGCGTCCCTTTGATTCCTCCTCTCCTCTGCCTCTTCCTTGGACCCCCACATGCTCTTATTTACCTCTGAGTCCTCTACCCCAACCCAATCCCCCAGCCCGCTGCCTGGGGGATCCTGCTCTCTCCCAGCTGGGGAAGAGTTCGGTCGCCCGGCAACCATGCCCAGTCTGGCCCCTTGGACATCAGCTCCTGCACCAGCATCACTTTCCCGCCACCTTGCCTCCTCCTGCAGCTGAGCCGTGCTCCCGGAGTCCCATGGCCCCGGCCACGCTGCGCAGCTTGCCGGCGGCTGTCTTTCGCCACCTTGCCTCTCTTCATGGCCTGGGGGAGAGGGGTTGCAAGTGAAAAAAACAAATCCAGCTGCGACCCCCCCCCTAAGTTGCTCGTGACCCCCTTGGGGGGTCGCAACCCACAGTTTGAGAAATGCTGGTCTAGATGTAAAGCCTTCACATGGAGAAATTTTTAATTTGATAATCCTACACAAATCTTGGTGTTTCCATGATCATTGCACAAAACCCAGTCCATTAGTTCCTGAACTGGCTCATCATCAGCTTAACTGGACCACCCAATTAAGCCCATCTTTTACTTTATAGCCTGGTCTACATCTAAAATTTAGGTTGACCTAGCTGCAATGCTCAGAAGGTGAAGAATTCACATGCCTGAGAAAGATAGTTAAGCCAATCCATGAATAAAGTATGCCATCTCTCAAGAGGGTAGAATTACTACTGTGATGGGAAAAACTCATCCATTGTGCTACAGCAAGTGTCAAAATCACAAAGGCATACCTGCACAGCAAAGGCATTGCAGCTGTGCTGCTACCATGCTTGCAATGTAGATAAGTCTACTTCTCAAGACCAAGAGGACTTCACAAGATGCACGTTCTTCAGTTACACACTAGTGTTCATAATAAGGTGATGCAGTACAAACTTAGGGCCTTTCATTCTGCTAAACACCTCCATTTTTTTAAGAATACATTCTGCATATTGTCTTGTAAACAAGCTATAAACGCTCTTGAATATTGCCTTTGCACACTGTTCATCCACAAGTTGAGACTTCCTGCTTCACTATTTCAAACTTAAGTGGTATCCCTGCTTAGACATGACAATGTGGCTTTTCTTGAGGCTCACATTTTTGTTCAGGATATGAAATATTTTTTTTTCTATTTTAATCTTTTTCAGTCAGTCAATTATTTATCGTTGTATATAAATAATGATTACATTGCATTCTGCTCCCGTACCTATTTTGTAATCTGTTTTTTGGTCATTTTAAATGTCAAATCAACCTGATGTGGTATCTTGCTTTGCAAATCTAAGAGACCCAACCAAGAACTCTGCTGGGTATCTGAGTTTTGTCCTTCAGCTGTATTTTTATGTACATAATTTGCTTTTGTATTTCTTCGCAATAAGTGCTGAGTGCAACACCCTTTTGCAAACTAATTGCTTTAATGGTGGGCACATCACACCTTGTGAAGTGGACATCTTTGCATTACGTTGCCATTACTTCCACATGTATTGTAAACAAATCTGACTGCTGCCATTTGTGTTTACTTTTGCATTCTGTCTCTGCTTTGCTATGCATTTTTAACAAATGCATTTCTGTGTCACTGTTTGCTAACTCATTTGGGATAGGGATTAAAATCCCATTTCGTCAGTTAACCGATTAACGTTACGTTTAACTGCTTAAATGGGTGTGGCTGCCAGCCCGGTCCCCCTGCCATGATATGACTGGGCTGCTCCAGCCAAGCTGGGCCCCCTGCACATGGGGGCTGGTCCAGCCCAGCCACCAGTTAACTTCACATCCTTAATTTGGACAGCATGGTTTTCACTACCCTTCTTTGCAAAGTCCTGGTCAGTTTTTGAGCTGCTGATCAGTCTGTTATACCCAGAAGAGCTAAGTATGGACTAAATAACTGTTCAGATTCACACTTATTATTATGTAGGTCCTAACAACAGTCAATGGTCTCATCTGCCATCTCATTTCTTTTAAAAGGAACTGCTTTTCCCACCTGTCATTCTTGGGTGTGAAACGGTGCATCCCTACCCTGCACTGCAGGACAGGGGGTGGCCCAGGCCCAGCTAGCTGAGAAGGCCCCTCCCCTACGGCACTGCCGGCAGGCTCCCTGGGGTGCCTGGGAACTGCTCAGACTGGGGGGAAGGCCTCCGAAGGGAAAAGGGCTGGGTCAGGAGCTCCTAGCCACTCACAGCCACACTACCAGACAGGGGAGCAGCTGCCTCCAGAGCCACAGCAGCAGGCCCAAGAGGTGTGGACCAGGGAACAGTCGCCGCCGGAGCCACAGGCCTGGGAGCGGCTGGACGGGCCACCACCAACACAGCCCCAGCAACAGCCTACGCTGGTGAGAAAGGCCCCCCCTTCCCCTGCCCCCAGGGACCTGGAATCACCCAGGGTGGAAGGAGGGGGCCCACGGCGGGGGATTAACCCCGAGGGCTTGGAGTGTTTCAGGAGGGACCCCGCTGAGCCAGCAGCGCACTTTAACGCTGCGCACAGGGCCCTGGGCTGGGACCCGGTGGAGAGGGAGGGCCCGGGGCCTCCTATCTTACGGCAACTCTGCTCCCAGGCCGTTGGGAAGCCTACCTTAGAGTTGGACCCGGTGAGGTTAGCTGTACTCTCAGGAGGGGGGCAGCATTTGGAACTAGGCTTCTCAGGCTGCATTCTCTCTAGTAGAAGGGACTCAGACTTCTGACTAGGCCTCAGGGGCTGTATATGCCCTGATAGCGAGATGGGTATTTGAGGCAGAAGGCCTTGCAGATACTCGTAACGTCGTGGGGGTACGCACCCCTTGACAGTGCAGATCAAAATATTAGTAGTATGTGTATACAACTGTCTAGTAGCATTAAATTCCTTTCCTGTCCCAATGGCACATATTGTTCATCTTCAATGCCTCAGGTCTGCCTCATGCAGTACTGTGGAAGGATTTAATCAATCACTCTTTTCAACACCTTTCCAGCCGTGCGCCACACTGAGGGACTCCTATGGCTTGTCTTCAGTTTTACAGATTTCACCATATTTGTACACCAAAAAGGGCACGCTACCATGGGAATGAGTCCTTATCAGAAAACACTCGATTACCAGGCCTCAGTCACATGACATTGACCAGAGTTACAAGTTAACACACCCTGTCACATCAGAGGGAGCAGGATCCTCTGAATTCAGCGGTCAACTGTGTAAATGGTTAAAAGAATCACTTATGCTCTGGTGACTTGAGCCTATCGCCACGTCTACCTCCCACTCTGTCAGCTCATATGAGTAGCTTATAAAATCAGCACACACTGTAGGAAGCTTAGCTAGAAACAGGAATGCTGGGCAGGCTGTTACTAATAGTGTTTTGCATATTGTATTTTAAGCATTACATGCTTCTACATGCTCAGCGTCAACAAGGGAAAAAACAGACTGACCAAAATGAAGTCTCCCCACAATGAAATGCTAATTCTACCACAGGAACACAGATATCAGAGGAACTGTGAGGACCCTGCTGGGAGATTCTTGTACCCACTATGACCATATCCCTTTTAGGACAACCTCAGCTCCCTAAAAAAAAAAGTCTTGAGCTGCAGAATGCTCTCAGCTCTCCATGTCTGACCAATACTGGTTTGCTACATGGGCTACATCCAGATCAGGCAGCATTCACAAACAGAATCTGCCTCCTATGACTTGTGGTGAAGAGGCAGGTAGTGAGGAATTAGACAAAACTGGCAAATACATTAAAACTGAGAGAAAACACCACTATATCCTGGAACCAGATTCAGGTGTGCTAAATTACCATTTGCAAAGACACAAGAAAGCAGTTTTACTCTAAACAGAACATACTGGTGAGATTGTGGGTATGCTCACCATTGCATGAAAAAAATGTACTGGCTCGAATAAGGAAAAATTTCACTTTCCCCCCCAAAAAATTCTTATGTATCTTTTTCTGGTTAAAATACAAAGACCTGTATAATCGAGCATGGTCCCCATGGCCTAACACATATTCCCACATCAACTGTACTTGTGATTATGTGTGCTGATCTCCTCTTAAAAAAATAATCAAATGTTGGCTGTTCCCAATGTAAATTTATAAAACTCTGGCTCATTTCCACTTCATTTTTGTAGCAAACCCCAAACAATTGATTTAATTCTCTTTGGAAGAGAATTAAAAAGATTCTGAACAATAATGAATGCAGAGATCATTCTAGCTCCCTAATTTCCTTTCTTCCATATCCTAGCCTGATGGGAATACAAAGAAGGGCAGTTGACTTTTCATGAATTTATTCTAGAGTCTGGCTGTTATTTCTCCCACCATTAAATCAGGGAACTAACTTACAGATATTTTTCTTGAAATAAGGCAGTAAGAAATTCCAGGTTTAAAAGCATAGGCTGTTTTGCAAGTGCTTCTTCCTGTTCTCAGCTTTTCTATATGAATATAATTGCTCTGATTTTATTTCTTGTTATTTTGCTAAGAATTAAATACACCTCAACAATTTTATGACATGTATTCTGGTTACTGAAATGACTATCTTGTACCCCTGTCCTGTTACTCAACTGGTGCCAATGGGGTGCTGAAAGAATGAGATTTTTCAGATTGTTTTGTCTATGAGCCAAGAACGCCTTTTAATAGATTGAATGCAGTGAGAATGCTAGCTTCTCACCACTGCAGCTCAGCTCTCATTCACAGCAGACAATGCATACAACAGTAAGCTGACCTCCCTTTGCAGCAAAATAAGGCCAGTCTTCCAAACATCTTTGGAATTTGGAGATTAATTCCATGTAAACTAATATGTTCAGATGTCTTTGTAGAGCTTCAAAATAAGCCGCCTGATCCAAAAGAAAGTAGAGCAACACAGATATAGACAACATGACCGGGAAGTTGCAACAGAGTTGCCTCCATTTTGAAACTGTGTTTACTTAAGTTTGTACCATTAAGAAATCTCTTGCCCAATCCAGCTCAAACAATAATTCTGCTCCTCACCCCTACAACGTGCATGTTCGTGTATTCAAGTTGGTGACACTGCTTATTTACCCAAGGAAAAAGGATCACTAATGGGTTAAAAAGTCTAAAGAGGTAAACATAAAATCAATCTTCAACAGGCAGAGGAAGGGTCAGGAGGCGAGACAGGCTCCAAGTAGAAGCCCAGAGAAGCTTTTACCTTTCAGCAAACACTAGGAGAAATGCAGTGCTATGTAAATCAACAGCAGCAAACAGAAGATCATATGCTTCATAGATTCTGTAGGATAAGCTTAGTGCATGCACAAGGGGCTCCCAGCATCTCTCCACACACACATACCATGCTCCCTGCTGCCACTCTCCCCCATTTTCCCCTACTGCAGCAATTCCCTGCAACTCCCAACTCTTTCTTCATAGGGCAGACTGTCCCCTACTCTCCCCTAATGCCAGTCTGTGTCTCTTCACTGCCACCTGTCCCCCAATGCCAGAGTCGGTGCACCTCTCTTTGCTCTGTTGCATGCCGGAGATATTGTCTCCCCCAATCCCTCCATGCCAGGATCCCCCATTCTCTAATTTGCTTGCCAGGATCTGCATTCTTTTCCTTCCCATTCATGCCACATACTGCCCTTCTCTCATCTATTTCTTTGCTCTCTGTGGAGAAGTTATCGAGGGTGTGAACACGTTAAAATATTTGGACAATGGGCAGACCTGCGATGCTGTATTGCCATACTGGAAAGTATTAATTACAGATGTGAACATGTAGTCATTTACACAATTAACTGATGAGCCTGGGCTCATCGGTTAATCTTAAAAGTTACATACAAACCTTCCCTCCCTCCCCCCATCTTCCGTGGAGCTGCCTCCCCCTCACCCCTGCGCTGCTGCCTCTGATACCGAGGCAGCAGCACAAGGGCGGCAGAGCAGGAGCCAGTGTGCATGGGGAACCAGCTTAAAAGCTGGCTTTTCACAAGCACTGGCTGCCACCTGCTCCCCCACACGTAAACAAGTAAAAGCTGAAATTTACAGGGATTACGTGTTTACAAAAATCAATGCATTTCAACACCTCTAGTATTAATAAGCGGCCATCTGCAAATTCTTTGATCTATAGATAACTGCAGTTCTGGTTTAAACTGACGGCTGCTAAACAGACGCCAGGAGTGCCATGGAAGAATCTAGGAAACTCTCTCATCAGTGACATTCAAACGCCAATCATTTGCAGAACTGTAAGGAGCAGGATATTAAGAACATACATGCTTATTTAGAAAGTATTCTGAAAAGTGTGTACTAACCCAGTGGCAGCTCTAGTGCCGAAGACACTGGCCCAATTAAGTCATTTTAAACAACAAAATTCCTTTATCTGTATGTTTATTTTCTGAAGAACTTTGAACGGGGCACAAGACACTATTTTTTTACTGGGTGGTTTTATTGTCTCACATGAGCTGCAGGCTCAAAAATAAGGCCCAAGTAACTGAAACACACTGTCTCCCAGAGATAAACCAAAAAGAGGATAGGTATTTCACAATGCAGGAGCCGGGTGGCTACATAGCCAGAATCTTTAGTCAGGTTCTTTGAATCTTAACTTGATCTTGAAGAAGGAATAAATAATCTCTCAAGTAGTATGTTAACGTTTTATTGCAACATTGCCCTCAAAGTTTGCAAAACTGCTGTCTCCTATGGTAAGTCAGTCATACAAATCAAGCATGTTTGCTTTCCCAGTCCCAACCCAGCTGCCCTCAGTGCTGTGAACACTGATCCTATATTGCCAGTGGCACCAGGCAGGAGAATGGGGGAATGGAGTGCCCATGAGACGCTGTAAGGATTGCACTCTAGTTGCTGGTCCCCAGTGGGTAGAAGGCAGAAATTAAAGTAATACAATAATAAACCTACAGGTAAGCATATTTTTGAAATATTAATTTTAATCAGGCAGTGTCCCTTGAGTGTGCTGAAAGTGCAACTGGATTCATGCCTGAGACATTGCTCTCACAGAGTCTAATGCTTGACCCCTTGTGAGGTATGGTTGCATGTCAAAGAGGAAACTAAAAAGGGCTTCAAGAAAACAGAGAAACAAGATGGAGTTTCCACCATTCCTCCTAGCTGGAGGACTCAAGTAACTGGGGAAAAGTTGAAAAACCCTTCTTTGACATTTGCTCTAGCTAGAAGGAGACGGTGGAGTTAGCAAGCCCTATTGATCACTTTTCAAACCACAGGGTGGGAAGCATCACAGACATGATGACAGGTCTTGGAGGGCTGAGATGGGCTCAGAGACATCACTGTCACTGTGTAAAACAGTGGTTCCCAAACTTTTTGGCATCACACTTTTTTTTTTTTGAGAAACCCTCACCCCCTCCCCAAAAATAGCAGCAAAACTTGGAGTGCTATTGACAGGGGGGTGTGAGGCAGGGTTGCCTCATGCCCCCCCCCCGGGAATTTCTTCACACCCCCGAGGAGGGCATACACCCCCATTATGGGAACCCATGGTCTAAAATGAGCTGCTCTGGAGTTCTACTGTAGCCTAGGAGCAGGAGGTGCATCTGTTCCCAGCTGTACCATGCAATATTGATAAAGAATGTGAAGTAGAGAATTCCTGGGGGCCTGCCATTCTCAATTTTGCAGTCCCTCTCCTGGATGCGTGTTTTCTCTTTGGATTTTTTGTTTTTATTTTTTGGTGCTCTTCAGAGAATAGAAAGCAATAGGATAAAGCTAAGCAGAATTTAGTTTTATGTAGCGACAGCCTACACACGGGTTATCTTAATACACTTTATATTGCAATCAGTTAATAATTAGTGCAGTGACAGTACAAGCAAACAGGACAGCAACTATGATCTCAGCAAAACCCCGCAGAGCCTGACACATGAAAATGTTTCAGTGAGGGAGCCACAGCCTAAACTCCACCATCCACCCCCACCCAGTAACCCTCCACCTGCCCTTAGAAGTGGATGTCTGTTTAACATGTTGTTTGACTTGCAGCACTTTCCTAGCATTACTCTGAAGTATGCATGCATTAGATAGGAGTTAAATGCTAGTGTAGTTCTTGAAACCTGGCCCCGCCACAGATACATTCAGGTCAGAAAAAGGAACTTCAGAGGAGGGTCTTTATAGGGAGACAAAATAATTAAATAGCCTGGAAACTATTATACATTAAAAGTCACTAGAGCACTAAAAATCTAGCACTGACAGTTACGATGGAAGCCCTTTAAAAGTTACCATGGTAGCTCATGCTGAAATTCGCCCACTCATTCTTCAATAATGGTGGGTTTTTTAATGTAATGCAAGCACAAACAAGTAAATGTCACGGAAGGGAAACAGAACTACTTTCTCTCGCCACTAAAAATGCTCCATCCTTCAGTTCTGCCACAAACACACTGTTGTGGAAGAGACAGCAGGTAGCACAAAGAGCCAAGTCAAACATGCAAAACTGAACTGTTCTCTCCCCCTCTCCAGGGTCAGCAGAAAATTTAACAAAGAAGCAGATTTAGGATTTCAGCATGCATTTGACAGTTTAGTTTGTACACTTTAACTCCCAGACCTCCAAATGATGACTTGCATGCTATATCTATATTGAGAGAGAGAGAGAGAGAGACTAGATAGATAGCAAGTTTCAATAACGTCAGCAATCAGACAAGGAAACTAGATCTCTCTGGACAACTTGTTTTATCTTAATTAAATGCATAGGCAGAGTACAATCTCATATAGAAGTGTTCACTGCTTAAATGTCAGTCTTGCTGGATTTGGCTTTAAGAGAGACTTTGGAGCAAGACAGGATCCAAAAAGGTAAACACTGGCATTAAGAAACAAAAAATGGTCCTGCAGCATCTTAGAGACTAAGAAAAAAATTTAGATAGTATCATGAGCTTTCATGGGCACATCATAGGGATGTAAGTGACTAAGCAAGCTTCCACACACCCCCACCGCCACCTTGCTGCCTCTGTGTCAAAGGCAAGGGGGGGAGCAGGAGCCAGAGTTGGGGGGAGCCGGCTTAAAAGCCGGTTCCCCCAGCACCATCTCAGGAGAGAGGGAGGAAAGGGAGGCAGCGGCCCCATAGGGTTCTTACTACATTTAAAAGGCAGAGATGCAGAGGGAAACTCGGGGGAAGTGGGGACTCAAGCAGTCCCTGCTCATGCCGGGTCTGATGGCTGCGCCTCTACCTTGAGGTGCAGCAATCATGACCCGGGCCGAGTGGGTTCTGCTTGAGTCCCCACTTACTCCAGGTTCCCCACTGCACGTCTGTCTTCTAAACGTAATAAAAGCCACAGGCGGCTCTTACTACATTTAAAAGGAAGAGGCACAAGATTGTGAGTGCCCCACCCCTACTATTATCGATTAATCGAGTAGTCAATGGAAATTCCACCGACTACTCAATTAGCTAATTAATCCAAATTTAACACCCTAGCACAACCCACTTCTTTCAGCACCCACAAAAGCTCATGATACTATCTATATTTTCTGTTAGCCTCTAAGGTACTGCAGGACCATTTTTTTTTTTTAAACTTTTTTCAGTTACAGATTAACATGGCTACCCCTCTGAGACTGACAATAAGAAGGAGCAGGATACAACTGCACCTGCCCAGCTAGTGTTTTTTCAAACATATCAAGGTCTAAAAACTCAAAATGGGAAAAATATGCCACGGTCCACATTGGTATCTGAAGGGTGCTACTTTCAACAGTGTACACAATACTGATATGTGTGGAGAGTTTTAAAGCTCTAAGAAATCAGCACTTTCCCACAAGCCAAATTCACATTATTTAGACTAATGTGTGGAGGCAGAGGAATTGTGAAGCATATATTACCTCCCCCAACTATTAGGCAAGCATACTTGCCTTTAAGACATGAAACCCCTTTTCCTAAGCAGTTTGCCAAACTTTCACCCTTTTTCATCTTCCTATTTCTCCCTTTTCTTTGCAACACTCTGCAATATCATATGTTTCTTCTCAATTCTGTTAACTGAACCAGTTTTTAAGACCTGGAGAACATGATCACTATCAGACCGCTCTATTTCCACACTGTATCCCCATATCTACAGGCTGAACTGCTCTAGTCCGATGCTCTCTGGCCTGGCAACATCCATGGTCTGACATGATTTTAGTTAGCCAGATGTCCACTTATTATGGGTGTGGCCAAGTTTCCCACAGTCCCATAAAGTTTGTTTACAGCCACCAGTCCTGTGTTCCCACGCTTTTGTGTTGCTATTTAGCTCTAATTTACCCCTAAAATGTCTTCTAAGAGCCCTGTAAGCACTGGTAGTGTTGGGAAGGCTGCTAGACAATACTAACCTTCTGCGGTCTCCAAATTCTCTGGTTCGGCACCAATCAGGTCCCATGGGTGCCAGACTAGAGAGGTTCAACCTCTACCATAAGTCTTATGTATTTCAATTGTAAACGGTGCAGGGTGCTACTGCAATACAAGGTAGCCGTCCCCCGACTAAGGTTGCCACCTCTGAGATGTGGAAAACTGGCCACCCCCGCATCAGCAGTAAAAAGGTCCTACACTGCTAAGTACAATTAATCCTTACTCAAATGATTTACAGCAGTGAATCTCAACCTTTTTCATACAAGGGACCGGAAAACCCATTGACAAACTGTTGGCAGACCAGTAACATTTTATTTGCATATTTGCATATTCATTATGGTGATTAATTTTAAGAGGTCAATTGTTATTTTACATCCTATCTGTATGCACCCAGTACATGTTGTAATAGATCAGAGTTTGGAGATACCTGCAACACTAAAAAAACAGTTAAAGAATTCTTTCCTTTCTTATCTTGAGCCATTGACACCGATGTAAACTTTCATAGAATCACAGAATCCTAGAAATGGACCTCAAGAGGACAGAGTCCAATCCCCTGCCCTCCTGGCAAGACCACTGACGGGAATGAATACAAAGATTAACACAAGATACACAACACGCAGGCCCCATTTAAGTCAGTTCTGCTGATATTAGGAAAGTGCAATATTCACCCAATTTCTACCCATATGACAGCACTTTTAATGAGCAATGAGAGTCCAGGAATTTACTAAAACGCATATCAACAGAAGACCATTATACTGACTCACCGTTGCGAAGCGTGTTCCCAGTGGAGGCTATGTTCAAAGGATCCCACCCGTGGACCATGTGTTGAGCCCCGCGTAAAAACTGCACCGTAGGCCGCATGCGGCCCAAGGGCCGTGCGTTGAGTAGCCCTGCTGTAAGATAACCATATACTCTACATGTGTAGACTGAATTATTCTGACCCACTCTTTTGTGTCCAGACTTCAGATTTTATATCAGAAGTCTCTCTTTTGCTCTCCTTCCTGCTGTTTACCACTTTGGCAGTGTTGCAGTTGATGATCAGACATCCAGGCGTAGTGTTTTAGATTTATCTACTACCTTTGGTACTCACTGATCATGAGATATTGCTGAGCCAGGAAAGCGCCTGTTTAATCTTTGCTTAGTGTGAAGGTTGAAGCCTTTCCTTTCAGGTAAAGACCTCACTAGTAGGGTTATCCAGAGTTTGCCCCTGGGATACTGGATTACTGCAATGTGCTCTGAGTGGTACCCTACTTGAAGATCATTTAGGAATCACTGTTCAATGCAGAGGGCCTCCTGCTTAACAGTTTTTTCAGTTCTCAATTCAGGGTGTCATTTTGACTCCAGTAGCCACATAAGAAATTTGGGTTCTGTCAGTAACACCTCTTGCCCCTGGAAAAAGAAGAAGTGCTCATGTATTTGGTGTTTAAGTGAGAGAGAGCTGGAGACAGTGACCTTTCCCTGAGGGGATCCTGTGTTCAATCTTGCTGTGTCCCAGCTAGAGATTTACTTTAGCTGCTTGGTGCCTATCACTGTGGTATCTAAGCGCCAAATAGCAAGTTCAGGTTGAACCTCTGAAATCTGGGACTCTTTGGTCTGGCAACATCCATGGTCTGGCAGGATCATGGATGTTGCTGAATCAGAGAGCCTCAGTGCCCAGGAGTGTGACCTGGCTGGGAGCTTCATTCCCGGGGCCCGGCCTGCTGGACTGGCGAGCCCCATCTCCAGGGAGTTGGCTTGGCAGGACAGCTGAGTGACCGGCAAGTCCTGTCCCCAGGACTCCTGGACAGGCAGGGCAGCCAACGGCAAAGGCGGGGCAGCCGGCAAGCCCCATCCCCGGGGATATCTGACGGAGCACAGCAGAAGTGGGGCAGCTGACAAGCCCCATTCCCGGAGATTCTCGGTTAGGATGGGGAGAAGCGGAGCCATGGTGGCAGGGGAACTCCATCCCCAGGAGCCCCAGCGGGCCAGAGCACAAGTTCAATTCCTGCAGGCTGGAGCTGAGAGGCAAAGGGGCCAGAGTGGAGCCAGCTGCAGTGAGGGAGAGTGTCCTGGGAGGCCAGTGGCAAAAACCTCCCATGATCCAGCAAATTCCTTCATTTGGAACGGGTCAGGTCCCAAGGGTGCCAGACAAGGGAGTCCAGCCTGTACTGCACTGAGTATGCCAAAGAGCAGCTGGAATATACTGTTCCTCCTTGGAGCTGTTCTGCCTTATACACTAATAGAAGTGGAAACAAGTAGTGTTGGGGGGCGGAGGAGAGAAGCAGCAGCAGAAAATACAAGCTGAGATATGGAGATCAAAAGGACAAGCAGAAGCAGACGGTAATGAAAGGGGCACAAAGACAGCTGAGCATGTGAACCATCAGAACGATACAAAAAGGAAAACAGCCATTAGAAAAGGCAAAGAAACAATAGAAATAAATATAGCACATTTTAAAGCTTTCATTTCTGTTGAACAAAGCCCGCTTTCCAGTAGTGCAACTCTCCACATAAGCAAGGACGTCAGCGTACCTAGAAAGTTGCTTTGCCACTTGCCAGGGCACCATCTGCAAGCAGGCATTCTGATAAGAGCTGCCATCTTTTGCAGAAATTCATGGGTATCAGTGTAGAAATCACTGCTGCAGCTACTGCTCCTGCATTTCCCTTCTTGTTTCTTCTGCAGCCAAATGCTCCTCAGCTCTTTTTCTTGGGGACAGGAAAGGCCTCTGAATCCCCTCTGGATCCAAATGTGCTCTGGTTGATGGGAACTACATTTAATAGTGGTTGTTGAAGCGCAATCCACAAAACATAGGTGGATGCCTTTTACAGCTTAACACTTTTCTTCAGTCAGTGTACACTTCAATCGGTAATGTCTCCAATGTTATATCCTATTTCTAAACATAGCTATATTAAAAACTAATGAAAGTGTTTATTATTGCCTATAGCTTACACTAGAATAAGAGCTGGAGATATACGTATAGCCAGCATAGATGTGCGCACGGGGTGTGCCCAGGCACACCCTAATGTTTCAAAGGGCCGCCCTGGTGTTCTGGGGAACAGATGCTGCACTGGGTTTGCTACACATGCGTGGCTAAAACCGGAGGATCTTAGGACCCCACGGAAACAGGCAGCAAGGAGCAGAATCATCACCCCGCCTCCCCAGCAAGCGAAGTAAGTTTAAACCCCAGGCGGGAAGGCGGGGGGTGTGCTCGTCTCCGGGCAGGGAATGGGAGCAGTGTGGCTAGGCCGGGGGTCGGCTCGGCTCGGCTCAGGAGCAGCACGGATGGGGTTGGGTCGGGGCAGCGCGGCTGGGCTCAGGTCGGGGGCGGGGGGCTCAGGGCAGCGCGGCTGGGCTCGAGGCGGGAGGTATTGGGGGCAGCGGGGCCGGGGGGGGGCTGTCGGGGCCGGGAACAGCGCAGCTGGGCTCGGGGTGGGGGGCTGTCGGGGCCGGGAACAGTGCAGCTGGGCTCGGGGTGGGGGGAGACTCTGCCTGGGGCCGGGAGCAACACAGCTAGTCTGGCCCGGGGTCTGGGACAACACAGCTGGCCTGGCCTGGCCTGGCCTGGCCTGGCCTGGGGCAGTGCAGCTGGCCCCTGCCCCTCCAGAGCTGCTTCCCATCCCCCCTTCTTCCCTGCCAACCCCGCATTCCTCGACCCCCCCCCCAGCTCTGCTTCCTGCACCTCCTTTCTCCCGCCCTGCCCCCCCAGTCCTCCCAGCCAGCCCTGCGGCCCCTGACCCCCCGCCAGCTCTGCTTCCCACCCTCCCCACTTCCTCCTGGCCAGCCTCCCCCCCCCCCCCCGCACTAGAGGCTCCCAGTGCCGATTGCGCCCCACCTTCTCCCCCCACCACCACCAGGCTTCAGTCTGGCGCCCAGCCAGAAAACCAGGAAATACCAGACATTGCATGTGTTGGGTATTTTCTGGTTTTTTTTTTTTTTGTTTGTTTGTTTGACCAGACAGAGGGCCCAAAAACCAGACTGTCTGGTAGAAAACCGGACACATGGCAACCCTATGAATCGGACCCGGTGCAGGCACCAAGTGATGGGGAGACTGCCGGAACTTTGGGAACCAGAGACTATGGAGTGGGGGTTTGTGGCCCAAAAGGGGGCTGAGAAACCGAAGAAGGGGGAGCACCAGAAGGACGACAGTCAGGGCGACCCTAGAACGCTGTTACAGACCAGCTGGCGGCTGCTGGAGAAAGAGGGAAAAATAGAGGGAGAGGGTCGGAGAGGAAGGGGCTTGTGCTGAGGGGAGGGGGGCAGGTCAGGAGAAGAAAGGAGAAGGCACCAAGGGACAGAGTGGAGGAGAGAGACAAATGCCTTGGGGCCAAGTGGAGACAATGAGGAAAAGGGCAGGAAGGGAAGTGTCAGTGAGAGGGGGGACAGGATGATGCTAGGAGAGGAGAGGGGAAGGGTTTTGGGGGGATAGAGGGAGAAGGGGAGGTGCCAGGAGAAGGCTTGAAGGAAGGGATGGGCATGAGGAAGGCAGGGATGGAGCAAGGCATGCGTGAGGGCACAGGGGAATGAGGGGAATGGGGGCAGAGGGTGGGCATCAGGGAAAAAGAAGGCAAAGGGGGCAGGGGCAGTGAGAGAAGGGGGAGGCACCAGGAGGGGGCAGGGGTAAGGGAAGGTGCAGGTGCCAAGAGATTCTGGAGGTGAAGCAGAAGTGCAGACACCTGCAGGGGAGGGACCAGCACCAGAGGAGAGAGGCAGGGCAGGTGTGTAGAGGGAGGGGTTAGGAGAGGGGATGAGATGGGGTAGCTCACATGATCAGAGTGGGGCTACTGGAGGAGTGGGCACAGGGGGGAGAGAAGGGCTGGTGGAGGGGGGCAGGTCTCAGGAAGGCTGAGGGCAGTGAGAAAGGCAGGAATCAGGACAGCAGAAGAGGGTGAGGGGTTGGGGGGGGGAAGGGGACAGCAGGCACCAGGGGAGTTGATGGAGCAAGGGGAAGAGATATGGCAGCAAAGGGAAAGGGTAGAGGTTTATAAGATACTTATTAATAACTTGGGTGCCACAGTGGCACATCCAAACAAGCCACAAACTCAGTACTGGTGCACAACACAAAATTTATTTTGCTCATGGGAGGAAACTCTTAGAGGGGACACACTTCCCCCAGCTTCTCCAACCCCCTGAGTTAATGTCACACACATTGGATTAAAGGAATTGCAGGATAGTCGCATGGGGGTAGTTGGTGAGGGCCAAACTAATCCTATTGGTAAGAGGATGGTAGGAAAGTCCTTGGGAAGAGGGGGGTGTCACATGACACCTTTTATTTCTGGTCATGTGTCCATATTGCCCCCAAGGTGTGGCTAATGGGGGTCAAAGAGTACATTCTAAAAAAATTATTTGGGTGCACACCCTAATGAAATGTGCTGCGCACGCCTATGATAACCAGCAATGTGCTATGTGTTTAAACAGTGAAGACAGTGAATTGCCCCCAGAAGTATTGCCTTCAGTAGGGCGAAAAAACTCTTAATTCCAGTTAGAGCTCATTTATGCTTGAAATGTTACAGTGGCACAGCTGCAGTGCTTCAGTGAAACCCCTCATACAGCAACTGGAGGGGTTTTCCCGTCATTGTACTTAATCTACCTTCCTGAGAGCAGTACTTAGGTTGACGGAAGACTTCTTCCATTGGCCTAGCACTCTCTATGCCAGGGATTAGACCAGTTTAAGGAAATTGCTCAGGAGGCATGGATTTTTCATACTTCTGAGCAACATAGCTGGGTCGACATAACTTTTGAGGGGAGATCTGATCTCAGTAACTCAAGGTAAAGTCCTAGTGAAGAAGGCATTTTGATTTTCACTGACATTAACAGGTCAAGTTAGATATTGAGCTCTTCTGAAAGCCTCCTGTTAACATGTGAAAGCTATCAAGTGCCTTCTCTTCATTTGAGTTACTGACTCAAAGAACACACAATAAAGTGCAGTTGTGCACATGTTAAAATAATTTTTATTTGGCTTTTTAATGAAAGAAATAAAGAATATAGTTGTTTAGTTAATGGCAGCAGTCAGAGCTAGAGGTTGCTACTCATCTGGTTTTTAACCTGCTTTTTAACCTGCTTTGGTGGTTAAAAGATTTAATATGCCTTTTTGTTCACTTGGGACATGTTAATGGCCATGTTACAAGTTACACCTCTGTTTAGTCTGGAATGTGGTGCAATGTTAGGATAATTTAAAAAAAAAGGAAAAATACACACGTGTGTGTGTGTGTGTAAAATGATTCTGTAAAGCAGTGGTTCCTAATCGTTGGTCTGCGAACCACTGGCTGCGGCTCACTGCCAGGCCACATCCATGCCTTCAGAGGGAGTGAGTGAGTGAAACACACCCCCACATGATCCCTGTGCTGGTCTCTCCTGCACCCTGATGGGGGTGCTAGGCCCTTGGCCACCTTCCCCCCCCCTTTGTCCAGCTTGGGGGGACAGAGCCTCCTGTGGGGAGTGAACAGGAGGCTGGCTTGCAGTACCTTGCCTGGCCCACAGAGCACTAGCTGCAGCAACTCTACCCCTGCGGTTGAGTGTTTTCCTCAGGACTCCTCTCCCCTGGTACAGAGCAGAGGCACAGCCAGGGTGGGATGGACCCAGCTGTTGCTGGGGGAACTGCAGAGGGATCACCAATGAGCCCTGGATGCTAACGGAGGCCCCCTGCGATATGAGACATTCCCACCTGCCCCATGTGTCCCCCCCGGTCCTGGAACTGAGTGGGAGCATCCTGGCTTCTCATGCTGCCTTCCCCAGGGGTGCCAGGTAGGCTGGGAAGCTTAGTTGAGAGTGCCTCCCTCTCTCCAGGGGTGGGGACTAGTGCAGTGAGGTGGGGAAAGAGGGGAGTTTGGGGTGTCTAACATGTTTCCCCTCTGGGCTACAGGCAGAAGCAAAGGCCCAGCTCATGACATCTGCATGATTACATTTCAAACAAAGGGCATAATAAGTGGGCTTCTGCAGGGGTCTGTTTTGGGACCAGTTCTGTTCAGTATCTTCATCAATGATTTTAGATAATGGCATAGAATGTTGTAGCTACACTGGTCCCAGCATGAGAGAAACTGGATCTTCAGCTGGACCTTGGTGAAAGAGACAAGCTTTTGAGCTATACAGATCTCTTCATGTCACAAGACTGAATAACTGTGCAGCTCCAAAGCTAGTCTCTTTCACCATCAGAAGTCAGTCCAATCAAATTTCACCCACCTTGGGCAACTGTTTATTTTACAGGAAGGCATATGTTCAAGCTGACTGGCCAACCTACGTAGTGGCAACATTAAGATCTAATTAATGTTTAGTCAGGACAGCACAATCTCCATTATTCAAAATTCAAGATTTGCACACTATACAGTAGGATTGGTAGACGCTAATCAGTGGTTGAGATGAAAGATAACATTCTACATGCAACTCAACTTCCTTAGATGGGAGAAAATAGATTAATTCTGTATTATTCAACAGCCCTCAGTTGGGGACCGACTGGCTAGTTAGCAGTTCTGCAGAAAAGGACCTGGGAATTACAGTGGATGAGAAGCTGGATATGAGTCAACAGTGTGCCATTGTAGTCAATAAGGCTAATGGCATGTTAGGGTGCATTAGGAGGAACTTTGCCAGCAGATCTAGAAAAGTGATTATTCCCCTTTATTCTGCACTGGTGAGGCCACATCTGGAGCATTGCATCCAATTCTGGGCCCCCCACTATAGAAAGGATGTGGATACACTGGAGAGGGCCCAGCAGAGGGTAACCAGAATGATTAGGGGGCTGGAGCGCATGAAATAGAAGGAAAGGCTGAGGGATTTGGGTTTACAGGCAGTCCCCGAGTTACGCGGATCCGACTTACGTCGGATCCGCAGTTACGAACGGGGCACTTCCTCTCCCTGGTCTCGAGCAGACCAGGGAGAGGAAGCAAAGCGGAGGCGGAACGCGCGGCCAGCTGACAGCCCAGACGGGTCTGGGCTGTCAGCTGGCCACGCGCTCCGCTCCGCTCCCCCCCCCCCCTGCAGACCAGGGGGAGGGGGAGCAGAGCGGAGCAGAGCAGAGCGGCGGAACGCGCAGCCAGCTGACAGCCCAGACGCGTCTGGGCTGTCAGCTGGCCGCGCGTTCTGCCGCTCTGCTCTGCTCCGCTCCGCTCTGCTCCCGCTCCCCCTTCCCTGCAGACCAGGGGGACGGGGAGCAAAGCAGAGCAAAGCCGCGGAGCCCGAGGGCAGCAGGATAGCCACGGCGCGTCTGGGCTGTCCCGCTGCCCGCGTGTTCCGCCGCTTTGCTCCCCGTCCCCCTGGTCTGCAGACCAGGGGGACGGGGAGCAAAGCAGAGCAAAGCCACGGAGCCCGAGGGCAGCAGGATAGCCACGGCGCGTCTGGGCTGTCCCGCTGCCCCCGTGCTCCGCGGCTTTGCTCTGGACGCCTGTGGTACAGCAGCTGGGGTGCTGCCGGTTGGTCCCGTAGCGCCGCTCTGGGTGCCACTGGACCAACCCAGCAGCGCCCCAGCTGCTCTGCCCCAGGTGTCCCCTAGTCAGCAGCTGCTGAAAATGACCAGTGGCTGACTACAGGAAGCCCCTGCCCCGGGCTTCCTGGAATCAGCCGCTGATCAGTTTCAGCAGCAGCTGACTTGGGGATGCCTGGGTTCTTAAGTTGAATCTGTATGTAAGTCAGAACTGGCGTCCAGATTCAGCCACTGTTGAAACTGATCAGTTTCAGCAGCGGCTGAATCTGGACGCCAGTTCCGACTTACATACAGATTCAACTTAAGAACAAACCTACAGTCCCTATCTTGTACGTAACCCGGGGACTGCCTGTATTTAATCTGTAGAAGAGAAGAGTGAGGGGGGATTTGATAGCAGCCTTCAACTTCCTGAAGGGAGGTTCCAAAGAGGATGGAGAGAGGCTGTTCTCAGTGGTGGCAGATGGCAGAACAAGGCGCAATGGTCTCAAGTTACAGTGGGGGAGGTCCAGGTTGGATATTAGGAAAAACTGTTTTACCAGGAGGGTGGTGAAGCACTAGAATGGGTTCCCTAGGGATGGGGTGGAATCTCCATCTCGAGAGGTTTTTAAGTTTCGGCTTGACAAAGCCCTGGATGGGATGATTTAGTTGAGACTGGTCCTGCTTTGGGCAGTGGGCTGGACTCGATGACCTCCTGAGGTCTCTTCCAGGCCTATGATTCTATAATTATAGATTTCCATTCTTAGAAACTGAAAAGTAATTTACAGATACTTGAGCCAATACCAGCCCCAAATTTCAGGGCTTTTTATAAAACTACACACTAATAATCATCCTTTTATATATTTTATTTCAATATTTACATCTTGATACAATGTCTCAGAGTAGCTTTGAAAAACCCTTCTCTCAACCATTTGATGAGTGTAAAAATAACTGGTCAACTGACCCATGAGTTGTCAAATGTCAAAAATAGCCAAATATTTTAAAGCTCTAATTGATAAGAATGGCAACAAAAATAAGACCTTATGGTCCTCCAATAAGCTTGGCCTTATTGGCCTTAGATATTTGTATGCCTGATAATAAAAACAAGTTACTTAACTAAGTTAAAATAACTCAGAAAATGAAAAAAAAAGAAAAATTCTAAAATATATGAAATGACACCATCATTATGCAGTCAAAAAGGCAGGCTGCCACCTACATCAGGGCATTCATGCTAGTGACAATATTTGTGTATGGTCAAATAGGTGTTCATATCAATTGGCAGACTTGCAAAGCCTACACAGTGAATATTTTTACTTTCTATGGGGGTCAAATAAAATATTCAATTTTCATTATTACGTATCTTGGCACATTGAGGCAAGTACATATTGTGCACTGACTGATTGCAAGCTGCTTTTACACTGGCCTACTTTAGGCAAGATAAAGCATTACAACTCAGGAAATGTTCAAGCCTTCTTTATGAACTCCCCATTTTCTGTGGCTTAACACTGAAAAATAGTTCAGGCTAAAAAATATTGAAACAGAGTCTGGGAAAATAATTACCTTAATAAAATGTGTTTTTTAAACACTCAGTGGGTTCAAGAATATAAACCTTTTCTTACCCTTCTGTAACACTCATTTTTCCCTGATTGTGAAAAGCTTTAACATGCAATTCTTACTAAAGTCACAAGTATATGACCGTTTGCTACTTTTAATACATGTGTACATTTAAGAAGGTACTACTTAGCATGAAGAGCAATGATTTTTTCTTTAACAGACTGAGCCTACCTCTCCTTCACAGAAAATATCAATACAAAGGCTTTTTACAAACAGGGAATGCACACCCACAACACAAAAGAGTCATGATTGTGCCATGCTAGGAAAAAGAAAGGAAGAGCACAGTGAAAGCAGAAATGCACCATGTATCCTCCAACAGACCCTATTCATGTGAGACAGGGCTACGCTTCAGAGTAACTCAGGAAACCCAGATGAGAATGACTGACATTGACATCATAAGCCATTCTATTTTTACTAACCAACGGGATGCAATGCCTAGCTGAGCAGGAGTCTTGTTTCTTTTCTCTGAGAGCGCCTCAATCCTTGAACACTAAACCAGGCTACACAGATTAAGCATTATCTGTCCTCAGCACTATTTCCTTGATACCACACCAGTTATTCCTCCACAGATAACCAGGAATTTAGACTTCATGATCATTTGTATCCTTGGCCTTTTCACTGATGCTGACAGGCATTAATTGTGACCATGGTATTTTTTACCTGAATCACTGTCCATTAGGATCTGAGGTTTCATAGGGATAGCTGTGTTAGGCATTCATTAATGGATCTCCAAGTCACTGTATTATTTCAAACCAATTTCAAAAGCCAGCTCGACAGGGAAGCTACAGAACTTAATTTCATTTACAAGTTTGATTCCTACAACAGAAGTTTAAACAAAGACATTGGCTGAATGGCCCGCTACAGTGCACATCCGAATGACAAAAAAACCAAAGGGTACAGCTTCATGTAGCATGGACACTCAAATTGACAATTTCTCCCCCACCCCCTTTTTTTTTTCCTTTCTTCTTCTTCTTCCTCCCCCACCCCATCTCCTTTCTGTGGTATTTATTTGAAAAGTAGACCCCGTAAACTCCATTCATTTGAGGAAGTGGGTTGTGCCCACGAAAGCTCATGATGCCATCCCCATTTTTGTTAGTCTCTGAGGTGCTGCAAGACTGTGTGTTGGTTTTTACATTTTTCCATTAGGATCTGTAAAGAGACCAATCAACTGATTTCACATAGGCACAGGCTTGAAAAGGTTTTCCAGCACTGAGGAAGCCTTCCAGTCAGAGTAAAGTATATTTCTGACTCCAGGCTTCCCCAAAGCCACAGCCTCCACAGTTCAGAACGGTTGGTGGTATGCCTAAACTGTCCTTTTAAAAATCAAGCCATACAACACAAAAAGGTTGGTGTTAGTGACATTAACTGAATAATTTTATTAAATGTATTCCTAAATGCTTAGCCTACAGAACTAGATGAACACAGGAAAAGTATGCGCCAAAACTAGATGAACACAGGAAAAGTATATGCCAAATCAGCTAATAAGTGATGACCCTACTTACTACCTATTGCTTGGGTCAGGCCTGCCTTTCCTGGCTTCACTCCAGCTCTCATCTCTCATGTCATCTGTTTTCTTGCATTGCCTTTAGTGTTTTATCCTCTCCCCACCCACTCCTTTATCCTTCCTAAATAGCTTCTCTGTGTTCTCCCTCTGTGGTATATTCTCTTTCCCCGCCCTGCAATAAACAAATCTCCCTTTTGTGTACTCTTTTCTCTCCTAACTAAACCCATCACTCTCCTCTCATCCCTTTCCCACTCACTGGGTTTCAAAATCAAAAGCACACACTGAATATTCAGAGGATGAAATCCACTAGCCAGACATGGGTACAAGCACTGCAATATGAAGGTGAGAAGCCCAGTGTTTTCCCCACCACACCCCAGCAGCTCTGGGAATGAGGATTCTGGGATTCCTCCCAAAAAGTTTTTCTTGGAGCCTTTACTGAGTCTCCTCCATGTTTTGTATCAGTCCAACCAGGAATCTCTTATCTATCTCCAATCACGTTTTCCCTAAATCTCTTCACCAGTTCCACCTGCATATCAAACACAGGCTTCTCGCCCATCTTTAAGACCCATCATAACTTACCCCCACACTACCTTGCTGGTTGAGTAGCCTATTAACCTTTGTAACCACAACTTCATTCTGCCAGCACTTCCTGTCTTTACTCCCTGCCTGGCAGCTGCTTTCTAGCAAAGCACTTGACTAAAATCCTAACAGCTGCTACCTTTCTTCTCAAATTCCACTACCATCACCTCTGCTATGATTTCTATGCCTATCCACCTGCTGATCATGGCTAGATAGGTAACAAACTGTGTCGATTCCTTTTTCTACTCTTCCCGTAACTCTCACAACAAGAAGAGAATACAACATGTGCAATTAACAAAGCTATCAATTCTCCACTACTCATTTGCCTGTATGAAGTATCTACCTCCCCTACTTTTCATCTGTCTTCTTTAGACTTGAAGTCTTTCGATGCAGGGATTACCTCTGTGTTAGCACAACACCTAGAATTACAGTCCCAATCCCTACTGAAGCCTCTGAGTGCTATCATAATATAAATACTTACTGTGGCTGGCTACTAGTAGGAAAGTAGTTCTGGTCAATTTAAGCTCCTTCTGACCGCTGGGCAGAGTCTTGAGGCTGCTCTAGACTACAGGTAGGTGGATATAAGACATTTTATGTTGACCTAATTATGCCAGTGCCTACAACAGCCTTTCTTCCACTCATGTAAGTGTCTTGCTATATCAACACAAACTCCACTCCCACTTACACCAGTGTAGTTAGACATTCATACAGTGTTGTAAAAAAAACTGACCATACTCCTGTCAGCATCACTACTGTCTACAGGATTCTGAATAGCAGCCACATATTGATAAAGCTATGAACAGCAGCAGCACTCACACCATAGCTGTATGCAGATTTCAGGAAGAGAGCATTGTGTCTATTACCACACCACACACTTCTGGAAGGTTACCTTCACAACCCATAAGGACTTGTAATTCAGATTTACTTTTTTTTTTTTTTTTTTTTTTTAAATAAAGCTTCATTGTGAATTAAGTTGATGTGATATTCATCCTGGAAAGATTTTTACGTGCCCCAAGCAAGTACAATTTTCACCATCTGTACACAAATCACTGAAGAGTCAGAACAACAAGGGCTAGATTTTAAACAATAACCAAGAATTAAAGTTTACATGTCACATCACTATTCTGCTTCACAATCTTCCTTTCCCCCACAATTTATTAATTTGGTTGATACATTTCTAAGACTCTTCTGTGGAGCTGACATGTTTTGAATTAAGTATTGTGCAAGGATACACCCTCATAGGAAAACTACATTGATGCTATAAAACCTACCTCACAGGTATTATGAGGATTAATCTTTGCGAAGTACTTGTATAGTATGGGTTGTAAGTATATGAGTGAAAAGTGAAGCTTGTTATAACAATGGATAACTAAAATACTACTTTACAAGAGTGTGTCTTAGTTTTCAAATTGGCTTTTACAAGTGCCTTTCTGCTTCAGCAATACTATTGACTATGTATGGCAAAATTGGATCAATAGAAGCTGCAATTGATCTAGTACTTATCAGTCCTAGTGATAGAAGACAATCATGAGAAATCCAGGGGGAAAGCTGGGGGGCTGAAGTTGAAGTGTATAATTCTTACTTTTCAACTACCCCAAAAGTCCCCACTTTCACATGCATTCAATAAACACTGCTAGAGTATAATATGAAGAGGATATATGTGGTGCTGTAGTACAGGTATGTTGTTCTCTGTGCAATCTTTCACCAAGGAACTTTGCACAAGAGTTTTTACTAGGGATGTAAATGACTAGCCAACTATCAGATAAGCAAATGCTTATTGGATTGCCAGCAAACTAGTAATTTCCCCTCCCCTTGCTGCCTCTCTCAGAAAGAGGCAGCAAGGGAGGGGGAGGAGGAGAGGGTTCAAAGCAGAAGCACCAGATGGAGACCAGGGTTAGCTGAGTCCCCAGCTGACCCCAGGCTCCACGTGGCACTTCTGCTCTGAAACACCACCGGGAGCACAGGGCCAGTGAAGGACTGCCTCGGATGTGTAGGAAGAGCCCTGGGGATGATGCTACACTTCAATGGCAGAAGCCCCCTTAACAACTAATCGAATAGTCGATGCAAATTGCATCAACTATTCGATTAGACAATCTAAATTTGACATCCCTAGTTTTTACAACATGAAAACAGTGGGTGGAATGTTATTAACAGCTGAAACGCTTTATGAAACGGGCAACTGCAGACTTATCAAGGAAAAGGAGGATGCTAGTTGTATAATAACTTGGAGGATATACAAAGCATAGAGGAATCTGTTATCTTTCACATCACGTGGGCCAACACAATAAAGCAGGTCAAGAAGAGAAGCTTGAGCAATGAGTAGGAAGCAAGAGGCAACACACAATCTAATGAGGGCAGGGAAAGGATGTAGCAGGGTGTGGTGTCAGGCCGACTGAGCTTGAGCTTTGTGCTGAAGGACAGTGGAAACTAGTGAAGATTAGGGATGTTAAAATGCAATTATATAAACATGTAACCCCTGAAAAATTCAGCAGTTACCTGTTTACACGCAGGGAGGGCACTCAGCTCTCCAGGAGTTGGCACTCCACATACACTGGCTCCCGCGTGCCCCCAGCGTGGAGGGAGGGGGAACAGGTGGCTCTCTGGGAGCTGGGGTATGCAGGAAACCTGCATGGAACTGTGTACAGCTACACTTTCATATCCCTAGCAGAGAGTTACAAAGAGAGATTTTCAATGATAACCATGGCAGTAGTAGCTTGTCAGTAGTGAGGGACAGAGAGACCAGAGGGGAACAGCATAGTGAAGCACAGATGAGACCTCCTAGATCAGAGGAACAAGAAGTGTTAATGCTTACCAAGAATCTGGATGTGAGGAAAGAGAGGAATACTTGGGATCCCAAATTTGCAAGTGTAGATGATTGCTGAAGTTGTTCAAAGATTCCATGGCCAGAAGGGACCTACAGGATCATCTAATCCAGGGGTCGGCAACCTTTCTGAAGTGGCATGCCAAGATTTAATTCTTCTGCCCTGGCCTATGATGCTCTCCTGAGAGGAAGGGAGGGGCTCTCTCCACTGTGTACCTCATGGACCACCTGGCTCAAGGAAAACTTTTCCATGGACTACCAGTTGCTAATGGAAACTCACCGTTAATTACATATTTACAGCCAAGCCATTTTGCTATTGCTGCAGATGGGGAGAAAAGTTTAATTTAAATTACTAAACAGGCTAAGCATTTTAACTTCCTCATGTTAGTTTATCAAACTTCATTTTAAATAAAGTAAAATATTAATTTATGTCCAACACAAAAGCTTGCAATGTTTTCTTTATTTATGGCAGGGGTAGGGAACCTTTTTTAAGTCAGGGGCTACTGACCCACAGAAATATCAGCTGGGGACCACACAAGTGAGAAGCAAATGAACTCCTCCAAAAACCCTCAACCCTCACTGATGTGGCCCCCAACTGAGACACCTCACTCTTCTGGGGCTCCAGCACCCATGGGGTGAGGGGAAGGGACAGGGAGGACTGAGGTTCAGGGCTTTCCATAGGCCAGATTTCCTTTTCTGGGATTTCAGAGTTAGTGGATTTTGGGTACCTCCTTAGGCTCTGGGGTGGGAACAAAAATTAGGGGTTCGGTGTGTGGGACAAGGATGCCAGAGTGGAATAGGGAGCGGGTGCAGGATCTGAGCAGGCAGTGGGTTTCAGAACAGGGTGAGGAGAGCAGGGTCTGGAAGGGAGTTTGAGGGCAGGAGAGGGTGATGACTGGGGTCTGAGGGCGGAAGAAGGTTGGGGGAGTAATGCAGAAAAGGTGAGAGGGTGAGAATGCAGCCCAATAGCTGCACACCAAAACCCTTGTGGCTGGTTGATTATTGTGCAAATAAACTGAAATTCTCATTCACACACAATGATTAAGTGCGAAGAGGATCGTGCTGTGATGGGGGGGGAAGGGAGGTTAAGAAGCAGGGAGTAAAGGAAAGTGCAGCTTCTGCAAAGGAAACTTGTATTTCTCACCCCCACACACATCTTCCCTCTGGTCCAGCTTCATTCTCCTCAGCCCCATGATGCCCCCCTCACAGCCTGATCCCCTGCATCGCTACATCCCTCTTCAATGCAGTCCCTGCCCCCTCTCATCCTCTGCCCGCATCTTCCTTTACCCCCCACCTACCCGCACATTCCTGTTCCCCTCAGTGCATTCACCAGCAGGGCAGCAGCACTGGGACTTGCAGCCCCCAGGGACGCGTGCTCACACCTTCTCACCCCATCCCACCTGCCAAGCAAGAAGCTGGAGGTGGTGCTCCAGCCTGCAGCTGTGCGGCTGAGGCTTGAGCCACAGCCCGGGCTTTCTGCTGCACGGGGAAGAGGGGGCTGAGCTCCTGCCCTGCGTGCCACAGAAAACTGTCTCGTGCGCCACAGGTTGCTGACCTGGATCAAATCTAATCTCCTGTATAGCACAGGCCATACAACTCCCCCCCTGCAAAAAAACCCCTAGAGCAGATCTTTCTACTCCTACTCCAGAGTCCTCTGTTTATGCATACTAAACTAGTACTAATTGTTTTTGGTCCGTGTCCCAGGGAGCTCATGTTCAGCTAATTATCCACCATGACTCCCAAACTGTTTCAGAATCACTGCTTCTCAGGATAGAAGCGTCAGAGGGGTAGCCGAGTTAGTCTGCAACAGGAAAAACTTAAAGAACAAATAGTCTAGTAGCACCTTAAAGACTAACAAAACAGCAGGCTAGAGTCTTCCATCCTGTAATTAGAGACTACACTCTTTGTTCCTAGATATATGCAAGCAGTGCTTTTTTTTTTATTATACTGCCTGGTACTCAGTACCGGCACCTCTAGATGCAGTAACGGCACCTCCAGTCAGAGCCCAACAACTTTTCCCCTGGAATACCGGCACTTTTTTTTTTTTTTTTTTTACAAGTGCATTTACCATATATTAAAACACACACAGTTTGCCAGTCTATCTTGTCTACCGAGCAATCCAGATTGCTCTGAATCAGTGACTGGTTAAAGGAAGAAAGGACAAGATTGAGAAAATCTGGCTTAGTTCTTATGTTAATTTTTTATTTGTAAATTTTGATCATAAGACTATATAACAGTTCACTGTGAAACTGTTGCACATACTATGTTTTCTTTTTGACATTTTTATCTAAGAGTCTGACTAAAAAGAGCAGAGCTTTTGGCACTGCATTTCAGGGAAAATCAGGTATCTTGGCACCAAATTCTCAATTCCTCATAATACTCTTAAACTTCATAAAATTCAATGTGAAAGCCTCTAAGAATTCTTAATTACTTTTAGCTCCTCATCTAACACATCAGTTATACCAATGTCAGTAAAACTAGTTTGGAAGCAAAAAATTATTGCCTTTGTGTAATCAGTGAAAAGTATCATTTGTCCTCCAGCATCGTCTGAAATTTGAAAAGGGAAGAAAAATTGCTCTATCAACTTTTACAAACTCCCCTCCAGTATGAACCTTTCCCAGCTAACTTAAACCTGAAGTCCTCATCTGTTTCATATTTAACACTTGTTTATAAACTAAACACAATTTTAAAGATTTGACAAAGTATTCTATATACTGATTTCCCCGTGCCTCACTGATCTAGATTATGGCAAACAAAAAGCTTTTTAATTGTTCAAAAGCACCCTATTTTTTCTAATAGACAATAAAAGTATTTTTTTCCTCAGACCCATCATTTGTACCTAGTACATGCGGGTTGGTGACTGGGAATTTATTTTTCAGAGATTCCAGTCTTCAACGTGTAACTAACTAGGTTTCCTTGCATTACATCCATTTTCATTCAGTCTTATTTTCTAAAGAGCTTTGAATGATTCTACAGATTATTGTAATTTATGAAGTACACTGGCACAAAGTTATCAATCCAATTATGCCAAGTCCCTCTGCCAGCATAACTAAGACTAAAAAAAAAAAATTAAAAAAGTTAATGGAGATTGCCTATCTCCTAGAACTGGAAGGGACCTTGAAGGTCATTGAGTCCAGTCCCCTGCCTTCACAGCAGGACCAAGTACCATCCCTGACAAACTTTTGCCCCAAGACCCTAAATGGCCTCCACAAGGATTGAACTCACAACCCTGGGTTTAGCAGGCCAATGCTCAAACCACTGAGCTATCCCTCCCCTACAGGTTGAACCTCTCTAGTTTGGCATCCTCAGGACTTGACCAGGTGCTGAGCCAAAGAATATGACGAACCACAGGAGGTCAATATTGTCTTGCAGCATTATCACAACTTCCACTGCTTACTGGGCTATTAAAACACTGAAAATCCGGACTGGTGGCTGTAAAGAAACTTTATGGGACCATGGGAAACTTGGCCACACCCATGAGAAGTGGAATTCCGACTAACTAAAACCATACCAGACCATAAATGTTGCCAGGCCAGAGAGTGCCGGCCTAGAGAGGTTCAACCTGTATATCCACACTATGTTTAGGGAAATCATCTTGCTGTGTTAATGCTGGTGGTACACCGCTAGTGCTAGCCATGGTGGGAGCGTGAGCATAGAGGTTTTTTTAACCACCATGTAATGAGAACGGTTTTAAGCACAATTTGACAACACCGGTAAAAATGCCAGTGGTCAGTCCACATTTCAGATTCCAACACTGCTAGAATTAGATTTCTCTAAAATTTGCAATATAGGTGTAAGGTAAGTGATCTAAGTTCAGGAGGGTAAACAGTATCAGTGTGACTGGAACACCAATACCCAGGGCCCTTGCAATTAACTTAATTAATTGTTGGTCTACTAAATGAGTCTATTAGCCTCCTTGGTGGGAGGACTTCAGAAAAAAATTTCCTCCATGGATTCATATTAATCAATAAAGTAACAAACAGAAACAAGGAATAATTATAATAAAGACAACTGGACAGGAAAAGCAAGTTATTTCTCTCCTATTTAAAAAAAAAACTTGCTGAACCTAAAATGACTGCCCTAATATGTAAAATAATCAATTAAAATATACCTCCCCATTTTCCAGCATCTCTCGCTCCCCATACAGCTGAAATACTGAATTTCCTCAGAAAACTGTTCTTTTTCCTCCCCTCTTGATTTTCTGAAAGTCACTGTCCTCTCACTGCTACTCTTATTTTCATACCTTTCCCGTCACTAATTACTTTTCCTTACACAGGCAACATGGTAGGCCTCCTGACTTTGGGAGATTAGTCCTCTTCCATGTGTCCCTCTCTCCTAGCATCCGCCCCCACTCACTTCCATCCACCCTGCTGCAGTCCTTGTACAGCCTCACCCAGAACCCTCTATGGATGTGTTGTTCCTACATTACCATATCCCTCGAGGGGCCAAACAGCAGCACAGAGAATTGTGATCATCTGCTTCGTTGATGTTGTAGTTGCCATTGAGGAAGGATTATGGTGTAATCTTATTTGGTAATTTAGAATATGTACACACCTCGTCAGGATTGCCTTTTGAATCCAGAAACGCCCCTGAAGAAAGTTACATATTTTCCCCTTTATCTTACCTTTCTTACAATTTATTAGAGGGAGAAACAATCTGGATAATATGTCAACACTTAAAATGCTACTGTACTGCAGCTGCCCCACTGTCACGCTTTAGTGTCAACAATGTTGACCGAGGGCTTCTTGTAGGCCAGCCGTCACCAACCAACAGATCGGGATCTACTGGTAAATCTTGGCGCCTCTGACAGGTGATCCTGACTGGTTTGGCCAAGAGCCAATCAAGTGCCAGCATTTCAGCTGCCCCCCCAAACTGCTGTGCATCTCCTGCCCTTTGCCTTGGAGCTGCCCCCTCTCCCACCCTGTATCCTATCTCCACAAAACTGGGATGGGGGCGCTACAGGGTTTGGGATGGAGGGAGTTTGCTGACTGCTTTGGAGAGTGGTGCAGGGCTAGGGCAGGGGTGAGCCTGCCTTTAGCCCCACTGCACCACCACCCAGAAGCCATCTGTGGTAAGCAGTGCCCAGCAGGAGCCTGCATCCTGAATCCCTGTCCCAGTCATGTACCCCCTCTTTCATCCCAAGCTCCCGCCCCAGTCCTGAGCCCCCCTAGATTCAAACTCTTACAGAGCCTTACCCTGAACCCCCCTTGTGCACCCCCAACTCCTACCCCAAGCTCAGCTCAGAGCCCCCCCTCACACTCCAAATCCTTTAGCCCAAGACCAGAGCCTGCGCCCCAACCCTCTACCCCTGCCTGATGAAAGAGGAAGGATGGGAGAGGGAAGGAGGATGGAGTGAGCAGGTGCACAGCCTTGGAGAAGGGGCAAGAAGTAGGTGGAGGAAAGGTATTTGGGTTTGAGGTAGATCATGGATTGCCCTTAAATGCCAAAAATGATCTCCTGCTTTAAAAGGTTAGAGACCTCTGTCCTAGGCCAACAGGGAGTTAGGTTGGTTTAGCTGCCTCTCATGGATGTAGATTTTTTCCACATTCTTAAGAGGCATTTATACCAAAGTAAATTCGTAGTGTAAATCAGGCCTAAGTTTCTCTAATTTCTGCTCTTTAACCTAAACCACAAATTTAACATGTCTGAAAAGAGTTTTCAGAATCTGGTAATAGATTTGTTTCATTTAATGAAAATGTTTCAATAAAAATGGCTTGGACTTTAAGTATTGTTTTACAGGGGTTGCAGACAAAACATGGAAATGTACCAATGCATGGGAACCATAAAGAAAGAAGACTAGAAGACTGATTTCTTTTTCAAAACTGAGTGAAATGAAAAATAAAACATTTTGATGAAATATGATGAAAAATCCTTTGGATACCATGATAATAAATAGCTTTCATAATTATTAATTTGAGAATATAGTAAGGATGTTTTAAATATATTGTATTATATCAATCTCAAAGGATGAAATTATGTCACAACTATAAAGCTTTTCATTGTTGGCCTTGAAACAGCCTACAGAAGTATATATACTTTCATAGACAGCTGCACAAGAAATGTCAAGAGCCACTGTATCTTAACACACTATAAACAGTTGGCATAATATGGGTAACACTATTGATAACCATAATTTTCTCATATTCTGACTTTAAAGCATGCAACCTTAACACTGTATTAATGTTAGAGGAAAAAACTGAGCTGACAGTTACACCGTACTGCAGCCATTTGTATAATACATGTACAGAACACCACTGAAAATATTAAAATATTTCCCATCCCACCCCAAAACATAAGTAATTTGGTTCCTCAGAGATAACTAGCCTCATGTAAGGTTTCACAGCAGTTACAGGCACATAAATTTCTATGGGGAAACAGAAACATTGCATAGAAAGCTTTCAATTCAAAAGAAAAATTTCTGATTAGGCACATGAAGAAAAATGGGTTTTCATAACAGAAGAGTTACTGTATAATGTTCCCTTCCTTAACATTAATACAGACCTCTGAACTGTTCTTTATATTTAAATATACTATAAAAATTACCAATTAGTCACCAGAAATCTGTTTTTCAAGTTCTATTTTAATTTGAAATATTCTCCATATGCCACTCTCTAAAAACTTTCCTTATCCGTCTACAGATATTGATATTTTATCCAGGAGAAGGAAAGAAGTAAATCAGGCTGCATAATCAGGAGAGCTACTCTTGCCTGGAATTGTCCTGGAAACAATTTGCATTCCCGTATCTGCTCTCATCACAAGTGAACTCCATTTGATAGTTTTGAAATATGCCTTAGCTAATGTCCCCTCCTCCTTGCCTCCCTCCACAATATACGCTCTGCGCATAAAAGGACATTTGTCCCTTCTGAATAACAAACAGTTCTGTGAACATTGAGGCTGCAGAATACATCAGTCAGATGGAAGAAAGTTTATCAAATGTATACATCAAGGCTGGGGGACCTTTTTTGGATTGGGGGCTACTGACCCACAGAAAAAAATCTGTCAGGGAATGTATGTAAGTGAGAAGCAAAAAAACCCAAACAAACAAACAAAAAAACCCCTCTCACTGATGCAGATCCTGACTGAGAAGAAGAAAGACACTCCTCACATTCTCCTCTCACACCAGACTCTTGGGGGCCCAGGCGAGTAGCTTTTATGTGCCTCAGCCCCATAGAGGGACGGAATGGGGGTTGGAGAGCCAGATGCTGGGAGGGAGCCCCAAGCCTCAGGGGCTGGATCTAGGCAAGCTGGGAGCAACATCTAGCCACCAGGCCTTAGGTTCCCCATCCCAATATTCACACTCATCCTATTAAAAAGTATAACTTAGTCTTTAATGAGAATTAATGCTGAAAGGCAACGACTGATTTAGGAAGAGCAAAAGAGATACCCTGGACATCTGACAAATTCAGTCCAAAGAGACTCTCTCATAATAATCTATATTGTATGTATGAAGAGATCAGGTACTTAAAAGTGCAGTCCACACAGGATGGAGATACATACCCCCCACCCCCTCCCCCACCCCTCACTCCCCACTCACACAGGGCAGCTCGTTTTTAAAGTTACAGGCTAACATGGCTATCCCTCTGAGACTTTCACTTTAAGAAGAAATGTTAGCTACTTCAGTCACTGCAACAATAAAAGCTGTCTGTATTTGAACATTTTCCCCTAAAAGACACATCTAAATAAAAAGTACAACTAATTAGCTGAATGCGTCCCTGTAGATTCTACTGCAGCAACCTTGCAAGTACAAAATACCATACATCTAGTAATCAGACAATTACATCAGCAAGCTTTTTACACAGGTTACAGATCAGATGGTATTTCCTTCAGCTAAAAGTGCAGATGATTATTCCATATCTTCAGTGGTTTCATGCTCATCTGTATTTTCAGGTATCTTAAAATTTTAGTTCAGATTTAAACATGCACCAAGTCGATCATTTAACACAATGCTAAGGAGACAAGCCCCTTGCAATGCACACCTGGTACTTAATAGCTCAAGGTCTTTATAGAGATATTTTAACAAGCTTTCCATTCCTGCAATTCAGCTTTCACATTGGCTTCCTCTTGAGAACAAGCTGACAGTCACCTCCCTGTGTTTACAGAATACAAATTCAGGATAAAGCATATGCCTAAGACAAGCCAAGTTATTATACAACTTCCAACAAGACATAATAAATTTCTACAACAAGGCACTTTCTGAAGCCCTTATCCAGTAGAGAGATGGCTCAGGAATACTAAGAGTCCCAACCTGTAAAGCTCCATCATGATTTAAGTGGCCTAGTTATTCATACCAAGATGAAACGTTGTAAGATGGGACCTATTATAACCATCACATTAATGGTTAGGGAGATGCAATCCTATAATGCAAGTGAAGTATGGCCAGTTGCCAACATATCCCTCAATTAAAGAAAGTTTGGGCACTGATCTAGGGAGACTATATCAAAAATTAACTCTAGCAACTGAAGTCGCATGGAGCAAGGGAGTTTCTATTTAGCTCACGCATCCAATAAATGTCTGCGTGTTTATTGGGTGAGGGAGGAAATGGAGAACCTTTTCCTGTCCTTTGCAATTTTTTATCGTTTTACTGAGAATGAGCTTAATGCACATGCCACAAACTTTAGAAACTTTGATCAAAGTCATGCTACAAATTAGGCTGCTTAAATGAACTCTGAACTAAATATTTGTTATAAAATGCCTATTTCCAAATATGATTAAAAGGTCACAAAATATAATTGCATTATAGTATCTTGCTGTGGGGATATATTGTTATAGATTATTATAATTTGTTAGGATGACCACAGATAAAGTGTGTGGCTTTTGAAGTAAGGATTTACATTACTAAAATTATCAATAAGGGAAGAAAAAACACCTAATACACACACCAAAAACTGGGCCACATTTTAAAAAGGGTTCTAAAATTGTCCTGAGTGTAAAAGAAAGGAAGATGTTGATTCCTGATCAGAACATACAACAGTAAAATAGGTATAGCTAAGCCTGCTCTTGTTGACTTAAGTCAGTGAAAGGCTGTTCTGACTTAAAAAATGCTCACCACTGCCAGATGTTTAAAAAAAAATCCCCTACTTGGGTTTCCTGGACAGAGCCGGAAAAGAGGCCGTGACTACTTCACCCTTATTCATGCCTGAATCAAACCTTTTCCACATCGAAATGCTAGAAAAGCATTAGTTTAAATTTGTAGACAGGCCCAAAGGAACAGAACGCTAGAATCCCTTCTGGTTACTTGAAAAATCTTATAACTGGATTGTGAGGTACATTAACTAAAACATGAAGCCAAAAGGCATTGCAAGTTTGTTTGTTTTTTAAATTCAAATACAAACAAGGGTAGTCGTTCTTACTGCCTCATTCAGCCAATGTTCTTAACTGGAATGAATAGAAGTTCACTGGCAAGCTGCCATCTGCTATGCCTTTACTGCCTCTTCCAATCTCTCCTCAGGGGAGTCTCTATGGATAATGCCTTCTACTAGAAGAATGAACTGCAAGAGCAAACACCAGGATGCTTGCTTTTTTATAGGTAATTTGTGGAACTACAATATATTTAAGAAAAAGAGCCCCAAGTTTTATTAGCAAGTCACCATTACCACCTCCTCAGTAGCAAGACAGGAGCTAGGTATGTGTTTTATAAAATGCTGAGTATACCCATCTGTGTGTAAAAATAAATTCCGTTTTAAAAAAGATCACCATGCCCATAAAGGTTAAGCAGGCAAAAGTCAAGAAAAACCAACGTTAAAATTGAGTACATAACCCTGGTGTTCATACATTATGACAATCTCACTTACATGATCACATATTGGTTTTCAATAAGTTATTTTTTCTACCATCTCAAATATATCTGTGGAATCTTGAGATATCTTCGTATTTTTTATACTTGGACTGTTTTCATTGCAATAATTATCCAGGGTACAGTTACCAGAATCTGAGAGAATGTTTTCTTCTCTATTTTTAAAAAATAAATTCAGTAATATCTTTTTCCTTTTCACCCTGGGCAGAGTCTTCCTTTGATGCAGTTTGAGATATTTAACTAGGGAGAAGATTTTCGCAGCGTGGAATTTTAGTCTGCTTCTATAAGGCAGCAAATTTTCAGTATAACATACAGTGAGGGGGCCATACTGGTACCTAAATTATATTTAACCGAAAACATATGGGGAAAGTACAACTATGTGTATGTTCCATACAAAGCACTGACTAGAATTCAATATGACAAAATGTGACATGCCTAAGATTGTAGAAATACAATATGGCGCTTGAAGAAAGTTATCATGCAATTAAAAACTAATGCGAGCCATTCATAAAGGGACAAAGTTAAGACCGTGTGCACAACCTTAACAGGCATTTCCTGAACTGATACATTGTACAATCATATTAGGTTATTTTATGAAAAGATTTTTTTAAAAACACAGGAAAGGAGAGAGAAAGTATATGGAACTCCACGCACAAAACCACCAGCATGTCAATTCCATAAGCTCAACCTACTAGCACTCTGCTTGTACTTGTGCAGTCAGCAGCCCATCTTCTGTGCACCACTGGAACTTTACAGCTCCTCCAAGTGCTCTGCGTCAGTCCAAGCACTAGATCCCAGGGGTCCTGTACTCAGCCAGCCAGCCATGCACACTACCTCCATGTTCGCAAACTGCTGAAACATACTCACTCTCCCAAAATTTTTACCTTCAGAAACATTTTTTTTTGAAAATTTCAGCCCAGTGTTAACAAACTCCTAAAAACAGTGGATTCCAACAGAACTGTATTATTAACTCTAGGTCACTGTAACTAACTAGTTATACTAAATCATCTCTCACACTCCTATCAGTTTGATGCCATCAGCATTTATCATGTTTAGCATCTTGGATGTTCCACCTTAGCCATCAGACAAATGTGAAACCCTCTCACTTTAGCAACACAACCATTTCTTTCCTTGGGATTAATGGGGATTCTGTCATCATCCCTCTTAAAATGGTAACTCTTATTTTGAGAGGGTGTTCATTATAGACACCTCAAGTACAGTTCCTACATGCACAAAGCTTGAAGCATTACCCATTCTCAGGCTAAGACTCAAGATAAAGAGCTAAAGGCTAACCCCCCCCCCCCTTTTTTTTTTTTTAAAAAGGCAACCTGGCTGTTGCCCAAAGAAACAAGCAGTTCTTTAAATGGTTTTGTTGTTGTCCTCCTGATTTTACTTAGGTGCGTTAAGGATGAATTTCTCATGGCTAAAATGCAAGCTTTAATTTCTTATGCCCTAGATACCATACGCGAAATCATCCTGACTAACTAGCTCCATGGAGAGGCAAGACAACTGAACTGGTTGGTCTGGTTGCTATATTAACATTGAAGTACACTATGCCTTTGGTATTTTCTCCAAAAGATGTCTCACTTCATTTTCTAAAAATGTGCATAACTTTGAAAAATCTGCTCAGTTTAATACTTCATTGAAAGACATCTTCCTTGATAGTCCTTGTCAACAAGGAAAAAAATCCAGCTCCCACAGAGTAATATGGCTAACAACAGTCAGAAAACAAACTTTAGGTATGATTGTTTGCAATATAAGAACAAAGGAGATAGGTTAGACATTTCACATAAAAAAACACTGAAGTATCTGTTTTGAAATCACCTTTATTTTCTCTTGGTGAATATACTCTAATAAACTGAAAATTAAAACAGCTTTTACAAATTATTAACATTTAGCAAACAACTATAAAGATCCAGACAACAGCATCAAGACTAAACGTTTTGTTTAGCCAGTTAACACAGATACCAAAGCTGAGATGTCCAATGGGGCCCTGAGACGATACTATATTGAGATGTACATTTGGCAACTTCAGTATCTGCTTTAGCAAGTAGGTAATCTGAAATGTAGTACTACCCTATCTATTATGGATGAGGGTGTATTGTCACAAGCTTTTCTGGTATGGGTTCCTGATGAACCTTTATACAAGGTAATCAGGCATAGTGTCCATTCTATTGCTAACTCCTGCTTCCGAGCTAGGAAGAGAGCATAAAACATAACACAAAGCCTGCATATAAAAATCAGCAATTGCTTCTTGGTAGAAGAGGTGGATTTTTAAATACATTAAGACATTCCTACAAGCTATTTTGAAGATTTTAACCATTTAAAATCAAATGTCATTGCGTATGCTATTAAGAGTTTATTAAAAGAATTTAAAAATTCTCAACACTTAAGTTATGCTTACCTAGTTTCTGGTACAGACCCGGCAAAGCTGAGGGAAGATGAAGAATGCTTCCATCATCCTAGCTACCATTCCCTCAGACCTCTTCCATTGCTGCAGAAAGTACCTATGCTAAAGCACTATAATAGCATAGTTAGTGCATGACAGCTGGGCTGCAACAGCACACACACAGCCTTAAATTTGGTTCACTGTGGTTCGATTCCTCTGGGATTATCTGACCAGTCAGATATCAAATTGTGGGGAGGTGGTTATAAACGCCATGTTATCAGTACGTAGACAATTTAGGGATGTAAAATCCTGTTTAAAGGGTTAGCCGGTTAAACATGATGCTTAACTGGTTAAACAATTAAAAAGTGGTTACTGGGAGTGCGCCTGGGTCCATGGACCGAGGCTGCTCTGGACGACAGGAGTAGCTCGTCTGCAGCAGATCCCGTGGGACAGGAGCAGCCCTCTGCCCACAGCAAGCAGGGAGTTGCTCCAGACCCCACTGGTTAATGATTAGCTGGGTGTGGTAAGCATCTCCCATTCAAGTGGATGCTTACTGGTTAACAGGTTAACCTTTCACATAGCAGAAATGCCATAGGCGAGTTGTAGACATTAATATATATTTCAAAATTAAGAGACACTGGACTTTCCTGTGATAACAGCATGTCCTAGGAAATACAGGATGCAGTAGCAGTTTCTGCAAATAGCAAGGCGCAGGGGGAGGAGGCAAGGGGAGCGAGGGGAGAGAAGGGTGTGATAGGATTTCTAAGAAATCAAGGGTGAGTTTAATTCAAACATTTCTGACATACGATTTTCATATTTATCACAGCATCACCCCAAAATAAAAATGTACTACCTTTGAGATAAACCAAGTTAATCTTAGTGTCAAATATGAAACCTCCTCTAGAAATATCCTGTTATTGTAGCACAAATTTGCTACCCTTAAGGAGTGAACTTTTGAAACAATCAAGTGGATCAGCATTGTTCTACTTCAGTATTTGGCTAGAAAGGATTACTAAAAATTAGCAGAGTCAGAGCTGAGACAGGAGGTGCTTACTTTTGAGCAGCTCCATACAGCTAAGGCAGCTTCCTTGCCTCCCCTGGCATCGAAGACCATGCTGTGTCCCAGAAGCAGCCAACAGTAGGTTCCCAGTAAATGAGATTGCGGGGCTAATGCTCAGGGCAGGGGCACTGCATGGAGCCCTGCGTGTTCTCCTTCCCTTCCCCCCTCCCCTTACCCCACCTCCTCAGGAGCCAAGCCTGTTGCCAGCTGCTTCTAGGGTACAGCGCAGTCTGTGGTGCCAGGACAGGCAGGTAGCTAGCTGCCTTAGTACCCCCACTGGTCACCTGATCACCCTGCAGCAACGAGACCCAGTGCCCAACACTTCATGCCCCAGTAATCGGTCACGACCTGTAGTCTGAAAACCAGTGCTCTAGAGGCAATGGTATGCAGCCAACAGAACAGGGGTTCTCAAACATTTTTACAGCATGGATCACATCTAAAAGCGTTATGTGGACACCCAAAATCCTTTCAGTGACTGCAAACTAACTCCTCCCTCCCATCCTTAGGGAAAATGCTTAATGTAACAACATTGGATAGTTTCCTAATTTTTTAAAGCAGTGTTGACACAAAATTTAGCAGCTAGAAACTAGCATATCAGCACCATGTGACATTCCTGTTTTCAATTCATAGAAGTGAATGCTTCATGAACCATAGTATGGAAATCACAAGATTAAGAGCACTAAAGTAGAAACCAAAGGGCCCACCCAAATCAAGATCTTACACAGATGGAGACAATATGAATGTCACTTAGTTTCCATGCCTTAGTTTACTCCTTGGCAATAGTATTGCAAAGCTTAACCTTTGTGCTTTCAGTCCCTTGGAAGAAAAACATTATTGCAAACTACAAAATTATCGACATGTCAATTTAAGTAGTCAAAGTCTAGCTAAAGTATTATTACACCCTGGAAAGTTATTTCTTAAAATGGCACTGTAAACTTTGTTTATTGAACCAGGTTTTTTAGATCAAATGTATCCAGTTTAAAAAGTTTTTTTTTTAAAAAGTGGCTTTTTCTGTTTGTTTTTTCTTAAATTTGGAGATGCTAACACCAGCTGTGACCAGGTATTCCGACCTGAACTGACATCAATAGAGCCAGGAAGCTGTGTTCTTCATTCCTACATTCATCAATAACTTCATTAGCAATCCTACTGACAATATAAGAGAATAAAAGCCAGCTCGGCTTCCCAGAGCTACGGTAGCTCTGCAGGCATAACAGAGGAGAAAATTATTCCTGCCAGGAAAGTAACAGATTAAATTGAATATAAACAGGGAGCCAGGTATGTTCTAAAGGGCTTTTTTTTTTTTTTTTTTTAAGTAATTTGCCTGACCCCAACTCCATTAATTTCTTAGTTAAAATTTAGACAGTGTTGAAAAAAACGGACAGGGAATCAGACTGTGTTGTTTTTTCACTTCTACCAGGTTTAACCATCTGACAAGCCATTGTCAGACCTCATGTTAAAAGAGTGCTGTGGGTATTACACCTCCCATGCTCACAATCACAATAACCCTGTCTCTCTCTAACAGAAAAATACAAACATTTACTATCCTTAATGTGATGTTTAATCACCCCTCTACTTTTGCTCTTTAATTTTTTCCCTATTATCAGCGCTGTACTTCCTTCTCTGCACATACATCTCTGCAGACTGTTCCTGTTCTCCACTACCCCTGGACATGTTTTCAGTTGCCTGACCATCTCCTTAGCAAATGTTTTCATGACATGTGATTTATATAAACACTCATTTACACTGTTTGAACTAAAGCTCAAAAAATAGCAGTGTAGCTAGAGTAGTACTGGCAGTAGCTTGGGCTAGTCGTCAGAGTACAAACCCACCCAGACCCAATGGTTATGTATTTGGATGACTAGCCCATTCCACTGCCTGTGATACCTCTAGCGATGTATCTATTTTGAGCACACTAGCTCTAGCCAAGCTAGCATCTTTCTACCCAACCCAGGAACCATGCTCCCAGATGGAGTGTAGATGTAGCCAAAGAGCAAGGACTGTAGATAAGGCACAGAACTGAAATTTTAAATCTGTTCTACTTCCAGACTTGCCATTGACTTCCTGTACACGCCACTCCAGATGCTGCAGAAACTGAGGCATCATAAAAGCTAATAAAGATAGTACAGTAAAAGCTGTGCCAGCAGAGTCAAGTATTTGCTTTTCAGAGAGGAAGATACAATACTTTATAAGTACAATTATTGTTTAACATATTTAGAATTTCTGAAGCTGTGATATTGCCGAATTTCCCCCAAACATATCATGCTCTTGCTGTTTCTAATTTACAAAGTCCTTCAACACCAGAGGAGTTTTCCACTTTAATTTTAAATTAATTGACAAGAAAGGGAATATTTTTAGAGGGGCCTCAACAATTGTTTAGCATGTGTTTTGCAACCTCACCAGACCCTTTTCTTTTTAGGTCCTCAATCCCTTCCACGTTTTGGGAAAGCTATGCTTCAGTTTAGGGTTTTCTATTATTTTGGTGCATGATTTAAAGCTATTCATAACAGGACAGGGGAATAGTCACATTTCAAGTTGTTTTTCAGTTAGTATTTCCAAGACACCTACAGAAACCCTGGTTTTAAAAAAGGCAACAGGTTTTTTGTTGTTACCTCTCTTCATAATAGCCCATTGATAATGAAATCAGTTTCCATTGCCACATTTGTTTTCTCCCTTATGTGACCATTTCTTTTAAAGCTATATGGTCGATCACGGTTGTTGGGCTTGTTTTGAAAAGGAATTAAAAGGCTTGCTGGGGGGATGGGAGAGGAGAGAGGAGGAAAAACCCCCAAAGAAGTTAGGAAGGAGAATGTAGGTAATTATGAGTCCTAATAGCCATGATCAGATCCCCTCTGAAACTTTTCTTGGTAACTATATAAAAACTTAGTTACTTCATAGGAAGAAATTCCATCTAAGCTGTTAAGTTTTTCCAAGGGTTACTACTCAGGTTATTCTGAACTGCTGGGAAAGTTTCAGATAGATTTTTCAGTGGCTTAACTCTCAGCACATGGGCTATAATTTCCCCAAAAAGTAAAAGCACCACCCATCAGCAGCAACAGGACATGCTGAATATTTAAAACAGGAACACACACTTTACCCAAGCAACCTGCCGGAAACCCAAGGGACATACTTGCTTTGATTAAAATGAAGTAAATGTTTTTTAACACAGAAGTACAACTAAGGGTCCAGTGGCAACTTAAAGACTAAATTTTATTATGCATAACAGTCTTTAAGGAGTAAATTAATTCCTTTTTATTTTTACTGCAGCAGACTAACGCAGCTACCTCTGAAACCTGTTAACATGGAAGTGTGAGCTAGAGAAACTATGCATAAAATTCTGTATCTTGTTCCAAGCAGATGCTTTGATCTTTGCTTGGACCTACAATCCGGAAGGGTTGCAGCTGCACGTTAAGAAAGAGAGCTGGCATACACTGCCCCATACAAACATCTGCATTGTTAAATTCAGCAAGAGTTCTTTCATAGATGGAACTACAGAAAGCAATCCAGAGTTCTGAGTTAAGAAAAATGTGCTGGAAATATTTAGGTTATCAAACAAAATATATATGAATAATGAAGCACTTAGTGAATGTTTCAGTTTTGCTTCTATAAGAAAGCTAAATAATGAAGAAAACAGGAGCAACATCATGGAACTAGAGAGAACCTTGAGCCACTCAGTTTTATCCCCTCACCCAGCAAATATTCCCCATCTACCCTGACCAGCAATCCCAACAGTATCACCTCTTATCCCAAGCTCTGTTATCTGCAAATGTTGACTCTAAAGCACATAGTTTTCATCAACATTTACTTGTGTTTTTTCCATTCTATTCACTTCAATTACAGTTTTATTTTCCTATAAGAGACTGATGCACTATAGGTGCTTTGAATGTTCTCCTGTGACTCTGTAGTCAACTAAGGCATAAATTAATGAATTAAAACACTTTTTTTTAAAAAAAGCAGTATTTTGAAAGTCTGTATACAATAAAAAGATGTTAAGGAGACAACATCCAAGTCAGCAGATGCATATATTTAACACTAGAATTAGTTCTTAAGATTCACGTCACGCCAGAGAGCAAACTGGATATTGGGTATTACTGTGCTAAAGTTCTGAATTATAATCCATAGAATTTCATTTACATTTTAAAAAAAATCCATCCAAGCTAAGTTGCTGATGCAAGATAGATACAATGCTTTGAGGTGTGATAGGAACAGTCTGCAAAAAAAAGTTTTTAAATCACCCACCTTCATTATAGGGATGTTAAATTGCGGGCTATTAATACATTTAAAAAGCAGAGGCATGGTGAGGGATGGGGGCACAAGGAATGAGCCAGGGCAGTTGATTCCTGGCTCTTGCCCAGTCCTCCTCTCTGTGCCTCTGCTTTTTAAATATTTTAAGAGCTTTGAGGGGAGAGGAGGAAAAATAACCCAAAGAAGTGAGGAAGTGAGCGGATCCCCCGCTACACCTTTGCCTCTTTTGCCCCCTCCCCAAGACAGTGCAGTTCCTGCTCCCTTCACTCTTGCTGCCTCTCTCTGATAACAAGGGACACTAATTGAGTCACATATGATTATTGGATAGTCGACTAGTCACTTACATCCCAAGTCAATACAGAACCTTCATTTTCACTGTTTGTGGACAATCCAACATTTGGCAATACCAGTAAATTTGTTTAACTAAGCAGCAATTCTTTTTCCCACCACATAATGAATCTTGTTCTATTACACAACATTTTTTGCTTCTGCCCTCAATATAAGGTAGAAAGATTCAATTTTACATACTGGGGATTTCATTCCCTCGAAAAAATGAACTATCCTTAACAGCTATAGATTAAATTGCAAGAGATACTCAGCTCAACAGTTTTTTTCATATTTCAGAACCCAACTTTACTATGTATTTCTTTAACCTGCTTAACTTCCTCCCCACCATCACCACCAAGTTTTCATCATTACAACCACTACTCCAACCTCTATGATTCCCCCCCACTTAACATTTTCACCAGTCCTTGTGCTCTACAAGTCTGTACGTTGCACTAAGAGATCATGCACAAACTCAGGTTTATGGTACTATGAGCTGTAAGATACAATGGTGGGGTACCTGCAGCAAATCACCTCTTAAGATATATATGGGGCTTGACCACCTTGTGAGAAACCCAAATGGAACTCCCACTGATATCAATGAAATGTTCATATTCTGGAGATCCTGAAGCCAAGGACTTCAGTCTGATAGTGTCACTTATTTAAACTAGCTCCAGAGATCACCTAAGACTGTGAAGTCTGAAATATGGCAATGCAGTGCTTTTCCTACAACTCTCTCCACCCCGTTATCTTAGGAAATAGTGCAGAAAGTCAAACAGTCTCCCTATAAAACCCAAATATCACAATTTTGAACATGTGGGAAAAAATCTTAAATGGCTTGTCATTTTAATACCCTTTGAAGAGCTGGAGAGGGGAGACAGGAAAGATATTAAAGGAAACAGGAAGGGGCAGAAAACTGAAATGTAATGGGATCACTAAGACATACGCTGCTACTGTATATAGTAATAGGGTTACTTTTGCTATAGATCAGACATGTTATATGGGAAGAAAAATTTTATAATATGGCTGTATTCAATAACAGTTTGTTCACACTATAAATAAAAACAGACAGGGAAAAGAATGTAGGCAGAAATGGAGGGTTGCTTTTGTAAATGCACCGTACCTCCCGAGACTGTCTAAACATTTTGCTGGTTCTGGAACAGATTTGCAACCTGGGAGAGGGAGGATGAAGAGACGCCTGAGACTGAACTAGCACTTCCTGGACTGGCTGCTCACTTGGAATTAGGTGGGAGAAACAACAATGTAAATTCTCTGGGGTCAGAGTACATTGAAGACCAGAATATATAAAATACTCCTGAAAAGGAGATTTGCTTGCTTTCACATCTATAATCCTTATGATGGTTCTACTAATTAGCCCTCTAAGAAGCAGGAGGACTATAATAAGTTTTGGAAGAAACAATACTTTTTTACAAGAACAAACAATTCCTCAGTTTCGGGTGGGGAGGAAAAAACCTACTATTGTAACATATCAAAATCCTCTTACATGGTTTTCTGAAGACTATGAATCAGGGAACATTTTCGTAAATACATAAATGGATTATTTTTGATAAACAAAATAATTAAAGCAAGGAGATTTTAAGTCATTAAATCAACCTCTACTCTCAATATGTTTCCATCCAATTTTATGTTGCTAAGAGCTACTGCAATCTCTTCATGGATATCCAGAATTTCATCTCACTCACTTGTTAACAAATGGAACTTTCTTCTCAATTCCTCTGTTCTGCCCTCTTCATCCTTTCTTACTGACAAGTACATGATATTTCCCATCTCCGAGGTCTGGAATGTAGGCCATCCGCTTCTCTATTTCCCTCTCTAAACATCCACCCATACTCCTCTAACTTCATCCTCTGTCTCCATGCACAACCTTTACTCATTGTCCTAACTTTTAAAAACTTCTCTAACCCAGATATTCATTGCACTGATCACTACCTCAGTTCTTCCCAGTCTTCCTCCCTCTCCTACCCTCCCTCCCAGTATCTCCAAAGCATGTCTTCCAAAGCCACCTACCTTTCCCTCTCCTGCTTTCACAGTATCAACCCTCCCTCAATTCTTCCACTAGCTTCCTGGCTTTTACCACAGCAGATCTGAGTGCTACATCTTCACCTAAGAGCCCCTAACACCAGCTACCTACATCTCTGCTGTCATTTCCCATTCCATTTGTTCACTTTACCCACTACATCTGGAACAGTCTGCCCATTCCCATCCTGTATGCACTCATGCATGCGCGCGCGTACACACACACACACACACACACACAAAATGTCTACGGCAATCCCTCCTAGATTTCTGTAATTGGGAGTCTCTGTTCTATAACGATGGGCTTGAAACGAGACTTTTACCATGAGCCCAGAGATTTTCCTGTTATTTAAGAGACATCTATGAATAACTAATGAAAAGAAAACGTTAAGAACAGTATTTAATCAAGAGCTGAACTAACAGGCTTTTTCATTCCAGTGTACACAAATCTGGAATGTTTAAGTCATAACTACATTTCCTTTAAAATTTCCTGTGTCCAAAGATTTGTCAATGATGTTCTCAAAAGATGAGATGCTAACTTTCTCCATCTCAGAAGAAAGACAGTATCCTAACTCAACATTCCTGGTCAGATACTTATATTAAATTGGCTTTAAAGAGAAGAAATTATCTGGTTACACAGAATAACTGGTAATTCTCTTCTTTACTACTTAATATTCAAATCAAAGATTCATCAACCAATTTTACCATTACGAAGGTTCTATAAAAGTGATACCTTGAAGTTCCACATCTATTCTTTACCAATGGCTTCAATATTATTTTTTCGGTTTGTAAGTCAAACAGGAGGCCTTTACTGGCAATTTAGCACACTATCTGGACAGCAGGATGTGCTGTTTTTAACATCCCCCAGCAATTATGAAATATCCAGAATCAAAACCAAAGTGAAATTTACAATTCCAAAACTGTGTTGTTTTCAAACATTATAAAAGTTATTTGCCAAACTTCACAGATCTGATTAGGAAGACATAGGCAGCATCTATGGGAAGTAACAAGGTGCTTTCATGCTAAAACTAATAGAGCCCTGAAAATCCCCAGATGCCCACTTTATATTCAAAGGTATCTGCAGCTCATTTTTGCGGAAATGGATTTGGATATGGATACAAATTTTTTATCTAAAACCCTGCAAAGTTATGGATATCCACTTTACATCACAGGTATTCCCATCCACAGATGTCAATGCAGATATCCACTGCTCATTTTTGTGGCTATAGTTCAAATTTTGTATCCATGCATGGCTCTACTAATTAAGATTAAGTGTAGAACTTTTAACTACCTATCACTATTTTCAGGTAAAAATAAGAAAAGAAGAATAAAGGATGTGAATGGGTAACTGGTTACCTGGTAAACATCATTGGCTGCTGAACCAGACAAATGTAAAAGTCTACATATAAGCCTGAACCATAACATTTTAAGTAGTAAGCTTGCATCTCTTTTGCTCACTACAATATTCTAGGCAATGAGCATTTGGAAACAGGGAAGTGAACATTATTTTAATTCAACGCTGCTAAATTTGCACACTGTTGATTTTTCACAACAATGGAAGTAGGAAAGTAAAAATGTATTTGTGTAAATGTGTAACCACTACATTTTTCAGCCATGTTTTCACACATGGGATGAGGGGAGCAGGAGTTGGTGCTTGCGGGACGCCAGCTTAAAAGCAGGGAGCTCCTGCCTGCCCTCCTCCCCTGCTGCTGCCGCTATCAGAGGCAGCAGCATGGGGGGTGGGAGGGAGAAAGCAGCTTTGCAGGAGCTAACAAGAGCAGGGAGGCAGCTTAAAAATATAGAGTATCTGTGTCAGAGGTGGCAGCATGGAGGAGGGCAGGCTTCACTGGAGCTGGCTTCCCACACATGCCTCCCCCTCCTGCTGCCTCTGATACAGAGGCATGGGGGAGGGGGGGCTGTGTGTAACCGAGGGGGTTAACCAATGAGTCTGGGCTCATCAACTGTGCACTCCAAGTACACATTAACATTCCTAAATGAAAGTGGCACATGCGAGTAACTTGCAGAGTACAGGCCTAAAAGCTCTAGTATGAATAAGATTTTAAGCTAACAGTCTCCTTAAAAAGGAAGAGGGGGACTTGGGGTGGACCCTAACTGATACATATACATACAAAAGAGAAAAAAAATCCAATTTAGCTTTCAATTCAACTCACATGGGAAAGGTTAAAAGGCTTCTATTTGCCAGCAGCTGGGAATGAACAACAGGAAATAGATCACTTGATTACTTGTTCTTTTCATTCCCTCTGGGGCACCTGGCACTGGCTACTATAAGATGACAGGATACAGGGCTAGCTGGACCTTTGGTCTGAACACTATGGTTGGTCTTATGTTCAAGCAGGAAGAGCCACATTGCAGAGCATACTATTGCATTACTACTATTTGATGCCTTTATGTTGAGGTACTAACACGTCAGCTGAAATATCAAGAAATAAAGTTGCCTTGCATCTGCACAGAAAAGAGATCCACCAATTCAGACAGCTGGTACTGCTCAGGTGCAAAAAGCAAGGTCTACAATTAGATATCTGTAGCTGGCCCACTTGGGCTGTGGGGCTGTTTACTGCAGTGTAGACATTTTGGCTCAAGTTGCAGCCCAAGTTCTGGGGCCATCTCACCTTCCAGCCGAGCCGAGAAATCAGTGAGCCTGAGCCGAGAGATCTTCACTGTACTTCAACATCCCCGCCTGAGACCTGAAAGCCCAAGTCAGCCTGCACGGGCCAGCCACAGATTTTTAAGTGCAGTGTAGACGTGCATAAAAGTGACCAGTCATGTGATCATTTTCAACTCTGCTCTAGCATTCTGCTGCTTTCTCCTTCTCAGTCACCAAATTTATACACTCAAACACTATAGGCGCTAAAGAAATATGGAAGCTGCACTGTTTCCTGCATAGACACTGATCAGCACCATGTCTAATCGCTGTAAATCTAACATTGGCTTGCAGGACTAGGCCAGGTTTGGGGACATTGATTAAAAGGAACACCAGCACTATTCAGTGTTCTGCAAGAGGACAACAACATGGATTTCTGTCTTCGATTTGTTCAGCTGGGGATGATATAAGCCTGATAAGTGAGGAAGTGGCAAATGTCCTGTAAGTAAGGTTCTTGAACATTAGAGAAAAATAGTTTACCTGAAACCAAGTTCCTCCAAAAACCCTTTTCAGGGGCCCCTATGTGGCTTTTATACTATGATAGTGGAACGGGGGCAATGCACTTCAATAGAAAGAGCCCTGAGCACTTTCTAAAGAATAATATTGTAACTGTACTTTTGTTAGCCTAAAAGAGTATTTGAGGTCATGTGATACCTTTTAAAGCAGAATCCAAACTTTAAACAGCCTTTGGTCTTTAGAACAGAAGAGAAATTAATCCAAGGTAAAGCAAAAGCTCCCAGCCAGAGATTAATCCAGGAACCTCTACAGGGAAACAAACTGAAAACCAAATTGTGAAAAGAGATTAATAGTCGCAGAAGCATCACACACAAATATCTGTTGCCAAAGGAAAGAGATGTTATATCTTCTGGATTTTTTCCCCCTTTAAATTTTGCTTCACTGGTCTTTGCCACCACATGCTTAAGGAGGACTATACAACTGTACTGAGAGCTGCATTTTAAGTTGTGACAGATAGGATATTTTAATGGCTCAAGGAGTAGCAAAGATTATAAGGTTTTCCCATACTTGGGTCTAACTGTGCTGCAAGCCATGGAGATAAATTTAGAGGTAATTCTATTAGCCACTTTCAGCAACTAGCTGTTCAATAGAAGAAAGCCAATGTTCCAGACATTTTTTATTCTTTGGACGATAACATCATTCAAGAACAGATTGAGAAGTGCTTGTACTGTATTTTGATTTGAGAGAGACTTGGTGCTTATATATTTTTAACAAATATCTTCTATAGTGAAATAGCTGACATGAAGAGAAGACCCCCTAAAATTATTTTTCACAGAATGAAATGCCTAAAAAAAAACCTACAGGAGTTCTAACCTACAGGAGTTTTGACCTTCCTTTTTCCTCAGAGATGATAATTCTTCAGACGATGGCACACATTTTACACACACCCCACACACAAAATCTGTATTTTCTGTGTTTACTTCTGAAATGATCCCAAGAAGATCTTGACTTAGGAACTATCCATATACTTCAGCTGCCAACTGCAGAAGTTCTTTAAAATGGCTGTCAAACAATTGTTTCACTGTTCAGATTCTCATGGACTTGCTCTCCAGATCTTGGGTGAAGTGGCAAGTTGCATGCCACAACACTCAATTTTACCTGCTTGGATGACAGAAGCCTGTCTGGTAATAATCAACGACCTCAGAATGTAACTGGTCCACCCTGCTACAATTATGTCCACTGTGACTTCCAATCAATCACAAGGACACTTGGAGTGACTGCTGAATATGCCTGAAACCGTAAGTTGAGTAGAGCATCTCTAGAGACAAGCAAATGCAGGCTCTGACTGAGGGCTGGTATTCACTACAGACCTATAGCTACAGAAGATTTTTCACACCCCTGAGTGATGTAGTTATAACGACTTAACCGCTGTGTAAACAGTGCCAAATTTTCCTGCCAACATAGCTACCACCCCTCAGGGAACATGGAGTACACCCATGCCAATAGGAGAGCTCTCCGCTGTTGGCTTATAGCGTCATTCTAGCATTTACATGCAGATATACCCTGAGGCAACCAAAACGCAGAGAAAGCTGGAAGAACTACACAGAGAAACAAAGTAAAACCAGACAATGTCAGAAACCGCCCCCTCCCCCACTTAACATACTGAGGCCGTAAAAGAGGTTCCCTAGAGCAAGGTAGTGACTTTCATATACACAATCTCCCAAATGAATGTGTTACTTTGGTCCTAGAATAAAACATTGGCATTGATGAGGAACTATATTCTGGATTATGTCAGGAACAGCACATTCCCATCTCAAGTACACAAATAGATCCACGAGTTGAACATGGTGCTGCTCTTACTATCTAAAATAGTGTTTTCTCCCCACATGTGGGGGAATCATATTTTAAATTAGAATACAGGACATCTGCTTATTGAGTAGGTCCATCTTAATGCATTTAAACACCTCTAAGATTCAAAACCATCTAGTAAATTAGTTGGTTTTACTTTACAATATACAAGAGATTCCTAGAGACTGAATATATTCACACACTAGACACTTGCTGTAGTCAGTGTGCATGAGGGTCAAGACAATGCCACCTGGGCAAGTCAGAGCAACATCAATTATGCTTATGGAAAGGCCTCTTCTGTACCATTTGAGGCAAGACCTTATGTCAGCAATATAGAGAAAGCAGGCATGCCTTCATTCAGGAGAGGCTGTGGGTGGGAAACTGCACCAGAGCTAAAAGTAAACAAATATTGGTAAGTCTTCTTGCAACATTCCTAACATGAAGTAAGAAAATATTTAACAAAAGTTTATTTAGATAGCCCGTGCTGGAAGACAACTTTTACAGCTGGGAGTTTGAAAGGAAGGAACATACTTACAATTCAGAGCATGAAATAAATTCTCTTCCACACATCTGAAGCAAACCTAACTGTTTCACCAGCTGTAGCGAATCAAAGCCAGCAGAATTAAACAGAAAGGACCTAGGAGTACCTCTTGATACCTTTAAGCAAGTAATTTTATGGCACCTGGACCTGGAAAGGTTGTAGAGCATTTACCACTTTCAGATGTTCAGCTGATGTGGTGCACTGACTATTTGATCTCTGTGGAATGTAGAACCTCAAACAATGCATCTGTGTACTGGCTACACTGCAGATCCGGGTGTGGAGCCAGGGGGATATATAAAAGCTAAAATTACACTGCACTTGGAAAGAAAAAACAGTCAAATCTGGACTGCTATTTAACTCATACAATAGCAGATTTGAACTTACACATTTCAATCAATATGACCTCTAGTCATTTCCAGACATGTTTTCAAATATTTCAATTCTATGTGGCTTTAACAGCTGTCTAAAATGTTGGTGGCTCGAAGACTAGAATTGTAGCCTTTAGAAGTATAAAGCATCAAAGGGTCTGTTTTGGTCGGACTAAACATTAAAAATCAACATTGCATAAGAGTACATAGAAGTCAGATATGCTAAATTTCTCCCTTTTGTTTTTAAATATAACAAAAGAATCATTCAAAACCATCCTTGTATCAGAAGCTAGTCTTGTAGCTCTTTTCTTTAAATAATTTAAATTCTCCTTGGCCTACTGTTTCCAAATAGAAAGATTACTCCGAAAGAGATCCTTCCCCCTTTTGTATTTGAACCAGAATTCACATGCCATCACATCTCTGTCATGTGAGTAAAGTGTAACAAATTCAGATACCTGTGATCTGCTGTACAAGACACAAAACAGCTGTGACAAAGCACAACAGATCCAAACTTACAGTCCTGTTTCTTCCATTAAAGAGGAAAAACCCAAGTATAATTGCTAGACACAAACATCAGGCAAACTAAGCAACTGCAACAGACTCTTTCCAGCCACAAAGGCAGATCAATCATAATATTAACCAAGAGGTAGAAGTACAAAAGTTAAAGTACAAAAATAGATGATGCAGAAATTAGGGATGTTAGATATCATGTAATTGAATAGTTGTGTAACCACGTGAATTCTTATTTGGTTACATGACTATTCAATCGTCCCCAGAGGTGGGGATGGCCACCAGTGCCTTCTGGCCCCACTCTTGGGGAGCCCCCTGCCATCCTGAACTGCTGCCTCTGGTACAGAGGTAGCAGTGTGGCATGCCAGGCAGGAGCCAGTCCACGAGAGCTGCCAGTTTAAAAATCAGCTCCCCACACAGACCGACTGCCTGCTGCCCCGTGCTGCTGCCTCTGATTCAGAGGCAGTAACACAGGGTGGCAGCACCTCTGTTCGTGGGTGTCCGAGCTCCCTTCTGACAGAAGCTGCTCTGCCTCCTATGCAGCAGCCTCCCCTGCTGCCTCTGATAGAGACAGCAGCATGGGGGAGGGAGGCAGGTGGCACCACAAAGCTGGTGCTGGGGGGGGGGGGGGGGGGGGGGGAGAGAAGAGAGAACAGGTTTTTAAGCCGGCTCCCACTTCCTCTTCCCCCTTGCTGCCTCTGTTACCAGAGGCGGCCGGGGGGGGAGAGGAGGAGATGTATGTAGTCAATAAGATTAACCAAAAAGCCTAGGCTTATTCGTTAATCATACAGTCAACTACACGTGGACATCCCCAATAGAAATTAAATCAAAGGTTGAGGAAATCAAGAGTAATTGCAACCTTGACACTGTGGTTGGTAAGTGAATGTAGTTCTTATAGAAGATACTGGTCTGACAACTGAGACAACTGAAGCCCTTAAAGCAGGGTTTCCCAACCTATGGGTCACCATTACATTTCAAAAGGGTTGCCAAGTGTCTCCCTAGGTGGCTCTGTGCCCCCTCCTCCTCCGGTTCTTAAAATTGCCTTGGGTCACCAAGTCTTCCTGAATTGTCAAAATGGGTCCCCATCTGGAAAAGGTTGGGAACGGCTGCCTTAATGTCATCCAGGGAACAAATGGAAACTGACAAGGAGAGCTCCTTCGCATTGTTTCACCTCTGACTAGGGAAGGAGCAACTCAGTGTGTGGAGATGGGCATGCACTAGGATTGTGAAGGTTTAACCAGTTACGGTTAATCAGTAGGCCTGGAGCAGCAGCCTACCTGCTATGGGCAGGGGACTGCTCCAGCAGACAGGCTGCTCTGGCATCCCAGACCACGCTCCCTGCAGACAGAGGCCACTCTGACCAAGATGCTGGAGCAGCCTCTGTCTGGCTGGGCTTGAGCAAGTCCACATAACATTTAGCATTACTATAAGACATCGCATGAAATGATATGCATTTAGGTGGTACTCGAGCACACCAGACATTTTATACATACAACACAATTCAACAACAATACACTATCTGTGTGATGCCCCGGTCAAAGAAGTCGTCCAAGAACCTATGCTATAAAATACTGTTCCAAAAAAATGAAAAATTCCACAAAATTCTGGACTCCACAAAATGCACTATTAAACCCTTTCCTTTAAACAAACTGTATCAAACTGCATGCATTATGTAGCCTTATGAAGCAAACCGCATTACTGCACCCAGTAAACCAACACGGAATCAGGACTTTACTTCATCTCTAGTACATTGTTCGACAACAGAGCCAATCTTTCCCACACATTTTGGTTTTCTCTGTAACCAGTAAGGTAAATATCTATCTTAAAAGTTAACTGGTTAAACAATATAATTGTAATAGGTCGGATGGGGTCTTGCTGCGCTGTGAGCAGGGCACTGCTCTGGTTGGCTAGGCTTCCACTGTGCCTTAGAGGGAATGGGCTCCAGCCAGGCAGGGGGCTCCTCCTTCCACCCAGACTTGTGGTTAACCAGTTACCAGGTAAGGTTAATGCTTAGCGGATAACCAGTTAACCTTTAGATCCCTATCTGCAATATCCTCTTTCAAAATGATTTTTCCCAGGCAATTATTTTATCTAAAATTAGTCTAGTATATGGATTGTTACTGTGCGGTCATAACCCCCGGGCAGGTAGTGAAAGGTGTGAACATATTCACAAGGCTGCAACAAGGCACGCTTTCTTCATGGCTATATTGGGTTGGTGGCATGTCCCAAAAGTTCTTTTACAACTTCGGGCCATTATACAGAAATGGAAGAAGCTGAGAATCACTCACCCAGTAATTTGTAGCTTAATTCATTCTTAGTTTCATGGATTAAAACTCACGTATCACTTCTAAAAATGTATCCATTTCTATGCCAACAGCCCACAAATTTGGGCCTCAGCAGTAATACTATCAATACCTTCAAAAGACCTCTGCCAAAAATAAATGGGTAATGAGATCAGCAGTTTCTTTGCTACAATGAGGAGGCTCCGAGATCCCCCTCTCGATCTTAAAACCCAAGGAATCTCATCCTGGCCTGCCACTAAAAAAGCTACAGTAGTCACTCTAAAGCACATGTCCTGGGGTTCTATGACACCACACTGGTTCTATCAGTTCTTTTCCTATCAGGAGGCTGATGTTTAGCCTCACGGATATAAGGGGCCTGTGTCTTCTCTCTTGCATTTTCTAGGATCATGCCCTCTGCCAGAAGAGACTCTTGGAGACAAGCTTCTCCTACAGAACTCTTAAGCAGGATGTCTACAGACACAAGTGGGCGAGCCATTTCTTAGCAATGTGATTTTACACTCATTTTCCCCATTAACTTTTGTATTTCAGAAAGGAGAAAACAATGCCCTAATTAAACCAAAGAGAAATCCTGTGGCACCTTAAAGACTAACCAATTTTGGCATAAATGGGTTCCAGCCCACAAAAGCTTATGCCCAAATACGTTTGTTAGCCCTTAAGTTGCCACAGGATCTCTCATTGTTTTTGCTGAAAAATACTAATCAGCTACCCCTCGAAAAAATGTACTAATTGTCAGATTGTTCCCCAGATCATATCTTGACAAAAGAGGAGCCTTTCCTTCTGTGGATCACGTTCAGACACACAAAAATCTGGTAAAACTCAACGTGCTGCCATTGACAACATCCCTTGTGACAACACCCCAATCAGCTAATACTATAAAAAGAAATCTCGAACAATGTGTGTTCTAGCACCAATACTATGATCACCATCATCTTCATGAAGACCTACGAGGCAGGGAGTTACAGCACCAGGTATTATTAATACAGAAAAGCTATGTACAGTGCATGAATAGGTATGTTGGAGGTCTAGAGACACCAAGTAGTCTCACAGCTAGGATAAGATCTTGCCCACACCCTCTAAGAATGTCTATCATATATGGGCAGCCGGTATCCTAGGCAGGGGGAAGGCATTGCCTTTCCAAACCACCAGCCTGGACCCACCCACACTCTGCCCCTGGGGCCACGTGCCACTCTCCTCTCTCCCCACTGCTCTGGTGCTGGGGAGGTTGGGGCTGGACAGCCTTCTCCCTCCCTAGTGGCAGTGTAACAATTCCCCTAGACCAGCAGTTCCCAACCTTTTCCAGATGGGGACCCATTCTGACAATTCAGGAAGATTTGGTGACCCAATGCAATTAAAAAAAAGTGTGAATGGCTCCTTAAGAGCCACCTGGCGACCCTTTTGAACTGTAATGGTGACCCATATTTGGGTCCTGACCCATAGGCTGGGAATCCCTGCCCTAGACTCTCAAAGGATTTGTTCCTAGGGAAAGAATCTGTACCCAAAAGAGTTCAGTTTTTTCTGAAAAATAGGGTTCCACGCTAAAAGGCAATATTTAATAAACTCATTCGTGTATGGTTTTAGCCTGTGCAAGAAAGCACAAATTAACATAAAAAATCTAATTATTTCACCTATACATACATTTTAATTACCAGCATAGATAAAAATCAAGGATTTTTAAAAACATTTTAAAAATCTGATTTTTTGATAAAATGCTTTTTGAGGACAAAACTATCTAAAGATAGTTTTAATTAAGATATCTATCTTTGAGCTATAATGTATCTCATCATGGAATAGGGATTATACATTCTAATTCTATAGTATGAGACAATATATTCATGTAATAATTTAGAAAATGTTTGTAAATGAGTTCCAATAAACTCATGTTTTAGGGACCCAATCTTATGGGGTTCCAGAGGCTTCTGTATAGATTAGTTAGGTTAATCTTTCTATCTATCCAATGAGACTCAGTGCTCAGTCTAGAATATACCATCAGAGATGCTTAGTTATGCAGTTCTCAAATTGTGGATTTTTGTCTCCAGAGATCACATGCTTCTTAAAAGCAAACACGTTTTTAAATACATGTGAGATATAATAGACTTCAACCCTATTGTCATGAACAAATAGATGGCACTGTCCCAGCCAAAGCTCTCAACACTAGGCTTAAGAGACATGGTGAACGCATGCTAAGTACACTGAAGCCTATATATCTATAGCCTTGAACAAAATGCAGAGAAACAGCTATTTTATTGCTGATGCTGTTGAAATTTTAAGGAACTGAGTGAGATCTTAAAGAGAGAAATAAGCAACGACAAGAGTTAAATTACAAGCATTTAAAAAAACGAGACAGGCACCATCTCCAGCTCATTTTCTGTCAAACCCTACCCACTGAAAGAAGAGGAGTTGGCCAGGACATGGGCATCCAGCAATCATCCCTCCATAATGCCACTATAATAAAACTTCAGAGCTAAGGGTGAATGATTCAAAAAATACATGTCTGCTGATGTTTTAAAGAAAGTCACACCAGCAAACTAGTGGAAGTCACTTAAGCACTTGGATTCAGAGACTGTTGAAATGATAATCTCATTTAACAGCAGTACTACTTCTGCTAGTATACAAAGAATATTTTCTTCTTTTCGACCAATTAGTTTCAAATTGAACACACAGGAAGATGCAGGTGAAGATGACTGAGTTAGCTGCAGAGGCCAATATTTTAAGTTTCTCATGTTGACCTGACTGATGTAGTTGATTTAATTTTCATTTTTGTTTTTTTAAATATTTCATTTAACTATTTTAGTTAAAAACAATTTTAACAAAAACAAACCTGATATTAAAAGACTTGAATATTTAAACTAAAAAAATCTGTATGCTTGATTTGTTAAAATATGTGTTTGCTGTTGAAGACAAAATCCAGAATAAATAACATTGGTTTAGTTAAATAAAACAATTTAAATGTCTGTCTGGTAATGTTCTCCTCCTAATATAAGATAATCCTCCAAATAATAATTAACCTGCTGAATTGGTGATAGTTCACCTCCCAATGACTTCATAAATATCTCCTTCAATTACCTTTGGTAAATGAAATCACCAAACAATCATTCATTTTCTGATATAGAATCACAGAATCATAGAAATGGAAAGGACCTCAAGAGGTCATTGAGTCCAGTCCCCTAGCCTCACAGAAGGACCAAGCTGTGACCATAACAGTAAAACTAATCTGAAAAGTTTTCAAAATAAATCGCTATTTTAAAATGTAGTGTGTATGTTCTAAAAATGAAACTTGCATCTGCCACTGAGTTGTGAAGAATATGTATTAAAGTTATAACAAAAACACACTTATGTAGAAAACCATGATTAAATCTAGTCTTCCTAACTAGTAATTTAAATAATGATTTACATAAAATCTAGCCTGTTAATTAGCATATTTGTCAATAAATATAAAAATTTAAGAAGTTTAGCTACTTTGTAGTTGCAATAAACTCACAAATGATGAAAATCTTAACACCTCACTATAATTATGAACACACAGGTAAGTTACATGAAGTTCATAAATATCAGCATTCCAAACCCATTTCTTTTTAGTTTAAATCTGCCACACTAGAGAGATATTACCATCCTTGAACCCAAAAAGAACTGCCATTGCTTTCCAGACAGGAAGTTCTGCCAACAACATAGTGGGCTGAAGTCCAAACTGCACAATGCTCAATAAGAGCCAAGTTTAACAGAATAAAACATTAGGACTTGAACTTTTTTTTTAAATAAAATCTTGTGAAAGGGGGTCTAAAATGGGATGGAGGGAATGCACCTATATAATTAATTCATTCCTTATGAATCTCTTATGGTCCATTGCATGCTGGAATATATATTAGGTACGTTAGTATGTAATTTAATAGTCATGTAACCTCATCAAATTTTGAACAGTTACTCTAGTATTCAATTGTCCCCAGGGGTGGGGCCAGCAGCCAGTGCACTCCTGGCCCCGCTCCTGGGGAGCCCCCAGCCACTCTGCTCCACTGTCTTTGGATCAAAGGCAGCAGCACAGTGTGGCAGGTGGGAGCCAGTCCATGGGGGAGCCAGTTTAAAAACCAGCTCCCTGCACAGATCAGCTTCCACTTGCCTCTGATGCAGAGGCAGCAACATGAGGCGGTAGCAGCCTCTGTTCATGGGGAGCCTGTGCTCCCCGCAGACAGAGGCTGTCCTGGCATCCAAGGGAGCAGCTTATGTCAGGATGAATGTGGGCCCACCACAAACAGAGGCTGCTCCGCAGAAATCTAGCCTGCCCGCACCTCCTGCTGCCTCTAAAGCCAGGGACAAGGGGGGAAGCATGTGGAGGCATATTGCCTCTTAAAAGCTGGCTCCCCTTGTTCCTAACTGTTCCCTCATCCTCTGCATTGCTGCTTCTCTATCAGAGATACCAGTGTAGAGGTGTGGGGGAAGGCCGCTACACATGATCCGGTGCTCCTGGGGAATGGGTTTAAAAGTCCACTTCTCACGGGCACCAGCTCCCACCTCTCCTCCCCCCCCCCCCCCCGGCCTCTCATACAGAGGAAGTGGGGGGCATGTAGTCAACAGGATTAACCAATAAAACCAGGCTTATCGGTTAATTGTGAGTGGACTACACTTTGACATCCCTAATATATATGCTAACAAATGTACAGATTTCATCTGCATCACTTTAAAACCTAAACTCAGCATGTTTCTAAAATGGTCAGAGCTTGGACAATGTAAGGATTCTAAAGTTAAGGTGGTTTATTGTCCAGGACCGCTGCACCTAAAACTGACTTGATTGTACCTATACCAAGGTATCAATGACTCTGCTCTTCCCTTCCCATGTTGCTAACTAGGAGCATGAATCCTGCTAAATTGGAGGTGAGTTCCAAAGGGGCTTGGTATAGAAAAGTTTGAGAACCCCTGATTTAGCCATGAAAATGCTAGGAATCCCAGTGTTCCAGAGTAGGGTTCTAACCTTAGACAGTTAGAAATTAAAATAGCTTAATACTTTCTAATTGCAATTTCTCCAATCCAACCACTTACATTATGACCCAATTTTCCCTGAAGCTGGAAATCATTGCTTTATGACATCTTAAATCTGTAATACCTGCTTTCCAACAGTATAAGGCATAAGTAGCAAGTGATAAAAGAGCTATGGCTACTAAAATCAAGGCAAAAAGCAGGAAAGTGCAAATAACCAGAAGGACATGGTTGTAAGCATGTCATTTTTAAAAAGTCAGCATCTGTTTTTAAATATCAGAGGGGTAAGTCATGTTAGTCTGAATCTGCAAAAGCGGCAAGGAGTCCTGTGGCACCTTATAGACTAACTGAAGTGTAGGAGCATAAGCTTTCGTGGGCAAAGACCCACTTTGTCAGATGCATGTAGTGGAAATTTCCAGAGGCAGGTATAAATATGCAGACCAGGATCAGGCTGGAGATGAGGAGGTGGATCCAATCAAGGAGGATGAGGTCCACTTCTAGCAGCTGATTTGGAGGTGTGAATTCCAAGAGAGCAGAAGCTGCTTTTGTAGTTAGCAAGCCATTCACAGTCTTTGTTTAATCCAGAGTTGATTGTGTCAAACTTGAAGATGAACTGTAGCTCAGCAGTTTCTCTTTGAAGTCTGATCCTGAAGTTTTTTTGCTGCAGGATGGCTACCTTTAGATCTGCAATTGTGTGTCCAGGAAGATTGAAGTGTTCCCCTACAGGTTTTTGTATGTTGCCATTCCTAATATCAGATTTGTGTCCATTGATTCTTTTACGTAGGGACTGTCCAGTTTGGCAGATGTATATAGCAGTGGGGCATTGTTGGCACATGATGGCATATATTACGTTGGTAGATGTGCAGGAGAATGTACCAGTGACAGTATGGCTGATCTGGTTAGGTCCTGTGATGGTGTTGCTGGTGTATATATGTGGGCAGAATTGGCACCGAGCTTTGTTGCAAGGATTGGTTCCTGAGTTCGAGTTATGGTGCGGTGTGTAGTTGCTGGTGAGAATATGCTTCAGGTTGGCGGGTTGTCTGTGGGCAAGGACCGGCCTACCTCCCAAGGCCTGTGAAAGAGAGGGATCATTGTCCAGGATGGGTTGTAGATCACTGATGGTGTGTTGGCAACAAGGATTGGTTCCTTGTTGGCACCGAGGATTGGTTTGTTGCCAATGAAACCTCTGTTTCATCTTCAAGTGAATATGGCCTGCATATTTATACCTGCCTCTGGAAATTTCCACTACACGCATCTGACGAAGTGGGTCTTTGCCCAAGAAAGCTTATGCTCCTATACTTCAGTTAGTGTATAAGGTGCCACAGGACTCCTCGCCGCTGTTTTTAAATGTTCACTTTGTAAAATCCCTCAAAAGTTCACTCGTTTACTACTGGCACTGTGGTTGTCTTTCCCAACCTACTCACTACACACTGGTTCTGTCTTTCTATCTAAGAATTGACACAACAAGCCAATGGAATTAAATGAGGTGGTGGGGGAAGAACCTCTTATTTTGGAGACCATAACCACTTATGAAAACAGCAGAAAGCTTTGGAAAGAAACATGCAATGTAGTTACAAATATTTAATTTTTGGAAATAAAGAAGTTTCACCAAGATACATTTAACAAAAATGTGCATTAAAAATAAATGAAATCTAACTTTAAGTTTTACTTCCCTAAGTCTAAGGGTAGAAGCACTAATGGAACAGTATAAATGCCTTCAGCATTAGCACAAGTTTCTAAACACTGGCCCTGCACCAATGCTCAAAAAAATATATTTTCAGGCTCTGCCTGAAAGCTCGAAGACTAAATATGGAATGGGTCCTTCTATCAAATCTAGAAATCAGAGTTTAGCAATCTGAGTTTTCCTACGATCCCAAATCTGATCGCATTCTGAATATTTCTGTAATGTTATTTTTCTCAGTATTATGTTAACCTCAGTTTAATACTTTCTATTTATGGTTAAATTCTCAAGATTTTGCTATAATCTAAACAGTTCCAAATCTAAACTGCCCTGAAAGACAGTCTACACTGACTTAATTTACCATCAAGCAGCAACTAATTATTTCATAGACAAGTATTAGAGAATATACAAAGCCATCAATGTTTGTAAAATGTTTTTTGTTTGTGTAATTTGTTTAACATTTTGTTAATGTGCTCAGAGGCTTTTAGGAATGTGGTGTTGAGAAACCGTTATGTTTCAGCCAAAGCATGCATAATGCACAATACTTTATAAACATGTCACAGGAATTCCAATTTTATGAACAACTTTTTGCTCTAGTTATCAATGTTAATCCTCTTGCTCACAGTCTCCTAAGCTTGCATAGGAACATCTCAGACCTTGGTGCTGCTTTGCAGGTATGAAAAAATAGTAAGAAAGATTAAGAAGCTATTAAGATGGTTGTGGTTTCACCGTCTCCCCTCACATTCTCATCAGGCAATCCCACAAAAAAGTGAAACCTTCTTGGCTCAAATATGTCCCAATATTTCTTATGAAATATGCCCCAAAACAAAGCTTACTGGAAGCAAATTTACACCTTATCTTTAATGAAGTTAAAAGCCTTTAAAGCCTTCAAAGCACAAGACACATTGATGCAAAAGTATATTTTAAAAATATATATTTATATAGACACTTTGCTACTTTTAACTATGAGGTTTCTGGGGAGAATAAAGTACCTCCCACCAAATCTACTGAAGTGTTGCAATGGTTATTACAGCAGAGTCAATATCTTATTACCAATAGGGATATAAAATCCTGTTTAATTGGCTAACTGATTTAACATATTGTTTAACTGTTAAACCAATTAGTGAGGGCCAAGCGGGTGGCACCAGCATGGCTGGAGCAGCCCCTCTGCCCACCGCTGGAGTGGAACATACCCCACCCCCCCCCCCCCCAACCCATTCCAGGTAGGGCCTGCTCCAGCCTGGTCACAGCAGCCCCTGCCTGTGGCGTGTCTGAACTAATCCCACCACAGGCGGAGGATGCTTGAACATCCTGATTGGAGCAGCCCTTGTCCCCAGCGGGCCTCCTGCTTGGCTGGAGCAGCCTCTCCTGCCTGTGGCAGTTGGGGAGCTGCTCCAGCCCCACCAGTTAATCTTAACCAGTAAGCCTCACCCACTAAGGATGAGGCTTGCTGGCAAACCAATTAAACCTTCACATTCCTAATTATCAACAAAATTAACATTCACTAGCAACTAATTTTAAAAGCGTTTTAACAAAATAACCAAGAAATCAAGGGGAGTTCTGCCCTGCGCCTCTGCCTCTTAAATGTAGTAAGAACCCGGCTGCAGCTCTGCTTTTTAAATGTAGTAAGAGCCGGGTAACATTTAAAGAGCAAAGGACCAGCATCTGGGCATGAGCCGGTCACAAGCTGGGACAGCCGAGTCTCAGCTGCACCTCCGCCTCCTCTCCCCGCCCACGGAGATGTGCTGGGGGGAACTGGCTTTTAAACAGGCTCCTCCCAGCACTGGCTCCTGCTCCCCCCTTGCTGCTTTGATAGAGGCGGGGGGGAGGAGGGGAAGCGACTAGTCAAGTAGGCCTATCTAGAAGTCGACTACTCAATCAGTCACTTACATCCCTAATTATACTAAGTATTTAATGCTAATAACATTTAAATCGGACTAACCTATAGATAAGTATATTCTAAAAGCAAAACATCTGAATTAAATGCTCTTCTGTATCCTAAGCACTAGTGAAAGTATGTTTCTTATATTATCTGTGACTAAAATAAAAAATTCTATTACAACACGGAACTTGAAATAAGGAAACGTTGAAGGCCTGCCTGTGAAAAACAAATACAGAATACTGGCAAGACTGCAAGAATGAGGTTGAAAAAAAGACTACTCCACACAAGAAATTTCTTCTGACTAACACAGACTAGCTTTTTATTTCTTGCAAGACTCCAGTAAGTCTAGTTCTGCCAGAGAATAACCAGAGCTATTCAATAATGACCTGTGAACCATCTTATTCTTATAGCCTAGACAACTGAACATATGAGTGACACTTCAGCTCCAGCATCCACCCTTGCTGATCACAACCGAGGCAGAAAAGCAGAAACAGTTCATAAAGTGGTCCAATGCTATGTAGGGTTTTATAGGTTAACAGATTAAATTCTGGGTTCCTGTTATTTTCACTCTAGCTCCCTTGAAGAAGTGGGTTTTGCCCACGAAAGCTCATAATACTATATATATTTTTGTTAGTCTCTAAGGTACCACAGGACTACTCGTTTTCTAAGAGAGAGTTAGGTATCCATATGAAGGCACCACACTCCCCTCAAGAGCCCAGACATGGCTAAATCCTCTCCTCCATATTAATTTCAATGAAACTTCTGGAAAAGCTGGCAATGGAGCACAGACTCAAGTGTCAGCAGATGACATCCTGCTCTAAATCACCTTTCTATTAAGCATACACAGCACCCAGTTTTCAGCGATCAGCTGAGATCAGCAATGGAATGAAAAGCAACAGGCTAAAGCTGAACACAGGTAATGCTTCTTTGGTGATATGGCTCACAATATCACATCCCCTGCTAAAGTTAAATAAGACTGAGGCTGTCCCCTTTTGGAATCCTGGATGCCCAAAGTAGCAAAGATATAAAAAAAGAGATTTCAGCCATAAATGGTCAGAATATTATGTCTTGACAAGAACAGACCTGTCAGAGTGACCACACATCCATGACATCCATGTTTAATTGCTACAACTCATGTCCAGAAACAAAGCCAACACTCTGAAAAGTGCCAGCTGGTACACGAAATACAGTAGCCTCTCTCTCCAACAACACAGGCTGCTCTAACCTTCCTTCTAGTATGTTGTACTCTGCACAGCCTCCCCACTGAATAAAGACTCCAGGTAGACATTCTGACAATGCTTTCTATGGAACCAGCCCTGGCTACGTGAGATCCCTACGATGACAATTATTTCCCACTAGAAGCAATATTCACACACACCTTCGTGCACATCAAAATAATTTATTCTGCACATGGATGGAAAAGATTAGAGGAAACATTGGTGAAAGGGCCACATGAGTACCTAGACATGAGGCACTCATTGTCCTGAGCACCTCATAGGATTAAGAAGCAAACCAGGAGCAACAAATGACCGGCTTCAGTATGCTCTTAACCATGTAGGATAGCAAAGACAACCAAAGTGGACAAAGACTCTCTAAGAGCCAAGTGTTTTAATTTTTCCATTCACTGATATGAAGCAGTTTATTAAGGAGGGGAAAAACTAAGCTTGTTGGTGTCTAAGAAGCCTAATGAGGATTACAGGGGGAGACCCTGAAGAGCCTACAGCTCAGAGGAAGGTGATAGTAAAGCTACTGGGGGCGGGGAGAGCACTCCCATGCAGACCTCCTGAGGTTTGCAGCAAGGGTGGGAAATCTCTCCACATGAACACTGCAGCAGGGCTGTCCCTAACAAGGCTGGTACCCTATGCAGCCCAACACTTGCACCCCACCAGAGGAGAGGGCAGTGGGGCATGGCTGCTCAATGGGGGCAGAAGCTGTGAGGGGTAGGACCACTGCAGGGAGGAAGCTCATCTGACAGCCTTAGGGGACCAGGTGGGAGGCACAGGCGGTGAAGGTTGGAGAACTCAGGAGAAGCAGAGTCTGGCTGTACAACTGGCCACAGACAAGTGGCACTTTGAAAAGAAAACTGCCACTTCTTTCCAGCTGGCTGTGCAGCCAATCCCTGCTCATCCTGAGTCCTCTGACCCATGCTTGCCCCACACAGCACATGGTGAGAAGCAGCTGGGCACGGCCCATCGAAGGGGTAAGCCAAGGGATGGAGGCCACTGAGCCTGGGCAACCAGAGCTCATGCCCTATACAGCCACATGCAGTGTGCTATGAAATGTGGAGCAATTTGGTGCTCCACGCAGCTGCATATTTTGCGTATTGGTAGGGACGGCCCTGCCTTGCAGACTGCCCTAAATTGAACAGAAAAGTCCTGATTCAGTAGACTTTAGGTGACATACAGCAAATAATGGAATATGCACAAAAGAGTAATGGTTCCCCCTCTCCACTGCCCACATCCATTAAGAAGCATACCTCACACTCAAGGCATTCTTAAATACAGAAGTGTCACAAAATCCAGTAATGCCTTGGTTCCTTCCACTTCTTGGCTCTATCATTAGAGAGATGAACCAAAATTATCTCATCCCCAAACACCAAAAACAACATGAGTAATTTAAAAGTTTACTAGTCTAATCTAGTTACTATTTTAATCAACTAGATGTTCTTGCTATTCTCTGCTAGGGAGTTGGGTCAATAAGACTACTCCTGTTCTTTCTATAAAGTTGCAAAAGTGTTAAGACATTTTTAATTCTTGAACACTTAATTTTAGGGGATCAATTCAAGAGACCTATGCTTACACTTCTCTAAAGTGTTTAACTTGATACCCCTCAACATTTTGATTCAAATGCTAGAGCTATACCGAGTTAACGTGGCACTCATTAAATGGATTAAAACTGGTTTCTCTGAAAGCGCACTGTACAGCAAGGACTCATCATTGAGCAGGCGTGTTTCCAGCGAGTTCCCAAAGGGATCAATTTGTAGCCCTATGCTATTTTCCATTTTTATCAATCACCTGGAACTAAACCACCACCACCACCACCGTAAAAGCTTGTAAAGGACAAAAATTGAGGATATAGTAAATAATGCAGAGAACAGATCACTGATACAGTAATACAGTTTACGGTGAATGTACATATGTAGGAATAAAGAATGTAGGCCATCCTTACAGAAATATCAAGGGAAGCAACAACTCTGAAAAGACTTAGGGGCTGTCATAGATTATTAGCTCCCCATGAGAGGCTGGGACCAAGAGAACTAATGCAACCCTGGGGTGCATAGACAGTGGAATCTCCAGGAGTAGCTCTACATTAATAACTCTATATTTGGCACCGGTCTGACCGCTGCTGGAGTAGCATGCCATTCAAGAACAATGTTGATAAATTGTAGCGGGGTTCAGAGAACAGACATGAAAATGATTAAAGGATTAAAAACATGCCTTTTAGTGAGACTCAAAAGACTCAATCTATTTAGCTTAACAAAGAAAAGGCTAAGAGGTGACTTAATTACAGTCTAAATACCTACATGGGGAACAAATATTTAATAATAGGCTCTTCAATCTAGCAGAGAAAGGTAAAACACGATCCAGTGACTGAAAGTTGAAGCTAGACAAATTCAGACTGGAAATAAGGTGTACATTTTAATCGAGTACTTAACTGCTGGTACAATTCACTAAGGGTCGTGCTGGTTTCTCCATCATGGAAAATTTTAGATAAAGACAAGGGTTTTTTTCCCTAAATGATAGGATCTGGGAACTGTTCTGGGAAAAGTTCTTGGGCCTGTTTTATGCAGGAGGTGAGAGTGGCTCATCAGAATGGTCCCTTCTGGCCTTAATATTATGAATCTATAAACAAAGATAGTACCCAAATTCACACTAAACTATTTGCAAAATTTGTAGAATGTCTTCATTTCCCCTAAACCAAAAGCCCACAAGCTTAAAACACTGAAGCTTTTATTTAAAACAAAAATGTCAATTCACTTAAAATGATGGATGTTAACCAACCAATCCATGCAGATGATAGAAACAAAAAGTGGTTACAGAGCCGATTTCAGTTTAATTTTTGATTAAAGTTAAATACTTGAATGTTTTAAGCAAGATGACAGGTAGGATTTCTGAAAAATTCACACTTTGGGTTTGTTGCCACCTCAAAATATTCAAGTGCTTGATGTCAGAGTTAAATTCTAATTATTGGTAAAGAATGTCAGTATTTGTGGGAACTAAGTAACTACCTTTGCCATTGAAATCCTTCCTAAAGACCCAAGTTGTTCTACTAGGCCCACATTCATCGGCATCAATCAACTAACCTCTCAATTACCTTCTTATTTCAGAAGGAATGAAAGATAGGAGGAAAAGTGAGCTAAAACATCCACACCAACCACCTCCTTGAAGTATTCAGTGTGTCTGGTCTTACCTGCATGCCTTTCGGTTTGCAAGCTCCTCAGAGAAGGAACAGACAGTGCAACTTGGGTGGCATTAAGTACATCATTTGCACCTAACGATAATAAGACCTATATCTTGTGAAAACATGTAGCCTGAGCCATATTGTACGCAATTATCTTATCCCACACCCACACATTATCCCACATATAATCAAGAGTGTAAATACCTCCGAGCAGAGACTAAAACCTTTTTTTCTAAAGCACCACACACTCACCCTTTGGCACTAAACAAAATGTTAACAGGTAAATAAAATGATTAATACCAGATGCCAACTGCTTATGTTTTCAATGACTAGGTTCTGAGCGTAAAAATCTGTTCCATTTCTAAACCACAAAGAGCCCCAAAGCACTTGCACTTTTACTTTTGGATAAAGTACCACCCAAGAGAAGAGTTGTGTAACAATGAAAGTTGCAACTGTCAGTACACTCTGTTTCAGTTCTAAAACCTTCATGTGAGATTAACCAGTGTTTCTCAACCAGTGGTGAGAGACATCTGGGGGATACGTCTACACAACTGAAATTTGGAGAAAACTGAATTTATGTTTTAAGTTTTACAGCGCTGTATTATTTTTGTACTTTTTACACCCCAAAATGTAATTGCCCGCCCAGCTACGATTAAGTTGTTTAAACAAACATGTTGCAATGGTAGAAAAAAAATTGTGTCTGAAAACTGTAGGTACTGGGGGGTACTTATAATTTGTTTTTAAAAAGGGGTATTTTATATATAAAAAAGGTTGAGAAACACTGAGAAACCATACACATGTGTCCCTAAGGCCTAGCTACAGTGCAGGAATTTCCCTGATGAAAAATAGCTCTCACTAAGTTACTGAGGATAGGAAAAGCATTCCAACAGGGCTCTTCACCTATTTGTTTGCATCACTGCTTAGTTCTCAAAAGCAGCAATGATTCACGAATCTAGACAGTGTCAACTGCTTTAAACTTACACATGCCTAACTGCAGTCCTGGAGGAAATTTTGGCAGTTTAAGTGTCCTAAGCCCTTTACAAAAGTAAAAACAATTCAGATACTGAGCATAAGCAATTAAAGCATTTTTCCTCATTAAACAATGACTGCAATGTTTTCTGACCAGTTCTAGAACAGACACATGGGGGTGATCGCACATGGCAGGGCGACAGACTTTTCAACCTAGTAAAAACTGATTTTAACTTATCCAAGTTACAACCTGAGGGACACCAGCATTCTGAAAAGAGGTTTCTTGCTAAGATGAAGAACTGCACAGTTAGGGAAGAGCCATGCTGTGCACATGGCTCTAGCTGACACAGCTTTGTGGTGAAAAAGGTCAATGAGGGTGAGCAGAGAGGCTCTGTAGGGACTAACACTGAGGATGTGCAATAAAGGAGCTCCCCTACTTGCAGGGCCTTTAGGGTCCATTCCAGAGAGCAGGGCTACTCAGCATGCGGCCCCATGACCCATATGTTTGCGGCCCACAGTGCAGTTTGGGTTTACATGGGGCTCAACACAGCCCGAGGGTGGGAGCAAAATCAAAAAAGTAGTCAATATAATGGTCTCCCGCTGATATGCGTTTTAGTAGTTATATTCCTGGACTGTCATTGCTCATTAAAAGCGATGACATATGGGTGGAAATCGGGTAACTACTGCATTTTATTAATATCAGCAGAACTGACTTAATGGGGCCTGTGTGTTGTTTAGTTTTGCTTTAAACTTTGTATTCATGCCCGTCAGTGTGAAAGAAGCTATTTGCATATATATGCAAGGCACTTAAGATGCAGCCTTCAGCATGTGCTTTGTGGCCCCCCAGGGCTTCCAAAGTTGAGTAGCCCTGCCACAGAGAGCGTTCAGGTAGTGTCTGACAAAAGTGTGACAGAGAAAAGACATTTAATTTTAAACATTCCATTTCATGAAAATGCTATTGATTGTAAAAGTAGCATCTGAAGCACTCAAATCAGGAAATGCCAGAAATTGAGGCTACATGTTTAATCTGGAGAATGGAGCTTTAAACCACTGTAAAGAGATTTCCAACTCTGTAAATGGATAAACAAAACTTGTGGCCAGCCTTGGAGAACCTGAGGTATTGACTTTCATTATATTTGTATAGGAAAAGTTTTAGACCTCCAGAGTGCTGCATTCTTACTAGTTTTAGATTTTCTATTCCTCTGATCCCTAACAGAGTTGGACTCATGATAAATAAGGCAACCTCACTTTTCAGGTGGAGGGATACAATGCAGCTGGATAAAATGGTAAATACATTATTTTGAAATATTTTAGAAATAGTGTGTCTTACAGAATACGCAGGGCATGTTATGGCATAACAGTTTTAATGGAATTCCAGTTTTCACTTGGAATTAGATAACAGTCATCTCAAACTCATACAAATAAAACCTTTATGAGGGACGTGAAAGTTTAATGGTTAATCGATACACCAGACCAGTTAAGATTAACCAGTGGGGATTGGAGCAGCTCCCTGCCAGCAGCAGGCAAGGGTTGTTCTAGCCCAGCCGGTGCTTGCTTGTGGTGGGAGGAGGGACATGCTTCAGCCCACCAGAAGGTTGGAGCGCTGCTCCTGCCAGGCTGGAGCGGCCCGCATGCTCACCCTCCCTTTAATCTGTTAACCAATTAAAGGAGATCTGTAACCTTTACACAGCCCCACACCACAGTGTAGTCACTTTATATGTAATAAAAATACTCTGCTAAATCTTACCATTTCCATCTGGTTACAATCTCACGTATCGGCTAAAGCACATACGAGGATGAGAGGGCAGTCTACATGGGACTCAAACTACTCCAAAGACAAACGTGTAAAAAATACTTAATTGTTTTAACACTTTTTTTAAATCTTAATATTTCTTGTGCAGAAAGGATTCTACAATTTTAGAACTACAGTGTGAGCAATATAGAATGATAACATGCCCAATAATTCTGCTTCTTTAGTACAGTAATTGCTCGCTTAACATGTTTTCGCAATAGCATGATTTTTTTTTAGGGAACTTTTTTGAATTATATGACTGTCCCCGGAATAACACGATTTCCCCAGCTGGCCCATTGCTGGCAGCTGCGCTGGGCTTCCTCCGCCTCCCTGCAAATCGGTGGAGGGTTCGCCACTCGCCGCGCTGTTCCTCGCTGACTCCCCCTCTCCAGACACCTTGCCCCCTCTCCACCGCCCCTGCTTGCAGGCCGGCGGCTGGGTTTCCCCAGCCAGCTCGTCGCCAGCAGCTGAGAGGGGCTTCCGTCGCCTCCCTGAAAAGCGGTGGAGGGTTCGCCACTCGCCGCGCTGTTCTCCGGCAACCCCCCCCCTCCCCCTCGCTGGGCGCAGTGGGGGTCCCAGAAGACTCATCATAGGGGCATACTCCCAACCCAATCTCCTTCCCCTCTCCTCCCCTCCCCCAGAGCCAAACACCTCCCCTCCCTGCTGTAACCCAGTCCCCTTTCTCCCCCAACCTTATGTCCTGGTCCCAACAGACACCACCACTTGAAACACAACCCTCACCTTTTCAATTATTTTCATTGGGAAAATTTACCACACAACACATTTTCACTTAACATGATCATTTTCTGAAACATATCTATAGTGTTAAATGAGGAATTACTGTATTATTTTAGATTAGTAATCCCGTAGGCAGGTGGTTTTCCTGCTTTCTCTCATCTGTCCCAACATAAAGTAAATGCTAAAAACTTCCGTCAGAATCAGAAATGATTTGCTTGTCAACTATATGAAGACTCTACACATTCACCTTGACCACAGCTACAATATTAAAAAGCAGCAACTCATCAAACATGAATTCTAAAATTTGAGTGACCCATCAGTGTATTAACTGCTTATTTTTGTTGACATTGGTATCTATATCAGTTCTCCAGACTTGTGATGTTATCCTATCTCCGTATTAATACTGAAACAAAAATCTTAATACAAATTGAAGATAGAAAAAAACATAAGCCAGGGTTTTAATACAGTTCAGAAAAACCAGGAGTTCTATGACATGCCATAAGAACAGCTGTACTGCATCAGACAATGATCCATCTTGATAACAGCTCATACCATAGTTTCAGGAGGTGTGTTCAGTTATTGAGTGACCAACCTCTGATATCCACTCCCATAATATGACAAAGATTTACATTCCTACTGGTCCAGATATTGAATCCTGTCCACACTGGCTAAAAGCCATAAATGGACTTTTCCTCCAAGAACTTATTTAGTTCTTTGCTGAACTTAGTTATACTTTTGGCCATGACAACATTTCATGACAAGTTCCACAAGTTAGCTGTGTGAAAAAGTACTACTACTTTGTGTTTGTATAAACCTGCTGCCTCTAATCTCTGTAGTCTCTCTTTCTATGGAAGCTGCTCCATATCCTTGATCATCTTTGTTGCTCATCTATGAACATTTTTGAGTTCTACTATGAGATAAGCAAGCCAAACTGGACATAGTAGTCCAAGGTTTGGGCACAAAATGGATTTAGTGGCATTATGATATTTTCTATCCCTTTTCTAATATTTCCTAACATACTGTTAGCCTTTCTGACCACTGCTATACATAGAACAGAAGCTTTCAGAAAGCTATACACAGTGATTCCAAGATCTCTTTTTAGAATTTTAGAACCCGTCATTGTGTGTAACTAGTTAGAATTATCCTTTTCCAATATACATTCCTTTGAACTTCATGTTAATTTCATCTGCAATTTTGTTGCTTGGTCATCACTAACTCCTGCCAGACTACTTTGGACTTGACTTTTTAAGCAATTGTGGCATCTGCAAACTTTGCCACTTCATTGTTCACCTCCCTTTCCAGATCATTAATGGATATGTTGACTATCAATGGTCCCAGTATAGATCTTTGGATGAACCCAATGTTTACCTTTCTCCATTGTGAGAACTGACCATTTATTTCTACTTGGTTTCCTATCTTTCAGTCAGTTATTGATCCATCAAAGAACTCTTCCCTCTTATTCCATTGCTGCTTAGTCTCCTTAAGAGCCTTTGGCAAGGGCCCTTTCCTTTTCAACATTTACATAAAATTCAATATATTATTTCAACAAAAAGCAGTAAATGTTGGTGTAATAAAGTTAAAATATTTTAAACAGAAAGAACGAGTGGTAAATATATCCCAAAATCAGGTGCCCATTTAGTCTAAACGAGGCCACTTTTATTATACCATTTCTTCCAGGAGACAATTTAATTGTGAAAGCGTGTATTGAAATTGACCTGAGAAGGATACAATTGTAAAGATGACTCCCATAGTGAAAAGGCAGAGTGAAGCGAGACTGAAGCAATTCTGTTTAGCAGCACTACCGTATTCATCCTTTAATCTTACACCTACATGTTCATTATGGACTTGGGGAAATGCTAGTGCCAAAACCACCATCAAAAGCCATTTCAATCTCTCTGCTGCTCTGAGAAAGGTTTTATCATTTCTTCAGTAATATTCTCTCTCCATCTGAGTTATCTATAGCTAGTCTCTAAGCAGTATGGCTTCATATTGTCAAAGAATACAAAAACAAATGCAAAGCTTTACTTTCACTATCCCAAAATTTAATGAAAAATTCCCATGTTTTGGGTAGAGGGGGAAATATCTTTGATCAGTTTTTAAAGAGCAGTGGTTGTACCACATATGGCAAGAACATACATTGTGTACACATACACGCAAGCTTACAGTCACTTGCATTTACTTTTAGGTTCAAGTTATTGAAATCAATGAGGAAAAATTAAGTCCTGTTTAAAAAAAACAACCCAGGTTCAAAACGCAAATACTCAAACTCAATACTGCTTATTCAAAATGTAAAGGAATAAAACTAATTACCTTGCATATCAAATAATGAAGTGGTCTGATTTGTTAATCAACAGTATTGTACAATTGATTTTGATATGGTGCAATACCACAAAAACTTCAGTTGAATACCAGTTAGAGAAGTATTTACTGTGCATATAGCAAGAGGTCTCCTATTATATCAGACTTTTAATTACTATAATAAACTGTGGCAGGGGGGAGCTGCTGATGCCTGGCCTGTGTTCTGTTTCACTGTGAACAATTTTTTTACTAATACCACCCACCAAGGAAAAGCAAAATAGCTTGTTTCAGTAGGAATACACTGGAATATTAACATGGACAGTCCAAGTACACCATGATTTCTTTACAAAACTTAGAAGAAAAACTCCACAAACTTGTGAATCAGACCATCTGATTCAGTGGATGAACATGTCTACAGTAAATTAGTCTTTTAGAAATAAAAGCCATTAGTATCACAATGACAACTAGATTACAACAATTTAAACTCCGCATAAATCAAATGTTAATCAAAAGCAACTAAGCTTTAAGACCCAACAGACACATTACCATTCCTTCACCATAATATTTAAAGACCTGTAAACAGGCAATTTCAATCCTGGTCTGATTCCTCACAGCTCTGAGAAGTTAAAAATTGCAGCTTTTTATCATGGAAAAGTGGAGAACCCCAGCTTTCAATTAGGATTATACTCTCTGAAACAGCCACACCTGGAGAAAGATCAGTTACACTGTCTGTATACTTTGTTTTTCACCATAAAGCAATATACACCATTCTCCCATAATCTCAAATTAATCTACTGCAAATTTCTTTTTGCATTCCAGTCTGAGTAATCCTAAATTTATATGTATAAAAAAATCTATGAATTCCTAGATCTAAGGATATTATGAAAATATTAGCCCCAAATACTTTGCAGAAAAGCAGTGATTTTCCAAAGCCTTCATTTCTTAGCAGTATGCAAACCTAGGAAGTATAGGCAAACCTAGGAAGTACAGAAATCTAATCTCTATTGACTTCAATTACCCTTACTTATAACCAGAACAAGGAACAAATATCTTTAAAACATTCAAGTACCTTATAGACTCAGCAGCCATGCACACTGACTATGAACTTTGCTGAAATTAGACAAAAACTGATAGAGAGCTCATTAGAATATATTTTAAAGCACTGCTTTAAGGATCAGGAAAAAGCTGCTACATCTGAACAGATTTTTTAAAAGTTTTTTTTAATAGCCATAGCTAGACATTTGCTAGGATGAATTTAATTCAGTATCTCATCTATTCCATTACAAAAGTTTAAAATGTTTATATTCAGTATGAAGACACCAGAAAGGTGAAATAGAAGAATATTATCACTATCATACCAAAATTTTGCTGTTTGTTTTTGGCACAGAACAGAAATAACACAAAACAAAAGAAAGTGCTTCAGACAAAAGAAAGTAATTCAAATATTTACCGATTCCATAGCTGAAAGTTGTTGCTAGCAGAGCATGTATTAAATCCAATAAAGGTGAGTCCCAAAGCAGCTGTGTATTCTGAAAGAGAAGGCTAAAATTAGTTCATGTAAATATTAAAACATAGTTAACTTTTTACATAACTTAAAACCATAGCAGGCATTCAAAGGAAATTTACTAAATAAATACAACCATGATAAAAACAAGATAATATATCTGTGCTACACCTATGACTTTCTGCTCTAACAGTCCTTTATCAGGACTGGAACAAGAAATGGGTTTCATGGTAGGCTTAAAAGTACATCAGCAACTAATTTTTGAAAGGTAGCTGAAAGCAACTTTCAGATATTATACATATATTCAAGTTCTGAAGAAACTGTTTTTGGTTTTACAGTAATGCTTTGTTATTCGTTTAAAATATTCTCTTCCCTGCTGCTGTTAGACGGTCAAATAAATTGACTCCACAATAGGAATATGTTAAACTGACTGCATGCTGTCAAATCCAATAATCTGAAAAATATGTTCTGACCTCTTTCAATTATGGCAATCTGAGGTGTTACTTGCAATAACAGGTATATTCAGAAAAAAATGTGATTGCTTTTAAAGTTGGTATCCTTTTAATTTGCCATACTCAAGAGTAGCAAGTTAGTGATTAAAAAGATCTGTCCTTTTATTAGTTATTCTTGTGGCACTTGCTTCTTAAATATGTTTTAAGTGAAATTCTGAAACTGAAGCTTTGAGTGCTCGGCCATGATTACCAACAGTATGACATCTGAGTATAAGAGGGAACTACAATGATGGATTGTATGCCAAGTTAATGAAAAAAACATTGGCACAGACTAAGTCAAAAACCTAAGAAGTGTTTGGTTACTAATTCTTCCCTCACTAGAGGAAACTCGTACCTAATATTCATTATCAACTATTCAACTATGTTAGCATATTCTTATTCATAAATACAGAGAAGCCTGCCACTTCTATGGAAAAGAAAAATGTTTAAATTAGCTTTTAGCTATTGAATATATAATTACATAAACCCCCCATGAATTATAATCGTTGCTCAGAGAGGTTTCTATTATAGTCTACCAGAAACATTTGGTTTGGTGCAAAGACATGTTAAACAGAATTTAACAAAAACCATTGTGCAGGCCTCCTCAAACAACTGGCTTCTTATTCTTGATATGGACATTTGACCTTCAAGAACAGTTCTCAGGTCAATCAGAAGTCTAGCTGTCCTGAAATCAGCTTTAAAAGCTTCTCAGATCAAGGCAGGGTGCTTTGAACCTTGATATTGTTACACATCTTGAATATGCAGTTGTGAGTATAATTCAGAAAAAATAATTGCAATGTATTAGAGAATCTGAACCAAATGTAAACACATCATAATGATTTAGATAACAGGAAGAACAGTGACATCAACAACAGGTTGTTCTGTATAGGAAACACTACTTCTGGAAGAAAGGCCAGGTGAGGCCTGAGCTTGTCCTTATAGAACATGGTCTTATTGAGAGAAATTGGAGTGGTGGGGGTGAATAGAACCAAGCACTAAACTTCCACATACTAACTTCCACAATACAAGAGAACCATTTAAACAAGCATACCTACTATGTGATAATGGATCATTTAATATAAACTAGTGACTTAAACAGGTGTTTCCACAAAATCTAAAGAGGTAGGTGACATGAGCATTGTCAACCCCTTATGAAGAAACAGTAGGCACTGCAGCAGATCACCAACAGTACTGTGTGAACAAAGGCCACCAAAGACCCAGGGGGGAAGAGGGACGCACGGCGAGAGAGCGCGGAAAAAATCAAGCTACCTCCCACATCCGCTTGTAGGACAAACAACACTATTCAGACAGTGTCTATGACTCAATTCAGACTGTTCTAAGAACATGTGCATGCAATACCATTGAGTTGAGCGGCGTTACAACCAGAGTCACTTTGGCTCTACATTTGCAAACAGACTCATGCTTCTGAAAATGAAGGCTCTGGTATCACCTGATGTCACTCGGGCTACACTGAAAGAATGACAACCACTAATCATCATCTTTAATATGGAAACATTTGTGACGTCTTGTCCATTTCGATTCCGGCAAGATGTTCCTTCCAATCTCATGAGCCCTAGAATTCCCACTTATCTTAATCCTTCACTTCTTCAAACAAGAGTGCTGATCCCTTTACTGAAAGCAGTCTGATACAGGTTTCTCCTTTACCTGTCATTCCATGATGTAAGTCTTGGAGACCCATCTATGTAAAATGTATGAATTCCAGTTGAATGTTATTATCACTATATGTTTATGTCTTACAGCTATATTTTATTGTACTCCTACATCATACAGTTTACGATAAGGAAAGCGAGGTGTTTGGGGCTGCATGCCTCAGAACAAGATAGATAAGGACCAACAACAACTGAAGAACCTTGCCCTGGCAGAACAATGGAGTGGTTGTAGTGTTGGAAAAAAACAATTGAAGACTGGACTCAAGATCAGGGTGGAGGGCTGGGGGCGATGGGACCAAGTTCAGATCTATACTACACACCTGTACCCACATAACTAAGTCACTTCAGGGGAAGGAGGGGGGAGAATGCATGAAAAATCCACAACCCAAGTGATGTAGTTATACAGCCAGTACTCTGTCAGCAGGAGAGCTTCTCCAGAAGGACACAGCTACTTCTTCTGGGGGAGGTTGATTAACTACAGATGGAACATCTTCATTTAAGTGCTGCAGCTGTGACAATGGAAGCATTTTAGTGTAGCCCTGTCCCAAGCAACACACTACCTGACAGGGAATCCTGATCACATGAGAGAGGGCTTGAGGCTGATCAAAGAATCACATGGCTATGGGGACTGGAAATCTATAAAAGAGCGAACTCTGCTCAGAACAGCTCTCTCTCAACACTCAGAACAAAAATAAGTCTGTGCTGAAAGAGTAAAACTGAAGCACTAAGAACCCAGCACCCAAATCTCACAGAATGTTCAGGAGCAATGATGAAACTGGAAAGGAATTGCATATAAGTGTTTCTTATTTTGTATGGATCTGTTTACTGTGTACTGTCTAACAGTCAAGAGACATAGGTTAAGAAATCCCACTGCAAATTGTTTTCTTCAACTGTAACTTATATCTGAGGAGGTAAACAATAAACCAGAGTATACATGAGGGCAAGGCTCTCAGGAGAGTATGCCTAAGCTACTGAGGAGTCAAGGAGCCTATGGTAGCTGCCACATAAGGTCCCACTTCCGAGAAGGGGTGCTGGGCAGAATCTGTGCTCAGGGAGAAGGAGCTAAGATGCCAAATAGATAGTTCCAGGAGCCTACTCAGGCCCTAGGGAGCTTACAGCAGCACACAGACCCAGCATGCGGGTCCACACAGCAGCCTAGTGAACATAGGGTGTGTCTAGACTACTGAGTTTTGTCGACAAAAGTGGACTTTTGTCGACAAAACTATACCTGCGTCTACACTACTGCTGAGTTCTGTCAACATAATGTCGACAGAACTTAGCAGTTTTGTCGACGCTGGTAAACCTCATTTTACGAGGCAGTTCTGTCGACAGAAGGTGTTATTGCCTGTAGGGTTGTGTCTAGACTACAGGGTTTTGTCGACAAAGCAACTTGCTTTGTCGACAGAACTGAATGTGTCTAGACGCTCTATGTCGACAGAAGTTTTGTCGACAGTATCTGTGGACAAAACTTCCGTCGACAAAACCCTGTAGTCTAGACGTACCCATAGAGTGGGGGGGGGGGGGGGGGGGGGATCTTCACCAAAGCTGTGACACCTCTACATATTTTCCAGTTATTATAAACTGACAATCCCTGAACACATTACTTCTGAGAAGCAGAGGGATGGAAACTGGTTTACTCTGGTGGAATTAGAGGTGGTACCCCTAAGGCAGGAGTTCTCTCCCCCCCACCCCCAACATGTTATAAAAACTCCACAGCGCAACCCTGCCACAATACCTGGTTTTCTGCATATAAAAGTCAGGGTGGGCAAATGCCTGGGGGCTAATGCTGTAGGTCTCCCCTCCCCCAGCTCAAGCTCTATTGTTCAGGCTTCAACTTCAGCCCTGAGTGGTGGGGCTGCAGGCCTTGGGTTTCAATACCATGCAGTAGGGTTTAGGCCTTTTGCTCTGAGCACCAGCAGATGTAATGCTGGTCCTGCTTGGCAGATCCTCTGAAACCACTCCTGGTAGAAAACCACTGCCCTACAGTACTTCCGTATTGAAAACTTTTATACCCATTTATTTAAAACTAGGTTTAACCAGTTAACCCATTAAGCAGGATCTCACTACTCCTCCCCACCCTACGCTTGGGGCTGCCAGTTGCCACTACCGCCCCCCTCCTATGCTTAGGGTTGAGAGAGAGGGGAGGGAGTTGGTCAGCAGAAGTAGGCAGGCCAAGCACTGGGGGAGGGGCCAGCAGCTGCTGCTCCCTTCTCGCACCTGAGGCTGGAGCAGCCCTCCGCCCACAGCATGCCACAGGTCAGACTATGCTAGTTCTGCTAATCTTGTTAACATGAGTCCTGACCTGCAATAGTAGCACATTTCTCCTCCAACTGCCAATAATGGGAAAGTTATTAGGGATGTTAAATATCGGTTAACTGAATAGATGATTAACCTAATGAATTCTTATTAGTTACTCGACTATTCTATAGTCCCCGGGGTGGGGCCAGCAGCCAGTGCATTCCAGCCCCACTCTCAAGGAACCACCAGCCACTCTGCGCTGCTGCCTCTCGATCAGCAGTTTAAAAACCAGCTCCCCTCACAGACCAGCTGCCTGTCACAGGGGGAATGCAGGTGGTCTATAGCAATAACCTACAAGCTTTTGTTTATTGGTTAATCAGTTAATCGACTACAGTATTACATCCCTACATGGTATTACATTCATATCTTTGTTTTTTTTCAGTGCACTTTTTGTAAAAAGAAACACAGGCAACATACAGATTATTCTGAACCACAGGCAGTTGCTCACTTGTTTTCTATCTAACCAAAGATTGACAAGTGAAGGTTTCTCAAATACTGAAGAAACTTGGAGATGCTCATTTGCTTTCACCATTCCATTTTTTAAACATGTCCATCCCTTTCAAGCACTTAGGAACAAACAAATGTGAAGAAGGCATTGCTCTTCTAGCACCAAGTTAATGTCTATGTTTATATACCACAGTCCTAAAACTGCGGTTGCCTGGACCATTTCCTGGTATCCCAGAGGGCTTTTGGTTGCATGACTCACATGCCATCTGCTTTTAGGTCTCTAAGCTCTTTACTGCAAATCAGCTGCAAACTAGGATGAGCCAGCCTAAATGCTTCTCTTAGGGGTCCCTGCTACCAGTAGGAGTGGTACTGACAGCCACAAGTGGGAAAGAAACATCCAAAGGGAATGGGGAAAACAACAAAGAACATGCAGGGAGAAAGAGGACCCAGCAATAGCAGAGGGATGTGTAGGGTACAGAGAAAAGGAACACCAGAGAACAGATGAACATTTTCAGGGAAGCAGGAGGAAGCAATAAACAGATGGAGAGACTGGAGACATGGGGAGCAAAAGGAGACTGATTAACACTTTTCCAAAAAGGCAAAACATAATTAAAGACATACAGCTATATTCAAAAATACTTTCTTACTGTTCCTCTTCCATGTAAGCAGTTCTTGTACTGTCAGAGGGATGCTGTATAACTGTAAATGGGAAGCGTGGCATTAAGGAAGATGACAAATGTCTTGCATGGCTCCTTTTACCCTTAAACTATGCTATGGTTAAATGTTCCCACTATAAGATTTACAATTGTTCTATGCTGAAGTTATCCACTTACAAAAAGTGAACAAATAAAGCTGCTCTGCAGCACAAAAAACAAAACTGAACTTCAGCCATCCCATCATGGTGCTTCCTACTCTAGAGCCAGGTAATCATTGCAGTAATTTCTCAAATTGCTGCCAGACGTCAAAACAAATCCTGCCCAAGGAAACAAAGAAATGCAATTTTTATAACTGATTTTGTCTGACATTCTTTTTCCCAGAAGATTTAATGCCAAAGTATCATGTTTACGTTACCTATAATTGATAGCATTTATGTAATTACTGTGCATAACCTGTATAGTATTAACAAAGATTCTAGCTAAAATTGTTAGAAAAAAATCCAGCTAATGATATTCTGTAGTAATTCAATAGATTTCTATTTACAAGGGATGAGTAAAGAATTACTTAAGTGCAGAAGAGTCGAATACTCAACTCACAAGATTTGCCCTACTAGGGTATGACTACGCTTGCACCCTATTTTGAAACAGGGATGCAAATGAAGACATTCAAAATGGCAAATGAAGCCAGGATTGAAATATCCCATGCTTCATTTGCATAATCGCATTAGGCCGTTATTTCAAAATAGCATTATTTCGAAATAAACACGCTGTGTAGACGAGTTATTTCGAGAGAAAATCCTTCTCGAAACAAACCTCATTTTATGAGGAATAAGGATTATTTTGAGAGAAGGATTTTCTCTCGAAATAACTCGTCTACACAGCGTGTTTATTTCGAAATAATGCTATTTTGAAATAACGGCCTAATGCGATTATGCAAATGAAGCATGGGATATTTCAATCCTGGCTTCATTTGCCATTTTGAATGTCTTCATTTGCAGGGCTCGCCGAACCGTGGTGAGTCCCACTCGCCAGCCGTGCTGTCCAGCGATCTGCGCATGGGCAGATCGCCCGAACCTGGCTCTTCCAGGTTGCAATCTACTTGCCACAGGTGAGTAGATTGTATTATTTGTCGAGCCCTGTTCATTTGCATCCCTATTTCGAAATAGGGTGCAAGTTTAGACATACGCCTGGATATACTTACACAATACTTACATAATTCTGGGCCCCCCACTACAAAAAGGATGTGGATGCATTGGAGAGGGTCCAGCGGACGGCAACGAAAATCATTAGGGGACTGGAGTATATGACCTACGAGGAGAGGCTGAGGGACTTGGGTCTGTTTAGTCTCCTGAAGGGAGGTTCCAAAGAGGTTGGAGAAAGGCTGTTCTCAGTAGTGATGGATGGCAGAACAAGGAGCAATGGGCTCAAGTTGTGGTGGGAGAGGTCCAGGTTGGATATTAGGAAAAACTATTTCACTAGGAGAGTGGTGAAGCACTGGGATGGGTTCCCTAGGGCGGGGGTGGAGTCTCCATCCCTAGAGATTTTTAAGTCTTGGCTTGACAAAGCCCTGGCTGGGTTGATTTAGTTAGGATTGGTCCTGCCTAGAGCAGGGGGCTGGACTTGATGACCTTCTGAGGTCTCTTCCAGCTCTATGGTTCTATGATTCTATGAATCCATGTGGTATTCAGACTACAGAATCCAAATTTTCATTTATTTTTAAATTCCTACACCTCATGGATGTGAATTATTCAAATGAGATGCTCAGATGAATGATGAAATCAATGTGTTCTTGAGTAAATTTTACATTACTATGATAGAAGTTTACCTAGCATTTAATTTGTTGGAAACTTTAAAGAGTTTTCCCTACCAACTTTTTCACACTCGCTCTTATTTTGCTTCAAATCTAATGCTTCAGAAGCAAAGATGACTAAATTCCCTTCTGTAACTGTAAATTGTTGATTGTCAAGCAGTAGCATGTATGATACTGAACTGTATTTTGAAATACTGCTGCTACAAAGCAGCAGGGACATCATTTTGCAACATGACATAAAAATGGCAGCATTTTTAACTCTCTCTAATAAAATGGTGTTACAAAATAAGCGGGGAAACTGTGGTAAGTATTTAAATTATTTAAAAAATAAATTATCCGGTCTCCTCAAATCATCCTACCAATCCCAACTCAACAGCAAAAGAAAACTAGTACAACAGCCAGCATTTACTCAATGACGATTCTGATTCTTTCTGCTGCCTTCACTGATACCCAAATATACAGTGCACTCCACGGCTTTTTCTTACATTTCTCTCTGAAAACATCAGATTAGACATAGTATCTGCACTTTCAAGCTTCTGTTAAAAAAGTATACCTTATATATTTATTGTACCCAAGTTAGACTCTTAACACTTTTCATCTTCAAAGCACTTCACAAACACAACATGTAAAGAAGCCAAGAAATAAACTTTTACTACTACTTTTCCAGATTTAAATTAAATACAGACTGTTTATATCACTTAAGTGAGATGGTTAAGGTCTGAAAGAGAGGTTGCTCATTAGTTCTAACTGCTAGTGAGATGCTGATGTGCTACGGACTGATAGCACTAGATAAAAGGATAAAACAGAATGAGTAATTATTTTTAAGAAACTATATCAGAAATAAAGACTTTCAGTCACAATAAAGGATGTCTGAGAAATATGACCTCAGGAGCCAAAGCCTATAGGCATTTCCACGAATTCTGAATATGACAGACTGGTAAACATGTGACAAGCCCTATTTCTTTTCTATAGGGGTATGGAAGAAACAGATACTTAAATCCTGTTCAAAGAAACAGCCAACCTCAATAGCCCACAGCAACCCAACAACAAGCCACTGTGACAGGACTGAAAGAAACTGACAGGAAGCTTTTCACCTTCAAACTAAGGGCTTGTAATGAATAAATTTAAAAAGCAAATACCAAGACCATGTCCCTTTAAAGAGCTAATCAGCAAATAAAATCATTTTGATTTAGCAGACAGTAACTTCCATTTAATGAAATAAAAGTAAGGTGGATTAAATCAACATTGGGCTTAGCTGCTTGGTTTAGAGCAGGGGTGTCCAAACTTTTTTCAAAGAGGGCCAGATTTGATGAAGTGAACATGCGTGAGGGCCGACCATTTTGCCTGACATGCTTTGAACCATTAAAATTAAATGCAAATTAACTATTTTATGCAAAGTTTATTGCAAACGGCATACTTTTCATTTCATCACATGGATGACAAATCTAAACAGGTGTTAAATCACTCTGCCTTTCATATCTGAAGGCCAGATGAAAACAAAAAAACCAGGAAGCTGAAATATATGTCAGGAACATTGTAAAGTACATTACATATTATTGGTAATAAAGGTTGTCTGTCAACTTTTAAGTTCAAAAAATATGAACAGGAACATAACACCAAGTATATATGTTGTGTCCAAATATATTTATAACTGATTTAGACCAACTGACATTAACTGAGATTTTACAATGTATTCATCTCAATACATATGGATTCGTTGGGGGCCATAAAAGATAGATATTGCCAAATTACCTGGGGGGCCATATTAAACCGGAACACGGGCCGCAATTGGCCCACGGGCCGGACTTTGGACATGCCTGGTTTAGAGTTACACAGATTCTTCATTTAGTACACTTTTCCCAACAACAGCAGAGGTAGTGCACACTCATCTGCCATCCTACAAAACAGAAATGTTAAAGGAAAGAATGGATTTCAAATGAGGGGTCTTCAAGGCTTCCAAAAAAAGGGTGCACACCAGGGAATATATAAGGAGCTGATGAGCTTACACTTCACAGATAAGCCCCATTATCTCATCAGATAAAAACTTGGACAGTTTAGTGGATTTTTTTTAAAAAATGTCTAGAAACAATCCACAGCACATACTACAAGCATACACAAGAAACAAGTCAAACACAATTACTTGTTAACTTTACATGATACCATAAAAAACAAATGCTACCGAGCCTTCATATTCCTCACAGTGTTGAAAGAGGAGATTCCTATATATGGTAGCAGCATGTTAAAGTGCAAGAATTTTAAAAAATGGTTGAGGGAGAAAGCCATGAGATTACAGCATTAGATATTCCTTTTACCTATAAATTACAGCCTCCTGGGAGTATTTCTAGACAGTCACCTTCTGGGACAATGGAGATTACATTCCTCTCTGGTTATGACAGAAAAATTATTTCTCACAAAGGGCAGAAAGACAAACCTGATTCATGCAGAATGAATCAACGAATGCCTTCAACCAGTGCCTTCTTCTCAACAATTAGCTTGTTAAAAACTTCACTCATTTTCTGTTACAGATCTGAACCAGGTTTGTCCCATCTACACTGACAGTTAAACCTTTGTTCTTAGGAAACTTATTGACAGCAATCATTGCTAGGCATGTATCAATTTTAAAGAATAAACCAGAACAGCATGTGAAGGGCCAAGAGTTGTTTTGTTTTTTTTAATTCCACTGTCATCTCATGGAAAGTAAACACCAAAAGCTAAAAATTTTCATTATATACATGTTTCTTAATTGAAAATTCTTATATCACAGCACAAGAATCATCATGGTTCTCCTCCCACCACACATTTTTGGTAAGGGTCTACTAAAGCATTCAGTATTCTAAAATAACACATATTAATGCAGCTTGTTTTCTTTTCAAAAATAAATATCAGACAGCTATGTATGATCCAATATATAAAATGCACTTAACTGTGGAATCGATCAACAGATACTTCACCAGCAGTTGTCAAGCTACCTAGATGCACTGAATTTTTCCCAATTATTAAAGTAACTGAAAATTGGAATATACAAAACATCCTGCTTAATGAGATTAAGAGCCTGGGAAGGCTGTAAATGGAGAGCGCTCTTGGATTACAAGCAACCTGAAACACAGGCAACTTCAATTTACTACTTTTAAATAACTCTGTAAAAAGGCATGATTATCTTTGGTCTCAAGCTGCTGTATTTTTAAGTCCTCCCTGTATTTTTTCAATTAGATTCATGTCAACATTAAAAGGTGTCTACTCAAAGATCAATTTGCTTTCACCACAATACAAAAATATAGAAATAAGTCTTACAGCTTCCTCAAAAAAAGAGTAAAAAAAGAACCCCTTCCACTAAAGCCACAGAACCTTGCCTTCTGTTCACATCTCCCACCCTAGATTATTTTATCTGGGGTATTTCTAGAACTCCAATGAACAAGTTATGGTTATTTATATTATCCTACATCAAATCTGAAACTGGCTCCAATGTTTTTTGTTGTTGAAATATTTGACTTACATTTATCATACAATTTATGCAGATCTGACAAACTGTGAATCAGGTTTAATGATACTTGAGATTACTGGAGGATCCTACAAAATGGCAGAAAGTTATTGCTGCATTAAAATTCACAAATATTGTTTCAGATTCTCTCTCTGCAAATATTCGTACACTTCTACCCTTACTTTCTATTATGGCAAGAGTCCAGCAGTCCATACAGAAGTGAGATTATTCATATTTAGTAGGCAAAGAAAGATATGGAAATTATTCACAGTGAAAATACAAATTTAATTTGTAAAGTTGCCAGCACCACCTCCCATAAACATTTGTATATTCAAAGTACAAGGCAATATCTATGAATGTTGTATTGATACAATATATGATCTTTTGTAAACCACTGCAACACTGTAAACAACTGAACCTTTCAAAAATTACAGAAGATCTCACTAATTTTTATCCACTGGCTGATTTCTCTAGACTAAAATGTGTGAGTTCTATAGCCTTATGAATACATCAGAATTACTAATCCCTACAGTTACATAACCACTCGTTCCACCCTAGAAAAATCTGTGAAAGCAGTTTGAAAAGTACTTGGCAGGTTAAAAAAAAAAAAAGATGTCAGAACAGTTCCAGCACTTAGCACAACCTGAAAGCTTCACACCACTTGTTTTTAGTAGCTGTTTTTTCCTGTTGGATGTGAGGTGGCACAAAGAAGTGAAGCAAACCTGAAAATTTTCTATTGTACTTAATATGTTTTCCACTTTCAGTACACAATTAAAATGTTGTAGAAATACACAAGTATGGGTCCCCCCCCCACCACCACCTGTTTTTTCACCCTGGATCATCTCTTCAATTTGGCTGTTTTGTGAAAAATGTTAAAATATAGTTCCTGCAATTTCCTTTACCAGCCTTGGGCTATAAAATATAATTTGCACTTCCAGGCTAGCAAATGGAGACAAGATTTGTTCTATCACTATGAGTACATGTAGTCCTCTGTTCAATTTATTTTGCATGAGCAACAAATCACCCGCTGGTTCTAAGCAAGTACCTCCACCTTCCTAAAGCTGAACAAAATCCAAGTCCAATGACAGGTTACTGAAAAGGAAACTAGCACAAACTACAGAGGAGCTAGCACAAACTACACTGGGAAAAATCTTCCCAGCAGCATTACTTACCCCCATCATTTTCCTAGATAGGAAATAAAAACAAGACACTCATGGGACAGAATAGTTATGATCTACTGCAGACTGAGCCAAAAAATTATCTAGAAAGCCATGGACATTTTGGCTCTGGCACCTCAAATAATCCTCTAGATTTGTCTCATTTTTTCCTTTAAAGACTCCAAAGGCAAACATAAGCACACTGATGTTTCTGACCTTTGCAGCTTTGTCAAATCTCTTCCAAAGAACATCCGTAATCAAGCATATACAGAGCATTAAGAGGAGAAATCAGCCTAAGTACAATAGTATGTTAAAAAAATAGTGGATTCCCTTGCTTTTAAGCTGCATTTCATTAGCCGGCATTCAGTTCTGTTGCCCAGCAAGAACACAAACATGCATCTTGACCACAAGGAGGAAGTACTTCTGATGAAATACATCAACTCATCAGAAAACAAAACCCAACACTTCTGCCTACATCTGAACTGGTTGGTAACCCAAATCTATGTCTCTGGCCTGATTTATACCTAACATTTGAGAAAACCAGGTATGTTGCTCTGGGATATGAAAAATTCACACACAAGTAAATTAAGCCAATCTCAGCTGTTGTAAGCACCTCTCTAGGTGGATAAAAAACTCTGTCAACCTAGTTCTCTAAGGGGTGGAATAACTATGGAGAGCGAGGGGTGACCTTCCATTGCTGTGGAAATGTCTACATCACAATATTACAGCAGCACAGCTACAATGGCCAATGTCTACACCAAAGCACTACAGTGTCACAACTACAGTACAGTGGTCTACTTGGAGACAAGTCTTGAGTAGCTACTTTTCTTGTTAATTGAACATGTTGTCTCGAGCCATTTTTACACAAATATGAAATCCTGCCATGCCACTTGCAGTACCTCTTTGCAAACTGGTTTATAAAGGGAGTCCTGGAACTTGCATACAGGTAGTGGAAAGGAGGAAAAAGTGGATTTCGTATTTCAAATGTCTGTCTGAACCCCACCAGAATTAGCAGCAAGTCTCCTCTTCCACATCCTACAGCCACATAACTGAATACAGTACTAGACTTAAATACAAAGACGTGCATCTAGGAACCAAGAACATAGGTCATGCTCCTAGGATGAAGCACTGTATTTTGGAAAGCAATTACAGGAAGTCCCCGAGTTACGTGGATCCGACTTATGTCGGATCCGCAGTTACCAACGGGGCTTTTCTCGACCCAGAGGACGGGAGCTGCGGGACGCCCAGATACGCCACGGTCCCGCCGCCCACGTCCTCTGGGGTGAGAAAAGCTGCTCCGCGTCTCCCTGGTCTGCTGAGGGAGGGGGGAGGAAGTCCCCCCAGCAGACCAAGGAGACCGGGAGCAAAGCTGCGGAGGATGCGGGCGGGACCGCGGCACGTCTCGGCAGTCCCGCCACCCGTGTCTCCCTGGTCTGCTGGGGGGTGGGGGCGCGCAGCTAGTGCGCCTCCCTCCTCCCCCCCCAGCAGACCAGGCTTTTCTCGCCGACAATGCCTGGGGTAGAGCAGCTGGGGTGCTCTGAGTTGCTCTGCCCTGGGCTTCCTGGAATTAGCCGCTGATCAGTTTCAGCAGCCGCTGACTTGGGGACACCTGGGGTAGAGCAGCTGGGGTGCTGCTGGGTTGGTCCCCGCAGCGCTGAGGTGCGGCGCTGCGGGGACCTACCCAGCAGCGCCCCAGCTGCTCTGTCCCAGGCGTCCAAATTCAGCCGCGGTTGAAACTGATCAGCGGCTGATTCCAGGAAGCCCAGGGCAGAGCAACTCTGCCTCGGGCTTCCTGTAGTCAGCCGCTGGTCAGTTTCAGCAGCGGCTGAATCTGGACACCAGTTCCGACTTACATACAAATTCAGCTTAAGAACAAACCTACAGTCCCTATCTTGTACATAACCCAGGGACTGCCTGTATTCAGAAAAGGACTTAGGTCAGTGGTGGGCAACCTGTGGGCCCATGGACCTTCCTGTCCATCCGTGTCCCGTCCCCCGTCCCCCCCACACACACACACACGCACGCCTCTTGTGCACTGGGGCACCCAAGTCCTGCACTTTGTATTCTTATCCCCCTCCTTCTGAGCACTTTCAGAGCACCACGAATGGCCTGAATTGTGCTCCATCTCCACTCCTTCCTAAAGGTGGACTGCCATGAATCAGCAGTTTGCAGCTGTTCAAGCTCTGGGGCAGAGAGGAAGTAGCAGGGATGGAACACGAGTCAGGAAATTCATGGACAAATAATGAGTAGAAGTAAGAAGGATGCTCCGTATGGCAATAGTGAGGCCATTACTGGAATCTGGAGACAATTCTGGTATCAACACTTCAACAGAACATTGACAAATTGGAAAGGATTTGGGGGAGGGGAGAAGAAGAGTAAAAAACCTTGGGAAGAAGGCCACTAATCTCTTAAAGACAGCCCTACAATCTGAAACAGGTGCTCACCACCAACAACATACCCCACAATAGAGGAACTAACTCAGGAACCAATCCCTGCAACAAACCCCGTTACCAACTCTGTCCACACATCTACCCTAGTGATGACATCAGCTACACCAAATCCACATGCACATCTACTAACGTGGTATGTGTCAGCATGTGCCAGCTGTGCCCCACTGTCATGTAAAGTGGACAAACCAGATTGTCTCTACACAACAGAATAAAAGGACACAGATCAGACACCAAGAATACAATACCAAGAATGAAAAAAACAATGGAAGAACATTTTAACCTCCGTGGACAAACAGTTACAAACGTGAAAGTTGCCATCCTCAAGCAAAAAAACTTCAAAAAAAGGCTTCATGATTACACTACTGAGCTGGAATTAATATGCAAATTTGACACCATCAGAATGGGTCCAAATACAGATATGGTAATGAGCAAGCCATTCCCAAAGTAATTTTCTACTTTAGGTAGTCTCACCGTACCCATATCCACAGACTGAATTAGCTAATGTAACATGCTCATCTCTGTACTCCTACTATCTGTTTCTTTCCCATCATGCATCTGATTGAGTTGCAACTCACAAAAGCTTATGACAATAAACTGTTAGTCTTTAAGGAGACTCCTATTTTTTTAATTAAAGGTTGCTAACAAAATCCTAGCAGTGTAGTTTTTAATCTTGTGTAGTTAGAAAAACACGAAGGGATGTAAGAGCTGACCAAGACTAGCTATATCAGGGCAAAAATGCCATGTGTTGTCTCCATTAGGATTTTGCATTGAGATGATAAATCTCAAATTAACCCTCTCAGAGTTAAAAAGACTCCTTTTTTCGTTCTGAAGGCCAAGACACTCATATCACTGCCATTAACCGCAGTACATTTTGACACCAAAGTTAATCAACTTTATAAGATTAGTCAAGCATTGTCTATACTAGACTTTAAAATTTCCCATCACTGAAGCTCCACCAATAGCACCTCCTGTGGGAAACCTTGTTCTGATCTACCATCAGAATTTTTACCACTTTGCTGTTAAAGCCAAGATGGTTAAATACATCAGTGGCCATGTGCGCTGTGTCTAAACTAGCACTCTCATGGCTACTACTACAAATGGAGGAGTGCTTTAGAAATAAACTAGTAGATATGCTTTTTATGTTTTGTAGAAACTGAAAGGAAACCATTAGGTACCACATTTTATCATCTTAGTGCTGCTCAATTATGGCTTTTGAAACTATTTGGGACTAGAATTGATGTGAGTTTAGTAAACTGTTCTGCTAATCAAGAAAATAATGCTATGAAAGAGTAATATGAAGATCTTTAAGAGCTCTGTCACAGTTTGTAGGCTAGCTGCCAAATTGAAGCACTTCAACGTCTTCCCCTCAAAAAAAAAAAAAAAAAAAAAAAAGACACAAAACACCAAACTACAACCAAATGTGCATATGTAAATACAGAACAGCAACCCAGACATGACATAGGTAAAACATTTTACAATTCAGATTTGGCTACAAAATACAAAAGATATCAAAATAATCTTTGCAGCTAGCAAAAGCACTTGATAGCACTAATTGTTGTAACTAAAATCCTTTTGTCCCTAAGCTCATACAAATAAGAGAACTTCTCAAACTTGACAATTCTACTAACCAGCTTTAGACCAACCTCCACAATTTCTGTCATTCTTTTCAGGAAGAAATTCTAATAGGAACCATACTTCTCCCAGATTTTTTTCTTGAAAAAGGAAACAGGACAAGCTTGCATGAAAAACTCACAGAACAGTAATCTTTTCATAGCATATCCTGCCTTGCAAAACTGTTCTCTCTCTTCTGGAGAAAAGACTCACTGTTGGTTTTTAAAAGTCTATCTACTATAACAGCAACATAGTTTCTTTCAAACCAAAACAGAGGAAAGTAACATTCCTCCTCTTGACTTCCACATGTGTACTACAGAACAGTAACAAGTAGAAATGTTTCTGGTAGGGATGTGAACATGTAACCATGCATGAGCCTTGGCTCATCTGTTAACATTTACGCTTACACACAGACTCCCAGTATGCATAGGGAGCTGGCTTCCCCCTCCTCTCCCCGCTGCTGCTCCTGACACAAAGGCAGCAATGTGTGGAGCAGATGGGAGATAGCACATGCAGGGAGCCGGCTTAAAGTCAGCTCCCCGCATGCACCGGCTCCAACCAACTATTGCCCTGCGAGTAACTGCTGAAATTTTCAGTAGTTACATGATTAATTACACACATTTTAACATCCCTAGTTTCTAGGATAGACTACATTCCTCAATTCCAAATTATGTACTATAGAATACAGGATTAAGCGTAGCCTTCAAAACAGAAAAAAAGAAGGGTAGAATCCAATTAACATGGCCATCAATGACAGCTTGTTTAACTAACGTGAAAGCAAATATAATTCTGAGAATTTCCCAATTATACAACTAGTTTTCAAAATTGTATCCCTCTTACCAACAGTTTTATTTTCAATGGTGTTCCAGTCAGAGTCAAATAAACTCACTTGGCTCAGCCAGGCTATGCCAATACTTTTGTCTGCTTACTGAATAAACGAATTCTTGCAAGATACCCTACTAAAAGGCTCTACCTTAGTGAGTTCCACAAAAATTACCTTGCACATATCAGCTGTTAATTCATGTAAGCAAATATGCTTCTCTTTCTAGCCATCTTCTACAAATGCATGCTTGAAAAGAACTGCCTCAAGGATTAACTAAGTTGCGCTCTTTATGGTCTTTTCCCCAACCTGAGCTAGCTGCCTTTCCAAATAAACTGCCATTTAAAGTCATTTCTATCCTAAACATGAGTCATTTTTTAAAAAGTAAGTTTTTAAAAGACTGCTCAGTGAAGCCACATTGACATCCCTTTGTTTAAAACATTGCTAAGACAGAGCAGCCACCACTAGTGCAAGGTATTATAGCCTGCATATTTTTTAGAAATACAGTATTCTGGCCTATCAAAGCCTAATACATAGCATCAGGAAATAGTTCATTTAATATTCATTAAATCTTTAATATCTCCCTGTGTTATATTTTTAAAATATTTTAATTGCTTTTCTGTATAACAAAATATACAATTTCTGATTTCACTTAGGATGTAAAATCCTGTTTAATTGGTTAATCAGTTAAATGTATCATTTAGCCCCGTTTCTCTCAAAAGGTGGGTCCTGACCCCCGGTGGGGGGGGTCACAAGCAACTTAGAGGGGGGTTGCAGTATCACAAAGTTTGAGAACCCCTGGTTTAACCAATTAAAGGGAGAGCGAGAATTATAGGTTAAATTGTCAGAAGTGAGAAACTTCAGAAGTTTTCTAGTACTTCAGAACAGATCCCAATCTCCTGGAATTCTCCTCATAAATGACTGAAGCAATAATTGTGACAGTTATGAATGTTTATAGGTAATTCATTTTGCATTTTAATGCCTTAAAATTCTTTTTGCAACTGAACCACTAACTATCCTGTTTCTCAGTTCCTCAGCTCCCCCCTCATTCTGTCATTATATCATACAAGTTTACTTGAACGTTTGAACGAAGATGAAAATTGGCTTATCATATCTGGCTTTGGACGACAATGATAAATTCATGCTACTAAATTAAAGGCTTACGGTTCTTGTCAAAAAGTGCCTAGATAAAGAAAGCAGATGAGGTCATACTTTCCATTCGCTCAACTCCTTCAATGGAGAACACTGCCTTCCAGAGCAAGGTAGGATTTGCAAATTGTAGAGTCTCCATTTGGATTGACTACATGAAGTTCTGCAAGGATACATTCCACTGTCCTTTTCAAGGACTATGTCAATTGATTTAAGTATCAGTGGCTGAAAAAGACAACAGCAATGTTTCAACTAGCCACATGCAAAAGTAATGGTATCAGTCCTTATTTCTCCCTGGACATTTCAAACACTCGAATACCTAGGAAGAAATAAGAAAAAAGTATTTTTCCTCCAAGTGGTTGTTTTGCCTTCATGTAAATGGTGAATGCAGTATCTTCATAATCCAGATGTGAACAGGAAAGGGAAGGAAAAGTGGGGGCAGACACAGGACAGACAGGAAGAAAAGGAAGGCTGGCAAAGTTGTTTTGTGATGTAGCCTTCCTGAACCATGACCTAGTGCTCTAAGGTTCAGGAAGAAAGAGAGAAACTGAAAACAGCACGTAAATTCTGCATTAATCTCATAAATTTACCTTAGCAAATATCTGTTAAGGGTTAATAGCATGACCTAAACTGTACAAGGCAAAGAGCCATTATCCAGTGTGAATGTCATTTTTCTCTCAGCATATGGTATACTTAGCTATCTCTCAGAGCCATGGGTAATTCAGAAAAAGAATATCACAATGATCCTAAATTAATCTGTAATTCATATTAAAAGAGAAGCTGCTCACTTTTGCAACTATAGGAGAATAAGCCCTTCCCACTCTACTAAATAAATTGATGTCCTGCAAATCTGTGGTTATCCTTGCAGATGTGGATACCAACTTTATATCCACGCAAGGCTCAAGCCATGTGTTCAAGACCACACACCTTGCTTTTTTTCCTGATCCCATCCCTTCAGGTAGGGCATGTCCCAAATCAGTTCTACTGTTGTGTTTGGGAGGGCCCACTGTTCTATCAGCAGAAACTGTAAAATGACCTTACTACTGCCGGCTGCGGATGACACAAACTCCACATCTGCTTTTTCTAAGCTTGGGGTTTCATTGTTAGAAGTAAATTAGATGGAAAGGTAAGAGTAGTTCAGGAGAATGGCAGCTGTGGCAGAAAATAGACTGTGGCAGGGATGTCAGCAGCAAGAGGAGCAAACTAAAACCAAAATCCTATTGATGCAGTTACAAAATAAGACTAGAAGTGACCTCAACAAGCCCCATTTTGTTATTAGATTAAATGAAACATTTTCTCTTTCATGACCATGATTTTCTGCTTCAACATCACTCTGCTAGATGTTACAAAGTGCACTGTTCTCAGAGGCAAAGGTTACTCCGGTAGGAAAGATTTTTATCCAACAGCAGTAACACCAAAATGAAGACAAATGACTTATTATAAAAAGTCAGTTTTTATTAAACTGATATAATAAATGTTTTGCCTTGCTTCTGTGTTTCAGAACATTAGAATATTAAATGGGACCACACTCCCAAAGGACATTACTAGTTAAGCTATTCAATTATTAATTTAAGTAAAATTTAATTTTTCAAGTTTTGATGTAAAAATAAATGCTTCAAAAATTCCAAAGCCATTTCAGGTATCTAGTTAATTTTTAGTACTAAACTGCTGTATAAAAAACACTTAGTTTTCTCTAATGTGCTTAAGTAATCTGGGCATTTTACAGTTTTATAAATTAAATATACCTCCTCCATGATTCCCTCACTAAACTGCAGATGATTAACAGAGCTCCATTATAAAAGCAACATACAACCTAGCTCTTGTTAGCAGTCAATGCCACAGTGGACTGGGTTTCTATAGCAACCAGGGAGAAAATATAAAGCAAACTACAGTTAAGTGAAAATTATTCTCCATGACAATACATGCAAATGCAGGAACATTTTCAAGCATTTCCTCCTGAAATGCTTAACTACACACATGTATGACAACACCAATAAGCAAAAGGTTAGGTGAAAGTTTATGCATTAGTGTGACTGAGGACAACCATGGTGTTTTCAAGATTTTACCTATTTGGAATAACATTCTTAAAGCTGCCAGACAAAAACTAAGAATGGAACAAAAATATGCAAAACTGACATACACTCAGACAATGCATACACTTTTTAGAAGAGGGTGGTTTTTTGTTTTATTCTGTTTTTGCTTGACAGGTTATAAAGACGCATGATTTGGGTGCTGTAATCCTATAATTTTCATGACTTTCCATCACAGAAAAAACATTTTGAATTTGAGAGTTTAAAGCTACTCAGAATATACAAATTTGGCTGAACTGAAATAACTTGTTTTAATTAGTTACAACTCAAACTGGACAGGGTTCATTTAATGTTCCTGCACAACAGTATTCATTTTAATAACTAGAAATCATTTTTATATTTCAGTAAAATAAGCATTCACAGTTCAGTGGAACAGTGCTGTTAAATACTTGGTCAATACCCCATCAAATAAAAGCGTGAGGGGAAATTCTTACTTTTCCCAACATCACTGCTTAGACCGCCCAAGGAACATAGCTGCTGAACTATGAACAAATCAAGATGCATTGTTTACGAAGAAGTTTACTGATAGCGGGAATTTGAGTTTTATGAGAGACACAGCCATTTTCCTGAAGTAATTCATTTGTTGTACATGCCAAATACAGAAGGCCAATGTACAAGATTACAGATCACTTTACAATCTACAGTAAAACTCAATTAGTCCGGCATCCAGTGCTCCGGGACTCCTGATGGTCCGGCACCATCAGGAACCCGGAAGTGCTGGGGCAGCCAGACAGACTTCCCCCATTCAGCTGCGGCTGAAACTGACCAGCAGCTGAATCGGGGAAGCTGGGAGCAGAGCAGCTGGGGTGCTGCCGGGTTGGTCTCGTAGCGCTGCCCCTCGGGGCTGCGGGACCAACCCGGCAACACTCCAGCTGCTCTGCCCCAGGCGTCCCCAAGAGCAGGTGGGGTGCTGCCGGGTTGGTCCCGCAGCCCCGAGGGGCAGCGCTACGGGACCAACCCGGCAGTACCCCAGCTGCTCTGTCCCAGGCGTCCCCAAGAGCAGCTGGAGTGCTGCTGGGTTGGTGCCATAGCGCCGCCCTTTGGCGCTGCGGGACCAACCCAGCAGCACCCCAGCTGCTCTATTGCAGGCATCCCTGATTCAGCTGCTGCTGAAACTGACCAGCAGCAGCTGAATCAGGGATGCCTGGGGCAGAGCCAGACTATCGTAAGGGGGGGGCTATGAGGGGACTGGGATGGCATCCCCTCCCATCCCACTCCAGACCCCTGATAGCCCCCCCTTGTGATAGTCCAGCATATCTGATAATCCGGCACCCCCTGGGTCCTAAAAGTGCCGGATTATCAGAAGTTTACTGTACTTTATAATTTCTCTTCCACTGGATTGCTATGCTAATGGGCCACTTTATAGTCTAAAAGGCCAGCTGTAATTAAGCATCTCTCTCAAATACATTTCACAATTTGTTTACCCTGCCAAGTCCTTCTTCCCCTCTGAACAGCCATACTCTTCTGTTAAAAAACATGGAACAAAGTTTTTGGGAGAAAGAGTGAGAGCAACACATTAAGCCCTTCTTCCAATTAATTGACTACCTATGTGTGCATTTTGGCTGGCAGCTTTGAACCCATACTACGCATACACGGAGTAGCCTCTCCTTCTGTCTAGTGCCCACCTCCATCCCCAACTCCAAAAAATAATCAACAATGCTTGAATCTTCAGGACTTAATTGTACTGTACAGAGAAATCCACAATTCACACTACACCATGTAAAACTGCTCTTAGGATAGCCCTAACACAAGTTCTCTTCCTTGATGTTTGATTTAAACACAGTGCATGTAATAATACCCTATGAGGAATAGAAATTTGTCAGCGGTATCATTTTATATTTCTAGATCTATGGAAAAACCATTTGTCAGGCATATGTAAGTGATAAAATGCAAGTTGTGTTAAAAGCTACCAGAGGAGTGGAACAGTAGTTTTGCAGTAGAAAGGAGGTTACCAAAAACACTAAATTTGAACATCCAGTCATATTTTCCAGTCATGCTCCACCCACCTTCCCCTAGGATCATTTGCTGCAGGACCCACAGCAGCACTGCAGATATTTCTATGAATTTAGTAATTGAAATCAGTACAGTCTATAACAACTGGCAGCTAAAATCTCCCTCCACAATTTCCTCTGCAAACAGAGACATACGCAACCCTCTCGATGTGATACAGCTCAAGTAAGAGCTATCAGAGATTACTTACCAAAAAATCCAACTGCAAACTTCACTATGGCAGCAGTTGCTAGGACTACTTAAAACCCCACCAGTAACTGCCATGGTTTGCCTTCTATTGAAACTACTTTCTGCAGTGCTACAAGAGGAACAAAACTATTTTGCTCAATAGGAAGAAAAACGTATTTTTAACATGTAAAAAAGTAAATATCTTGCATTTACAAGGATTTAAATCCAATGAATGATCACAGACTACGCACTTTTAAGCCGAGAACACAATTCTCCTCTCCAAGCAGAAGAATCCTGAGTCATCATTTAACTCACAAGTAGAGTCTTTGCTGAGCACAAACTGCATGCAAGTTAGTGGATATAAGCAGGTCTGGCTCCCCCTCATCACAAGAGGCCTTTTCATGGCACCTAAGCTTCTGCAAGGAACAAGCTCTCATCCTTACAGCATGAGGGTGCAACCCACTGGGGGGGGAAAAAGTATGTTATCTTACCGATTATTAGCTAACACATGGTACCATGACAAAACCCTAGTGAATACAAGCAAGTTTACAGTTTTCACATTTGTTAGCAGGTTGACGTAAACCCTACGAGGAGCCTATGGTAATGAAAAAAAATCATCCAAAAACAAGGACTACAGAGTTCTGAGTAGAGCAATATAAACCACACCATCCAGAATGCTGTCTGCTGTGCCAGACCACACCATTCTTCTGTTTCACTCTGACGAAATGGACAAGATTCCAGTACTCTGAAGTGACTAGAGAGCAGGGCTCTTGTTCATTTCAACCAACACACCTATTGCTTCATAAAGGTAAAGCCAATGGAAGGACAATCGAGACTTACTTCAAACTAGTCTAAGTTTTCTCCAACATCTCCAGCAGTGGAAATACAAGTGCTAACGGAGCTTCAGATACTACCAGTGTCAGTCTACACTTGCACCCCAATATTGCTGCCACTGAAGAGAGAAGATTAAACATGCAGTAGCAGCAGGAATGCACACACCAGAAGCAGGTTTGTAGTTTTGTTAATCAAACGTGCTAAAATTTTAACATCACTGCAGGCCCTTATTTTAGAGGAATGAATGTATTCTCCTCCAGTAAGTAACTTAAAAATATTTATTTCTTGGGGGTAGAGGTCCAATTTAGAGTTATTCAATTCTAACTCTACAACTTTTAGGAGGCACAAGTGTTCCAGTTAAATCTAATTAAACATATTCTGGCATCCTGTCAAAATCTATATTGCACTCCATTTTTAGGAATCACATAGCCTGAGATTATAGTATCATAGTCCTACTCTTGCTCTTCCAAGAAAATAGTTCACAGGACAGTGGTAATGTTTGATTTTTGGTTGGGTTTTGTTGTTGTTTTTTGGAACTGAAGACAGACCTGAAACGTCTGTACAACATTAAAAGTTCACATATACATCCATTAAGATAACATCTGATGAAAATTATTTAACCACCACTTAGAAATATCATTTTAATCTTCAGTGAGCTCTACTAAGCTTCCCCATCCACATGTTAGAGGCTTCATTTATGAGACTGCTGTCAAACTGAAGTTTAGTATGTCACACAGAAATACTAAAATATGTACAAGGGACTTGTCTTCCAAAGTCATCTATTGTCAAAGTTAAAATACTAAGCTAAAATAATTTAAATTTTTTACTCTATTCGCTGTGTTAGACTTGAAACAATTCAGTACAAGTAACACCAAAGTATCGGTTGTCACATTAATTAAAATGAAAAGTCCACTTACTTACTTGCCCATAACAGGTAGGAAACTTATCCTAGCAAAAGTGGGAACTTATCCCATCAACTTTTGCAAAATGTAAGTCTGCATGTTTGAAAGTGACTGTAAACTGAAGTCAAGTCAATGTGCAAAATGCAATGGAGCTTTGAAGAGCTTCAGGGGATAGCCAAGTTAGTCCTTTTAGAAAAAAAACAACAAATGGTCTGGTATCACTTTATAGACTAACATCTACCATCTATGTGTTCTGCTAGTCTATAAAGTGCTACCATACCATTTGGCGCTTTAAAGGATCTGCTGACAGCTCTCATGCCTCTTCTGTTACTCACACCAGTCAGTTTCACTTCTACAACTTCCTATAAGTAACAATTAAAATCAAGAATCATTTAAACAGCATTCTTTCTTGCTGTTTGAGAAAATGTAAAGGAAGATACTGGAGTATGGACATCAATCAGAAGTGGTCAGCCAAGGCCAGCTTGCAGCTCCATCTGGGAGCAGAGGTGGAAGCACATGGCTAACTGGACCCAGACAATTTAGCAGTTGTGCCACAAACACACACCTACAAAGCAGCCACCATATTTTCCAGATGGAGATAAAGGCAAAGGTGCTTCTTACTAGCTTCTCCCCTCCTGCAAGATGCAGCTGTGCCTTAGGGTGAAGGGTGAGAGATACAGAGAATGACCACAAAGAAGTAGTGCAAAGTAGCGAGGGGACAAAATGGGCAATCATTTCAGGATGGAAAGGCAATGAATTAGAGAGGGGTGAGAATTCAAACCAGGAAAGAGACAAGGAGAGTCCCAAAGGGAGAGAGAAAGAGGTAACACTTAAAAGTGTCAGGGGACCAGTTATAATGGAAAAGGCATTGTGGAAGGAGCTAATGGACAGAAGGGAGGACACATCAATGCATTTTCTTTAAAAAAAAAAAAAAATCAACATTTGACTTAAAGAGCCACACTTGGAAAAGACCACAAAAGTTAACTTCCACCTGCAACTATTTTCTCTTGGATGAGGACTAACTGAAATAGTAACTGGACCATCACTAAGAATCAGTCTAATATTTCTGTATTAGAGCTAGTCATAAGGGAGAACAAGTTAAATAACAGGAGTTACGGCAGAGGGGTCTCACATACCACTCCAAAAGTCAGGAGGGCTCTGGGATTGGGGTGTTGAAATGAAATTCCTTCTTACTTCCAGCATTGGGTGGTAGAGAGGCTTTCAAATTTATCAGAGACCTGAAAGACTGAGAAGGATCCTGAAACACCACCAAGCAAAGGGATTGCTACAGCAAGGAGACTGGGTTTTCTACCAGGGCACTGCACCTGCATCTCAAGGAATACCCCATTCTGAACAAGGACCTGGCAAATACTAAAGCCCCAGTTGGGGTTAATAATAATTATTCAGATTCAATGCAAGCCATCGACACCTGTAGGACACAGCAATATTCTGCAAAGGAAGGTAAATGTAAATCCTAAATCATCTGAGTTTTGGACAAATCAGCTTGCTGGAGTAAGGGAGGTAGGATGAGAAATTTATGCCAAAAGCTGAGCTTTATATCTATGGCCTTGCTGAATGGCAACGGCAAGCTGGAAAGTACTGGGTCTGTTATCAGTGGGTATTTTTAAAACCCCTCGGGATGGATAGAACGCATACTTCCTTTGAAGAAAGTTTCACAAGCAAAAGCTGTAGCAATCCTATCACAGAACAATGATCTGTCCAGTTATTGTCCAGTATTAACAAACTGGAAAGGGTTCAGAAAAGAGCTACTAAAGAATGACTCCAGGTTTCCAAAACATGCCTTATAGGGAGACATTTAAGGAGCTCAAACTATTTGGTTTATCCAAGAAAAGATTAAAAGGCGACTTGATCATGGCCCGTTAAGTATCTACATTGGAAAGAGATGTCAAACAGTACGCCTCCTTATTCTAGCATAAGAAGCCATAAGATCCAAAGGCTGGAAGCTGAAGCTAAACAATCTCAGACAAGAAATAAAATGAACATTTCTAATAGTGAGGCTAATTAATTATTGGTCCCTTCTAACCTATAAACCTATTTTTCAATGTTGTATTTCTAAGTAACATTGTTGAAAAGAGGTGGTAAGACAACTAATGGTGTCTAAGTGCATTAGATCTCCTTGCACCTTGTCATTCTGGTGGAGAACTGGGTGTGGCACAGAAACTGCACTGGTCAATGATCACTTCTAGAACTTTGTGAATATATGTCATGATCTTCACCTTCAGATAGTGGATTTAGACCAGGAGCAGACAAGATACGGCTCAGAGCCAGATACAGCCTGATACAGCCTTTTAATTCGGCAGAGAGCAGTGCAAAAGTGGCTGCCTGTTCCCGATGGCTTTCTGCACTGCAGGCCAGGCTTCATGCATTGTACCTACCCCCACCAAAATCTCTCTCAAAGTGGCCAATGGGAGCTGAGAGATTTTGTTGCGGGTGGGGACAATGCAGCATTATTTCTCAGCTCCCACTGGCCAGTTTCCAGACAATGGGAGCTGAAAGATTTTGCTGCGGACAAGCATGCAAGGACTTCCCCTTACCACCACAGTGCAGAGAGCCACATGGAACAGAGCAGTGTGGGGCTGCTGGCAGGCAGGGAAGTCTACCCAAGAGTGCGGCTGGTTGGCACCCCACATCCATCCCACATCCCAACTCCCTCCCAGACTCTGCATTTCCTTCTACACACTTTCCCCAGGCCAGAATCCTCTCTTGCACTTATTCCCCCACCCAGCTCCTGCACGAGGTCACCATCCAAACCCTCTGCATCTTCATCCTCTCCCCAAGTCACAACTTGCTCCTAGATCCTGCACCCACTCCTACATTCCTCCCCCAGATCAGAATCCTCTCCTACATGCACCCCCCTTCCACACCTTGTACCCCAATCCTCTGTCCCATGTTATAATGCCCTCATTCATGCAAACTCCCTCCCACACTCTCTCCTACACCCAGTACCACACCCCGAGCTCCCCTCTGCACCCAACCTGTCACAGACCGTGCAGCCTCTCCACATAAAAGTACAGCCCTTGACCACTTCCCAAAATCTTGGCGTGACCTTCAAAAACTATTATCCACCTCTGATTTAGACACTCAACTCCCATTAACATTAATGGAATCTGTGTGTCTAAATCCACTAAATCATGGGTCGGAAACGTTTTTTGGATCGGGGCCACTGACCCACAAGAAAATCAGTTGGGGCTGTACACAGACAGAACCCTCACTGACATGTCCTCCACATTCCACGCACCAAAGCCTTGGGGGGGTGGGGGGGGGGAAGCAGGCTAGTAGAGTCTGTGTGCTCCATTGGTGGAGGAGGGGCTGGAGCACCAGCATGTGCTTTCCAATACTGGGGAGGAGCCCTGAACCTCAGGGACTAGATCCAGGCAATCTGCGGATTGCATCCAGTCCCTGGGCCTTAGGTTCCCCAGCCCTGCACTAGATGGATTTGAAAATCTGTCTCTAGGTTTTTATACCCACCAGCTTTCTCACATTACTGATCAAAAGGTGTTATTCACTGGCCTCAAGACACTAGCAGGAGCAGAAGGGGCTGTTCTTGGAACTTTTTTCTTTTCTCAGATAAAAATGGATAGCTGTGGACAACCACCCTACAATCCCCAAGAGTTCCTAGTCAAGATGTCTACAGAGCTTTGCAGAGAGTTAGCGGTATGACAATGTAAAGGCACCCAGCTTTATATCCATCTTCTCCAACCCAGACAATAGGGTTAAGCACTTTCCTCAATGTCAAGTTGAGAAGCATTATGGATGGGGACAAGCTGCCTCAAGTTCAATCTGGAAAAAAAAAAGAAATGGCAGCGTGCAGGAATTAGCCAAAGAATACTGCAAATAGAACAGGAACGCTCAGCAACCAAGGTTACTCGGACTGTTTTCAGACTGCCTTAACACAGCAGTGACCAGGATGAATCTCTCATCTGCAACCATCTTTTCACTCAGACACAGACCTTGCTACTCTTAACCACACATTTGTCTTCACTACAGTACACCCTGCACAAGGCTACAACTGTACAGTCCCTTTGAAAACTGAAGCAGGAGCAGAATGCAGCAGTCCACTTACTAAACCATGCACCTTTTTATGAGTAGATGACTACTCCACAATCTGTAGTGACCATCTATTGGTTGCCATGTGGAGATGGGTACTACACTGGATCCTGTAAAGAGTACTTGAGAGACAGTTTCTCTCCATGTGATATTGATATTGCCACAGCTGTCATCCCCTTGACAAACAAGAACACTCTCCATAAAGGCTTTTTGCCTCTAATTTGCGTCTATCTTGATCTTAAAAAAGCCTGAATGAATTTACCTTTAGGGCAGGCCTGGGCAAAATAATCTCCGTGGGCCGGAGCCGTCCCAATAAGGTGCTGGATCTGGCCTGTGGATGCAGAGGGGAGACTCAGCAGACTCCCTGCCTGTTCTGCCTCCCTTCTCCTGGGCACGCTGCTGAGAGAAGCTGCTGCAGGTCTCGGAACAGCTGTGAGTCTGGAGAAAGGTAGGAGTCACTTCACACACTGCGCCCACCCCCAACACAATCCTACTGGCTAGTTTCCAGCCAATGGGAGCTGCTTGTTGTCAGCAAACAGCTAGGGAAGCACTTCCCTCCCCAGGCTCATAGCTGTTCAAAAACCACATGGCCCCTGCAGCCAGTGCAGGAACAGGGCAGGCAGGGAGTCTGAGAAGGCTGCTGGCTGGGAGTCAAGCAGGTAAGTCTCAGAGCCAGAGTCTGCTTCTGGCACCCCAACCCTTTAACCTCCTCCCCCATATAACCCAAACTCTCTGTTCCTCTCCTATCCCCATATCCCCTCCCAGATCCTGCACCCCAATCTCCTACCCCAGGTCACAACCCAAATCCCTGCAACCCCCATCTCCTGCCCCAAGTCACAATCCCTCCTTCCCTAGGTCACAATCTAAACCCATCCACCTCCTCCTGCACCCAAGTCCCCTGCTGCATGTCACAACCCAAACCTCTACACTGTAGTCCCCTAACACAGGTCGTAAGTGCCTCCTTCACCTAAATTCCCTCCCTCCCAGACCCCACCTTCCCCTGCACCCCAATCCCTTATTGCAAGTTCCCTTCTGCACCCAACATCCATCCCAGACCCTGCACTCCCTCCATTAATATGGAAGAGTGAGGCTCTTGACCACTTTCCAAATTCTTGGAGTGGCATCTCCCATCAAAAATGAGTGCCCACTGCTGCTTTAGGGCATACTTGTAAAAATCATCTACAGTAAAACTCCAATAGTCCGGCATCCAATAGTCCAGCATGCCTGATAGTCCAGCATCAAAATGGCAAGAGCCTAGTGAGTGAGCTTCGGCAAAAAATGAGTCACAAGGTAACAGCGGCAGCAGCTGAACTGAGCAAAAAGGGTAAAAAAGGCTTAAAAAAACTAAAACATTACAGTATACTGTATACAGTATGTACAATAAAAAGGATTAAGAACACTTTATATACAGTATATAATGTATACAGTGTGTGTATATATATATATATATATATATATATATATATATATATATATATATATATATATATATATATATATATATATATATATATATATATATATATATATAAAACCATTTTATAGTACCTCCTGATAGTCCGGCATATCTGATAATCCGGCACCACCTAGGTCCCATAGGTTCCGGATTATCGGAAGTCTACTGTATTTGCTAATATTTGGTGCCTGTCCACACTGAAGTTCTTACTGGTGCAACTTATATGTGTAGACCAAACCTTTGTCTGGCATTAGGGCATAAGTGTGACAGACTTCTTGTTGCTTTGAACTGACCAGTTAATTGCACTTCATATTAGGGCTCATTATGCTACTTGGAAATTATTCATGTGTAATTTGTTAGATTAAACATATAAACATCTTACATTCAATAATGCAAGTTTCCACATACCTAATTTCATAGTTTTACCAGTAAAAAACATACAGCAGAAAAATCAATATTTTCTGAACAGCTGTACTCATCATAAATTCCAGTGTAATCTCTTCAATACAATGTATTTTCAAAATTACTAACTTTTCAAACTCCTGTTCCATAGAATGTCAAATCATATGTAGGGACAATTTGTGGTTAATTTCTTAAAAGGGTAATGATCTCTTCCCCTCTGCCCCATACGTAGTAAGTACTCCATTTAAAACAAATCTACATACCAGTTATGATTAATGATAAGTATTTTACAGCCTCATGATGCTCTAAATGAAAAACTATTTAGATTAGTTTCTAAATAAGATTATACTGGAAAAAGTCAGTCAACACTATAAAAAATGTGGCACACCTTCAGAGTTCTTGTTTCCATTACTTACATGCATATAAAATGTCCCATGACAGCTCCTTACAGAAGCTTAACAACCTGGCTCCAAAGTCTGAAAAGCACCACAAACAAGAGGCCCCTTAACACTTTCTATTTATGGAGTAAGTCAAACGCAGTCTAAATGAAAAGAGAAGCATTCCCATTCTTAAATCAGGTGGGAAGCAAAGCAGGGATGGCAGATATTTACCAGAAGTGGTTTTTACTAGGGATGTTAAACATCGGTTAATTGAATAGTTGATTAGCCTCATGAATTCTTTTTGGTTACTCGACTATTCTATAGTCCCCAGGGGTGGGGCCAGTAGCCAGTGCACTCCGGCTCCACTCTTAAAGAGCCCTCTGCCACTCTGTGCTGCTGCCTCCATATCAGTGTGGGGTGCCAAGTGGGAGCTGGTCTGCAAGGCGAGACAGTTTAAAAACCAGCTCCCCTTAGGGACTGGCGGCTTGTCACCTCACACTGCTGCCTCTGATACAGAGGCAGCAGCCCCTGTCCAGGGTGGGGGCTGAGCTCCTGGACCCAGCACAAGCTGGAACTGAGCTGGGCTGCCTGCCCACCTAGCTCCTGCCCACCTAGCACCAGGCACTATTTTAAAACCTGCTTCATTAATGCACATCACGTTGCATTTAGTTTTAGTTACATATTCAAATTGTGGTTACATAAGGCAATAGATTTGGAGACTGATTTACAGTTGTACAGACAAGTAAAACAGCAGGAAGCATAATCAGTGTTCCCTCCAATTTGTTATGTCCATGTGCAGAATTAATTTTGTTATGTGGGCTAATATTGAGATGATGACATCACTTCCATATTGATGCTCATAACAAAATTCATTCTGCACATTGACAATCTGTGGTGGGGCCAAAGGGTTCAGGATACTGGAGGGAGCTCAGGGCTGGCACAGAGGTTTCACATGCAGGAATGAAGGCTGTGGCTGGGGGTGAAGGATTCAGAAGGAGGCAGGAAGCTGCTGCAGAAATGCCAAGGCTAGGAGAGCTACATGCTTGCTCCTCTCAACCATGGCAGCTCCATGCACCGCAACCCTGAGCAGCTCAGGGCTTATTAAGCAGCTGCCCAGCCCAGAGAGAACTCTAGGCATAATACAAACAGACATAATATAATACTGATAAGAATGTCTATATACATTTGCTTCAGTATTTTCTGAAGGAAATTGTGTCATGATTCATTTCATTTTTCAATATTTTACATACAAAACTATTATCAAATTACTAAATATTTTTCAATAATTTTAATTAGGTTATTCTAATAAGCATTATTTTTCCCAGTATCAACTGGGTTTACACCAGTATTTGCCAGTGCCTTGTCCTAAACTAGTTTTTCCCAGGAAACTGTCAACCCTGGTGAAAAGGTCAGTTTTCTCCACTCCATATTGGGATAACTTCCATTTATAAACCCCACTCTCCTTCCAAGGAGACAGTAACTAGAAAACTGTTTTTAACCAATATAAAAAAGCAGCAGCCTTGCACAGGCCTGATCTCAAGAAAGTTTAAATGCAGAATTCATTTAGTTAATTTCAATGTCATCAAATATTGCATTATTAGTAAACCAAATATCACTACATTTAAAGACAGGTAAGCTACTGATTTGATATGAAGAGTAGGTCTTATTTTTAAAATACTGAATGAATACAGTTTGGCTTCCTTAAAATAAGGAGAAAGCCTGCCTCCACTTACCTTCCTTCCTCCCCCTTCCCACCCCCCCGCATCCGCCTTCTGTTCTGCAATGTGATTTGTCCTTTTCATATTTGTTCATTTTTTTAAATTCTATCCTTTGGTATATATGGTTGTGACTACTTTCTTCCACTATTTGATCTGAGGAAGTGGGTCTGGCCCACGAAAGCTCATCATCTAATAAACCATCTTGTTAGTCTTTAAAGTGCTATATTGTCCTGCATTTTGCCTATAGACTTCTGGAAGATAATTCAACACATGAATGTCAAGGGCAGTATTGCAAACTGAGAACTTACATACATCCGTACTGCAGGGACAATGCAGACAGTAATATGCTTCATATCATTACCCTGACAGTGACTTCAACTCTGACCTAGAAAATAACCAACTCTTATTTCTAACACTAATTCACTCTGAGCCCTTGCTCATCCATGCCATAAAGGACTACTTGCACAGTTCATTTACATGGGACAGCATCTGTTAAATTCTAAACCTAAACTCACTGTACTTTTGGCCTCTGCTCACACTTGTTAGTTCACCAAGTACAACAATTACAGACTTGGTCACATGAACTTATAAAGACAGACCATGACTAAGCAGAAACTGATCCATTTTTCTAAGGAAAATTGTTTAGAGTTTGTACTCGAATATTATCAAAGCTGTGAGAACAAACAAAAGCCTGGGCCAGTGTTTCCTATTCGTGAGAGCTTGTGAATCAGCGATAGCATCAAAAACAGAGAGGGAATATAGTGACTAAATGAGTCCAGAGACCTTCTCAACTGACAGCATATACTGGCTGGCTCTTCCCAATCTATTTTGTTATATGTGCTGGACAAAGCTCCTTATAGGCGCTCAAAGAATTATCACACTAAAAATTCAACTTGCTAACCTCATTAGAAAGAATATCAGCAACTTATATTTGAAAAATATGGAAGGACACATGATGAAATAGAAAAGTGTCACATACAGAGCCCAATATGGAAACCTGTAAGAGTATGAAAGAGAGAAGAGTGTGGTCTCATCAAAGAGAGGAAGCAAAGGGGGGAGCAGGAGCTGGTTCCCTGCAGCACTGTCTTTGTGGGGGGCAGAGGAGGTAGAGGCACAGTGGGAAACGGTGCGAGCGGGGACTGAAGAAGTCTCGGCTCACACTGATTCTGCTGCAATTCTGCTTTTGAAATGTACAAGAGCACTGCTGGGACTCTTGTACATTTCAAAGGCTCATGCATTGCAGGGACTCAGTCCCCTGCTGGCCCTGCACTCCCTGCTGGCCTTCCTTTTGAAATGTACAAGAGCACCACTGGGGCTCTTATACATGCGCTCCTGCAATTTGCCAGCTGGGAATGAGGCTGTGCTTCCCACTCTGACCAAGGCTGAGCTCCCCACTGTGCCAGCCCCACTCAGCCACTGCCAGCCTTGCTACCTCAGCCCTGGCTGGGGCTTCACTCCTTCCCATCAAGCCTGGCCATGGCTGTATTCTCTACCATGCTGGGTCCACTGTAGCTTTGGCTATGCTTCTGAACCTGGCCAGCTAGGGCTCACTGGTCCAACAATACTTGTGGTCCACAGATGTTACCAGACCAAAGAGTCCCAGATTTTAGAGGTTCAACCTGTAGTAGGGATGTTAAAATGTGATTAATCGACTAGTCAATGGAATTTCCATTGACTACTTGACTAGTCGATAGGCACTTCTGCATTCCTGCTGATGGGGCTCTTGTACATTTCAAAGGAGGAATGCGAACTCTTGGGGCCAGCCAGAAGTCTTGCTGCCTCCGGGCTGCACACAGGTGCTTGTTTTGAAATGTACAAGTGTCCCCAGCCTTAGGCAGCACTGCCACTTCAAGGTACCCCCTCCTCCCGCTTTGCTGCCTCTCATATAAAGCAGCAAGGGGGGGGGGGGCAGAGAAATCGACTGGTCAGACTATCCAATAAGCAAATACTAGTCTTTAACATCCCTAACCTGTAGCTGAACTTTTTGTAAATTTCCAAGCATCTCCACTTTTGGGACTGCTGGATAGCTTGCCCTCACCCTTTCCTAAATCTCTAGGAAATTTCAGAGAACAGAAGAGACAGGAAATCAGAGATTTACAAGATTCTTATAAACAGAAGATCCTGATACCAATGACTGAATTTTTTCTCTCCTTCACAAATTACTCATCTTAGTTATTTAAAAAAATACAAACAGACACAAGCATCCCAAGCACTCAGGAAAAAAGAAAACAGTCTGATGGTGCCACTGTAGCAGTCTTAATGGATCTCAATGATGGGAAATCAATCTTGAAAGCCATCAGATCAAAGCAAAATATTCTGAGAGAGAGAGAGAACTGTAACTCTTGGAGCCACAAAACTTAACACCGTCTTTAAAAATATTTTGCTCAAATAAATGAAGCAGCACTTATCAGTTAAGAGGTCAGGATCTTTTATGGGATTAGCATCCTACTTGCAGGGTAAAACTTGAGGAAATTTGGAGACAGCTCATTCAGGCAGTGGAAGCTGCAGAAACTAAAGGAACATGCTTGAGCAGAGTGTTTTAGATGGGCTTCCCTATTCTATTAGCATTCAAGTGACTATTTCTTTTGTTTGTTTGTAAAGATTCACTGTATGTCTTAAAAGTGGACACCACTTAAAACTGGGTCCCAACTACAGACTGAGCATCTCTAATCTGGGACACAGTGGTCCAAGCAGCATCCATAGTCCAAAAGGACCATGGATGTTGCTGGACCTGAGAACCCTGGCAGCTGGAAGTGGGGGGCCAACTAGGAGTCCAGTGGCAGCAGAACCAGAGACTCAGAGCCCAGCCGAAGCCAAGAGTGCAGCTGAGCCAGCAGCAGGGGGGTTGGTAGTTAGGAGCTGGCTATCAGGTTCGAAGGGTGCCAAACCAGGAAGGTTCAATCTCTGATAGTAAGGCCTACAAGATGAATTGATATATTACCAGGCAATAGGCTTCAATAACCTGAAATTAAGATTGCAATTGTCTTAATTTCACAAGGGAAGATACTTGAAAGTGATGTTATTTTCTCTAGAAACTTTATAAAAATAAAAAAAATGCAAGGTACTGTTAAAGTTAAACAGCATAAACTCTGACCTCTGGCATGAACTGATTTCCATCCTTGTAACCTACTGCATATTGCAAAGTAAAATAGAAAATTCAGATTAAGGGGTTTTTAATAAGCCACGGCTGTATAAATCTACTTTGTACACTGTATGCCGGTGATAGAGTAATTCAAGCACAAGATTTCTCACTACCCTGCACCAATGGCACACAAGTATAATACTTGCCCACCCCTTTGTTAAGGTCAAGTAATTTTTGCAGGGGAGACACTTCAGGACTTTTGATATGTGGCCCTTGGCCAGCTCTGCCCCAAAAGGGCAGGGCCTCCGGGGAAAGGGGTAGTTCTCTCTAGGCACCATGCACCCCTGTCAGGTGGAGGAAACTTTGTGCGCTACCCCACCCCTAGGCCAGTCAAGACCTGGGGGTGGGGGAGTGCGTGCAGTCATTTGCTGTTCAAAATGGCTGGTAGTTCCCTCTGGGTGCCACACACCCCTGGAGAGGGAAAGGAGACACCAGCTGCTTTGAACAGTGAATGACTACACACACTCCCCCAACCCTGGATCTCAACTGGCCTAAGGGTGGGGGCAAGGCAGGGGGGCCGTGGGCTGGATCAAATGGCTTGGCGGGCCAAATTTGCCTGCCTTAAGAGGTGTGTAGTTCCAAATAGAGAAATGGCATGCCCATGCTCAGGTTTATAGTATAAGAACATATTTAAAAGCAACATATAAACTTGCCCCTGTAAAATTTCTAACAGATTTTTTTAAACTAAGTGAAATTAGAGCCAAAGTAAAAAAAAAAAAAAAATCAAGTTTTATTATAAACAGTAAACCCAACCTTTACTAGGAAAACATTAATCTCTCTCCTTAATCTCATACAACAGGTGTAATAGCTATTGCTGCTACCATATATGAGCATTACATTCAAGCTGCCTTTACTGCATTCTCACCAACTAAATAAAATGAAGAAATAAAGCAGCCAATAAATATAAAATTAGAATAATTACCACCTAACTATTTCAAAACATATTGGATTTGCTTTTCTGGGATGTATTGGTACCTGTCAAGCACTTTTAAAACAATCTATCACCACAGTATTGCAGCACCAAAGGACAGTTATAATCGTATACTGCAGTACATCATGGTATACCTGAAATTCAACTTGTTTGCACAGGAGAGAGGGAAATGCTCTTAAACAGAGAGCTATCAGCTGAGAATGTTACAAAAGACATCCCCAGAATCAAAGTCCTTTGACTTTTACACCTTCTTTAAAAAAAATTCCATAGTCATTAGAACTTTTATTTTTTATTGAACAAGCAGAATAAGAGGAACCCCCCATTCCTAAAATAAATTTTATTTTTATACCCTTGAGAATACACATATGATGTAAATGCAATTTTAAATAAATACAGTAACGCTGAACATGGATCTTTTTCTAATTTTCTTCAGTTATTCCGTGGCTTTAAAGAAATTCATGTAACATTTCAATGGAAGCATCAAAATGTAAATTAGTGGTCAGTAAAACCTAGCAGTCTCAAACCATCCTATTACAACACTTACATATGTAAATTATTGCTATGCCATAATGATATAAAGAGACAAAAATCCTATGTTTTTGAGCCTTCATCTGAAAATTGCCAAGCCTTAAAGGAATCAAAATGGAGTAAACACAGAAAAAATATTCTTAGTACCCTTTTTCTCAACATATTGACAGACAAAATGTCATTTTTCATTCATTTTATAATTACACAGTTAAATTCATCACCACCGATTGTAAGTAGTCCATTTGGTATACTGAGGGAGCAAATGCTGATGCAGTATGGTCAACAGGACTAGTCTACACTGACCCAGAGAAACATTTGCTTGCTGTATGGAACAGCATAAGGAAGTACCTTAGGCTGTAAGAGAATACCTGACAGCATAAGGGATGTCAATGAGTAGCTGACTAAACGATTAACCAATAAGCCTAGGCTTATAAATTAATCTTGTTGAGTACTCGCATTTCTCCACCCCAACCCCACTAGCTGCCTCTAAGCTTGCCATGGACAGAGGTTGCTCCAGGAAATGTGGCACAGCCTCTGTCCATTGGGAGCTCGGACCCCCATGACCAGGGGCTGCTACCACTGACTGTGGCAACTGGAGCTCAGACTGCCCCCCCCCGCCCCGCCATGGACAGGGGCTGCTTCCACCCCACACCACACCCTGCAGGGTGGCAGGCAGCCAGTCTGTGAGGACAGCGGATAGAGGCAGCAGCGTGAACCAGGAGCACACGGATTGCAGATTTCATGCAGTTACACAACTATTCAATTACCAGATATCAAACATCCCTAGGTGCTACAAAATATATAGGAAAGAGAAAAATTGCACAAAGGCCAGCACCGTAACAACTGCATTTTGTATTTCCTTCTCACCAATCCTCTCAAACACAGCCAACATACCAACAACCCCTCAAAGTAAAAACACAAAACATACATAATTATAATATTATGAAAATAGAAAGAGGTGCATAAGTGGAAAATACAAGCATATGAATACTGAGTTTGAGATTCACAACTGAATATTTCTAACTTCACTGACACCAAAAACTCAAATCCATTTGGACACAGCAAAAATTCAGTTAATGATTTGGATCACATTTAGATAATAAGATGAAAATGAGAACAACCATTTAGATTTTTAAAAAGTGCCTCAGAACAGAACAAAAGCACTTGAGTGATTTGTAAAAACACAAAACACCTGCAGCACCACTAATATAGCAATGCAGCCAGTATTTAAATTCCTAGACCTCCTACATCATTCACTACTAAAAGTAATCAGCATCTGCATGGCCCTAAATAGGTAAAGTTTCACAAAACCTCCCACACAAAAATACAAACTATGCTACAGAAAGCTCTACCACTGACTGAATCCTTCCCACAGAACAAAACAGGTCATACCACTTCAACACTGATGTTTCATTAGCATATCAAACAATATGCTTAAGAATTTCTCTATTCAGACATGGAAAGGGATCAAACATGGATCATATTTCAGTTTTTCTGCAGCAATTATACATTTGTACAGTATTCCACCATGACCATTCCAAAGTTTCCCACTGTACACCATTATTTTGTTACTCCTCTCCAATTTTAAAGGGACAGAATCAATTTATTATCTTAAATTAACTAATGACAAAAAAAATCTAGTTCCTTATTGAACACAAATTATGCCAATTACATTTTTAAAACTTTTTACAGTGCACAAGGGCTGTACTCCCCCAGTTGATTACTCCATTTTTTTCCCCAGAAAAGGAAGATCATGGGAAACAATTAATTTGACTATATACAAAACTGTATCAAGCTGACTAAAAACAGAGAAAACTATTTAACCCACAATCTTCAGTTATAGTAATCTCAGAAGTTTCAAGTTACTAAATATTCAGACAAATATGATTTTCAAGGTGACAGTGTCCCTTCAACATCTTTGCCTAACAAAATGACCCTATCTATGTCCAATTTCTGGAGTCATCTCAGAATATTAATTTTGTTTTAAAGATACTGATTGAGATCATTTTCAACATCTTTAGTGCCAGGTTCCTGGTTGTAAGCAAGCATTTTGTGTACAAAACCATGGGGAAGGGGGCCTTTCCTGCAACTAGATATCAAAACAGATCTACAACCTTAGAGTAGAAGCCAATCTGTAAACAAACCAGCTCTTGTATCTCAATGAACAGGGTGATTTTCAATCCACACACACACCCCTCACAAAAAACAGCTGCTCTCTCTGGGAAAGGGCAGAGGGCATTGGAGGGCTCAGCTCCTCCAGGCTTCTTGGAGGGGGAAGAGACACAATTTGCCTTTATAAACATGCAATCAATCTACTGAACTGAGGGGGGGGTGTAAATTCTGAACTGGAGAAGTGCAGCTGTTTTTTTGCTAAGGGACAAGGATGGAGTGCAGCCCTTCCCCCAGTGCACAAAGGCTTTTTTTCTAAGGAGAAAAATACTGAGCAGTTTAGAGATTAAAACAGGAAAATAAATAAATAAATGCAGATCAGCCAGCTTCAGGCAGATCGGCTTCCCCCTCTGCACGCACAGAGCTAACAGAGCTAACGCCTACCCAGAGATGATGAAATGGGAAACGGAAATTACCATTTCAGACAACTTTTCATGTTGTTTTTGTAGCAAATGCTGCTGCTCTCACCCCCAGACAACCCTGCCACCACCTCCCCCAACGAGGGGCTGCCCCCACTCCCTCACACATGCCTCCTCTCCCATAGAGGTGTTCTCCTCCCCCTCAGACACGCACGTTCCCCCTCCCCGACCGAGGGGCTGCCCCCACCTCCATGTACACACGCGCCCTCCTCCCCTAGCAAGAAGCTACTCCCATCCCCAGACACGTACGCGCCCCTCTACTATCGAGAGGCTGCTCCCTAACCGAGCATGGGGCTGCCCCCCATACCTGCACGCGCCCGCCCCCTCCCCCACAGCGGGGCTGCCCCCCCATGCCTGCACGCGCCCGCCCCCTCCCCCACAGCGGGGCTGCCCCCCCATGCCTGCACGCGCCCGTCCCCTCCCCCACAGCGAGGCCGCCCCCCACACCTGCACGCGCCCGCCCCCTCCCCCACAGCGGGGCCGCCCCCCATACCTGCACGCGCCCGCCCCCTCCCCCACAGCGGGGCCGCCCCCCATACCCGCACGCGCCCGCCCCCCTCCCCCACAGCGGGGCTGCCCCCCATACCCGCACGCGCCCGCCCCCCTCCCCCACAGCGGGGCTGCCCCCCATACCCGCACGCGCCCGCCCCCCTCCCCCACAGCGGGGCTGCCCCCCATACCCGCACGCGCCCGCCCCCCTCCCCCACAGCGGGGCTGCCCCCCATACCCGCACGCGCCCGCCCCCCTCCCCCACAGCGGGGCTGCCCCCCATACCCGCACGCGCCCGCCCCCCTCCCCCACAGCGGGGCTGCCCCCCATACCCGCACGCGCCCGCCCCCCTCCCCCACAGCGGGGCTGCCCCCCATACCCGCACGCGCCCGCCCCCCTCCCCCACAGCGGGGCTGCCCCCCATACCCGCACGCGCCCGCCCCCCTCCCCCACAGCGGGGCTGCCCCCCATACCCGCACGCGCCCGCCCCCTCCCCCACAGCGGGGCTGCCCCCCATACCCGCACGCGCCCGCCCCCTCCCCCACAGCGGGGCTGCCCCCCATACCCGCACGCGCCCGCCCCCTCCCCCACAGCGGGGCTGCCCCCCATACCCGCACGCGCCCGCCCCCTCCCCCACAGCGGGGCTGCCCCCCATACCCGCACGCGCCCCCCCCCCTGAGCCTCCCCGCTCCTCACCCGAGGTCCGTGCTGGGCGCGCAGGGCTCGGCCCCTCCTCACGCTCCGTCCCCCGGGCGAGCGCGGCCTCCGGCTCCTCCAGCCCCGCCGCATAGAGGAGGCGGCGGCCGGGAAGGGGGCTCGGGACCCGCCCGGCGGCGGCCCCGGCGCGGGGAAGCGCGGGCGGCTCGGTCGGGACCCGGCGGCGGCGGCCGCTCTAGTGCTCGGGGCTGCGGCTGTCGCGGCGGCGCCTCCTGGCCCTGCGCTCCATGGCCCGCCAAGCTCCTTCCTCCCGCGGCGGCTCCGGCCCCCGGCTCGCCAGCGCTGCCTGCCTCGCTCCCACCCGCCGCTGAGACGCGCCTGCCCATTGGCCCGCCGCATCGCGCCGCCCCATTGGCTGGCTCCGGCAGGGAAAGTCCCGCACGCGCTGACACAGGCGCGCCGCGCGTGGCGTCAACGGAAGAAACCGTCGCCGCAGCGCGCCGGCGCGAGCCGGAGCCTGATGTGAAGCGTGCTGACGCCAGGGGCGGGCAAATCGGATTGGGCACCGTCGCATGACGTTTAGGCACCTGATTGGCTGTCTCTGGGGAATAAGGTGAAGGGTCATGGCCGGGGTTGCTTAGAGACCGCCCGCAGCGGGGGAGGTCGGGCGCGCTGGGCTCGACCACTGCGGGCCCCGCCGGAGAGCGGTTCCGGGGCCCCGGCCGGGCCGGGGGCTCCATGTTCCGGCCCCCGCCCCTCAGTCTCCGGTCAGGCGCTGCCTGGCCGTTCCCCGCGCGCGGAGGGAGCTGGGCCCGGCCCTGTGGAAGGGCGTGACTCAGCGCCAGGCCTAGGCGGGGCAGCCTTGGCGCAGAGGCGGCTCTCGGGTGCCCGGTCCTGCGGGCTGGGAGCTAGTCTGCTGGAGGACTGAAGCGTAACTCCCTGGGGTGAGACGTGGCTAGGATCCCGCAGGAGCGTCCAGATCAGGGCAAGTCTCGGATTAGGTGTGAGACTTGCTTAAAAGGGTTTTGCTTGAGGAGAATAACACTCAGGCCTCGAAGGGGAGACGAACTGAAATCCTGGGGTTGCGGAGGGTTTCGTGGTGCACTGGCTTGTCATCTGGCCCCCTTTTACAGGTACTAATAACAGGCTGCACCGCGAGACTTGTATCCCGCCCCTCTTGAATGCGATGCAGCTAGTGTTCCCTGCAAAGTGCGCTTGTGCAGCTGCTGAGGAGAGATTCAAATGCTGCTCACCTGGTTAGCACATTGCCCACGTCTAGCTTTTTTTTTTTTGGTGGTGGTGTGCTTTCGCACATGCCTTGCTGCACATATAAACTATTCTGCACATGGATGGGGAAAAAAATTCACACTTAGGTGGAAAAGATTAGCAGGAACATTGCATATGACTAAGGAAAGGAATGTTTCTGAGTTGATTTATTCTGATTTTGTAATAATTAAGTCGTTACATAGCATTACTGATGTTAGTCGGTGAAGAAAAGTGTAAAGATGTGGGTGTCTCAGCGTGCCTGGCCTCTTTGAAGGAGCACAGTGTATGTATGACTTGTAACCTAAGATGCTTCCTGGCTGGACTTAAAGGAAGACAAGGGTTATATAAAGGGTGTGTAAGGAGAGATAAGTGACAACTGCCCAGGAAAGGGCTGGTGAGAGTTCTTGAGAAGGAAAGGAGAGAACCAGAAGCAGCAGAGGAGAGTTATGGAGACCTTGGGAAATGTAAAAAGTTGATGGTGAGGACTAGCCAGAGCTGGGGAATACCTGCTGAGTTAGACCTTATGCAGAGTCTGCTAGAAAGAACGAGTCTGGTATGGCAAGGGTAGGGAAACTTTTTTCTGTCACGGATCATTGACCTACAGAAAAAAGCAGACATGGGCCACAGTCTTTTTTCTCCCCTCCTGCCAATTACTGAAAGGACACGTTGGTGCTCATGACTCCAGCTTTGCAGAGGGTGTGTGGCTCATAGCTTTCTCCTGGAGTGGGGAAATTGTGCAACAGGTCAGATGTGGCCTGCAGGCAGCTGGCTTGCCACCCCTGAGGTAAGGAGAAGGTAAGCCTAATACAAAATGGCTAATGCTGCAGGGTGAATCCTAGAAGCTGGAGGGAAAGATGGCAAAGCTATTTTGCATCGGGCTTGAGTAAAAGTGGCAGAAAGCCAAACCCAGAACAAGGGTAAACTTAAACAACAAATGGTCTGGTAGCACTTTATAGACTAACTGGGCTACCCTCTGCAGCTTACAGAACAAGGGGCTAGTCTTAAAGTGCATTCACTGGGCCAGGTGTCGGCTGAGGGAGATGCTGCCAGGAGTTACCTTTTCATGGGGATACCAGAGGACTTGGGGATACCAGAGAGAAATCAGGGAAAGGGAGCAAATCTGTCAGGTAGATGGCCTGGAGATTGGAGCTCTGGAATGAGGTAGATTCTTGGGAAGGTGAACTGGAAGTGATAGCCAGGGTTTTCTGGGCTATGCTAGAGATGTTAAGTCAGTTAACTGGGTAACCATGTAACTGCTGAAAATCTCAACGGTTACACATGCTGCAGGCTCTGTAATATAAATAAGCTTTATATTGCAGAGCCTGCAATGAAGCCCCCTTGGGAGCAGGACTGCCAGTGATTGCCAGCTCTGCTGCTGGGAAGGTGGCTTCCCTGCTACAGAGAACCTGCCACTCCAGGAGCCAGGCAGCCAGTCCCTGCCAGCTTCACTGCCTCCTCCCAGGCAGTAGAGCAAGCAGCCCTTCCCCTCCTGGCTCCTGAGGAGGAGGCTTCTCTGCAGCGCAGCCTTAAACAGTTGTTTACACTGTAACATCACTAGTGCAAAGACAGCAAAAAGACAGTTCCAGCCTCAAAGTGCTCACAGTCTTAGAATCACACAAGACAATGTGGGGAGCACAAAGAAACAGTCAGTAGTGATCAGGAAGAGCTCAACAAAACTCTTGTATTGTATGTGGAACTCATTCCTCTCTGACATAAAGAGGCTTAGCTTCCAGGGGACATATATATTGTACTTGCCATGAGACATATTCATTGTGTTGTAGCTCCTTTGTGATGCCAAAGGCAAAGCAGCTTTAAGGCCCCTTAGATAATATTCCTGGCTTAAGAGTTCATTTTTATATATATATATATATATATATATATATATATATATATATATATATATATATATATATATATATAGAATCAGGGTAGCCTTTCCCTTCCCCCCCAGGAACTCCCAGTACACTGAGATGGGTGTGACCAGGCTCAGGCATTCTTAAATACTGGCTGTTTCCCAGATGTTAACCCTTAGTTTTTTTCAGAGCCAGAGCACACATTGGGGTTGCTCTTACTCCACATCCTGCATTGGGCCTGGAACAGCAGAGATGCCTTTACAAGGCTCTATAGGAATAGATTAAAGCCTGGAGGTCTGACTGCACTGAATATTTCTCAATGCAAAGGCATGGCTCTGCTTTCCTACATTGATAGAAGGGGTTTTCTGTCAGTGTAGGTAACCCATCTCTTTCAGAGGTGGTCAATGAAAAATTCTTCCATCAACCTAGCTGCAGCCACACTAGGAGTCAGGTTGATCTAACTACACTATTCAGGGGCAACATTTGTCACATCCCTGAGCAATGTAGCTAGGTTGACCTAGTTTTTAAGCACAGATCAGGCCTAGTACTGCTTGAGTTCTTAACACTGGCCCATCTTACATCAAAGCCTTACTTCTCTCCCTTCTCCCTAAGAACTAATGAAACTGTAAAAAGAAACACTCACTTATCCTTTCCCCCCACTAGCTTCTGTTCTATGCACTCTACTGTGAAATACTGTGTGCAAGTTAAATGCTATTCTCTGTCGCTTCTGGGCTGGTCTGCACTGCAAAGCTAGAACAGCTTAACTACATCACTCAGGTCTGTGAAAAAATTCACATTGTCCTGTACAATGTAATTTAAACTGTCCAAAGTTCCAGTGTGGACCCTGTTTGGTTGACAGAAGAATTCTTCCATCAGCTCAGTTACTGCCCCTCAGGAAGGGGAGTTTAGTACAGCTACAGAAGAACCCCTTGTGATCATCGCTCTGGTAAGTGTTGACAACTATACCAGCGTAGTTATGCCTCTACCATTTCTAGTGTGGCTATAACCTAATATTCAGTAGTGAGCAAGAAGGAAAATGTCCTTTTTTCCTCTTCATATTTTAAATATATTTGACTGTAACAATTTTCCTTAAAGACATTAATATCTTCAGCCTCGGAGGACCTGCATTATGTTTGTTAAAACCTCCTGGGTGGCCCTGCCTTTTTTATTTGAACATCCCATATGAAAGCATGAGCTGTGTATCTACTGAAAAAGGATTAAATGTGCCTTGTAAAAGAAAGCAAAACTGAGTTTATTTTGAGGGCTGGGGGAATTTCCAGAGTGTTTTTTATGATCTATTTTAAAAATCTACTTTTTTTTTTAAATCTGTGAGTGTTTTACATTAGCACTTTTTGGTATAATCTCCTTTTAGACTCTGTGGATGACTAGGGAACTTCTAGGATTATGAGTTCACAGTAAATAAAATGTGATCTACTCCAAGAAATGACTATGCCGGCTGTTTGCTAGCTTTTGTTCCTTCCACATAAACTGAAACTTTTATTAGTCCTAAGAGGTGGGGGAAACAAAATTCCTCTTTGGAGAAAAATATATATTTAGATCTAGCTTGCACAACACAAGGAAGCAAAAAAGGGCACAAATTCACTTTCCTTTTCCCAGCAGCTTTTAAGAGACAAGATGCTAGATAATTATTCTTTACAGGTGCCAACTCTTGCAATAGCTAGAGTTTTTCTTAAAGCCTCAGCTCCTGGAGTCATGGGACTGAGATTCTGTTTTCACTTTAAGAAGAAAAGCTGCTAATAGCTGGAAAATGTGGCTCAAGTACAAAAAGCTCAAAAAACCCAGACGGTGAGTTAAAAAAAAAACTTTAATTTTTAATCTCATGCCTCTTGAGAGGCTTTCATTTATGGTTTTTGATTGCCTGAAGCTGGAAATACTGATGTGTGTATTTCTTTAAGGGTTTAATTTTTAAAGATTCTCAAAGTAATATTTTTCTAACCAAATATTTCCAGAAAACTGTTAACCTGAGCACTTGCCTCAGGTGTGTACAGAATGAGTATGGAGTTCTAATGTCAAGGCACTCTTCCCTTCCTTTCACTCAAAACACTTCTGAGGCCTGCAGTCTCCAGTTCTCACTATCTTCCTTTGAACACCAGTACAGTGTGAGAAAACCCCAGCATCCCACCAAAATATGTTAAATAAAAAAAACATACTGACATAACTTCATTGGTGTAGTGTTACATGTGCCCAGTGGTATCTTGTGCCCTTCCAGAAATCAATTTCAGCAAAACTCAAAGCTGAAAACAAGGAATTGAGTTAAGTAAATGCCCAATGCAACCTTAACTCTGGCGCCTTAAAGCTGGCAGTAGCCACTCTGAATTCTTCGCATACACCCCAGCTGCATTGACTAAGTGTAGCTGTATGGGATGGTGCAGGGATTAGCTGGAGCATCTTGGCAAACCTGTGACAAGGTGGGGGAGGGTTCTTCTCCCTGCCTCCTATGTGTAATGAAGGGAAAAGGTACATGTGTACCTTGAGAGATTCCACATTATTTATGAGGTGAGTGTCAGTAGCAGGACATAGAGCAATTGTGAGCATTTGGTGGGACATAAAAGTGGTCTGGGATTTATGATGAATTGTAGCAAAAGTAGAGTGTAATGTGAAATGGCATTGAGCCTATAACAAAGAGGTTGTAAAATGTCTTAGGAGTAGACTGGAGTGTTTAGAGGTTGGGCAAATATTGGTAGCTCCTGCTCTGAGCACAGTGAGGCATGGCTCAGAGGGCATAATTAAGCTTGCAGAGCGTGTCTCTTAACTCTTGGTTGTCTGGTTTACAGACGTTTGAGGCTTGCTGAGTGTGATGGTCTATGAAGGTCTGAGATCTATCTGGCAAATTAATTCTCCATTTAATAATTTTTTTATGTTTTTTGGTCAGTGACTTGCCTAATTTTTGTATGAAAGAGAACTGTTCTTGGTAGGAATTGGTGCCCCCCACAGGCAGTGTTGTGAAGGGCTGGGGGTAGAAGCCTGCAGTCTGATCATCAGGCATCAGTTGGTTCCCTTGAAGGTTGAATGGGAATACACAGCTAATTTACCAGTTAGGCTGATGAACTAGTGAGCATTAGCTAAGGGGTATAATGGAAGAAACAGGAACAATACGATGGCTACGTCTACACTGGCCCCTTTTCCGGAAGGGGCATGTTAATTTCAGAAGCCGTAATAGGGAAATCCGCGGGGGATTTAAATATCCCCCGCGGCATTTAAATAAAAATGTCCGCCGCTTTTTTCCGGCTTTTAGAAAAGCCGGAAAAGAGCGTCTACACTGGCCCCGATCCTCCGGAAAAAGCGCCCTTTTCCGGAGGATCTTATTCCTACTTTGAAGTATTCCCTTTTCCTGTTGGTTTTGTTATAGAAGAATGAGGATAATGGTTGTCCTCTGCAGCTGTGCTGAGGGGTAGGAGGAGGGAATTGGTAGCAGGTCAGAGACAGAAATCTGACCCATGTGCTATCCCAAAACTTGACAGTTTATTACATGGTTGATACAGTGCCTTTAAACCCGAGAGTAAACTGGTGTGTCTCCTCTGCCACTTACCCCATTTTCCACCCCCCAACAACATATAACCCTGCTACCATTTCCATCTCACCCTCTCCTTCTGGTCCTATTAAGCTATCAGCACTTTGGAAGCCAGGTGTTCCCCAAAAAATTGCTAGTATCTTTTAACTTTAGGAATTTTTTTTCCTAGGGGTCTGTATCTGGAGAACCTCTTGCTGCAAATGTTAAGACAATGTGAATAAACATACATGTTTTACAGCACTTAAGTGTCGTCCTTTAGACTGAAAAGTCTTTGCAATCTTAACTGTAGCAGGCCTGGCCCTTCACTCTAATATGAAATTAATTATCAGCTGCTTTGCTTTGGACAGATTCCCAATACAGGATAATTGTGGGAGCTCAAACAGTCCTAAGCATATGTTACCCATTTATCTCAAGGTGATAGTCTTAGCTCAGTGAGAACACCCCATGGAGATGAATATAGCTTGAAACAAATAGTTAATGGCGTCTCTCCTTTCTCTTCCCCCATTTCCATTAGTCCCCCTCCACTCTCCATAGCCCCAAATTCCTTTCCCTGCAGTTTTCCCTCATCTCTCAGCAAGCATTCACACATGTAATTTTAGTTTCAAACCAGCATGAGTGCCTTCACGGAGTTCTGTGGTGCTCAGATTACATTACCACAAAATAAAGCCCTGTGACATTCCCCTCCCCCACCCCCCTAGATTTCTGCCCATGGTTGAATTGAGACTTATTGTGCCTGGGTGTTGTGCAACTTTACATGTCCCCTAGAGCCATACAGGTCCTGAGAGTCATGTCTGGTTTGCAAACTTCTTGAGCACTCTGCACAAATAGTGTCATCTGTTGATGTGTGAGCATTAAGCATGCACTTAGCTAGAGAGACAAGCTCTTTTGCAAATAACCTTTTCATGTTTCTGCCCCCAAAGGCTTAGTGGGTGCCATGCACTAGCTGGAGTATATCTGAGTGAGTGACACTGCTAGGGATCATGATCAGAGCCCCGGTTTGATCCCTACATCTGTGCAAAAAGAGTTGGTAGAAAGACAACAATCAAAGCTGTTTTGGCTGGGGGCAAGCTCAGGAACTCTGTATAAATGATCCCAAATTGGATCACTAACTATCTCTGATGCCCCCGTGAAGCACACTACATTTTAAGGCAACATGAATAACTATGCAAATTTAGAGCACTTAGAAAAGTTGATCTTTAACTACAAAGCTGTTCTGAATCTTAATCATAGCAAAGCTGGTACTGTTATAATTGGTCTCTTAGGGTATGTCTACACAGCAGCATTATTTTAGAATAATGGACGTTATTCTGAAATAACACAGTCCATGTCAACACACAAGCAGTTATTTTGACATAATGATGGCAAGCTGGAGGACTGCTTATTCCAACTCCCGTAACCCTCATTGTACTCAAAATAAAGAAACTCAGAAGAAGAATGCTCTATTTCAAAATAAGAGCTGCGTAGACATGCCCACATTTGAAATAAGCTATTTTGACTTACGCTACACAATTAACATAGCTCAAGTTGCGTAGCTTATTTCGAGTTTAGCCCTGCTGTGTAGATGTACACTTAGTTATTAAATCCACTCTTACATTTTTGTAGTGGGACTATTTCTCTTACACTAACAGCTTACTCTTCTACTTGTCAGGTTTTTTTTCCTGCTTATATGCTTTTTTTATGGACACCTAACCAGACAATATTTTGTTTGAAACAGTCTTTTCTGGGGAGAGAACTTTGTGACCCTTCAGTCCTTTGCATTGGTCTTTCTTATTGCATAATTGTAGGTGTACAATTGGCATCAGTCACAAAACTGCTTATTACAAAACATTTCTTTATATACTTAGGGCCCTTTGCAGCACCATCTGAGTATCTCACAAACATTTATTCAACAACCTCCGGTATAGGGAATTATTAATATTACCCAAACTTTGGAGATGGAGGAAGAGAGACCTTGGGTCCGCAAGAAAGCTTTGGTGATCTAGTATTGACAAAGACTGCGAGGTAGGCAGAACTTAGTTGTTTTTATCATTGTATCCTATAATCATCTGTGCTGGGTGTGACTCATGACTATTCAGTTTGCTAATAAAGAAAAGGCCCATGAGGCTCAGAGGACTAGTACAAGTACAACATCAAAAGGCCCAAGAAAGTGAAAGTTGAGCATCTAAGAGCAGAAGAGGTTTTCACTTTGAATATGTCTACTAGAGACAAGTCTGTGTGGACTCAGTCCTATCACTAAATGTCAACGTGTGAGTGCTGTTTGTCAGCATTTGTGCCAACAAAATACTTCTACCCCCAACAAGCAGGTTTCACTTTGTCAGCAGGAGAGTACTCCTGCCAACAAAGCTGTGTTCACACCTGCACTGGCTGCGACAAAACTTTGTTGTTCACTTTAAGCACCTGTAATGACACACGTTTTGTCGAGCAAGTGCAAATGCAGACACAATCTTAGTGCATAACACTATTGTTTGTCAGCAACTATTGACCTTCAGTGCCACATGAACATTAGCTGAAAGCAAGGTGGCTGCACCTGGGAGAAACCTGGGGGACAGCTTCGGGGTCAGAGGTGGAGACTGAAAGAGTGTTGGTACTGTGAACAAGAGAAGCTGTTATGACAGAAGGTACCCCTGTGTCCATATCCCACATACTGCCTTTGTGAGGTATCATTTGAAAACTCACAGGCCACGTCTAGACTGGCATGATTTTCCGCAAATGCTTTTAACGGAAAAGTTTTTCCATTAAAAGCATTTGCGGAAAAGAGCATCTAGATTGGCACGGATGCTTTTCCCCAAAAGCACTTTTTGCAGAAAAGCGTTCATGCCAATCTAGACGCGCTTTTGCGCAAGAAAACCCCGATCACCATTTTCGCAATCGGGGCTTTTTTGCGCAAAACAATACCGTGTTGTCTACACTGGCCCTCTTGTGCAAAAGCATTTGCGCAAGAGGGCTTTTGCCCGAATAGGAGCTGCATAGCATTTCCGCAAGAACACTGACAATCTTACATGAGATCGTCAGTGTTCTTGTGGAAATTCAAGTGGCCAGTGTAGACAGCTGGCAAGTTTTTCCGCAAAAGCAAGTGCTTTTGCGGAAAAACTTGCCAGTCTAGACTCAGCCGTGATGTGCTGGTCAGTATTGTCCTGATAAAATGTGTGGCAACATTGTATATGAAGTTATAAGATTCCTCTATATGGTTATCTTAAAACATGTTCCAAACTACGGTTGGCACACAGGACAGTGTGCACTGCTTAATTTGCATTTAAGCCACAAACAGTCATTCAGCTGGACGGGAAACAAAAGAAGCTCCAACAGGTGAGGAAAATGCAGCATGGCACTTCTTTTCCTATCTTTAACTATCTCTTGGATTTCCTCTGGAAAACTTTCCAAGGAGGTGGGCTGACTATAAAGAGGAGGGACAAACACCCCAGGGCACCCCTCTTCCCTTTCTGTGAAGTGATTCACTGTTCCACTAGGGACAAAGGAAGCAGCCATGGATCTGAAGAAGGGGTCTTGATCTAAGAATTTTGGTCAGTAAGACTCCTGAGAACGTGGCGAGAACTGCTTTGAATTTAACCTTGTTTAAGCGAGGCATTAGTTGCATTTTATCTTTATTGTTCTTGTAACCATTTCTGACTTCTATGCCTCCTTTGTACTCAAAATCTCTTTGTAGTTAAACTTGTTTTGGGTGTTTACACTGAAGTGTTTGTGAAACTGTTAGCAGTAATAAGGTGTATACATATTTATTTCTTGTAAAGAAATACAGGTGCTATATTAATTTGTGTTGCTCAGGAGTAGACTGGGCCGTACAAGACGTACATTTCTGGGGAAACATCTAAGACTGGGAATGTGTTGGGGTCACCCTGAAGGATAACAAAGGCTAGTGAGAGTCAAGGTGTGGCATGCTGGCTGCGGCACACACACAAACGTAGCTGGGATTGACTTGCATGCTGGAGGCTGTTTGTGAGCCGTCCAGACTGGAAGCCACAGCTCCAAAGCACTGTAAATGGCACCCTAACTCTGTTATAGCTTTTTCCTGGTGTTTGATTCCTTTGTTCAGACACAAAACTTAACACATTCTTTGTAAATAAAGAAAACTGCATCAGATAAACACCTGATTGTCACCAACACCAGAACCTCCAAACTTTGGCTAACTGCTAGGGTTGACGGGGGCAAGAGCACCATCACAGGGGTGCTAGTTTGTCCCTTTTCTCGCCAGGTTGAAAAGAGGCCAACTGACCCTTCTCCCGTGTCCCAGTTGTAAAGGTGGTCTCTCTACTTGGGATGAGGCCTGCAAGCCAAGGGAAGTTAGTATCTCTTTCTATAGCCTTCCTGTTCAGTAGATAAATTGGAGATTTCGGTCTCCAGCCCAGCACCTTTCCTCAGCAGTAAATACATTTTTGTTGCGTGCAGTTTTGTCAAATGATGTTACTGCTGGAACATATCCCAGCACGGCCGAGCCCAGATCAGGCAATATCCATCTTCTCAGAGTACTGGATATACTCCCAAAGGAAACTGTGGGACCAATCCAAAGGCAAGGAATGAAGTTGTCTTTTCCAAGGTTACACTATGTACACAGAGTGAGGAAAGGACTTGCACAGTTAAAATCTATGCAATGTATCATCAGCCCTGAATTTGAAAGTTGTATTTAAGACACTTTGGCCCTGAATACATCTTATCAGCCTATTGTAGTATCTGGGACATGTTAGCCAAACTTTCTTGCATCTCCCTCTAATTCTACCCTGCTTTCTGCTAGGCATTGCAAATTGGGGCATCCTGTTTCTTTATGCTGGCTTCTCATAGTACCTCTCTTAGCTGACGATCAGTGATACTTCTTTCAGGAGCAAGTTTGATTTAGGAAGGGGAGCAGGTCGAGCCTCACGCTTCAACTACAAGTTAGGTTGGTAAATAAATAGTCCCTGAAGCAGAAAATATTGTTTCAGCCCTCTCTGGACAAGTGGACTATTGCATCAGAGCTAAAATCTCTAGGGCTATGTCTACACTCGCGGCTTCCTGTGTGAGTGATATGCAAATGAGGCTAAACGTGGAATATCGCTGAGCCTCATTTCCATACCTAATGAACCACCATTTTTTTTTTCAGAAGAGGCTCTTGCGCAAGAAGGAGCATCTACACTGCCCCTTCTTGCATAAGAAAAACTCTCTTGCGCAATGCTGTTCTTCCTCTCAAGTAATAGGTGTAACGGCGTTGCGCAAGAGGGTTTTTCTTGTGCAAGAAGGGGCAGTGTAGATGCTCCTTCTTGTTCAAGAGCCTCTTCTGAAAAAAATGGTGGCTCATTAGGTATGCAAATGAGGCTCAGCGATATTCCACGCTTAGCCTCATTTGCATATTACTCGTGCAAGAAGCCGCGGTGTAGACATAGCCTAGGTGTGGGAGGGGCTGCACTTCAAACCAGTGGTGTGATTGCTATGCTCATACCAGTTAAACAGAGTAGCACGGCAGCCAGGTGAGCGATCCATCCCACCTACAGACCTAGGGGCACAAGCTCAGGGCGGCTGCTCCTCCTGTGGCTTGTGCCACCTCATTTTGATTTGATTTTTAGCACACGAGCTCAGTAAGAGCTCGCAGGAATGTCTTCTCAAGCTGGGAATCACACTCCTCGTTCCAAGTGTAAACATACCCGCTGTGACTGGCCAAATGAAGCTCCACTACGATGGAGTGGTTGTTTCTCAACCTTGGTGCCAAATCCTTGATGTTGGTGCAGCCTTAGCTAAACTGCTACAAATGTGGGTGGAGACCAGGCCTAATGAAACTGTGATATCGGTTCGTTGCCACGTGTACTTCTGCATTGCTACTGCCGCCCCAGGGCTGCCATGTGAGAGATTGTGGGGAGGGAAAAGGAGGGCCTGAGCCTTGGCTGCCTCTCCGTGAGGGATTAAGGGTGGGGGAAAAGAAGGAAAGTACAAACCTGGGTGACAAGGCTCTTGCTGTCTCCTGGATCCCCACCTGGGTGTGCATGGCCTTCTGCAGGAGCCCCAGCCCAGACAACTAGAGCTCTTTAAAAAACCAGCCAGAGCTTGCACCTCCCTTGGGAGGTCTGCCCTGGAGTTAGAGAATTACTGATTGACCTAACTGCAGCCAAACCAGGGGTGGGGGTAGGTCAAGTAGGTCAAGTAAAGCCAGGGATTCCAATCTAAGTCAAGCGTAGACCAAGCCAGGGTTTCAAGGAAAAGGGAGAGGTCAACCCTGTCAAAGAGCAGATAGAAAGAGTGATTAAGTATAACAAAGAGACCCACAGGCCTGGTCTATGTTACAAAGTTAGGTTGAAATAAGTCCCTTTATTTGTGCATGTGACTATGCTCAAATTTGTGTCTGACTAAAATCAATATTCTATTACAGCAGCAATAACTCTACCCTCCCAAATAGCATAGACCCACAGTCAACCTACTGAGGATCACATAGTCATCTGAAGAAGTGGGTTGTGCCCAAGAAAGCTCATGATACTATCTATATTTTTTATTAGTCTCTAAGGGTATGTCTACACTACAAAGTTAGTTCAAACTAACGGACGTTAGTTCGAACTAACTTTCCTAGGCTCTACACTAGCGCTCCGCTAGTTCGAATTTGAATCGAACTAGCGGAGCGCTTAGTTCGAACTAGGTAAACCTCATTTTACGAGGACTAACGCCTAGTTCGAACTAAGGGCTGTGTAGCCCTTTAGTTCGAACTAGTGGGAGGCTAGCCCTCTCCAGGTTTCCCTGGTGGCCACTCTGGCCAACACCAGGGAAACTCTATGCCCCCCTCCCGGCCCCGGACCTTTTAAAGGGGCACGGGCTGGCTACGGTGCCCGTGCCAGGTGAAAGCCTGCCAGCACCCAGCTAGCAGACCCTGCACCTGGCACGGCACAGAGCCACCCACCCGATGTCCCCCAGCCCACCCCCTCTTGCCGGGACTAGGCTGGCGGCTCCCGGGAGCTTGCCCTGGACCGCAAGAGGCGGGCACCTTCCTGGGCTAGTGCGGACATCGTGGACCTTGTCCACGATCTCCGCACTAGGCACAGGAAAGTGGCCGGCTAGGGCAGGAGAGCTGCCAGCCTGGCCACCCAGGAGCAGGTGTGCATGAAAATCAAGGGGGTCCACTGAGACCCCCCGACCCTGAGCTTACAATGGCCGTCCTGGGTCAGACCAAAGGTCCATCTAGCCCAGTAGCCTGTCTGCCGACAGCGGCCAACCCTAGGGACCCTGGAGGGGATGGACCGAAGACAGTGACCAAGCCATTTGTCTCGTGCCATCCCTCTCCAGCCTTCCACAAACTTTGGGCAGGGACACCACTCCTACCCCCTGGCTAAGACTACTCCATGGACCCAACCTCCATGACTTGATCTCACTTCCCTTTAAACTCTGTTCTAGTTGTAGCCTTCACAGCCTCCTGCAGCAAGGAGTTCCGCAGGTTAACTATTTGCTTTGTCAAGAACAACAACTTTCTCTTACTAGTTTGAAGCCTGCTACCCATTCCTTTCCTTTGGTGTCCTCTAGTCCTTCTTTATGGGAACTCAGGAAGAACTTTTCTGTATGCACCCTCTCCACCCAACCCCTGCTTTTAGAGACCTCTATCCTGTCCCCCCTCCGTCTCCTCTTTTCTAAGCTGAACAGTCCCAGTCTCTGTAGCCTTTCTTCATCTGGGACCTGTTCCCAACCCCTGATCATGTTAGTTGTCCTCCCTTCTCCCAGCCTTTCTCTTCCCCTCTCCCACCTCCTTTTCCCAGTCTCCCCCAGTTTTTTTCAATAAAGACAGAGTCAATGTTGGAAGAAACTTTATCTTTATTTTGTACATCAATAAGAAGGGGGGCTAGGGAAGGGTAAGTGGAAGGAGGTGAGGGAGGAATGGGGTACGAGCCCCCGATGGGGAGGACTGGGCTGGCTCTGCGGGCTTCTGGGGGTGGAAGCTCTCCTGCAGCCCCCCGATTGCCCCCTCTCCCCAGATGGCAGCCTGCGGCAAGTGCAGCCGGGCTGATGGCTGAGTGGTGTGATGTGCCCAGTGTGGGTACTCCGGGCACTCCAAGCCAGAACTTCTTTGCAAGCGGGGCACCCCTTAGAAATGTGTGTCCGGGGTGGGGGTCGGGACCCTTTAAGCGCAGCCCTCGGCTAGCCTGAGACAGCATCTCCATGCTCTAAGTCCTCCTCTGATGCCCTGCCGGCACTGCTTCCGGCCATCCTTAAGCCCTGTTCAGAGTCCACTCAATGTGGACTTGCTAGTTCGAATTAGCAAAACGCTAATTTGAACTAGTTTTTAGTTCTAGATGCGTTAGTTTGAATTAGCTTAGTTCGAATTAACTAATTCGAACTAAGTTAGTTCGAACTAGCGCTGTAGTGTAGACGTACCCTAAGGTGCTACAAGACCACTTGTTTTTCAAGGTTTTTTTTTTTTTTTTGAGGTTCTCATATTGAGACACTGCATGACCTGTGTGGACCCTAAGAATCCTCCAGCACCTATCCCACAATGCAACAGTCCCTTTAATAGTGACCACTCTGCTCACAACTTTAAACTTAATTGTCCAGGGGCCAAAGGGGCTGAAAATTCACCCCATACCATCCTCTTTATAAGTCTTGAGTACAAAAGAACGGCCAAACTAGGTCAAATCAAAGGTCCATCTAGCCCAGTAGCCTGTCTGCCGACAGTGGCCAGCACCAGGTGCCCCAGAGAGGGTGGACCGAAGACAATGATCAAGCGATTTGTCTCCTGCCATCCTTCTCCAGCCTCTGACAAACAGAGACCAGGGACACCATTTCTGTCCCCTGGCTAATAGGTTTTATGGACCTAACCTCCATGAAATTATCTAGCTTCTCTTTAAACTCTGTTATAGTCCTAGCCTTCACAGCCTCCTCTGGCAAGGAGTTCCACAGGTTGACTACACACTATGTGAAGAAGAACTTTCTTTTATTAGTTTTAAACCTGCTACCCATTAATTTCATTTGGTGTCCTCTAGTTCTTCTATTATGAGTGTTTCTGCAATGCCCTTTCCCAATTGTCAAGCTCGATGAGCACACCTATAAGCTCACCTTTGTTGTTTCCATCCACCAGACCATGAGTCCATGCCCATTCTGGGGCAGGCAGGAAATACTAAATCACCTGTGCCTATGGGGAAGAGATGCTATGCAACCACAGCTATGGACCAGACATAGAAATTGGGACCTCTAAGGGCAGACTCGATGGGGGATGTTGGCAAAGAAATATGACAGGGAACAGAAGCAGTCCCAGAAGGAAGCAAAGGAATTTCACCAGGAATTCCACAAGGCCAGAGAGGGTAACAAGAAATCCCTCACACTTTTACAATGATTTCCATGCCATCCTTTGACAAGATCTTACCAGTGTCAGGCAGACCTCTCTGGATTCTTCAGTGGACCAGCAGAAGACTGAACGGGAGGAGGGAGGACATGGTGAGAGACTTCAACCATCCAGCAATCCAGGTCCTGTTTGAAATTCCACAGGAATTTAGCGCAAATGAGTCTGATGATGAAGAGGAAGGGAGCTCAGGTAAGAGTGTGCATGCAAGCGTTTTCCTTTCAATGTTTTATGTGCTTTTCCATCCTCTCCTTCCCCTACCTCCTTTAAAGATGATGTGCAGCCCACCACCAAGTGTACAAGAAAAAGGTGTTGACTTTTCATTGTTTTACTGGCATACCTGAGAAACTAATGAAATTTTAAAACAAATTCCTAAACAGTCCTATGGCTGAGTACATTGATTAGGGTGGTTGTAGGACAAGCAGAGGCAGAATTGCATCTGGCTTTCATTGCCTAATCCAACCAGGGAGGAGGGTGGTAGAGGGAGACAGACAGATCAGTCTGCTTACATGACATGAGATGTCCCTTTTTATCCTCCTAGGAAATCTTGATGACTTCCATGATAGGGTTGTAAAAGGTTAACCAGTTAACAGGTAAGCATTAGTCTGACCAGTTCACCAGAGGGCCCAACCAGTGAGTACAGGACCCCAGCCACAGCAGGCTAGAGCAGCTCCCACCACCCGTGGCGAGTTGGGGTCTGGCCAGAGCATCCCCTGCCTATGCCCACAGAAGGCCCAGCTGTGTGGACTACACCCACAGTGGGCCAGAGCAGTGCCCCACCCATGCCCATGGTAGGCCCAATCAACTGGACCCCGCCCACAGCACAGCGGGCCACAGCCAGTGGCTAGTCAGTTAAAGAAATCATTTAACCGGGTAACTGTTAGTGCGTTTTTACATCCCTATTGCATGGAAATACTCTGCAATACTCTCCTGAAGATGTCTAGGGAGGGCATCCTTATTTCTTCCTGTGCAGGAAAATACTTTCCCATGCCACTCTGTGAACCAGCTGTCCCTGTTGCCATAAACAGGCTAGTAGCATATATGGACTCTGTGAACCTCTGTGTTTCTCAGGGGTGAGATAAATCAGCCATGTGAGGGAAATAGTGCCAGTTTTCAGTTCAATTGTCCTGTACTCATACCCATGGAAAGAGACTGGAATGTACTCTCTCCCTGCCTGTGCTTGCCAGACCATACTCACCATGGCTGGAGCTGGAGAGCGATGCTGTTCTGAGGTGCACCAAAGCTGAACTGCCAATTCTCAGAAGCATGTATGGGACTAGGGAAGGGAGTTTGGAAACTTATTTTGTGTGTAAATCTAATGGAGCATGCCTGTGTTTTTATCAGCTGCCTTTGGTGTGGTGTCTCTCCCCAAGGCAGGACTGTCCCAAGAGGTTGTGGGGTCTGGGGCAACCCTCCCCAACGGTGGCCCAGGTATGGGGCCTGAGACACCCCCATCTGCCATAGCCCTTCTCTTCCCCCCCCCCCCCAAGCAATACATCTCAGGGACTTATGGGGTGGTCTGGTGCAGCAGCAGCACAGGGTCCCCCCACTGCAGTGGCAGGAGGTGGAGCAGCCTGCTCTGCCGCACCACCCCGCTTCTCTTCAGTGATGGGGTGCAGAGAGTAGTAGGGCCAGGTTGCTCTGTTTTCTGCTGTTGCTGAAAAGCTGAGTGCAGCAGGCTGGGAGAAGGTGGCAGGACAGAGCAGAGCAGGCTCTGGTGCTGCACCAGGCCCCCAGCCCATAGGATAGTTTTGAAATAAGGCATGTGTAGACACTCCACTGCTGCTATTTTGAAATAGAATTGGTGAGGGGCTAAGTTACTCCTCCTGGGGCTCTACGTTGAGATAGCACATCTACGTTGGGGAGCCTGCCTCGGACTAATTTTGAGGCTTCCCTGCAGCGTAGATGGGGGGGGGGGCAAGGCAAGGCCTGGGCTGCTCAATGCTGGGGGGGCTTTAGGCAAGGCCAGGGCTATCTGCACTGCTGGGGGGGCCCAAGGCCTGGGCTGCTCAATGCTGGGGGGTTTAGGCAAGGCCCGGGCTATCTGCACTGCTGGGGGGGCCCAAGGCCTGGGCTGCTCAATGCTGGGGGGTTTAGGCAAGGCCCGGGCTATCTGCACTGCTGGGGGGGCCCAAGGCCTGGGCTGCTCAGTGCTGGGGGGGGACGGCCGGGCTGTCAGCGCTGCTGGGGGGGGCAAGGCCCGCGCCTGCCCAGGTCCCGCCGGCAGCAGCTCGGAGCAGCAGGCTGGGGGGCGGCCTGCCGGGATCCAGGCCGGGGGGGGCATCTTGAAGGCTGGCAGCGGCCGCCGATTCCGCCCGCTCTCAAGATGGCCGACTCCGCCTTCTCCGGGCACTTCCGTTTCCTCTCGGCCCGGCTGCCGCCCGCCCTTCGCTGCGCCCTCGCCTCGCGGTGCGGGGGGCGGCCGCCGCGGGACATGGCGCTGCTGCAGCTGCTGCTGAGGGCCCCGCGCTGGCGGCGGCTCGGCCTGGGGGGCCTGGCTCGGGCCGGGGCCCGGCCTCGCGGCGGCGGAGCGCTGCCGGTGAGCGGGGGGCCGTTGGCGGGGGCGCGGGCCGGCCGTTGCCCCGGGCCCGGGGGGCGGGGGCGGGGGCGCGGGCCCTGCGGTCTAGCCCTTGACGGAAAGACGCCGACCGAAGCCTTCACATCCGTGGATGTGGCTCGTTAGCAAAGGTTTGCTCTGGGGGAGATGCTGCTGAGGGTACCAATGCAGGGCACGTTGCTTAGAAACCACTATTGGATCTGAGGAAGGGGGTCTGGCCCAGAAAGCTCATCCTCTAATAAACCATCTTGTTAGTCTTTAAAGTGCTACATAGTCCTGCATTTTGTTCTTGCTTAGAAAGCAAGCTGCCACAGCCCAAGACTGTTCTGCCTCTATAAAGCACCCCAAACGAGGAGTGTTAAATATTGGTTAATTGAATAGCTAATTAACCTCATGAATTCTTATCGGTTACAAGACTATTCTTTAGTCCCTGGGGGTGGGCCTGGCAGCCAGTGCACTCCGGCCCCACTCTCGAGGAGCCCCCTGCCACTCTGCGCTGCTGCCCTTGTATCAGAAGCAGCAGTGTGGGGTGCCAGGCAGGAAGCTAGTCCACAAAGGGAGCCAGTTTTAAAACAAGCTCCCCTCACAGACCAGCTTCCTGTTGCCCTGTGCTGCCACCTCTGATAGCCCCTGTCTGGAGCAGGGTGGAAGGGCTGAGCTCCTGGAGCCAGAACTGAGCCGGGCAGCCTGCCCACCGGGCTCTAATACACTTTAAATGCAGAGTTGCAGCAGGGGTAGGTCCTGGACTAGGGATGTAACCGTGTAATTGATTAGACTACACTAATAGTTGAGTTGTGTAGATGTAATAGTGTAGCAAAAGCTTACAGGTTAACGCTATAGACTACACACGTTTCCCCCTCTCTCCCCCCCTCCCACCAGTAAATTTTTTAGTAGACTGGCCAGTAGCTTCATTCTGGCACCAGGTCCGGGAGCTCAGTGCAACCCTTCCCCCTCCCCCACAGACAGGGGCTGCAGCCTCCTCACACTGCTGCCTCTGTATATGAGGCAGCAGCTTGGTGCGACAGGCAGCTGGCTTTTAAATTGGCTCCCCTCATGGACCAGCTTCTGCCTGGCATCCCGCACTGCTGCATCTGATCCAGAGGCAGCAGCACAGAGTTTCAGGGGACTACTTGGGAATGGGGCTGGAGCGCACTAGCTGCTGGCCCCAACTCCCGGGACTATAGAATAGTCGAGTAACGGAGAAGAATCCATGAAGTTAATCTACTACCCTGGACCCAGCGCAAGCCGTGCTGAGCTTGGCTGCTGGCCAGTTTACTGAAAAATTTACTGGCTGAGGGTGGGGGGAATGCATGTGGTCTACATTAACCTATAAGCTTTTGCTTATCAGTTAATTGACTACACTATTACATCCCTACCCCAAACCAGTCAGAGACAACTTCTGTTTCACCATGCCGGCTAACAAGAAGTTATATAAGCAGTTCCCCTGTATCACCACTAGGCATGTGAACTGTACTCCAGTACACTGTTAACTGATGAGACTGGGCTCCTCGGTTAACCCTCATGGTTACACGCAGCCCTCCCCACGTTGCTGCCTCTCTATCAAAGGCAACAGCTGGGGGGATCAGCAGCCAGTGTGGGGCGGGGAAACTATGGGCAGCTCCACAGGAGCCTGCATATGTGGAAAGCTGGCTTTCAAGCTCCAGCATCATATTCAGCATGTACCAGGTTTGGACTGAGATCTCCATCCTTATGACTTAAGATTTCATTCAGGTGAAGCCTAAGCAGATCTGAGATATTAAATCACTTCCCATAATATGGGCACCAGAATAGCCTGGCATCTTGTTTTTTATGGCTTGCAGCTTTTCCCATGAGCGTCCAACCAGATATGAGATAAACAGGATCAGGACCCAAGGGCCTTTGATATAGCCCTGGGTAAACAGGCTTTTGATGTAACGTTCTGTTTCCCAAACATCACGGTAATTAACATAGGGTGCTGTATCTATTAAGCAGTTGATCGCATATGAGACATCTGTACAATGACATTATTTCACCCAAGACTCATCTAAATATTAATATTCCCTTTTCATCTCTGAATCAGTAGTTATACTGAAAGACAGGAACTGTCTGTTTACATGAAACACATATAACAAGTATTATCTCTAATTTCTAACAATACAGGTTTGCTCTTTAAAGTTCTATCCTAGCTAGCATTGAATTACTTTAATTATCATTTACATACTTTTTTCACATGTCTCTACAGGTTGACTTGGGGTCATTTGGCTTGGGATTGTTTAAGACTTTCTTGGTATGGGATACTTGGCATAAGATCGGGGTAGACAATAATTTTAGATGGGAGGAGCCACTTCACTAATTTTTGAAGTGGCCATGGGCTGCCCCAGAATGGGTGGGACCTCTGGCAGAAGGGATGGGGCCAGAGCCTGATTGTCCTGGGGGTGGGGGAGCACTGATGTCTTTGCCCCTGCCCCACTCTCCTCCTGCCTAAAGAGAACTGAACCACCCCCTTGCAGAGCAGGAGACTTTGCAAGCTGCTTCCAACCCCAGACCAGTCAGGGCCTGGGGGAGAGAGGAACGCGCAAAGTCTTTCATTCCCTGGCCCTCCCCCCAACCCAGCAAGGGGCATGTGGCCCTTGCAGGGTGGGGACAGTGGCAGGGTGTTCGTAGGCCGGATCCACTTGCTTGGCGTGTTGGGTCCGAGCCGCAGAGGCCCCTTTGCCTACCCCTGTATAAGATGTATTGCAAGCATATAACAATAGTATCAACAATGGTTTTTATGATCCTGTTATAATCAGCACATGGCATGTTTTCTTTAAATTGTGTTCTCACCTTTCACTTTTTAACACCTTTAGGGGTATTTGGACAGTTTTTGCCCTTATTTAATTATATCTATTTCTGAAGGGGTATAGTCTAAATTTTTGAAACTCCAAGTGTGGACACTTTTATATCTGTATAGTAGAGTTTATATCAATATAGTTTATTTTGCTGAAACTTTTACCCTCCCGTGGGGGTTATAGTAGCCTAAGCTATATCTGTTTCTGAACAGATACAGTTTTTAATCTGATTTAACTATATTGATCAGCCCTTAAAGAAAATAAAAAAGCAAGTTTGTTAAAATAAAACTTAAAAGCATGCAAGCAAGGACATTCTTTAATTTGCGCTTCTCTGCTGAAATTCTGCAATACCGCAACACAATGAATAGGTAAAAAACTGAGTGTGTGTCTACAGTAGGAGTGCTTTACCAGGATAAGAATACCATCGCTTCTAGTATGGAAAAAGCTGTACGGCAAAGTGGTGTGCTTTGTACTGGGATAGTAACCGAGAGAGACAGGTTATCTCAGAAAAAGCAGTTTTGCTGGTGTAAGAGTATCCATGCAGAGGCTATCAGTTAGGGATCGCACTCTTCGCACGTCTGACTGACGCAGCTATGCTGGCAGAAAGTTCTAGTGTAAACCTGGCTGAGTAGTGGGAGTATTGTAGGAATCGTTGCTGCTTCTCATTTTAAATTAGTCATTTTACTGTTGTGTCTCGTCATTGCAGTGAGAGTATTGTACTTCACAGTAGGCCATATCTACTAGTGACTTATGTGTCTGAAATTTGATCAACAATTCAAGCCAAGATTACAAGTGTTTATATATTAGATGGTATCAGGAGTAGGTGTAGAGTCTCCTCACTGTGGAATCACATTTGCTCTCCTCAAATCAGGCTATACATGACTCGTTCATAGTCATGTGGCAAGTCTGCAGCAGAGCCAGGAATGACACACAAGTGTTCACATTCCTCATCCTGTAACCATATCACAAATATCCTTCGGTCCTGCTGAGGAAATCTACTTTGACTGCTCACTGATTGCTCCACTGACCAATTTTTCCTGATATGTTTTTCTTTTTTTTTTTTCACCTCCTCAGATCTTTCTTTCCCGAACACTTTCCCCTACATTTCAAGGGCTCAGCGGATTCTTAGTGAAGCAATATATAATGCGGGATCCAGTGAGACTCTGGAAACTCTTAGGTGAGCTCCTTACTTATCATGCTGTATTTCTGAGGGGAGTGTCCACATTGGCAGGGTCAGTATCTTGAAATGACATTAATTGGGGTTTCCTGAGAAATGTAATTGCTTGTATTTTTTTGGCTCATGATAAGATGTGGCATCTTCACAGTCAGGCTCAGTGTGATGACCTACGTATCTGAGCTCTGAAACCATTTAATTTGAGAATGTTTTGTATTCGCTTTTACATTTAAGAGCTTGCATTTTTTTTAAACGGGTTTGCTTTTGTGCCTGAATGGTAAATGTTAATAGGAAATCTTGATGCTGCTTTGACAATAGATATTGTAGAGAGGTGGTAGGTCCTATCTCAGGGATTGGGGTGAGATCAGTATCTGCCATCCTTGCAGCATGAGGAGGAAAGTGGGGGGGGGGAGATGTTTTGTCTCATCCCCCAACTGATTCCCCTGCTCAGGGCATGGCCTCCTCTCTCACATACTCCAAGCAACAGATTCTGATCTCAGCTTCTCATCAGGTAGTGCTGCAGTGACTCCTTGGAATTGGGTGGGAGGGTGATAACCATGTATTTTCATTGCTTTCCCTTTTTCCCCCAATACTATGATTTTTTTTTCCACCATTGGACTGTTATGGGGAAAAGCCCCCTTTTGATTTTCCACTATTAGAAAGCAGCGAGGAGTCCTGTGGCACCTATTCGAAAAAATCACTATTAGAAAAAAATCACATTATTTGGGTTAATGTCATGATTACTGTACAATTTGTGAAATTACACAGCGTTCCTGTAATGGAACCGGTGAGCACGAGGCTGCTTCTTGAGCTGCAGTTAAACCTGTGTTGTGACTAAAAACACATGGATGTTACTTTTTAAAATGATGGCTGGGAGGGACATCCAGTCTGCACAAATACAAGTGAACCTTCTAATAAGGGGCAGCTTCTATTTAGTATAATTTCTAGGTTTGCTGCCTTTCCATGGAGAGGGGAAGCAATAGCGTCAAGTCTTTTCTTTGAATTTCTAACTCTTTGCTGCTCCCTGACATTAAAAAAAGAAGCACTCCCTCAGAGTGTTCACTACTTGTGATAACAGAGGGGTTTTTAATATATACGTTGACACATTCATGTTCATCAGTTGCAACACATGCAACATGCCCATTAGTACATATTCACACCCGGTAGTATGTGGACACTATAACTAGTACATTGATACATTCCAGATTTTCTATTACTCTTTAGGGAAGTTTAGTACCCTAGGAACTGCTGCAGAATTCTTTCCAAAAGACTGCTATCTGACAGATTTCTAAACAAAGCTGTATTTTGACCAGATTTCTGAAGAAATCCTTTTTGTAGTTTCCTCAGTCTTGATCACATTTCTGCTCAGGTGTGCACCCAGTTTCCACTGAATTTAATGGGAGTTACACATGTGTGAGTGAGGGCAGAGTTTAGCGCTAGGCATATTCAATACTTGGACTGTATGTCTCATTTCTCTTCCTTGGTCCCAGAGCTAAGTGCTTCTGTTATTAACCTTTCCCCTCTATTTGTTCATAGGTGGCACTTACTATTTTAGTACCTCTGGCTCTCGGTGGAATAGCAATAAGAATGAAGGATCCAAAGGGAAGTCTCCAGAGGAGAATGAGGGTATGTATGACATATTGATACAGAGGATATTTAATTAAAAGAAGGTTTCAAATTGGAGTGGCATTCTTTGCGTGAGGGTGTGCCAGAGATGATGCAAGAGCTACATTACTGTCTATAACTGTCAAGTATTCTCAGTCATAGACTTGTAAATCAGAAGCTGCTGAGTCTAATCCATCCACGGCTGAGCTTTGTAAAGATTTGTATTTCTCTTTTGTGTGTCAGTCCATTATTTTAATGTATATCTAGGTTTGGCAGGCTTTTTTATCCATTGGACAAGCGTTATTATTTTTAAATTTTTATCTGTTAAACTGTGCACAAGAGTGTAAAATTAAACAGTAGACTTAATAATTCCGAAAGTTAAAGCTGTATAACTGTTGAAACACAAATATGCCGAGTAAATGTCCTTAAATCAAACTCTAACGTTCTCAAGCAGCATTTTTCTTACTTCACCTATGTAAATTTTGATTGTCCTCCGTGGCAATATCTGAGTCTTTACCTTTCTTACTAATCTACTACAATCTCTATACTTCTGGTGTCCCTAATTCAGGAATGTCTGTTGTATGCACCCTGGCAGACAGAGGCAGAAGTGGTTCTTCGCGCTTCCACTTTCCCTCCCCCACCCCCAGCTGGGGAATGGCTGCATAGCCGTGAGCTCTGCAGGAGGCTTTTCTCTGCCTTCCCGGAGCAGCAGGAGGGGGGTGTCTGGGAGCAGTGGCCAGCAAGGAGCTCCTGATAAGCACTCAATTCCCATCTCCCTTCCTCCTTGGCCCAGAAGAATCTTTAATCCAGCAAACCCAGCATTGCCGGATTAAAGACGTTCAAGTGAACACCTAACAAAAATGAAATTGAAGGAAATACTAAAATCTTAATTTCACCATTTTGGTTGTTTGTGTGCTTCTTGCCTTGGAATAAATTAATCAATTTCATTTTTACATTGGGCCTTATCTAAACATCAGTCAACTAAATCAGTTCAGAAACCTCTGTAGCTGATTTGGTGCACTTAGTTAAGATATAAGGCACTTCTAAACTGATTCAAATGTGTCCCCGCAAGAAAGTTACCTTGATAAAACTGTGTACGTTTCTAAAAGGATCATAACTAAATTGGTGCAACCGTTGTGTGTAAACAAAGCCTTAGCAATTGCTAATAAGTTTGATTTTTTGGTGTTCCTAAGATTCTGCAGCATTGTGGGTTGCAAATATCTCAGGAGGGTGTTATTCTGTTAAAACAGTTTCAATTTAGATTTTTAAAAATCATTGAGATTTTCTACTGATGTTAGATTTTCTAATAGCTTTTTTCATAGAACCTATATCTAGGGATGTTACAAAGTGGGTAACTGGATAACCATGTAACTGCTGAAAATTTCAGTTGTTACATGCACCTCCAGCGTGGGGCAGCAGCCAGCTCTCAGAGAGCCAGTGTGCGCGGAAGCTGGCTTTTAAGCCAGATTCTGGCATGTACCAGCTCCTGGCTCCCGCCCCACGTGCAGGCTCTGATACAAAGCCAGCAGTGTGGGGCAGGAGCCTGTGTTTAACCGTTCATGGTAACTAATAAGCCCAGGCGTATCAGTTAACCATGTAATGGTTATCCTGTTACATCCCTACAGACATCTTGTGTCTAAAGTTAACTAACCTGATAGTGCTGTTGGTGTTGTCAGCAGCTCTCTTATAGGTGGATAGGCAACAGCTGCATTCCCTCTTTTCATAAGTGTAATTTGATTCCGCTTTGAAAAGTGAGCAAATTGCCTTTCTCTCCCCCAGTACGAGGGACTGGAAGAGTTCCCAGTTTGTGATTAGGCTTGCAGTTCAATGCTGAGGGGTATGAATTTCCAGCTAGAAAATCCCCTAGCTGGTGGCATGCACTGAATTCTGGCTTAAAGATTTATTTTTAAAGATGTCAGAAATGTCCCATGCAAAAAGCCTCAGGCTGACCCATGTGTGAGCAAGTATCTGCTGAAATGACAGGCCAGTAAGGCGAGAGCATCCAAGAGTTTCTTCTTCATCTCAGTTAATGCCAGGACTGTCATCTTTGTGAGGAAGGAACGCTCCAGGCATGCACCTTCTCTGGTGCTGTCGTTTGTTTTTTGGAACCTTGGATGAAGGCTAAATCTCCAGACAAAGCGGGCTCCAGTTCATCTTTACACAGTATTATTGCAGTCTGCGATGGGCGTGTTGGTGCTATTGGATGTTGTTTCTTTTGTGGTTCCAAACATTCTGGTGGGACCCTTCAGGATGCATCTGACCAACAAAATGCTATGCGTGCTTTCAGCTCCATTCATGATGGTAATCTGCTGCCTTCGTAGGTCAGGAGTGGTGGTCTTGTCAGTTCAGGCAAAAAAATTAGGCCACTGCTGCTGTTCCATATGCAAGGAACGGAGATAGAATGTACAGCGGGATGCTAGTACAAATACCACAAGGTCTTTATTGAGTGTAGGGGGGTTTTTTGTTTTTTGTTTTTTTTCAAAGCCTGGGATTTCTGCTGCCTGGAAGACCACACAGAATGATTGTGATCAGAGATCTTACAAGAAGTATTGTGCCTGTTAAAATTTGTAAACAATAACCTGCTGTGTTCAGCGGCCCTTCTCCTCTGATTAATGGATAATTCGACTTTGGGAGGTGGAATGCTCCTTCGGGTCTCTAGCAGAAAGACGGTCTCTGCAGTAATTATTAAAAAGAACTCTTTGGACTGTCACTGCAGCCCTTGCAAGCTTTTAATCACGGAGTTCAGATTTGGGGTTAATGGCAAATCATTTCTTCATGAAGGCTTTCTGAGACTAAAGAGCTGGAAGTGTTCCCACAGTGGTTGTTTGCAAGTGTCTCTTCTAGCTACCATTGCTTATTGATTGAAGAGTTATTGTGGGCAATTTACATGGTAACGTGAATGCTGTATGAGGAAGGCGATTGTATTTTTTGACAAAATGAAGTGGCGGGATGATAGAGGAATAGAAATCAGGACGTTTGAATTATCTTGCTGTCTCTGCTATCCCTGAATATACACTAGGGCTGTGTCTACATTGGCACCCTTTTCCGGAAAAGGGATGCTAATGAGACCAGTTGGAATTGCAAATGCCTCAGCCTATTAAAAAAAACTTTTACACTACGTATAATTTAAACCGTGCAACTCATTTTTGCTGGTGGTTATGGAGACTGATAATTTAGTAAGATACAGTGCAGATTAGGTACCTCTATTAGTTATTTGTGTAATACTATATTAATAATTAGGGTAGTCTGTATAGTGTAAATGTTGTCAACCTTTATGGTTTAGGACATGGGTTGGATCAAGAGCTGGTCAGGAATATCCCCCGCGGCATTTGCATGAACATGGCTGCCGCTTTTTTCCAGCTCGGGGCTTTGCCGGAGAAAAGCGCCAGTCTAGACAGGATCTTTCGGAAAATAAAGCCTTTTCCGGAAGATCCCTTATTCCTCTTAAAATCAGGAATAAGGGATCTTCCGGAAAAGGCTTTATTTTCCGAAAGATCCCTGTCTAGACTGGCGCTTTTCTCCGGCAAAGCCCCAAGCCGGAAAAAAGCGGCAGCCATGTTCATGCAAATGCCGCGGGGGATATTTAAATCCCCCACAGCATTTGCAATTCCGACTGGTCTCATTAGCATCCCTTTTCCGGAAAAGGGTGCCAATGTAGACACAGCCTAGCAGAAGAACGCTCATAGCAATAAATATTGTTCCTCCAGTTTTCTAAGACATTTTCATCTGAAAGTGATCAGCTGCAGTTTTGAGGGTGAGGTGCTTCCAGTTTTCATTAATCTAGAAATGTCCATCATGGCAAGATAAATGATTGCCTGTTCTGATTGCAGTATGATATTTTTTGAGTGACATTCTCAAGAATATGGTTGCTTCTCCGAAGAGAAGTCATCAACATGGGGAAAGCCCCATACTCTGATCAAGGAAAATATTGTGAGCATCTGTCACGATTTTGTCTGAAACTTAGAAGGGAAAAATGCTTTAATAGTTTTTCCCTGGGGTGTTGCTTTATCTGATTTTATCTGAAAATCATCCTTGCCGAACTTAGACTCTCTTTGTATCAGGGTTCATCCCTCCCAGGAGTTCCTCAATTGTTTGTAGAAAGGAAAGTTGTTGTCTATTTTTATAGTTCTAATTTAATGTCAGGATATCGTCTAGCTTTATGGTTTCTCTCATCCTTGGCTGATGCTCTTCTTTTAATAAGACATTGCTGGATGTTAGACTATAGCTTTGTGATGAATGTACTCATTCTAGTATAGCTGGATGTAGCTGATAACATGGGTGGGAAGAACAAAAGGGGATGGATTGGACACTGATCCTGAGCTGTCAGTGTTCTGAAACTATGGCTTTATCTGAAAAAGATGTATCATCTCTGTTTGGTCACAAACCTTTCCTGTTGTTAACACAGAACAGAGCTAGGGAGAAGTGAAAAATGATGTTGCATATCTGAAGGGCAGAGGACTTCCTGGGGATCTCATGACTGGGTCATATTTTTGTTCCTTGGTTTTGTTGTATTGTGTAATGTGTAATTGGTGGCAAGTGATAAATGCTAGTGTAGAGGTCTTTGGAATGAATTTGCAAATAAATCTAATCTGGGCTCAGCAGGCAGACATGCTAAAAATCAGGTGATGAAGAGTTAATTTATCTCTGTGTGTAGAACGGGGCCAGTGGTGGTAAACTGTATATCAAGAACATGCAGATTCTACAATAGAATTGGGGAGATGGCTGGTTTTTTTAATCACATGCTGGTCAGCAACCGAAATCAAACATTCTGCCCTGATAACCCTTTAGAGGCTGCAGTTTTCTAAATTTGCCAGAGACATCTGGAAAGTGCCAGCATTCTCAAAAAGAGGTTAGATGTGAATCCTGAGACACACGTCATTGATTCTACTGGTGGTTTTCAAGTTTCTTACCTGACTAGTGTGCTTGGCATTGTCAGATGAAAAGTGAGCATGTTGTTGAAACAAATCCATCTATGCTACCTGCAGAACTGCCAGTTGCCTATTAAAAAAAACTTTTACACTACGTATAATTTAAACCGTGCAACTCATTTTTGCTGGTGGTTATGGAGACTGATAATTTAGTAAGATACAGTGCAGATTAGGTACCTCTATTAGTTACTTGTGTAATACTATATTAATAATTAGGGTAGTCTGTATAGTGTAAATGTTGTCAACCTTTGTGGTTTAGGACATGGGTTGGATCAAGAGCTGGTTAGGAAACGATTTGCCCTGTATTCTTACAGAACTGGCCAAGAGCATTGTGGTGACAGTGGTTTGTGGCAGTACAAACAATGCACTATAGGGAGGTGGTGACAGTTGTCAAAGCCTTTGGTTTGATTCCAATAATGACGCTCTAGTGGTTTTGTCTGATCTATATACATGCATTAGGCCTGGCAGCTGAAAGGGTTCCTCAGTTTGGAGTAGACTGCACTCTTGATGAAGTGACTTTTCACTAAGTAGTTAAAGGATTTTGACCCTCTGAAGCCTTCTGGACCAGGATTAGATTTAAATAAAAACAAGCTGCTGATCAAAGCTTTCCAAAATGTGTTTGAGATTATCTGGTTTGGAGATGAAGAATTTAATTTTTTAGGGTTGCTTCCAAAAGTGAATTTTTTGGCTCTTTGTGCCCCTTCATTTCCTCCTCTTACTGAACTGACAGTTGAAATGAAAAATGTCACCCTCTCTTTTATCCTGCACTTACTCTGTGCGCACGGTCTCTCTGCTTAGGCTGTTGGGGCGCTGGGGAGCAGCTAAACATGGTGGCAGCAGTGTGGCAAGCAGAAATATGATACAAGCAAATATTGAGAAAGCAAACCTTGCCTCCTTTCTAGCAACTGTTAATATTGGATCTGGCTGCATGTGCTTTAATAAATAGGCTTTTGAATTGATTCTGTTTAAGGTGGAAAGGGGAGGCCTTGTGGTCTGACAAGATCTGGGATCCAGCAAGGTCCTAGGTTGTAATGGAACCTAAAACACTGCCTCACTGCGTGACCTTGGAGAAGACATGTGACCTTAGATGTCATTCGGCTCAGCTGGAAAGCTAGCCTTACAAGACCTCACAGCAAACTAGATGCTACCTCTACATATAGTTTTCCTTAGGAAATCAAATATAGCTCATTCCAAACTGTCTATTGGTCAGTCTGTTGGGTCGTTGTCTATTCTGTGGGTCGCAGATCTTAATAGTTATATTCCCTCTTCTCATACCTCTCTCCTTTTTTGTAAAGAGGAAAAGAAGCGCAAGGAACGGGAAGATCAGATGTATCGTGAGCGTTTGCGGACGCTCTTCATCATAGCTGTCATCATGAGCCTGCTCAACTCACTGACCAATACCGGGGTCAACATTTCCTGGAATGACTTTGTGAATGAGATGCTGGCGAAGGGGGAGGTCCAGAGCATTCAAGTGATTCCAGAGAGTGATATTGTGCAAATCTATCTGCATCCAGGAGCAGTTATATTTGGACGGCCTGTGAGTGTCTTTGTACAATTAAAATGCAGAATTCCAGGTTAAGCTGTTGAGAGAGTTTCTAAAATGTATTTTCATTAAAGCCCCTGCTGCTCTCTTGCTCATTAGTGATTTCCTTCTCACATTTGAAGTTGTGTGTGACTGTTGTCAGTTACACCAGCTGCGAAATGAATCACTTTGTATCATATAAAGAATATTGCCTGACTCTCTCCTACCCCTTTGGGTGGGAGACTGTTAGAAAATCCATCCCAAACATTGGCAGAGTTAGCTTTCTTTTAATTATTTTTCACTAGAAGAATTACCCTGCTTTGCTCAGGTCCTTAACTCAATTCATTTTTGTTTGTGTGGAAAATAAAATGAAAATGTGCATGCTTGATTTAAATCATTGCTCTGGGGTGGGGCAGGGGATGAAGGATTCAGTGTGCAGGCTGCCCTTGCGAAAAAGGACTAGCTTAGCCCTCTTTCAGCGCAGCACTGTGGGGCTAGGTAAGAAATGCCTGCCTGTGGCCACTGCAGCTGGCATAGCCAGGGGAAGGGTGCATGTCCCTCTGCTGTGGTACAGACAAACTCTCTGAAATATATAAGTAGATAGCTGGCCCTTTCTCCACCTCTGCCCCCTGCTATCCAATGGGGTAATAGCTGCCCTGAGCCCCATCTCCCGACTCTTGCTGCCCCTCCCCCACCCTGTGGTCATTCTACACTACAGTATCTGTCCCTCCTACCAGACTCCTCCCTTTCTATTTTATGAGATACAATTGAATTCCAGGTGCATCCCATTGTCCTGGCACTACCAACCCCCAGCCTTGCTTTAAGTTATGATGAGAGGAAGCAGGATACCAAATTTGGTGGTCCTAGCTCTTACCATTTAAATCCATCATCTGACTTGAATACATTTTGGAGGAGTTCTTGAACAAATGGACTCTCAGACAAACAGGTAGACAGATGCACGTTTCTTTATATACTAGCCAATGAGCCCGTCATAAGACAGAATTTTCAGGTCTTTCCTCCACATCGGTCTTCTCTCCTGAGCCTCGGGTCTCTCGCTCCATCTCTCTCTCTCCTCCTCCTACTGCCTCCCCCCCCCCCCCAGCTCTCCTCCTCCTTCTGCCTCTCTGTCGGTCTCTCTTTCTCTTCTCCCCCTCCTTCCTTTCACTGTCTCTCCGCTTTCCTCGGTCTCCATCAGGGATGCACACTCGTCTAGGCCCCACCCCCTGGGCGTCTACATTTCCACCATGCCCCCCTTCGCCTCCCGCCGTGGCACTCGCTGACTTCTGTGCCACTCAGGAGCAAGCGGCACAAACGGCCTCTCTCTCTCTTCTCCTCCTACTGCCTCGCCCTCTCTCTCTCTCAGCTCTCGTCCACCTCCTGCCTCTCTCTCCATCTCTCTTTCTCTTCTCCCCCTCTCACTCTGTGTTTCTCTTCTCCTCCTCTTCTCTCCGCTGCATCTCTCGCACTCTCTCTCTCACTGTCCTCCGCCTCCTCCGTTGTCCTCTCTGTCTCCTCTGCGTCCGCTCTGCTTTCCTCCTTTTGAATACGGCACCCTTTCCTGACTTCAGAGACGCATGCTCGTCCAGGCCCCGCCCCCGGCTGTTGCCTCTGGGCAGCACTGTTGCCTCCTGCCGTGGTGCTCAGCTGACTTCTGTGCCGCTCAGACGGGCCGCTGTGCGGGAGCAAGCAGCGCAAGCAGCCGTTTGGGGTCCGGGCTCCCCATGCAGGGAGAGCACAGACCCCAAACGGCTGCTTGCTCCCACGCAGCTGCCCGGCTGAGCAACAAAGAAGTCAGCTGAGCACCACGGTGGGAGGCAACAGAGGGAACAGCCAGCGTTTCAGCGTTAGGGTCACAGACATTGGGCTTCTATATATATATATATATATATATATGATATAGGAAGTGGGGGGGGGGGAAGATCAGCATAATGATTCATGGAGCTAGGAATTGGCTGTAATTTTTTTATTACTGGGTGGATTAGGAAAACTACAATATTCAAGGTAACGTATGTGGAAACTATTTCAGACATTTCACAAGCCCTAATAGAACTTGCCATTTTGATTTATTTTAAAGCCAAAAGAAGAGTGAGTGCATGTTAGGACGCAGGCTGCTGGGCTTGTCACCAAGAATCACCACTGAGTAACAAAAACTGGCGAGACGGTACATTATTTTCCTGGTGACGTGCCCATGTATTTAGTGGGATAGCTTCTGATCATTGAAGTCCATTACTGTCTATGTGGTGTGCAGATGGGATCTAAAAAATTGACATTAAGCACAAGAAATGCGATTCTTGAGATCCTGCACAGAGCAAGTACGTGATTATAGGCTCGAGGTATCAATGAGTGTGGGCCTTTGAAGGATTAAGTCCATCATCTGACTTGAATACTAAGTCTTTGCATCTTCTTGTCTTCTGAGACTAATCTCTTTGCTGGATTTCAGCAGGTTTTGTCCTCAAAGTGATGTTGTCATAACTTCAATAGACGTGTTTTCTCCTTTAGTCCTCAGTCAATCCTGGTCCAATAGCCACTTCCTTATGCTCCACACAAGTTGCCATAATTTAGACAAGTTTTTGCTCTAAACCATCCACTATAGATAGGGGGCCTTCATTTCTTCTGTACTTTCACTTTGCAATGTGGTTCTCTTGATTTCATGTCCTCAGAGGCTTGTCCTGATGTACAAGATGCAGGTGGCCAATATTGACAAGTTCGAAGAGAAGCTGCGAGCGGCAGAGGACGAGTTGAATATTGATGTGAAGGACAGGGTCCCAGTCTCCTACAAACGCACGGGCTTTTTTGGAAAGTAAGATATTAACTGATCACTTGTTTGTACCATGGTAACACTGGGGACCCCAGTCAGAGATAAGGGGCTCGCAGTGCAGAGCACTGGACAAACAGTCCCTACCCTGAAGAGCTCACATGTGGCATTCAGAAATAGTTCCACCTTTAGAAGACATGTTAACACAGAGGCAGGTCTATGCTACAGTTTTTTGTCATTGTAGCTATGCAGTGTAAATCCGCGCTCTCCCTCCTCCGTCTCCACCCCCTGCCCCCCAGCTGACATAGGTATGTAGGCAAAACTTTGTATGTAGATGCAGGTATGCTGGCAAAGTGCTTTAGTTAATGTCCTTTGGGGGGGGGGGGGGGTGTTGCTGTGCCTACAGAAAAGCTCCTTTTGATTGCATGCAGAATAAAATCTGCACATCTGAGAAACACCCATTATCATTCCCTATGGATTTTTGTCTCAGTGGTTTTCCTAATTGAGCACTTTGTCTTTAATCAGTTATTATTGTGAAAACCACGATAAAATCCATAACGCAATGGGCTCAACAAACATGTCATCGTCCCCTCACTTGAAAATGCTAGAGCCTTAACGAGCTTTCCCCATGTATAATGCTTTAAGCTTGTGACTGGCTTATTTTGAGCTAGGTTATAAAAAATAAATTCTGAGCTTTAACCTACTACAACAGGAGCTGCAGTTCAGACAGATAAGAGGCTCTGACGCTGACTCAGATTTACGGCCACATGCTGAGCAGAACAGCTTTAATGATAAGACACAAAATGTCAATGAGAAGCGAGCGTTCCGATTAAATTTATAGAGTTTCGGTTTTATTATCCAAAACCAGGCTCCTTTCTCAAAACAATTCAACAAAGGTTAATGCTTTTAATTCTGATACGGGCCTCTTAACGGGCGAGTGAGCAGAGCAAAAGAAGGAAAAATCTGTCAATCAGCTGCTGGCAGGAATTTGTTTTCAAACATTAGCACCAACATTTTGTGGTCTGTTTTTGACTGCTGTGGTTTTTGTCCTCCTAGTACAACTGGCAGCTTTTGCAAAGTGAGATTTATAGAATCCAGAATAGAAAACAGCTTTATAAAGCTCGCTCTCTGGGGATTTGAATGAGCCCAGGAGTATTTTGTCCTGGGGAGCAGATACTGTGTTGTAAAGGAAAGCTTTCCATCAAAGTATGTATGGAGACTTCTCCCTAGGCAGTATTCTTAACTGTGTGCTCTCTCTAATCCATCAGCAAAGATGTGTAGTGATGGGGCAGTCCTGAATCTGCCTCTCCAAAGAGAAGGCATGCTGGTTCAAGCTACCTTGCTGGTTCAGAAAAGCCATAGCTGTCTTTCAGCATTCCCTAGTTGCATAGTTGCAACATAGTATCATGGTGGCCACATTAACTGGATGTGCAAAGGGTTTTTTTTCAGGGGTTTGTGAAGGGGAGCAGACCACACGTGTCTTTCCCCGAGCAATAATGTTGGCTCTGGTGTGTAACTTCCTCTCCCAGAACTTGTACCGTGGATGCAAAACATACATTGTATGAATATAGTACAAAATGCTTCATAGAAGAGAGAAGCCCCGGGTATGGTTTTGTGTTATGCTGCCAGGTCCTAGAACCGGCAGTTCACTTAAACAAATGTTTTAAGTTTCAGCTATTTGTTTTTTGGTTTTGATCATTAGGCCTGAGAACTCGACCTCAGCTGTGTAGTTTTACAATTGTTGTATGCCAGCCCACGGAGTTTGTATTTCTGGCATGTCTGTATCTTTTAGAACTGTTCTGCTGTGGTTCTGCTCTGAAATTAGATTTTGTGAAGGTGATATTGTGGGGCTCCATATTCTCAGAAGCTTCGAGACATGATGTCTGAAGTGCTGAGTGCTGGCAACTCACATTTCTTCTTGCAAGAGAACAGAACATTTGTTACCTTGCAGGATCAAGCCTCTTGTTTGCTTATTTGACTAGTCAAATATGACTTAGCTGTCAGCTCTGCAGACAAGCCATGGGTCTACAAACCTAGCTGCATTCTTTCTGCCTCTTACTTCTCTCTACATGGTACTTCTGTGCGTCCCTCCCCATTACCATGCTACCTGAGTGCCACACAGTTAATACATTCCTCCTCTTAGCATTCTTGAAAGGTAGAGCAGAGCTATTACGTTCATGTTACAGATAGGAGAACTGAGGTGCAGAGAGACTAAGTGAATTGCCCAAGGTCATACAGGAAGTCTTTAGCAGAGTAGGGACTTGGATTGAGGTCTCATACATCCCAAACTACTGGACCATCCTTCTTATTGCCAGAAAGATTCTGCAGCTGGAACTTAATGGAGAATGTTGTTGCTGATGGAAGGCAGAACAAACCCTGGCTTATGTGTTGGGGGCCCCTATTCGGACCAGCAGCACAGAAGAGCCAGATCGCTGTCCTAAGGGGGCACCTGGGAATTCCCCTGGCAATGCTGTTCACTGTGCTACCTGCTTCTGGCATAATGGGCGTGTAAGAGACATGACCAGGCTCTGTAATGCTCCCCAGGGCCACAGCTGGTAGATTAGAGCAGCCCCGAGGTGACTCTGATTTACATTGGGAACCCAGTTAGCCCTTGGCTGCCTCCTCTGCCTAGTCCCCATCAGATACTAAGCTGACTCCGCAGAGCCAATCAGTGAAGATCTAGCCCCTTGGTTGCTACGAGCAGGTACGAGTCTGAAAGAGACGGTGCCACTGGGCGTCTTCCTGTTTGTTTACTTTATGTAATGGTTGGGGGTGTGATATACAAAATGAGTATTTTTCAGAATGTACCACTGTCTCGGTCACTCCTCTGCCCACAGCTGCACTTGTAGCCTGACTGCCAGGATCTGTAAAATCCTGATAACACTTTGGTCGTATTTACTACATTAGTAACTGTCTTGTGGCCAGATGCTGAAATGTGTACTTGACTAGCTATCCTCTTTTCAGTGCCCTTTATGCCCTGGGAATGGCAGCTGTCGGTGTAGCCATACTATGGTACATCTTCCGCCTTGCTGGGATGGCAGGAAGGGAAGGAGGATTCAGCGCCTTTGTAAGTAGTTTAGGTCCTGTATAATAGTTATAAAATATAAAGCCTTGCTTGAGCCTTTGTGCTGGCTCAATTTCCTGCTCTTTCCCCGATAAAGTCCACAGAGGATGAGAATTAACTGATGCCAGAGATTGTGCGGTCCGGTCCTATCTTGCATCTTTTCCTGATCAGCTGACTAGATTGTACAGTGACTGGTTCCACTTGAGGCCCTCTTTCCCTGCTTGCCAGAAGGGCTGAGCTCAGTGAATTTCCAGTGCAGCTTGCTGTGCTATTTTCAAAACTCACTGATGAGTTGCAGCTGTGAATGGTGTATTTCATTTCACCCTGCCGGCAAGCCCCCCTATAGCCGTGAGTAGGAGTCTCTGCGTTTTGCAAAATAACATCTTGATTTTTAAAATATGCTCAAATTCTGGATTTCATTATCGGCTGACTTCCCCTCCCCCAGTACCCCGCTTGCAACATCAATCAAATCCCTCCCTCTCAGTCAGCTGCTGCAAATTGCATACATCTTCTGTGGGTGCAGCAGCAACAACTCAGGGGGGCCTCTGGATGAAAGCAACAGAGACCCTCAATCCCCCATTACGGTGGTTCCCAGCAGCCCCCTCCTGTGCAACCCTGCTCTGGCTAGCTCCTTTTTTTTTATGGAGCAAAATGTCAGCACCTGGATGGCAAGAAATGCTTTAGAAAGCTTGGAGAAGCTGGTAAGTCTGAGGACCTGAGCTGCTTTAAACTTTTTTTCCTCTTACAAATAAATAAATAAAATTCGTAGTGGCTGTTTTCGGCAGAGCATAATAAGCAGTTGCAGGGAGGGTGTTTAACTAAATTGTTGTTTTGACTGTCACTGGGGCTTAACGCGCACTAGGAGGCTAAAATGCGCAGCCTGTTCTACTTGAGAGCCTGGAGTTCCACCTCTGGCCTGTTTTGGAACAGTAACTGTAGCAGCAGCGCCAGGTGATGAGGCTGATGTGTGTGCATTTGTGCATTCACAAGAGTTTTGATGATGAATGACCATCAGTTCATCAGAGCGGCCAGACTGGGTCAGACCAAAGGTCCATCCTGCCCAATATCCTGTCTGCCAACAGTGGTCAGTATTCATATTATTTCCCCAAACTGTATCAGCGGTAACCGGCCAAGCTATACTAAGGAGTAGGGTCAACAAAAATTACACAGCAGGAGTACTTGACAGATCCTACTGATTTGGGCAATCTACACAGATTTGTTTAATTAAATGCCCTCCACTAATATATGGGGGGACTTACTGCAACTTTCCTCTATTCCTCTTGCTAGTAAAACATTGGTTACTTAAGTTATTGAGTCTCCGGACCAAACCCCATCATCCAGTGGGGGAACCCTTCTCGTGACAGTATATTACTGAGCACAAGGCAGAGAATCGTTCTGCTGTGTTACAACAACCAGAGAGATGGTGGGTGCTGTAATGCACTCCAGTGGGAAGATCACGCAGGGCGCATTCATATATTCTGCCTCCGCCCATTCAAAATAAAGCGAATTTCACTGCCTGATCTTGCACAGCCTCTCAGTGTGCCCCCTATCCTCCTCCTCGGGACTGTACCCTCAGAGTTCACTGTGTGCTGTCTTCCACAGAACCAGCTTAAAATGGCTCGCTTTACCATTGTGGATGGGAAGTCTGGGAAAGGGATCAGTTTCAAGGATGTAGCAGGAATGCATGAGGCCAAAATGGAGGTGAAGGAATTTGTGGATTATCTAAAGGTAAGAACCTCAAATATGCTTGGCACGAACAGAGGTGGAAGTGGAGGGAGCAAATCTGCCAGCCAGCTCTTGTGCATACAGTGGATTCCAGCAGTAATGGGTTTATCATCTGCATAAAGTTGTGGCGTGCAGAGAACTGAGGAAGTGGTGGGGATTCTCTGCTGACAGTGGCTACGTCTACACTGGCATGATTTTCCGCAAATGCTTTTAACGGAAAAGTTTTCTGTTAAAAGCATTTCCGGAAAAGAGCGTCTAGATTGGCACGGACGCTTTTCCGCAAAAGCACTTTTTGCAGAAAAGCGTCCATACCAATCTAGATGCTCTTTTGCGCAAAAAAGCCCCGATGGCCATTTTCGCAATCGGGGCTTTTTTGCGCAAAACAAATCTGAGCTGTCTACACTGGCCCTTTTGCACAAAAGGGACTTTTGCCCGAACGGGAGCAGCATAGTATTTCCCAAGAAGCACTGATTTCAGACCGTAGGAAGTCAGTGCTCTTGCGGAAATTCAAGTGGCCAGTGTAGACAGCTAGGAAGTTTTTCCGCAAAAGCAGATGCTTTTACGGAAAAACTTGCCAGTCTAGACACAGCCAGTGTGTTCAACTCCCAGGAAGGTTGGCTTGTGGCCCCTGTGCTGTGTGAATAAGATGCCCCATGACTGAAGTGCTTCCCAGTGTGTTCTCATCTCCCCCCCCCCCCCCCCCCCCACCTTCCCTCCACCCCAGAAGAGATGAAAAAAATGAGAGTGGTGGAGCATTTGCCACTGGCCCCCTGGGAGAGTCTGGCAGCTTGGGGAGCAGGGCACATTCTTCTTTGAGCAGCCTCCCAGGGTTTGGTCCGTGACGGCAGAAGCCAGTGTGGGTTGCGCCTGGTCCCCGAGGGAGAGCTCAGACTGCTGTTCACATGAGCCCTGAGCCAGTCGCTGCTGCTGCTGCTGCTGCTGCAGCCGGTGCACCTCTGCACAAGTCTTTTCTTCTGGAAACACTGCTCTTGAGCCCAGGTGCCTGATGGGATTGTCTTGTCATTCTAGAGCCCAGAGCGCTACCTCCAGCTTGGCGCCAAAGTGCCCAAAGGGGCCTTGCTACTTGGACCGCCAGGCTGTGGAAAGACCTTGTTGGCAAAGGCAGTGGCTACAGAAGCACAAGTGCCGTTCCTGGCCATGGCCGGCTCTGAGTTTGTGGAGGTAATAGGAGGTAAGTCTTCTGACCTGCTGGGAAGAAAAGGGGCGAAGGTGTAAATCTGTGGGAATCAGTTAAACGGTTCAACGGAACGTTTCAGCAATTAACCGTTGAAATGGGGGAGAGTGGGGGCCACATCCGGCAGGCTGAGCTGGAGGACCCTCCCGCATGCCGCATCTAGGCTAGCGTGGCCCCCTACCCTCGGGGGGCCCCGCCGGGCTGGAGCAGTCCACTGCCAGCGGTGGGCGTGGGGCTGCGCCAGCCCCAGCCCGTAACTGTAAGCATCGCCCAGTAAGGATGATGCTTACCGGTTAACCATTCACATCCTTCATTTGTGGAGTGTGCTCAGAAACTGAACTTGTAATTGTCTTTGCACGGGGAGTGGTTTGAGCAGGCCTGAGGGTATGAAAAACTCATCAGTAGACAATGCCATTAGTTCAGCTAGGGGAATATCAATTCCTGCCCTCTCTCCACTTCATATTTAGGAGAGAGTTCTTAGTTCTGTTGGTTGCATCAAACCTTCATCAGAGAGAGTCTGACTCCCTCATGCTCTTCAGTAACATTCCTTACTCCCTAGCACAGGGGTCGGCACCCTTGGTGTGCCAACATTTAACTTGTTCACTTCTGTTTATGGACCTGTGTGCCGGGGGGAGGAGGGGATGGGCAGGCTGGGTACGGTGGCCATAATTTCTGAACCAGCTGCAGCTAGGGAGAATGGTTTAAATTATTAAACAGATTAAGCATTTGAACTTTCTCATGTTAGTTTATCAAACTTCATTTTAAATAAAGTAAAATATTAATTTATGTCCAACACAAAAGGTTTCAAAGTTTTCTTTTATTTATGGCAGGGGTGGGGAACCTTTTTTGGGTGGGGCCACTGACCCACAGAAAAAACAGTTATGTGGTTCCCCAAGTGAGAAGCAAAAAAACTCCTCCAACCCCCCCCCAACCCTCACTGTTGTGGCCCCCAACTGAGACACCTCAGTCCTCTGGCACTCCAGCCCCACGAGTATGGGGAAGGAACAGGGAGACTGAGGTTCAAGGCTTCCCATAAGCCAGATTTACTTTTCTGGGGTTCTGGAGTTAGTGGATTTTGGGGACCCCCATAGGCTCTGGGATGGGGACAAAAATGAGGGGTTCAGTGTGCGGGATAGGGCTGCCAGTGATGGAGATAGGGATGCAGGATCTGGGCCAGAGGTGGGATGAGGAGAGCAGGGTCTGGAAGGGAATTTGGCAGCAGGAGAGGGAGTGTTGTGGGGGTATGAGAGGGAAGTTGGGGGCAGGAGGGAGTTGGAGAAAAGGTGAGCAGGTGAGAATGCAGCCAAATCGGTAGTTAGGGAGGGAGGCAAAGGGGGGGGGGGGGAGAGTAAAGGAAAGTCCAGCTTCTGCAAAGTAAAATTGTGTCGTCCCCCGCCCCCCCCCCCATACACACGTCTTCCTTCAGGCCCCGTGATCCCCCCCGGCCTGATCCCCTGCCCCCTCCCATCCTGTCCCCACATCCTCCTGCCCCAACATCCCTGTGCCCCCAGCATGCACACTGGCAGGGCAGCAGCTCTGGGGCTCTCAGCTTCCCAGGAGCAGCGCTGGGGCGAGCAGCAGCCGGGGGGGGGAGGGGGCAGAGTCCCTTCCCTGCCTGGTCCAGCCCTTTGTCAGGGCTACTCGGGACTAGATCCAGCCAGGCGCAGCGGGGCACTGGGGAAGGGGGTCTCCGCCCCTACACACACCCCGTGGGGAGCAGTGCCGTGCAACCTGGGCCCTGGCACCTCGCGGAGGCGGCAGCAGCTTGTGACCCGCCGCCCAGTCCTGGATCTGCATGTTAACCCCTTAGCTCCTGGGAGCCACACAGCCAGGCTGGCAGGGGCAGCCCCAGGGATGCGGAGCCCAGTGCGGGGTCATGCCACCTGCTCCTCTTGCCGGGCTACCCTGACCCCTACACCCGTCCTAGGATGTGATGTGGAACCTTGCATGCGCCTCCGTCTGGTCGCAGCCACGCACGGTGCAGGCTCTACGCCAAAGAGCGTTTACTTCCCTTCAGGGCCTTCCCTGCCCTAGCGTAGGCTTGCTTGTCCTGCCTTTCAGAAACCGCCAGCGCTCCCACGGAGGCTGCCCTCCTCGTACGTATCCGTGCGGGAGTCTAATGCCCTTTCCAGCGGGGAATGTTGGAACCGCATATAGCTGTCCCCGTCCTTCAAGTGCGGCACTGGGGCCGCATGCAGCTCGCTGACATAGCTAGGCCTTTAAACTAGCCCTGGGAAAGAAGCAGGCGTGCCTGTTTGCAGTTGGGAGCGGGGCTCTTCCTGGAACAGACAGACTGCCGTGTTGAGCTCCGCTGGAGAGGCTGCCTGGTCCAGTGGGTAGAGACGCAGGCTACCTGGATCCTAGTCTCTAACCCAGAAGGTGATCTAGGCTAAATGTTTCTCTGTACCGCGTCCCTCTCGCTTCTTGGGGCAGGGCCTGTCCCTTCCGGTGAGTGGGCAGGGCCTGGGCACTACATGGGGCAGGGCCTCTGGGTGCATCTCTACTACAGCTGTTTAAAATCCACAGCAGGTAAGGGTTGATTCACAACGCACTCGCTCTCTTCTCTAGGTCTCGGAGCTGCTCGTGTACGGAGCCTCTTCAAAGAAGCCAGGGCTCGTGCCCCCTGTATTGTGTACATTGATGAAATAGATGCTGTGGGTAAGAAACGCTCCACCAACATGTCCGGCTTTTCCAACACCGAGGAGGAGCAGACCTTGAACCAGCTGCTTGTGGAAATGGATGGTTAGTATTCCTCTCACCCAGCCAGGGGGGAGGCCTTTGCTGCCTCTGGAAGGATTCAGCTTAAACGTGTTTCTCCACCCCTCTCCCAAATTCTTCCCAGATGTAAGCGTTTTCTCTTTTTGCCCATTGACTTGAACGTCATTTGCCCCTCCTCTTGCCGGTGTCTCTTGCTGCGGCTCACGCAATGCTCCCTGTCCGAGGCTGCCACCCTCTGACCCTCCAACTCAGGGAGTGCGTCCTGTAGATCCCCTGAGAGGTGAGATCTAGGGCTCTTGAACCCCTGTAGGAAGAGGGACCCTGGCATTGAAAGTTGGGCTCCTTTTTGCATTTCTCAGGTGTCAGTGTGGCCTTGCTCTGACCCAGCAGGTACATCGCTCTCCGCAGGTATGTCTGCCTGGCACGTCAAAACCCACAGCTGGCTTGTGCCCGCTCATCCGGGCTGCAGTGCAGTTTAACTGCACTGTAGATGTTCAGATGGGAGCCTGACCTCTAAAGAGACTGCAGTCAGCAGTCCCAGAGCTCATCCCGGGGCTGAACGTCTACACGGCCCCTTAGCCTGAGCCCTGCAAGCTCAGGCCACCCAGCTGGATTTTAACTGCAGTGTAGATGTACCCAGGAGAGATTCTTCTCTGTTACCTGCTCCCCCGCCGTCAGCTGCTGTATTGAGCATGTATCAGAGGGCAAGCAGAAGCAGCTGCATTTCTTAAGCAGAGTTTCTCAAAGCAAGTGCTTTATTCTTTGTTCCTTTCTTCCCTCTCCCATCCTTCCCTCCCCCCCCCCAGTCTTCTGGGACCCCCGTTTTCCTCTCCCTCCCTCTCACCACACTCCATTTTTCTTCAGTGTGCTGAAAGGTTCCACATGGTAGCAACTGTTCTCGTCTTTGGAAGACTGGACATGACTCTCCAGGCCTGTCCTTGCTGGAGAGTAATCGGAGACTTCTAGGGGACAGACTTTACACTGGATCTCTGCACTGTCCCTGGGTCACTGGGCAGGCCTTCCCCAGGGTTTAATATAGAATTGGAAAGAAGATATAATCTCTGGTTACTAACAGCAGTAGGAATAAAATTAAAATCCTCGGTCGAGCAGGTCTGGTTAGTGGTAACTTGAAAGGTTTTGGAGACAGATGAGAGCTTGCTGCAGTGTCCTGAGGCAGTATGTGCTCTGGAGATAACTTTGGCATCATCTTGCAGCCTGTAATAAAACCAAGGCAACATGTGCACCCAAGACTGGGGCTGGAGGAGGCCAGGAAGCCCAAAGAAACTCTTAATGCACTATATAATTGTTTCAGCTCAGAAATATGTCTTCCCTCTGGCGATTGGCTGGGGATAATTTACAGCCCTGAAGAAGTGAAGGCAAGTCTGCATCAAGGGCAGAGCTGTGTTTTGAGGGTAGCATGTGGGGTTAGCCAGCCATTAAATATTGTTTAATACTAGTTACAGCCTGTCCAAGACAGGTACTTTTAAAGCCTGGTGGGATTTGCCAGTTAGTTGTCCCAGAGGGGCATAAGCAATGTATTAAATTTCCTATGCTGTCTAACTTAATCTCCGCCTTCCCGGCTTGGCTAGGAAATCCAAAGGGGGAGGTGGCGGGGCGGGGAGGGGAGGGCAGCCTGGTAGTTTGCAGGCAAGCCCTAGGTGTCATGCCCGGCCTCTGAATGTCTTTTTGGCAAGGCTCTGCCTGTTGTCAGCCCTGCTTATTTCTGGGACTTACAAAGAGATTTGATGGGATGAAGGCAAACGCGCATTTGGCTCCTCTTCTTTGTAACTGGAGTCTGTCGGCCCCTGCAGTGCTGATCCAACGCGCATTACTTCTGTAGCTGAGTCCTATTACTGGGGAGCAGGGCAAGGAATAGATTTCAGGGCTCTGTCCAGCAGGGAATGGCTCAGATTCTAGACTGCCTTTGGTGGGAGAGATCCCTTTTTCTCCTGTTCACAGGAACGGCATTTGCTGCCGCCTCGGATTGTCTCCGTGCAAGGAGTTAAGGGAGCCGTGAGGTGAGAGGAAGGCGTCCCTGGGAGCTGCATTCTAGGCTTCTGTCGTCTGTTAGGACAGAGATGGGAATTTGATTCTTCTGGGCTGAGAAGAGCCGCTTCTGCTGTTTGTGCCCCACAAAGCTCCTGTTCCTCAAGCAGATTGCCACCTAGGAGGGAGCTTCTTGGCCAGAGACATCATCAGAATGCACCTGTGACCGTGTTCCCTGTAAGCAGGGTGGTTGGGCAGCTGCCCAGGAGAGATTCAAATGCCGCTCAGCTGAATGCCCACAGCTGGCAGCATGTGTTTTTCCTGGTGGGGCACAGCTGTACGTGCCTCGGTGCTTATAACAAATTTATCCTGCACATGGATGGAGAAAACTAGAGGGAACTTTGCCTGTGATTTTCCTGTGTCTCATGCAAGATTGTCAGTGATTATGTCCCCGGAGGAGACAGGAATTGAAACTAGAGTGCAGTAAGGGGTGTGGAGGGCCATGGACTGTCCTCATCCACTGTTTGAGCACAGATTCTGAGACCAGCTCTGCGGGGAGGGGCAAGGGAGCTGGGAGTCTACCTGGAGTACTCAGCCAGATGAGGGCCATGTGCCCAGGAGCGTCCTTGAAGCCAGTGCCTGGTGTGGTGGAGACACCACAGAGCAGAGTTCCAAAGCCACTCCCAATCAATGCTCATAGTCCCCGACACTTTGGGCATGCCTACGCTTTGGCAAGTTTGACCAAAGATGTAACCTTACTTGGACTGGGCATTGCCACCTCAGCTGTGCAGTGCCCAATAGATTTTCCAGTGGGCAGTGGCCAGGAGTGGCCGTACTCTCCGTGGCTACCCTCATTTTAATGCAGCAGGGTGGTGTGGAAGGACGCAGCGTGAGAATCTGTGCTCTGATTCCAGTAAGTCATTGAACCCCCATGAAGTTCCACCTTCGGGGAAATGTAATCCCCCCTCTTTTGAAGATGAAAGTGTCTGTAGTCTCCGGTTTATCGAAATCAGGTGTAGCCCTGGAGACCCTGGTGAGTTGCCAGTTGCAAAATCAGGGCACAGCCCTCTCTCAGATGTTGGAAGATGAAAGGTGAAATAGTCTCCTTATTAATTCATGCTTTGCAGAAAGTGTTTCCTCGAGCACTGATGGATTCGTTCACACTGTTTCCACAGAGTGCCCTCTGAAAAGGAATATGGATTTGTGCTATCTGTCGTGCCTAGAAGTCGTCATGAGCCGGTTCCTCAGCATGCTAGGCGCTGTACAAAAAGTGTCTCTGGCCCTCACTGAGCATCAGACAAGACATAGCAGTGGGGGACGGAGTGATGGGGAGGTACAAGGAAACTGACAATAGGTCAGCATGATATGCCGTGGTCTCCTCACGCATGTTTTCAGGCAACATGGAAAAGGAGGGTTTGAAGGAGGAAGATGTCGTTTTGCCGATGTTTCCGCGGAGCCCCTCCCAAGCTGGAGGGATGGTATCAGACAGGGCACAAAGGTGTTTGAAACCAGATCAAGTAGGGGAAGGGGACTCGACTGGACCAACTGTATGCTTGAGTCAACATTTTAATAGTGAATGAGACACAACTGGTAGGGTGGGGTGGGCTGTGAAAGAGAAGGCAGGCAGCAGAGGTTTAAGGCAGCAGAGAAGGAGCCAGTGGGGGGGTGCCAAAGGTGCGGTGGGGAGTTGATTGGTCAGAGAGCCTGGCTGGGAGACTGAATTTGGCAGCCATGTTCTGAAAGGCGCTAAGCAGGATGCGCTTGCGTTTATCCAAGCCAGAGAGAAGGATGTTGCAGGAACTGAGATGGGTGTTGAAGACCTGGATGAGAGTTTTACCCATGTGGCTTTAAATAATAGGGCTCGTCAATAACTACAGGTGCGAATGAGTAGTCTTAGGGAGAAGAAATCAATGGCACAGCTACAAAATGGGGAATGACTAGCTAGGCCTTGGTACCGCTGAAGGGAATGCGAGGACCTCAGTGGATCACAAGCAGAATATTAGTCAACAGTGTGGTGCAGTTCTAAAAAGGCTCATGTATTTCTGGAGTGTAGTCAAAGGCAGTGCCATATGTAAAACACAGGAAGAAATTGTCCCGCTCTGTTTGACACGAGGGAGGTCTCAACTGGAATGCTGTCTTCAATCCTGGGCATCGTGCTTTGGGAAAGATGTGGTTAAAATGGAGAGAGTCTAGAAGACAGCAAGAAAAAATATAGAAAGTTTAGAGAACCTGATGGAGGAGGAGAAGTTTTGAAAAAAGACTGAGGAAGGCACCTAAGTCTTCAAAATGTGTTAGAGAGAGGAGGGTGATCAGTTCTCTGCTGAAGATAGGGCAGGAAATCATGGGTTTAATCATGGGCAAAGGTGGTTTAGGTTGGATATTAGGGGAACACTTTCTAGCTATTAGGGTAGTAACACTCTGGAACAGGCTTCCAAGGGAGATGGCGGTATAAGTGGGAGTGTGTGATGTACAGATGATCTGGGTTTACTTGGTTCTTCCTCAGTTCAGAAAACTGGATTAAATGGCTTCTTAAAGTCGCTCTGAGCTCGGCATTTCTGATACCCTTCTTCTCTAGGAAGGGCTGCATCTCAGATGATATGCAGAGAGAATCAGCAAGATTCAACATGATTTGGATGTGAGGACTAGGGGTGTAAAATCCTGTTGAATCAGTTGACCTGTTAAATATAAGGTTAACCTGGTGGTTAACCGACTAAGATGGATCCTGGCTGGGGGACCATTCCAGCCCAGCTGAAGCAGCCCCCAGCTCACGGCCTGCTCCTGGCACCAGTTAACCACTACCTGGTAAACATCGCTCACTTACCGATTAATCAGTTACCAGTTCACATCTCTAATGAGGATGTAAGGGATCTGTGTTGGATGCCTAGTTTATGCTCCTGGATGACAGGCAGGATGGTGGTATTGTCCTCAGTGACTGAGAGAGGAGGAGGGAGCAAGGTGGATTAGGAGCTCTGTTTATGTTTAGCTTGAGGTGACACTAGACATCAATGAGTAGGTGTCAGACAGACCGAGAATAGATTGGACAAGCAAGAGAGTTTGGAGCAGAGAGGTAAATTGGAATCCTAGAATAGTTCCTATTTGCTTTTGTGACTGAGATTACCCAGACAGAACCTATAGAGAAAGGGACCAAGACAGAACTCCGTGGAACCTCCTCCAGAAAACTGGAGTGGAGGGAGGCAGATTATGTCCTTTACATGGTGAAGGAACAATTCAATACAGCTAAATTGCATGAATGTAAGTGTGTGTCTTGTTAATTTCACTGTGCAGTGCACAGAATGATGATGATGTTCCTCACACACACAGGTGACCTTGCTCTCCATCAGATGTGTGACGGTGTTCTTCAAGTTCTGGTCATGCAGCAAGGGAAGTCTAGACGACTGACTGAAGCTGCACGGTGTTGTATTTACAAGGAGTTGTTCACACACAATATTTGTGAATGTAACTTTCCCAGAGCAGAGACGCTGTTTGAATAGAGAATTTTCTAAGCAGAAACAACTAAACACCAGACAAGGAAGCACAATCCCTACAAATCTTCTGAAAAATATGAATAGATGAGACCTTTAAGGCCAAGGTCTTGTCTGCAGTGTGTGAACATTAGAACCAATTACACTTTTGAGAAGCAGTTATTTGTGCTGGGTCCTTGGCCAAAATCTCCCTCCTCCCAACTCTTAGATTGAGCTAGTTGTTGGCCTGACAGCTGCTCTGCCCCCCGAGTGGCTGTGTGTCAGTGGTGCTGTTCCTCACACACACAGGTGACCTTGGTCTCCATCAGATGTGTGACAGTGTTCTTCAAGTTCTGGTCATGCAGCAAGGGAAGTCTGTATATGTAAGGCTGAGGTGCTCTGTTACAATAGAGGGGGAGGAAGCACAAAACTTGCTAAATCAACCAAATCCTCTTCACCATTTCCTTGAAATGGTTTATCTCCCAAGTGCTGCAAGCAAGGTTTTCTCAAGGTGGATTCCCAGCACTAGCTTTAATTTGCCGTCATGGACTCTTAGGTGTTGCTTTTATAGACTGTTCATTGTGATTGATGCTTGCATGCTGAGGCCAAAGCATGTTAACGGCCAGGTGGTTACATCATGTTGGGAGGATTAGGATAGATTTAGAGCTGCTGATATAGATTTCCTGGAGCTGTATGTCTCCCACCCACTGGGACCCTGGACTGAAAGCAAGTGTGACAGGCTGATGCAAGGAGGGTGCCGTCAGTGGGGCATTTTGGTTTTGTTGTTCTGATAGTTGGATCTATTTTAAGATGGCTTCTTCCCAGCTGCAAAGCAAGGGATGCACTGTGCGTTCTAACCCTGCCCTGTGAATAAAGTTTGCTCGTCCCCAGGTGCCTGCCAGTCTGCTTGCTTGTTTACCAAGCTCGAAAGCGCAGTGTAATGCGCGGCTAACGAATGAGCGTGCTTCGTTCTTGTCCGGAGCTCGTTTAGAAGCATCCTTGGGAAGGAAGAACTGGCGTTGCCGTAGAACAAGCTGCTTTTTTTCTATAGGCCCAGTTCTCTGACTTATCTAGAACCTTAACCTCTGCGCTGAGCTGTAGGATATTGACACATTTTGTGGAGCTGTGGAGAGCCGGGACTCACCAGGCTTGCGTTCATAAGGCTGCTTGCTGCAGCCTGTGACTGGGGAGTTAAGGACGAGTACAGGCTAACTCATCCCGTCCCCTGGCAGCCTGCTGCCTGCCTTACAGCTCCAAGGGCTGCTGCTGGCTGCTGTTGCAAGACAAGTGTATTAAGGTGACCCATGGCCGCTGGCATCTGAACACCTGATGAAATATAAGCAGCTGCCTGGCGTGGTGCCTCAACATGGCACTTCTGCTCTCCTCTAAGCTACACAAGCAGTTGCCCTCCATACCCTTCTGCTTTTGGCACCGTGCCTTCTGTGAGGCCCCCAGCACGTGAAACCCCGTTTGCCAGGCTCTCTTCCTCCACGCCCCTCCCTGAAACACACTTCCACCCCAGAGTATTAGCCCATCACTCCCTACTAGCCCTACCTGCCCAGTGCAAATCCCAGCATCCGTGAGCTGTGCGCTGAGCGTCACGGCTCAGTCACTTTTTTCCTGAATTCTGTCCCTCATCTGCAGGTTGTTTGTTCGGACTGGGAGCGCCCGGGGCTTGCACTCTCTTCACACTTGTGTGTAGTGGCCTTTGTGTATCAAGGGGTGCGAGGAAAGGCCAAACTCCACAACCCACTTCTAACTGGCCCTTCAGAGCCCTCCCTTCACACACTACGGAAGAGAAGCAAGTGTCTTCAGTCTCGCCTGCCACAAAGGTGTACCGTGGCAGAGACCCTCCACTTCCCATCCCCGTGCCTCTCAGCAGCGTGAAGCCAGCCCTGTGTGCTACAGTACACTGTCCTTTCTTCTCTCACTCTGCTGCAGGAATGGGGACCACGGACCATGTCATAGTTTTGGCTTCCACCAACCGTGCTGACATCCTGGATAATGCTCTGATGAGGCCCGGGAGGCTTGACAGACACATTTTTATTGATTTCCCCACACTCCAGGTATGTATCCCCTCCCGCTCCCTGTCTGGAATCTGGTGTCAGCACTTCTTGGTCAGTGTCTGTGCTGGCAAAGTCCAAGTTTGGCAGTAGTGTGTTGGCGGTCTTCGCGCTTGTGTTCTAAGCCAAAGAGCCAATATATGAATGCAGTAGCCCACAGCACAGCGAGCATGGCTGGATGGTATTAGCACCTCCCTTTGCTCCAATCTGGCCTGGCCTCGGAGCTTTGCTTTGGAATTCTCCTTTTGACATGGAGACAGCAATTTCATGCCCATCTGTATTCTCTCTCCATGAAACTAGGAGTTGCCTAAACTGGTTCTCTAGCTAATAGTCCCTGTCTGGGCAGAGCCCGGGTTACTAACGCACCTTCCCTGTTCATTTCTGTGTTTACTTTCTGCGCTTAATTTGTGCTGGGCTTGCCAGGGCTAAGCCCTGGCACCTTTGGGCTTGCTGTGGTGGCTATGAAAAGAAAAATATCGCCGGAGCTTGGGCTCCTCTTCCGAATTAAGCACCTCGCTGTGTCGTGCCTATGTTTGGAGACCCCCTCTCTTCCTGGCCTGCTTGGAGCATATGTCCTGTACCCTGAGTGCGTTCAGAGCCTTTTAACAGTGGAAGTTGAACATGTTTGCTAGGCTGGGACTTTGTAGCAGAGTCTGGATGCAGATGCTGAAAGCAGCAATGAAAACTCTCCCTTCCAGCAAAATGTCTCCTCCTTCCATCTGCGGCTTTACCATCATGCACAGACTTTTCATTTAAAATACCTTAAATGCCTGATACGATCTGGCACTGGAAACATGAACTGTGCAGCTGCCCTGAAAGAGGAGGGGGGAACTCCTGGCAGCGGAACCCATTGTTTTAATCAGGACCTCCTGGACCAACTCAGTGAGTCACTCGTTGGCCCCTTGCCAGCCCTCCGTTAGCCCCCCACCTTCATCTAGGAAGTGGCCACATGCAGCACAGAGTAGGAGCCGTCTTCTCCGTGACAGAGGAGGAGTGCGCTTTTGGGCTGGGAGCTCCTGATGGCTTTGTTCCAAGTGCTGGGCTGTTAAAGAAATTGTAAGCGATCAGAGCGGGTGAAAGTTGGGAGGGGGGAGAGGAGCCGGTGACTCACTGTAAGCTTCCATACCTCTGACCTGAATTTGAAAGCGCTCCATGTGTCACTGGTGAAACTAAAACTGGTAAATACTTGGAGGCTACTCGGAGCAGGGTATCTCTGCCCTCTTGTGGCTGTGTTCTCAGCATGCCAGTCGCACGGGCTTTGCCGGCTCTGTGCTGCGGGGGACACTTACTCCCCTGTTCTCACCTGCCGGTGACGACTGTGCTGGGTTGCTGGGTGGGGGTGCTAACCCCTCCATGCAAACGCTCTGCCTTGTCGTTACAGGAGAGGAGAGAGATCTTCGAACAGCACCTGAAGAGTCTGAAGCTGACCCAGGCTGGCAGCTTCTACTCCCAGCGCCTCGCCGAGCTCACCCCCGGCTTCAGTGGTATGAGACCTGCTTGTTCCTTAGGCTGGGGTGGGCAGGCTTCTGCAAGCCCAGGGCTTGGTTGGGTGTATTGGTCTGGAAATGGTTTGGTTTTTCTCTCTGCTCCCTCTCTTACTGCAATGGTGAGACTCTGGATACAAGTCGGGGGGGGGGGGGGGGGAGTTTTTCCGCCCCTGACTGTTTTGAGCATCCAGGTGTTTTCCACCTCAGTGGTGGGCTGCAGGGAGCCATTACAACACTCGTGACCCAGATTCCCTTGGGAAAGAGCTGCTGCTTTTGCCTCTTCCTGGTTGCTCTTGAGACTGAGAGGCTGCCCCTCGGTGCATTAAGACTTGAAAATCAATCAACACTTGAATAATAATTTGCTGCTGGGTAGAAATGAGAAGAGGCTACTTCGCAGAGCAGGGTGAAATCCGAGTCCTCTCCGTGTTCCCACGGCCCCAGGCTTTTCGGGGTTGCTCACGAGGACGGCGCTTCTGACCATGGCGCGCCAGGGCTCCTGTCTGCAAGTCGTTCCTGGAATACCCTTGCTGGGTTTCCCCTCTAACAGGCCCCAGCACACGGCCTCTGCTATTACTTCTTGCAGCAGCCCTCTCCCCCTGCCATCGCTTGTGCATGCACAAACTGAGAACAGATGTTTTCTCTCCAGTGGAGAGGCTGGTGTGGTTGCCGTAAGAACAATGCAGTGCCCATGACAGTCCGACTGTCCGCACCGCTCCTCTGTTGCTGAGCGCCAGCCTGGGCTTTCGTCCTGCTCGCTGACTGAGCTCCGTCCTGTAGGGCAGCTCAGTGCTGATTGCCAGGCTGACTGTGTTATTTACGTTCTAACATGAGCCACCGAGACAAAGTTTGTGCTCTTTACCCGGGGAACAAAGGGTGCTGGTGATGCAGGTGTATTTCATTTCCATAGAGCCTCCACCAGGTCTGCGCCTGCCTTTTCTGTTCTCGGGCGCTCTTCGTTGCAAAAAAAGCTTGATTTGTTAACTCTGTAGGCGCTGACATCGCAAACATCTGTAACGAGGCAGCTCTCCATGCTGCGAGGGAAGGCTATAAATCCATTGACACTCTCAGCTTTGAGTATGCTGTAGAGAGAATCCTCGCAGGTAAGAAGCCGTGACCTGCTCTAAAGCTTTCTGATGTCTCTCTGGTGCTTCTTGTGCCTTTTAGAAGTGGTTCTGGAGTGGGCAGATGGTTCTGATCATGTCTCCCCTTACTACCTGGAGAGCCCTGCCGAGTTACGCTGTAGCGCCTAAACAGCCATTTTAAAAATGGCCTTAGCACTCAATGTGCAGAGAGCCTTCCAAACCCAAACTGATCGTTCTCTTTTGAGTCTCCACCCCCCTGACCCAGTAGCTCTGAGGTTCAGCCAGCCCCTATCACAACTGGATAACTGAAACCCAGGGAGGACAGTTCACACGTCTGTGTTTCAATTCATTACGTTTACAAACGGTAGCGTTAGGTGCCCACCCAGCGCTCTCGGCACCTACTGCGTACATTGCAAAGGCAAAATGCAAGAGGGATGCCACCTCCCTAGCAGCCATAGAAAGAGGAGCTTTGCAGCATGCCTGCAAGGGTAACACGTCCAGGTTCTGGTGGAACAAGTGTGAGGGCGCCTGTACCACTGAGGAGACTGTCCTGCCGGCAATGCCCTGTTGTTGTGTTGAGGGAGCTTCAGGTTGAGCGCTCTCCTGTAACCACCGAGGCTCCACTGGTTCAAACCTACCCCGGGAATTCCAGTGGGCTAGTGCAGATCATGGGGCACAGGCCTAATGTTGATAGTTTCCCCAATGATCACTTGGTAGCAGAAATGTACAAATAACACTTTTCTCCACAGCCCCAAGCCCACTGCCCTCCCTTCCCAGGCGCCCGATTCTCAAGTGGCCCCCAATGAGCTGTTCAGATTTCAAACTCTCCTCCCCAAACCCAAAACCCCCACAGTGCATGATAACAGCTTTCAAGTACCAAAAAGGGTGTGACAAGGAGGAGAGAGAGAAATTATTCTCCTTAACCTTGGAGGACAGGACAAGGAGCAATGGGCTTAAATTGCAGCAAGGGAGGTTTAGGTTGGACATGAGGAAAAGCTTCCTGCTTGTCAGGATGGTTAAACACTGGAATAAATTGCCTAGGGGGGTTGTGGAATCTCCACCACTGGAGAGATTTAAGAGCAGGTTGGACAGACACTGGTCAAGGATGGTCTAGGTGGTGCTTGGTCCTGCCGTGAGGGCAGGGGACCGGACCCGATGACCTCTCCAAGCCCCTTCCAGTTCTGTTATTCCATGTATTATTAGTGTAATAATCTGCAGTACTCTGAACATTTGGGAGCAGAGTATGTTTAATATCCAAATAAGCCATGGATTACACTGTGTGAACAGTTGTATTCTGCTTTAATTCTGTAAAATCCTCTTCAGATTGAACTGAAGCGGCCAAAGAGTTTTGAGTCTGCTGCACTAGAACGGTGCAGAATTTGGGTCCTTTCTGCTGCAGAGCACATAGTCTTGCAAGTATTTGGCTACCTACATAATACAGTGCCACTGTAAGAGGTGTAATATTGGACACCCAGAAGGTGCTGCATGCTTGTCTAGTGAGGTATTTTGCTGGATGGTTATGAGCCATGACCAGAATGTTTGAGTCAGCCATTTACTCATTTGGAGAAATTATTATTCTAAGGTGCTTCAGTGCCCACAGATGGGTGCCTTCTAAACGTTTTAAATAAGCATTGTGGGAAACTATTTGCAATTTCTCCTTCCCTAAAAGCATAGTTCCCCCTGAGCAGTCTGAGTAATTCTGTGCACACTTGCACAAAGCCAGACACCTGGCTGCTTAGCAGTGCTAAGTGTGACCAGTTAGATCTTTCCGAGTAGCTCAGCAAAGGCATAAACTAGCAAAGGCCAATGCTTGTTTTAGCTTCCCCTGTGGTGCAGCTGCTACCTCCTCTGGAGAAAATGCCAGCCTTCTCGAAGCCCTTCTCAAAGCCCTTGCCTTCCCCAGTCCTACCCAAAACATTGCACCCTCATTCTGACTCATTTTGATGTTTTTAAATGAAGGCCTACAATGCACGTCTGATGTGTCAAGATTTTTGAATCGCAGAACACACTGAGTTTATTAATCAGAGGGAGTAGGGGAGTCTGGGGCTTTCATGCTGCTGCCAAGCACAAAAATACTTAGTGGTGGTGCTGCTGTCTTAACCAGCCACACCCAGCAATGTCTTTGCTGGACTTGCCCGAAAGGGGAGGAGACATCTCCTCTGCTTTTACTGCAAGTGGCTTTGCATTAAGAGGAGTGGTGTTAAATCAAGGGAAAGGACTTAGCAGGTGCGGAGAGTTACAGCCAAGGGCATAAGGCCGATGTAATGAGGGAGAAGGGGGAAAGGTGCTTTCTGAATGCTAGGCGCTGCCAAGGATTCAAGCCTGGAAATGGGACCAGTCTATAAGTCTTGTCACTGGGGAGTGAGGGGAGATGTATGGAGGAGATGGAGCAGTGTCTGATAGGCTCCCTGGGAGGATGCCTGCAGAGAGCATGGCTGCGCCTACGATGGAGCCTGCTCATACCCTTGGCTGCCTATGGAACCCAACAAGTGCCGCATTGGAGCAGCAGCTCAGGCATTTTCTGCTCCTAAACAGTCAGAACAAGCCCTCGGGGGCCTCATCTAGCCCAGGCTGGCTTTAGTCAAGGGAAGAGGCAATTAGGCAGGAACCTTCTGTGCTATTGCAGAGTTTCATGCAGTCGCGCTCCCTGGTGGGCTGACGAGGAAATGCTTCAAGAATTAAATAATGAAAACCCAACCTGCGTTAAAGGAAGATTGTGACTGACCTTATTGTGATTCAAATGAAGGCCATTCTGCTGTTCCCTCCCCACCCTGCCTTGGGAGGCGTAGCTCTTGCTGGGATCCCCGGGCAGCGATTGTACAACACATACTTGAATGGAACTTTCTATTTCTGTGTTCAAGAAGGCACCGGGCTTTCTCTTAGCATGTTTTAAGCGGTGTTCTCTCCAGAGTATCGCGCAGGAGCCGTGCACCGCTGATGTTCTCCACCGAGCCCCTTCTGCCCCCTACAAATTCTGCCACGATGCAGAAGCCGTTTTGTGCTCCGCAGTTAGCTATTTTGTGCACCGATGCAACGAGTTTGTCAGCGTCCCTTGCAAGCCCTGGGTGGGCTTTTTCCAACTGACGGAGCATTGGCGTGGAAAATGGACATGAAAGCCTTTTTTTTTTTTTTTTTTTTTTCCAGGAGAGGCTGAGTTGATCTTAATTAGCTAATTCCAAAAGTTTGTCCCCAGGCTTTGAGGATCCATACTGATCCATGCGTAACCAGAATGGAAAACTTCCCTGGATTTGCACGAATCTTTCATGTGCAACCTTGGTTTTGTGCTATATTAATGTTCCTGATAAACTGTATCCTCTGATTGGGAGACTCTTCTGCTGGGGATGTTTATATTATAAACATTTTGCATTTCTAAGTCGTCTCCAATTTAAGGAGCTCCAGGGCCTTACAGCCAAGTGAAGCCAACGAATACCCCTGCTGGTTGCTAGCTCATTGGGTATTTTCATCTTGCAGATGGGGAACCGGGACATGGAAAGTGAGTTGGCCATGGTTACAGAGAGAGTCTGTGGCACAGCTGCTCCCAGATCTGAACCCTAGGTCTGTGTTTTAGTCATTAGAGGGAGATAATCTATTACAATGTATCTTAACTCAGCCCTTTGAAAAGGGAGAAGAGATCTCAGCTGAGAAAGTCTCATGCTTCAGTTCAGTGCAGAATGAAACAGCCTGTGCTTCTGGCTGAATTCTTCCAAACTCCGATTTGTAATAGACACAGTCATGTGGTTAACGAGGACGGTGATGGAGGGCACCTCTTTAACAGCACTTAATTGAAGCGGTGTTGCTTTTCCCATCTGGACGGGGTGGCAGGGCAGGCTAGAGTAATGAGCTCGCTAACTGTTACACTGCACGCCTGGCTGGCTTGTACAGCGAGTTGGAAAAGAGTGAATTCTGAGCTCATGACAGGTGTAAGTCAAGAACATGTTTTCCCAACTGAAACTCTGTCCCTGCTTTTCCAGGCACTGTCAAAAAGAGCAAGATCCTGTCGCAAGCGGAGCGGAGAGTAGTGGCGTTTCACGAGTCGGGCCATGCCCTGGTTGGCTGGCTGCTAGAACACACAGAGGCTGTGATGAAGGTAACCTGTCTGTTACGAATTAATAACCAAGCTCGTTGTGCGGGTGGGGAGAGGGTCCTTTTGGATTTCAGTTTAATGTATGCTGATCATACTGCAGCAACTTGTGCTCACCTCTGCTGCATCATCCTTCCCCTCCTGTGAACTCGGCACAATAACACAGCCAAGTACACAGTTAGGAAATCCATGGCCAGACTCCATTAATAGTGGTGCTGCATCGCGCTTCGTGCTGTTAATTTAGGGAATCCTCTCCACCCATCATCTTAAGCTTGGACATGCTTACGGACCAGAGTGTTCCCTGTGCACACTTAAAGGGACTGAACCTGCCTGCAATTGCTCTTGGCTTTGTATTGCCCTCTTGCCCACAGAGCATGGCCCGTGTGTGCATGCAAGACTTCCTCTCTGAGATGCCTTGCCAGCATGAGAGAGCTGTCTGCTGGGTCCTTCTGTGGGACTGGTTTGAAGGGGTGCCTTTTGTGACTGGTGGGCTTCTGAGTTGGCCCTTGTGTTTCCCCAACCCCCCAAAAGCCCTTGCCTTAGAATAAAATGTCTTATGCTCTCAGAGGCTTGTTTGTGTGTTACACTAGCACTAAACCATGTTGTGTAGTGTTGCTTTGCACTGATTACTGTGCTCCCAACATTTAAACGATCGTACAAATGATGCCTGTTTAATATAGAGCCACTTCCTGCCTGCCTAGCTCTGGTAATGCCATTAACTTCAGCAGGACGTGCTGGGTGATGGTCTCTCAAATCACTATGGGATCTTGGGGGTTCATTGATTAGTTGACAGCTACCATCAGAGTGACTTGCATGTCTCATTCCTCCCTGCCTCTCGCTGTAGCGTCAGGAAGCACAATCATGAAGGCACGTCCTTCAGTGAGGGACTGCTGCCAGAGGATGTTAGGTCACCTTTTGGCCCCCTGTGCCGCCTGTTTTATCAAGAAGCTGCAGCAGCGCTGAGGTTCCTCCATGCAAATGCATCCCAGAGGGTCTCATGAACTCCGGGTTCAATGGAGACTCCGACTGTCTCCCTCTCCGCCCTGCTTGTATTCTGCTTTGTGGCACCTCTTCTCTGAAATGGGCAGAGGCTGTTTGTGTGTTGCAGGTTTCCATAGCCCCTCGGACAAATGCTGCCCTGGGGTTTACTCAGATTCTCCCAAAAGACCAGTACCTCTTCACCAAGGAGCAGCTGTTTGAGAGGATGTGCATGGCGCTGGGAGGGAGAGTGTCCGAAGCCATCACCTTTAACAAAGTCACAACAGGTGAGGAGCCAGACCCTTGCACGAGTTGCAGATGTGCCAGCTTAAGGGGCGCTTCCCTTGCATAGAAGGGAGAATGCTGTCCTCCTCCTTGGCTTTCAAGGAGCTGTTCGGCAGACACTTCTGTACAGCAGTGCAGATGCTCATCCGCCTGCCCTAGTAACACCACGGTGGGGGGAGAGGATCACTTCCTGTGTCACTGTCCTCAAGAAAAAGTTGGGGGAAGTAGCATTAATCATTGAAATCCAAGTGAAGGGCGTGGCTTTCAGCAACAGCCTAACTCTGCTCACATTGAAGCCAGCAGTGAAACTTCTGTTGATGTGGATGGGAACAGAGCAAGGCCACCGCTGAGCAGTTGTAAAATTCCCACCATGAAGAGCTATGCGACGTGCCAAGAACAGCCGTGTTCTCGCAAGTCTCGGAGGTCGTGTAACAGGCACTTAGAAGGCCTGGCTCTGGGTCTGTGCTTACCCCTATTTCCTGATGGTGATCTGAGCAGCAGAGAGATCTGCAGACGGGAGTGGGTTAAAAAGTTGAATGAGGTTTTCGATGGTGGGTTTGTCCTCATCCGTGTGTAGCTCATGGCTTCCAAACTGAAATGCCGCCTGCTGTCTTAGACTTACTTCTAGAGGCTCCGGCTGCAGCATGCTCTGGAGAGTAGGCCTAGAGCCAAGTTACCTCTAAGCTACATGGCTGAGTAGCCACACAGCTTCCTGTTAAGCCCCTCCCACTGCCATTAAGCCCCATGCAGGGGCATAGGGACCTATTTGAAATCATGGGATGGTGGGCGGGCGGAGCCCGCCCACCTTCTAAAAGCCCCTCCCCAACCTTATGGGAGGGACACTGGACCCATGTTCAATTGATTGCTTGGGACAAATAATGACTAAAGGATCAAGAAGTGCGGGCTAGAGGTTCAAAATAAGGGAGCCGGATGGGGACACCGAGCAGAGAACCCCGGCCAGCGCCCACTGCTCCTCAAAGCTATCGAAGGAGCCAGTGGACGCCGCCCAGAGGAACTCTCCCTGGATTCGTGACACGAGGGAGGAGCGGAAATAGGCCCCACAGTCGCAGAGAACCCCCTCGTCTAGCATCCTCCTCCTGCTATTAAAGATGGCAGCTTTCGCTAAGGCCAGGAGGAGGTTGACGAGGAGGTCTCGCGACTTTGTGGGGCCACGGATTGGGTGTGCATAAATAAAAAGGTGAGGGGAAAAGTGCAGCCAGAACCTCATAGGGATGCAGTAGGGAGAGGTGCCTCTCGCCGGGAGAGAGGCACCTCTGCCTGCTGGCCACGGCAGCTCTGTATTGAGGCATCTCTGTGCCAGGCCAGTGGGGAGGCTCTTAGGCGGGGGAGCTACGCAGGGCTTTGCACTCCTCCCCTGCCCTGAGTGCTGGCTCCACACTCCCGCTGGCTAGCAACTGGCCAAGGGGAGCTGGGGAGCAGTGATTGTGGGGGAGAATAGATCGCGCAGTTGCTGCAGAGCCCTGTCCCCCCATCATCTCCCTAGGCGCTGGACCTGATGGCCACTTCTGGGGCACAGCATGGTCCCAGGACAGGCAGGCACCAGGCAGCCTGCCATGCTGCTTCTGACCAGAAACAGCCCGAGTGAGCCTGAGCCCCAACCTCCCTGCCCCCCAAACCTGGAGCCCCTCCTGCACCTCAAGCCCTCATCCCTGGCCCCACCCCACAGCACACCCCCCCAGTCCAAAGCCTTTACCCCTTCTGCCTCAACCCACGGCCCTCTCCTGTATTCCAAACTCCTTGTCTCTACCCCCCAGCCTGGGGCCGCCACCTGCTCATCTCATCCCCAGCCCTTACCCCCTCCCATACTCCCAACTACCTGCCCCAGTCCAGAGCCCCCTCCCATGCCCAGGAGTGGCCTCACCCCAGCCCTTCAGTCCCACCCCCGCTACACACTATCCATGTGTGGAATGACTTTTGCTGTGTGATACATCACCTCCCTGTTAGTGCACATAGCAAAAGTCATTCTGTACATGGACGTAAAACATGAGGGGGGGCTGGAGTCCTCCTTTTAACCAGGGGTGTGAAATGCTGTGTGTTCAAACCTCAGCGCTGCACTGTCCGGGCGGTCAGCAGAACAGGTGACCCTTTACCCTGGCTTAGTGCGTAAAGTCATTGGTTGGGGTGGGCTGCTCCCGACACAGACCCTTCCTGCTTTGCACGTGCAGCGTGGGCTGTGTGCTGGAGGTGCACGCGTTCCTACGCCTGTCAGCCCAGCATCCCACGCTGAGTCCCTGTCTCCCACAGGAGCAGAGGACGATCTGAGGAAGGTGACCAAGATAGCCTATTCGATGGTGAAGCAGTATGGAATGGTGCCCAGCATTGGCCATCTTTCTTTCCCAGAGCTGGAGAGCACTCCCGGGATAGGTCGGCGCCCCTTCAGCCAGGGCCTTCAGCAAATGATGGATCACGTAAGACTCTGTCCTGGAAGCTTCCCTCGTGTTCTTCGCTGCCCTTATGTCATTTAAAAAACCAAATTGCAGCTAAAACATGCAGCTCAATGTTTCGTGTTCGCTGGCCATTTAAAAGTAAATGCCTGCCAGCCAGCACCGGATCATGCTGCGTCACCTTGTTAGGAATAGTCCCTGAGTCCTAAAAGCAAACTCAGGGGAAGCTGCAGCTGCTGCACCAGTGTTTTGAACCTCAGTTAGTTGCTATAGAAGAGGTGTCAATGCATGTTCATTTAATCTATGCAGAGAGCAGCAGTCACGATTTCAACTTAACCTGGCTCTTATGTGATGGGGGGGGGGGAGCGGGGTGATGAGGGTGGAGTGGGAAACCAAATAAGGATGGGGGGATTGCCAGCAGATGCCTGGACAGAGAAGGATGCAGGGATTATCAGGACATCTCCATCCCTCTGTTGTGTGCAATAAACAATACTGTTGGGTGTGTGGATGGGAAGAAAATATATAGCTAAAAAGATCTAGACTAGAATTTCTCTTGGGCCCGCTGGGTGATCAGATGTTTGTATCAGGGCTGGTTGAAAACGGCTCAGTGAAACGGTTTTTAACAGAAAAAGTTTTACAAGATGTGTCTGTTTTCTTCAGGCAGCATCAACTCCTGAAAAACCAAGCTTTGCCACCTGAAAAGTTCTGATTCAGAACTGCTGCCAGGGTGCATTATGAGAATTACAATTCAGCTGCCTCATGCTCCCATTCTCTTGTATGGCCGCATTTCCCAGCTGGACTACATCTCCCAGGGTGGCCTAGTGCTGGGGATTCACCTGCTGCGCTGTGGCCGCTCGTCAGGAGAGTAGCCTAGCTTTTGGCAGACGATTTTTGGGTTTTTGGTTAAAAATAAAAAGGAGAGAACCAAGCTTTTCCCTCATAAGAACATAAGAACGGCCGTACTGGGTCAGACCAAAGGTCCATCTAGCCCAGTAGCCTGTCTGCCGACAGTGGCCAACCCCAGAGAGGGTGGACCGAAGACAATGATCAAGCGATTTGTCTCCTGCCATCCCTCTCCAGCCTCTGACAGACAGAGGCCAAGGACACCATTTTATCCCCTGGCTAATAGCCTTTTATGGACCTAACCTCCATGAAATTATCTAGCTTCTCTTTAAACTCTGTTATAGTCCTAGCCTTCACAGCCTCCTCTGGCAAGGAGTTCCACAGGTTGACTACACGCTGTCTGAGGAAGAACTTTCTTTTATTAGTTTTAAACCTGCTCCCCATTAATTTCATTTGGTGTCCTCTAGTTCTTCTATTTAGGAAACTAATGAATAACTTTTCTTTATCGGCCCTCTCCACACCACTCATGATTTTATAGACCTCTATCATATCCCCCCTCAGTCTCCTCTTTTCTAAGCTGTAAAGTCCCAGTCGCTTTAACTTCTCCTCATATGGGACCCGTTCCAAACCCCCTAATCATTTTAGTTGCCCTTTTCTGAACCCTTTTTAAGGCCAAAACATCTTTTTTGAGGTGAGGAGACCACGTCTGTACACAGTATTCAACCCCTCAGATTGGGTAGGATTTTCTGACCAGTTCCTGTAAGTCATGTGTCTAGGCTCAGCTCATTGTTTATCTAAGCACGGTATTCACTCGTGTGTCTGTGTTCTGCCTCTCTTCCATTAATGTCCTTTCTCACTTCTCTGCCCAGGAAGCACGAGTGCTGGTGGCGCAAGCATATAGGCACACGGAGAAGCTCTTACTGGACAACCGGGACAAACTGCAAACGGTATGGGCGTCGCTGATGCTTCTGGCTTCATTGCCACCTCCAGCTGCGCGCTTGCCACAGTTCAGAGGAGTGGGGGCGGTACTTCCAGAAGGCAGGCAGTGTGTCTGTGCTTCTCTTCCAGCCTTGAGACGCATTGTGGGCGCGGGTGCATTTCCAGATGGGAGGAAGATTAGGGAAGCAAAGGACGGAGACTGTGAGCTGCATATCTGGTCAGCCATTGGATTAGGACTTGGCATGCACGCGTGTTTGCAGGGTGAGCTTTCTTCAGTGGAGACTGAGCAGAGTCTCCAGACGTTAATTGGTGGAGGTCAGGGAGTCACTTGGTAAGAGAGGTGCTCTCTGTGGAGAGCTTGAGAGGGGCGCTTGAAGGTTAGATTCCTTTCATTACTTCAGTAGACTTTCTAGCCCTGGGATGGCAAATATGGGCCTGAGGTGTAATTTACACCACTGCAGGGAGACTAGATATTGTCCAACTGAGTGTGGATTCCTTTGGTTCTTGCTTTGGGGAGTCAGCGACCAGTGAGAGAGAGTGACCAGCTAGCCTGCTTCAGCACAGTGTTTGCTTTAGCAGCGGGAACAAATCATTTAGAGAAAAAGGACTTGAACGTAGCTGTCTCCTCACACATCTGTCTTTCCTAACTGCTTACATATTTTTCGGTGATGTGGGCAGTCCTGTCACCTTTGAACACCCCAGCAAGTCCTGCTGTCTCAGCCCGGTTTTCCTCTCTTGAGACAGTATTCCTTTTTAACTGGCCCTGGTGCTTTTGATCTCCTGTTTCTGGGCGTTTTCCTGCACTGGTCTTGTCTCCGCTCTTAAGTGTTTGCTGAGACGTGGCATATCCTGAGCCCTTTTTCCCAACAGCCTCTCTTGAACTAACCCAATGTATTCATATAGTAACATTCCAGTAACCAGGTCGCTGTACGATATTCATGATTGATTACAGAGCTGCTCCACTCTCGTCACAACCTCCTCATCACGGCTGGCAGTAATTGGCCACCTAGTTGGCTGAGGGACCTAGGGATCTGGAGAACTAACTTTCCTCTTATGCCTTGAGTTTCTGCCCGGGGGCAGTAAGGAAAACTTGGGTTGCTTTTCTCCAAGCTGTACCTAGCCGGTGGAGGCTTTTGATTTCATTGGCTGGTAAAGCTTAGGAAAGGTGCTGAGGGGGAAATCTCGCTCCCCTGGGGTACAGAGCCCCCAGAAGGGTCCGAGGCCGGAGGTCAAATCAGTGAGGCAGGAGAGAAATCTAGAAGGAAAAACTTTGATGCATGCATGCAGGCTGACACACCAAGAGTGAAAGCAGCCCTGAGTTACAGGTTTTTGGATCCTTTATACAGAATGCTTAGACAGTTCAGTTGTGGATTGTTTTTCTTTAACATATCAAAGTCTCAGCAGAAGTACTCTGAGACTTCTGTTCACCCCAGGAGTGCTAGAAGTAAGTTTTACAAAACAAAGGCACATGAGAATGTGGAGTGAGTGGTCTTACAAGGCAAACTGTGACAAAGATAAGAGTATACATGATAATTTGTGACAGACTAGGAGTATCCATGAATTTGAGAGAGGCATTTGTAAGGGTCTTTGATTAGAGTTAATTTGATTTCACTCTGATACAGGGAGAGAGGTCTGGAAAACTTAACCCTTACAGCAGTTTTCTTTTAGAGAGTTTTGATTTCTTGCACAGTCCCCCCCTTTAGACACAATTGGAGTTATTTGATTTTTCTCCCACAGTGCCAAGTTCACATCGGTGCAAAGCCAGCTAAGTTTATGGGATAGAGGGGCCCTTGGACCTCCTCCAGCTAAAGTGATTCCCCTCATAACTCCTACAGGCCAGCAGCTAGAGATCACCTGCCATAACTTTTAGCCCAGTAGCTGGAGATTGCCGAGTGTGGTGGAATAGATCATCGAGCTGCACTCTGCTGTGTGTGCGTCCCTGTCCCTCCAGCTCTCCCGGCTGATTCTCAGTCTTTATAGCAGGTGCCAGCAGTTTAGGAAGTTGCATATTGGCCCCCCAAATCCTTACCGATAGGCCAGGTCCACACAAGGTGCTTCTGCTGGCATAGCTATGTCGGTCAGGGTGTGAAGCCAGCAGGAACCCCTAGTGTAGACGCTACTGTAGCACTAGCTCTGCACTTTTACTGACACCGCTTGGGAGGGCTTGACTTTAAAGCCGTGTGCGGATACAAACTCTGTATCCACATCTGCATTTGTATCCACAAAAATGAGCTGCTGGTCTCTACCTCCACAGATGCAGATACCCCTGCATATAAAGCAGATATGTACAGATTTGCAGGGCTCTAGTTGTCTTGCTAACTAGTAGAGAGTGAGCTTTGCTGATAGAGCCATGTCCGCGCTAGGAGCACTCAGCTGGTATCCCACACTGACACAGGAGCATCAGAAAGTATGCCTGGGATAGCTATAGAGTAATAGCTGTAAAACCAGTGGATTTGGTAACCCTTGTGTGTCCGTGTTTCTCTCTCACCAGCACATCTTGCTTTCGTTGCACTTTGTCCACATATGTGCCTGGGTATTTGCTGCTGATGGTCATGGGCAAACCCCTTCTCTTCCATTTTAGCTGATGTCCTGGGGAGGATGGAGGCGTGTCCTGGAGATGCGTTAGCCCACACACACGCTGCCCTATTAGCATGCTCTAATTTATGCCTTGCCAAAGCTGGCACTAACTTTTCTGAACTCACAGTGCATATCCACTCACCTTCTGCCCCGTCTGCTCTTTCCAGCTGGCTAACACCCTCCTGGAGAAGGAAGTGATAAACTACGAGGACATGGAAGCCCTGATTGGGCTCCCTCCTCACGGGCCAAAGAAAATGATTGTTCCTCAGAGCTGGCTCGAAGCAGAGAAAGAGAAACAGGACACGGGCGATGGAGAGCCACCCCAGCCACCCCGGAACCAGGAGGAGGATGAGGAGGAGCCCAGTCTGAGACCAGTATGAAACCCATTCCTGATCCAGAGTGGAGGAAGAGGGCTTTAGATGCACCTACCTGAGTCCTTCCAAGCTGTCTCAGTTGCAAGGCCAACGGCACTGAGACACCAGAGCAGGGAATTTGTGTGTTGTTGGTATCCTGCCCCTAACTTCTGGGTGTCTCAGCCACTGCCCGAGGGGGGCTTTCTTCAGGGAGGGATTCTGTAGCTGGTGATCTCCAGGGTTGAGGGCTCCTGGTACAAGCACAGATGTGAGGCAGAAAGGTGTGATGCACAGTTTCAGAATTAATTTAAATGCTGTCATCTCTTGGGGGGGCTCAGTGCAGTGAAGTCATAGGGGCAGGAACCCATCTGGATTTTGTGTTAGCATCGTACATCAGTGCTGTGACATGGACATGTGCTCCGTTTCCTCCTGTGCCAGAGCTTCGGAAGTGTCCCTCTGGAAGGCACAATAATGGAGCTCACTTGGAAGGATTCAAGGCAGTTTAAGACACAGTCGTTCCTGCAATACTTGACTGTACCCCTTGATTATTTCTATGCAGATTTTAAAAATATACCAAGGCTCACTGGAGTAAAATGGTCTTTGTGCATTGCTCTATAGAACATACTAAGTAGTGCGGGGGTGGGGAAGAGTTCTGACTTGTACATGCGACCTGTTCTGACAAGCACACAGGTCTACAGCTACGGCTTCCTCTGCAAGTTGATACTGATCGTTCTGTGCATGTCTCTCAGTATTGGGCTTTTTTTGGTTTTCGTTGGTTTGGGGTTATCTGTTTTTTGAGTTATCGGTTCATGTGCAAGGACTGGCGAACCCCACGTGCCTAAAATCCAGGCTAGGATCTACTCCCACATCAGAAGCTCATTGTCCAGAACACCAGGGTCCTTTACTTGCATTCAGACCTCTTACCCCTCCCGCAGGTTCTTCTGCAGGGAACTGTGTGTGATCATTTCCACTCTACAGTGAGAGCATCTGAAATACCTGTGCATCAGGATCTGAGGTACTTGGCTGGCTGTATAATATGCCTTTTTCTCTGATTGAGGATTATTGTCTGGGTCTCTGAAAGGCCCCTGTCCAGGTGCTATTCCCACACCCCAGCTTTTTCTGAAGGAGCCTAAGAAGTCTGAACACGAGTGAGAGATTTCAGGCTACAGTCCCATGTAGAAATCCATGCAAACAAACATGCCTCGCATAACTGCCATCAATCTTCCATGTGGAGAGCTACAGGAGCCGTTTAAGGCAGCTGATGTTGCTTGGTTCAGATGGAAGGGATGCCGTTATCCAAGGCATTCTTACCCACCATCACTTAGCTTGATGTACAGCCTGCGTCTGTCTCGTGACTCCCAAACTCTGCTGGGTTTAGGAGTAAGGTTGGGTCCTGAAAATTGACCACCTGATCTATAGGGTACTGAGGGGTAGTGCCACTAGCCGGACCCCTGGGTTTTGCTAGTTTCAGTGCCAGTTTGGCATTGGCACAGCATTCTGTAGTGGTTTTTCCTTGTTAATCTTATGAGGGAGGGGGTTCCCCAGTCTGTGACTTGGTATTTCATTGCTTTTTTTCTTTTCAATGTGATGGGCTTCCCCTTTATTCTTTGAACTCCAGAATTTCACCTGCTGTAGAAATTGTATTCACTCCTTCACTGTTGAAAAATTCTGAGATGTATTCTGGGCCTGTTTTCATACTAACTTGGAATCCTGTAGCACCACTGTTGATCGTAATGTGAACACAAATGTAATGCAGTTGCTTTGGGACTTTCCCTAATAAACAGCAGGCTCCTGGGATTACAGTATCCATACCAGTCTGATCGTTCTGCAAGACCTTCCTGGGCCATCTAGTGGTGCTTTGTCATTCCGTATTCTGGGACAAGATTGATTTTTAACTGATCAGACAAATGGAAGAATCCATATGCAGAGAAGTGAATTCACACAGTTTTGTGGAACAGATGTTGCAGCATGGCTGGGTCAGTGGCTGTGGATAGCTAGAGCTCTGCAAATCTGCAGATATCTGCTTTTGTAGCTGTGGATGCAGATATCCGTGGCTGATTTTTGCAGATATGGCTGTGACTACAAATGCTGTATTTAGAACTTGCAGATTTGTGGATATTTGCTTTATATCCCTGGGTATCTGTATCCATGTAGGTCATTTTTGAGGATGCAGATGAAGATACACATTTTTGTGTCTGCACAAGATTCTTTATAGATAGCCAAGCCTGTGTTAAAGAAACCATGATAAATCTTTTATCTGACCACAAAATGCATCAGTGCTCAAATGAACTGTTAAGCTGAAGTGATGAGAAACAAGCAGTAACTTCACCAAACCTCTCTGCTTAACATGTGGGGCTGCTGGCCCCAAACCTTTTCCCTTTCGTTGTGCCTTACATTGATAGGGTGCCTTACCAACTTAGTATCTTTGCTCTGCTTTCATGTGCATTGAAGTCAGCCTCCTTTGCCTGTCATCAGGAGCCTCTGCAGTGAGGGCAGGAACCAGCTTGAGAGTTTCTCTTCCTTGCTCCTTACTCGGTGGGGAAGCATCAGGCCTTCTCCCAAAGCCTGAAGCTGAGTCAGTGTAGGAGCTGACTGATGGTAAATGCCAGCTGAGGACAGCGGCTAGCACATCAGCAATTGTGGTGGGACAGCTCTGTTTACGCTAAGTATTATACCCTGTGGAAGTTTGGCTCAACGCAGGTGTCGTCTGGCTGTAATCTAAAGGCTGTGGAAGTGGTTAGAGCCACCTTGAAAAGAATGGTCGTGTGTGCCTGAAAAATGGTTATCCAAGCCCCCGCAGTCACATAATGGTGGTGCTATGAGACACAGGAAGGCCCCTCCTTCCTCGCTTGACTTAAGGGGGAACTCTGATCTGAGAAGAAGCAGCCATTTAAAACATGGGGCAACACTGAGTATATGAAGTAGCTTGAGAAAGGGCTGGAGTGATCTCTGTAAAGCAGGTCTAAAGGCCAGGGTTAGTGTCTAGAAATGAGTTAGTATCAAAATAGAGCCACAAGCAAGCATAGGCAACTGCTGTTCTGGAGGAGAAATGTACAAGTCTGTACGACTTATTCATTCATGTCTATCTGACCAGGCATATAGGCCATTTCGGGATAGATGGAATGATAGGAACAGCATAGATACACGGTGGGCGGCTGTAATGATGTCCCCATTTTACAAGTGTCTGCATGTGGTAATAGAAGGCTACTGAGGAATTAAAAAGAGATGGGATTAGAATTGGGGAGAAGGTCCGATCCTTGACTCAGACCATTAGAACAGCGTGCTCTCTAGGGCTATGTCCAGACTGCAACCCTCTTTTGAAAAAGAGCATCTAGACTACAATCAGTACTTTCGAAAAAGCAAGCCCCTGTTTCAAAAGAGAGCACCCAGGCAGTCTGGATGCTCTCTTTTGAAAAAAGCACAGTTTGCATTACACAGCACTTTCGAAAGAGCACTTTTGAAAAAAGGTGTTCTTCCTCGTAAAATGAGGTTTTCCGCGGACGAAAAAACTGCCACATTCTTTCGATTTAGTTTCAAAAGAACATGGCGGCAGTCTAGACGCAGATAGTCCTGGTAGTCTAGACACACCCTAGGGCCATGTCTACACTGGCGGCTTCTTGCGTAAGAACATGTGCACGAAAGCTTTTCTCTTGTGCAAGAAAGCTATGATGGCCATTTTAGCCATAGGGGCTTCTTGCGCAAGAAATCCCTGCTGAGCGTCCACACTGCCCTCTTGCGCAAGAGGACTTACGCCTGATAAAAAAAAAAGAGCGTAACTCTTGCGCAAGGAGCCCTCTCTTACCACCCTGTACTATACATTTCCTTGCGCAAGAGCGGGCGGCCAGTGTGGAGACACTGTGGATTCTTGTGCAAGGACAGCTGTTCTTGCATAAGAACCCGCCACTGTAGACATAGCCGAGGTGTGCAGGGTTCTGGGAGGGATATAGGCACAGGAATTTTTTTCAGTTCTAGAGCCTCAATTACTAATTTAGGCTAGAGAGAGAGGCTGTCTAGAAATCAGGTCTAAGATCTTATCAAGTCAAGTTAAGCTCGTCCATTGCTGTAGGCGGCCTGGTCTGCAATTCCAATAGTCTCCATTTGCTTGTTTAAAGCTGGGCCCTGTCTTTGTTTCTCCAGCCCTCCGAGCCCTCCCCTGTCTTCTGTGAGCACGCTCTGCTGAGCAGCTTTACGCCTCCCTAGGTACAGCCTTTCCCTAGCCCCCCTGGCTCAGGTAACGGTACACAATGGGTCTTCCCCCCCATGCGCGGTCTCTTTAAAACGGGCGCCATCTTTGTAAGGGGCGGAAGGCCTTTGGCGAGACGGGCACTGACGCTCGCTGGGCGGGCCTCTCGTGCCCGCTTATTCCAATTGGAGAGAACTCGCTCCGTTTCCGCCCGGCGTGATATCCCGGCGTGCCCCGCGCCACCCCGTCCTTTTCCGGCCGGCCATTTCCCCCCGCCGAGGTATGTTTGAGTGGCGGCCGGGCCCTGCGGGGCTATCCGCCGGCATCCGCCGCCTGGGCGGCCCGCGGGGCTCGGGCTCTGGGCGGCCGAGCGCGGCGGGGCCGCCCGCGGCCTGTGGGGAGGCGGTGGGGCCGGGCTGGGGCTCTTCTGCCGCTGCAGCGCCGCGCGGGGCTTCGCGTCCGGCTCGGGCGGGCCTAGGCGCGCTTGGCTGCTGCGGTGCGGCCGGGCGCTCCCCTGCGTTCTGGGAGCCCAGCCTGTGCCGCTCGCCCACGTGCTCCTTGTGTTCGCAGGGCTCTGAGCAGCCATGGCACCCAGTCGAAATGGCATGATCCTGAAGCCCCATTTTCACAAAGACTGGCAGAGACGAGTCGCCACGTGGTTTAACCAGCCGGCCAGGAAGATCCGCAGGTGAGATGCCAACAACCGCTGGTTCCGTGGGTCAGATGAGGGCTTGGGTATGCCTCGTAACGGGGCGTTTAGCCCCCTTGTCTCCTTGCGTGCCGTGGCGGCTAGAGCCTGATTAAAAGTTATTGAGGCCTGTGCACATCTGATCCTAATGCCCTCCAGTTTACAATCAAATGATGAAAATTCTCCAGAGTCTCTGCACCAAATTGATGACTTGCTTGAAGTTTGGCGAGCTGGTGACTGAAGCTTTCTCTGAGAGTGTGTGGTCCATCTTTGTTCACGTCAGCTACCAGATAGACACGTTCCTGCTCTCAGCTGAGTTTGAACTGCTCTGTGTTCTCTGGGAGGGACTCAGATTGAAGACTGTCCACGTAGCAGTTTTGTATCTGATGCAAACGTCCTTTTGTTGACTGCTGCCATGTTTCTCTTTGACCAGGAGGAAAGCTCGTCAGGCAAAAGCGCGTCGTATTGCTCCACGCCCAGTGTCTGGGCCGATCCGACCTATTGTGAGGTGTCCCACTATTAGGTACCACACAAAAGTTCGTGCTGGCAGAGGATTCAGCTTGGAAGAGCTGAGAGTAAGTACATCTGGTCTGTGAGAATCTCGAAGGACAGTGTGTGCAAATGCAACAGATCAGTGCTATAAGTCTGCCCAGTGTTAGGTGGGTGCAAAATAAAGTAACAAATGTGGTGTTTCAACTCAACTCCTCCCTCCTCCCTCCCCCAAATAAATGGATGCTATAGATTCCTTGATAGGCAATTCCTGTGTAGCTTGGGTATTCTGTCAGTAGCTAGCGTAATATGTAAGCATTTGAGATTGATTGGCAGCTCCGTATCTGTTCATACTGGTTGTACATGTGGCCATTTTGGAGTTTTCTAGGTAACACAACACACTGGCCAATGTGCAGGATAGTGGTAAATTAGAAAGCCAGAAGGAATGAAGTAGAGAGTGTCTGGTTTAAAGATAATTAATGGGGTAAAGGAAAGCTTCCAAAAAGAAGGTGTCAAACTCTGAGTGACAGTGGATGATTTTTCATAAAACCAAAAGAATCTGCCTTGAAGTGAGCCAAACTGGTCCTTGCTAGCCATGTTAAAGTCTCTGCATATCCAGAGAGACTTCATTGTTGTGCCTGCCTAACCCTGTTAGAGCTGAGCAATATGGATCTGAACACTCCAGGGTTAGCCCATTTGTAAGTGTCTTGATCCGGTGCTTGTCAGTGGGGTGTGTTTAAGACTTGTTTAGAACAACTGCACAACTTTGAATTGAAGAAAGGGATTTATAGTTTGATTCCTGTTTGATTTCCGGTGTGAATATGAATATCAGATATTAATTCCAACAGTAGGGGAATGGGATGTGCAGGCAGAAACATACTTCAATGCATTATGGTTTTGAAAATGAGAAGAATGTGGCCAGCTTGCCAGTTTAACAAAATTCTACTTTTTTTTTTTAAGCCACCCTCTCAATTTCAGGAGATAGGAAGAGGGAGCATGTTAATGCAGCCTTCTGTACAATCATCTTACAGGGCATCAAAATCAAATGTGACTGGGTTTGGGAATCTCCTCTCCACCACTTCTCTAGACTGCATTTAGTATAGAAACATCTAAAGTCATATATGAAGCTTGCACTGCCATTATCAGACTTGTGGAGAATGAGGTCCTCTACTGGTCTGCTCAGTGCCAAGAGATAGTTTGCTGCTTTTGGTTCTTGGGTATTAGACTTGTGGTGTAAGTGGTGCCTAATAGAGCATTGATTTAAACTACTGGTACAGCCAGCTTCATGAGTCAGATTGGTGCGTGTGATTTAAATGGCCCCGTTGCTTGCTGTTAGAATTGTATACCCGTACTTGCGAATGTCAGTGTGGAAGTGGTGCTCCCACCACCGCTTCTGATTTTGTGCCCTCCTTTTGCTGTTTGAAGGAGTGTCAACCTCAGCGAGGGATGGGAAAGGTTAACCTGTTAACAAGTAAGCATCACCCTAAATGGGTAATATGTTCCGGGTAACCGGTGGGGGCTGGCACCCCTGCCCTCCTGCTGCGGGCAAGGGGCCCATCATGGACAGGGGCTGCTCTGCAGTCTGGAGCAGCCTCTGTCTGCTGGGAGACCAGGTGTCCCACTGGCAGGGACTGGGAGCCCGTGGTAGAGCCAGCCTCAGCGAGGGAACTAGGAGCCTGGCTGCCCTTGCAGGCAGGGGCGATTCCGAAGGGGGGCTGGAGCTGGCAACAGAGCCAGTCCCAGCACAGCGCTGGGTTCGGGAGCACCGCAGGCTGGGGGCTGATCACTCTTCCTGCTTCTGAGGAGCCTTACAGTCAAATGATGACACTTTCTCCGGAATCTCTGTAGTCTCTGTGATGACTGTAGTTGAACCCTTTTCCAGCTGATGACTGTAATGGCTTCACTCAGTATCACAGTGGCATGGCTGTCGCTTGAATATTGACATTAATTCCCTTGCTTGGCAGATGGCTGGCATCAATAAAATGGTTGCCCGGACTATTGGGATTTCTGTGGATCCCAGGCGACGCAACAAGTCTACGGAATCCCTGCAGGCCAACGTGCAGAGACTGAAGGAGTATCGCTCCAAACTTATCCTCTTCCCAAGGAAGCCCTCTGCACCCAAGAAGGGAGACAGTTCTGTAAGTACATGGTGTCCTGGAAACTTTCACAGGCCTGCCCCTCAGTGGTGCTAAGACTTGGCAGTGCTGATCCTCTAATGCTTGGGTGTAAGTTGTAACTTATTTAGACAGTCTCCTAGTGTAATAACCTGACACCGGTGGAGGGGTGACTCGGGCTCTGGACAAGGGTATGTGCTAGAACTTGTAGCAGCTTTGCTATGCTGGGAGTTGGGCCTGGAAGCGAAGAGTGAGGGGGGATTTGATAACAGCCTTCAACTTCCTGAAGGGAGGTTCCAAAGAGGATGGAGAGAGGCTGTTCTCAGTAGTGACAGATGGTAGAACAAGGAGCAATGGTCTCAAGTTGTGGTGGGAGAGGTCCAGGTTGGATATTAGGAAAAACTCTTTCCCTAGGAGGGTGGTGAAGCACTGGAATGGGTTACCTAGGGAAGTAGTGGAGTCTCCATCCCTAGAGGTGTTTAAGTCTCGGCTTGACAAAGCCCTGGCCAGGTTGATTTAGTTGGAATTGGTCCTGCCTAGAGCAGGGGTCTGGACTTGATGACCTTCTGAGGTCTCTTCCACTTCTATGATTCTATGATTCTGGAACATGAAAGGTCCTGTGGTCACTTACAGCCACGTTCTGGGTTGGCGGGAGACTGGCTGCCCTGCTGAGAAGGCACAGCTCAGAACCACAGCCCCTCTATCTGCAGCAGCTCTCTCAAAGTCTTTGGTTTTTACTGATGCAATTGAATGTCAGTGGAAGCGGTAAATGTGTAAGGGTGGATAGCGAGGCTCTGTCAGGAGTATTTACATCTCGCTATGGAAATAATGGCAAAAGAGAGCCAGGGAGGAAAATGTAGGGACAGAGGCTTTATCAGCTGACTAAACTACAAGTTGGTCTACTTGAGGGGAGTTTCACCTATCAGTCTTCTTACAGACCCAAAGCCTAAGTTCTGAGATGAGGTGACTTTCCAAGTGTTCCTTTGCTCCACCTGTGTGAGCTCCGTGCTTCCGATGAGGTAGATGTAGTGAAATGAAAGATTTGAAGAGGAGGATTTCTAGGCAACGTCCATGGGCCCTGCATGCTTAACTTGATTTTTAAACATGGCTCCTGCTTAAACTTCCCTAACATGACCTAGCTCACCACCAGGAATTGCCAGTGTGTTCAGACTCTTTCAAACTGAATGGTGAGAGCTTTTCTCTGACTGCGTTCCTACTGTCTGGCTAAACTATAATCAATGTGGCTTTTGGGGAACTTTTATCAGTTTAGCATGTTCCCTAAGGCAGGTGTAAACCCATTGTAGTTAGTCTGGAAAGCGTCACTTTGAACTTGATTTGCAGAATGTTGGAGGTATGGATGAGAGAAACTGAGGTAGAAACTTGCAGGTGGAGCCCTGCAAATCTGTAGGTATCCACTTTATATCTGTAGCTATAAAGCACATCCACAGACTCTTTTTTTGCAGATATGAATATAAATTTTGTATCTAAAACCATACACATTTGCTGTTATCTATGGCTCGTTTTTGTGGTTACCGATTTTGTATCCATGCTGAGCTCTGTTTAAATGCAACTAAAGGTTTTCCTGTTTCTCCAGCAAGGTTTTCTGTAACAAGGGTTTCCTTTGGGTGAAATTTGTGCAGACTTTCCTGGAGTCTCATTTGAATATCCCTGATGAGTGGAGCAGCTAGAACCTAAATTAGTGTCAAGCCCTGTACTTTTGTTGCCACATTTTAAAATGTTTTTCCCGTTTTACTCCATAGCAACTTCTTTTCTGCTGTAACAAAAAACAGGACTGTGTAGCACTTTAAAGACTAACAAGATGGTTTAATAGGTGATGAGCTTTCGTGGGCCAGACCCACTTCCTCAGATCAAATAGTGGAAGAAAATTGTCACAACCATATATACCAAAGGATACAATTAAAAAAATGAACACACATGAAAAGGACAAATCAAATTTCAGAATAGAAGGGGGATGGAGCCGGGGGGCGGCGGAGGTAAATGTCTGTGAGCTAATGATATTAGAGGTGATAATTGGGGAAGCTATCTTGGTAATGGGTAAGATAATTAGTGTCTTTATTCAAATTGAGTGTAAAGTGTCGAATTTAAGCATGAATGACAATTCAGAGGATTCTCCTTGAAGTGAAGTCTTAAAAGGTCTTTGGAGCATGGGAGTAACTTCAGAGTTGGTGTTAAGCCCTTGAGCCTGAGTTTTACATTCTTGGTTCCTGTTTCTGGTGGGGCCAGGAGAGGCAGTTTGATGGAGTGAGGCAGATGCATCAACACCTTATCAAAGCTCTCAGGAAAACTTTGCTTCCTTCCAACTCGGTTAACTGAGCAGTTAACAGGTCACCCACCCCAGTACAATTACAAGTTCTGGGTTCAGCTGAATTTCTTTTACAAAGAAATCAGTCTGCTGTAGGCTGAGCCCTTCAAAATGCTAGCATGGTGCCTCTGCAGGCATCTTCTCTGTGTACGTCTTTCCTAGACTGTCCAGGGTGTACCTGTGGGGACGTAAGGCTTTCTTTGGTCTGAAATACAGCGCAGAAATCCTGAGGTCCAAACCATAGAACTTGTTCTGTTTAAACATGTGTTGCTAGATTCTCTAGTCACCTCCCTACACTGGGGCCCTGCACATAGGCTAGTTTTAAGTTGAGATGAAACTGAAGGGCTTGTGTGTGGCTCCAGAAGGCATGCTGCCCAACTTAGGCAGCTCCCCAGGTGAGCCAGGGAAGGAGCCATGCTAAACGTAGTAATCACTTGTTTCCTCTGTCATACAGCCAGAAGAACTCAAGATGGCAACTCAGCTCTCTGGGCCTGTTATGCCGATCAGGAATGTAAGTAAACCTGCAAATCGCACGCGTTGGTTGGTGGTTCTGAAGTTAGACACTCCTGTGCTGTATTTCTAGATACTAGAGAGAAACTGACTTAACAGAAAGGGGATTCTTCAGTGCTGTGTTGTGCCACTGCAGTTCAGTTCCACTGTCCTGTGGACTGCAACAGTTACCTGGGGCCAGAGGAACAAGAGCGTGTTAAAATTGATCTCATGCTTCTCCATGGTTTAAAAAAAACTCGGTATTTTGCTGTGAGAGAGTGTAACATTAGTAGGGCCTCTGGACTTCGTGCCACTGCGTAATGAGATGCGTAGTTGCTCTGAGTTGCACTAAAGTTCTGCCAGTGAGAACTTGAATCTCTATACCAGCTGTTGGTTAAATAGCGCTCCCTTGGGATCCAGAAGGCAGGCGCAGGGGCTTGAGGCCATGTTCTGCATGGCAGTAAACTAACGGATGCGGTTTTTGCTCTGAGAATTTGTTCTGCTTTTGAGGGGTCTCCCTCAAGCAGCTCAGAACGGAGGGCGAGCAAGTTAGCAGCGCTCTGCGCAGCCCCGTGCCCTGGTCAGTTAGTCTGCAGTGACCAAGGCCTAGTGGCTCTTTCCTGAGTCTGACGTGACAAGTTGTGGATTCGCTGCAGTTTCTCGTGGACCCATTGCTGCTTCCGAAGGGTTATATTTGATACTTGATAGTGATTGTTCACAATCCAAGCGTAGGCTTGACTGTGAGGTAAATACCAACCCTGGTGTTTCTTCAAGCCTCTTATCAGAGGTGCAAGATGACACATACAGAAGCAGAATATAATTTAGCATCTAATTGAATGGCATTGCAGTCAGGCCATCTTGCTTTGATTAAAGCCTCCCTACCAGTCATGATGTCTTGTTGCTAGTAGGAGTTTATGCAAAAAAACCCTCTTTTCTAAACACACATAAGCATTGAATATACTAGACTCTAGTAACTAGAGGATTCTAGAGAAGATAGTTACACATTCTCTCTGGCTCTGTTTATTAGGTTTACAAAAAGGAAAAAGCACGTGTCATCTCTGAGGATGAGAAGAACTTCAAAGCCTTTGCCAGCCTGCGTATGGCCCGGGCAAATGCCCGTCTCTTTGGAATCCGTGCTAAACGAGCCAAGGAAGCTGCAGAGCAGGATGTGGAGAAGAAGAAATGAACTGTTCTCCCTCGAACTGTCAATAAAAGAGCGTAGAATTGTAACCTGGCGTGGCGTCTTCTTGGGCCAGGTGCAAAGGGAGCTGGAACAAAGGAAGGTGATATGCTTGACACGAAGCCAATGTTAGTTTGTGTTCAGCTACTTTCTAGCTGGGTGTGCCTGATACTGTATAAAAGTGTTGAACTGTAGTCTCTGCTGCTTTGCTTACTGCTGCTTCTGAGATGAGCAGATAATAGGCTCTCAGCAGCAGGTACGCTCTGGCTGGAGTTGCCTTAGGCTTAAACAGTAACGTTTTCCCCTCCCCTTGTTGCTTAATCACAGCTGCTTTGAGCGCAGCCTGCAACAGGTCCTTAATCAGTAGCCAGACACAGCCCTGCCTCTTCCCCATCCCCTCCAATTGCTCCTCTCCCCTCTTAAGGGGCAGCCTGCTCACTTTTGCCTTTAAGAAACAGGAGTCTGAATTTCTAGCAGGTGGCAGGCTTTGTGGAATTCAGGTGACGCTGTAAGTACTGAATTAGATACAACCCTAAACTCCCAAAGGGGGGTGCCTGTCTGTGCAGCACCAACTCCAGGATTACCAAGAGGTGGAGGAATTGGTAGAATGCAGGAGGCACGTCTCAGCTGTGGGATGTATGGTATCTTGGGGGGAGGGATAGCTCAGTAGTTTGAGCTTTGACCTGCTAAACCCAGGGTTGTGAGTTCAATCCTTGAGGGGGCCATCTGGGGCAAATCTGTCAGGGATGGTACATGGTCCTGCCATGAGTGTAGGGAACTGGACTCAATGACCTCTCAAGGTCCCTTCTAGTTCTATGAGATAGGTATATCTCTAGCTGCAGGGTACCTCCTCCAGATTCTTACTAGTAAATAAAATACAGGACTATGTAACACTTTAAAGACTAACAAGATGGTTTATTAGGTGATGAGCTTTCGTGGGCCAGACCCACTTCCTCAGATCAAATAGTGGTCTATTTGACTATTTGATCTGAGGAAGTGGGTCTGGCCCACGAAAGCTCATCACCTAATAAACCTTCTTGTTGGTCTTTAAAGTGCTACATAGTCCTGTATTTTGTTTCAGCTACACCGGACTAACACGACTACATTTCTATCACTATTTTACTAGTAAATGGGGATTCTAACTTTCCCTGTGCCGCTTAAACATCCTCTTAGTAGGCCGTTTGAACCAGCTCCTTGGGGAATCTTGTTCAGCGTGTTGCCAGAGCTTCTAGGGGGGCCAAGGTACTATCCAGCCTGTAGAACTTGGAATAAAAAACTGCGAGAGAGAGACTGTCCTCACCCTCTACAATCAAACGGCTTGCCATACAAGCTGTTGTTACCTGCTTGTTTCAGACTTGCTCGGTCACCCGTATTTTTAAGTTTGACTCTTTAAAAAAACACCTTAAGTTTCCCCTCTATCAGACTGAGAAGGACATAGAGGGACCAGTTAGCATTACCTGCACTGGTCTGCGTGAGTGCGATACGCATTGTGAAGCAAAAGCCATTCTGAAGTGCTAATGACCTGTCCCAGCCAGCGCTTCATGTGGAGAAAATGCAGTAGCCAACCTAACGCTGTGTCCTCCTAATCCCGTTTCACATGGTTTGGTCTTGGGGAGTAGGGGCAAGTACAGCCCTTGGAAAAGGGAAAAGCTGTCATTAAGATATTGCAACTGAAGAGCAAAATGCCTTCTCTGAGAGAGTTGTCAGCATTGTGCGAATGAGCTGCCATCCCACTGTGAAAAGGACAGTACTAAGTAGTTAATGGAGAACAGGAAAGAAAGGTTAGTGCCTAGCACTTCTGCCTAAATGCATAGAGCCCAGCAAGAAGCAATTTCCTGCAGAGCTTGCAAGTGAGATAAATGGGCCGTGCTGATGGAGGAATGAAGAGAAGTTCTTTGGGGAGAGCCCGTTTTTCTTCCACTCAGATTTTAATATGATTTATTCTTGCGTTACTGGCTCTGAATGGGTCAGACTTCACTTACTTGCTCATATTGTGGCCTTATCTACACTATGCAGTTTTGTCAGCAAAAGTCCAAAGAAAGGCTTCTCCCATGGATGTAACTCCCCTGCTCTGCCAGCATAATCAAACCGCCTCAACGAGAGGTGCAGGGCTTATGCCCGCGTAGTTGGGGCAATGCAGGGCCTCTGCAGATGCTTCCTCACCTCAGCTGTTGGCTCATTCTCATCAATTTCATGCTCGACTGGAGTTGTGAAATTGACAAGAAAGCCAGCTTCTCAAGTGGGCTGCTGCCCAGGCATCATCCAAGCCGGGCTTCTGCCCAGCCTTCCATCTTGGGCTGCTGCCTAGGTTCCCCACTCCTTCCTGGAGGAGCACTGCTTCTTGGGTTCTCGGCTCCCTGCCAGGAGCCCAACAACCAGCTGGACTTCAAAGGTGCATCTTCCCCATTCGCTGCTGCCTCCATCTCTCATCTTCCCTTCCCCCAGAGCTGCAGAGGGTAAGAGTCCTCCACACTGCCCCTCTACAGTTGGTGGAAGTGGGCCTTGTGAGAACACCACCCTCTCGGTCAGTGGTGGATGGACCAGCAACCACAGTCAATGCAGTGGCTGTCACTCAGCTAAGCGTAGGTTGACCTATCTCCGTGGTGTAGACAGCCTGTTACAGAAAGAAACAAAAGGTGCTTTGAGTTGAGAAACCAGTTGGCTTGGATCCTTGTTCCCAGTGCACATCCACACGGGCTGTTCCTGACGTGGAGAGGCCGGGAATATCTCGAATGCCACATGCTGGCAAGACTGCAGGTTGAAAAGTGGCTTAAGTGGAAAAGCCCAGGTACGTGATGTTTCTTAAACAGACTTGTAAGAAAGTGTACGTTGTCTCCTGCAGTCATGCTGGGAGGTGCTCATCTTGTAAGCCCTCAATCAGGCCTAGTGCTATGTGTTGTGTTATAATTAGGTACAAGAAAGGGCATCTCAGTGCAGTTTCTAAATAGCAGGGTGCAATTGCTCCCTGTAGCCACGGGGTGGAGCAAAAACCGAGATTTCAATTTCCATTAAAGGTGGCTGTCTCAGGACTCTTTTCACCATTTCTCCTGCCCAGCTGACGTGCTGGGGCCATGGATCAGTGGTCTGAGCCTTGGGTTTGAAAATATAAAATTCCCCAGATGCGATGGGGGAGCCCCACCTAAGGATGTTAAGGACTGGCCATGCTTGGATAGTCGAGTCAGGCAGTCACTTCCTCTCTCCTCCCCCCGCCCCCTTTGCTGCCTCTGTCAGATAGAGGCCCCCAGGGGCTCTTGTGCAAACACGAGCCTGGAGTCAGCAGGGCAGCCCCGGGCTGCACATGGAGTTCTGCATTCCTCCTTCGAAATGTGCAAGACCCCCTGTTGGAATTGACTAGTCAATGGAAATTCCGTCCACTACTTGACTAGTAAATTAACTGGTATTTAACATCCTTAGTCCCATGGGTCTGTTTGGCACTTCCCCCTCGCGCGAGGTCCAGGCCCTTTGCTCAGGAAATGAGAACGTCTTTCCTATAAAACTTTAGCAAAGGGCTCTGCCTCCCTTTTCATGCCTGGCGTCGATGCAGATAACAGAAGAATGGCCAGACCGGGGCACACCAAAGGTCCTTCCAACCCAGTGTCCTGTCTGCCGACAGTGGCCAATGCCAGGTGCCCCAGGGGGAGTGAATCGAACAGGGAATGATCAAGCGATCTCTCTCCTGCCATCCATCTCCACCCTCTGGCGAACAGAGTCTAGGGACACCATTCCTTACCCACCCTGGCTAATAGCCACTGATGGCCTTAGCCTCCATCCCACCTGGTTTGGCTGTGTGCCAGGTTGGCTTGTGCTCTGTGCCCGAGGTGGCTGCGTTGCGAGGTGCGATATTGAGAACGTGCCAGCTTGGCTGGTTTGGGTGACGGGCAGGCTGAAGCGGGAGGCCGCCTCTCGGGGCGCCGATGAAACAAACAGTGCCGGAGGCCGTGTGTTTGGAAATGCGTTTAGAAACCAGCAGGTGTCAGGAGCGGTTTTCGTTAACAAACGGAAATTCTATCTGATCGGTGTGAATGAGGATTGTGAGAGAGACCTTCCTAGTTCTGTCCAGCGCTGACTCTGCTGTTGCAGCCTGCACTGCCCCTCTGGCCGCCTGCGGGTGGTTGGGGCCGCGCCTGGAGGCTTTTAGTAAAGGGGCTCGCCTGGCCGGTCGAGCAGAGCTAGACAATCGCACACGTGTGGTGCTCCCGGCGAGGCAGGCGCCTTTGAATAAGGCGGGCTCCTCTTGCTGGCTGCTGGCGCGAGTGCCTGCTTCCACGCAAATCTGGGATGAGCAGCTGCTGCCTTGTTTTTGAGCGAGGCAGCCTTCCAGCACTCACGGAGCTGCGAAGACTTCACAGCCTTCTCCAATGGGTACGGACTCAGGCTGGCAGGAGGAAGGGAGGCAGAGAGAGTAAGAAATACACAAGCTCTTGCCAGCCAGCAGCAGCAGCAGCACTGGCAGTAGCTCCGAGGCACACCATGTGCCTTATTGAAAGGTCTTCCCGTGCTAAGGCGACGTGCCGCTCTATTGCACTCCCCCACGGAGCCCAGGACAGGACTGGCCATGGCGATGGGGTCTGCAGGGAGCTCCACCCGCCCTCGGCTGACTGAGGAAGGCGGCTGTGCTGGTAGAGCTGCGAGAGAACAGGCGGGGAAGGTCTTGGAGACCAGCCCTTTGCCCTGACGATGTTCCACGGGGGCCCCCAGGATAATGGCGACAGGTCCCTAAGGAGCCAGTCCCTGGGCAGCCGCGGGTGGGCGGTGGTGGGGGTTTTCCATGGGCTTATGCAGCCTGGGCACGGGTCCCTTTGCCAACGGAGCAAGCTGCCTGCCCGGCGAGGGGGCATTTGGGCAGGGTGGGACCGGGAGCTTTCTCCAGGGAGTTCCATGGCTGGAGAAGACCCGATCACCCGTGCCGCTTGGGCAGGGAAGCCGGAGCAGCCTGGCACCAGAGCCGCGGGCGAGGCTGCAGCTGGGCTGCCAGAAAACACCATTTGCACTTCCCAGTCTCGGCACATGACAGGAAATTAATTGAAGCTTTTCAGCTGTTGCTAACAGTGTGTTGTGCTTGTCAGAAGGCGCTTGGCTCGCTGTCACGTACTATCTGATTAGCTGGCTTCCGAGCCTCCGGATTGTCAGTCTGGGCTCCTGGAAACTGATCTGAGGAGGAAAACGTTGCCGGGTGCGGCGAGCGCTCCCCGCGTCCCTCTGTGATACGTGGGAGGTGCGTGGTCTGGCCCGGGCGGCCTCCCACGCGGTCCCTGCTGCAGCTACTGGCCCTGCTGACTCAGCCCAATCACACCAGGGCAGGTTGGAAATCGACGCTCCCTCCTGTGGGTGCTTGTCTGGTCACCACCAATGTTCCCCTTCTTTTTTCCCATCTGTGTGCGGAATAAGTGTTCTGTGCACTGAGACGTGCGGATGTGCACCACCCATAGAACACAGGCTGCCGGCTGTGGGTGCTCTGCTAATCAGCTGGGTGGCATTTGAATCTCTCCAGGGTGGGCACCCAAGCGCTCAGCTTCCAGGGAGCACTGGTCGCCCTCCTTTCCCCCTTCTGCTGAGTGGGTTCCTGGTACCCTCTCCCTGCTGGCAGGGTCCCCGGCTGCCTGCACTGCTCTCCCCTCCCCAGTTCTGGGGGAGTTGGGTTCTTTGTGCCTCCGAACGGCAGAGGAGAGTCGGGCTTGGGTGCGGATCTGTGGGTATTCTGACTCCCAACTTCCACTGACACGAATGGGAGTTGGGGGGCCTGGAGGATCTGGGCCTTTGTACCCAGGCTAGCTGGATAAAAATAGCCTCTGGGAACCCTCGCAGCGTCCTGGGCTCAGCTCCCCCCAAAGGCGAGATCCAGGCGCAACCCTGCAGATGCCGCATGCTCCTTGCAAGCAGCTGAGGGATTGGCCCTGCCGGCGGGGAAACGGGCGTCCCACTTAGCCCCGCATGCCCCCCCCCCTGTGTGCCCGTCCCTACGGGGATCTAGTCCTGCCGGGTTCTCCCACCGGCTTTGAACGTGGCCCGACGTGGAGCCAGGAAACATTCAGCTTGGAAAGGCGCCTGTGCTGCAAGCCAAAGGGGAGAAACGGGGCAGTTGCAGGGTGTGACGGCAGCTTTGGCAGCCTCGTTCCAAGCCCTGGGCACCGCCCTGACTGTCAGGGAACTTGCCCTGCCATGAGCGCAGCATTTTGCTGCAGAAAGTCGTTCCAGGCCCTGACGCCCTGCAGAGTCCTGGGGCTGGGTGCTCTGAGATAACAGGACTCTGCCTTCCCGGGGCCCCTCACCACGGGGACTCCTCGCCCACAGAGACGTTTTCCCAGGGTGCCTTGGGCAGGGAGAGAAACCTGCTCCAGAAAGCATCTTGCCAGGCCACAGAGAACAAGTGGCCTCTTGCTTTGTGGGCTGCTGTGGGGAATAGGCCCAAGGTGGCCGTTGTCCTCTCCTGCTTCCCGGGCCTCCTTAGAGCTCATGCAACTAGGAGGCTCGTGCTGGTGGTCAGGGACTAGCCAACCTCTCCTGCACCTGTTCCTGCCTTGGGGCACCGTGCTGGATCCAGGCAGAGGAAAGGGGCGAGGAGTCGTTCTTCCCCTCCATCTGCGCTGATCAGGCCTCAGCTGGAGTTTTGAGTCCAAGTCTGGGCCCCACATTTCACGAAAAATGTGGTGAAATTGGAGAAGGTCCAGAAAAGAGCAACAAAACCGAGGAAAGGTCGAGAGAACATGAGCTAGGAGGGGAGGCTGAAGGAATTGGGCTTCTGTCGTTTGGAAAGGAGGAGGACGAGAGGGGACATGAGAGCGGTTTTCAGGTATCTAAAAGGGGGTCACAAGGAGGAGGGAGAAACATTGCTCCCCTTGGCCTCTGAGGACAGGACAAGCAGCAATGGGCTTAAACTGCAGCAGGGGAGGTTTAGGTTGGACATTGGGAAAAAGTTCCTAACTGTCAGGGTGGTTAAACACTGGAATAAATTGCCTGGGGAGGTTGTGGAATCCCCATCACTGGAGATATTGAAGAGCAGGTTGGACAGACGCCTGGCAGGGATGGTCAGACGGTGCTGGGTCCTGCCGTGTGGGCAGGGGACCGGACTCGATGACCTTGTGAGGTCCCTGCCACGTCTCGTGTTCTCTGATTTTCTAAGGGGCTGAGCTCAGCTGCGGTGTCCAATCCATTCACGGGCGGCGGTGAGACCCCGGGGCTCTTGGTGCTGCCCCTCGTCTGACACAGCAGCTGGGGTGCAGGGGCAAAGGGGAGGCTGCTCCAGCTGGCCTGGCTCAGGCTGGGAGAGTGGGAGGCGGGGGGGTGGGCTTGGCAGGGGGGAGGGTTTTTTTGCAGCCGTGGCCGAGCGCAGCGGGGGCCCTGGCCAGACGCGCCCGGGCTGGGGTGCTCTGCTTCCCGGCAGGCGGGCTCCGAGCAGGCCTGGCCCCCTCGACCAGGCTCCTAATTCCACAGCCGTGATGGTTTCCTCCCCGCGCTGCCTGCGAGGAGCCAGGCCTCGAGGACGAGCTCTGGGTTTAATCGAATTATCTGCACAGGAGTCGTACGTCTTGTAGCTCTTCAGCCGGCGCCGGGCCCCTCCGGACAGGCGCCTCGCCCTCCCCTAGCCGCCCGCTGCCACAAGGGACGCCCCCTGAGCAGTGGGTCCGAGGCTTGTGTGGCCCAACGGGCTGGCGCTCGCCGCTCCCACACGGGCCATGTCAGGCGCCCTCCGCCTGACCAACCTGCGCCCCCCCCCGCACGGAGCAGTGTCAGGCCCAATCTGCCCCCGGGGGTGGGGGGGTTCCAGCAGGCAGAGCTCTGTGCTGTGCAGCTGGGCGGGGAAGGCAGATCCTGTCATTGGACCAGGAGAGACCCCGGGAGGGAGGGAGGCAAATAGCACCAGCGATGGGCTCCTCTCGCCGCCTCTCCTACACCCGCTCCGCCGGCTCCCAGACACGCGGGTCTCGGGGGGGGATGCAGTGGGCCAAGGGGAGGCAGCAGGGCTGCCGTGCAGGGATGGTGGGTTGATTGCTGGCAGAGCCCGAAGCCCCCAGGTCCCTTACTGCCGCCTCTGCCAGGGTGTTGGCTCCCGGGCGCCCTTCCTGCAGGTCTCTGCTCTCTAGCAGTAGCGGGATTTCTTCCTCGCAGGCGCCCGATGGGGGACGAGGGGGGTCAGGGCTGGTTGGGAGGGGGTGGCTCAGCCCCAGCTCTTATAGCCAGTGGGGCCAGGCTGGAGCATGTGGGGCTGTGGGTTCCGGTGGGGAGGGCCATTCTGGAGCTCTGCCAGCCCCAGGGGCCACGCTGCTCGGGACCGACCCCCAGCAGGGCAGGACTGAGACCAGGAATACAGGCGCCAGGGCCCCTCCATCCTCATGGGGTCAGGAAGCAGCAGCTGCGTGGGGATGCGACTCCTTCCTCCGGAGCATCAGCCACTGGTCACAGCGGGGGCGGGATCCTGGGCCCCCAAGCACCCCCTGCGGGCGTCGGCACAAAGGAACGCAGCCGGCTGATTGCTCCGCTCGTGCTCAGGGGCCGGGCTCCCTCGTCTGCCCCTGCCGGAGCCCAGGCAGTCCTGGAACGGAGGGTGGACGAGGGGCTGGGAAGCCGGAAACGCCACCACTGTGCTATGACCTGCACTAGTCAGGCTGCCTGGGGGCAAGTCCCTGGGATGGGGGCGAGCGGGCCCTGCTGCTCTAGTCCCTGCTCTGGGGGGGCGGCTTTGCACAGGATGGATCCCGCCACCAGCCTGACTTGGAGCTGCATGGGTGGAAGGTGGGTGTGAGAAGAGCACCCAGGCGGCAACGTTCCCTCTCCTTTTCCCATCTGCGTGTGGAATACATTTTGTGTGATGCACCAGGGCACGTGCACCACCCTAGGAACACCGGCTGTGGGCACTCTGCTAATCAGCTTGGCAGCACCGGAATCTCGCCTGGGGGCTGCCCAAGTGCTCGGCGTACGGGGAGCCCTGCCAGGCGACAACGATCACTGTTCAGCTTGCCAGCCAACCCCTGAGCGCTGCTCTCGGTACGGCCGTTCCACCCCGTCGAGTGGCTTCACCTCGCCCAGGGCCCCTGCAGCCCCCGAACTCGAGATCTGTCACGTCTCCGGCTCCCCCCGCCAGGAGGCCGGTGCCTGGCAAAGGAGGCCGGTGGGGATGTGGGGGGGGGGTTGGTTTATTTAGTTCTCGACACCCCCAGGCTCCTTTGACCCCGGCGGTCTCTTCGGGGCCTCACCTTGGTGGTTTGGCCACTTGCTCCAGGATGGGGCCAGGCGTGGACACTGCCCAGGGCCTCTGGTCCTGCCCCCTGTGCCATCCAGCTGCCCTGTTTGCCCTTCTCCAGGCCCCCGGGGGTGCGCCTCACCCGCCCTGCCGCTTGGGTCCCTCCCGCGGCGCGGGGCCAGGCTCCCCGGGGGCTGCGCTCTGCTGTGCACGGGGCCGGGCCTGGCAGCGAAGCAGTTAAAAGTTGCTGCCAGTCTCCCTCTTAGGGCTTTACTCGTGAACTGCAGCTTGAGTCAGCGGCTGTGGAGGTGGCAGGCAGCGCGCGGCTCCGGCGGGCAGAGGATGCTCGCGGGGTCCGGCGGGCAGCACGGAGCCAAGTGAGGCTGGCCCGGTGCGGCCGGCGAGCAGGTGAGCTGGGGGGGGAGCAGAGCCGGGGCTGGGACAGAGGGATCCCAGCCCCCCAGCAGCGAGCGGGGCTGCAGGGGAGTGGGCGCAGCTGGCGGGGGGATGCTCCCGGGGGTTGTGGGCAAACGCTGCCCCAGGGCCGCTGCCCACAGAACTTTCCCGGTGAACTTTGGCAGAAGCTGCCACTTGGCACGACAGCGCGGGCTCCGGCGGGCGAGTCTGGGAGCGCCGGGCGGCCGGGCGCCGCTCTGGGTCTGAGCCCAAACTAAGTGTATGCCGGAGCCAGGCAGAGCGTGTGCCCAGGAAGGTGCCACACGTCCCCCCCGGTGTGAAAGCCACGGGCCGCGGCCGGGTGCCAAGGGCAGGGGAAAGCCCCCTTGCTGCTCCCTGCCCCGGGGCTCCCCGTGCCCTGTCTGCATGTCACCGTCGTGGTGCCTCCGTGGGCGAGGGGCAGGTGCCGAGCCGGGCACAGAGGCCAGTGTAACCCCTTCCACGCCAACCGAGGGCTCTGCATGGCGAGCTGGGTCAGGCGCCATGGTGAGGGGCACCCCGGTGACTCCTGGAAGGGGGGGAGAGCAGCGTGGTGCCCATTGGTTGCACAAGGAGGCGGGGGGGGAGGGCAGGACCCCGCTGGGCACCGAGATCCGAAGGGGCCCCTCTTCCAGCACAGCTTCCCCGAGCGGCAGCACGGCTGGGGGCTGAGTCCAGGGGGAGCCAGTGCAGGGGGGGCTCTGCCCCAGCTCTGGGCGGGTTCCCCGGGGGAGGGGAGGCAAATCCCCTCCTGCTCTTCCCAGCTCCTCTCCCCAGGCCTGAGGCTGCTGGGCCCTGCAGAAGCCCTTGTCCCCAGGAGGCTGGCTGGGCATTGTGGGTCCCGCCAGCCGGTCACCGTGCGCCCCAGCAGCTCATCCCCCTCCTCACGCCGCCTCCAGGACCCTCCCCTGCCCTCTGCCCGCTGGGGCCCTGGTTTGCCCAGGCGAGTGGCGCCTGCCCTGGGTCCACTGGGCTGGGCCTCCTGTGCTCGCTGTCACCCTAGCGCCTGCTCCCTGCGGGCGTCCTTCGGCTGGGAGGCACAGCCAGACCCCGGCACCCCTGCGCACGGCACCCTGCAGCCCCCCCGCACAGCCCTGCTGGCACCTGCCTCCCGACACGCAGCCCCCGCTACTCCAGCTCTGCCCCCCAGCTCTGCCAACGCCCCTCCCTCCTGACCCACAGCCCCCGCTACTCCAGCTCTGCCAACGCCCCTCCCTCCTGACCCACAGCCCCCGGCTACTCCAGCCCTGCCCCCCAGCTCTGCCAACGCCCCTCCCTCCCGACCCACAGCCACAGCTACTCCACCCCTGCCCCCCAGCTCTGCCAACGCCCCTCCCTCCCGACCCACAGCCACAGCTACTCCACCCCTGCCCCCCAGCTCTGCCAACACCCCTCCCTCCCGACCCACAGCCCCCGGCTACTCCAGCCCTGCCCCCCAGCTCTGCCAACACCCCTCCGTCCCGACCCACAGCCCAGGCTACTCCAGCCCTGCCCCCCAGCTCTGCCAACACCCCTCCGTCCCGACCCACAGCCCAGGCTACTCCAGCCCTGCCCCCCAGCTCTGCCAACACCCCTCCGTCCCGACCCACAGCCCAGGCTACTCCAGCCCTGCCCCCCAGCTCTGCCAACGCCCCTCCCTCCCGACCCACAGCTACTCCACCCCTGCCCCCCAGCTCTGCCAACACCCCTCCCTCCTGACCCACAGCCCAGGCTACTCCAGCCCTACCCCCCAGCTCTGCCAACACCCCTCCCTCCCGACCCACAGCCCAGGCTACTCCAGCCCTGCCCCCCAGCTCTGCCAACACCCCTCCCTCCCGACCCACAGCCCAGGCTACTCCAGCCCTGCCCCCCAGCTCTGCCAACGCCCCTCTCTCCCGACCCACAGCCCCCTGCTGCGCACCTGGGCCCCTCTTGGGCAGAGCCGGGCGGGTTTGCTCTTGTCCACAGGGCTCCTTGTCGAACGGAAGGCGCCGGGTTTCAAACCCAGTGTTGCCACGGCAAGGCCAGGGTGTCCGTGTCCGGGCGCCAGGGGGTATCTGCCGAGGTGCCCTGGGCGTTCTCAGCACGGGGCAGCCGAGTCCCTGAGCCAGCTCGCCCAGCCCCCCGGGCACTCGCCGCGCTGTGGGGGGCAGCCTGGGAGGGAGCCCCGGGGAAGCTGCTGCTCTGAGCTGGCGGGGCAGCGGGGGATCCTCTGGGGTGGGCAAAGCAGGGCCAGGAGCCCTGGGCAGGACCGGCCCTTCGTGCGGCTCCCTCGCGGGCTCCGGGCTGGGCCGCTCCGCCTGGCAGAGAGGAGGGTCCTGTCCGTGATGCCCAGGTGGGTGCCTGCCTGGAGGAGCGGAGCATCCCTGCTCCTGCCCCTTGTCTTCCCCGGGGGGAGGGCGGATCCCGGCCACCCCGCAGCTCACACAACCGGCCCCATGGCTTCCGGGGCCCCCGTGCGGAGCGGTTCCAGCAGCAGAGGCAGGTGGGCAGCTCCCGGAGGGGCTGGGTGTGAGGGTCTCTCACCCATCCCTGCCCCGCGGGGAGCCTGGCTCCCAGACGGGCTGTGCCTACAGAGCCTCTCTCTGCCCAGGGCCTGTCCCCATCCTGTCTGTGTTTGAACCCTGCAGGTCGCCCCAGCAGTGACCCCGGCACCAGCCCCTTGCGAGGAACAGGGGCCTCGAACCCCAGGGGACCCGCCAGCAGGAGACTCTGACCCCCCTTTGCCCTCTGCCCTCTGAGGCCCCGGTGCCGCTCGACTCTCGCTTTCCTCCAGCGGCTCCCTCGGCCCGGCTGCTGCCGCCGGGACTCCTGCCACGCCTGCCCGCGCCGCGCCGTTTTGGACGGCTCGTTCCAGCTGTTGGCGTTCCAGCCGCGGCCTCGACCTGCCAGCCCGGGTCTCTCCGGCTTCCCAGCCGCCCGCGGGCAGAAGCGACGCTCCCGGCCGCTCAGCCTTCCCCGCTGGCCAGGGCGGCGCCTGGAGCGTGAAGCATTCGCCGTTCGCCAGGCTGTGCGGGGCTCAAAGGCCGGGGCGCATCCTGCACACGGTGCCCCCGGATCAGCCGGAGCCAGGCTGAGCAGGCGCGTGGGGTCTGCCGGGAGGCCAGGGACACATGCCGGTTCGTTAATATCCGCGGGGAAATAAACGCCAACCGGCTTCCTTTGGCAGCGGGCTCCGGTGGGGGCAGCGCCTGTCGCCGGGCACAGGCAGGAAGGGCCGGGTTCAGAGACTCCAGCGAGAGTGAGGAGCGCATCGGAAGCCACCCACAGATCGGGCCTCCCGGCCCCGCCTTGCGGGCGATTCCCCGTCGACCCCTGGCTGGAGCGAGCCCCCGTCCCACCACTCTGCCTCTGCGTCCCGCCACCCCCACCGGATGCCCTTTCCCCTCTCGTCCAGACCCTAACGCCACGTCCTCCGGCCTCGCCCACTGCGCCCTCCGCCAGCATGAACGAGCTCCCGGAGCTGGCCTCGCAGGCCTCCCTGGGCGTGGTCTCCGCCACCTGCCTCTCCAAAGTGGAGCTGCGGGTGAGCTGCAAACACCTGCTGGACCGGGACACGCTCAACAAGTCGGACCCCTGCGTGGTGCTGCTCATGCAGTCCCAGGGCCAGTGGATGGAGGTAGGCGGGCGCGGGCGGGGCAGGGGGAGTGGCCTGGGGGTTGGGAGGGGGCTGGCCACATGCCGGGCAGGCCCCACTGGCTCAGCCGGGCCACGGGGCAGGGAGTTCTGAGCAGGGATTGTCCTGGGAGCCTTACCCCGAAACCCAGCCTTTCCCGTCAGGTCCGGGGGGCTGCCCCAAAGGCCTGGGGGGGCTGCAAATTCCCTCCCCCCTCCAGTCGCTTTGTGGCCTGGGGGCGTTCCCTGGTCCCACGGAGGCTGAGCCTGGGCCAGGCTCCGTTGTGCTGCACGCAGCCCACGTGTGGGGCTCCCCACGCTGTCTCTGCTCCGCTGCCAGCCCCCAGGGACACGCTCCGCCCGGGCAGGCGTGCCATCTCCCCCGCCCAACGAGGGGCTCGTGCAAACCCTGCCCTTCCCAGGCGCTCGGGTTCCTCCCGCGCTCCGGGAGCCGCTGGGCCCGGCGTCGGAGATGGCAGAGCCACATGGGGGCGGGCGCTGGTGCCCGTAGGCAGCAGTGATGTGCACAGGGAGGTGAGTCCCGCAGGCTGGGCCCAGGGGCGGGCAGGGGCAGCCAGCAAGAGGCCTGCTCAGCCGTTCATCCCAGGGCCTTATTGGCACTCATGCCTGAAGGCTCACAGCCTCTCAGCAAGGCGGGGGGAAACTGAGGCACGGAACCTTCCCGAGGGCATGACAGAACCAGGAGCCCTGGCTCACAGGCTCCTGCCCCGGGCACAGGATGTTGCTGCTTTATGAACCTTGGTAAGGGGGGCAGCATCCAGGCAGCCCCTCCCGCCTCCCCGATCCCAGCTAAGCCCGTCCCTTGAGCCCTGCTTAGGCTGCATCTGGTCACACACCCACCGTGCCACTCTGCTGGGGGGCTATTTTTAGCAGCACGGATGCTTTGTGCCATCTCTCCGGGCTGGGGGTGCTTAATCCACCCCGCCCTGCCACACTGCGTTACATGCCGTGGGTGCACCCACGGGGCAATAGACGAACGGACCCGGAGGTCCCAGCCCCACTCTGTGCCTCAGTTTCCCCTTGGTAACATAATGATGCTCCCCCACGCCACTCCATGAAGCTGCTGGTTAATGATCATTCATTTCCCACCGGGTCACACCAGGTGACGGTGAGCGATGGATTCTAGGGGTGTCACTGCAAGGGTGTGTCCGAGCCCAGGCACTTTGCATTGGTTTGCCTGGGTCCCAGTGTCCTGGCTGAGCCCACAGGCCACATCAGGAACTCCTGGCTCAGCTTGTAGGTGGCAAAACTCCCCCTGGGGTGGGTGCCGGGCCTGGCCAGGGGTCCAGCTGTTGTCAAACACTTGCGACAAGCCCTGCCGGGCGCATCCGGCGCTGCTCCGCCCCAGCAAACGGCCCCCCCGGGGGCACTGGCTGGCAACCGCTAAGCCAAGGAATTATCACCCGCACCACAGCCGGGTCTCCGTCCCCACTGGGCCTGGAGATCATCCGGGGCTGTCCCTGGGGCTGCCACCCGCAGGAGATGGGGACTGTGGTGCCAGGGGGCGCGAGGGGCCAAGCAGGGCTCACCCACGGCCGCAGCGGGGCCCTGCTGGGGGTTGGGGCTTTGCCGCGCCTGCCGGCGCAGAGCTCTCAGCGGGCCAGGGGGCCGTGGCTCGCCGGTGCCCGGAGGGGCTGGCGCTACCACCCGGAGCCCAGCCTGCCGCAGGCTGCTCTGGGGGGCAGGCGCGGAGGCTGGCGCTGTCCTGGCTGGGTGCCTTCCCCAGGAAGTTGGCCTGCTGACGCGGCGCTGGGGGGGGGGGCGTGGGAGGCTGCTCCGTTCCTGGAAGCGGCTCCGCGGCTCCTGCCAGCGCGGCTCAGCGCGCGAGAACGTGCACGTGGGGACTCGGCTCCCGCCAGGCCCTCAGAGACCCCGGCCCTGCTGCCTCCCCTTGGGGGAAGGGCCCGGTGGAGTGAGACTGGCCTGTGTACGCTGCCCCCCATGGCTGGGGGGGTCACCCCATTGCTCAGCCAGGGGTTGCCTTGCCCCCCCCAACAAACATGGCCACTGAGAGAGCCGGGGCCTGCCCGGCCAGAGTCGGCCTGAGGACGTCTCCTGTAGCCACGCGGGCCCCCTGGCCGTGCCGAGTCCTGGCAGCCCTTCTGCTCCGGTGTGACGGGGCAAGGCCCCGGTGTCTGGCGCTGGGTGGGGACGGGCCCCGTCTGCCTTGCATTGCTGCAGCCACGTCCAGGCCTCCTCTAGGCCTCACCTCCAACGCGGCTGTGACCTAGGACAGGTGGTAGAGCGGTCACTGTGGATACAGCGTGGGACGGGGGGGTGGTCGCTGTGGGTACAGCGTGGGACGGGGGGGTGGTCGCTGTGGGTACGGTGTGGGATGGGGAGCAACCGTCACCATGGGTACAACGTGGGACAGGGGTGGAGTCGTCACCATGGGTACAACGTGGGACGGGGGTGGAGTCGTTACCATGGGTACAACGTGGGACGGGGGTGGAGTCGTTACCATGGGTACAACATGGGCGGAGCTGTTACCAGGGGTACAAGGTGGGACGGGGAGTGGAAGGGTGACTCTGGGTATAACATGGGATGGGGGGGTGGAGCTGTCACCGTGCGCACAGCTATGTGTCAGGGAGTGGCGGGGTTACCATGGATACGGCCTGGGCCGGGGGTTGGAGCTGTCACCGTGGGTCCCTCCCGTGTTGCTGCAGTCGTCCCTGGAAAGGTGACTAGTGGCCCGCCATTCCCCGGACCTCACAGGGAGCAGGGGAGGGTGCACGGCGAGACGGGGAAGGAAGCGGTTAAAGACACTTCCATGCGCTGGATTATTCCAGCTGGCAGGAGAAATGAGCCGTTGGGGACTCGTGGCGCTAGCGGAAGCGAGCGGAGCCCCCTTCCCAATTAGCGGAGAAGGCTCCTGGAGGAAGCCCCGTCCGCCTGGCCCAGGGTCGCGCAGCACCTGGCTGTAGAAAGGGGACCGCCGCCATTCCAGACCAGCCACCCTAATGTCGGTGTCGGGATGGTACCGGAACACGTCCGGGGACAACAGCGTGAGCAGCAGCTGGCGCAGAGCAGGGCGATAAAGGACAGTCAATGTGGATTTGTCAAGAGCGCATCACGCCAAGCCAACCCCATTTGCGTCTGTGACAGGGCGCCGGGCGGACAGCATGTGGGGGAAGCAGCAGACGTAATCGATCTTGATTTGAGGGAGACTCCGGAAATGCAGGCGATCCACAAGGAAAGCAGCAGAGGGTGGATGTGCAAGTGGCAGGTAGCCCGTGTTCAGCGTCACGGATGGCGCTCAGAACAGGCGAGCGCGTCGGGGGGAGCCCGCCGGGGCTAGGTGTGTGTCTGGCACCATTTCAGAGCCTCGCTATGACTTGGCTAAGGAGGCGGAGAGGATGCTGCCAGCCTTCGATGAAGCTGGGAGGGGTTGCAAGCACTTGGGCGGCAGGATCCAAAGTCCAACCGACCTCCCCGCGTCGGAGACTTGGTCTGAGAGCAACAAGATGAAATTCATGAAAGACGGGTGCAAAACTCTGCCCTGAGGCAGGAAAAGCAAACGCACGGCTACTGAGTGGGGACCTCCCGGCAGGGCGTGGGGGTCAGATCTGGGGGGCCAGATCTGGGGGCCGCGCCTTAGGGAAACGTGGACAAATGGAGCCAAGAGGGGAGGATTAAGGGGTAGAAAACCTGGCCTCGGAGGTGAGCCAAGGGTGGCGTCACTGTTGCCTTCTTGCCGAGCTATTAAAAAACGCCCCGAGCGGCGTCCCAGTGAGCTGAGACAGACCCGCGCCAACCTTGGGCCAAGGACGAGCCGGCGCGTCAGGTGGTTCCGGTGGCGCATGTGCTCTCTGCGTCTCGTATTGATCGCCGGCTTCCCATCTGGACACTTGCCCTGTCGCGGCAGCGTTCGTGCCGGGCCGGAACCGAACGTCTCCATCTGAGTGCCCAGATGGGCCCCTGGAGCATTTCCCACCGCAGGGGACATGGCATCATGCCGCAGGCCCCGAGGCAGCCACGGTGCCAGGCAGCGTGCCCTGTAAGCTGAGCACTTGGGCAGCCACCCAGGAAAGAGTCAGGTGCCACCCAGCTGACTACAGAGCAGCCACAGCCGGCAGCCTGTTTCTATTGGTGGTGCACAAAAGCTCCTGCCTCGGTACACAGAACAAAATTTATTCTGCCCATGGATGGAAAAAATCAGAGGGAACCTTGGTGCCCGGACATACCTGTGTGGGTGCTTCTCCAGCCCCTGTGAGTTTAGGACCTTTCTCCGTTCCCTGGGGAGCTCCTGGGGGTCTCTGCTAGACACAGAACGTGAGTCACGTTTATGTTGAACTCCCTCCACCTCGCTCCTACCCTCTGTGTTGAGAGCAGGGACTGCAAGATGCGACTGGCTCTGGGGCCTGTCCTGAGAACGCTCCATTCTGCCCAGCCACCCTCACTGTCAGAAGCTGGGGGGAGGGACTTTCCTTTGCCGGCCGGCCCAGCCCGGCCCCTTTCCAATCCACGCCGGCCCCAGGCAGCCGGCTACAGAAGCCCTGCCTGGGCCGATCGGGGAGAGGAACTTGTGTATCACCCTGGAGGCTCGGGGAGGCCCCCATGTTCCGGTGTGCTGCATTGGCGCCCTTGACTGCCCTGGCTGGGTCGCACCAGGCTCCTTTATCACTGGTACCTGCTTCTCTCCCAGCTTTTGCCCTTTCCGTGGGGCAGAGATTGTTTTCACCCCAGCTGTGTGTGACGTGTGCAGCAGGAGCACTGCACAGGGTGCGGTTAATGGGGCAGGAGCACTGCACAGGGGTGAGGCTGATGGGGCAGGAGCACTGCACGGGGGTGCGGTTAATGGGGCAGGAGCACTGCATGGGGGTGAGGCTGATGGGGCAGGAGCACTGCACGGGGGTGAGGCTGATGGGGCAGGAGCACTGCACGGGGGTGAGGCTGATGGGGGTGCTGTACAGGGGTCTGGGCTCCAGTCCCTCATGCTGTTACCCTAGTGGGGTGTGTGTCCGTCCATGCAGCCACCAGTAAATCCCAGCGCTCAAGTTTGCAGCTGGATTCTGCACTGGAGGGCACAGGAGGCAGGCCGGAGAGCTGGGGGAGGGTGGAGAAGCCAGCCCCCTGTGGCACGGGGAGGGCATGTGCCAAGCCAGGACCAGGAGAGGAAGAGGGGAAGGCGACCCAGGCTGGCGTGAGGGCCGCCCCCAGCTGGCCCCCCCAGGCTGACAAAAGCAGCAGGTCAGAGCCCTCCTGCAGTTACCAGAATCAAAACGAATGTTTGTTGGGTCCGTTTTCCAGCGTCTCGGCAAAGCTGTTCTCACCATTAGACTCACGTGCCCTCTGATGAGTGGGACTGGAACTGCTCACCATGTGTCATAGGCACTATACTGCTAGCAGCCAGCGGAGAGTCTTCTTTAGTGGGAGGGAGCTGGGTGCGGGAGGGTCTCTGCTCTGTCCGCACCGACATGGCGGCTGTTGTCTGCAGCGAAGTGACAAAGCAGCAGCCTCATTATAACATACCTGGAGATCCAGCCTCCAGCTGGGACACCCTGACACCTCCTGTGCGGGAACCACTTGATCCCGCCGGGGTGGGGCGTGCCCGCACCGACCCTGCCTGCCGCGCTGCAGAGCGCGGAGCCCAGCGGAAGCCCGGGAGGGCTTTTTGGGAGGATGCGGTGGAACCACAGGCGGAACCATGCGCCGTGTCTCACAGACTCCTTGCAAAGTGCCTGCGTAGCAGTGATGGAGGCTAATTTCTGACCCGGAGCCGGCTCTGTGCGGTCCTAACCCTGCCATGTGCACTTGGCTGGCCTCGAAAATCAATAGCAGACAGGTGCGGAGCTCGTCCATTTCCCCAGCCCCGGAAAGCCGCTGGGTCTTTCCTAGTGACTGAGAACGGTCTGACGACGGCTCCCGGCTTCAGAAGTTGAACTTGGCTCATGCCGGGCCGGGAGGGGCGGCTGCTTCTGACCCGTTTCCCCGGCACCCGACTCAGTCTTGAAACAAACGCTTGATTTCCAGCCGTTTTTGGCTCTTGTGAAATCCCCCCCCGGGTATAACGCAGGGAGCAGAGTGCCCGGAGCTGCTCCGATCACGCCCATCAAGATTAGACAGTCCCGGCACCTAATGAATGAACAGTCCCTGCTCAGTAGGGAGAAGCGAGGGTTTGAGGCTTCGGGAGATCAGCAGGCTCTTAGAAAGCAGTGGTCACGCAGCTGAGCCTTGGTAGCTGCCGCCTTGAAAGCCAGGCCCAGTCGGCGTGGCAAAGGCCAGCGTCGCCGCGGTTCGGAAACTGAAGCCGTTGCCTGCCACTCTCAGAGCCTCTCCCCCAGCCCCAGGGATCTCTCCTGGCAGCAGCAAGGAATAAAGGTTCCTCTTGCTTTGATTCTCAGCTGGAAGCTGCTCTGTGGGTTTGTGAATGGAGCCTGCTGTGAAAGGAGCGAGCGGTTAACCCCTTCCCTCCTCTGGCTTCCCTGGGCCGCGGCGCGGCTCTCGCCCTGCGGCGGGGTCGTGGAATCATAAACCTCTGGAACCGGAAGGGGGCTCCAGGGGTCAAGTCCTGGTCCCAGCCCCGGCCTTTGAGGCAGGATTGTTCTAGACCACCCCTGCCCGGTGTCTGTCCAACCTGCTCGTAAATATCTCCCGTGATGAAGAGCCCAATTTATCCCAGTGCTTGTCCCTTACTCCCAGCCCCTGGTTGGTTCTTGAGGAATCCTGGACCCCTGTGGACTGAGAGCCGGGAGAGGCTGGAGGCAAGGCCATGGTTTACCCGGGCACCTGGCCAGGTGCTAGGCCGTGGGCATCCGCAGTGCCTCCTCACTGCGCCCAAGCACCTCCAGGCCTTGCCCGCTCCCGCCGGCGGGATAGAGCCAAATTCACCACCTTGGATTGGCTTTGCCCTCTGCCCCGCCCTGCCCATGTGGCTGCGAAGCCGGCTGCTGTGGCTGGCGACAGTCCAGGAGCAGGCAGGCCCGTGGGCCGGATCCGCTTTTGTTTCCTTTCGTTGTACAGCCCTGCACAACAGCCTCCCGGAGCAGAGACAGCACCTGCCTGCCCAGTGCCACCCAGTGCCCCCAGGCAAACACAGACCCGCACACGGTGCCCCCAGGCAGACACAGACCTGCAGGCGGTACCCCCAGGCAGACACAGACCCGCACACGGTGCCCCGAGGCAGACACAGACCCGCACACGGTGCCCCCAGGCAGACACAGACCCGCACACGGTGCCCCCGGGCAGACACAGACCCGCACACGGTGCCCCCGGGCACACACAGACCCGCACACGGTGCCCCCAGGCAGACACAGACCTGCAGGCGGTACCCCCAGGCAGACACAGACCCGCACACGGTGCCCCCGGGCAGACACAGACCCGCACACGGTGCCCCCAGGCAGACACAGACCTGCAGGCGGTACCCCCAGGCAGACACAGACCCGCACACGGTGCCCCCGGGCAGACACAGACCCGCACACAGTGCCCCCAGGCAGACACAGACCTGCAGGCGGTACCCCCAGGCAGACACAGACCCGTACACGGTGCCCCCGGGCAGACACAGACCCGCACACGGTGCCCCCGGGCAGACACAGACCCGCACACGGTGCCCCGAGGCAGACACACACCCGCACACGGTGCCCCCGGGCAGACACACACCCGCACACGGTGCCCCCGGGCAGACACAGACCTGCACACGGTGCCCCGAGGCAGACACAGACCCGCACACGATGCCCCCGGGCAGACACAGACCTGCACACGGTGCCCCCGGGCAGACACAGACCCGCACACGGTGCCCCCGGGCAGACACAGATCTGCAGGCGGTGCCCCCGGGCAGACACAGACCTGCAGGCGGTGGCCCCGGGCAGACACAGACCCGCACACGGTGCCCCGAGGCAGACACAGACCCACACGCGGTGGCCCCGGGCAGACACAGACCTGCAGGCGGTGGCCCCGGGACAGACACAGACCCGCACACGGTGCCCCGAGGCAGACACAGACCCACACGCGGTGGCCCCGGGCAGACACAGACCTGCAGGCGGTGCCCCCGGGCAGACACAGACCCGCACACGGTGCCCCCAGGCAGACACAGACCCGCACACGGTGCCCCCGGGCAGACACAGACCCACACGCGGTGGCCCCGGGCAGACACAGACCCGCACACGGTGCCCCCGGGCAGACACAGACCTGCACACGGTGCCCCTGGGCAGACACAGACCTGCACACGGTGCCACCTGGGCAGACACAGACCCGCAGGCGGTGCCCCCGGGCAGACACAGACCCGCAGGCGGTGCCCCCGGGCAGACACAGACCCGCAGGCGGTGCCCCCGGGCAGACACAGACCCGCACGCGGTGCCCCTGGGCAGACACAGACCTGGATGCTGATTAAAATACTAGTGAGAACTAGGTAGGCTCCCTAGGTGGGCTCCACTGGGGGACGTGAGCAGAGGGCGGTGGTGGCGGATGGGTTGCGCGTGCCGGGGAGGAATGTGGCGGGGGGGTTTCTGCGCTGTGCAGCCGATCCCCCAGAGCTGAGCAGCAGCCGGGGGCTTAAGCTGCGGCTCAGTCTGCTAAGCCGTCAAATTGTGCGTGTGCTGAGTAGCCTGACGCCGTTCCGGAGATCTGCAGGCTGACGATCCCCAGAGAAAAGCCTCCAGCCCCGCCCAGTCCCCTCCAGTGCCTCCATCCCGCCCTGGCACCCCCAGGCCTTTGCTAGTCAGCATGCCGGCCGGGGGCGAAGCCCTCAGCGTCCTGGCTCTGGGCACATCCACGCCCAGTCCTGGTCCTGCATTCATCCTTCCTCCCCGCCCAGCGCCGGGCTGGCATTTGGGGGACCGGTCCCTCTACCACTCCCCACTCACGAAGCCTTCCCGGCTGAAGTTGGTGCCCGCCGGGCACAGCTGTCTCTGGCCACCGGAGCATCTGCAGGGGGAGCTGGGCGGTGCCCAAGCAGGGCCCGGCTGGGCACAGCATCCCCCGCAGTTGTCCTTTGACCCCCACGCCTGCGCTGCGTTGTCTGAAAGACGACAGTACAACGGAGAGCAAGGAGGCAGGGACCCCTTTCCCCCGGAGAGAGCTCCCTGCTCTTGGGGAGCCCTGTTCTCCCCCCCAGCTTCTGGGGCTGCTCAGGGCTGATCCCACATAGCTTGGGTGGGTCCTGAGCAGGCAGGAAGGGGTGCTCCCTCCCTGCCCACGGAACGGGCGCGCGCACAGGGCGCTGCCCACGAGGCAGAGCCAGGAGCGCCCCTGCTGCGTGGAATGCAGGGTGCTCCCTGCCAGTGATGTGACCGGCAGGGACGGCGCGTAACTCGGAGGGGTGGGGCCCGGGAGGAGGCGCTGCCCCACATGGGACAGGGGGCATGGCTCCCGGAGCGGGGGAGCTCTGCATGGGAGATCAGAGTCCACGGGAGGGCTGGCTGGGGTAGGCAGCGTGGAGCGCGAAGGGCACAAGCACCGCCCAGTTCCAGAGCCCTCTCGTGCTCAGAGCCACCGGGATACCCCACGCCTGGTCCCGAGAGGCAAATTGGCAACACACGCCGCTCTCTCTCCCCATAGTCATTAGCGAGCGGCCTTGTGAGTCGCTCATTAGCATCTCATCTGCATTCCCCGCACTGACGAGCCCGCGTGAAGCGTGGCTTGAGTCGTTTCTTCCCAACGTGTCGGTTTCGGGGGTTCCCGAGCTGCTGACTGGCCCCCAGGCTGGCCAGTAGCTCAGCCGGGCGTGGGGGTGGCAGGGGCTCCGGGTGTCTGCCAGAGGGGCCGTCAGGCCATGGGCCCGCTGCCAGACCTGGGAGACCTGGGAGAGGCAGCCCGGAGTTCATGGCTCTCCAGGTGTGAGCGCGCCAGGCGGAGTTGGGTGCTGGTGGCACACGCTGGGGTTGCGTGGCAGGCGGGCACCGTGGGCAGGGCGCAGGAGGAGGCTGGATTCTGCGCCTGCCTCTTGAGCTATGTTCCCCTCGCGGGGAGAACGGCGTTAAAAAAAAAAGTGACCATTGTGATTTTCTCAGAGAAAACACCCCCCGCCTCCCCCCAGGCCGCTTGGAAACCTGGCTTAACAGCTGCTCTTTTTGTAGACCCTACCAAAACCGACTGTTTCAAGTCCGCCTCCTCCCGCGGTCTCTTCCACCTCAGTGGATGAACAAAGCCACGAAACCCCTCTCCCTGCTGGTAGATGGGGCGTCTGATCCAGAGCCACTGAGATGACGGCGGAGTCCCGCCCTCCCCTCCGTACAGATGTGTGTGCAGATGTGGTCGTCTCACCTCAGAAAGCGAGCTTGGCGTTAGAGAAGGGTCAGAAAAGGGCCACAAAAAGGAGGAGTGGTTTGGAACAGGTTCCATATGAAGAGAAATTAAGCAGTCTGGGTCTTTTCAGCTTAGAAAAGAGGAATCTAAGGAGGGATAGGAGAGAGGGTTTCAAAATCACAATTGGTGCAGAGAACGTGAATAAGGCAAAGTTATTTGCTTGTTCGCACAACATAAGACCTAGAGGTCACCATATGAAATGAACAGGGAGCAGGTTTAAAACAAACCAAAGGACATTTCTCTTCACGCAGCGCACAGTTAACCTGTGGAACTCCTCGCCAGAGGATGTTGTGGAGGCCAGGACATTAACAGGGTTCAGAAAAGAGCTAGATAGATTCATGGAGGTTAGGTCCGTCAATGGCTCTTGGGTAGGATGGTGTCAGGGGCTGGGAATAGGTGACAGGAAGGATCACTTGATCATTCCCTGTTCTGTTCACTCCCTCGGGGGCATCTGGCATTGGCCACTGTGGGCAGACAGGACACTGGGCGGGATGGGGCGTTGGTCTGACCCAGTGTGGCCGTTCTCATGCACCTTGGGGCTGGAAAGAGGCAGCGCTCCCGCACTGGGGCCAGGGCCTTGCCTGGGGCAGCCTGCCGGACGAGAAGAGGCCCTGGATGGCCAGGTCCACCGGGCCGGGCCCTGATTCTCCTCTGTCTCCAGGTGGACAGGAGCGAGGTCATCAAGAGCAACCTCCACCCCGTCTTCTCCAAGGTCTTCTCGGTGGACTACTACTTCGAGGAGGTGCAGAAGCTGCGCTTCGAGGTGTACGACAGCCATGGGCACGCCAGCCTGGGGACGCATGACGACGACTTCCTGGGGGGCATGGAGTGCACCGTGGGCCAGGTACTCGCCCGCAGGGGCCGCGGCTCTCCCCTGCCCCCGGGCTGGCCGGGGCCCGTCCCTGGCTCCCATGGAGCTGCTCTCTTCCTCCCTGCCCAGACCCGCGTGGGAATCGGGGAGTGCCGGCTGCTGCCAGGCCCCCCGTGCACGGCTCTGCCAGGGCTGGGGGAGCCCACCCAGGACTCTCTGCCAACCCGGCCGGGGGCCGGGAAATGCCCCAGAGGCCTTGGGGGGGGGCAGAGGGAGGATGTCGCAGGTTAACAAGGCCAAGGCTGGGGGAACATGAGGCTCCCGGCTCCGGGAAAGGGGCCGATTTCAGCCAGGAGGGCCCAGGCCTCTCCCCGCAGCCTGGGAATGGCCGGCGAGAAGGGCTGCCGACACTGCGACCAAACGCAATCGCACACCTTTGCCCTCGCCTTCTGCGAGGCCCCCTGCTCACTCCGGCCCCCTCCCTTGTGTGCCCCCCGCCCCGCTCGTTTTCACCAGGCTGGGAGGATCCCTTTCCGTCCGGGCTGCCCTACCCGCAAGCCTTTGCCCCCTGCAGCGTTTCCGGGCGGCGGGTGCTGCCCTGGGTGGCCCCGGTCTCCCTGGGGAGAAGCGCGTCTCCAGGGAGGGGGGGTGGATGGCACGTCCCCTCCTCCTCCCCGGCCCTTGGGGGGTCTCTGAGGTGGCCCCGGCTCCACCAGGAGGTTGGCAGGCTCGGGCCAGGCTGGGAGAGCACGGTGTGTGGTACAGGCTTGGCTCAGCGCTGGGTCCAGCTGCGGGGGTTCACTGACATCCTCCGGCATTAGTCTGCCTCCGTGTGACTCGCACCAACGTCCCCCGAGCCAACGCACGCACGAGCGTCTCCCCCAAGGCAACACGCACACGAGCGTCTCCCCCAAGCCAACATGCGCACAAGCGCCTCCCCTGAGCCAACGCGCGCACGAGCGTCTCCCCCGAGTAACATATGCATGAGTGTCTCCCCCAAGCCAACACGCACACGAGTGTTTCCCCTGAGCCAACGTACGCACGAGCGTCTCCCCCGAGTAACATATGCATGAGCGTCTCCCCGAAGCCAACACGCACACGAGCGTCTCCCCTGAGCCAACGCGCGCACGAGCGTCTCCCCCGAGCCAACGTGTGCACGAGGGTCTCCCTTGAGCCAACCCGCGCACGAGCGTCTCCCCCGAGCCAACGTGCGCACGTGCGTCTTGCCCGAGCCAACGCGCGCACGAGTGTCTCCCTCGAGCCAACGTGCACACGAGCGCCTCCCCCGAGCCAACGCGCGCACGTGCGTCTTGCCCGAGCCAACGTACGCACGAGCGTCTCCCCCGAGTAACATGTGCATGAGCGTCTCCCCCAAGCCAACACGCACACGAGCGTCTCCCCTGAGCCAACACGCACACGAGCGTCTCCCCTGAGCCAACACGCACACGAGCGTCTCCCCTGAGCCAACGCGCGCACGAGGGTCTCCCCCAAGCCAACACGCACACGAGCGTCTCCCCTGAGCCAACACGCGCACGAGCGTCTCCCCCGAGCCAACGTGTGCACGAGGGTCTCCCCTGAGCCAACCCGCGCACGAGCGTCTCCCCCGAGCCAACGTGCACACGAGCGCCTCCCCTGAGCCAACGCGCGCACAAGCGCCTCCCCCGAGCCAATGCGCACACGAGCGTCTTGCCCGAGCCAACACACTTGCAAACTCTTTCCCTGGCCGTGTTGCATGCACCGTGCTCCTGCGGCTCCTAGCACAGCTCCGGGGCTGCGGGACACGTGGGGGGCTCTCTCCCCGGGAGGTGTTGCTTGGCCCCACGGCTCCCCAGCCTCAGGGCATCCCGCTGACCCGCCAGCCCCTCCCCGTTCCCTGGGGCATCGCGTGGGCTTGCGTCTGCCGCCTCCCCATGCGCGCTCTCCTCGTCCCTTCCAGATCGTGGCCCAGAAGCGGGTGACCAAGCCGCTGTTCCTCAAGTACGGGAAGTACGCTGGCAAGTCCACCATCACGGTGAGTGTGGCCGCCCCGGCCCGGGCTCCAGGCTGGCTCCGGCTCAGCACCGCCCCCACCTCAGGCCTGCTGCTCGCCCAGCCGGCAGGGAACGGGGACGGGTGCCCGCTGGGGCCTGGAAGGGGCCTGGAAGGGGACAGGAAGGGGCAGCCCGGAGCTGCACCGCGCTCTCGCTGCCTCAGTGCCACACGGCTCTGCCAGGGAACCCGCCCGCCAGGGACCCGTCCGGCAGGCTCAGAGCCTGATGCTCCGTGGGCAGGAGCCGTCTCTGGGGGGCTTCCCGGCGCCCTGGTCCCCCCCACCCTTGCTCAAGCTGTGGGCGGCTGGTGAAGGCCCAGCTGGGGAGGGTAAACCCTACCCCCACCCATTCCACCTCAGGCCCCGCCCCTGGGGCCAAGCCCCGCCCACTCCCATCCTAATGCTTCCTGGCCACCTGGAGGGCCCAGTCTGCCACGCTGCAGCCCCAGCCCCACCAGCTGGCCAAGGAGCAGGGCAGCCACACCCCCCAGTGGCCGGGCTTGTAGGCACTTCTGGGAAGGCTGTGCCTCCCCTTGCCTGCATCACCCGCTGCCCCTGTTTGACCCCTCGTGCCCAGGGAGGGACCCTGCCACGTCCTCCGGGGCTCCAGCACGGACGATCCTGCTGCCGGGGTGAACTCCTATTGCCCCTCTCCTCCAGCCCGTCCCACCCTGGCACGGCCTTGCCCAGACCTGCCCCCTCCCGGCCCCCGGCCTGGCAGACGTGGCTTAGGGCAGGGGGCAGTCCCCCCCGGATCTCAGCACGGGCCCCGCTCCTGCCCACCGAGGAAGCCCCCAGAGCCCAGCGCGGCCACGGTGGGGCGGGCTTTGTCCCTGTCTCTGAGGGCCCCTTGGCGCTGTCCCTGCAGGTGCTGTCAGAGGAGATTTCCGGGAACAACGGCTACGTGGAACTGGCCTTCCGGGCTAAGAAGCTGGACGACAAGGTGCCCGTTGCCTTCGCCCCCCCTCCCCCCTCCCCGAGGCCCCGCGAGCTGTGGGCAAAGGTGCACTCTGGGGCGCGGCCGCGCTGTGATTTACGGCGAGCTGGAGCCGGGGCGGCTGGGTGGCTCCGGTGCTGCTCTGGCACCTCCCCAACGCTCTGGTGCGGGTGGGAGAGGCTGGCGAGTGGGGGCTACCCCCCCGCATGATGGGAGCCGCCGCGCCAGCTCGCCCCTCCCCAGCCTGGCCATGGAGCTCAGTCCCACCCTGGCTCCTCCGCTCAGCCTGCCCTTGGCACGGCGGGTTGTGCTGGGGCCACGGTCCCGGTCAAACCCAGCCCCACTGCCCAGAGCCCCTCGGGAAAGCCCGGCTGGCAGAGAGGCTGGCTGGCAAGGCACCGGGGCAGATTGCTGGGTGCTCCAAGGGCGCGGCGAGAATGCAGGAGCCACGGGCAAGGGCAGGGCCAGATGGGCACAAGGCAGCGCCAGGCATGGCCAGTTTCCCAGCGTGGCCGTGGCATGGCAGGGGCAGGGCGGTGCCCCCCAAGGCAAGAGGCCTTCAGGGAGGGGCTGGCGCAGTCTCCTGGGTGCTCAGAGCTCCCATCCCGGGCAGAGCCGGCCTCCAGCTGGGAGGAGGTGCCAAGGGAAGGTTCAGCCCGGAGGCTGTTGGGGGAGATGGCCCGGGGGTTGGCCCTGCTCTCTAGGCTGGCCCGTGCCTCATTGCACTGGCCTGGCAGGGCTGGCACCATGCCCGGGGCAGGGGGGCAGCCAGCAGCCATGGGGCTCACGGTGCCCGTCTGCCCCCTCCCCCCGGCAGGATCTCTTCAGCAAGTCGGATCCCTTCCTGGAGCTCTACCGGATCAACGACGACGGCAGCGAGCAGCTGGTGTACCGCACCGAGGTGGGGCCCAGCCCCCCGCCAGCCCCGGGCACAGAGAGCGGGACAGGCCACGGAGGGGGGGAGCTGAGGGTCAAAGGGGTGGGGCGGGAGGAGGAGGGATGGGGGATGGGTAGCAGAGGAGGGGATGGGCTGGGAGTGACCGGATCTAGTTACACTGAAGGGGGCAGCCCCCCCAGTGCCTCTCTTTCCAATGCTGCCCCCCCCAGCAAAGCAACCCCCCTGGCAGAGCAAGCCCCCCAGGAGCCGTAACGAGAAGAGGGCTGGGCCCCCCGCTGCTCCCTGCGCTGGCAGTGCACAATGGACATGCCAGCTGCTGCTCTGCTCCCGGCTGCCTGACGGGCCTAGGAGGGTTAGGCACTTAGCAGAGCTATTACGCTGTCAGGGGCTGTCAGCTCCTGCCTCTGGCTGTCCGCCCCTGCCGGCCGCCTGGGGCCCGCGAGCCATGCTGCGGGGAGGGGGCAAGGCTGACACTTGTGCTGCCGGTCCAGGGAGTCCCCTAGGGCAGGGCTGCCTAGGGCACAGGGCCCTCCCCTGCCTGGGTCTCCATGCCGCACCTCCACGGGGCCTGGGAGGTGGGCAGGTCCAAGGACAGGGGGGCTCTGCTCACGCTGCCCCTCTTGCTCTCTCAGGTGGTCAAGAACAACCTGAGCCCGGTGTGGGAGCCGTTCAAGGTCTCGCTGAACTCCCTGTGCAGCTGCGAGGAGCAGAGGAAACTGAGGGTGAGGAAGGGAAGGGGGCAGAGCCTACGTTGCCTGCCCTTTTGGGGAGCAGAAAGGGACCACGCCTGGAGTCCCCTGCAAGTGGGGCTTGCCCTGTCACCATGCAACCTGCCCCCAGGTTCAAAGGCAGCTGGGGCATGATGGAGCAGAGGAAATACATCCTCACGCCATAGGCTTGACCTGTGGAACTCACTGCTGCAGGACACTCGTGTGTTTGTGAGTGTAGCCGCTGCAGTGACTGGGGCCATCAGCCCTCCCACTTCAGTGCCTGAACCAGCCCACAAGAAGAGGAAGTGCCTCATCGTGTGCTGATACCTACCTGTCCAGGTGTGTCCGGCCCTTCTCCTGAAGTGTCTCGTAGGAGGGGGGATGCCAGGACTGGGAAAGGCCTGCCTCGTGAGGGAGGGAAGGTGGGTCTCTGGCTGAGCCGGGCTCTCTCCTCACAGGGTGTGGTCTTTGACTACGACTCCCGGGGGAAACACGACTTCATCGGCGAGTTTTACACCACCTTTGAGGAGATGCAGAAGGCAACGGGGGAGAACAAGGTCTGTGGTGAGGGGCGGGGCCCTGCGTGGCTGAGCGGGCCGGCCGCTGGTGAACGTGCCCGGGAGGTGACGTGGCCGTCCCCTGCCTCAGCCCCTGGCGTGTGTGCTCTGGGTGTTTGCCTGAGCTGCTCCCCGTGCGGGAGGCAAAACGTTTTCAGTGGCCCCCGGCAAGTGTCCCAAAACTGGGGCTTTCCCCTTTTTCAGGGTGTGGGGGGGGCTGTTTTTCCCCTTTTCTCCCCTGCTCTTGCCATGGAAAAGGAAAAAAGGGAAAAAAACCCCAAACTATCAAGCCAACCCCCCAATGCTCTGGGCTGTTTTTTATTTTCTTGAGCTGTTTTGAGACACAAACTTACCCTGGTGGGCATAGGCCAGGCGCGGCTGGACAAGCGGCCGCAGGGATGCGCGGGTGATGGTACCCGCGGGCGTGGGGTGTGGCATTGCCGGGTGCACCTGGGAGGCTGGGCTCCGGGGCCGCTCGCCTGCCGATCCCACATCTCCGCAGCTGTGATGGCACGTTGGAGAGTCCCCCGACCCTGCACCCCCATCCCAGCCAGATGTGACTCTCAGTCAGCCAGTGGAGTAGGAGTTTTATTGGTTCTCAGGGACACAGGCGATGGCAGCAGGAAACACTGAGAGCAGACAGCCTTACCCCCCTGAGGGGAGGGGGTCAAGGGCCTCTGAACCCCCCTGTCCTGGCTCAGGAGACCCCCCCTGCCCCACGGGGCCCTGCACAGACACAGTCACTGGGCAGCACAGGCTCCCAAAAGCAGACAGCCCCCCGCGCCGTCACCGCTGCTTTCTCTGTCGTGCTCCCAGGTGCAGTGGGACTGTATGAACCCCAAGTACAAACTCAAGAAACGCAATTACAAGAACTCGGGTGTGATCATCCTACTGGATCTGAAGGTGAGCGGGGAGCAGAGCCCGGCCCGCCCTGGGCGTCTCGGGGGGCTCAGCGTGCCCTGGGCAGTAGGAAGGGCCCCGTGCTGACCCTGGGGGAAGCCGCCCAGTGCCTGGTGGCGACTCAGTGCCCCAGCGCCATGCGGGCCCCTCGATGCCAGCGGGCCTAGCGGGGGGTGAGGGAGCCTTTGTGCTCCAGGGGAAGGCGGCTGGTCGGAGCAGCCGGCGGGACGTGCTCCAGCTCTGAGGCTGGTTGGTAAAGGAGTAGCGAGCCCGTCGGAGCCGTGTTCTGCCCTGGCGCGGTGACACTGACCGACGTGTCGCGCTGTCTCCAGACCCCTTCTCTGGCCGCGGGCTCCCGGGTCCCGGCGGGCTCGTGTCTCTCCTCCCGGGCTGCGTGTGCCTGGGTCGCTGCCTGCGGGCTGGCTAACTGGGCCTTTGTTCGGCAGCTCCACAGGGTGTACTCCTTCCTGGACTACATCATGGGCGGATGCCAGATCCACTTCACGGTGAGTAACGCCCCCAGCCGCCCTGCGGGACGGGCAGCCAGTCGGGATGAAAGCCTGGCACAGACCTGGCCCTGGGTGACCCAGGGCGGAAGGCTCAGCCCCTGGCCAGGGAACTGGCACGGCTCAGGCCCTTCCAGGGGCATGGCCGGCTCAGGAGCCAGGCAATCGGGCAGGGGGTGTTCCCCTCTTTGCCACCTGCGCCTCCCCCGGGCATGGCTCGCTGGGCTGCTCTCTGGTTCCCGGTGGGGAAATCTTCCCGGCATGCAGAGGGCCAAGGGCTGAGTGGGCGTAGAGTGCTGCGCTCACTAGGCTGCCTGGCCTGTCCCCCATATCAGCCCCGGGTGCCTCCCCCACAAGGGACTGGAATGGCAAACAGGACGTATGAGCCACCTTGGGCTTAAGAGCTCTGGCAGGGGCCCATGGAAGGGTTGCGTGCCCGGAGAGGGGTATGTGGTACCCCAAGTTCTCCGCCCTGCAGCTGCGTGGGTCCCTAGCGCGGCTCCCACTTCTGGGCCTCGCCGCGCTCCGGGCCTGACAAGAAGCGCAGGGGCCAGGAGCACACTGGCTGCCGTCCCTGGCAGCCATCAACCCCGATGACCCAGCTAGAGGGGCTGATGTTACAGCTGCGTCCCTGGGGGGCGTAGCAGGGGGCGTAGCAGGCAGCCTGCCCCCGCTGCTTAACCGCCGGCCCCGCAGCTGGCCCGGCTCCTGCGTGGCTCTAGCTGTCCAGAAATCCCCCACGCTCCAGGGGGAAGGCGCCTGCTCAGCATGCAGGTGAGTTCGAACTTGGACATCTTGGCCCAGCTCGGACCCAGTAGCAGGCTCCCCCCCCCCGAGAATCGGTTTGCTAGCCGACGGAGGTTCCGAGGGGCTTCTTAAGGGCTGCTCCCCCCCGAGCCAGCATCACACTGCTGCCTTATGATTGATCAGTCCGAGTAATTAAAACCCTAGGTACCTGGCGCTGGCGCTAGCTGGCTGCTGTGAGGTTGTGCAAGAACCGCACGCAGCTGGGTGCTGTAGCCGGGAGTCACCGGGGGTGTCCTGACGGGTGTCCTGCTCGGCCGGTGCCGATACCCGGACGGCCGTGCGCTCGCGCTCCTCCTGCGCGTCGGGTCTGTGCCACCACAGCCGACGCCGAGAGCCCCCCAGCGCCCCCAGTCACATACAGATCCAAGGTGCCCGGCCAGGTGTCTTGGAAACCAAGCACAGTCTGAGCTTCCCCGGACCAGATGTCACAGCTGGCCAAGGACGTGTGCCCGGCTCAGTCGGAGACGTGGATCCCTCGCTGCCCCCCGGCCGGGCAACGGCGGCTCTTTGGGGCTCCCTTCTACACCCAGGTGCACGCTAGCGGCCCCTCACTCCTGACGCAGCCGGTCGCACCCTCTGCCGTACCCAGCTCCCCCGTTACCCTGACGGAGGGATCACTGCCCAGCCTGCGCTCTGTGAGCCGCACTCAGCCTGGGCCGCGTTGTTCCTGTGACCTGGGGGGGTCGGTCCCGAGATGTTGCGCCGTGAGGTGCTGCATTAGGGCCCCTCTGGAACGTGCTCACGACCCAGGCCCGGGCCCACGTAGGTCTGAGCGTTCCTGCCATCTCGGCCCTGCTCCTGCCAGCGTCCGGGAGCGGGGCCTGCCCCTCGCTCACGGCTTCCCTCCGCTTTAGTCTTGCCCAATGCGCCCTTGGCCTGCCCGGCCTGCGCTACGGGGGCATCTGCCCCCTCTGATTACACTGGGCTGTTGTGCAGCGAACCCCCCGTGCGGCTAGCTCAGTGGTGTGTCCAGCTGCCCACGTGCATTACGCACATGGGTGTGCAAGGTTTTTTGCACGGGCAAACGGATCTCCCCCTTCCTTGGCTCTGGCCCTGAGTCTCTCTCACACTCGAGTGCTGGGCCCGGGCCAGGTTCCTTCCCCCTGCTGCGCAGCGTGTTCCAGGCCCTGCGTGGCCCTTTGCTGGTGCTCTGCACAGATTCCTCATTAAAAATGAAAAAACAAGCCGCCGCCAGATTGCCGCTTGCAAAAGCCTCGTCTCCCCGGCGTGAGTCAGACCCGCCGCCTGCGGGAAGCAGCCTGCTGGGCCGTGCTCCGCGGAGGGGTACAAGGCGAGAGCCGCGTGGGGCCCGGGAGCGAGGCCCGTCCTGGGGGGAGACATCGTGTCCCCTCGCAGCAGGGCGCGGCTGGAAGGGGGAGGGCAGAGCAAAGCGCCGGCAGGCCCCGCCCAGCAGCCAGGAGAGACGTGCGCAGGCACTTCTGGAAAACTCTTGACACGGGCTGGTGCCGGCCTGGCAAAGCAATATCACCTCCCCCCCCCCCGCCTGGCAAAGCAATATCACCTCCCCCCCCCCGCCTGGCAAAGCAATATCACCTCCCCGCCCCCGCCTGGCAAAGCAATATCACCTCCCCCCCCCCCGCCTGGCAAAGCAATATCACCTCCCCCCCCCCCCGCCTGGCAAAGCAATATCACCTCCCCCCCCCGCCTGGCAAAGCAATATCACCTCCCCCCCCCCCGCCTGGCAAAGCAATATCACCTCCCCCCCCCCCGCCTGGCAAAGCAATATCACCTCCCCCCCCCCCCGCCTGGCAAAGCAATATCACCTCCCCCCCCGCCTGGCAAAGCAATATCACCTCCCCGCCCCCGCCTGGCAAAGCAATATCACCTCCCCCCCCCCCCGCCTGGCAAAGCAATATCACCTCCCCCCCCGCCTGGCAAAGCAATATCACCTCCCCCCCCCCCCCCCGCCTGGCAAAGCAATATCACCTCCCCCCCCCCCCGCCTGGCAAAGCAATATCACCTCCCCCCCCCCCGCCTGGCAAAGCAATATCACCTCCCCCCCCCGCCTGGCAAAGCAATATCACCTCCCCGCCCCCGCCTGGCAAAGCAATATCACTTCCCCCCCCCCCCCGCCTGGCAAAGCAATATCACCTCCCCCCCCGCCTGGCAAAGCAATATCACTTCCCCCCCCCCCGCCTGGCAAAGCAATATCACCTCCCCCCCCCGCCTGGCAAAGCAATATCACCTCCCCCCCCCCCCCGCCTGGCAAAGCAATATCACCTCCCCCCCCGCCTGGCAAAGCAATATCACCTCCCCCCCCCGCGCCTGGCAAAGCAATATCACCTCCCCCCCCCCGCCTGGCAAAGCAATATCACCTCCCCCCCCCCGCCTGGCAAAGCAATATCACCTCCCCCCCCGCCTGGCAAAGCAATATCACCTCCCCCCCCCGCCTGGCAAAGCAATATCACCTCCCCGCCCCCCCCCCGCCTGGCAAAGCAATATCACCTCCCCCCCCCCGCCTGGCAAAGCAATATCACCTCCCCGCCCCCCCCCCCCCGCCTGGCAAAGCAATATCACCTCCCCCCCCCGCCTGGCAAAGCAATATCACCTCCCCCCCCCAGCAAAGCAATATCACCTCCCCCCCACCTGGCAAAGCAATATCACCTCCCCGCCCCCGCCTGGCAAAGCAATATCACCTCCCCGCCCCCCCCGCCTGGCAAAGCAATATCACCTCCCCCCCCCCCCGCGCCTGGCAAAGCAATATCACCTCCCCCCCCGCCTGGCAAAGCAATATCACCTCCCCCCCCGCCTGGCATAACAATATCACCTCCCCGCCCCCCCCGGCTGGCATAACAATATCACCTCCCCCCCGGCTGGCAAAGCAATATCACCTCCCCCCCAGCCTGGCATAACAATATCACCTCCCCCCCCCGGCTGGCATAACAATATCACCTCCCCCCCCAGCCTGGCATAACAATATCACCTCCCCCCCCCGGCTGGCATAACAATATCACCTCCCCCCCAGCCTGGCAAAGCAATATCACCCCCCCCCCGCCTGGCAAAGCAATATCACCTCCCCGCCCCCCCCGCCTGGCATAACAATATCACCTCCCCCCCCGGCTGGCAAAGCAATATCACCTCCCCCCCCAGCCTGGCATAACAATATCACCTCCCCCCCCCCGGCTGGCATAACAATATCACCTCCCCCCCAGCCTGGCAAAGCAATATCACCTTCCCCCCCCCGGCTGGCATAACAATATCACCTTCCCCCCCCCGGCTGGCAAAGCAATATCACCTCCCCCCCAGCCTGGCATAGCAATATCACCTTCCCCCCCCCGGCTGGCATAACAATATCACCTCCCCCCCAGCCTGGCATAACAATATCACCTCCCCCCCCCCGGCTGGCATAACAATATCACCTCCCCCCCAGCCTGGCAAAGCAATATCACCTTCCCCCCCCCGGCTGGCATAACAATATCACCTTCCCCCCCCCGGCTGGCAAAGCAATATCACCTCCCCCCCAGCCTGGCATAGCAATATCACCTTCCCCCCCCCGGCTGGCATAACAATATCACCTCCCCCCCAGCCTGGCATAGCAATATCACCTTCCCCCCCCCGGCTGGTATAACAATATCACCCCCCAGCCTGGCAAAGCAATATCACGCCCCCCCCCCCCAGGCTGGCAAACAATATCACCCCCCCAGGCTGGCAAGGCAGTGTCACCCCCCAGCCGCACTGCAAGCCCACGCCGCAGCCCGGGCCAACGCCCAGGAGGGTGTCGCAGGGGAGGGCATTCGAGACGGGTGGTTTAAAAAGGTTTCTTCTGCCGGAGGCTCCCCCCTGCGGCCCGTGAGCCCGGGGGGTTCCCTGCCCCTCGGCGTGGCTCGGCAGCTGGAGGGGCTCCCTGGGGCCGCTGGGGAGCCGGGGGCTGGTCTGGGTTCTTGTGGCACGTGCCTGGCTGGCCCTGCGGGGTAGGGTCTCTCTTGGCGCGGGGGGGCAGGTCGTGTTGGGGGCCGGTTCCCGTCTTTCCCCCGGACAGAGCAGTGGGGGGCCGGAGGCGAAGGGCGCTGAGATCCGGGCGGGGAGGGCTAGTGCCACCCCTCCCGCCAGCTCGGGGCGGATGGGCTAGTGAAAACCCGGCCAGCCGAGGCGCCTCGGGGCCCTTGGGGGTCCCCCAGGGCAAAGGGGAGCAGCTGGCTCCCATCCTCCTTGCCTGCCCCCTGCTGGAGGCGGAGAGCGGCAGAGATGCTGCTGCCTTTGCTGGGCCCCGCGAGGGGCAGGGTGGTGGCGAGTCCCCTGGGGGAGCAGCCCGGCAGGCCGCGGGCGGGCTGGGCGAGGAGCTCAGAGCAGACAGCGCCTCGGGGTCCGTGCCGGGAGGGGACGGTGCCCTGACCCAGCCGCTGGCTCTGCTGACCCCCCACCTCCCCACAGGTGGCCATTGACTTCACAGCGTCCAACGGGGACCCCCGGAACAGCTGCTCCCTGCACTACATCAACCCCTACCAGCCCAACGAGTACCTGAAGGCCCTGGTGGCCGTGGGAGAGATTTGCCAGGACTACGACAGGTGAGGCAGCCCCGAGCCAGGGGCCAAGGGCTCTCCGGCCGCTGGGGGATGCCGGGCCGTGGTGCGGGCCGTGGTGGCTGGCTGCTAGGGTCTCTCTCGCCTGCTACCTGCCCACGGAGCCTCCCCAGCCCCTGGCCTGCTGGGAGCCCCTGGGACCCCCCCTGTCAGGCGGGGCCAGGCCGGCGGGAGTCCCTGCCCTTAGCCGGGTGCTGCTCCGTTCCGCGGGCTCCGGGGGCAGCAGGGTCTGTCGCAGGCGCTGAGCAGGGAGGGGCCGGTGTCGGGGGTTGGTTGTGCCCTGCCTGGGCCCCCCACTGGCTGGGGATCCCTTTATGGGGGCTTGGGGGCTGGGCGCCGGAGCAGGCGGGACCTTCTGACCTCGGCTTCCTTCCAGCGATAAGAAATTCTCCGCCTTGGGGTTTGGTGCAAGGATCCCCCCCAACTACGAGGTAAGACCCCTGCAGGGCAAGAAGCAGGCTGGGGAGGGAGCTGAGGAGCAGCATGATGTATGGGGCTGAGGAGCTGGGGGAAAACGGTGCCATGGGGCTGAGGGGCGGGGGCAGGGGGGCCATGGGGCTGAGGAGCTGGGGGAAAACGGTGCCATGGGGCTGAGGGGCTGGGGTGCCATGGGGCTGAGGGGCGGGGGCGGGGGTGCCATGGGGCTGAGGAGCTGGGGGAAAACGGTGCCATGGGGCTGAGGAGCAGGACGGGGGTGCCATGAGGCTGAGGAGCGGGGGCGGGGGTGCTATGGGGCTGAGGAGCTAGGGGAAAACGGTGCCATGGGGCTGAGGAGCAGGACGGGGGTGCCATGAGGCTGAGGAGCGGGGGCGGGGGTGCTATGGGGCTGAGGAGCTAGGGGAAAACGGTGCCATGGGGCTGAGGAGCAGGACGGGGGTGCCATGGGGCTGAGGAGCGGGGGCGGGGGTGCTATGGGGCTGAGGAGCTAGGGGAAAACGGTGCCATGGGGCTGAGGAGCAGGACGGGGGTGCCATGGGGCTGAGGAGCGGGGGCGGGGGTGCTATGGGGCTGAGGAGCTAGGGGAAAACGGTGCCATGGGGCTGAGGAGCGGGGGCGGGGGTGCTATGGGGCTGAGGAGCTAGGGGAAAATGGTGCCATGGGGCTGAGGAGCGGGAGCGGGGTGCTATGGGGCTGAGAAGCTGGGGGAAAACGGTGCCATGGGGCTGAGGGGGGGCGGGGGTGCCATGGGGCTGAGGAGAGGGGGCGGGGGTGCCATGGGGCTGAGGAGCGGGAGCGGGGTGCTATGGGGCTGAGGAGCTGGGGGAAAATGGTGCCATGGGGCTGAGGAGCGGGGCGGGGGTGCCATGGTGCTGAGGAGCGGGGGCGGGGTGCTATGGGGCTGAGGAGGGGGGGCGGGGGTGCCATGGGGCTGAGGAGCTGGGGGAAAATGGTGCCATGGGGCTGAGGAGCGGGGGGAAAACGGTGCCATGGGGCTGAGGAGCGGCGGCGGGGGTGCCATGGGGCTGAGGAGCGGGGCGGGGGTGCCATGGGGCTGAGGAGGGGGGGGCAGGGGTGCCATGGGGCTGAGGAGCTGGGGGAAAATGGTGCCATGGGGCTGAGGAGCGGGGCGGGGGTGCCATGGGGCTGAGGAGCTGGGGGAAAATGGTGCCATGGGGCTGAGGAGCGGGGCGGGGATGCCATGGGGCTGAGGAGCGGGGCGGGGCTGCCATGGGGCTGAGGAGCTGGGGGAAAACGGTGCCATGGGGCTGAGGAGCGGGGCGGAGGTGCCATGGGGCTGAGGAGGGGGGGGCGGGGTGCTATGGGGCTGAGGAGCAGGGCGGGGGTGCCGTGGGGCTGAGGAGCGGGGTGGGGGTGCCGTGGGGCTGAGGAAGGGGGCGGGGTGCTACGGGGATTCCCACGACTGCCATTCTCTGTGCTCTCTGCCAGGTTTCCCACGATTTCGCCATCAACTTCAATCCGGAGGATGACGAGTGTGAGGGTAAGGAGCCGGCAGCGGCGGGAGGGCCCGGGGCCCCCTGGGGACAGCCAGGCCTCACCCCGGCTTTCCCCCGAGGGCCCTGCCCCCCCCTCCCTGCTGAGCGCGGCCGCGTCCCCCCAGCCGACACGTCTGGCCTCTGTGCTGGAGGGGTGGACCCGGGTTCCAGTCGGGGGGCTCCTCCGGAGGCGACCCAGGCCCCGCTCGCTGACAGCTGGAGCGAGTCAGGCCGTAGCCCCCTGAGCGGGGCAGGACTGGGTAAATCCTGGCACCCTCCTGGCCCTGCCCCATCAGCCTCCTCCCGGGCGACAGGCGGAGAGCGGTCGGCAGCCCTGGCCCGGGTGTGTCCCATTTACCCACCCGGGCGACTCCTCACCCCGCCCGCTGTCCCCCCCAGGCGTTCAGGGCGTGGTGGAATCCTACCAGAACTGCCTGCCGAAAATCCAGCTCTACGGCCCCACCAACGTGTCCCCCATCATCTCCAAGGTGGCCAGGGTGGCGGCGGCGGAGGAGAGAACGAGGGAGGCCTCCGTGAGTACCTGCCCCGGCGCTGTGGGGCCTGCAGGGCGGCCCAGGGGCCTGGGATCTCCGGCGCTTGCTTCTCCGGGTGACGAGCCCGGGCGGAGCCGAATCCACTGGGATGTCTCTTGCCCAGCTGGGCCAGGCTGCTCTGGGAGGCCACAGGCCTGAGCTGGGTGTGGCGTGCCTCCCTTGCCCATAGCGGGGTGGAGTTTGCAGTGGCTGAGACCTGCCCAGCTCATTTCACACGTGATCCTCCAGGGTTTGTGTCCCGTGTCCCCAGCGGCACGACGCTGCCGCCCTGGCCCAGTGGCTCGGGGTGACTTTGCCGGAAGTGCCTAGGGCCGGCTGACGTTCGGAGAGGTGGCCGGCTCCTAAGCCAGTGGGTCCCTCGGGGTGGCTGGCTCCCGGCTCGTGGGAGGCAGAGTTGACTCTGCCCCTTGCTGCAGCAGGAGGGCCGGCCGGGAAGCTGGTGGCCGGGGAAGGGAGGATGCACGGAGCAGAGACGGTGCAAGCTGCCTCCCTGCGAGATGTTCGGGGCAGTGGTTCAGGACTCAGACCCAGCAGGGAGGGACCCGTCCGGCTCGGCATGGCAAGGCGCTGCTGCCGTCCCCCTGTGGCTGAGGGCTCGCCCTGGCCCAAAGGCACGCCAGCTCCTCCGTGGCAGCCAGGCCCAGGGCTCACGGTCACACGTGGCCCCTGCCACAGCCGAGCTGAGTAAAAGAGCCCGAGTCGCAGCGACTCCCAGAACAGGCCTCCCTGGCCCTCTGCTCCCACGGCCCCGCCCGGCCTCCAGCCGCTGGGAACCAGTCGCCAAGAGCTCAGGGCAGGTCCCGGGGGGGGTCATGGGCTGGGCCAGAGGTTGTGCCAGGTCTTTGGGGGCGCTGGGGCGATGGGGAGGCATGGAGCAGCTTCCCAGCTCCGGAGACGCAGGGCCACGGTCTAATGGGGCCAGTGACCCCGGCCTCCACGCTGGCTGTAAAGTCCCGTGGGCAGAGGTGGCATATCAGGCCTCATGCGCCTGCCACGGGGGCTGGCCTCTGCAGCGGGTGCGTGCGCTCTTCTTCAAGCCCGTCAATTATTTACACCCGCGGCCGCGGCGCGTTTCAGGAAATGTCAGCTCCTTCGGGGAACTCCCTGGCTATTTCCTCGCTGAATCATTTACGGCGCCATCCCAGGCTATCAATTAATGACGGCGGCTAATGCCTGGTCCTCAGCCTGCTCGCGGAGCCCGCGCCGGGGCCGGGGGCCTGGCAGCCGCAAGACGGGGCGGGAAGGAATCGGTCACTGCCTGAACTGGGAGTGGGCACGGGCGGTGGGTGAACCTCGCCCTGGGGGAGGCAAGTCCCCAGCCCCACCCTTGCTGCCCGAGGCCCCGATCCAGCTGCCCAGGGTCCCCGTGGGAGCCACGTCCCCTCCCCTTTAAGGACAGGCCACCTCCCTCTCCTCAGTGGGAGGCAGACAGTCTCAGCCTCCCCGGCCCTGGAAGCACTGGCAGGGCACGTGGCACGTGGCCCCGGCCTCCCCTGGCCCTGAAGCACCGGGAGGGCACGTGGCCCTGGCCTCCCCTGGCCCTGGAAGCACCAGGAGGATACGTGGCATGTGGCCCCTGCCTCCTCTGGCCCTGGAAGCACCGGGAGGGCACGTGGCACGTGGCCCCGGCCTCCCCTGGCTCTGGAAGCACCAGGAGGATACGTGGCATGTGGCCCCTGCCTCCTCTGGCCCTGGAAGCACCGGGAGGGCATGTGGCACATGGATCCGGCCTCCCCTGGCCCTGGAAGCACCAGGAGGGCACGTGGCTCCGGCCTCCCCTGGCCCTCGGAGCACCAGGAGGGCACGTGGCACGTGGCCCTGGCCTCCCCTGGCCCTGGAAGCACTGGGAGGGCACGTGGCACGTGGCCCTGGCCTCCCCTGGCCCTGGGAGCAAGGGGAGAGCAGATGGCGCGTGGCCCCAGTCTCTAACACGGTCCCAGCCTCAGGCAGCCCCAGGAGACGGGGGGAGCTGCGCTGAAGGGGGGGCCGGGGGCGGAGCCGCTGGGCGCTGGGGAAGGCACTGCCCCGCAGCTCTGCCCAGTCACCCGCGGGCGCTCTCCCGCCTTCGCCCCGCAGCAATACTACATCCTGCTGATCCTGACGGACGGGGTGGTGACCGACATGGCCGACACGCGGGAGGCCATCGTGCGGGCCTCCTACCTGCCCATGTCCATCATCATCGTGGGCGTGGGCAACGCGGACTTCACGGACATGCAGATCCTGGACGGCGACGACGGGGTGCTGCGTTCCCCCAAGGGGGAGCCCGTCCTGCGCGACATCGTGCAGTTCGTCCCCTTCCGAGAGTTCAAGAACGTGAGTCGGCCCCCACGGCTCCTGCCGTCGCCGCCTCGTGGCTGCGACCACAGCATGTGCCCCTCACCGTGGCATCAGGGAGGAGGGCCTAGTGGGGGGGGCACAGGGCTGGGGCTCGGGTGAGCTGGCTCTGCCACAGACTCTAGCTGTGACTCTGTGCCTCAGTTTCCCCAGACCTGGGCTGGTGGCTCTGCTGCACCTTCGGGGGTGGAGCGAGCGTAAGCCGAGGATGGCGCTCAGACACTGCGGTGACGAGAGCCGTGCACTCCGGAGGGTTAGGAAGGGGGCCAGCAGTATCCCCCTCAACCCAGAGAGGATCAGGTCTGTCCCAGCCAACCTGGCACCATGGGGCTCCCAGGGGTGCCAGCCTGCTCCGCTGACCCTCTCCCGGGCTCTGGGGGCAGGATTCAGGGCATGTTCTAACGGTGAAGGCAGCTGCGAAGGGCTAAGGAAAGGCCTCTCTTCCTCACCTGCCCTTTGGTCTCCCTGCAGAGAGGGGACAGACCCTGGTCACTAGCTTGGGTCGCCATCGTGTTCCCTCTACAGTTTTCCATCCATGTGCGGAATGCATTTTGTTCTGTGCACTGAGGCATGTGTGGCTGTGCACCACCAAGGTGTTCCCCCCCCCCCCCACACGCACTCACTGCAGGAGCCAGAGCAGTCCAGCAGCCTGCCCAGCCCTCTCCCAGCCCGCTGCACCCCGCTTCTCCGCGCCCACGGGAAGCAGAGCACCCAGAGGCCAGGGCAGAAGTGGAGCCCAGCCAGGAGAGGGTGGCATGGTGGAGTGGGACAAGCAGCTGGGCCTCTCTGGATCCCCTGCTGCTACCCCACACAAGGGTCCCCTGGGTCCCTCCCATCCATAGGCCACCGCAGGGCCCCCAGCACACAAAGCCTGGGGCGGCCGCCCCAAATCGTCCTAGGGCCAAGATAGGATGTCGGGAGACGTGTTTGCCCACAGGCGGGAGAGGCGTTGTCTTGTATCGCTGTCCCGTGTGGCAGGCGTCTGGTTTCACCCACCCAGGGCCGTGCCCACACGCCAGCTAGACACCCGCACCGGCCTGTGGCACGTGACTCGGGCTCGGGGCCTCGTTAGCTGCAGTGTGTGCGTTCGGCTCCGGGCCCCCACTGCGCCGGGGTCTGAGCCCAAGCGCCTACACCGCATGTCAAGGGCCCCGGGCCTGCGTCAGCCGGGGGGTCTAATGCTGTGAAAACAGGCCCCTGGCCCTCACTGGCCTGGAGCGCGCTGGCCGAGGGGCACCGCAGGTGACGGGCGTGTGGGAGGGGTGTTGCGGGGAGGGGGGCAGATCGTCACATGCCTGGAGATTTGGCGGCGCTGGTTCCGGCAGGGGCTGGCAGGTCCTGGGATGAGCTTGGGGAGGGTGGGACTGGAGGTTGTTCCAAAGCTTGTCCCATTAGCAGAGGTTGGACCCATGAAAAATCTAACCCCCCACCTTGTGTCTCTGAGCCACTGAGACCCACACGCTGCAACACCACTGAACCCTCTGCAGCTCTCTAGGAACCTGTGGAACTCAGCGCTGGGGGGCACCTCTGGGGGCTTCTGTGGAACCTGGGAGCTGTGTGTAGCTCTGGGGGGGTGGCAGGGGGGCTCTGTGTCTGGGACCCGGGAGCTGTGTGTAGCTCTGGGGGGATGGCAGGGGGGCTCTGTGTCTGGGCCCCGGGAGCTGTGTGTAGCTCTGGGGGGATGGCAGGGGGGCTCTGTGTCTGGGCCCCGGGAGCTGTGTGTAGCTCTGGGGGGATGGCAGGGGGGCTCTGTGTCTGGGCCCCGGGAGCTGTGTGTAGCTCTGGGGGGATGGCAGGGGGGCTCTGTGTCTGGGCCCCGGGGAGCTGTGTGTAGCTCTGGGGGGGTGGCAGGGGGGCTCTGTGTCTGGGCCCCGGGGAGCTGTGTGTAGCTCTGGGGGGGTGGCAGGGGGGCTCTGTGTCTGGGCCCTGGGAGCTGTGTGTAGCTCTGGCGGGATAGCAGGGGGGCTCTGTGTCTGGGCCCCGGGAGCTGTGTGTAGCTCTGGGGGGATGGCAGGGGGGCTCTGTGTCTGGGCCCCGGGGAGCTGTGTGTAGCTCTGGGGGTGGCGGCAGGGGGGCTCTGTGTCTGGGCCCCGGGAGCTGTGTGTAGCTCTGGGGGGGTGGCAGGGGGGCTCTGTGTCTGTCCCCCAGGAGCTGTGTGTAGCTCTGGGGGTGGCGGCAGGGGGGCTCTGTGTCTGTCCCCCGGGAGCTGTGTGTAGCTCTGGGAGGGTGGCAGGGGGGCTCTGTGTCTGTCCCCCAGGAGCTGTGTGTAGCTCTGGGGGTGGCGGCAGGGGGGCTCTGTGTCTGTCCCCCGGGAGCTGTGTGTAGCTCTGGGAGGGTGGCAGGGGGGCTCTGTGTCTGTCCCCCAGGAGCTGTGTGTAGCTCTGGGGGGGTGGCAGGGGGGCTCTGTGTCTGTCCCCCAGGAGCTGTGTGTAGCTCTGGGGGGGTGGCAGGGGGGCTCTGTGTCTGTCCCCCGGGAGCTGTGTGTAGCTCTGGGAGGGTGGCAGGGGGGCTCTGTGTCTGTCCCCCAGGAGCTGTGTGTAGCTCTGGGGGTGGCGGCAGGGGGGCTCTGTGTCTGTCCCCCGGGAGCTGTGTGTAGCTCTGGGAGGGTGGCAGGGAGGCTCTGTGTCTGTCCCCCGGGAGCTGTGTGTAGCTCTGGGGGTGGCGGCAGGGGGGCTCTGTGTCTGGGCCCCGGGAGCTGTGTGTAGCTCTGGGGGGATGGCAGGGGGGCTCTGTGTCTGGGCCCCGGGGAGCTGTGTGTAGCTCTGGGGGGGTGGCAGGGGGGCTCTGTGTCTGTCCCCCAGGAGCTGTGTGTAGCTCTGGGGGTGGCGGCAGGGGGGCTCTGTGTCTGTCCCCCGGGAGCTGTGTGTAGCTCTGGGAGGGTGGCAGGGGGGCTCTGTGTCTGGCACCAGTGCATGGGCTAATGGCACAGTTATGCTCGGCAAGGACAAGGGGGCAGAGGGGGGGGGGAGGTAGGTAGCGGGCGGGAGCCGGGAGATGCCCAGCCTGACGGCTGCCCTCTGTCTTGCAGGCCTCTGCCACGGCGCTGGCGAAGTGCGTGCTGGCCGAGGTGCCGAAGCAGGTGGTGGAGTATTACAGTTACAAAGCCCTCCCGCCCCGCTGCCCCAAAGCCGAGTGGCCCGACTCCACCCTCAACTCCCCCCAGTGAGGGACCCTCCCCCTCCGGGACCCCCTGTCCTGCCTCCCTCCGCCAGCCCCTCCCACCATGGACAAAGCCAGGAAAGGAAAAGGATCGCGAGCGCGTCGGTGTCTGACTCCCACGGGGCCCCCTGCCAGCGAGCCTCCCCCAGTGCCCCCCTGCCACGCTGCCCCCACTCGCCAGGCTGGCTGTGGCCACGGATTGCCTTGCGAGCAGTGCCGGGAGAGCGGGTGGGGCGCCAGCCGGGCAAAGGCCCACAGGGCGGGCGGGAGCAGGGGGCGGAGGGGCCATGCCTGGCAGGATTCTCACTCGGGAGGGGCCTCGTGGGCACTGGGCGGGGTCCCATGAGCAGTGGGAATGGGCTAGGCAGCCCCTCAGCCCTAGCTGCTGGGTTCCAGTCGCTGACCAACCCATCTGTGCAGTGAGTTTGCTGGGTCTCAGGCCAGATCCTAGTGCAGGCGTCCCCAGTGCTTCCAGCGCTGGCTCAGGTCTGGACGGAACAATTCCCGGGTGAGCTGGGAGACTTCCTCGGATTGGCTGCGACTCCCCCTTGCCCGCCTCCTGGGGAAGAGCAGCCAATCAGGCCTGCTGCAGGGAATCCGCACCTATGCACCCAGTGTCGCGTCCCCTGTCTGTGAGCGCTTCTGTCCATGCCACCATTCCCCCTCTGCTGCCCGGCACACAGCTAGCATCCCCAGCCCTGGACCAGCACCCCCCTGGCTGCGGGCCATGCCAGCGTCCCCGGGGGGACCCTGCTGCCTGCCAAAGTGGCACAAGAAGCAACCTGACTGTCCTTTGCAATGGGGCCGGAGGGGCCGCTGCACAGGTTGGCATGTGCCCGGCATAGCGGACGTACCAGGGCCCCAGTGCGTTGGGCTGGTGCCAGGGGAGGTGGCGCAAGATGCCCCATGTCACGGTGCGTGGGAGCGGGCCCCAGTCCTGCTGCTGCCTCTGTCCCTCTCACCTCAGACGGTCCCAAGCGGGGCCCGTTCCCCGGCCCTCCCGCACTTCCCAGCAGAGCCTCCTCTCGAACAGCCCCAAGAACCAGGCCGCACTGCTCAGCCCCATTGTGACTGGCAGGGGATCCGTTAGGTGCCCGTCCCACCTCTGCAGCGTGGTGGGAGACAACAACCAGGGAGCCAAGTGACAGAGGCTTTGCCGCATCCGTGCAGCGAGGCGGGGCCCGAGGCGTGGCGAGGCCGATGCCACCGCCAAGAGGGCTCCCCGACCACTCGGCGCTGCCGCGCTTGTCCATTTCACGCCCCCGTTAAGTGCATGATGCTGGCTGGGCTCGCTCGCGGAGGCGTTGTTTCCAGCGGCGCGTGGTTCTCCGTGTGCTGTGTGCTTGTCTGTCACTGTGCCGTCACTTGGCGTCTGCATGACCAAGCTTGTATCCTTGCTGTCTGGGAGGAACGAGCCAATAAAGGCAATGTTACATTTTCCCACGTGTCGGTGCATTTTATTGGAAGCTGCCAGAGCAGAGCGCTGGATTCCTGCCGTACCCCGGTGCTAATCAGCCCCTTCCCTGAAGCGTGAGGACGGATGGCCCTTTCCACCTCGTCTCATTGCTGACTCAGCAGACGCGTCTCTTGGCTTTTTCCACTCAACTCATCTGATGAAGTGGGTTTTGCCCATAGAAGCTCACGATTCTCTATATTTTTGTTAGTCTCTAAGGTGCCACAGGACTCCTTGTTGTATTTAAATTACAGATTAACATGGCTCCCCCTTGGAGACTTCTTGGCAATAATACATTTTTACAAAAAAACCTGGTAAATCCGCCCCCCCCAAACAAACAAACAAACAAAGCACGTTGTTACCTTCCAGGTCAAGCTGCCAGATCCCACAGTGCAAATGGAAAACTGAAGCACCGACATTTAAACTGAGCCCTGGAGTCCTCCCAGCTACAAGTTGGCTCATTGATTATGGTATTTATGAAATGGATTGAAAACGGGCCCGTGAAGAGGTCTCGCAATGCACTTCTTAGCTGCTGTGATTCTGGGAGGGGGGCTGAGACCCGTACTCAGTCTAATGCTGTTCAAGAATTGAATCAATACCATGGGTGAAAATATACAATTGTGGATGAAGTTTGCAGACACAACGAGGTTTGGTGGGGAGGTAATAATGAGGAGGGCGCTTGGCAATCCGGATTGCTGGGTAAAATGGGCATAATAAACTGGCGGCATGTCGGGGACCCCTCGATCCTGCACCCCCGTTCACAGCAAGATGAGACTCCGCCGGCCAGTAGAACAGAGAGGGGTTTATTGCTCCTCTGGGATACAGCGCAGCACAGACGTGACGTGGCTACAAGAGTCAGGGCCAGGATACCTCAGACCCCTTGGGTAGGGGGTCCATCACCCCCTCAACCCCCAGCACTCAGCTTAGTCTGTTCCCTTCATGTTTCCCAGTCAGAAACTGCCTGGCTCCCAGACCCTGCCCCCCAGCCAGGTGGCCGTCTCTGCCTCCCTTCGGGTACGTCTAGACTACAGAGTTTTGTCGACAGAAGTTTTGTCGACAGATACTGTCCACGAAGCTTCTGTCGACAAAGAGCGTCTACACTACATTCAGTTCCGACATGGCAGTGTAGACGCAAGGACAGTTTACATGCAATAACACCTTCTGTCGACAGAACTCAGCGGTAGTGTAGACGCAGGTATAGTTTTGTCGACAAAAGTCCACTTTTGTCGAAAAAACTCTGTAGTCTAGACACACCCTTCCTTTGTCTCTCCCCTGGGAAGAGCCTTGTTATCGGCCCAGGCTGGGACTAGGTGTCTGGGCCAATCCACATGTGGGTGAGTCGGTGGGAATCACACAGCCCAGCGCAGGGGGACCCCGAGTTACAGAGCAGACGCCCCCCCACTATGTCACATAAACCACCGTGGATTTAATACAGGACGGAAAACATGAGTTCCGGGTGTGCTCTAGGACAATGGCGGTCTTTGACTAGAGGCTTTCTCTTTGAACATGGGCTATAGGTGAGCGTAAATAGTAACGCTATCTATGGAACTGGCTTTACTGAAATGCCATGTCCAGCTCTTGGTATCTCCCCCTTTAAAAGGATGCTGAAAAATGAGTGTCCAGAGGAGATCCGTGAAGGAAATGCATCTTCCCATGAGAGACTAAAGGAGCCCAGGCTGTTTAGCTGTCAAAGGAAAGGTGCCAGGTGACTTGGTCACTGCAGAAGCAGCTACCCAGGGAGAAGATAACTGCTAGTAGCGGGTGTGAGGCCGTGGGGAGACTGTCTGGCTCGTAACCCACTGCTCGGTCCTGGCTGTGTAGTTTGAATCCCCAGGATTCACTGCACATGTGGATTGGCCCAGACACCTAGTCCCAGCCTGCGGCAGATAAGAAGGCTGTTCCCAGAGAGAGAGAAAGGAACAGCCACTTGGCTGGGGGGTAGGGCCTGGGACTGGGTCACTCTTCGCTGGGGGAAGCGTGAGGGGAGCAGACTAAGTCCAGGACGGGGATTCAGGGGCCCGTGAACCCCTTTCCCCCAAGGAATAAGGCTCAGCCCTGTCTCCTGCGGTAACATCGACCCTACGCTACGCCGGGTCTCTGAGAGCCAATAACCCATCTGCTCCACTGGCCGGCTGAGATTCACCTCCGGCTGCGGACGGGGGCGCAGGGTGGGGGGCTCCCCAACGCGTCCTCAGAGAGGGCTCTTGCCTCTAGCAGATCGAGGCAGAACAAGACACAACGCCCGGGGAGCCAAGTCAGCGATGTTCAGCTGAGAAGCCAGATGCACATGTGGGTAGCAAAGGGAATTCAGCCGTGGCAGTGACCAAGGGACATGGCGGATGTTCTTCTGAACCACATGGAGCAGTCCGGTCCCGTTAGGATGCAGGAGTGGGCGGGTAGCCGTGGCCAGCCTGGGTTACAGCGGAGTCAGAGGAGAGGTTCTTAATAGCTCCCTCTGGTCTTCAGAGCTACGAACATGCCCCTCAGTTCTCTGCAGGGCTGAAATGCAGGCTACCCCCACAGACCACCTGCAGCCATAAGTCATCGCGTCTGGTCCCCTGCCCTCACAGCAGGACCAAGCACCGTCTAGCCCATCCCTGACAGGTGTGTGTCCCACCTGCTCTTCCATATCTCCAGGGATGGAGATTCCACAACCCCCCCAGACAACTTATTCCAGTGTTTAACCACCCTGGCAGGCAGGAAGCTTTTCCTAATGTCCAACTTCAATCTCCCTTGCTGCAGTTTAAGCCCATTGCTGCTTGTCCTTCCTCAGAGGCCAAGGGGAACAATTTTTCTCCTCCTCCTTGTGACACCCTTTTAGATACTTGAAACCTGCTCTCATGTCCCCCCTCAATCTTCTCCTTTCCAAACTAAACAAGCCCAATTCCTTCAGTCTTCCCTCCTAGCTCATGTTCTCTAGACCTTTCACCAGTTTTCTTGCTCCTCTCTGGACCGTCTCCAATTTCTCCCCATCTTTCTTGAAATGTGGTGCCCAGAACTGGACACAAGACTCCAGTTGAGGCCTAACCAGTGCAGAGCAGAGCAGAAGAATGGCTTTGGGGATCCTCATCAGGGGGCATTAGGTAGCCAAATACCATTCAGGATTGGGGCCAACGGCTCTGCTGTGCTACCATAATAACTTCAGATCCTGCCTCCAACTGGGACAAAGATTCAACTGGGCTGAATTTGGTCTTGCACCCTGAGCCCTGTATTCCGCATGGCGCAAACGCCCTGTAGCTACTTGTTTCCTGAGACATGCTAAACTCAACACTGGCCCACAACATCATTCCCCTGGTTAATTAGACTGTGCAGAAAAACCGGCTCCCCCAGACTCCTGCTTATTGATTTTGCTGCTTGGCGACCAGCGACCCCAATGAGGAAGGAAATGGGCATTTGTGCCGAGCGGGATGGAGCCAGCCTGGATTAATCACGTGAAAGCAGCGAGACGGTTGGATGTAAAGCTGCTGCGCTTTCTAGCAACAGCTGTAAAGTTGCTTTCAAGCTACCCCAGCTGTGATTGCTCGGAGTACCTCTGGCTTTGCCAGTTCCCTCAGCCCGCCTTTCTGGCCTGAGAAAGGCACCGGGTGGGCGGGGTTTGGTCCCAGGAAATCACGCAGAGGCAGTGACCCTGCAAATTCAGGGCAGAGGAGCCTCTTCTCAAAGCTTTAAAGTGATGGCGAGGTGAGAAAAGGCCCCTGGTTGCTGCCTCTCTCTGTCCCCGTCTGCCCAACCTTTCGCTTCTGCCTCCGTTACCGACAAAGCTGGTCACCGGCCACTCCTCCCTGCCTTAGCAACAGCATGGCGGGAGGGTCTCTCCTGGCCTCTTTCCTCCTGTGATGCATGGCACAGCCAGTGCCCGGCGCTGCCCTCAAGAGCAGGCTGGCGGAGAGCAGGAGGCGTCAGATAATGGAGGCAGGCGACTGCCATGCTGAGCCAGCCGAGGGCTGCAAGAGTCATTATCCCAGAGGAGGGCCCGAGGGAGGCCACGTGTATTGCAGGCTGCTTTAAAGAGCAGAGAATGGCTTTGTCTGCTCCCCGCCCCACTCCCGTGCATGCCTGGATGCCGGTCGGGTCCATCAGGGGCAGCAGGATATCTCTGGGAGGTTGCCAACAGCTGGTGAGCACCTGGGGGCAGGGACGGGGGTCTCCTCCCATAGAGCCCAACACAGCTGCTTTTGGGTGCTACTGCAAGACAGCAAGTGACAGGAGTGACTTCCAGGGCAGAGCTGCTCCGGGGAACGCCAGCCTTGCCTGGCCCGCTGAATGGGCTGTACCCCAAGCTAGCCTGAGATTCGGGGACCCCACTTACCAGGTCAGTGCAGTAATTGGGGATCCATTCCCCACCAGGAATAAGCTCTCACTCAGGATACCCCCTGTGAGGGGTTGAATCACAGGGATCCCCTTGGGGATGCCCCCTGGGGGGCTGACCATGCTACTGACACTCACCTTCTTGCTTTCTGGGGCTTCCCACCACCCTGTCCTGCTAGGCCAGAAGCTCTAGTCTCCCCTAGCCAAAGCACAGAATTGGGGTTACCGGCCCCCTGCAGAGCAACACCGATGCTGTATCAGCTCTGTTCTGGGAGGACTCAGCTATAAGGGCTCATCATGCAGAAAACCAACCCCCAAAAGGGACCAAAACCCCAAACAAATCTCTTCTGCCGCACGTCAAATTTGTACATGGAGAACGCTCATAAGGAGTTCGGCCATTTTATCAGTGAAAGAGAGATATGCACAGTGGTTGCCCCCCTGCCCAGATAACAATTATTTACATGGGTCTTGATAATAATCAAGTGTTTTTATTAAGTATAAAAAGTATTTAAGGATTTCAGCGGTTGCAAGTGACAATAGACAGTTCAAAGCAAGTTACTAAGTGCAAAACCTACTGTGACGTAGTGGGGGTACCTTGCTGGGGCTGTGGGCGACCTCTGCTGTCTGTAGCATGACCCAGCAGGGCAGAGGCTGAGGACAGGACAAGGAGTAATGGGCTTAAAGTGCAGCAGGGGAGGTTTAGATTGGACATTAGGAAAAAATTCCTAACTGTCAGGGTGGTCAAATATTGGAATAAATTGCCAAGGGAGGTGGTGGAATCTCCCTCTCTGGAGATATTTAAGAACAGGTTAGATAGCCATCTGTCAGGGATGGTGTAGACGGAGCTTGGTCCTGCCTTGAGGGCGGGGGGCTGGACTCGATGACTTCTCGAGGTCCCTTCCAGTCCTATGATTCTATGATTCTATGATTATGCAAGGGGGGCTCCAAACCTGTCTGACCAGCTACCCCCCATGGGGAGAAACAAAGGAAGGTGGAATGCCGCCCTGACTGGGGGGCAGGGCTGGAAGAGAGAGAGTTAGTCTCTGTCTGGTATCCTGGAGGAAGCAGCCTAGGCAACAGGCTGGGGTTTAGGAGCCCAGACCCCGCCCCCCCCCCCGCATATCAAGGGGGGCTGAGGCATCTTAGGCCTGCCCTGTAACCAGATTACATCTGTGCTATGCTGTATCCTGGAGAGGCAATAAACTCCCTCTACTCTACTGGCTGGTGGAGTCTGTCCATGCCATTTCGGGGGTGCAGGAGACGGGGGAACCCCAACGCGCCATCACACCTACTCAGCTAGTTCTAATCCACTAAGAAACTTGTTGCAGGCAAATTCTAACCCTCACAGCTGGTCTTATCTCAGGTTAAAAAGCTTCAACCTGGGTCTAGAACTGCTTCAAAGTTCTTCGTATCCACTTAGGGTGAGCCAGGCAGTTTCAAAAGCCAGCTGAAAACAAAAGGCTGATGGTTTCCCATGGCTTAAATAGACTTTCCCCCAGGGCAGGAACCCATCCCCATGGAAAAACACCAGGTTCAAGATAGACTCCCGTACAAGGTGCTGTGGTCATGTCTTTCTAGGACCCACCCCAGATTGGGCTGAGAGGACAAACATGACCATGCACAGGTCGTAGATCTGAGCAGCAAGTCTGGCACACCAGTAATGGCCTTTCCGCGCACATTTAGAACTCCCCACGGCTTCACACTTCACATTTCTAACGTCACAGGCGGGACTGATGCACGTCCCCGAATAGGATAAACAGATTCAGCAGCCTGCAACTATAAAATGGCTGTTACACGAATGGGTTTGCATAAAGCATCTTCGAGTGATGCATATTCATATGTGTCAGCACATTTTCATAAAGCGTGGCGAGCCCCGTGACATCCCTCCCTTCCCCATTAATACGTATGCTCCGGGCCTCTGGCCGGGCTGCCTGACTGTTCAGGCAGGATTGTGACCGGCCCAGAGGAAAATCCATTTGGCTCCAAAGTGCAGCCTGGGTTTGCACGGCAGGTGTCCGTGAAATGGGTGTGCCGGCACGTTTCCCCCAGAGCACGGGGGAAACACCCGTGTGCAGCAGCTGCAGCAAACCCATACCCCGGCCTTTCTCTGCAGGATACTGCAGCCTCTAACCTGCTCACAACATCCTCCCCATGCGCTCACTGGCTATGGCCCCCCGGCATCCTTGCTCCCATCTTTTCTCAGACTGCCCCACAGTGCCTGGAATTCAGCCCTTGTTCATGCTCTGGGCAACTTCCAGGTGCCCCTCATGTGGGTCCTCCTCACCCTGAGCACCACCATGCTGCAGGCCGACCCTTCTGCCCTGCAGCCGGCATGGGCTCACCACTGCTTGGAGAACAGGGACGGGTGCAGCATCCCGGTGAGAAGCCCAGCCCTAGAGCTGAGCAAAATGTTTCCCTCAACCGGCGTTCCTGCGAAGATTTTCCAACCATGAGCGGAATTGTGGCTGGTGCACCAATATTGAGGTCACGTGCGCTGGTTTGGAGGTGTGCCACCGTGGCCCCCAATTTATTCACACGCACGTTCCCAGCCGCCTGCGTTGATATACCCCGCCGTGCAGCATGTCCCATTCCCGGCCGCCTGAGTTGATATACCCCGCCGTGCAGCATATCCCATTCCCGGCCGCCTGAGTTGATATACCCCGCCGTGCAGCATGTCCCATTCCCGGCCGCCTGAGTTGATATACCCCGCCGTGCAGCATATCCCATTCCCGGCCGCCTGAGTTGATATACCCCGCCGTGCAGCATGTCCCATTCCCGGCCGCCTGAGTTGATATACCCCGCCGTGCAGCATATCCCATTCCCGGCCGCCTGAGTTGATATACCCCGCCGTGCAGCATGTCCCATTCCCGGCCGCCTGAGTTGATATACCCCGCCGTGCAGCATATCCCATTCCCGGCCGCCGGAGCAGATACCTCCCCCCTCCGCCACGCATATCCCATTCCCGCCCACCGGAGCAGATACCTCCCCCCTCCGCCACGCATGTCCCATTTCCGCCCACCGGAGCAGATACCTCCCCCCTCCACCACGCATGTCCCATTCCCGGCCACCGGAGCAGATACCTCCCCCCTCCGCCACGCATATCCCATTCCCGCCCACCGGAGCAGATACCTCCCCGCTCCGCCATGTGGCATGTGCCATTCCCAGCCCCAGCCGCCAGCACAGGCCCTGCCCCCCCCCCCCACATGGCAGGCCCTGCCCCCCTGCCCCACCACACCATCTCCGCCAGCCCTGCCCATCGCAGCAGCTGCCTGCCGCACGAGTGCCGCTGCGCAGCTCTGCAGAGGAGTGGGCGGGGAAGAATGTTTTGTGTGCAGGTGCCCCCCTTCGCAGGGCCTATGCCCTGGACTTGTTTCCACTGGGCCAGTGAGCCGGATCGCTGCCAGGAGCAGGGTGGAGTGTCTGGCCACAGGGCGAGGCAGCCCCGGAAGGGCCGATGGCCCGGTCGTTAGGGTGTGCACGGCGGGCGGGGCACAGCCAGGGTCCGTTCCTCGCTCCGCTGCAGGGGACTGTCACCCCCACGAAAATCCGCACACAGCGCCCTGCTGGCTAACAAGAAATGGGCTTGGAGTGACTGTGGGCGTGTGTCCTGCCCGCTGGGGCTGGGCTCAGGACTCCTCAGCTGTGTGCACTAGGCCTGACAGCTACCACAGATTCCCTTGAGCAGCCGCAGGGCCAGGCTGCCTCTGTGGGGCGTGGGGGTGCTGACGGTACAGCAGCGACCTGTCCCCTTGGCTCCGGTTGCAGGGATTGGGGCTCTCCCCCGCCCCCGCCGCTGCATCCCCTATCGGCGGGAGTCTGGGGTGAAGGCAGATTCCTGTGTGTCTGACAGCCACATCTGTTGCCATGGAGATTATTCTGATGCCACAAAGGCAACATCTTTCTTCCAGGGGGGTCGGCAGGAGGAGCCGGGCTGGGAGGCAGCAAACCCGGAGTTAGAGCCCTGATGGGCCGGGGTACGGGCCGGGCGCCCTGGCCCCAGAGGGCTCCAGCATCTGACTTGGGGCTGAGCGAGGCACTGGCTTGGGGGAGGCTGCTGGGTGCCACAACCTCTCTGAGCGGCCCTGGCCAGCTCGGTACCCGCCCTGCACTGCCCCGTGCGGCTCCGAGCCAGCGCCCCGCCGGCGGGGGAACAGGCTGTCACCACACTGGGCAGACAGATTTCTGGATAGGGCAGTGATGGGCAGGGCAGGGGTGCCATGGGGCAACTGGAGGGCCAGGCACTTGGGCAGGCGGGAAGAAGCCCTCCAAGCAACAGGCCTCCAAGAGGGAGACTGATGGGCACAGAGGGCGCGGCTAGAGTGGCCCGGGACAGAGCTACGGCATGTGTGGCCTGGTCTGTGCCATGTGCAATAGTTGGGAAGGAGTCGGGCCAGTCACCCCCACCACCTCCTCGTGCCCCATGGCTTCGGGATGCTGCGTGGGAGAGAGACTCAGCCCCCCCCCCCACCCCTCTCCAGCGCGCGGGGCTCGGCAGGAGGCTTTTCGATGAAATGTGAGCCCGCGGGCAGCACAAAGCCACGACTGCTCTGGAGAAGTTGGGGCGTCCTGCCTGGCCTCTGGGAGGGGGCAGAGCTGCACCCTGCACCACACCATGGGCATTTGGGGCCCAGCCTTGGAGCAACAGCAGTTTTATCCAAGCACTGAGCACAGCTGGGAGACGGCCCATCCCTCAACAGATTCCCAGCCCAAAAGAGGGCCGGTCACGCCGCAGCAGAAAGCTTTTCAGGTTCCCACGTAGGCCGCAGGGCTCGCCTGCTGGGCGGTTGGGTGGCAGCTCTCTCTCTGGCCTGCAGTGAAAGGGAAGAGCCGAGAAACTTAGGTCGGTAGCTTTCTGTCTGGCCAGGGCCTACTCCCAGGGCCGGATTAAGGAGGGGGATAGCCGGGTAGCTGCCCAGGGCACCAACCTATGGGGGGCGCCTGATGTCAGCTGTAGGGGGCACCGTGTGCCTGGGGCTTGGGGCCGCGCGGCACCCCTTAGAGCTGCCATCAGGTGCTGCGTGCCCGATTGCAGCTGTAAGGTGCACGGGGGCTGTGCATGTGCCGTGCGCCCGGGGGCGGAGCCGTGCATGCGTTGTGTGCCCGGGGGCGGAGCCGTGCATGTGCCATGCGCCCGGGGACGAAGCCGTGCATGCGTCGTGCGCCCGGGGGCGGAGCCGTGCATGCGCCGTGCGCCCGGGGGTGGAGCCGTGCATGCGTTGTGTGCCCAAGTGGAGCCGTGCATGTGCTGTGCGCCCGGGGGCGGAGCCGTGCATGTGCTGTGCACCCAGGGGTGGAGCCGTGCATGTGCTGTGCGCCCGGGGGCGGAGCTGTGCATGTGCCGTGTGCCCAGGGGCAGAGCCGTGCATGCGCCGTGCGCCCGGGGGTGGAGCCGTGCATGCGTCGTGCGCCCGGGGGTGGAGCCGTGCATGCGCCGTGCGCCCGGGGGCGGAGCCGTGCATGCGTCGTGCGCCCGGGGGTGGAGCCGTGCATGTGCCGTGTGCCCAGGGGTGGAGCCGTGCATGCGTCGTGTGCCCAGGGGCGGAGCCGTGCATGTGCCGTGTGCCCGGGGGTGGAGCCGTGCATGTGTCGTGCGCCCGCTGCCTGGGGTGCAGGAATGGCTCGAGCCGGCCCTGCCTACTCCCCATCTCGCTGTTGTTTATCTGTCTGCTTCTTTGAGCGTCTCTGTCTCCTGTCCGATTCCTGGGTGTCACGGTGGGGGACAATCATGTGGCACTGGGTTAGGGTTGGTTAGTTTAACTTCAGTGGCATGACGGGTGAAGCTGTACCTGAACATACTGCTCCTTGTAGGAGGGGCAAGCAGGGAGTGAGGCAGGAAACCAGGGGGATAACCAAAGGAAACTGGAGCCAGCCTGGCTGGAAGCGACCCCCAATCATCGAATTGGTGGCATCTCTGGGCGTCGGGTATCGCTGTTCTCTGGTCACGCTCGAAGGACCAGGGAGGCGGGAGGGGTAGGGTTGCCAGGTGTCCGGTATTTTCACCTCCTGTCGGGTAAAAAAAATCAGAAAATACCGGACACCTAAAATGTCCTAAAATGTCTGTTACTTTCGGAGTTTTTCCTGGCCAGGAGGCGAAAATCCCAGGCTGTCCGGCTCAATACAGAGGCAGGCTGGCAACCCTAGTGCTTACCGGGTTCCACAGGGGAGCTGTCCGGCCCGACGCAGGGAGGCAAGATGGCGGGCGGCTGCCGGCAGCCTCGTAGGGCCAAAAAGCCTCACCACACGGTTTTTAATGGGGTCACGGCGGGTTTTTTTTTTTTGCACTTAACAACTCTCGGGTCCTTTTTTGGTTTTTTTTGCTCAACAAGCTTTGTCCTGGCGTGTTTCTTTGTGTGGTGGTTGTTGTGTATTTGTTCTGACACCATCCAGCAGGGTGACAGGACGCAAGCCCTCAAACACCCCCCCCCCTTCTCGCAAGGTGGTACCCAGAACTGGACAGAGGGGGCGATTCACTTCTCAAGTCTGGCTCACAGCGCCCCTGTGGGCGCAGCCCTGAGCGATGTTTGCGGCGGGGCCACGCGGCCGGCGTGCAGTTGGCTCCTGAGCCATGACGCGGCCCAGAGCCTTTTCCACACACAGGCGCCGGGGTTTGCCTGGTGCGGAGGGGCCTTCCCCGGGCGCCTCGCAAGGGCAGCGTGTCTCGCGCCGGCGGGCAGTCCCGGGCGCAAGGGCTGCCCGTGCAGACGCTCCACGAGGACGTGACAACACGGGTGACAACACGGGCCCGCGTGCTGGGCACAGGAATGCCAACGCCCGTTTTACCCCGGCTAACGCCGGCCAGACTCCAGTGGCGGGTGGCAGGGTCCCGCTGGCCAGCGCGGGCACCTGGCCCCTCAGCATCACTACTGGCGAGTTCTTCTGGAGCCAGCCAAGTGGCTTTGCAAGAGTGACTCAACGCCTGGCTTTTCGCCCCGGCCTCACGGATTGCCGGGGGAGGAGCAGTTTGCTGAGGCGCAGGTGGGCTGGTGCGGGCAGGAGCTGCAGAGCCACAATACTGGCCGGCTGCCGGCTGGAGCAGTGGGGGGCTGCTGCATCTCCGCGCTGAGGGGAGAGCGCCAAGCTCAGCGCAGCCTCGGACTGAGGTCTCATGGGTGAACTGGAGAGAGCAACCTGGGGCTGGCGGAGCAGGCTGGCTGCTGGCTCGACTGGGGGGGGGGGTGATGTGTGCATGGCTGAGTGTGTGTGTGCATCTGTGTGTGTGTGTATGAGTGTGTGCGCAAGTGTGGGAGTTAGTGCATGAGTGTGAGTGTGTGCATGTGTGTGTGCATGCACGTGAGTTTGTGCATCAGTGGGGGGGGGGTGTGTGAGTGTGCATGCATATGGAATCATAGCATCATTGAATACTAAGACTGGAAGGGACCTCGAGAGGTCATTGAGTCCAGTCCCCTACCCCATGGACGTGTGTGTGTGTGTGTGTGTGTGTGTGTGTGTGTGTGTGAATTTTCGCATGAGTGTGCAGGTGAATGTGTGTGCGTGGGTGTGAGGTTTTGCAAGAGTGGGCGTGTGTGTGTGTGAATTTTTGCATGAGTGTACAGGTGAGTGTGTGTGCATGGGTGTGAGTTTTTGCAAGAGCGGGCGTGTGTGTGTGTGCGCGCGTGCGCGTGTGTGTGTGTGTGTGTGAATTTTTGCAGGTGAGTGTGTGTGCATGGGTGTGAGTTTTTGCAAGAGCGGGCGTGTGTGTGTGTGTGCATGTGTGTGTGTCTGTGCGTGTGTGTGCGCGCGCGTGTGTGTGTGTGTGCGTGTGCACCGTGTGTGTGCGCCAAGGATGCAGGGATGCACACAGGGCTTGCAGTGCTCTAGCCACGGCCGTGAGCCTTTTACTCACCAAGTGCCGCTCCCCTCCAAGCCAGCCTGAAGCGGAGGGCGAGCATCCCGCTGCGGTGAACCCAGGCACACACCTGAGGCTGGCGCCCCCCCCAGTGCAGTGCGTGGGGCAACACGTGATCCCCCAGGGCCATGGCGCCTTCGGAGCGGGCTGGAGAACAGGCGCTTCCTTTTGTCCCCAGACACGGCTTTGGGACTGGAAGGAGGGAGCAGGACCAGGACAGTGGGGGAGGGGGACATGCACACATGCGGGGAGGGGGGAGTAGCAGGGACAGCTCCCGCTGCGCTTGGCCCAGCACACGCCGCCCTTGCCCGGGCAGCCGACAGGCCCAGAGCCGCTGGGAAGGCTCTCGCCCCCCCGTTGCTGTGGTTCTCAGGGCCTCGTGTTTTCTAACGGGCGATGCCTCCCCGGCCGCTCTCCCTGGCCCGAGGCTTTGGGCCCCGGCAGGCCGCGCCAACGAGCCAGACACGCTGCAGACAGCTTCATTGTCAGGAGTTAATTGCGTTGGACACGACACAACAAACCCGGCACTGCCAAGAGCCTTGGCCGCTCCCAGCGAACTGGCTGCTGAGGGCTGCCGGGCGCCGACAGGGCATGGGCTGGCTAGCCTGGCGGGAGGGCAGGCTCAGCAAATCCACCCATGCCTGGCAGACTGGCCGCCCCGGGGGTGCTGGGGGGCAGGGCCAGGGAAGGGGGAGCAGCCGGGGGAGCGGCCCGGCTTGTCAGACCCGCAGAGGAGGCAGCTGGTGCGTAGGAAACACCCAGGGGCGGCTTTGTAACGCAGCGCGGCTCCCATGGCCGGCCCCCTGCGCCCCGCCGGCGCCCGGCCGCCCCTCTCAGCGTGTGGCCCAGCGCCGGGCGTGGGCTTCGCCCCTGGGGTTTGGCAGCATTTCACACGGTCTCCCCCAGCCCCTCCTGTGGCCGGGAGCAGCTGTCACCTTGTTTCCCTCCGCCTGGGCTCTGTGCAGGGCAGGGGCTGTGCTCCCCGGACTCAGGACTGCCCTTTGCCTCGCTGCATCCCCAGGGCTGGAGCAATATACCTGGCGGGGGCGGGGGAGTCACTGAACCCTGTGGGGTATGGGAACCACGTCCCGTCGGGGTGCAGCAGCCCCCCAGCGCCCCCTGCCAAAGCCCCCCTGTGGTATCAGGTCTCAGCCCAAGCGGGGCACGTCCCCTGTGAGGCTGCACCCCGCCCCCTGTGCCCGCTTGGCTCCGGCAGCACCTCTCACCGGGGCCAGAGCGATTTTTCCCAGCTGCCGGGCTAATTGCTGCAGTCGTGGTCCCGGCGAGCGGGGCGGGCGCAGGCGTGAGCTCGGACGAGCTCGGGAAGCGCCGGCTGCAGAAAGCCGTGGCAGGGCCTGGGGCCGGCCGAGTGGCTGGAGACAGCCCTGTCCGCATGGCCTGCGGCGAGCCGTGAGGGCAGCCAGGCCCCAGCCACAGCTGGTGGGAGAGTGCGTTTCACCCGCACTGCCGGCCAGTCAGACCTCACCCCAGCCGCCTACAGACACCGGCCGCTCGCCAGTCGCCTGCTCGGGGCGGGGCAGGCGCCCACCCCTGGCTGCACCACCCAGCAAGGGGCACCAGGCTGGCAGGGCAGTGACAGAGCCAGGGTGCCAGGCCCAGAAGCGATCAGGGCGGGGGGGTCTCTGGTGCCGTGGCCCTCAGCCCACACTTGCTGGGCTTTCCAGTTCCACGGGGGTCTGGCCTTCCTGCTGCAACACCACCTGGAGGGAGGGGAAAGGCCAAGCCAGCTCCAGCACCATGAGCCTCCCGAGTTCCTGGAGCAGCTCGCTAGACAGCCCCAGAGCACCGTGCGGACCAGGCTGGGGCTGGCATCGGAGCGGGGGAGTGGGGCTGCCAGTCTCCACAGTGCTCTGATCCAGGCCTTGAGGTGACACAGCCGCATCGAGCAGTAATTACCACCCAGCTACTGTCTGTCTAGCTGCCCCCCCACGCTGCCTGAACCTACCTATCCCATGCACCCCTAATTCTATCCCATGCACCCCCTAATTCTACCCCATGCACCCCCTGAACAAACCAACCCATACACCCCCTAATTCTATCCCATGCACCCCCTGAACAAACCAACCCCTGCACCCCCTAATTCTATCCCATGCACCCCCTGAACAAACCAACCCCTGCACCCCCTAATTCTATCCCATGCACCCCCTGAACAAACCAACCCCTGCACCCCCTAATTCTATCCCATGCACCCCCTGAACAAACCAACCCCTGCACCCCCTAATTCTATCCCATGCACCCCCTAATTCTATCCCATGCACCCCCTGAACAAACCAACCCCTGCACCCCCTAATTCTATCCCATGCACCCCCTAATTCTATCCCATGCACCCCCTGAACAAACCAACCCATGCACCCCCTAATTCTATCCCATGCACCCCCTAATTCTATCCCATGCACCCCCTGAACCTACCTATCCCATACACTATCTATGGGTATGTCTACACTACCCCGCTAGTTCGAACTAGGAGGGTAGTGTAGACATACCCGCTGTGTCTGTCTGTCCCACGTGCACCGCTCCATCCACCTGTCTGTCCGTTCTGCGGCAGGCGGAGGGAGCTGGTGCCTGCACGCTGCAGTCCCTGTCATTATTTTCCCCACCAACAAGTGGTACACGGTGCCCGCGGCTCCCCGGATCAATCCGCGTATTTATAGCTCCTGATTCATCTCCCTATAACGAGGGATAATAGACGTCGCCATAGTAACTCCAGGGCCAGATGAATTTCCCGTTGGAACCCGTCCCTCTGATCCTCTCAATGGCACCGGGGCTCAGGGAGGAGCCGCTCGCGGGCCAGGAACAGAAGATTCCCCTCCAGGCTGGTCCTCACCAGAGTCACTCGCATCTCCAGAGCGAGGCCCGACTCCCCTCCTGGCCCTGTGCTGCAGCTGCTCTCTCCCCTCCCCAGAGCTCCCAGCTCCCCCCCCCCAACCCGTCAGGCATGGGGCTTTCCCCTGAAAGAGCTCCCGGTCCAGGCAGCCTCCTGGGAGACAAGGCCGTGTTCTTATCCCCCTTTCACAGGTGGGGAAACTGAGGTCCAGGCACAAGATCGATGGTCACACGAGTCAGCAGCAGACTCTGGCGTCCTGCCTCCTACTCTGATCACTGACTCACAAGGTGTAATGGGGCAGGAGTGCCCCCGCCCGGCTCTGACAGTGTTGGGGGGCTGGGCGCTCAGCGGGGGTCCCTGGAGGGCAGGCCGGGCCCAGCTGGGGCTGGGAGGTGCTGGTTTCTATAAAGAGAAGCAGTCCGGGGAGGTAGCAGGGCTGCCTCTGAACGAGGGATGCAAAAGAGAAGTCGGTTACAAATGTAACCGTTAAAAATCCGAGCGGCTCCGTGCGCCGCGGGCTCTGCAGTGCGAGGCCGACACAAGCTGGATACCGCAGAGCCCAAGTGCAGCCGGCTACCCGGGGGCCGGCAGCTGGCAGCAGGGAGCTGGCGGGTGGCCACCAGCCATTGTCCTGCCTGAGGCCCCCAAGGAATGGCTCCACCTTGCCTGGGGACACAGTGACGCCCCCGCCCGGGCCCGGCTTGTGTTCTCCAGGCACGTGGGCGAAGGGCGTCCCGCCGCACTGGGGGCCCAGGGGCACCTCTCCACGCCCCACCTATGCTGCAGGCAAGAAAGACACGGAGGAGAAAACGGGAGACTCCAGCAGCGGGACTGGCCCAGATTTCAAGGGGAAAATCGGGGGACCAAGAACCACATCATCCAGCTTCCTCCAGTGGCTGGCCAGGCAGGCCCATCGCCAGAGGGGGCAAAAGGGGCAGCTGATCTGGGGCCGTGAGTTCCTGGCTCCCCCACCGCTGCTGTGATAGCGGCTGTGGCTGCAGCCCCAGGCCCCTGTGAAGTGCCACAGGAGCGCAACTCTGAGATCTTGGAGGGAGGCACATGCCGCAGTCTGGGCAGCGCTAAGGGCTGACTTGACCACCCCAGCCCCGTCCCTTCTGCTCTAGGCCCCGCCCCTTCTGCTCTAGGCCCCGCCCCATCTGTCATTGGCCCCGCCCCTTCTGCTCAAAGCCTCACCCCTTCTGTCCTTGGCCCTGCCCCTTCTGCTTACAGCCTCATCCCTTCTGCTCACAGCCCCACCCCTTCTGCTCTTGTGCCCGCCCCTTCTGCTCTTGGCCCTGCCCCATCTGTCATTGGCCCCGCCCCTTCTGCTCACAGCCCTGTTCCTTCTGCTCTAGGCCCCGCCCCTTCTGCTCGTGACCCTGCCCCATCTGTCATTGGCCCCGCCCCTTCTGCTCACAGCCCCACCCCTTCTGCTCTTGGCCCTGCCCCTTCTGCTTACGGCCTCATCCCTTCTGCTCACAGCCCCACCCCTTCTGTCCTTAGCCCCGCCCTTCTGTCCTTGGCCCCACCCCTTCTGGGGTGCAGAGCACCCACTGTTTCTGATGTTCAGGGTGGCTCTCGGCCCCAGTGCGATAGGGTGGAGGGTTCAGACTGTATTTGTATGTTATCTCGTTGGACTGACTGACGCTTTGCATCTCACTGATAGTCACTTCAAACCCCTCCCTTGCGGGCCGTGCGCTTGTTGACCCGACACACGCGCTTGCCTCGAGTGCATGGGAAGGTGCGTGCTCAGGTTTGCCCGGGCCGGAAGTGGTGAGCCAGTTCACTCATTAGCGGGGCTATTCCGGAGGGCCCTGGCTGGGCACTGGGGGGCCCTGGTGGGCACCTTGCTGTGTGGTTCCTGGCCGGCTCTGGGAGCGCTCATGCGGTCTGGCTGGCTGTGGGGCTCCCCGTGCGATCCCAGAGGGGTTTGCTGCAAGGCTCTGTGAGAGCCAGGCCAGGCCGGGGAGTTAGGGGAAACGGCGGCCCCACAGCCTCAGGCTGCACCCTGGGGATCCCTTCAGAGCGCTGTAGGGTCAGTGGCCTCCCTGTTACCCCAGCGTCTTGGCGGCAAGAGCCCCTCCTCAGAGCTGAGGCCTTGTGGTCCAGCTGCCCAGCGCCTGGATCCAGGCAGGCTCCTCAGACTCCCCCAGCCTAAACACCCCCTGCCCCAGAGCTCCGGCCTGGAGGGCCTTCTGGGTCCCAGACCGAGGTGAGAAATCACACACATGCCTGGAGCCTGAATCGGTGACTCGCACAAGAAATACCGGACGAATGAGCTCTGCTGGCAGTTCCCTGCCTCAGTCTCCTGGGAGCTCCAGAGCAGTCTGGGGGCGGAGTGGCCCAGGCCCGTGTGCCGCAAGGACGCACTTTATCTTCTCAGCCCTACAGTGCATCTCTCGCTTGCTCTCTCCGGCTCCTCTTGCTTAGCTGCACAGCTGATCGGCTGCCACCCTCCGCACTTCAGCTATGCACTGCCATCCCTTCCCCTGCTGCCCAACGCCCCCAGCGTCTCTGTGAGCCCGTCAAGGACGGCTCCCCCTTCGCCGACAGCCAGTCCCTCTGGCCCACTGTTGTTTTTCTACTTTGCACTTTACCTTCCTCTGGATGCTGGGCTTCTCCCAGCTCCAGCCAACCTCTTAAGCTGCAGCAAAGCATTGGACAAGTCCACCTACAGCCAGCGTCTCCCCGTTGTGCCCACTCTGGGAGAGACGTGCCTCCGGGCTTGTGGGCACATCTGTGATGGATGGGAGGGGTGCTGCCTATAAAGGGTTAAACTCAGAGAATCCCTGATAAAAATCCAGGACGTATTGTCAGGGAGCCAGGAGACCCAATGGGAAGAAAGTGTTGCGATCTGGATGGAAAGGGACTCTGCCCACTTTCTTTTCATTTGGGGAGGTCAAACCAGGAGCCGGGGGGCAGGAGGGGACGATGAATTGAACCAGCAGCAATCCCTTGCCTAGGGTCTAGAATTGGCTGGACCTTGGAAGGTCGGCTACGTGAGCAGACAGGGAATGGTTTTAGTTAGACGCAACCAGATTAATTGTTTTGTTTAGTTGTTTCATTAAACTCCTCTGTGCTGACTCCATGTGCCTCTTCCCCAGCCACTGTAACTGACGCTGAATCCCAGGGAAGCAATTCTCTGCGCTTCACTTTGTGTTCTTAGTTGCTCTCCTACCAAGTGTGTCTTTTTGTTTTGTTAATAAACTCACCTTTGTAAAGACTCTGAGCTGATTCTTGTGTCCTAGAAAGATGACGGGAGGGCTGCGTGTGCATGGAGATCAGCTAGCCGAGATTACAGTTTGTGTTCTTTATTTTTGTAAGCTCTCTTGTGGCAAAAGAGCTCGGGGTACCCCTGTGGAAGAAGTTCCAAGTGATTTCTTCCTGGGTTCAAGAAGAAAGAGGTTTTTTTCCCACCTCTTGGGTGGTGGCAGCTGCCGCATGGAATCTGTGACCTTGGGGAGCTTTCTAAAGAGAAGTCTCTGGAGTCTGCAGAAAGTGGGGGCTTGCATTGCGGAGTGCCAGAGTGGGGACCAGCCGGACATCAGCCAGAGGTAATCCCTGTTCCTCCCAGCTGGGAGAGCAGCACTCCCAGGTTCTTGGCCCAGGGCCCACGGCCCAGCTGTGCTCCCGGGGGAGCGCTGGATCCTGGCTAGCTGGACGGCCCAGCGGAGTGGGTGGGCCAGGCACCCCGCCACGGCAGCGCTCGGCCTGGTAACACAACCGCGGCGCAGGGCGCTCTGCTCCGCACGCACTGCCCCAGGGCTGGCTGCACAGCTGTGACAGCCAATGGAGCGGTGCCTGCTGAGGCCCGTGATCAAATTAGCCCTTGGCTTGCATGGGAGCCACGTGTGCATGGGAAGGCAGGGCCGGGCCGGGCATGCTTCAGTGTAATTGATGGTACGGCTCCGGCCAGCTGGCACTCTGGGCTCCAGGACTGCAGCTCCTGGCTCCAGCCCCTGGGATTCTAGGCTTAGTGGCCTGTGTTAAAAGCACTTTGCCGTTCCCTGGCTCCATCCATGTGGGAATCTCCAAGCACTTGTTGGCGCTAATGACGGAGGCTTCGCAACCCCTCACAAGGCAGCGGCTTGCTGGGAATGGGGCACCCAGGCTCTGCCAGCTTGTGGGGTCCTTTGCCAGCCAGAGGCAGCAGCTGGAAAAGGCCTGGCACTGGGCCCAGGGGTTCCTAAAACCCAGCTCCAAGCCCTGCAGGGTCCTGTCTCCCTGGAGTGCCTGGCACAGGGCCTGACACCAGGATCCATTAGCCTGAAGGATCTTTCGGGGGTCACCCGAGTTGCCGGGGCTGACAGCATCGCAGGAGCCTAATGGCTAATTAATGGCGGCGTTGCCTGAGCATTTCCCGGTTAGAAGCGCGCGGAGCCAGGAGCGAGTCGGAGGGGCGGCCGGAGGGAGGGCCCCGGCTCTGCTGCGCACTGAGTTGTCCACGCTGATTGTTAACAGGGTGTCCTTGGCAGGCGTCCTGCACGAAGGAACCCGGGCACCTGGGATGAGGAACGCCCCAGGGGAGCAGCCTTTCGGAAAACAGGCCCAGCTGTTGAGCATCCATGTGAGCTGGAGGAAGATGTAACACCCGGTGAGTGGGTCTGGGGTGCCCCCGGGCAGACACGGACCCGCACGCGGTGCCCCCGGGCAGACACAGACCCGCAGGCAGTGCCCCCAGGCAGACACAGACCCGCAGGCAGTGCCCCTGGGCAGACACAGACCCGCAGGCGGTGCCCCCAGGCAGACACAGACCCGCAGGCAGTGCCCCCGGGCAGACACGGACCCGCACGCGGTGCCCCCGGGCAGACACAGACCCGCACACGATGCCCCCGGGCAGACACAGACCCGCACGCGGTGCCCCCAGGCAGACACAGACCCGCACGCGGTGCCCCCGGGCAGACACAGACCCGCACGCGGTGCCCCCGGGCAGACACAGACCCGCAGGCAGTGCCCCCGGGCAGATACAGACCCGCAGGCAGTGCCCCCGGGCAGATACAGACCCGCAGGCAGTGCCCCCGGGCAGACACAGACCCGCAGGCAGTGCCCCCGGGCAGATACAGACCCGCAGGCAGTGCCCCCGGGCAGATACAGACCCGCAGGCAGTGCCCCCGGGCAGACACAGACCCGCTGGCGGTGCCCCCGGGCAGATACAGACCCGCAGGCAGTGCCCCCGGGCAGACACGGACCCGCACGCGGTGCCCCCAGGCAGACACAGACCCGCACGCGGTGCCCCCGGGCAGACACGGACCCGCACGCGGTGCCCCCAGGCAGACACGGACCCGCAGGCGGTGCCCCCGGGCAGACACGGACCCACAGGCGGTGCCCCCGGGCAGACACGGACCCACAGGCAGTGCCCCCGGGCAGACACGGACCCACAGGCGGTGCCCCCGGGCAGACACAGACCCTCACGCGGTGCCCCCAGACAGACACGGACCCGCACGCGGTGCCCCCAGGCAGACACGGACCCGCACGCGGTGCCCCCGGGCAGACACAGACCCTCACGCGGTGCCCCCAGGCAGACACGGACCCGCATGTGGTGCCACCCAGGCAGACACGGACCCGCACGCGGTGCCCCCGGGCAGACACGGACTCGCACGCGGTGCCCCCAGGCAGACACGGACCCGCACGCGGTGCCCCCGGGCAGACACGGACCCGCAGGCAGTGCCCCCGGGCAGACACGGACCCGCACGCAGTGCCCCCGGGCAGACACGGACCCACAGGTGGTGCCCCCGGGCAGACACGGACCCACAGGCGGTGCCCCCGGGCAGACATAAAGCTGCACCTGGTGCCCTGGACATAGGGATGCTCCAAACTGGGGACCCTGCTGGGCACAGAGATGCCAGCCCCTCCCTTGGAGAGCACTGCTTTGCGGGGTCTCATCTCCCTGCAAGCCCAGCAGGGAGCCGGTCTGCCCAGGGCTCCTGGGTCTGTGACGGCGATGGCAGAGTTGCCTCCACATTTCCCTCTTGGGCCTGTGCTCTCTGCCTCCCTGCGTGGCACCGCCGGGCTCCTCGGCACCTGGCACCCATGGGGGAGGCCAGCGCACAAGGGGGCACCCGGGGCCCCAACAGGAATTACTCGCAGAAGTGGGGGGGCTGATGGTGCCGGGGGGTGCACAGCTCTGCTAGGACCCCTGCATCCTGCCCCATGGCCCCTCCTATCCTGGCCTTGGACTCTCCCCCACACACCACCTGTGCCAACGCCTCTCAGCCCCGCCCCGTAGCCCCTGGGCTCCCCCACACCAGTGGCCCTAGCCCGGTGTGGGGCTGCCTGGAGTCGGGTACTGCTGGGTGCGCAGGGTGTCTGGCACCGGCAGCACCAGACACAGCTCCTGGCCTCCGCCCCGGGCAGAGTCAGCTGCAGAAAGCAGGCCCAGCCAGCCAGCTGCAGCCCTCGGTCCCCAGCCTGGCCCAAAGACAGGCCCGCAGGCCCCGATCCACCCACCCAACGGGTTTGCCCCGGCCGGGAGGGGCGAGCGGCCCATGCCCTCACTGCCCTGCCACGCTGGGCTCGGGGCCGAGCTGCCAGGCCGGGAGCCCGCAGGGAGCAGGGTGGCGTGCGCTGGCTCTCAGCCTCGCATGCTCGGATGCTCTCCGGCTGCTGCCAGCGCCTGTCAGGAGCTGATCGGGGGACGTAGGAATCGATGCCCAGGCCCCGCTCAGGCCATGGAGCGGCTGTCTGCTAATTACCTTCATGCCGGCAGCAGGCTCCAGGGAGCGCCTGGCTCCCGCCCAGACTGCGGCGCACCCAGCCCGTGGCTGCCAGGGCGTGTGCGGGGCTCCTGCAAACATGGAGCTTTGTGGGGGAGCCGTGGGGGAGGGGCTCCAGTGGGGCAGAGGGAGTAATGGGGCTTTCCTGCCCCCCTGGAAGGGCCTGTGGGGGGCATGGCCGGGAGAGCACTGCCCCAGCCAGGGCATTGCCCTGCAGCCATCCCCAGGGGGTGGGCAGGAAGCCAGGCAGCTGGGCTTGGAGAGACAGAACGCGCCGCTAATTACAGCGCCTTGCAGAGAGCATCGTTAGCGCCGCGCGGGCGAGAGCAAAGCAGGAACAAGCCGCCTGCCCACTCGCTGGGCCGCGGCCTCCTTCCCCACCCCAAGCAGCCCCTCTGCCCCGGCCAGCCCCCCTGCAGGGGACACAAAGCCCCTCCCGAAGGACCCTCGGCCACCTCCACCCGGCCCTCCCCCACCCTGCTGGGTCACAGAGCCCTGGCTGGGCCAGGCATGTCCCCAGGCCCCAGGAGCCCTGGCGAGGGACTCACCCGCCAGCCCCCCACCCGCTCCCCGCAGCCTGTCCTCCAAGCCCCGGGAGACGCCTCCGCCTGGAGCCTGTCCATTGGCTTCCCCTCCTCCTACGCCAGGCCCTGCCCCGGAGACACCTCGCACTGTGTTTCCCCACTGGCCCTGGCCTGCCTCCCCATGCCCTTCCTTCTCCCTCCTCCCCCTCTGGCTGGAACCCCCTCGGTGCACCAATGCCCCCACCCTGTCAAAGAGGGGGGCCCTGTCCCAGAGTGTGGCTGTGTCCTGGGCACTGCAGCCCCAGAGAAGATGTGCCCCTTGCCAGGCTGGGCCAAGCCGTCTCCCGCAGGCCCAGCGGGCGCACAGGCAGAGGGGCGAGCCAGCGGCAGGGCTGCACAGGCTGGGCTGATGGAGGTGGCACTGGCCTTGGGCACAGAGGCCTGGGGGGCTTGGCAGTGCCAAGTCAGCGGCCGCCTGGGGAGGAGAGAGATGCCCCTCCCCCCCTTGTCCTGCTAGTGGGCGCTGCACCCTGCCCCAAACACCCCCCAGAGCTAGGGCGTTGCAGGGCCCTAAGCAGGGCAATTCGGAGCCGGGCCCCCTGCCTGCCCATGCCCACCCTGCAGCCGGCAGGTCGGACCCCTCCCCTGCAATAGCGCTGGGTAGGCCTCCCGGGGGGGGGGGGGGTGCTGGGGTGAGGGGAGCTCGGAGCCACTCCACAGCCAGGGGTGCGGGCGCAGAGATGGCCTCGCTCACCAGCAGGCCGGGCCGGCTCCCCGGGGCCACAGCCCAGCACTTTGCAGGCCGCCGGCCTCAATAAATAAGCGGGATGTTTAATTCACTGCCGGGGTTAATTATTCACCGGGCCTGCATTTAACTGCACTCTTTTCTTAATGGAACGTCTCCCTGCGGCTGCTGAGCCGAGGGGGGGGGGCTGCACGTATGTCGGGATGCACATGCACGTGGGAGGGGTGATTGTGGCAGGCCAAATGCCAGCCTGTGCTCACGCCAGAGTCAGGCACTTGTGTGCACACGTGCGCGTGTGCCAGCGGCAGGGGTTGAGCCGTGGGCTGCCTGCCCGGGGCCCCCCCTCTTTGCACACTCCCCCCCAAATAGCCGTGCGGCGCACACCCACGCAGCCGGGAGCAGGGCCTGACAGCCCTTTGGCACGGTGAGACGGCCAGCAGGCCCCGAGCACTTGGCGCTGCCCCCCCTGGCTTGGAACACAGCCCCCCGGGGGGGAGCCCGGAGCTGCCAGGGGGACGAGACCCACAACCGCAGAGGCTGCCCGCACCCCACGGGCCCTCCCCCCGCGGGCTGCATGGTGCCCCTCCGGGCTCTCCCATCACAGCCCAGCCCAAAGCAGACCCCTCACTGTAGGCGGTAGCCCCTAGGCCTCCTTGAGAGCCAGGAGAGCCGAGCCCCCGACTTCCCTGCACAGCCCGGGCCGGGAGCCGAGGCAGGACCGTGCCACCCCTCTCCCGCCTCCAGACGCAGCCGAGCAGCATGTCAGCGTGCGCTGCGGGGAGCAGGGGGCGGGGAACGCGCTGTCTGAGCTTCCCCGAGACTCATGTAATATTTGGTTGAACAAATCTGCCGGCGCGCGGGAGGCGCTGCCGGGGGGCGTGCGCCGCAGGGAGGCCATGAATAAAAGATCGCAGGGAAGCGCTGAGCAGAGCCACAAAGCTGCCCATCAACTATACATGTCAGGGCCGTGCCAGCAGCTGGCGGCACCCGCCGCTGGGAAAGGAGCCAGCCCCCCGGCGCTCCGGGTTCCCCCGCTGGCTGCGCTGATCCGGCCGGGTAGGGGCTTGCTGAGAACAGAGTCCGGAGGGAAAGTCCTGGGTCAGCAGCACTGGCAGCCGCTGAGACAGGGGCTCTGAGCCTGGGCCCTGCAGGGCAGAGCACAAGCCACCGGGCCCCACCGCTCTGAGCTGGCAGTGGGTTCCCATCCCCGTGGCTCCACCCAGCAGCATGGCACTGCCCCCCATGCCCTCGCGGGGCACACCCACGTTCCCAGCCTGGGAGACGCTGGGGTCTCTGCTCCCTGCCAGGCACCACGGCTGGGCGCAGGGGGGCGAGTCGGCAGGGCTGGGCGAGGGGCAGGTCGCGCGCTCAGAGCGCCGTACGTTCGGCGGGCCCCACGAGCCGCGCCCGGGCCCTTCCCACGCAGCTCTGCCGCCCGCAGCAGAGGGGGCGGGGAGGCCTGGCCGAGCAGGAGCCAGCGCCCGGGCCGGGGGGCTGGCTGCGTGGGAGGGAGGTGCCGGCCCACTCGCGGGGGCCCCGCGGGGCTCGCTGCGCAGCTGACTGGCAGGCCCGTAATTAAGGCGCTCACCAGAAAGCGAGTGCAGTGAGCAATCAGTCCTGCGTCTGGGGGCAGAGCGGCTCCGAACAAACGGGAATGATTTCTGCCAAATTGCTGCAATTGCGGGGCTTGAAACAAAATGGAGCCCAGGAGGCAGGAAGTGGCTGGGCCGCATGCGGGGGAGAGGCAGATGTGCCGGGGGGGGGGGGGGGAGGGGAGTGTCTGGCCTGCCCGGGGCCCCCCGGACCCGCCAGCCCTGCTAACCCACAAGTTGCAGGCAGAAGGGAGCACAACGGGACCAGGTCGCTGGGGTTGGGCCCATCTCTCCCCCTTCCCCCCAGTGAGGAACCTGCCCCAGAGCCCTTGAGGGTCACTGTGGGTCCAGGGGGGCGGTGGGGTCATCGCCCCATTTAACAGCTGCTGCTTCCTGCCCAGGTGCTCCCCAAGCACAGCAGGGGCAGCGCACGGGACAGAGCGCAGTTCCCAGCCATGGGAGCAGAGGGAGGGAGCGTGAGGGTGGAGGGCGGAACATGGATCAAGGACAGGGAGCCAGGCTAGCAGAAAGGGGCACTGAGGCAGGAGGGACAGTGGGGGAGGACACGCAGGGCTGGGAGAGGAGACGTTAACGCCCGTGGGCCTGTGACACTGGGAAGCCGATGGCTGGCCCCCAGCATCCAGCCTGAGTGAGTATTAAGTGCAGCCAGCAAAGGGAGGAGCTGGCCTCGGGATCAGGCGCGGACGAGGGCCACCGGAGCGTCGTGTTCTGCACTGAGCGGGCCCAGCAGCCGAGTCCCTGGCAGGTAGCCGGGGGGGCCAGCACGTAAGGCTCCCCCGGAGCAGCTCCCGGCGAGGCTAGGCCAGTGCTCTGCAGGGCACAGGCCTCAGGCCAGTGCAAAGTATCTCCCGGCTACCACGGCTGCTCCCCTCTCTGCTCCCTCATGCCTAGCCCTGGCCACGGCTGCCCTGCGGGCTCCACTGCTCTCCCTCTCCCCAGCCAGATCCTGAGCGTGCACCGGAAAACCTCCGCTGGCATTCGGCTGCCCCCTGCTGCTTCCAAGCAGCAACGGCTGTCTGCTGCCGCCTCCCCCCTACCACCTAGTGAGCATCAGGCTGTGTTCCATGAGCTGGGGGGGCTGTCTGCTAGGGCCCCTCATCCCCCCAGCCTCCTGCTCTATTCACAGCCCACACACTCTCTCTCTCTCTCTCTCTCTCTCTCTCTAAAGCAATGAAGAAAACAGCCTCCACCCCCCATTTAACTGGGAGGAGGCTGGGAGCCGCTTATTTCATAGGACAGCGATTCAGCAGTGGAACCCCTCCTGTTCCTCGCATTTCAAGAAGGATGGGGAGAAATTGGAGAGGGTCCAGAGAAGAGCAATAAGAATGATGAAAGGTCTAGAGAACATGAGCAGGCTGAAGGAATTGGGCTTGTGTAGTTTAGAAAAGAGAAGACTGAGGGGGGACATGACAGCCGTTTTCAGGTATCTAAAAGGGTGTCATGAGGAGGGAGAAAACTTGTTCATCTTGGCCTCTGAGGATAGAACAAGAAGCAATGGGCTTAAACTGCAGCAAGGGAGGTTTAGGTTGCACGTTAGGAAAAAGTTCCTGTCAGGGTGGTCAAACACTGGAATAAATTGCCCAGAGAGGTTGTGGAATCTCCATCTCTGGAGATATTTAAGAGCAGGTTAGATAAATGTCTATCAGGGATGGCCTAGACAGTATTTGGTCCTGCCATGAGGGCAGGGGACTGGACTCGATGACCTCTCGAGGTCCCTTCCAGTCCTAGTATTCTGTGATTCTATGACTCTGCGAGGGATCCCCTCTTTCTTAGGAGCAGGGGAGCCCAGACAGCTGTGCTGGAGGCCTCGTTTCTAGGTATGTGGGTGGATCATAAATACTGGACACTGACCCATCTGGCCTATTGTACAGCTCTTTTGCACCCCCAAGGCCCATTTATAACGTGCTCACCATGCCAGCAGGCACCAACCTGGACCATGAAAAAGCAGCTTTATTAACTGGGGGGAGAGTCACACACACACACCCAGCTAAGGGGAGATCTTATAATAGAGGAGAGGATAAAAGGCACTGGTGGAAAATACACACACACACAGAGCTAGGGGAGATATAATAGATAAAAGGCACTGGTGGAAAATACACACACACACAGAGCTAGGGGAGATATAATAGATAAAAGGCACTGGTGGAAAATACACGCAAGCAGCCTGTGCTTTGGTGGGCTGAGAAGGGAAACACTAAGGAACGATTTCCCACTTTGTGATGGGCGACAGGTTTGGTGCCGAAGGCAGCCAATGAAGGATGTGTATTCCCTGCATTGCATGGTCACCCCGAGACCTCCTAGCCCTGGGCTTCTTAACCATCAATAACCCTCAGCAAGACAGCTTCAAAGACACACATGGCCAACCCTGAAATGTGAGCTCGGAGATCTGGTTCCGGGTGCTCATTCAGCCTAGTGCTCTGAGGGGAAAGCAAGGAGGAACGGTCTCTGATAATTGGAAACTGTGAGATGCCCCATAAACTGCAATGAGAAAACCACTGTACCTGACCCAGAGTGAAAGGCGAAAGACGCAGAGAGGGCATCACGCTATGCAGCTACCTGGCCTGGGATCAGCAATGAACATAGGACCAAACCCCAAACAGCTCTGTCCTGGAGGTTTGTGCCTCTGCCCGAGGGGACCAACTCTTTTCACATTTTGGCAACACTTTGTTGCACCAAGAAATTCTCATTCAGTTGAGCTGTGTGTGAAGTTCCAGAGTCAGAGCCCCTCCTGGGTTTCGCCATCTGTTTGAGCACTAAGAATGCTTTGTTCCTACGGGTGCCCCACAGCTTGGGGGGAGGGCATTGCAGCCTCACCCCCTCTTTCCAAGGAAGCTTTGAAGTGGAGGCAGATTGCCAGATGTTGGGCTGGACAGAGTCAGGAGGAACCCGGCTCGATGTGGGGATCCCGTGGCATGTTTGCTCTGGAACGTGAGCAGATCGGTCCTGGCTGCTATTAAGACAGACTCAGCATGAATCCTTTAATGTCATTTTTACCGTCACTTTTTCCTGCTGATAACTACAGCATACGGCTCTAGCTGCACGACTAATAAGGATTATTCCTACCATTTAAGTCTTCTGTGACCCAATTTGCCCCCCAACAAGGAGAATTCAGCAGCAGAAACAGATATTTACAAGCTGGAACAAGAAAGCCCATTTTATAGGTGCTAACTTGACTCATTATAGATAACTTAACCTTGGGCTGCCGCCGGGTAAAGCAAAAAGCGAGCAAATTAGATAGCAGGATAAAAGGGACTGGCTGTGCTGATGAATGTTCAAAAACCAGACAAATCACCCAGCTGGACTTTAAAAAAGAACCATTTCTCCCATTAGATCAAAGGCCCAGCTCAGATGGACACAGAACGCTTCAAGCACATGTTCACGCAGGGGACCCCAGCTCAACAGAACAAGGACAACTGGCTTTTTCCCCGTGTAAAGTGAGTGGAAATACACGCAGGCCCCAGAGGGTTTTGGAGCTGGTCTGGAAGAAACCTTTTGGGCACTTCTAAAGGGCGTCGGGCGCAGGAGAGACTCCCTCAAGGGCACAGCAAGCATCCTTCCTGGTATTATCACTGCCAAGAAGCCAGGCAGAGTGAGTGATCATCGTCAGGGCACGCCAAGCCACGGTGAGCCCCACTCGCCAGCTGCGCGGCTCGGCACACTGCGCATGCGCAGACCATGCTGCACGGCTGTGCCAGCGTGTAATCTACTCGCCACAGGCGAGTAGGTTCCACTAATTATCGAGCCCTGATCATCATTAATGCAGAATGGTGCAGACCAGAGCTGAGGACAGGCCTCATAATCCCAAGTCCCTTTGCTGGAGAGACCACGGGAAACTTTTACATCAAATCAGAACAGAAGGAGGCTCTCTGGGGTTGGGTTCTTGTTGTTATTGAGCAGAGGAGCAAGGGCTCCTGGGGTGCGTCTACACTGCACCCGGCGCTCCAAACAAGCTGCGCAATTTGAGTTGCTTATTTCAAGTTAATTTTGAAATATCTTATTTCGAAAATTGGTGCTGTACTTATTTCAAAATAAACTGCTATTCCGAAACGTCCCTCACTCCTCATGCAATGAGGTTTACAGGGAGATCGGAATAGCGAGCCTTTTAGATTTCAAAATAACAGGTGCACTCAAAAGATGCGGAACCATTATTTTAGGATGCCTCCAGTATCCCAAAATAATGCTGCAGTGCAGACATAGCCCTGACAGTTGGCAATGGGGACAGGAGGAGCTTTTTTCTACCGGCCAAGTATATTCCTATTTTCAGTACCCTCCGTTGAACTGCGGTGGGCCCTGAATACCTTTCTCCCTCACCGCAACTGAACCTCCCAGGGGCCGGACCCTGAACCAAGAAATTTTCTCAGTTCACACTTGCCTAGAGCCATTTTTTTTCTCCTTTGCAGGTGTTTGAAGCAGCTTAAACAATAGGTCTGTCTTTGCAGAGACATAGACAAGGAAGTGGGTGTGGAATTGGAAACTGATGATATCCGAAAAGCGAGGCTCTCAGGCTGTGTTCAATTGTGCTTCAATAGGAAAGTCCTCTGATTCAAACACACCTCTTATGTTCTAGGGAACGAGCTTTGAAGAGAGACTTTAAAGAAAGCACCTTTGCTGGAGATGGGTAGCAAAATAATGAGTCTAATCTCTTTGCCTAGAGCAGCTGGAGAGAAAAGCAAACAGGCAGGGAATTACAGCCTCTCATAATCGCGGCATGGATCACGCTCCACAAATCCCTGATAAATTGGGGCTTTCAGACATGTTTCTTTTAAAAAGGCAATTCCTGCCCCCACACTACTTACTCGGTTAACATTGCACAAGAATGACAGCGCTCGCCAAGGATACATGCTTCTCAGACACAGCCGTAAATCTCGTCTGGTTCTAAAGTTTCACTGTCCCAGGGTCTCCTGCACCAGAAACAAGGCACCGAGATAATCCAGCTGCACGGGACGTTCAGCCAGATGTGGTGCCATTCGTCATGATCATGAGGGTTACCCAGCAGCCTAGGGACTAAGGGGTTAACTATACCTACCCAGGTAGAGTCAGCCAATAGGAACGTAGGTAGGCATTTCAAACTAGGACAAAGGAATTGTGGGGTTTCCTTCCTTTGTCTCTGAGGCAGTTTCTCTCCAGCTACTGAGGGAGTCAGACAGAATGTCTCCCTCCAAGAATAGACTCTTCACTCTTCTGTAAGTAGGGTAAAGTTTAGATAAATCCATTAGGTTTTATTGTTTTATGGATTGGGAAATGGGATCGGATGTCTGTGCATTTAAAATGGGTTTTTCCTCTCTTTTGCAACTAAGTTTGGGCCCATGATGGCATTCCCCATGGCTACGTCTAGACTGGCATGATTTTCCGGAAATGCTTTTAACGGAAAAGTTTTCCGTTAAAAGCATTTTCGGAACAGAGCGTCTAGATTGGCACGGGCGCTTTTCCGCAAAAGCACTTTTTGCAGAAAAGCGTCCGTGGCCAATCTAGACGCGCTTTTCCGCAAAAAAACCCCGATAAACATTTTCGCGTTCGGGGCTTTTTTGCGCAAAACAAATCTGAGCTGTCTACACTGGCCCTTTTGCGCAAAAGTTTTGCACAAAAGGGACTTTTGCCCGAACGGGAGCAGCATAGTATTTCTGCAAAAAGCACTGATTTCAGACAGTAGGAAGTCAGTGCTTTTGCAGAAATTCAAGCGGCCAGTGTAGACAGCTGGCAAGTTTTTCCGGAAAAGCGGCTGATTTTCTGGAAAAACTGGCCAGTCTAGACACAGCCCATGAGTATATTACTTTGCAACTTAACCATCTAGTCCAGTGGTCCCCAACGTGGTGCACGCAGGCACCATGGTGTCAGCCGGGGCATTTATGTGCGCCCACAGAATGATCTGGGCCGGCCCCACCGCCGGCGCATGCGCGGCGCCATCCCTGGGCGCACGGCGCATGAGCAGCCCCGCCCCTGGGTGCCAGGCACATGGGCAGCCCCGCCCCCCAGACGCACGGTACATGAGAGGCCCCACCCCCGGACACCCGACAGCTCCAAAAGTTTGGGGACCACTGATCTAGTCATTATGCCTGCAACAGGAATATTGTGGTGATAAAAGTTCTTTCTTTTCTTTTCTTAACCTGGCATTGGTTCATTTTTGTGTCCTCGTTTGTACTTTAGGGGTGAGATTTCCCAACTGATCTTCTTATCATTACTTGGGTGGTGGCAGTGGAGTTTTTATCCCCAAAATCTAGGTTAAGATTTTGGGGGGAAGTTTTTTACCAAAGCCTGGAAAGAGAAGGTTTTGGGGTACGTTTGCATGCCCCCACTCCTGCATTTATCATGCCAGAGTGGGGAAGGAGCCTTGACACCATCCCTGAGTAGCTCACATCGGCAGCAGCTTATCAGATTCTCTTCTAGAGTGCACGGCCATTGCTTCTGTTCCTGTTTACCCGACTGAGACCCTCACCCATCCACAAAAAAGCTCTCCGTAGGTTCTATTAGGACTTTGCTGGCAATTTGACCAAATGCTTCTTCCAGCAGTGGGACTGAAGAGGGACACGCCATGTGGCCTACTTAGCACACTTCAGATGGAAAGACTGACAATGCCCCAAACCCACACTGCCGCTAACAGGGAATGCCCCCTCTGTGACATCCTATCAGCCATTCCTTCCCACGACGGTGAACTTCCAGGCAAAGAAATCAACCAGGCCATGATCTCTAAGATTTGGTACAGAGGACAGACTCTCCCAGATGAACATTAAGGCTTTAATATAATACATTGCTCTTCTCTAACTCCTGAAAGAGCTCCATTGATAGAGCTCCACAAGTTCATGGTGGGGTGGGTTATTCTCCCTTTGCAACTGGGGAATCAGAAGCAAGAGATTAAGTGGAAAGTCTGCCAACGTGGAAAACCAAATCCAAGTCTCCCGACAGCAGGTTTTCTACCTTACCCACAAGACCCTCCTTCCTTCTATCCGTGTCTTTTCACCTGTCCCGGTGCACCTTGTCACCACAGCTATCCTCTAGCCAGGATGGCTCCTATTCAGAACTTCTGAGCACTCCACAGTCCTGTTTGGCTACTCAGGCTCAACCTTTGCCATGCCATGCACCATGCCACCTCTGTAGCACTACCTGCCTGCCAGCCATCTTTAACCCGACCCTTGCTCTCAATATCACTTACTGCATCTTCAATTCTGCTACCAAAATAGTGGGAATGAAACCCTCCCAGTGCTGCACAATCTTGGCTGCATCTGGTCCAGTTTAATTTCTACTGAATCGTAACTGCAAATTCATAGAGGTGATAATTGATAGGCTCCTTGTGCCAACATAACAAACCACTTTCAGCATCCAAACATTAACCACACAGGGACTCTTTCCAAGCCAACATAAATGTAGCTTTGTTTGTTACAAAACTTGACTGGCATTTTATGGGCACGGACACACGTGTCTGGAAAATCAGAGCACATCTAGTCAGGCAAAGGGTTAGAAACAGAGTAGCAAGCTCACAACATACTTCACTTGTCTTAAAACCGGAGCGCTCTTCCACCCAAGTGCCAAAGATCCTCACAGTACTCAGTGCAGTCACCCACGTTAAGTTACATACCCAGGGGGTGCCACCCAGATGGCACTGAATAGTCTGAAGGGGAAAGAAGGTAAAGCCATTGTAAGGGAATTAAGAGAGTGCTTTTCTCCAGGAAAGCTGCTTTAGTCCACCAGTGGCAAGAGCATACGATTTTGAGCTGTGGTGCCATCCAGGTTCTCATATGTCCATTTGCACTGTAGAGTCTTCATACAACACTAGAGGGCTGATTTGCACTAGAGTGCCTAGTGGCCATGGCCAAGATCAGAATTCAGCTGCGCTGGGCATGGAACAAGCACATAGCAAGAGACAGTCCCTGGCCCAAACAGTTTACAAACTATCTAGACGAAGTACGGGAAAGGAAACAGGGTAAGTCACTTGCCCAAAATCAAACAACAGACCTGTTGTTAGGTCTCCTAACTCGCAATCCAAAGCCCTAGCCATTAGCTTCTCAGTGCTACGTCTTCTTCCATGGATGCAGACAGTGCATTTTCTCCGCCTTCATCTCTTACTGAGATAGGGATTTGGATGACAGTAAACTGTCTCCAATCTCTCAAATAGCAAGAACCAATACAGCTGTAATACACAACTAATGCTCTGAAATTCAGCCTAATAAGAGAGAGGTGAGAGGAGAAAGCATCAATGCAATGAGTTTTCTGGTTCTTTTGGATTCCCAGGAACCTATGGAAACTGAGGTAGCGGTGATGGCCGTGAGCCTTTTGCACTGAACTAGGAGGTCATGATTTTTCTTCTTTAATACACACTGCACTGAGATCCAATTCAGTGTTGATTCTGTAAGATCCTAGCTGTAAGATACTAGCTCTCTGATGCCTGTGATTAAGATCAGTTGAAGGACTTCTTGCTGATACAGACCCAATGTTATTACATGATGAGACCTTTGGTCTTCAAACTCTGTACTCTAAAAGACAAGGACAGTTACAGCCTGTTTTATCTGAGATAAGAGATACTGCTCCTGGTACATTGCCAGCATGGCTCTTGGTTGAACAGACTGGTCAACCCAATGACTATGAACCAGGTTTTTCTGCAGATGTCGAGAGTACGTGTGGGCAGGACGATGAACCAGCCCAATGAGCACCAGGCCTTAAAATCTCCAGAACAGGGTGAAGGAAGCCCATGAATATGCTCTTCAGAGCAGTTGGCGCTCCAGTCAAGAGAAGTGGCAAATCTTCAGCTTTTCTCCTCTAAATTCTTTCCTTCAGCCATTGATACTGAACAGTTTTCACCTCAAATATCAGAGGGAAGGATCTGGGGCCAGAAACAAGTTCCTGTACTCTCACAATTACTTCCTATCTAAACCAATTTGGAGAAAGACCCAAAAGGAGAGAGGGCAAAGGGCAGAAATTCCTGATTTCATCCTCTCATGACAAATCATTAGCCCATCTCCTGCTGCTTCTTCTGTTCCTGAGTAGCTTCACTTTTAAGAAAACACCACGGTCCTGTTTGATTTGCCAGTCATCTTGGTGGCAGTTGTGCAAATTCCTGGGAACTGACTGCTCCATCAGATGGCCTGGGGGAAAACATCACAAATGCAAACAGCTTGATGGGCATCACACTTTTGTTTCATCACCTCCAAGTGAGAGCAGGGAGAAAGCCATGGGAGCCAGGCTTTGGGTTTGCTTTCCAGCATCACCAATTGAAATGTGTGATCCAGGGAAGGTGATGTAGAGGGGAATTTTCAAAAGTGCCTATGTGGCTTAGGAGCAGGAGTCCTGCTGACTTTCAGTGAAATTCATGCTAATAAATTACTCAGGAATGTTAGATGACCCCATCCTTAATCTATACATGCCTTCGTTTCCCCAGCTGTTTGAAAATGGCAGACACTGAGAAATCCAACTGTTTACACTTCACAATCAACACCAATTTTAGCAATGTGTTTATTTATGAGCAATGGCACACTGCAGAGCTGTAGCATACAGGGAGTGACTCTGTCATAGAAAGCCATGTCTCCAAGGAGGACTCAAACTCAGTGTTGGACAGGGCTAGCTGAATTCAGTATTTAATCTAAAGATGTGAATTGGAGCATGCAGCTCCCTTCTTTGCGTTATGCCCTTTAAATCTTCAAGTCAAAGCTGGAGAAGAGATAATAGATGAAACTCAGCCAAAGTTGCATGTGGCACGGGCGCACACAAGCCTAACCCCCCCCCCCCCCCCCATCCAAATACACCATTTAATATCCTCGCTTGTCCTGGGCATGAGCAAACTGTGAAGTGTTACAGCTGCTACTGGGCTATGCTTTGAGCCAATATCTCCCCCAACTCCCTTTGCTGTGCAGGACCTTGGTCTGCCCCATGCTGCCAGCTGCCACACCTGACTCTTCCCTGGGAGCCCAGCCATTGTTTTCATTCCTGTGGGGAATGCATTTTGTTCCGTGCACCAAGGCACCACTTGCGGAAACACAGGCCACCAGTGAACCTGCACTCTCCTGGGTGGCCGCCCAAGCGCTCAGCTGGCAGGGCACCCAGGAGCCCAGCCACTGTTCCCATCCCTGTGGGGGATACATTTTGTTCTGTATGCACAAGCATGTGCACCACCCGTACAAACAGAGGCTGCTGGCGAACCTGCATAGTCCCGGGCAGCCGCCCAAGTGTTCAGCTGGCAGGGGACCCAGGAGCCCAGCCACTGTTTCCATCCTCGTGGGGAACACATTTTGTTCTGTGCGCACAGGCATGTGCACCACCTGTAGGAAAAGAGGCTGCTGGCGAACCTGCATAGTCGCACGCCTGGGAGCCCAGCCACTGCAGAACGCATTTTGTTGTGTGCGCACAGGTATGTGCACTACCTGTAGGAACAGAGGCTGCTGGCGAACCTACATAGTCCCAGGCAGCTGCCCAAGTGCTCAGTTGGCAGGTCAAGTGCTCAGCTGGCATGGGACTCGGGAGCCCAGCCACTGTTTCCATCCTCGTGGGGAACACATTTCCCTTGTGGAGAAGGCATTTTGTTGGGTGCACACAGGCATGTACAGCACTCGTAGAAACAGAGGCTGCTGGCGAACCCGCATAATCCAGCCACTGCCCCCCTAATGGGGAACGCATTTTGTTGTGTGCGCACAGGCAGGTGCACCACCCCTAGGAACAGAGGCTGCTGGCGAATGCGCATCGTCCCAGGCGCTCAGCCGGCAGGGCACCCGGGAGCCAGCCACTGCCCCCCTAATGGGGAACGCATTTTGTTGTGTGCGCACAGGCAGGTGCACCACCCCTAGGAACAGAGGCTGCTGGCGAATGCGCATCGTCCCAGGCGCTCAGCCGGCAGGGCACCCGGGAGCCAGCCACTGCCCCCCTAGTGGGGAACGCATTTTGTTGTGTGCGCACAGGCAGGTGCACCACCCCTAGGAACAGAGGCTGCTGGCGAACCCGCGTGTCCCAGGCGCTCAGCCGGCAGGGCCCCCCAGTGGGGAACGCATTTTGTTGTGTGCGCACAGGCAGGTGCACCACCCCTAGGAACAGAGGCTGCTGGCGAACCCGCGTGTCCCAGGCGCTCAGCCGGCAGGGCCCCCCAGTGGGGAACGCATTTTGTTGTGTGCGCACAGGCAGGTGCACCACCCCTAGGAACACAGGCTGCTGGTGAACCCGCGTGTCCCAGGCGCTCAGCCGGCAGGGCCCCCCAGTGGGGAACGCATTTTGTTGTGTGTGCACAGGCAGGTGCACCACCCCTAGGAACACAGGCTGCTGGCGAACCCGCATGTCCCAGGCGCTCAGCCGGCAGGGCCCCCCCCCCCAGTGGGGGACGCATTTTGCTCGGCGCGGGGGCGCACCCCCCGGCCCGCCCGCGGGCTATATAGGCGGGGGGGGGGCCGGCGGCGCGCTCGCCATGGCGCCCCCGCTGGCGGGCGAGGAGCGGCTGAAGCTGGCGCTGATCGGCGCGCTGGGCGCGCTGGTGGCGCTGAGCAGCGCGGCGGCGCTGGCGGGGCTGGGCCGGGCCGCGGCGGGCTGGCGGCGCAGCCGGCGCCTCACGCTGCTGTCGCTGGCGGCGGCCGACGCGGCGCTGGCGGGGCTGGTGGTGCCGCTCAACCTGTACGGCGGCCTGGCGGGGTCAGGCGCGGCGCCGCCCGAGGGCTACTGCCGGGCCGTGGCCTTCGTCAGCGCCAGCCTCTTCGGCGCGGCGCTCTACGCGCTGGCCGGCGTCTCGCTCGAGCGCTACGTCGCCGTCTGCTTCCCGCTGCGCCACGCGCGCCTGCTGGGCCCGCGCCGCCTCGCGCTGCTGCTGGCCGGCGCCTGGCTGGGCCCCGCCCTGCTGCTGCTGCCCGTGGCCCTGCCCGGCCGGGCCGCCGTCCTGCGCGTGCGCTTCTCGCGCGCCGCCCTGCTGTGCGAGCCGGACTACGCCTCCAACGCCGCCTACGCCGGCCTGCTGGCCGCCGCCCTCTTCTGTCCCGCCGCGGCCACCGTCACCTTCGCCAACCTGCGCCTCTGGCAGGCGGCGCGCGCCCAGCGCCGGCGCGGCGGCCGGGCGGGGCTGCGGCCGCTCCGCCTGCTGCAGCTGGACGCCGCCTCCCGGGTCCTAGTGCCCGTCGTCGTCGCCTTCTACGTCTGCTGGGCGCCCTGCATGGCCACCATCCTGTACAACGGTGCGCGCCCGGCCGGGGGGGGGCGGGTTAGTGGGTGGGGGAGGGGAGCAGGAGGCAGTGGGGTGGAGTGGGGGAGGGGCGGATTAGTGGGTGGAGGAGGGGAGCAGGAGGCAGTGGGGTGGAGTGGGGGAGGGGCGGGTTAGTGGGTGGAGGAGGGGAGCAGGAGGCAGTGGGGTGGAGTGGGGGAGGGGCGGGTTAGTGGGTGGAGGAGGGGAGCAGGAGGCAGTGGGGTGGAGTGGGGGAGGGGCGGGTTAGTGGGTCGGGGATGATGCAGAGGGCAGTGGGGTGGGGGAGGAGAGCCGGGGGCGCTGGAGTGGGACGAGGTGGCTGGGGGAAGACATGGCGTATCGATAATTGAAAGGGGGTGAGCTGTGGTGCACTGGTGCTGGGCTCCCTTAGCAAGGCTGTTTTGGGCCCCCGCACAAGGAGGATGCAAGGGGTTAAGTGGAGCCGCCTCGGAGCCATTGGGGGTTGTGTGTCCGTCAGGCTGCATCTCCAACCAGAGCTCACGCCGGGGTTGGCTGCTTCCCCAACGGGCTCAGTTCTGGGCAGCACAAACAAACTCTGATTTGAGCTTTCTAAGCCAACCTCCTGCCTTCGGGAGTCAGAGGTGTGTAACCTTTGGGGCTGGCGATACTAGGATCAATCCCTGAGAAGGGTCACCTCAAAGCCACGCGCTGGTGGTGGTGATAGGTGCACTTGGCCTGTGCTGGGGGACAAGAGAGAGCCACAGCCAAGGGTGGGAGCCAGGCTTAAAGTGGCCTGGCTTTGAATGCTTGCCTAGGAGAAGTGAGAGGTGGGGAATCCTGTACACGGTTTTTGGGAGGTGGGTGCTGCAGCAAAAATGAATCTCTAGATATTCTTCCCCCCCCCAAACCAGGGCCAATGATTTCTTCTCTGGACTGTCCATCCCCCAGTTTGGTGCAGCTGGTGGGAGACTGTTCCCCTCTACTTCCCTGGAGCATGGGGAAGAGGTAATGGGCCCAGCTGGGGCAAATGAGGGTCTAGACTGGAGCCTGACACCAGTGAGCCAGGCTGGGGTGGAGCGGAGGCTGTCCACAGTGGGTGGGGAAGGACCATCGGGTCCCACTCAGGCCATGAGAGGCCCCGTGTAATGGGAATGCTCACCCGGGGCTCTCCCTTTCCTTGCAGCGATCACAAAGGACAGAGTTCATGAGTGGCTGGAGTTCGTGGCTCTGTGGCTGCCGAGTGGCAGTGGCTTTCTCAACAGCTTTGTCTACTTCTGGACCAACAGGAACTTCCGGCACAAGTTCCACAAGCTCGGGTGCAGGCTCTGCGGGCCCTGCCCCAGAGCTGAGTGGGAGCAGGACGGGCACAGGGTGGTTACCATCAGTGCTGCGGTGGAGAAGAGCAGCAGCCAGCCGGCCCTCCTCCCGGACCGCTCCTGCAGCGGGTCTTCTACCAGCATCCTGCTGCCCAGAGAAGCACAAACGAGCCTTTGAACTACTTTGGCACCTTCCGCGTCAGCTGCAGTGTTTACAGTAGGTCTTCTCTGTGCTGCATCCCAGACAGTGTGAGGGGCAGCTTTGGGGCCTGCCAGCCATGCTGCCTTCACTCCGTGCTTGGCTTTGTCAAGAGCCTGTCACAAGCCTGAATGCTGGTGCTTCCTCCTGGGGCTGCTCTGGCTATGGGAAAGGGACTTGCGAGGCGTCACCAGAGGCGGCCAAGTGGCTTTTTGCAAGCGTCACCAGATGGTGTCAGTGGAGAAATAGTGTTTGGGTCAAGGAGACCTTGCTGAGACGGGGCTTTGTGTGGGAAACTGGTCACAGCATGGATGTGAGTGTCTGCTGTGAAAGAAACAGGACGCTCTCCCGGAGCTAAGAGCCCTGAACCGCCCTCGCGGGTATAAAGTCCTTGCTGCCCCGCTCTGGGGTACTGCAGATCACAGGCGACTGCATGTCTGATCAGTGCAGTGTGACAAGGTCACCCTCTCGCAAACAAGCCGGGTCACTCTAGAGTCCCAGACAGGCTGGCAATCACTGGCTAGTACCAGTCTTGCAGACGGCAGAGCATAGCTTATGGGCAGCGTGGAAGGTGCAAAAGGGAGTCTCAGGCAGGTATTGCATTTCAGGCCCCACAGGAGTAGTTCTGAGCCCCGCCCAAGGGCCTGCTGTATTGGTTTGGCTGAGGATTTGCCTACCTCCATTCACCAGACTCAGCTCCTGCCTCCAGCTTTGTTTACCACCCTTGCTGGGTGACCTCCCCCCCCTCACTTCACAGGCACCCTGGGCCTACAAAGACAAACTCACTGTGCGGGGGGAGGGGAGGATACTTCTATACTATTGAAGAGAAAACCGCAGCTTCTGACATGGCTCTGTCTGCCTGGTTTTAACACCCTTTTACCTGCCAGCCTCTGCCATCCAAGCGTTGGGGTTTTTAAGAGTACGTTTTAGTAAAACGGGCTAAATTCTCACCTTCAGTATGTCTGATCAGTTGGGATAAAGGACTCCAGGACCCCACAGGAGGGGTGCTTCAGCGAGCCCCCTTGCTGCCAGAATTGATGGGCATGCGCTTCCAAACTGTGCTCTCAGGTAGAGGGAGGGAGATGGGTCACCTCTCTCCTCTGCTATATGGCTGGTAGCTGAATGTCCCATCCCAACTGATGCTTCTCCTACTGGAACTGCCATATCTGCACTTTGCTGGCCCACTCCCCAGAAAAAAGCCAGGAAATTGACGTTTTATAATTAGCTACCCAGACTTTTGATGACTTGCACTGGTAATAGGGAAGGGTCAGAAGATGGAGCGCTTAGTCTTTCTGGTTGTTTCACTGAGCCCTCTGGCCTGGCTAACGTGAAACAGGAGAATGGAGGAAGTGAGCAAACCCACCATGTCGCAATCCAGGAAGTGCTAGTGGGGTTAAGGCCCTGAGCAGTTTTTGTTCTTTTCAAGGGCTGAAAGAAATTCACCTTGCAAATCTCCCCTTCCAGCAGAAGGCTGGGTTTTCTCCTTGTCAAAAAACCCCTTTTTCTTAAAGTGAATCTGATGTCACCAGGCAAGCGGTAATGCTGCGTTATAGTAAATGGCCTTCGCTCTCCGTTGGGACTTAGAGAATTTTTTTCCTCTTAATGTTGGATTGTAAATTGCCATTATATCTGTTCACCCTCCCCAGTGTTCCTGCTACTCGTTCAGGGCAGGCTGACATTCTTCCCGCCCCGTGATTTCTCTCTCAGGGACTCATGGAAACGGTGACAAATTGAAACAGTATTTGTAACTGACTTGATCAAGTGTATTGTCTGAAAAGCTCTGCTGTAGAGTACTCCTGTCCTGTGTGCACCCAACCCTCTTGAAATGCACTGTTGTTTTTTATTATTCAGGTATGCTTTTATCTCTTGGGTTTGGAGCTGTCTATAGGTAGGTTCTCCTCCCCTGCAAGCTTAAATATTATGTTTCTGGGAAAAAATATTAAATTGAAAGGACTGTAAATAAAGGATTAGTGGTTTAACTTCAGGCTCAGTGTTTCCTTGCCTGGCTCTGGACAGCAAAAGTGGCGAATCTGCCAAGCCAAAGAAGTCTGGCGTAAGGGAAATGGGTTCAGTTGAGCAGCTGTTTATGGTTGGGGTGGTGGTGGTCATGGGGCTCAGAAATAGAATTGGGAAGCCAAGCCCCAGAGGAATTTGTTGTGTGGCGTAAAGGACAATAGCACTGCGAGATCTAGCATAAAGGTGGCTGGAATGATAATAAATGACAAATTACCATGAGTGGAACTTCCATGGTCTAGCATAGGATGGAGGCAGTTCTGTGCCTGCTGTCAAGCTTCTGGGAGCAAATTTGCCTGTTTTCCCATGTAAATTAGGTACCCAACTGCACGTGCATCTCTCTTGCTCTAAAAAGTGTGGTCCCTAAAACGTCCTTGATGCTTTGACTTCCTGGGCAGGAAAAGCAGGCTGAGGCTCACAGAACTGAGTTCCAAACTCTCTGGGAGGAGAACTGACATTCTAGGAGCACCAACCTGTGCACGGGCCTTTCAAGGTCTTATTTTGACATGCAGAGAAGGAACGCAGCAGCCATGTTCTGGGCAGCTCCATGCCCCGTTGTAGGTGGTGTGTTTAATGAGCTTGTTTGCACAACCATCAGCTTTAGTTCCCTGCCCCTTGGGGTGATAAGCTTGATGACAGGGCAGTCTGGTTGCATGGAGGTCTCTGTTTATCAAAGATGCAGCTGCCTGGCCATTCAGCTACCCTGGGGTGCTTTGCCTACATCTTTGGGGGGGTTATGTGTGTCTGGCATTGTTTCATGTCTTCCCCTGGGCTCCCTTCCCTTTGTTTAGCGCTTCAGAGGGGTAGCTGAGTAGGGGTTGCCAGGGGGTCCGGTTTTGAACTGGACAGTCCAGTATTTAAGCTTTCTGTTCAGGAAACAAACTGAGAAAATAGAAATGTCGGGTATTTTCTAAATCAGATGTAATGTCGATTGTGATGGAATATCAAGTGTGTCCAGTATTTTTGTTGAAACGATCTGGCAACCTTACAGCTGAGTGAGTCTGTACCTGGAAAAACTTAATCAGCAACCAGTGAAGATGAAGAAGCGGGGGGTGCCCTCAACAGCTGATGAGCCAATCTCCATGTTTTGTTGGTCTTGCCGCTTCAGCCTATTTTTTTTTAAGTGGATTGGCCACATCACCCTTGGCCTGCCGCTGGGTTTGCGTGTTGATGCTCCAGTGAGCTCCTATGTGAAAGCTGTACCGTTTCCTCCTGTCCCCGCCCACAAGGCCCAGTGCCAGCCCTTTGATGGCTTTCCAAAGAACTTGCCAGACGCTTACCATGGAATGAACTCCTTCATTAATTACACCCCAGCAGTGAGATACAGAAACCGGTTCTGCTGGCACCAGTGCCGCCCTGCGTCCCAAGGCGTACTCGGCGCCTTCGAGAACCATGGCAATGAGACCAGTCTTACACCCCACCCCACCCACCCCCCGGGCCATGGCAGTGGCTGTGGGTTGCGTGGCCTGCAGGCTGGCGGCCCCTGCTGGGCAATCCGCTGCTTCCCTATGTATAAATACAGCTTATTGAGGAATTGCAAGAGCAGCTCTGCTTTTCTGAAGCTTATCTCAGCTCGGAGACAGGAAAGCCTGGTCTCCTATGACCTTTCAGGGGACTAGCAGCCACCACTGCTGCGGCCCGTCCCCGTCTCTGCCCCCGCGGCCGCTGCTTCCTTTTTTCTGGCCACAGCCGGTGTTGTGCAAAGTCGGAGGAGGACGGGAACGAATGAGCCTTCTTCTGCAGGGTCTCCAGCATGAAGCCAGGGCAGCAGCCTTCCTAGGGGCCTGGCCTAGCCCAGGAGGTGCTTGTTTTCAGGCAGGGCTGGGATGCTCACAGCTGCGTGCAGGGGAATATTGGGCAGGAGCTCGTGTCCGTGGTTGTGACCATGACGTTGCATCCAATCTCCTGCACGTCCCCCCCTGCACCTCCCAGCCTTCTCTGCTAGCTGGGGTGGGCTGGAGGGAGGCCTAGTACATGTTGCCTAGCAACGTACAGGGAGTCCCAACCCTAGACAAAGCCCCTGCCCTGCCCCCTTAGCTGTGCCCTTCGCTGGCGCAGCCTCCATCAGTCCATGGCCCAGTGGAAGCGCAGGCTGGAGTCCTGCATCTCCTCCTTGTAGATCTTCTGGAAGAGCATGTTCTGCAGTGGGCTGAAGTGGTCCTTCCAGTCTCCCACCATCCCTGGAACAGAGGAGGCAATGCAGAGTGACACCGGGAAGGGTGCCCGAGCCAGGTGGCTCCCATAAGGCAGACTTGCCAGCCTTTCCCCGGCAGGGGCCCAGACGCCAGGGGGATGGGCGCAAGGGGCCTACTGAGGGGGCACGCCTTCACACTGCAGGACACCTGCCTCCAGGAGTGCCCTGCTCCTCCCCCTCCCAGCCCTGAAAGCCATGGGGCTGCAGCAGGGTGCCGCTTGGCTTTCCTAGCCGTCCCGGAGGAGGAGTTACTGGGGTCCCTGCAGCCCTGCGTGGGTTACATCAGCCCCTGCCCGCTGGACTGTGGGCATAGAAGAGCAGGGCATGCCTGGCTCCTTTTGACTGAGCACGTCTACCGCAGGACATCACAGTCCTGTCTGCTGGCTTTGGCTCCCGCCCAGGGCAGCCACGGAACAGCCAGTGGTTCCATCCTGCCTCGGGGCCGGAAACTCAGCCATCCGTGGCACGCCCACAGCAGCACGGGGGGGAGTGAGAGTGAGAAGCCAGGGCTGAAGGGAGCGTACCAAGTCCCTTTTGTAGAATCCTAGCACACTAGAACTGGCAGGGTCCTTGAGAGGTCATCAAGTCTAGTCCCCTGCCCTCACAGCAGGACCAAGCACTGTCTGGACCATACCTGACAGGTGTCTGTCCCACCTGTTCTTCCATATCTCCAGGGATGGAGATTCCACAACCTCCCTAGGCAATTTATTCCAGTGTTTAACCACCCAGCAGGAAGTTTTTCCTCCTGTCCAACCTCAATGTCCCTTGCTGCAGTTTAAGCCCATTGCTGCTTGTCCTGTCCTCAAAGGCCAAGGAGAACAATTTGTCTCCCTCCTCCTTGTGACATCCTTTCAGAAATCTGAAAATCGCTATCGTGACATCTGTCTTCTCTTTTCCAAACGAAACAAGCCCAGTTCTTTCAGTCCCTCCTAGGGCATGTTTTCTAGACCGGTCATCATTTTTGTTGCTCTTCTCCAATTTTTCCACATTTTTCCTGAAATGTGGTGCCCAGAACTGGACACAAGACTCCAGTTGAGGCCTAATCAGCGCAGAGTAGAACGGAAGAATGACTCCTTGGCTATGTCTACACTGGCGAGTTCTTGTGCAAGAACAGCAGTTCTTCTGCAGAGCGTGCATGCTACCTGCCTGCTCTTGCGCAAGAAGATTTACAGTACGGTGTGGGAAGAGAGGGCTTCTTGCGCAAGAGCTACGCTCTTTTCTAACAAGTGTAAGGCCTCTTGCGCAAGAGGGTAGTGTGGATGTGCGGCAGGGGTTTCTTGCGCAAGAAAGCCCTATGGCTAAAATGGCCATCAGAGCTTTCTTGTGCAAGAGACCGTCCACACTGCCATGGATGCTCTTGTGCAAAAGCACGTGGCAGTGTGGATGTGTTCTTGCACAAGAGTTCTTGCACAAGAACCCGCCAGCGTAGACATAGCCGAACTGTTTTGCGGAAGAGTTCTTGTGCAAAAGGTCTTCCACAAGAGTGCATCCACATTGCCATGTGCTTTTGCACAAGAGCTGTGCTTTTGTGCAAGAGCGTCCATGGCAAGGTGGACGCTCTCTTGCACAAGAAAGCTCTGATGGCCATTTTAGCCATAGGGCTTTCTTGCGCAAGAAATTCATGTTGCCTGTCTACACTGGCCTCTTGTGGAAGAGCTCTTGTGCAAGAGGGCTTATTCCTCGTGGGGAGAGGAGTAACTCTTCCGGAAGAAGCCCTGCTTTCCGACGCTGGACTGTACATTTACTTGCACAAGAACACATGTGCAGTGTAGACTCCACAAGTTTTTGTGCAAGAACAGCCATTCTTGCGCAAAAAGCCGCTAGTGTAGACGTAGCCCTCGTGTCTTGCTCACAACATTCCTCTTCATGCCTCCCAGAATCAGGTTTGCTTTTTCTGCAACAGCATCACACTGACTCATATTCAGCTTGTGGTCCACTCTGAGCCCGAGATCCCTTTCTGCCGTCCTCCTTCCTAGACGGCCACTTTCCGTTCTGAAATCGACTGTTCCCCCCTAAGTGGAGCCCTTTTGCCGTTGCTGCCCTGGCCGGGGCTGGGACTGCTCCCCTCTCACCTTTCCTCATGAACCTGCCCTGGCTGTGGTCCATGATCTCGCAGGGGATGAGAGTGTAGTTCACCATCGCGTTCTCCCGCATGGAGGAGAAGCTGCAGTGCTGCTCGATCGCTCGGATCTCCTCCGGCTGCAGCGGGAAGCCCAGCCAATCCGCGATGCGCTCGACAGAGCGACTCAGATCCTGCCAAGCCACAGCGATGGGCAGTTAGTGAGGGGGCCCCCCAGCAATTGGGGGCCTGGGCCCCTTCTCCAGGGCCTCTGGCTCAGCCAGGAGGGGTGATGTGAGTGGGTCAGGTCACAGGGAGAAGGTCATTTGCCCCAGGCTGTACTGGGAACCAGCCTGCCCCTGACCAGCCCCGAATGCCTGTTAGTTGCTGACCCACGTGCCAAGGCCACTGGGGCGCGGCCAGAGCTCAGCTCCTAAAGCTCAGGCCAAGGAGCAGCTATGGCAGGCGGGCCATTCAGCTGCCCCCGGTGGTGCCCCAAGGCAGCCGGGAGCCTGGGGCTCACTCACCTTGTGCAGTTCCTCGTAGGTGATGTAGAAGAGATCCAGGTCGAGCTGCTGGCCGAGCCAGCCCTTGATGTGCTGGAACCAGGAGCCGTACTGCACTGCAGGGTGGGAGAGGCAGGATTGAGAGGCGGGTCTGGCCTGGGGACAGCTCCTGCTTGCCCACACCCGAGCCAGCGCTGGGCCCGGGGGAGCCTGCCGCCAACCCTGCGCCTAGCAGTAGCCTTGGTCCTGGCAGCCTGGAGCCAGCCCTCAGCCCCACTGGCTCAGCTACCCTGCAGCCCTGTCCTGGGGCACTGGACTCAGGCCAAGCCCCACACATGAGCGTGACCCACAGGAGGGAGGAGGCAGCCCCGTCCCTGGCGGCGCGTAGGGTGCAGCCCTCCAAGCAAGGGAGGGCGGTGGAGAAGGGCGGGGGTGATCCACTGACCTGTGCCATCCAGGAAGTGCAGGAGGAAGTCTTCGAAGGAGCCGGGGTCAGGCAGGAACTTGGCCATCTTGTGGAAATGATAGAAGGAAACCACGACGTCCTTGGGGTTCCGGGCCACGTAGATCACCTGGGAGCAGAGGAAGGACGCCGGTGTCAGACGGACACACAGACGCCCGGGAGGCGAGCCCTGCCCTGCTCTAGGAGGGCGGCTCCACCCGGCTGCCCTGAGCTGGGGGATTTGCCCCCTTGCCCTTCCCAAGAGCCCGTCTGCCGGACTGTCCCCTGAACAAGGGGGTGGGACCCAGCATCACAGCCTTGGTGCCTCGGAGCAGCCCGTTTCGCCAGCAGGGTGCTTACTCAGAAAGCACCAGGGGAAGCCCCTTTCAGCCACAGGCTTACTCAGCCGGGACAGACCCGCCCAACCTAGGGCAATCCCAGGGGGGGGGGAGATGAGACTGAGACACTGCCATAGCGGGCCGGGTGTCTCTGGCACCCATGTGAGTCGTCTTCTCTGCAGGGCCTCTCAGCCGCGCCCAGACCTGAGACAAGCCCCCATAGAGCACAGCAGGGCCACGCTTGTGCCGAACCTCGCTCGCCGCCGGCCCGCCCCTCCCCAGCCGGGCCAGGCCGCCCGCACTCACTTTGGCTTTGGCTTGCCTCAGCGCCGGGGCCAGGACCTGGCAGGGGAGGTGCGTGGTGATGAGGCGAGGCCCCCCGGTCTCTGGCAGCACGTCCCTGAAGTACGTCTGCTCCAGCCAGGGCGCCCTGGCCCAGTTCGGGATGGTCGTGGCTGATTCCGGGTCCCCCTTGCTGAGGATCAGGGTCAGGATCTCCTGCATCCAGGTGGTGCCTGGAGGAGACAGGAACAGCGTCACCAGCCTGCCCTTCCCTGGGGCTCCCGTCCTGCCCCAGACAGAGCGGAGGGACGGCCCGGGCAGCGCGCCAACATTCCCAGCTTCGCGGGGAGGGGCCGGCTGGAGCTCTAGAGAACAGAGGGAGCGAAGGCCTAGAGTGTAACGGGACTGGGCTGATTGACACTAGCTGGAGCCGGGAGGGTTTGCGGAGGGGGAGGGAGCTGGCGCCAGCCTAGGGCTGATGAACTCCAGACTCTGTCCCTGCCAAGCCAGCTGAGCCAGGCCTCAGGCGAGGAATGCCGGAGCCCAGCGCCAGCCCCATGCCAGCTGGAGCAGCCCCCCGCCCGGCTCCCCCCGGCCAGCCCCTCCCTGGGGTCTCAGCTCTCAGCCCCCATTGGCTGGCGTGTCTGCGGGACAGCGACTGCCCAGAGGTGTCTGCGCTCGGCTCCCGCTGGCACGGGGGTCCCTGCTCTGACCCCCCCCCCCGCAGTGCTGGCTGGGGGGACAGGCAGGGTCCTCACGGCTGCTCTGCTGGGGGCGGGCGGCCCTCCCCCTCCAGCCCGCGGCAGTGGCACCCCCGGCCCTGCTGAGCCTTCCCCACACCTGCCGGGTGCCCACGGGGGTCGGCGCGGCAGGCCAGGTGTCCGCTGTCGGGGTGGGGACGCAGCTGAGCTGGGGGCCTCCTGGGGCCAGGCGGGGCTGGGGGCGGCTGCCCGGGCCCCTGGGGGGCAGTTGCTGGAGCTTTAGTTCCCCTCGCGCGTCCCAGCCCGCCTGGATGGCGGGGGAGCGGGAGGGGTGGCCCGGCCCGCCCCGCTCCCTGCCGCCAGACCCCGATACCGCTGTGGGCTGCGCAGCCCTGGCGCCGGGGGCAGCCCCCCGAGGGGCGGGGGGGCCCTGCCCCCGGCCGGGCTCTCACCAGACTTGGGGTAGGTGGCGATCAGCACGTCCGTGTCTCGGAACTGGAAGCCGCTGGCGAAGCGCAGGGACTCGGCCGTGTGCATGTGGCCCGGCAGCGCCACGCCCGCGAACGCCTCGGTCACCTGCATCCTGTCCATGCCCGGCCCTCGGAGCGCGCCGCGCCGCGCCGGCCGCTTAAATAGCCGAGGAACAGGAACCTCCCGGGCCGGCTTCCCCGCCCCCTGCGGGCGGGGGCAGGGGAGCGGCTTTCGCTCAGGGCCGGGCCGGGCCGCTGCCCCCAGCTCTGCCCCCCTCCGAACAGCCCCACCGACGTGCTCGGGCTGTGCCAGCGCTGGGGCCGGTGGAACTGCCTGGCCCTGGGGCGGGGCTGCTCGCCAACGTTCCCTCGCATTTTTCCCACACATGGGCGGAATAAATGTTCGTCTGTGCACTGGGGCACGTGTGGATGTGCACCACCAGGGCGAACACAGGCTGCCGGCCGTGCACCACCGGTGCGAACACAGGCTGCCGGCCGTGCACCACCGGTACGAACACAGGCTGCCGGCCCTGTACCACCGGTACGAACACAGGCTGCCGGCCCTGCGCCACCGGTGCGAACACAGGCTGCCGGCCGTGCGCCACCAGGGCGAACACAGGCTGCCGGCCGTGCACCACCGGTACGAACACAGGCTGCCGGCCCTGCACCACCGGTACGAACACAGGCTGCCGGCCGTGCGCCACCAGGGCGAACACAGGCTGCCGGCCGTGCACCACCGGTACGAACACAGGCTGCCGGCCGTGCACCACCAGGGTGAACACAGGCTGCCGGCCGTGCACCACCAGGGTGAACACAGGCTGCCGGCCGTGCACCACCAGGGCAAACACAGGCTGCCGGCCGTGCACCACCGGTACGAACACAGGCTGCCGGCCGTGCACCACCGGTACGAACACAGGCTGCCGGCCGTGCACCACCGGTACGAACACAGGCTGCCGGCCGTGCGCCACCAGGGCGAACACAGGCTGCCGGCCGTGCACCACCGGTACGAACACAGGCTGCCGGCCGTGCACCACCAGGGCGAACACAGGCTGCCGGCCGTGCACCACCGGTACGAACACAGGCTGCCGGCCGTGCACCACCAGGGTGAACACAGGCTGCCGGCCGTGCACCACCAGGGTGAACACAGGCTGCCGGCCGTGCACCACCAGGGCAAACACAGGCTGCCGGCCGTGCACCACCGGTACGAACACAGGCTGCCGGCCGTGCACCACCGGTACGAACACAGGCTGCCGGCCGTGCACCACCGGTACGAACACAGGCTGCCGGCCGTGCGCCACCAGGGCGAACACAGGCTGCCGGCCGTGCACCACCGGTACGAACACAGGCTGCCGGCCGTGCACCACCAGGGCGAACACAGGCTGCCGGCCGTGCACCACCAGTGTGAACACAGGCTGCCGGCCGTGCACCACCAGGGCAAACACAGGCTGCCGGCCGTGCACCACCGGTACGAACACAGGCTGCCGGCCGTGCACCACCAGGGCGAACACAGGCTGCCGGCCGTGCACCACCAGTGTGAACACAGGCTGCCGGCCGTGCACCACCAGGGCAAACACAGGCTGCCGGCCGTGCACCACCGGTGCGAACACAGGCTGCCGGCCGTGCACCACCAGGGCAAACACAGGCTGCCGGCCGTGCGCCACCGGTGCGAACACAGGCTGCCGGCCGTGCACCACCAGGGCAAACACAGGCTGCCGGCCGTGCGCCACCGGTGCGAACACAGGCTGCCGGCCGTGCACCACCAGTGCGAACACAGGCTGCCGGCCGTGCGCCACCAGTGCGAACACAGGCTGCCGGCCGTGCGCCACCAGGGCGAACACAGGCTGCCGGCCGTGCGCCACCAGGGCGAACACAGGCTGCCGGCCGTGCACCACCGGTACGAACACAGGCTGCCGGCCGTGCACCACCGGTACGAACACAGGCTGCCGGCCGTGCACCACCAGGGCGAACACAGGCTGCCGGCCGTGCACCACCGGTACGAACACAGGCTGCCGGCCGTGCACCACCAGGGCGAACACAGGCTGCCGGCCGTGCACCACCAGTGTGAACACAGGCTGCCGGCCGTGCACCACCAGGCCAAACACAGGCTGCCGGCCGTGCACCACCGGTGCGAACACAGGCTGCCGGCCGTGCACCACCAGGGCAAACACAGGCTGCCGGCCGTGCGCCACCGGTGCGAACACAGGCTGCCGGCCGTGCACCACCAGGGCAAACACAGGCTGCCGGCCGTGCGCCACCGGTGCGAACACAGGCTGCCGGCCGTGCACCACCAGTGCGAACACAGGCTGCCGGCCGTGCGCCACCAGTGCGAACACAGGCTGCCGGCCGTGCGCCACCAGGGCGAACACAGGCTGCCGGCCGTGCACCACCAGCGCGAACACAGGCTGCCGGCCGTGCACCACCGGTGCGAACACAGGCTGCCGGCCGTGCGCCACCGGTGCAAACACAGGCTGCCGTCCGTGCGCCACCGGTGCGAACACAGGCTGCCGGCCGTGCGCCACCAGGGCGAACACAGGCTGCCGGCCGTGCACCACCGGTACGAACACAGGCTGCCGGCCGTGCACCACCAGGGCGAACACAGGCTGCCGGCCGTGCACCACCAGTGTGAACACAGGCTGCCGGCCGTGCACCACCAGGGCAAACACAGGCTGCCGGCCGTGCACCACCGGTGCGAACACAGGCTGCCGGCCGTGCACCACCAGGGCAAACACAGGCTGCCGGCCGTGCGCCACCGGTGCGAACACAGGCTGCCGGCCGTGCACCACCAGGGCAAACACAGGCTGCCGGCCGTGCGCCACCGGTGCGAACACAGGCTGCCGGCCGTGCACCACCAGTGCGAACACAGGCTGCCGGCCGTGCGCCACCAGTGCGAACACAGGCTGCCGGCCGTGCGCCACCAGGGCGAACACAGGCTGCCGGCCGTGCACCACCAGGGCGAACACAGGCTGCTGGCCGTGCACCACCGGTGCGAACACAGGCTGCCGGCCGTGCGCCACCGGTGCAAACACAGGCTGCCGGCCGTGCGCCACCGGTGCGAACACAGGCTGCCGGCCGTGCGCCACCAGGGCGAACACAGGCTGCCGGCCGTGGCTGCCGGCCGTGCGCCACCGGTACGAACACAGGCTGCCGGCCATGCGCCACCGGTGCGAACACAGGCTGCCGGCCGTGCACCACTGATACAAACACAGGCTGCCAGCTGTGCACCACCAGTGCGAACACAGGCTGCCGGCCGTGCACCACCAGTGCGAACACAGGCTGCCAGCCGTGCGCCACCAATGCGAACACAGGCTGCTGGCCGTGCACCACCGGTGCGAACACAGGCTGCCGGCCGTGCGCCACCAGGGCGAACACAGGCTGCCAGCCGTGCGCCACCAATGCGAACACAGGCTGCTGGCCGTGCACCACCGGCGCGAACACAGGCTGCCGGCCCTGCGCCACTGGTGCGAACACAGGCTGCCGGCCCTGTACCAACGGTGCGAACACAGGCTGCCGGCCGTGCACCACCGGTACGAACACAGGCTGCCGGCCCTGTACCAACGGTGCGAACACAGGCTGCCGGCCGTGCACCACCGGTGCGAACACAGGCTGCCGGCCGTGCGCCACCAGGGCGAACACAGGCTGCCGGCCGTGCACCACCGGTACGAACACAGGCTGCCGGCCATGCGCCACCGGTGCGAACACAGGCTGCCGGCCGTGCACCACTGATACAAACACAGGCTGCCAGCCGTGCACCACCAGTGTGAACACAGGCTGCCGGCCGTGCACCACCAGTGCGAACACAGGCTGCCAGCCGTGCGCCACCAATGCGGACACAGGCTGCTGGCCGTGCACCACCGGTGCGAACACAGGCTGCCGGCCGTGCGCCACCAGGGCGAACACAGGCTGCCGGCCGTGCACCACCGGCGCGAACACAGGCTGCCGGCCCTGCGCCACTGGTGCGAACACAGGCTGCCGGCCCTGTACCAACGGTGCGAACACAGGCTGCCGGCCGTGCACCACCGGTACGAACACAGGCTGCCGGCCCTGTACCAACGGTGCGAACACAGGCTGCCGGCCGTGCACCACCGGTGCGAACACAGGCTGCCGGCCGTGCGCCACCAGGGCGAACACAGGCTGCCGGCCGTGCACCACCGGTACGAACACAGGCTGCCGGCCATGCGCCACCGGTGCGAACACAGGCTGCCGGCCGTGCACCACTGATACAAACACAGGCTGCCGGCCGTGCACCACCAGTGCGAACACAGGCTGCCGGCCGTGCACCACCAGTGCGAACACAGGCTGCCAGCCGTGCGCCACCAATGCGAACACAGGCTGCTGGCCGTGCACCACCGGTGCGAACACAGGCTGCCGGCCGTGCGCCACCAGGGCGAACACAGGCTGCCGGCCGTGCACCACCGGCGCGAACACAGGCTGCCGGCCCTGCGCCACTGGTGCGAACACAGGCTGCCGGCCCTGTACCAACGGTGCGAACACAGGCTGCCGGCCGTGCACCACCGGTACGAACACAGGCTGCCGGCCCTGTACCAACGGTGCGAACACAGGCTGCCGGCCGTGCACCACCGGTGCGAACACAGGCTGCCGGCCGTGCGCCACCAGGGCGAACACAGGCTGCCGGCCGTGCACCACCGGCGCGAACACAGGCTGCCGGCCCTGCGCCACTGGTGCGAACACAGGCTGCCGGCCCTGTACCAACGGTGCGAACACAGGCTGCCGGCCCTGCGCCACTGGTGCGAACACAGGCTGCCGGCCGTGCACCACCAGTGCAAACACAGGCTGCTGGCTGTGGGCACCTGAATCTCTCCTGGGCGGCCACCCGAACACTCAGCTTCCAGGGATCGCTGGTGGCTACCCCGAGAGCCGTGGTTATAGCGAAGGAATTGTGTGTGTAGATCAGGGCTTGGCGGTGGGGTATTGACTCAGGGCAGCCTGCTAGACCCCAGGCACGGGCCCCACCTGGGCAGCGCCCTCTCTACTTACGGCTCAGCAGCCATTTCCCAAGTGCTCACCCCTCCGGCCCCAGAACAGCCTTAAGGAGGGCCCCCTGGGTAGCCACTGTCTCGTCACCCAGGGGGCCTGGTTTTGCACCAGATGGCCCTGTCCGCCAAGAATCACAGCAGGAGTCAGGTCAAGTCCCTTATATGACCTCAGCTGGACCTTGGTTCTCACACAGGAGACTCTGCTTGTAACCCGTCCAAACATGATCCGTCTGGAGGTTTATTGTGCAGGGCAAAGAAACAAGATGGAGAGACAAGGCTTAAGTAGCCAAAAGGTTGTAGACGCATCTTTGACCAGCACGCTGGTGGAAGCAGGGTCTGGAGGAATGCTTCCTTTGCAGCCAGTTGGAAGGGGAGAGAAGCCCATGTACAGCTCTGTAACTAGTTTGTCCTTGCTTTGTTTAGATGTGTTAAGACCGTCAGATAATCAGCTGACGCAGTTATGCTTTGGGCAGGATAAGCAACTTGGCTGGTGTTGGGTCAGGCATTGTGTTAACACTACGTGCAGCGATTGTAAAACACGCTCACAAACACGTGCAATTCTTGTGGGAACGCAGACAAGTCAGACTGGGTGTAGCTCAGTTCAAAAGGAGAGAGACGCTGTCAGGATAAGGAAACTCTGATGGATAGCAGCTCAAGGGAGCCATGGGGGCGGAGGTGAAGCTGGGACAGTAGCCCTTGTAAAGTTGGAGTCCCTGGGTTTCAACCCTGAGGTCGGCTTACAGCTACAGGTCCTGGCTCCAGGGCAGCTTTTAGAAAGTTTGAGCTGCCTACAGCTTTGCCTTTGGGGTAGGGAGTTGTCATCAAAGGAGGGAGGCAGATGAATAAGAATAACAAAAGGCCTTGAAGGATCCTTAGATTACAATGAAAACACTGCTAAGCTTAAAAAACAAAAACCGGTCTGGTAGCACTTTCTAAACTAGTGTTTCTTAAACGTTTTAAGACCGAGGAACACCAAACAATATTTTTTTTATGAGGACCACAAAAGATTTTTTTGTTGAGAAAAAAAAAGGTTGGGGGGAAAAGGGTTAGGGGGAAAGTGATTGAGAAAAGAAAAAAAAGGGTCGGGGGAAAGTTATTGAGAAAAAAAAAGGTCACTTGCCCCATTCCGGGCAGCCATTTTGAACTCTGTTGTGCTCCGTGGCACACCTCTGACTGTGTGCCACGGAACACAGTTTAAGAAGCACTGTTATAGACTAACAAAAGCTGACGCTAATGAAAACATTGCCAGGCACTTACAAGGTAGGGGGAGTAGCAATGTTATTCTGCTGGATTTGTATTTGGACCAGCACTGCTAACTGATCAATGGTCTTGAAAAAGGGGTAAGTAGTGAGGAGACAAACATTGCAGTTCACTATTTGGAGTAATTTTGTAGTAAGTCCAAAGCTGACTGCAAAGCGTTCCAAAGGGATCTCACACCACGGGGTGATTGGGCAACACAAGGGCAGCTGGAATTCAGCGTTGAGAAATGCAAAGTAATGCACACAGGAAAATATAATCCCAACAGGCCATACGAAAAGGATGGGGTCTAAAATAGTTGTTAGTGCTCGAGAAAGAGATCTTGGCATCATTGTGGATAATTCCCTGAAAACAATTGCAGGGGCAGTCTAAAAACTAAGGGTACGTCTACACTAGCCTCCCAGTTCGAACTAGGGAGGCTAATGAGGGCGACTGAAATTGCTAATGAAGCGTGGGATTTAAATATCCCCTGCTTGATTAGCATCGTCCCGGCCGGTCGCCATTTTGGAAACTGACTAGCCCGAAGTAACTGCCCGCGTCTACACGCGGCAGAGAAGCGCGATTCCGAGATAAACCCCTTAGTTTGAATTAACAGTTAAACCTCATGAAATATTAAATCCCCGCTTCATTAGCAATTTTGGTCGCCCTCATTAGCCTCCCTAGTTCGAACTAGGGGGCTAGTGTAGACGTACCCTAAAAGAATATTGGGAATCATTAGGAAATGACTAGAGAATAAAACAGAAAATACCATATTGCCTCTATATAAAGTCATGGTATGCCCATATCTTGAATACTGTATGTAGATTTGGTCACCCCATCTAACAAAGATCTATTGGATTTGGAAAAGATATCGAAAAGGCAACAGAAATGATATGGGGCAAGAAAGTTTCCGAATGAGGAGAGATGAACTAGACAGGGACTTTTCAGCTTGGAAAATAAATGACCAAAGGGTGGGGGGAGATGCTGGAGGTCTAGAAAATCATGAATCATATGGGAAAATAGAATAAGGAAATGTCACTTACGCCTTCACTGACACACCACAAGAAACTCATCCAATTACATCTATAGGCAGCAGATTTAAAACAAATTATTTCTTCGCAGTCAACCTGTGGAGCTCTTTGCCAGGAAAGGCCCAAACCATAACAGGCTTCCAATAAGAACAAAATAAGTTCATGGAGGTTGGGTCCATCAAGGGCTACTAGCCAGGATGGGTAGGAATGGTGTCCCCTAGCCTCCATTTGTCAGGGGCTGGGAATGGGAAATTCCCTGTTCTGTTCACTCCCTGGCTGTGTCTAGACTGGCAAGTTTTTCCACAAAAGCAGCTGCTTTTGTGGAAAAACTTGCCAGCTGTCTACACTGGCTGCTTGAATTTCCGCAAGAACACTGATGATCTCACGTAAGAAATCAGTGCTTCTTGCGGAAATACTATGCTGCTCCCGTTCGGGCAAACGTCCTTTTGCGCAAAAGGGCCAGTGTAGACAGCTCAGATTTGTTTTGCGCAAAAAAGCCCCGAACGCGAAAATGGCGATCGGGGCTTTTTTGCGCAAAAGTGCATCTAGATTGGCATGGACGCTTTTCTGCAAAAAGTGATTTTGCGGAATAGCATCCGTGCCAATCTAGACGCTCTTTTCCGCAAATGCTTTTAATGGAAAACTTTTCCATTTAAAGCATTTGCAGAAACTCATGCCAGTCTAGACGTAGCCCCTCTGGGGTACCTGGCATTGGCCACTGTGGGCAGACAGGACACTGGGCCAGATGGACCTTTGGTCTGACCCAGCCTGGCCGCTCTGATCTTATATAGAGCACAAGTGTATCTGCTGTAACCCACTAGACCCCGCTCCTCTTCCAGAGCTGAGACAGAGCCCAGGGGTCCGGACGGGGTCTCTCTCTCTCTCTCTGCAGTTACTAAGACATCACATTTTTCAGACTAACCAGTGTCCCGGGATGTCAGCATGTTAATAGCAGAATGGAGCGGCTCTAATATTTATTTAAACTTTCCTTCTTTTCTACAGGAGTTCGAGCCAGTGGTCCTGTCAGCTCACTGCTGAGTTTTCTGCCCAAACCCTAGACTTTGCCAGTGCCTTAGTGTCATGGCTCACAGGTCGTGCCCACGTCTGGCCCCTCAGCTCTCGGGCGGAACCCCCCCCAGTGCAGCAGCCCCTTCTTGGGGACCCCCTCCACTCCAGCAGGGGCGTAGGGGGCTGAGATAGGGGAGCGCGTAGCTAGGAAGTTAATGCGAGCAGCGGGTGCTCTGGGCAGCAGGGAGGATACAGCCGCCGGGGGGCAGTTCCCCAGGGCGTTTCCCAGCTGGAACCCAGGGCTGCCACTTGAGTTACTGGGCAAACAGAGCTGGGGCCTGCTCCGGGCTCAGCCTCCTCTCGTGGGTCCCATTGTCCAACCGGCACTACCTGCTCTCCCACAGGCTTCCTCCTGGAGAGCCCCCACTCTGCCCCTCCAACCCAGCTCTGCCATGGGGCCCGTGAGGAATTGGCCAGGTGCAGGGCGCTGGGCCAGGGCAGCTCCGGCACAAGGGGGCCCTGATCTTGCTGGGGCGTCTGGTCTATGGGGCATTTAGTCTGCCAGCGTATTGCCAGTGATCGCAGCGACTGATGAGGCCTCAGACGCTCCCCGGGTCAGGAGACCATGCCACATTAAAACCAGCCCTGTCCAGCTCAGAGAACGGCGACGCCACCGGAGCAACGGGGCCTTCGGCTCCCTCCCAGGATGGCTGCTGCTGCCTGTGCCGCGCTTTCAGCCATCCCCGGCCCCTGGGCTGCTCTGCTCATCTGCCCACGGTGCCCCAGGGCGAGGACTCTCCTGAACCAGCCCGAAGCGCCTGGCAGCTTTGCGGCACAGGGCAGCTGCAGCAGCCACTTGCCAGGCTAAGCCGGGGTGTCGGGGGCGAGACCCGCAGCTGGCAGGGAGCCCGGCGAGATCGCAAGGGCTGAGCAGGACTGCAGCGCCCGGGGGGACATGCTGGCCGAGCTCTGGGAGTCTGGCAGGAGCGCCCGGCTGGCTACAGCATCGCAGACCCAGCCCGGAACCCGGTTCCTAGGCTCTCCCGTGGGCGGTTGGGGTGGCAAGTTGACACCCTGCGCCCAGCCGGCCCAGAGCATAGCCACATGCCTGCCCTCAGCAGCCCTGCACTGACATCAAACCAGCCACTGTCCCCAGGAGCCCTGCAGCACCACCCGCCGCGCCGCACGAGCTGTGAGCACCCAGCATTGGCCGACCACTTGGCAACGCCCGCACCCGCACACCGCGCTGGAGTCCGTCAGTTCTTGGAGCCAGCCATGGCTGGTGCTAGTTGCTAGAGGGACAGGCTAGCGATAGCCCCAACAAAACCCAATGGGATTAAGAGAGGGGTCACTGGATGACATGAAACCTTAGTGAGTCGGGGGTGACGCCACCGGGACCCATTGGATTAGCAATGAAGCTGCATGCACAGCCCGGCTCTGCTAGCAGAGGGGCTGATGGAATTCCCCTTGGCAGCCTGGGGAAGCCACCCCCGGGATGTGCGTGTAAAGCCCCCTCGCTCCCAGGCAAACAAGTCCTCTCCCTAGATCCTCCGGGATAGAACACGAGGCCCTCGAGCATCTTGGAGACTTAAATACTTAGACAGGCTCAGGAGTGTCGTGACTTAGCCGAGGAAGTGGGTCGTGCCCACGAAAGCCCATGGGCCTATCTAAATATTTCGGGTCCTCTCCATGGTGCCGTAGGGCTGCTCGCTGGTTGTCTCAAGTTACAGACTGACCCGGCGACCTCCTGGGAGACTTTGAAACAGGCCGGGATCCTCCAGGGGCCAACGCGCAAAGGAGCTGTTCGGAGGCAAATAGCCTGGTTCCAAACTGGCGGCTCTAGGCTCCCCGTTCGGGCCCAGCAAACAGCCAGGACTCCCAGGCAGCTCCCCATCCCTCGGTGGGGCTGGCAGGACGGGGCCCACGGGGGAGGGGTGTGTAGCTGTGCTAGTCTCCCCTGAGGCGGGGGTGCGCTCGTAACCACGCGGGAAGGCCGAAGGGGCTGTTGAAGGCCCAGAGCCCGTGGCACAGCGGGGATGGGGGGTTATTAGCTTGGGTCTCTGGGGTGCTGAATGTCTCTGTGATGGAGGCTCCCTGCAGGCGGCTCCCGTACCAGTGACACGTTAGTCTAGGGGAGCTCGTCTGGGCTGGGACAGGCAGGGAGCTGGCAGCCGGGGAATCGCCGGCTCCGAAGGCAGACGCAGGCCTCTGCCCGCCCTGGGCCCCGGTGCCCTTGCTGGGCCGTGCTGGGGAAGGACGGGCGCATCTGCCTGGAACTGGAGCAGCTTCTGTGCATCGGGGCCAGGCCCGGCAGCAGAAGGGCACAGGATGCCCGGGGGCCTCCCCACACAGCCCCGGCGCTGCCCGCAGAGCGGGTGGAGGGACCAGGGAGCACTGGCTGCTTGGCTCTGGGATCCAAACGCTGGCCCAGCGGGGCGGTGGCTGTTAGAGAAAAGAAACTGCCCCCCCCCCAGTAAAAAAGTTTGGCCAGGCCGCTCTTGTTCTGCAGTACTCCTTGAGAGAAACCAGCCGCACCCTTCCTGCATACCATTGCCTTTAGAAAAAGGGAAGGTGTGAAAAGGGGAAAATACCCTCAGACTCTGCCACCCGTCACCTTGGCGTGAGAACTGAGGGGCTTACCTGGTCGCATGAAACCTGCTCAGTTTCAGCCCAACCCCTGGGACACAAACCCCCCACCCCCCAACTGGTGACCATTGGGCCATATATGGTAATATGCAAGCGCGGGAAAGCGATGTGTAGATTTGGGGATAAATACCCATGGCACAGTTTGCTCTGGGAGGTCTTCGCAACACACGTACCACCGTGCGTGTGCCTTCCCGTATACTTCAAAGCGCTGCCGGCCTGATCCACCGACCAGCCACCTCCCCGACTCTCGGGCGTAACCAAGGCCTTCGCAACCGAACCGACATCTGTGACATGTTCCGTGTGCTGTGTACGTTGGTATGTAGGATTTGATTTTTTCTTGTTGTATAAACTTAGTGTTGTAGTTGTTTGTGGGTAGTACAGAAGAGTTTGTAATTATCACTGTTAGTTTATTACTGTAGCTGGATATTTTCAGATTAGAGACTATTCCCCTCGCCATTCCCATCCTTATATCTCTGACACGTTTTACTAGAAGCCATAGAATAAATATAATAAATACTGTAAATCCATTATTAACACGGTCTAGTAAAAATCTCAGAATAAATACTATAAATTCACCATTGTCATAAATAAATATTTTTTATTTGATAAAACTGTTCACCTGGTTCTGTCCTTCCCCCCTTGGGTATTTATCATCAGACCTGTGATTCTTGTGACATAGCGTCACAAACAGGATGCCCGTGGGAAGATAGAACTAATTTAACCCTGGAAGATTTACTCTTCCATGCCCAATATCACCAAATCACCAACACAGGTGACAGCATACTGGGACACCTGAGTATTGCTACTGGGGATCAAAAATGGGAGGTACGCCTTGACGGCCCATCACTGGGTTGCGTCCTCCGCACACACCCCACTAGTCGCTTTTTCCCGTTGCTGGAGGAAAAGCAGGTAAAACTAGCAGGGCTTAAAAAGCCACTAGATCCAGCAGCGACCCCCCGTCACGCCCTTAAGCCTATGGAGGCCTGCATAAAAAAGGCAGGAGCCTCTGTCTCTCCCTCGACATTCTACCCCGACTTAGAGACTGGGGGCCGAGCACACAGCGTAGCTGCCAACGTAGCTGCCACCCTCGTAAATGCACGAACGCGCCATAAGTTAAAACCTGGTACTTATGAACCTCACCACCTTTTAGGAGCACTATACGGCCAGTTCATAACCGCACTGCGCCTAATAGACCGGTACGAAGTTACTGCACGAACAGTCACACAGCAAATGTGCCCCACAAACAGTGCTAGAGCTGGTGGCACACAAAACCCCATTGAGGAACCAAAACCACCTTTACCCGAACCACCCCCCCCCGTACCCGTCTGCCCCACTCCTGCCCGAAAAATCTCCCGCCCCCGCTGAAGAAGATAACCGGCCCCGGGAGGTTTGCCCCGTGGTGGTCACCAAGCACCTGGTGGACCAACAAGGTAACACCACGACTCAATCCGTCGTCCGCACCCGCACTGCGGCGGAAAGGAGGGAACTGGCTGAAGCCACCCGTAGACGCCCCGGAGAACCGGTAGTCATTTGGTTGGGGCGCGTCTCTTTAGAAAATGGTAGCGAGATTGTAGACTTGGAGGAGTGCACCTATTTGGTGCGCAATGCCAGTTGGCATGGTGGGGCAGGAAACCCCATCATCGTCCAACGCAATAATGTTTGGCCAATCCCTCTCCCCTCTGTGATCACCCAGCTCATGGGCACCACGCGAGCCTCATTTAACATCCCCCGTGGAGCTGTAAAAGCTCCGCAAGATCTAATGTATGGCGTAGCTGGACTCTCTATAGGTGTTTGGAGTCCTGCAAGGCACCCCCTCAACCTGACACCGGCCCAACAGACCGGGGGGCAGCCACATAGATTTGTCAATGACATCTCACAAATCCCGATTGCGGGAATAGCGATAGATGCAGTTTGTGAGGCCACAGGGCATCCAGATGCTGGCCAAATAACGTGGTTACGCACTGTTGTTGACCAACCATTAACTAGCTTGTACATCACAATAGCTAAGATCCACATTCCAACCCGCCAACCCGAACCATCGGCGGGAGCGGTAGCCACCATAATTTCAGGACCCCTTCCCGGCGCCAAGCAGTACCCAAAGGGTGTTGTGGTCGTAGACCTTGGGTCCCGCCAAACGTGGTGCAAGCCTTTACGCCGCGCCACGGCCAGCACGCTTACTAATGCCTTGCTGGAGCTCTTGGCTGCCTGGGGAGTGCCCAGACAAGTTCAAACTGATGGGGGCCCCCGTTCCAGTCAAATGCACTACAGCAGTTTTTCCTACAGTTTACCATCGCTCACCATGTCCACTTGCAGTATCATCCCCAAAGTAATGGCGTGGTGGAGCGTAAAATCGGGATCCTAAAGACTACCCTCCGCACTTCCTTGAAAGGAAGCGACTGTAAGAGCTGGCATCTCCACCTACAGCCTACGCTAATTAACCTTAATGAGCAGTGCAGCCGGTGGCCGGACCTTAAGGCCCAGCCTCAAGGGCCATGGACACCCCAATTCAAAGCAGATGACCCAGTATGGGTCTGCATCCCTGCCCACGATGGAAAACGGCATCCACAGCAGGCCGTCATCCAGGGTCCCGCCAAGTACCCCGATACGTATTGGGTGCTGGTTAGTGACTCTGGGCGCCACCTGCTGGCCCACCATAACTGGTTAAGCAGACGCAACTAACCGACTTGGGCCAGTTCCGCGGTAACTGAGCCACCATGTGTTTTATCATAGATGCTGTTTGCGACCCTGCCATCCGGAGAGGGCCAGAAAAGTGTCACCAACACTGTGGAGCTTTGGGCCACTGCATATGCGGTGACCAGCAACCTCACCGATTGCATCGTGCACCCGCCCCATACTCTCAGCCGCTGACGCGCCGTTTTTAGTCCGGCCCATTTTCCTAAATATGTCGGACCCGCTTAACGGGACCGACTGGGGCTTGGATGCGCGCCGACAGCTGCGCCCGATTTCCCGGGCTCCCACCCTTACCACCCTCTCGATTCACCCCACCTTAGCCCCACCAGGCACGTTCTGTTGGGAGTTCCCTCCCCCAGTGGTAGCTTCATTTCGTTGTCCCGAAGCTCCTAAGCACCAGCCTGTGTTTGTTGGTAATCAGTCAGGCTGCACCTGGGTCCTTAGTCCGTATGGACTATTTAACAGCTCCGGCAGTAACGTCACCTCTCGGTTTGTTAATGTCCTGGACCACCGTTTCCCACCCAACCTTACTTCCATCGCCTTTATTTCCCCTGAGGAGAACGCCTCATGGGCATATCCCTGTATCTCTGCTAACGCCATATTTAGGGAACTTGTTAACCTCTCTATTTCTTGCATTCGTACGGAAACCAACGGCCACGAATACGGCAACCCGGTTCCCATTCCCTGGTATTGGGGCAATGAGGACAACGAGTACGACCTCACTACCTTTCTAATGGACCACCAGAAGCCAAACACACCAACTTTTTCGAAGCTCAGTGCACTCCACCCTGGACACTTCTGGATTTGCGACAACCAAGCCCACGCCACCCTTCCTGCACACGCCATAGGACGCTGCACCCTTGGCTACATCCAAATTGAGGGAGGAGGCATCTACTCCTACACGAGAGACGAACATCCCCGCTTCACCCATCGACAAAAACGCAGAGCTTGGGACATTTGGAAGTCAATTGAGGGCTGGTTTGGAAAAACAGCACAGGCTGTGGTCACATTTAACCACGTAGGCAACTTGATTTTGCAAGAGGAAGTTCGAGCCCTTGGCATTAGCATTGAAAGACTTGGCAATAAGCCTGCCGCTGCCTTACTTCTTACTAATCAAAAGGTAGAAGAGATGTGCGTGTATGTAATGCAAAACCGTTTAGCTTTAGATTATTTGTTGTTAAAAGAATCAGGCTTTTGTTGTTGGTTAGGTAACAGCTACCCTCAGTTTGCAGGTAAATGTTGTATGGAAATTAAATCTATTGAGCAAAATGTAACACAGATTATTGATGATATCGAGGAGGTTGCTAAGAAGGCCAGAGAGTCTGTTTCTTGGTGGGAGAACATAGTCGGCTGGGTCCCTTCCATATTTGGCCTTGGGGGATTAAGACAGTTTTTCTGGTCCCTTTGTGTCATATTGCTGGCTGTTAGCTTTGTGCTGTGCTTGGTTTGCGACATCATAAAAAACTTCACGAACCTCATCTCCGCCCTACCTATCTCCACGCCCGAACAAGAGGGGCTGCTTGCCTTTGAGGAAGCGGAGACGGACGAGGAGGTGGAGGTCTAGGCCTTCCCAGATGCGGCCATGGCCACGGGGGCATGTCAGAGAAAAGAAACTGCCCCCCCCCCAGTAAAACTGTTTGGCCAGGCCGCTCTTGTTCTGCAGTACTCCTTGAGAGAAACCGGCCGCACCCTTCCTGCATACCATTGCCTTTAGAAAAAGGGAAGGTGTGAAAAGGGGACAATACCCTCAGACTCTGCCACCCATCACCTTGGCGTGAGAACTGAGGGGCTTACCTGGTTGCATGAAACCTGCTCAGTTTCGGCCCAACCCCTGGGACACAGACCCCCCCCCCCCACTTGGTGACCATTGGGCCATATATGGTAATATGCAAGCGCAGGGAAGTGATGTGCAGATTTGGGGATAAATACCCATGGCACAGTTCGCTCTGGGAGGTCTTCGCATCACACGTACCACCGTGCGTGTGCCTTCTCGTATACTTCAAAGCGCTGCCGGCCTGATCAACCGACCAGCCACCTCCCCAACTCTCGGGCGTAACCAAGGCCTTCACAATCGAACCGACATCTGTGACATGTTCCGTGTGCTGTGTACGTTGGTATGTAGGATTTGATTTTTTCTTGTTGTATCAGCTTAGCGTTGTAGTTGTTTGTGGGTAGTACGTAGAGTTTGTAGTTATCACTGTTATTTAATTAGTGTAGCTGGATATTTTCAGATTAGAGACTATTCCCCTCGCCATTTCCATCCTTATATCTCTGACACGTTTTACTAGAAGCCATAGAATAAATATAATAAATACTGTAAATCCATTATTAACACGGTCTAGTAAAAATCTCAGAATAAATACTATAAATTCACCATTGTCATAAATAAATATTTTTTATTTGATAAAACTGTTCACCTGGTTCTGTCCTTCCCCCCTTGGGTATTTATCATCAGACCTGTGGTTCTCGCGACAGTGGCCAAGGCCTCGCCAGTCCAAGCAGCGCCCAAGGCAGCCACCTAAGAACCTTGTGCAACGCCCACCCAAGATCTCCCTTCTCCAGCCAGGGCCTCTCCTCCCCTTGCCTGCTGCTCCTTGCCCCCCCTCTGCCCCTGCTCTGCCACGCCCTTCTCCTTCCCAGCCCCCTGCCTGCCTTCCTGACCCCAGGGCGGGGGTCCCGCTGAGCGGGGCTGGCTGTGGCTTTCCTGCTGGCGCCGTCCACTGCGTATTGGCGCTGCGCTCCTCACCGCGGCATCTCCTCCAGAGACACACTCCCCTCCAGACCCGCGTCTTCCACACACTGCCCGGCTGCCGACACAGCCGGCCAGCCAGCTCTGGGATCAGGAAGGCGCCCAGCCAGACGTGGCCCCAGGCCAGGCGGGGAAGGCTTTCCGGGGAACGCAGCAAAGCCGGAGCAAACCCCAGGGGCTAGCGAGGGAGCCCCCAGAGGGACATTAGCACCAGGGCTCCACTGGCTTGCAGTCCCCTGACAGCCTGGAACTCAGACTTGCTCTAAGGGGAAGTCCCCCAACGTCCCCTTTCCCTCGCCAAGTTCCCCTTGACACAGAGGTCACTGGGGGACTCACAGGCCCTGTTCTCGGCTGGAAGGACACGGAGCCCGGCCTCCAGAAGACGAGCTCTGTGCCGCTGGGAAGCTGCTCCAATAAACACTGGTCCCTTGGCTCCCCAGTGTCCGGGGCTGCCGCGGCAAACCAGAGCCAGGCCTGAAAGCTCTGCTGGGAACGGGACCCGAGAGAGCAGCGGCCAGGCCGATTGTCACGGTTTCACCATGACATCAAAGGCTCTTTCCTGCCCCTGCTACTGCTCAAGGAAGGAGAGTCTCTGACAAGGGACAGCCAGCTGGCCTGGCCCTGAAGGGCCCACACAGCAAGGCCTGCAGTCCAGCCCCCTTGTAGATGCCTCGCAAGTGAGGGACCATGGAGGCATCTCCCGCTTCCTGGTTCCCACTAGCCCCTTGTGCTCTCAGACAAAATAACCCCAACTATACATATTTTGTTTTGGGACCGGCTCTGTTCAATATCTTCATCAACGATTTAGATATCGGCATAGAAAGTACGCTTAGTAAGCTTGCAGATGATCCCAAGCTGGGAGGGGTTGCAACTAATCTGGAGGACAGGGTCATAATTCAAAATGACCTGGACAAATTGGAGAAATGACCTGAGGTAAACAGGATGAAGTTTAATAAACACAAATGCAAAGTGCTCCACTTAGGAAGGAACAATCCGTTTCATACATACAGAATGGGAAGCGACTGTCTGGGAACTAGGACGGCAGAAAGGGATCTAGGGGTCATAGTGGACCACAAGCTGAATAGGAGTCATCAGTGTGATGCTGTTGCAAAGAAAGCAAATATGATTCTGGGATGTATTAACAGGTGTGTGGTGAGCAAGACACGAGAAGTCATTCTTCTGCTCTACTCTGCGCTGGTTAGGCCTCAGTTGGAGTATTGTGCTCTGTTCTGGGCACCGCATTTCAAGAAAGATGTGGAGAAATTGGAGAGGGTCCAGAGAAGAGCAACAAGAATGATTAAAGGTCTAGAGAACATGAGCTATGAAGGAAGACTGAAGGAATTGGGTTTGTTTAGTTTAGAAAAGAGAAGACTGAAGGGGGACATGAGAGCTGTTTTCAGGTATCTAAAAGGGTGTCATAAGGAGGAGGGAGAAAACTTGTTCATCTTGGCCTCTGAAGATAGGACAAGAAGCAAGGGGCTTAAACTGCAGCAAGGGAGGTTTAGGTTGGACATTAGGAAAAAGTTCCTAACTGTCAGGGTGGTCAAACACTGGAATAAATTGCCCAGGGAGGTTGTGGAATCTCCATCTGTGAAGATATTTAAGAGTAGGTTAGATAAATGTCTCTCAGGGATGGTCTAGACAGTATTTGGTCCTGCCATGAGGGCAGGGGACTGGACTCGACGACCTCTCGAGGTCCCTTCCAGTCCTAGTATTCTATGATTGTATATAGTATGATGGGGGCTAATTTGGCTATGACAAATCAGGAAAGAGATCTTGGAGTTATCGTGGATAGTTCTCTGAAAACATCCACACAGAGTGCAGCGGCGGTCAAAAAGGCAAATAGGATTCTAGGACTTATTAAGAAAGGGATAGAAAATAAGACCCAGAATATCTTACTGCCCTTGTATAAAACTATGGTACGCCCACATCCTGAATACTGTGTACAGATGTGGTCTCCTCACCTCAAAAAAGATATTTTGGCCTTGGAAAGGGTTCAGAAAAGGGCAACTAAAATGATTAGGGGTTTGGAACGGGTCCCATATGAAGAGAGGCTAAAGAAACTGGGACTTTTTAGTTTAGAAAAGAGGAGACTGAGGGGGGATATGATAGAGGTCTATAAAATCATGAGTGTTGTGAAGAGGGCAGATAAAGAAAAGTTATTTATTAGTTCCCATAATAGAAGAACTAGAGGACACCAAATGAAATTAATGGGTAGCAGGTTTAAAACTAATAAAAGAAAGTTTTTCTTCACACAGCGTGCAGTCAACCTGTGGAACTCCTTGCCAGAGGAGGCGGTGAAGGCTAGGACTATAACAGAGTTTAAAGAGAAGCTAGATAATTTCATGGAGGTTAGGTCCATAAAAGGCTATTAGCCAGGGGATAAAATGGTGTCCTGGCCTCTGTCTGTCAGAGGCTGGAGAGGGATGGCAGGAGACAAATCGCTTGATCATTGTCTTCGGTCCACCCACTCCGGGGCACCTGGTGCTGGCGGCTACTGGGCTAGATGGACCTTTGGTCTGACCCAGTACAGCTGTTCTTATGACTTGCCTCCCACTAATCGGGCCTCCCGCTGGCCCCCAGAGTGCCGGCCCACGCTGCCGCACCCTGCTGTCTATGCTGCGCGGCCGCCCACAGCTGGCATGGAGCACCGCCTGCCCTGCTCCTGGGGCAGACGTGGAGAACTGTGGGAGCGGGGTGGGATCCGAGCTCCCAGCCAAGTGTGGGGGCTGCCCCGTGGGTGCCCTGAGCACTGTGTGCAGCACGCCCTGCGAAGAACTCCTTCATGGCGGGCTAAGGTGCAGCCAGCTAAGGATGGCTCCAGATTGCTTTATGGTCCAGCATGGTTATTAATTGACTCTGGGCTGTTGCCCAACCAGGAAGGCAGCTCCGGGCTGGCAGTCCAGGGAGCACCCCGAGGACCAGACTCCAAGGAGACAGACCTCCAGGCGGAGGAAGGGCACTACGTCTTGGCCTTGGACTAGACTCTCTCCTTCGTGCAGAGAGGCCTCCGGCCCAGTTACTGGGACCCTCGGGAGCAGGGCTGGAGGGAGAGGACCCAGGAGCCAAGGCGGGTGGCGTGGCACCATGAAGCCAATGCTGCACAGCTGCGTGCTGCTCACCCTCTTCCCGTTCTGCTCTGCAGAGCTCTTCAGGGTGGAGGCAGAGAGAATCATGGAGGAGATGCCTCTCATAGACGGGTAAGTACGGCCCCTGCCGCCCCCCGCCCTGCCCCAGCAAGCTGGGAAACTCCCCCCGATGCCGCCACCCTGCCAAGCACCCCTAAGAGAGCACGCAGCCTTCCCAAGAGCTTTTCCTCCCGCCTCCCTCGGCGCCGCTCCAGCTCCGGGAACGCCGGGTGCACCGGCTCCACCCAGCAGGAACACGTCCTATTTGCCCAAGATTCTCAGTTCCCCGAGAAACCCCCTGGCGAGGAAAGCCCTCCCCGGCTTTCCCGGCACACCCCAGCCTGGGGAAGGCCCCTGGCTCAGAACTCCACAGGGACTTGCTCAGCAGACCCCCTGGGAAACGCTGGGGTTTCTGGCATGTCCCAGGGGCGTGGGAGGGCTGCATTTGCATGTGGCCCTGCAGCCAGCCATGCTACACCATCAAGCAAACTCAAAGGGGAAGCCCGGCCCTGCGGCACAGGGCAGCCAGGGCAGAGCGGCTGCTCGCAGCCAGGGGAGCCCCCCCACAAGGCCAGGTGGGCAAGCGCCCGGCCAGGAGAGACCCCGAGGCAGGGGGGCACGGGTCCCAGGAGTGTCCGCCCCGCTGTGCAAGAGGCACAGAACTAGTGGGCCGTCACGGCGCTGGAGGAGAGGGCCCAGCGCTGAGTCGTTCCACTAGTCTTGGGGTTTGGCTGCAGGGATCCACCGGGCTCCCTTTCTCGGCTGGGCAAAGCCCTGGGAACTGGCCTGCCCCAGAGGACCTGCCCCCCCGCGTGCGCCAGGCAGTCACCACAACCCAGCAACGTGCTGGTGGGCACGAAGGAAGCGGCGGTCACCAGAGCACTGCAGAGGCGCTGCCCTAGCCCGGGGAGGAAGGAAGCTGCTGGGGGCAGGCAGGCAGGTGTGAATGTGTGAGAGAAGGGGGTGGGGGCAGCTGCTGCAGTTACTGGCCTCCAGGCTGTGAGATGCAAGAATGGGGCTGAATTGCCTCCTAAAGGTGCGCTAGAGCCACCCGGAGGGGGCGGGGGGCCTGGACTCGACCGGCCCTGCGGCCGGGGTACCAGCCTCGGGCGATGGAGCTTGCCGGAGATTCAGCGCCCCTAAGCGGAGTCACTGAGCTGGGAGGCCGGGTGCCACGGCTCTTCCACCCACCCCAACCCTGGGCCGCCATGTCTCCCTGCCAGCCCCTGCCCCGGCTAGTCCGTGGGGGGCTCCCTCTCCCTGCTAAGTCACTGCCCCCAGTCCTGGCCCACGGGCCCTCCAGTGTAGGGACCAGCAGCGCTGGGCCTGTGGAGCGAGCTGCAGCCCCGGGGAGCCGGGTGCCCTGCTGCCACGCTGCTTCTAGTGGATAGCGCCCCGGGGCGGGGGGGGGGGTGCAGAGGGAGCCCCTCGCCAGCCCCTTCCCCCAGGCTCAGCGGGGCAACTTCACCCCACTCTTCCTGAGACGGGGGCCTGGGCTGGGTTCCCCAGCACCCTTGGGACACTGGGCTGGGGCCTTCAGCCTTCTCACCCCTGGTTACATGGGAGAGAAGGGGCAGGACCCCCCTAGCTACCCACAGGGGGTGGGTCTCCCTCCCTGGCTGAGACCCCACTTAGCTGGGTCCCGCCACGTGGCCCTGGGGCTAAGCAGCAGCACAGGCAGAGCGCAGACCTCCCCCGCTCCGGCTGAGGGACGGTGACCAGGGACAGACATGACGTGGCGCGGAGGCAGAAAGGGGAAGACGCCCCTGCAGTTACGGCACACACCTTACTTCCCTGGCGCCAGACACTTCCTTAAAGTGACGGCACAGGAAGCCACAGGCGTCAGCAGGCTCAGCCGAGAGTCAGCCGGAGCTGCGGGAAGACGGCCCCAAGCCCCACCAGGCCAGGGGCACAGAGCACCGCTGCAGCTTCAGCCCATGTGCCCAGCTAGCACGACACGCAGCAGGCCGGGGACCGGAGCAGGGCACGCTGCCGGCGTGGGGTGCACAAACCTACCAGACCCCCGGGCAACGCCCACGCTGCCCCGCCGGTCCGGAGCTTGGCGGTGCTGGCACAAGCCATGGAGACTGGGGAGCCGGCCCCCACGCTGTGCACAGCCAGGCAGCTTATGGGGCGGCGGCGAGCGGCGTGGAGCCTGGCCCCCCGGAGCTTAGCGCGTGAGCCGCAGGGCCCTTAGATCAGGCTGCAGAGCAGACTCATCCGTCTCTCTCTAGGGGGTCTCGGTGCCACTAGAAGGGGCAGAGCCCCACAGCTAGGAGAGTGCCAATAGCAGGTGCCTCCCTGCAAGCAGGAACCCGCTGGCACCCTCCCCGCTGTACCATGTGGCTCCCACCCTATGCCCGCGCCTCCCCGAGCCTACAGTGCCTGCGGAGTTCCCTGCGGGGTTTCCCCATCTGCTCGCAGAACCCCTCTGCCTTCCTTCGCTGGCTTCGGTTCTTCCCCAGCAAAGAGAAACACTCAAAACTCCTGGAAAGAAAACTCCCTGAGGAATTCCCCTCTGGTTTGGGGACGTGGGGAGACTGGCCTGGGTGGGGCAGTAACACAGGGATGTCTGGGCCCCTCTGGCTGCCTGGGCTCTGGCCGTGAGAGAGTTAATTCAGCGCCCTTGAGCACAGCGCTAGGAAATTGGAGGCCATTCCTCTGGATTGCTCCCTGGAGCACCTGCGGCAAAGGGAGTCGCCCGCCAGGCTTCCGGGATGGCCCTGGCATCTCCAGGAATTAAAGGTTAATCTTTAAAGCACGTCACAGGACGAATCGTCCCGGAATAGCACATCAACCCGGACGGGCAGCCCGCGGCGCTGAACGGTGGGGGAGGCGGAGAGGAGCCAGCAGGGCCCCACGGGGAGCACGAGCCGAGCTCCGGGCAGCTCGGATGTGAGCATGTTCCGCGGAACCCTGGATCTGCCGCCCCAGCATACGAACGCCAGCTCTGGTCACGCAGCTGGCCAGCGGCACAGACGTCTAGGAAGGCAAAGCAGCCCCCTGCCAGGAAATGCTCCCCTCCCCAGCAGGCGTGGGGGGAAGGAGGGTGCCAGCCACGTCAACGCTTTCAGCTCCGCCCAGCCCCTCGCAGGGAAGCTGAAATTGCTGCTGAAACAACCGGAGGGGCCCTTGGGGCCTCAGTCAATCCGCTCGCAGAGAGGGGGCCAGCTGACCCGATTTAAGGGGTGGCAGGGACAGCGATGAGTCACACTCGCCGGCCGGTCGCCCTACGTACCCGGCCACCTGACGTGAGCCAACCAGCCAGCAGCGAGGAGGAGACAGCGAGCGGGGACCTCAGCCTGACCCTCGTCCAGACCTGCCCACCCTGGAGTAGCCATGGCCGGGCTCCGAGCTAACTCTCTGCGGTGGGCCCAGGAACGGCCCAAGGCCACGGGGCTGCTGGGAAGCCTGGACCTCATCTAGAAAGCTCCTGCCAGAGCCGGGGAGGAGCCCGGTGGAGTTTTCAGAGAAAACCCCCAAGCAAAACTCCCCTGGATTTCACTGGAGCCAGAGGTCCCCCCTCCCTCCGCCCCCCAGCGGCAGGTCTCGACCTCTTGTGCCCAGAGCAGCCCCTGCCCCACCAGCAGCGGCCCGAGAGGAGCATCGTCCCCGGGGCCCAGCACCGCCCCACGCCCACGGCCAACACGGCGCAGCGCGGCTCCCAGGCCCAAGGGGCAGGCCCGCTGCCATGAGCGTCATGGGGCCAAACCAGGCCCCCCCAGCAATGGTCGCCAGGGCGATGGGCCCAGAGCGCTCCCCCCCAGGGCGCAAACAAGGGCGGGCGAGAGCCCGGTCTGGCTCCGAGGGGGAGTGTGCAGCTGTGGGACCCAGGAGAGACAATTCTGCCAAGGGACGAGCCTTCCCCAAGCTGCCAGCAGGACTCCGCTGGGCCGCTCCCCAACCTCTCCAAGCCCTCCACAACCTCGGCAGCTCCGTGTCCCGGCCCCTGCCCACTGCTGGCCCCGACCCCGCCACCGACAGGCCGGCGGCTCCAGGGCTCTGCTCCCCCCCAGAGGCATAGCGAGGGGGGGCAGTTGCCCCTGCAAGGGGGGGGCGGGTGGGAGTGGAGCACACAGCCCCACACGTCCCGGCGGGCCACGTGCTCCCTGGCAGTCGCGCCTCTGAGGTATGTCAGTTGGAACTAGGGTGGTTAATGCAGTCAATCCAAGTTGCAAATGAAGCCTGGATTGAAATATCCCGGGCTTCATTTGCATCTTGCCGGGCGCCGCCATTTGTAAATCCCCGGTGGTTCGGACTCCGTGCCCGCGGCTACACGCGGCTACACGCGGCACGGAGTAGATAGTTTGGATTCAGCTTTCTAATTCGAACTACTGTTACACCTCCTTCCACGGGGAGGGGGAAGGGCTGAGTGCACTGGGTTAGAGCGGGGGGGTTGGGTTAGGGCGGGGGGGCTGATTGCACTGGGTTAGAGCGGGGGGGTTGGGTTAGGGCGGGGGGGCTGAGTGCACTGGGTTAGAGCGGGGGGGTTGGGTTAGGGTGGGGGGGCTGATTGCACTGGGTTAGAGCGGGGGGTTGGGTTAGGGCGGGGGGCTGAGTGCACTGGGTTAGAGCGGGGGGGTTGGGTTAGGGCGGGGGGGCTGATTGCACTGGGTTAGAGCGGGGGGGTTGGGTTAGGGCGGGGGGCTGAGTGCACTGGGTTAGAGCGGGGGGGTTGGGTTAGAGCGGGGGGGTTGGGTTAGAGCGGGGGGGTTGGGTTAGGGCGGGGGGGCTGATTGCACTGGGTTAGAGCGGGGGGGTTGGGTTAGGGCGGGGGGGCTGAGTGCACTGGGTTAGAGCGGGGGGTTGGGTTAGGGTGGGGGGGCTGAGTGCACTGGGTTAGAGCGGGGGGGTTGGGTTAGGGCGGGGGGCTGAGTGCACTGGGTTAGAGCGGGGGGGTTGGGTTAGAGCGGGGGGGTTGGTTTAGGGCGGGAGGGCTGAGTGCACTGGGTTAGAGCGGGGGGGTTGGGTTAGAGCGGGGGGGTTGGTTTAGGGCGGGAGGGCTGAGTGCACTGGGTTAGAGGGGGGGGTTGGGTTAGAGCGGGGGGGTTGGTTTAGGGCGGGGGGGCTGAGTGCACTGGGTTAGGGCGGGGGGGTTGGGTTAGGGCGGGGGGCTGAGTGCATTGGGTTAGGGTGGGGGGGTTGGGTTAGGGCGGGGGGCTGAGTGCACTGGGTTAGAGCGGGGGGGTTGGGTTAGAGCGGGGGGGTTGGTTTAGGGCGGGAGGGCTGAGTGCACTGGGTTAGAGCGGGGGGGTTGGTTTAGGGCGGGGGGGCTGAGTGCACTGGGTTAGGGCGGGGGGGTTGGGTTAGGGCGGGGGGCTGAGTGCATTGGGTTAGGGCGGTCGGGTTGGGTTAGGGCGGGGGGGCTGAGTGCACTGGGTTAGGGCGGGGGGGTTGGGCTAGGGCGGGGGGCTGAGTACATTGGGTTAGGGTGGGGGGGTTGGGTTAGGGCGGTGGAGCTGCTGCCTTTGCCTAACCTGGCTGCCTCCCTCCAGCCCTAGTAGCCTCTGGCCTTGCTTCAGGCCTGCAGCCCGGGAGCTCGCTTGGCCAGAGCAGCCCCAGCCCCATCTGCCTTCCCCAGCCCTGCTCTGCCTCCAGGAAGCCGCCTGCTTCCCTGGCAGCCAGGTCCCTGCTGCTCTCTCCAGGGCAGTAAGCAATTCCCTCCCTCCATCCTGGAGTCCCTCTTTATACAGCCCCCAGCTGGGCCCTAAGGAGCAGACCTGCCCCGGCTGGGGCTTCACTCTCAGCCCTCACCCAGGGCTGGGGGTTTTGCCCTTAAAGGGCCAGTGCAGGGCAAACGCCCTGTCACGGGGGGCTTCAGCAGTCATGCCCTGGCTAGCTCGTGCCGCAATCAAGACACCCCTGCTCAAAGGAACCAGTCCTGGAGCTGCCCGCCGGCCCGCGGTGCAGCCCAACTAACGGCAGCGAGGGGCAGAGACGGATACCCGGCAGCCACCCCCTGCCCGTGTCTCCCAGCTGCTCAGCTCTGCCCCCAGGCTTGCTGAGGCCTGTGGGGGGAATGCTCGGACCTAGCCAATTCACTCCCCTCGGGCTGCGGCACCCTGGGACCCCGCTGTGTGGGAGAGAACCGGGCCTGGCCTGACCCCCAGTTCAAGGGATCCACTTGAGGGAGGGGCCTGGCACCAAAATCCCACTGGAGCACAGCAGGCTGCAGGACCCCTCTACGGGGCGCTGGCTCCGGTTCGGTCCCAGGGCAGGCGGCACACGGATGGGCTCTGGGACCTGTCTCCCCTAGGGGGCACCAGCCCCCATCTAACCCCATGTGGGCAGTATGCTCAGCCCTGACAGGTGTCTGTCAACCCTGCTCTTCAATATCTCCAGACACAGAGATTCTACAACCCCCCTCGGCAATTTAGTCCAGTGTTTAACCACCCTGTTAGGAAGTTTTTCCTAATGTCCAACCTAACCCTCCCGTGCTGCAGTTTAAGCCCATTGCTGCTTGTCCTGTCCTCAGAGGCCAAGAAGAACCATCTTTCTCCCTCCTCCTTGTAATGCCCTTCTAGGTACTCGAAGGCTGCTTCGTGGCCCCTCTCAGCCTTCTCTTTTGCAAACTAAACAAGCCCAATTCCTTCAGCCTTGCCTCAAAGCTCATGTTCCCTAGAACTTTCAGCATTTGTGTTGCTCTCTGGACTTTCTCCAGTTTACATCTGTCCTGACACGTGGCGCCCAGATCTGGACACGCTACTCCAGCTGGGGCCTCATGTGGATGATTCATTCCCTGCCTAGGAGACATGACACTGGGCGGATTAATTTCCAATCCTCCTGTTGATTCTCCTCCTTTGCCCCCCTGGCCTAGCAGTTCTGACAGGGGCTCTGCAGGAAGGCAGCCCGCACTGCCCCCTGCCCGAAACCCCTTGTGCAGGTGTTAAACAGCTGTCCAGCTCCACCCCAGAGGTGGCTGCATTTCAGCATTCCTGAAGCAACACAGCACCGGCAATGGGCAGAGGAATGGCTCCCGGGCATGGCTTGCTCATGACTGCTTCAGTCCCATTGGATGGGCCTTTGTCCCTTTCCTTCCCCTCCCCTGCTTTGCAATGGGGCTGTAGACTCTGGGGGAGAGGGGTGGAGGCAGGCAGAGGTGTCTCCCTGCAGGAGATGTAGACACGTCTCTGTATTAGTCATGCTCTCATTGAAGTTTTTAGCTTTGTAGTGAGACCGTTTACATGGAGACTTTGTATTACGTCTAGAATAGACCCTAAAACAAGCGAGGCAGAGACTGTCCCTGTGGGGTGAATGAGGTGGGGATGGATAAGGCGGAAGGTGACACCTCTGGGCAGTTGCAAGGGTTGGAGAGGGGAGGGGAGCCAGATCCAAGATCAATGAGCCCTGGGAAGTGGGCCCATTGAAAGGAGACCGGACCTGTGGATGCCTTGGGGGTCAGCAGCAAGGGGCGGCTTTGGGAAGCCCCCTCTTTGGAGGTGAACGTGGCAGCATTGAGACACGCCCCAGAAGCAGGCGCCACAGACACTTAGTGCAGAGTCATGGGACGGCTCTCACAGATCTTGCACGTGCATGAGATGATAGATCTGCAGGAGGGGGGAGCAGTGGTTAGCGAGGGAGGCGGGGGGGGAGTTTCCCCCGAGCGCCATGCTAGGGAGGCTCCAATGTAGTCCCCCTCTGCTCCCCCTGTCATCCCTCAGCTCGCCTGCTCCTCCCCTCTCCGCCCCCAGCCCGACCCAGACAGGTCAGTGCATGAGGGGCCCGGCCCCAAACTGGAGGGGGCAGGGAAAGACGTGGTTCAAGTTCCCCCCTCCCCCCAGGGTTGGGCTCAGCTGGGCGCCAGGTTTGGGGCCCCACCCCCCCGGGGGGGAGCAAATGTGTCCTTTCCCCCAGGCATGATGCTTCTGGTGCCCCCCGTGGCCTTTGGCACGTCTCTGCGGCGGCCCACAGAGGCGGGGCCCCAATCCTGGCACATGGCTGAGCCCGACCCTGGGGGGAGGGGGGGACTTGAACCACGTCTTCCCCCCCCCCCAGTTTGGGGCCAGGCCCCACATGCACGCCACAGAGCCCGGAGCCACGTCGAGGCCAGAGGCCAGCCTGACCGGCAGTGTGCAGCCTGGCGCACCCCCCGCCTTGGTCTTTGCCGGGCCTCTTGGGCTAAGGAGTCCCTGGACGGCCCCTCGCCGCGGAGGCCGCCTGGCTGGTGTGCTAGGGGGATTCTGGCTTCAACGGCCAGACGCCGCGGGCTGGGCTCCTCGGGGGATGGAGACTGCGCTGCCAGAGTGAATCAGCCTCAGCCAAGCCACCAGAAATTCCTGCCCCGCCTCTGCCCAGAGAGCCTAGGGAAAGTGGGGGGCGAGGAGCAGCAGCGGGAGCAGGGCAGGGCTCCCAGCGAAGGGGAGGGAGCTATGGCTGGGGACTGGAGCCTCCTCTGAAATTGGCCAGACAGTTTCTACTAAGGGGGGGGGGGGGGGGCAGTTCCAGGCACCCGCCAGCTGGGAGCTGAGCCAGGGGTAGCTCAGTGGGGAAGAGGCCCAAAGGGGAGCTGGCGCCGGCCCTGGGCACTCAGCAGCCTCGCACAAAAGTGAGGGGAAAAAAACGGGCAAAAACCAACCCGACCCCTCACTGCCGTGGCCCCTGACGGGGGAGACAGACCCCCCCACATACCAGAGCCTGGGGGGGCAGGAGGTTGGGTGTGCTCCAGCCCTGAAGAGGGGTGTCGGGGGCGGGGCTGGAGCACCTGCATGAGCTCCCCAATGCTGAGGGTGCAGTGGCTGCAGGAGGGCCAGGCAGCTCCAGGTGCTGGGCCCGGGATCGTGGCTGGCCCCAGCAGGCTCCAGGTGCTCTGCTGAGCAGATCTGGAGGAGCTGGGCTGTGAAGGCGGCTGGGCCCCTCGGGCTGGGCTGGGAACGGCTAATGGCCCTGTGCAGAGATCACAGGGGGCCATGAGCAAGCGTAGGTGGGCATGCGTGCGTGTGGACAGATGGTGGTGGACGTGGGTGGGTGGGAGCAAGCATGGGCCATCACTGACAAGTGTGGGCAGGTGTAGACAGACGTGGGCAGGCGGCGTAGGGAAGCATGGGCAGGCGTGGGTGAGCGTGGATGGAGGTGGACAGTCATAAGCAGGCGTGGGTGGGTGTGGGCAGGCATGAGTGGGTGTGGGTGAGTGCAGACAAGCGTGGTGGGGTGTAGACAGATGTGGGCAGGCGTGGGCAGGCTTGGGTAGGCGTGGGTGGGTGCAGATAAGCGAGGGCAGGCGTAGGCAAGCATGGGCAGGTGTGGATGGGCGTGGATGGATGTGGACAGTCGTGGGCAGACATGGGTGGGTGTGGACGAGTGCAGACAAGCGTGGCGGGGTGTAGACAGATGGGTGGGCGTGGATAGATGTGGACAGTCGTGGGCAGGCGTGGGTGGGTGTGGACGAGTGCAGACAAGCGTGGAGGGGTGTAGACAGATGGGTGGGCGTGGATAGATGTGGACAGTCGTGGGCAGGCGTGGGTGGGTATGGACGAGTGCAGACAAGCGTGGAGGGGTGTAGACAGATGGGTGGGCGTGGATAGATGTGGACAGTCGTGGGCAGGCGTGGGTGGGTGTGGACGAGTGCAGACAGGCGTGGAGGGGTGTAGACAGATGGGTGGGCGTGGATAGATGTGGACAGGCGTAGGCAGGCGTGAGTGGGTGTGGACGAGTGCAGACAGGCGTGGAGGGGTGTAGACAGATGGGTGGGCGTGGATAGATGTGGACAGGCGTGGGCAGGCGTGGGTGGGTGTGGACGAGTGCAGACAGGCGTGGAGGGGTGTAGACAGATGGGTGGGCGTGGATAGATGTGGACAGGCGTGGGCAGCCGTGGGTGGGTGTGGGCGGGCGTGGGCAGGAGTGGAGAAGCATAAGCGGGCGTGGATGGATGTGGACATTTGTGGGCAGGCCTGGGTGGGAGTGGGCTGGCACAGACAAACATGGGCGGGCGTGGGTGGATGTGGACAGTCATGGGCAGGCCTGGGTGGGTCTGGGCAGGCGCGGGCGGGTGGGATAAACGTGCGCCCAGCCCTGTCCCAGCGGGGCCACGAGCCTCCTTCGAACTGGTACCCTGGGTCCATGCCGTACCCGGCGGTACCTGCCCCCACAATCACGGGGCGCAGCCCAGCCCTGGTACCCGTCCCACACACCATCCGTGTCACCGGTTGGGTACGGCCACTCGCCAGCCTTGCCCGGTGCCAGTCCATGCCCAGGCTTATCCCAGACCCGCCGCCCCTGCCCCCAGGGGCCAGGCAGGGCCGGCTCCCCCAGGTGTGCGTGGGGACGGGGCGCAGGTGCAGGCGCTCGGCCCCTCACTTTCATCCCCTTCTTTCCCAGACACAACGACCTGCCCTGGCAGCTGCTGAAGAAGTTTAACAACAGACTCAGCGCGGCGCCGGCGAACCTCACCCTGCTGAACGACACCCACACCAACATCCCCAAGCTGCGGCGAGGGCACGTGGGGGGGCAGGTAGGCTGCAGAGCAACCCCGCTCTTAGCCAGGCACTGGCACACACCCAAGCAGGCCCGTCGCCGCCCACGCCCGCCTGCCTCGCCCCGGCTCCCGCGGCGGGAGATCTCCCTGGAAAACCCCCGTGGCATGGGACCGGCTGTTGCTGGCAGCTGAGCAGCCGTGGGAGATTTCCTGGGGCTGGGGAAACCAGCCTCGGTCACCCACCTGCCGCCTGCATGCCCCCAGCATGGCCCCTCTCGCTCGCGCTGCACGGGGGCTGCGCCATGCCAGGGCTCCCTGGCCGGGCGGGTGTGCTGGCTCTTTGCAAAGGCTCCCTCGCCAGCGGGCTGGAGAGGCTCCCGAGGTACAACCTGCGGCTGAGGCTGAGGCTCTGTGACCGTCAGCGGCCGCCTGACTCTGGGGGTGCCCCCCGGTCGAGGATCCTGCCAGGCAGGTGGCCGGCTGCTTGTGCGTGCCGCCTGCCCCCCGGAGCTGAGCGAGTGGGCCCGGGGGACGGATGCAGGCACCGGGGTGGGGGCAGGGGCAATGAAGGAGGCAAAGCGGCTCCCATGGCTCTGCCCCGCAGGGGGGGCCAGGCTCCTTAACTCCCCCCTGGTGTCCCCGCTCAGTTCTGGGCGGCCTACGTGCCCTGCGACACCCAGAACAAAGACGCCGTGAAGCGAACGCTGGAGCAGATCGACGTCATTCACCGCATGTGCGACAAGTACCCAGAGGCCTTCGTGTGCGTCACCAGCAGCGCAGGTGAGTGACGGAGCCGGCCCGCAGCAAGGACAGCCGAGGCCGTGGCCCAGCCCAGAACCAGGTGGCCGATGGAGACCGGCCTGCCCAGCAGCCGCTGCCCATCTGCACCCAGTGCCCTGCCCGGGCAGGCTCCTTGCCAGCTCCTGGTGTGGAGAGGCTGTTTCCTGGCTGCCAGGAAGGGGCGATTCCCTGCCTCGGGGGGTGTCTCTCTGCAGACGCGGCTGCCCCACAAAGCCACTGAGGTTTCCAGTGGGGAGCCTGGCCTGTCACGAGCCAGCCGCTCCGGGGTCTCCGACAAGGGCAGCCGGGCCTGTCACGAGCCAGCCGCTCCGGGGTCTCCGACAAGGGGAGCCGGGCCTGTCACGAGCCAGCCGCTCCGGGGTCTCCGACAAGGGGAGCCGGGCCTGTCACGAGCCAGCCGCTCCGGGGTCTCCGACAAGGGCAGCCGGGCCTGTCACGAGCCAGCCGCTCCGGGGTCTCCGACAAGGGCAGCCGGGCCTGTCACGAGCCAGCCGCTCCGGGGTCTCCGACAAGGGGAGCCCGGCCTGTCACGAGCCAGCCGCTCCGGGGTCTCCGACAAGGGGAGCCCGGCCTGTCACGAGCCAGCCGCTCCGGGGTCTCCGACAAGGGGAGCCCGGCCTCTCACGAGCCAGCCGCTCCGGGGTCTCCGACAAGGACAGCCCGGCCTGTCACGAGCCAGCCGCTCCGGGGTCTCCGACAAGGGGAGCCGGGCCTGTCACGAGCCAGCCGCTCCGGGGTCTCCGACAAGGGGAGCCGGGCCTGTCACGAGCCAGCCGCTCCGGGGTCTCCGACAAGGGCAGCCCGGCCTGTCACGAGCCAGCCGCTCCGGGGTCTCCGACAAGGGCAGCCGGGCCTGTCACGAGCCAGCCGCTCCGGGGTCTCCGACAAGGGGAGCCCGGCCTGTCACGAGCCAGCCGCTCCGGGGTCTCCGACAAGGGCAGCCCGGCCTGTCACGAGCCAGCCGCTCCGGGGTCTCCGACAAGGGCAGCCCGGCCTGTCACGAGCCAGCCGCTCCGGGGTCTCCGACAAGGGCAGCCGGGCCTGTCACGAGCCAGCCGCTCCGGGGTCTCCGACAAGGGCAGCCCGGCCTGTCACGAGCCAGCCGCTCCGGGATCTCCGACAAGGGCAGCCCGGCCTGTCTCGAGCCAGCCACTCTGGGGTCTCCGACAAGGGCAGCCGGGCCTGTCACAAGCCAGCCGCTCCGGGATCTCCGACAAGGGCAGCCGGGCCTGTCACGAGCCAGCCGCTCCGGGATCTCCGACAAGGGCAGCCCGGCCTGTCACGAGCCAGCCGCTCCGGGGTCTCCGATAAGGGCAGCCCGGCCTGTCACGAGCCAGCCGCTCCGGGATCTCCGACAAGGGCAGCCCAGCCTGCGGGGCAGAAGGGGAGCTCAGCAAGCCCCGGGTAGCCCCTCGGTTGCCTAGCTGGCCCGGCTTGCCAAGGCTGCCCCGGCCCCTGGCTCACGGCGGCTCTTGCAGGCATAGAAGACGCCTTCCGAGCAAAGAAGGTGGCCAGTTTGATTGGCGTGGAAGGGGGACACTCCATCGACAGCAGCCTGGGGGCCCTGCGGATGTTCTACCGCCTGGGGGTGCGCTACATGACCCTCACCCACAGCTGCAACACCCCCTGGTAAGGCCCGGGGCCAGCGCGCAGGGCAGCTCGCGGTGCCCCATGCGGCGGGCTGCCCGGGGCAGCAGAACGGGGCCTGGAACAGCATTCCGCGACCCAGGCGCTGCCCAGGAGAGCGAGTGCCAACGCCCCTCCCTGCGCCTGTGCTGGGCCTCTGGCCTGACGGGCGTGCTCTGTTCCAGGGTGGACAACTGGCTGGTGGACATGGACCAGGAGCAGCCCGTCCACAACGGCCTGTCGGACTTCGGGAAGGTGAGTGGGAACAGCTGGGCGCTCTGCAGCTGGAGGCCCAGGTGGACCCACGTCAGGCTTCGGGAGCAGCTCTGGCCTGGCTAATCCCCGGCCCCCTTCCCAAGCCAGCAGCAGCCTGGCAGGGTCAAACTCCTGACCCTGCTTCACCCTTCTCAGCCCCTGGATGCCTGGTTCCCCCTTCGCACCCCCGCCCCACGGATCCTGGTGAACCAACGCTCGGCGCCAGCCCCTGGCAGACAAACCCAGCTGCTGGGCCACCGTGCTCGCTGCTGGCACCAGGGGTGGGGTTCAGAGCCTGTGGGCTGACTGCCCCGATACCCGGAGCCCTGCTGTCTGCACCAGCTCACACCTCACTCGCACAGGGCGGGGGCGAGGTCCCACGCGGGCAGTGGGGCGGGTCTAAGCGGGCTGACGGGCCCAGGAGAACATACCTGTCAGACTGGCCAGGGCCGGGGGCAGCCTGTGCTCAGCACCTGTCACTAACCCACCCGCAGCGCGTGGTCCGAGAAATGAACCGCTTGGGCATGCTGGTCGACCTGGCCCACGTGTCCGTGCAGACGATGGAGGACGCGCTGGAGGTCTCCAAAGCCCCCGTTATATTCAGCCACTCGTCAGCCTATGAGCTCTGCAGAAGCAGGCGCAACGTGCCCGACAACATCCTCCGCAGGGTGGTAAGAGAGCCCATCACACCGAGCGCTTCCTCCGCCACAAGAGACCAGGGCAGAGACCAGCCCATGGGCAGCAGCAGCTCCTGTAGAGACAGGTGCTGGGGGAACCAGCCCCAGCCAGTGGCCCTCGCACGCCAGTGGGGGTCAGGAAGGAAATAGTCCCAGGGCACGAGCAAGCAGCTCCTCCTGAGCTGAGGAGGGCCTGGCACCCCTGCTGCAGGGCAGCACCTGGGCCTCTCAGCTGCCTGTCTCCACTTACCCCAAGAGCCCCATCCGGAGATCCATCTCTCAGGTTTGATTTAGCGGGTCTAGCAAGGACCTGCTAAATCAATTGCGGACAGTGCCTGTCCACCCCGGTACTCCGCGAGGAGGAAGGGGGAGTTTCTCCCATCAACCCCCTGCAGTGGGGACACCACAAAATTCGACCTGTTGCCTTGCTATGCTGTTCTCACAGCTGGAGCTGCGTATCCTGGGGCAGCCTTCCCCCGGAGTGCAGACCTGGCCTGAGTCTCACCATCAAACAACAACACTTCAGTCATTTACCCCCTAACAGCCAGTTTGCCGCAGCCAGTGCGGTGCGAGTGTAACCAACACACAGCGAGCGAGAGTCACTGTCCCATGCCACGAGAGACGAACCAGTGAGCTCCACAGCCTCAGCTGAGAGCCAGCTGGCTTTCTCGCTGGAGAGGCTCCTACACTGAGTTCCAAGGTCCAAATCCGCCCAGTGGGGCCCGGGGCGTTGTGTTCACACAAGCAGCCTCCCCGCGCGCCAGCCCTTAGTGAGTGGGTGGGGCTGGCAGCTGTGGCACTAAAAGCCACAGAGCCGAGAGGGAACCCAGGTGCGTCTCTGCCCCCAGAACCAGACGGGCGGCCTGGTGATGGTGAACTTCTACAACCTGTACGTGTCCTGCAAGAAGGAGGCTGCCAACCTGTCCCAGGTCGCAGGTGAGCTGGTGCCAGCCCCGAGGGACGCAGGGGCCCTGCCCACAGCCTTGCTCACTCACCTCTGGCACCTTCCCCCCCCCCAGATCACCTGGATCACATCAAGAAGGTGGCCGGCGCCGCGGCCGTGGGCTTTGGCGGGGACTACGATGGCGTGACCACGTAAGCAAGGGCACAGGGGTGTGGGCGAGAGGCGCATGCTCCAGCTCCCAAGGGTGCCCGCTTTGCCTCTGCCAGCCGGGGGGCCCAGGAGATGGGAGGGGCAGAACTATGGGGAGAACGCCGGGGACTAGCCAGCCAGGGTCTCTAGGGGTGCACGCTCCTGTGGGCCGAGCTCGCGGTACCTGGCTGCCCGCCTGAGCAGACTCCCTGACTGGTCCTGGACAACCCCCATTTCTCCCTCCTGAATACCAAAGTCTCATTTTCCTCCCCCCGGGAAGGGCTCTGTGTGGCCTCCATTCCTCCCTCCCCTGCACCAGGCTCCCCCCTTCTCCCTCCATGCCAGCTGCTCTGTGCGCCCCCAGTTTTGGCTCCCCCGATACATTTCCTGCAGGCAATACGCCAGGCAGGCTGGGTGCCAGGGTCGCTCTCCTGGTGGGAGGCGCAGAGCTGAGCTGGGAGAACTCACGGGGGGGGGGGGATGCTGCAGCACTGGCAGGACCTTCCTGTGCCCCCCATTTCCCCTTCTGGCTTCCCCCAGACTCCCCAGGGCTCTGCCCACGGCTGCCCAGGCCAGGCCCTGAAATGCTGGAAGCGACCAGCTGAGGCAGCCTGGCTGGCGAGCTCCCTGCTGCCACGGAGCCTGGAGTGCTCGGTGGCCCCGGTCTCCCGGGGAGTCCCCTGGCCCGGGTGACGCCGGGGAACCTCACAGCCAGGCCGTCAGCTCTGCTCTGGCGCCGGCAGGGTTCCCCAGGGGCTGGAGGACGTTTCCAAATACCCAGACCTAGTGGCCGAGCTACTGCGGAGGAAGTGGACGGAAGCCGAAGTGAAAGACGCCCTGGCTGGAAACCTGCTGAGAGTCTTCAGGAAGGTGGAGGAGGTGAGTGCGAAGAGACAGAGTCTGCACAGAGCGCTGGCTCCTGCCTGTCCCCACCCCCGTCCCGTAGCTCCGTGTCCCCACCACGTGGCGCAGACCGGCCCTGGCCAATGGCTCCGGGTCCCCGCTCCACAGCACAAACCGGCCCTGGCTCACAGCGCCGTGTCCCCGCACGGCTCCAGATCCCTGCATGGCTCCGGGTCCCCACTCCGCAGTACAGACTGGCCCTGGCCCACAGCTCTGTGTCCCCACTCCACAGCACAGACCGGCCCTGGCCCATGGCTCCGTGTCCCCGCTCCACAGCACATACCGGCCCTGGCCCACGGCTCCGTGTCCCCGCTCCACAGCACAGACCGGCCCTGGCCCACGGCTCCGTGTCCCCGCTCCACAGCACATACCGGCCCTGGCCCACGGCTCCGTGTCCCCGCTCCACAGCACAGACCGGTCCTGGCCCACGGCTCCGTGTCCCCGCTCCACAGCACAGACCGGTCCTGGCCCACGGCTCCGTGTCCCCGCTCCACAGCACAGACCGGCCCTGGCCCACGGCTCCGGGTCCCTGCTCTGCAGCACAGACCAGCCCTGGCCCACGGCTCCATGTCCCCGCTCCGCAGCACAAACCGGCCCTGGCTCACCACGCCGTGTCCCCGCACGGCTCCAGATCCCCGCATGGCTCCGGGTCCCCACTCTGCAGTACAGACTGGCCCTGGCCCACAGCTCTGTATCCTCGCTCCGCATCACAGACCAGCCCTGGCCCACGGCGCCGCGTCCCCGCTCTGCGAGAGGCTGACTCTTTCCTTTCCCCGGTAGATCAGGGACAGCCTGTCCCGGGAGGCACCGGACGATGAGCCGATCGCGTACGAGGCACTGGGAGGACAGTGCAGAACCAGCTACGGGTACCCTGCCCGCGCCAGCGCCAGCCTCCCCAGCAGGCTGCCAGCCGCTCTCCTGGGCCCGCTCCTTTACTCCCTCCTACCATAGAGCCCCCGCTTGCCCAGACCCCCCCCCCACCTCCGAGCCTGCCAGCTGGGATGGTGCAGCCCAACTCCCCTCGCCCTGGGGCGGTCCCTGCACGGAGGGGGTCCACGGGGGAGCTGCAGCTGTGTAGGACAGGCCTGGCAAGCCCTGGCGGGACGCTGCTCCTCGGTTACTTGGCCACCCAGCCAAGACCCCTGGCTCTGCCAGCAGGCAGCCTGCCCCCCCGGGGGGGGCTTTACAGCTGAGCTAACATGACCCACCCCTGACCCGCCCCCCCCACTGACACTGGGCCGGCCCCTGCAATCCGGCTGCCTGGGAATTAAAGCGAAGTCTCCCACTGCCGGTCTGGTCTATGCACAGGGCCAGCCACAGCTCCGCTCCGGCTCTGCCAGGCCACTCCCAGCCTCCCACCGGGCTGAAGGCAGGAGCAGGGCACTGGGGAGACTTAAGCAGGTCCTTGCTGCGCCGAAGCCCCTACCCCAGAGCAGACCCCGTCCAGGCAGGGCTGCAGCTGCGGAGCGAGGCTGGGGCGGGAGGGGAGCAGCTGGGCTGGGTGCCCACGCCGGGGCCAGATGCGCGTGCGGAGCAGCGTGGATGGGTGGCAGCCTCACACGGTGGAGGCTCGGTGCAGCCGTTAATCACGAGCTAATTAGCCGGCCAATCAATCAGCCCCTTAGCAATTTCCTCTAACATTTCCAGAACAGCCTGTCTTGGCAGCGGGGGCGGCAGCAGGCACCTGGCAGGCAAACCGGCTTCCTGTTGCATTTGCAAGTTGGCTGCAGTACAGAGCCCCCGCCTGGCAGCAAAACTGAGCGACAGAGTGAGCTCGGGCCCCCGGCTTCCCTCCCCAGGCCTCCTGGCTGGGCCCCTGCCCTCCGGAGAGGCAGGCATGGGCGGCCTCTACCCCGGCTGCAGCACTCAGGCCTGCGGGGCTCCGGCCAGCTGAGGCGGGAGGGGCCTTTCCCCCTGTACGTATCCTGCAGCTGCTGACAGGGGACCTCCCCCCTCACTCAGGCCGGTGTGGGCCTAGAGAGTCAGGCTCAGAGTTCACCCCGGAATCCATCCCGGTGCCTTCACCAAGTGCCCAGGCCGTGGGGCCAGGCCACAGGGAGAAGCTACCCCACAGGCGCGTTATTGCCCTGGCGCAAGTGCTGGCGAGGGAGCCACAGTGCCAGGGCCAGGGTCTGGAGCCCTCCAGTATCTGCCCGGCAGGGCAAAGGGATGGCGAAGGTTACCCAGTAAGCGCCTGCCTCAGCAGAACGCTCGCTCAGCAAGCGGTTAAGCGGAGGGGCAGCCCGGGGGGATGCTGGGCCACGTACTCGGACGCCTGGGGCGCTGACCCTCTGTGCCTGCAGCAGACGTGGCAGCACCGGCCCTGTGGCCGTGGGAGACTCGGTCCCTGCCCAGGCCCACACCAGCCCTCACCCGGGTCTGCAGCCTAGAGCGTCCTCGGCGTCGCGCAGCCCCTTCGGAAGGGCTGGGAAGCGGCACTGGGCCCCGGTCGGTGCCGAGGAGAATGGGACCGAGACCTGGCCCACGGGCAGAGCCGCTAACCAGCTGGGCAGGGCCGGCAGCGCCCGCTCTTGGCCACAGGCAGGCAGTTACTCGGCAGAAGGGACCGTTTCCACCGCAGCAAACAGCCTCCCTAGAACCGGGTAGAGCCCGGGCCCGCCAGAGGCCTGCGGAAAGCTTCCTACGCCAGCCCGCGGGTGGCAGGGCAGGACAGAGGCCACCGGGGGTGCACCAGCCCTGGGACCCGCCCGTATTTTAATTGCCAGATGAGGTGCCCCCGGCACGGCTCCCCGGCCGTCACCCCGCAGGCCCCAGCCGCTTGCGCTGGAGGGGGCCGAGCGGGGCAGCGAGCTGAGAAACGGCCCTCGGGGCTCCACCGCCTGCACTTTGAGGCAACAGGCTCTCTGGGGCACTTGAGAGGAAGCGGGGAAGCATCCGCAGCAGCCAGCGGGGGAGAGGCTGCAGAATCCCAGTGTTAGCCGAGGGCTCCCCTGTGTGGCGCAGCCGGTAACAGCACCCGCCACGCAGGCCGCCAGGAGCCGGGCAAGGCAGAGGGGGGCCTGCCCCGGCCGTCTGCTCGAGGACAGGGGCTGCCTGGACCCCTTGCCGGGTCAACAGGCCTCCCTCCAGGGCCCAGCTCTTCCTTGCAGCTCGTTTGCCAGAGCCGGCCGGAGCCCGTTGCTCAGGCCAAGCCAGCGCCGAGGGGCTGGGGGAAGGCCCAGCAAGCGCCATGTCGCGGCAGGAGCAGCCTGCCCAGAGCCCCCGGGGACAGGAGGCATCCCCTCCCCCTCCCAGGCTGCTGCCCCCACAGCCCCGCGCAGGCCTGGGCAGACGCGGGCGCGCGGCGAAGGCAGACAGGCCTGCAGACGCAGTCATAGGGACAGTCCTTTATTTAAAACGGCCGAGGGGATTAAGAGAGTCCCTTGGCAACCCAGCACAGGAAAGCAGCCTCGGCCACACACACACACACACAGCACCGCAGGAAAAGAAAAGGCTCATTTACAGAAGACAGGATCCCACCCCCAGGCAAGGCCAGGCCGGCCCCTTCCCAGAGCCCTAGGAGCAGGCAGGGTTGGCGGTTTCCACAGGCCGACTGCTCTCTCTGCCACCTTCCAACCCCCCAGCAGGATGCTCACAGCGGCCCTGGCTGGGCTCCCGTGGTTTAGCCCGTGGGTCTGACCGAGGCACCTGCTCACGAGCAAGTCAGGGACTCCGCCAGGGTTAGAAGCAAAGCCCCCGGCCTCGTTGGCAGCCCCAGGAAAGGAGCCCTGCATCGCCCCAGCACTGGGGCAGGGGGCACAGCAGGCCTCACCCAGCCCAGCTGCTCGGGAATCGCAAAGGGAGGTGAACATGCATCGTCCAAGGCCACAAGGTGCAGAGACCAGAGACGCAAAACAGTCTCCACATGCGGGTGCTGCAGAACCCAGCCGGCCGGCACCCAGCGCAGCAGGATGGGTTCAAACGCCCCGAACGGGAGGCGGGCTCGGTTCCCTTTCCCTCCAGCAGCGAGCGGGAGATGTGCAGCGTATGCCCCCCAGCTCGCCGTGCAGGGCTGAGGGAAGGGGGGGTGCATGCACGTGTGCGCACACGGGGACGGGGGGGCCCTTCCTTCGCAGCCTGGCTCCCAAACCTGCAGCATGGACCGGGGTAAAGGAAGTGAAGAGCCCACCCTCCTCAGTGGGGCTGGGGCTCCGTGTCAGCATCAGCCCCGAGGGCAGGGGGGACCCCAGAGGTAAAGGCATCAGAGGTATGCAGGAGGGAGGTGCCACAGCTGCAGGATGGCGCCGGCACCCCCACAGGTCACGGAGGGCCTGGACACGTGTCTGCCGTGGCCCCCCTACGTCACTGCGGGGAGACGGGCCAGTCCCCGCGGGCAGGGCTGCGGGTGGGAGCAGTGCGGGAGGCTTGGCCCTGTGAGGCACACAGGAAACTCTCCTCGGGGCCAGGTCTGGGCTCACAGCAGGGGGTGGAGGCAAACTTGTCAAAGGTCACTTAACGGTGAGAAAATCCAGGGCGGGCAGTGGGAGAAGCAGCACGAGGGCTGAGAGTTGGCCAAGCGAGACCCCGGGATCCCCATCGTCTCTACCCTGCGCTGCCGACGCCCAGGTGCCCACAGGGCAGGCTCCCTTCCCCCATGGGAAGGGGGCTTGGCTGGAAACGGGGGGCTACGACAGCCAGCGCCCAGGATGGGGGGAGCCAGATGCAGGCCACGTTTGCTAGATACAGCCCCCCGGAGCGCGTCCGGCACCAGCCCCTTCGGCACGTGCATCCCCCTTCGGCAAGATCGCCGCGTAGTGTCAGACTCCAGCAGCTGGGGCGCAGAGGGGCAGCCACGCTGCTTTCTAGAGAAGAGCCCCAAGCGCCTGCCACCAACACCAGCCCCAGAGCCCGGAGCAGTCACACGCACTCGCAAACCCCCCTCCGACATCTGCCGCCGTCGACCGGGACCAGAGTCCAGCCCGGAGCAGCGGGCGGCCGGTCCTGGCTTTGCTAGCCGGCCAGAGCAGGGAGGCAATGGGAGGGCGGGGAGGGGTCTCTCCCATCGCCCCCCGCAGTGCACGATGAGGAGGGGCCAGCAATCCGTGAGAGCAGTGGGAAGGTTTAATTCCGCAAGGCAGCCAGTCTGCAAGAAACAGCACAAGAGAGTCAAAGGGAGCAGGGCATACTGGGCCCTGCTTCCAAGTGAACCCAGAGAGCGTGGGGCAGCGCCCTAGAGCCGGTGCCAGGCAGGGCCCCGCCCGGGGAAGGGGGTTGGACTCGGGGAGGCGGCGGTTTGAGGGGCCAGACGCCCCTGGAGTGGGGGTAACCATTTGCAGGCAAGGGAGAAGCACCTTCCCGCCCAGCCCGGCCCAGCCCACGCGTTCCCTGCCGGAGCAGCCCCCAGGATGAGACCCGGCTGCCGATTCAGTCCAGGAAAAGCCCAGGGCTTAGCACACGTGCCCCGACTCCCTGCAGCATGTGGGTGGCCCAATGCCAACACGGAGCTCAGGCGCGCTGCAAGCGGGGGGCTCCTCCAGCCGCCTGGGGGGCCCTGGCAGAAGCAGATGGGCGGGAATAGGGCTCAGAGTGCAGGGGCGTTTAAGGCCAGGCTGGACGCTCCGTTGGCCCTCTCAGAGCCTGTGCGCCAGCCCGGCCAGGGGGAGAAAGAATGGGCTTCCCCACACCCGGCCCAGGAGCCAGCCCCTGCCGCCTCGTGCCTGTGCAGCGCAATGATTGACCGTCCTCGCTCAGCAAGAGGCGCCTCCCAGCCGCACGCCCGGGCCAGGCACGCCAAGGACGCCCCCGCTCACACCGGAGCCAGCGCTCTGCGCGTCTGACAGCCCAGAGGAGGCACTGCAGAAAGGCTGGCAGCTGCGCACCCACATCTGGGAAAGGGGACGCTGCACAGCCAGGATCTGCAGGGCTCAGGCCAGGGAGGGGCCCCTCGGTGGCTGCTGGCAGAGCTGGGCACACGCCAGTGCTCCGCCAGCCGGCCCCCAGCCCTACGGCGAATAGAATCAGGAGGCCCCACGCTGGGGTGGCGCATGTGGCTGCCTGGGGACGCGAGAGCCCCCGGGTTGCTCCAACAGCTGGCTCCACTCCCCCCCGCAATCCCTCCCCCCGAGCCGTGAGTGATGCCTGGGGCAGGCTGGGGACAGGATCACACCAAGCGGTGCGGGGGAGGACAAGGGGAAGAGAAAGAACCTTTGGGACAGCTGGTCTGCCGGGGTGCGCGCAGAGCTCTCCCCCACTGCCGACGCCCCCTCGGGGAGCTGGTTGAGCTGGTCCATGATCTCCAAGCCATTCTCCTCCGCAATCTGTACAATGAGGCTGTCCACCTGCTCCTGCGGCGTGGTCAGGGTGGTGGCAGAACTCATGGAGTCTTCCATCACCTGCCGTGAGCAGAGCCGGGACGTGAACCAGAGCCTGTGCAGCCCGGGACAGACCTTGAGCCTGGCCTGCTGCTCCCTTCCCCAGGGTCCCGGGCAGCTAGGCCCCAGGACAGGAGGGCAGGTCCAGAGCCAGAGAGACCCCTAGATAGCCCAGCACCTGGCAGCACACAGCTGTAGAAGTGCCACGGACCCACCTGTCCACGACAGGCCCTGCCCTGCCTCAGGCTGCCAGGGAAGCCTTTGGATAGCAGAGATCTGCTCATAAAAGCCCCTGTCCAAGTGTCTAGGCCGTCAGGAGAGCTCCCTTCTTGTGGCCAGACACTGCCCAGCCTGGGCCAAGGCGATGTCGGCTCTCCCCAGCGACCATGGTGGCCTGGCCTGGGGGTGTGCACTCAGGGGCTCTGAGTTTACATCCCGGCTCTGACAAACTCCCCATATGACCTGGGGCAAGTCACCGAGTTCCTTGCCTGGGCCGTTACTCCTGGGGGTTCTGCCCCACTGCGTGCACGCAGAATTCATGCGCCCTGCAGATTTTTCTCTGCAGAAAACAGACGTTCAGAGAGGCACTGCAGTTACCCCTTACACCCATCGGGGCTGCTGTGGCAACAGACAAGGGGGCAGCCGGCTTCCCTCACAGTTCCCTGCCCACGAAGCGGCACAGGATACGGGGGCAGGGGAGGGTACGGACAGCGTGGGACGCACAGGTGTGACGCAGTGGGGGGGCTGTCTGCTCTGTGACCCGGGGTCCCCCTGCGCTGGGCTGTGTGATTCCCACTGACTCACACGCATGTGGATTGGCCCAGACACCTAGCCCCAGCCTGGGCCGATAACAAGGCTCTTCCCAGGGGAGAGACAAAGGGAGGGAGGTGGAGACGCCACCTGGCTGGGGGCAGGACTGGGAGCTGGGCAGTCTTGTCGGGAAAAACATGGCGAGAAGAGACTAAGCTGAGTACTGGAGGTTGGGGGGGCGGTGGACCCATATCCAAGGGGCGTGAGGCTGCCTGGCCCTGACTCCTGTAACCACATCCCATCTGTGCTGTGATGCATCCTGGAGAAGCAAAAACCCCTCTGGCTACGTCTAGACTGGCATGATTTTGCGCAAATGCTTTTAACGGAAACGTTTTTCCGTTAAAAGCATTTGCGCAAAAGAGCATCTAGATGCGCAAAAGCATCCGTGCCAATCTAGACGCAACTTTGCGCAAGAAAGCCCCAGTCGCCATTTTCGCCATCGGGGCTTTTTTGCGCAAAACAGTTTTTCCCTGTCTACACTGGCCCTCTTGCGCAAAAACATTTACACAAGAGGGCTTATCCCTGAGCGGGAGCATCACAGTATTTGCGCAAGAACACTGACAATCTTACATGAGATCATCAGTGCTCTTGCGCAAATTCAAGCAGCCTGTGTAGACAGCTGGCAAGTTTTTGCGCAAAATCTTGCCAGTCTAGACGCACCCTCTCTGTTCGACTGGCCGGCGGAGTCTCATCTTGCTGCTACAGGGCTGCAGGATCGGGGAGGGGGGTGGGTCCCCAACACACTGTCACAGCAGGGCTGCTGGGGGGGAGGGGTCACTAGTTCAGAAGTGCTTGTGGGGTGACAGCATTGAGCCAGGGGCTGACCGGAGTGGGGGTGCAGGGCACATGGGGATGGGGCAGATGTGCCGCTCTGAACCCAAGAGAGCCCCGATCTTCCTTGATGTGCCGCTGGAGACCAGGGCTCTGGAAACAACCGAGCCATTAATCCAAAGGCCGCATGTGGGAGCCCTGGAAGGGGCCCGGCGGTGGGAGGCTTGGTTCTGAGCCCACGAAGGGGTGGACAACACCATTCCCTCTCCTCCCCCTCCACATGCCAACGAGTCCAATTCCTCCCAGCCCCTGGCAGCCGACCCGCAGGCTGGAGCGTGCTCGGCGCTTACCGAAGTGTGAACATCCAAGTTCTGCACCTGCTGCTCAAATTTATCCATCACCGCCGAGACCTTCTGCAGGTCCATGGAGCTCAGAGCTTTGTCCAGGGCCTTGGTCACCTGGGCCATATTTTTAGTCACCTGCACCAGGAGGTTGGAAAAAACAAAGTCAACCCAAATGCCCCAGCTCAGAGGGGGAGCCAAGCCCAGCCAAGAGAAACTCGGTGCTACTGACATTTCCACACCGGCACCTCTGACAGGCCCGCCCTGAATAGCAGGAGCCTCGGCTCAGGTGGGTCACATACAACTGAATGCACAAGTACTGAAAATGCACGAGCAAGTGATCCACTAGCCTTCTACGGGCACTGTGCACGTGGGAACTGCAGCTGGTGTGTCTCTCTCACAGACACCCCGGTTTCGTGTGCAGCCCTGAAAATCTGTCCTTCCACAGTACAGAGGCACTTACGGGAGAAGAGTAATGCTGCCCAGGAGCAACCCCATGCAAGGGCTTCTTGCATTAACACGCCCTCCCTCCACCCAACGCCCTGTGCTGATGCCTCCCTCCACACGTGCGCACTAACACCGTGAAGACGGGCGCAATGTGCTTCCGGGGCTGCTCCTGCTGCATGTCCTCTCTAGGCGGGGCCACACAGCCCCAGGTCATGTGGCTCACGGGGAAGGCAGATTTCAGACAGAATCCGAAGGGCTGACCAGCAGCCTCAGCTCCAGCAAATTCACAAGGCCACTAGCTTGTTCAGTGCCTTGCAGGCGAGAACTCCAGCTCCCAATCCCTGACACAGGCATGGGGCTGAGTCCAGGCACACCCCTTCCACGTCTGCAGACTCGGGCGCGCGTATGGATGAAGCCACAAAAGCAGCTCGTGCGAGTCTCGTTTCTGGTCCCCAAGTGACATGTCCTGGCCACTCCCAAGGCAATCCCCACAGACTGGCACCGCTGCCCGAGGCAGCCTCTGCCAACGCCTGGCCTAGCCCCAGGGCCGGGCCATATCCCAGCCTGGGGGTGGCGGGGTCACAGCGCCTGCGACCCATGTTGCAAGAGAGAGGAAAGTTGGCAGGGTGGGCAGGGACGGGCCGACAACCTGTACAAGGCAGGAAACAGCTCCTGCCCCTCCAGGGATACACCCGAGGCAGGGCCCTTACCCCTTTCATGGTCACTGCTGTCTGGACCTTGGAGGCCACGGCATCCACGCGGGAAGCCATCCGAAGCCAGTTCAGCCCCTCATTCTTCTTCCGGATGGCGTTCTCGGCGTAGACGCGAGCACATTCTACGTTCTTCTGCTGAAGGGCCTGTGGCGCAGGAATAGGGAAGCCATTAGCGAGAGGAAGCCCTTTGGTTTCCTGTGTCAGCCGCAAACAGCCCCCCGCGGCCGCCTGGGCTCTTCACACGGGCGTGTGCGGGGATGGGGATTAGCAGAGCCGGCGGCAGGAAAACGCCCTAATGGTGTGAGGCTGCTAGATTTGGGGGTTTCCAGCAACCCCCCGCTGGCTGGCGTCTGGCAGCAGCTAGCAAGGGGAGGGCAGGTTTGCCGGCTGTGGACAGGGCGGCCAGCACTGCGACACGCCTGCCCTGGCTGCGGTCCTGCAAGCCGGCCTGTGCGCCAGACAGGAGTAGGGCTGCAGCCCACACGCTGAGGCTTGCAGAGAGGAGTGGGGGCATTAGGGCCCCACAGAGCTGCAGAGGGCTGCTCCCTGTGCTCTGCGGGGGCTGGGGCTCAGCACATCCCAGTGTTTCCGTGCCAGCGTGCAGCCCCCCGGCAGGACATGGGCCAGAGAGAGCAGGAAGAAGCACTGCGCTGGCCCTCCCTGCTCCTGCCCGGCCCAGGCAGGTTTGAAGACACATCCCAGCTCTTCCTGCCCAGGCTGCAGCCGCACACGCCAGCCTGCAGCTGTTGTTAACAGGCGCCACCCCATCGCCCGTCTCCAAAGCCCCCTCGCATTCCAGCCAGCGGCCAGGGACTGGTCCCAGCCAGGCGCTGTCGTTAACCAGAAGCTGTTAACGCCCAGGGTGCTATTAACGGCCCAGGCACAAGCTGCATGGCGCGCCGGCGGGCAAGACACCGAGCCCAGGGGATGCTACTTTCCCCTCCGCCAGGGAGGCCCACCAAGCCCAGAGCTCAGCCCCACCTTCTTGACTTTGGCTTGCTCAGTCTTCGAGTCCTTCTCGGCCTTCTTGGCGAGCTTCTCCAGCTGCTTTGCCGTGAACTAGGAGAGAGGGAGACAAGGGTGCTCGGCCGCACACGGGGCAAACGCAACCACGACTGGCAGCTCCCACAACTCTCGCCAAACCCAGAGGCTGGCCTAGGGAGCGCGCGAACCGGGCCCGCCATGCCCACTGGCGCAGTCCTTTACGCGAGCCGAGAGGCAGCGAGACGGGGGCCAGAGTGACGGGCATGCCTGCATACAGCGGAGGCAGCAAGAGCAAAGGGGCGCAGGGAGCAGGTGGGAGGGTACGGAAGGCAGCCTGTCTCCTTGGCCAGCCACGCAGCATGGCCTGGGCTAGGCTTTAGCCTTGTCCGCTCTCCGGCTGCCAAATCGCAGAGGAGGCCCTTGCGATTTCAGCCTCTGGCTTAAGAGGCAGGGACCATGGGGCTCTCTGGGAGGTGTCTGGAACAGGCTCCTTAGCTTAGCAAAGACTCACCGCACAAGGCCTGTCAGAGGGACCGGCTGGCGCTGGAGGGGATGGGGAGGAGTCTCCCTTGGAGACAGGCATGACAGATCTGGGCTTGGCTTTATGCTGCTGGTAGCTGTGGCCCCAGAACAGGTGACAAACGCTCTCTAGAGAACACGGCTCCCCCTCCTGCTGTTGTTTTACGCAGATTTTCAGAAAGGCAAAGCTCCGGGATCTGTTTCCCTCTGGGAACGGAGGCAGCTTTTGGTGTCATGTGTTCCGCCTCTCTCTGATGGAGAATGTGATCTAAAGGCTCCGGCTCCCTTGACTCCAATTACCAAGCCAAGGGCCCGTCCGGCCTAACGCACCCAACCGACTTGCTGCTCGCACCTGAGGCCACCCTGAGCTGCACAGCCACCTCCTGACACCTTTACACCAGCGAGTGCAGGGCAGTCAGCATTCTCGATGACGTTTGCAGGGTCTGAGTCACGGCTTCACCAGGGACCTTGCGACTGCTCCCTCCACCGGGATACAAGACACAAGCTCCTGCTCTTTCACCGCCCCACCTTAAATATCGGGCTCTTTATGTAGCTGCTCACCTAAGCCAGCCCCTGGGTACAGAAAGCCCAGGTGGCCCCCTGACGCTGGAAGACTATCAGTGAAAACACACATTCGATGGCACTGTACAGCCACCCTGCTGGAGGGATAGCACTGGAAGGCAGAGAAAGCCTCAGGAAGATGGAACAATATTGCTTTATAGGCGATGAAGTTAAAGGAAGGTTATGGGAGAGGTTTTCCATCGCACTGAACTCGCCATCAAATGGGTTAGAGAAGGTGGGAGCAGAACGCATTTAAGAAGCCAAATTTAAGACCATGGGACAAACCCGGAGTAGCTGCCTCTTAAAGATGATCAACGCTAGCCTAGCCCAGTACCGGGTCTGACAGTCCGGCCTCTAAGCAGCCTGTTCCAGGAAGCCAGCTGGGTTTTGTACGGACCTCCCAGCCATACCACAAGTCACCACGGGAGGGAGTTGGATCAACAGCTCAGCTGGGCTTGTGGACTTTCAATGGAGCAACGCCACACAGGGCAGCCAGTGCTAGGAGGTGTAGAATAATGAATCCCCACACGGGGCAGGAAGGGAAATCCTGTAATGGCCACACTCACCTTCAGCTGGAAGAGTGTATCTGAAACGAAAAAGGAGGTGACTCACATCGCAGGTTTTAGAGTCGCTGTCAGTCAATATGAAAGGTCACACCCTCTTTCATAGAATCACAGCACACTAGCACTGGCAGGGACCTCGAGAGGTCATCGAGTCCAGTCCCCTGCCCTCACGGCAGGACCAAGCACTGTCTAGACCATCCCTGTCTGTCTCACCTGCTCTTAAATATCTCCAGAGATGGAGATTCCACAACCCCCTTAGGCAACTTATTCCTGGGCTTACCCACCATGACGGATAGGAAGCTGTTCCTAATGTCCAACCTAAACCTCCCTTGCTGCAATTTAAGCCCATTGCTCCTTGTCCTGTCCTCAGAGGCCAAGCCGAACAGTTTTTCTCCCTTATCCTTGTGACATTTGAAAATTGCTATAATGTCCCCCCTCAATCTTCTCTTTTCTAAACTAAACAAACCCAGTTCTTCCAGCCTTCCCTCATAGCTCATGTTCTCCAGACCTTTCATCATTTTTGTTGCTCTTCTCTGGACCTTCTTCAATTTCTCTACATCCTTCCTGAAATGTGGTACCCAGAATGGGACACAATACTCCAACTACAGCCTAATCAGCACAGAGTAGAGAAGAAGAATGACTTCTCTTGTCTTGCTTGCCACACTCCTGTTCATGCATCCCAGAATCAGGTTTGCTTTTTCTGCAACAGAGTCACACTGTTGACTCATATTTAGCTTGTGGTCCACTATGACCCTTAGATCCCTTTCTGCAGTTCTCCTTCCTAGACAGTCGCTTCCCATTCTGTGTGTGTGAAACTGATTGTTCCTTCCTAAGTGAAGCACTTTGCATTTGTCCTTATTCAACTTCATCCTATTTACCTCAGACCATTAATCTAGTTTGTCCAGATCATTTTGAATTATGACCCTATCCTTCAAAGCACTTGCAACTCCTCCCAGCTGGGTATCATCTGCAAACTTAATATGTGTACTTTTTATGCCAATATCTAACTCATTGATGAAGATATTGAACAGAACTGGTCCCAAAAAAAGACCTTTGCGCAACCCCACTTGTTATGCCCTTCCAGCATGATTCTGAACTATTAATAACCGGTTTCCAAGAATGGTTATCCAGCCAGTTATGCACCCACCTTACAGAAGCCCCATCTAGATTGTATTTCCCTAGTTTATCGATAAGAAGGCCATGCGAGACCATTTCAAATGCCTCACTAAAGTCTAGGTATACCATGTCCACTGCTTCTCCCTTATCCACAAGATTTGTTTTCCTATCAAAGAAAGCTATCAATTGGTTTGATGTGATTTGTTCTTTACAAATCCATGTTGGCTGTTACCTATCACCTTATTATCTTCCAGATGAATTCCTTAACTACATGCTCCATTATCTTCCCTGGCACAGAAGTTAAACTGACTGGTCTGTAAAAGCGGCGAGGAGTCCTGTGGCACCTTATAGACTAACTGAAGTGTTGGAGCATAAGCTTTCGTGGGCAAAGACCCGTTTCGTCAGATGCATGTCACGTGACCGTCACTTATTTGCACCGTGGTGTCCAGGAAATGGACCTTCCATGTAGACTTGGTCCATGCTGAGGTTGATGGTGGGGTGGAAGCTGTTGAAATTCTTCCAGAGTCTCCTTCCTATGGGTCCAGATGATGAAGATGTCATCGATGTAGCGTAGGTAGAGAAGGGGCGTCAGTGGACGAGAGTTGAGGAAGTGTTGTTCCAGCTCAGCCATAAAAATGTTGGTGTATTGTGGGGGCCATGCGGGTGCCCATAGCAGTGCCACTGTGGGATGTTAGCGTAGAGAGCCTCTACGTCCATGGTGGCTAGGATGGTGTTTTCTGGAAGATCACCAATGCATTGTAGTTTTCTCAGGAAATCAGTAGTGTCACAGAGGTAACTGGGAGTGCTGGTGGCGTAGGGTCTGAGTAGAGAGTCCACATATCCAGACAGTCCTTCAGTGAGAGTGCCAATGCCCGAGATGATGGGGTGTCCGGGATTTCCAGGTTTGTGGATCTTGGGTAATAGAAGAACAACCCTGGTCGGGGCTCTAAGGGTGTGTCGATTTGTTCCTGTGCTTGTGCAGGGAGTGTCCTGAGCAGATGGTGCAGTTTCTTAGTGTATTCCTTAGTGGGATCTGAGAAAAGAGGCCTGTAGAATTTGGTATTGGAGAGTTGTCTGGTAGCCTCCTTTAGGTAGCCAGGTCTGTTCATGATGACAACAGCACCTCCTTCGTCAGCCTCTTTGATTATAATGTCAGAGTTGTTCCGGAGGCTGTGGATGGCATTGTGTTCTGCACAACTGAGGTTACAAGGCAAGCGATGCTGTTTTTCCACAATTTCTGCCTGTGCAAGTCGGTGGAAGCATTCTATGTAGAGGTCCAGACTGTCATTTCGACCTTCAGGAGGAGTCCATGTGGAGTTCTTCTTCTTGTGCTGTTGGTGGGAAGGTATCTGTGTGTCAGTGCACTGTTCAGTGTTGTGTTGGAAGTATTCCTTGAGACGGAGACGGCAAAAGTAGGCTTCCAGATCACCGCAGAACTGTATCATGTTAGTGGGGGTGGCGGGGCAAAAAGAGAGTCCCTGAGATAGAACAGACTATTCTGCCGGGCTGAGTGTGTAGTTGGAGTTAAAAACCTCTTGGGATGGAGATTCCACCACTCATTCCAGTGCTTCCTCACCCTCCTAGTGTAATAGTTTTTCCTAATATCCAACCTGGACCTCCCCCACTGTAACTTGAGACCATTGCGCCTTGTTCTGCCATCTGCCACCACTGAGAACAGCCTCTTTCCATCCTGTTTGGAACCTCCCTTCAAGAAGTTGAAGTGTGCTAGCAAATCTATACCCCTATGACTTAAATTGCCTCAGGAGGTTGTGGAGTTTCCATCATTGGAGATATTTAAGAGAAGGCTGGATAGACATCGATCAGGGATGATCTGTTGCTTAGCCCTGTTGTGAGGGCAGAGGACTAGACTTGATGACCTCTCGAGATCCGTTCCAGTTCTAGTGTTCTATGATTCACTCTTGTGGCAAGTACCACAGCATAGGATAGTGACTTCACTATTCAGTTCTCTCTCAAATCAACACACATCATGTGTGGGCCTTAGAGCGAATAGTAACTTCATTCCAACTTGTAGCTAACAAGTGACTCATCAGAAGGCAGCTTTTGTTGAAGTAGCTGTCACTTGTTTTCTCTCAGATTACCATTACACAGTGACCATTGACCCATAGCCTGGCACACCCAGAAGAGGCGTGGAAATCACTGGGCCAGTTTCACACACGAGGAAATGGATCAGTTCAGGAGCTTGGCTCAATTGTAAATGCATTTTAGCTCTCTCAAACGCCTGGACCAATTTCAATGAATTGGAAAGGCCAGGGACAAACAAGCTGCCCTTGAGGTTTCTCTCTCCCTGACCAACATCGCATGGGCTCGCAGGCTGCACTGACCAGCCCCAGCTTTAGCCAGTGCCACACACGTGACAGGATCTCCACAATCCTCCGCAGAGCAGAGCCTCTGCAGGCAACTCCCAGATTTCCCCACTACCACAGGGCCAAGCCCCACTCTGGGGTGGCAGGAATTCCCCCTCCCATGTCATATCGCACTAAGACATTTCCCCCCCCCCCCAACCCCACACCTGCCCTCCCCCCCAGGCCCCTGACCTGTCCCACAGGGCACAGCCCTGGCCCTGCCCCACTCCCTCGCCCTGCCCGCCCCTTCCTTACCCTCCCCCCAGCCCCCAGGCACAGCCCCCCCCTCCCCGACCTCCCAGCCCCCAGGCACAGCCCCCCCCTCCCCGACCTCCCAGCCCCCCCCCTGACCTCCTAGCCCCCGGGCACAGCCCCCCCCTCCCCGACCTCCCAGCCCCCGGGCACAGCCCCCCCCTCCCCGACCTCCCAGCCCCCGGGCACAGCCCCCCCCTCCCCGACCTCCCAGCCCCCGGGCACAGCCCCCCCCCTCTGACCTCCCAGCCCCCGGGCACAGCCCCCCCCCCCCGACCTCCCAGCCCCCGGGCACAGCCCCCCCTCTGACCTCCCAGCCTCCGGGCACAGCCCCCCCCTCCCCGACCTCCCAGCCCCCGGGCACAGCCCCCCCCTCCCCGACCTCCCAGCCCCCGGGCACAGCCCCCCCCTCTGACCCCCCAGGCCCCGGGCACAGCCCCCCCCTCCCCGACCTCCCAGCCCCCGGGCACAGCCCCCCCCTCTGACCTCCCAGCCCCCGGGCACAGCCCCCCCTCTGACCCCCCAGCCCCCGGGCCCAGCCCCGGGGTCTCTCTCTTACCGTCCATCCTGGACACAACCTCTGCACCGACCACTTCCGGGTTCTCCCGACACTTCCGGATTGTTGCGTCACGCTCCGGGGGGGCTCTCGCGAGGCTTCCCCTCCCTTCGGCGCGTGCGTGGAGGGAGGCAGGCGCTCCGCCGCGAGCCCGGGGCTGGGGAGCCGCGTGGCCAGAGCGCGGCAGGAGGGCGGGGCAGCTGCGCACGTGCCGCGGGGCTCCGCCCCCAGTGCCTCTGGGCGCCCGGCTGCGGGGACCTCCCTGCTCCGGCAGCTGGGACCTTCCGGACCAGGGAGTTTGCCGGACCCGGGGAGGGGGGTCAGCCTCCCCGCTGGGCTCCTCCCGGCCACGGGGCTCTGCTGCCCCCACCAGCCCGGGGCTCAGCTGCTGCTAGCCCCTTGGCCAGCTCCACGGCCTGGCGGAGAGGCGGGGGCTCCAGCGAGTGTTGCAGAGGTGCCAGGGCTGACGCAGGGACCGACAGCTTTTCAGAGCAGCGACTCGGCTTTGCCGCTTCGTTCTCGTCCGCGCCTGGAGTGGGGCGGGATTGCTGTGTCCCGGCTTCCAGCACTCACATCGCTGGCAACTCTGCATTCCGTTGCTCGGCCGCTGGAGGAAAAGGCAGGGAAAACAGCCTCAAGTAATCGGAGTTCACGGTCCCCACCCCGGAACCTCCAAACCTCCGGCTTGTCCCTTGGAAGTTCTTTAAACATTGACAGCGAAGCACCATATCCACGAGTCTCCAGGCTTTGCTTCCTTGCAGCAGGTGGTGGTGGATCAAAGACACCCGATCCCTGTTCCGCCCTTTGAAATGAAATGAATATAAGTATGTGACGGTCCAAATAATCTCCTGTCTGATCCTCCCTGTTGAAGCAAAAACACGCTCCTCTCTGTTTAGGCGGCTAACAACTGATTTGCTTTATGGATTAGTAAAGCAAAGTGAGCCAAACGTGGTCCCAGCAAAGTCGGGCCCAGTAAAGCTGCTAATACAATTAATCCTAGTATCTTTATACCCTTAGCCAAACAGTTTGACGTCAGGGCATCCAATTACAGAAATCCTCAATTAAATTTGGAAAAACAAAGCCTTATCAACAAGATGGTGGACAGGTACGAGGAAGTACATCGCCTGTTCCAACCAGCCCAATTAACACATACCAATAGCCCATTCTGTAGGCCTCTTCTCACGGGGTGACAAAGTTTACTTTGGTTTACGTGCTTGAGAGAAAAGCTGAAATGGTTTCTGATATACAAGATGGCTTCTAGCTAAACATAAAATAGCTAGAAGAACATTCCAAAACTCCAAGGCTGGCTCTCTACTTCCGGGTGGGTAGGAGGCAGCTTAGTCTGGGGTAAGGAGAGCCCAAAATGTGTTTCATGCTCTTATGTCACAGTGCTAAGACCTCTTGGTGGCTGCGTCAGTTGACTGTGCCTGGGATGATGATGCTTATTGATGAGTCACAAAAGGACCTTGGAGGTTCAAGCAAGAAAGCTGCAGAGCCCATCACATGGGAACCAGGACTGGGGGGGCTCCATCTATGGGGCAAATCCAGAGCAGAGATGACGTGAGAGGTAAAGCGTTCTCCTTCCCCAGTGTGGTCTCTGTGCTAACAAAGAGGCTCCCCCGAGTAAAGAGTACTTAGATCCATGCCAATGCAACAAAGGGGTTATGCAGTGATATTCGTGGGTAAAGCAGCAGAGAATAGGAGTCAGGACTCCCAATTCAGTTCCCACTTCTGTGAAGGAATGTGGTCAGCTGGAGAGAGAAAGTGATTCCAGCTCTGTTACTGATTGGCTGTGTGAACTTGGGCAAAGTCACATGACTTGTGTGTCTCAGGTTCCGCACAGAGGGGCTGCGATTACTTAGGGAAAAGGCTGGAAAAGTGCGTGGAGACTCCAGTGAAAGTCACGATAGAAGCAAATGTTCCCCACACAAAATTTTCTATCACTCACTTCACTCTAGGGGCACCCTCCTTCACCTTTCCGTGGGCTCAGGCGTAACCTCTGGGTTTCCAGGATCTTTTACAAGTGAAAAAGCCTTATACAATAATACTTTACTTAACCTCAATTAACAGTCACCAAAAAGAGAGTGCGCTTTCTAAGTATACAGTACTGACCACTCCCAGTAAGACAGATTAACTTGATGGCTGGTCATAATCAGTCCATCTGGGGAACTGGGGCTGGGTTCTGGCAGCTCTGACCTTGGAGATGTGTCCTGGAGTTGGATCTTCCCTAAAGAACTTCCTTTTGGACCCTAATTTATAGAGAGAAACTTGAGTCCTGCTTAGCTACCTTAACTAATAATTTTACTACCATTTTACTTACCAGTGCTGAGCATTTTGCAATGTAATTTTTAGGGCTGTCAATGTGTCTGCATTAATGCCTGAGATTAACGCAGGGCAGGATTAACGCATTAAAAAAATTAACGCATTAATCGCAGGCGTTAATGCTGCGCTGCCCCTTTGAAGTGCGGCTCTGGCGCGTCAAAGGGCAGCACTGCATGGAGCCTGGGGTCAGATGGGGACTCCAGCTGATCCCAGGCTCCCAGTGTGCTGCCTCTTTGAAGCGCCGGAGTGGTAGCGCAACACGGTGCTGCCCCTTGGAAACGCCAGGGTGGCCTTTCCAAGGGGCAGCGCTGCACGGAGCCCCCAGCCAGCCTCGCTGCCTCCAACGACCCCCCAACTCCCCCTTTACTCGTGGAGCAGTGAAGGTGGGGGGGTCACACAAATTCATTTAGAATTTTAGAGGGTTGCGATATTACAAAGTTTGAGAACCCCTGACTTAAAGCAAGGTCAGGGTTTGGTTGTGCCAGGACAATGGGAAGTGCCTGAAATGTGGTTGTTTCTCATAAAATGGAAAGGGAGGGTTCTACTGTATAACGACCACATGAGGGCAGCAGGGGATATGGAATAGAAAGCAGGGACAGTTATACTGTATGGCTACGGCTGCACTGGCATGATTTTCCGAAAATGTTTTTAACGGAAAAGTTTTCTGTTAAAAGCATTTGCGGAAAAGAGCGTCTAGATTGGCAGGACGCTTTTCCGCAAAAGCACTTTTTGCGGAAAAGCGTCCGTGGCCAATCTAGATGCGCTTTTCCGCAAAAAAGCCCCGATCGCCATTTTCGCCATCGGAGCTTTTTTGCGGAAAAGAAATCTCTGCTGTCTACACTGGCCCTTTTGCGCAAAAGTCTTTGGGAAAAAGACTGTTGCCCGAACGGGAGCAGCAAAGTATTTCCGCAAAAAGCACTGATTTCTTACAGTAGGAAGTCAGTGCTCTTGCGGAAATTCAAGCGGCCAGTGTAGACAGCTGGCAAGTTTTTCCGCAAAAGCAGTACACCCAGTCCAGGGTTCTGTAAAGTGTCAGTCAATTGCAGCAAGTCTTCAGCCACTGGGCCTGGGTCTCAACCCAGTCTGAAGTTCAGCTCACACTAAGCACTGTCCAGGGTGCTGCTGTCCTCACAGTCAGGCCCTAGACCTGACCGGGTCAAGTTCCAGCAAGGAACTACCAGGCCCCAGCCCAGCAGCCTCTTTTATATCAGCCGGCTGGGCCCTGATTGGCTGCAGCAGAAGAAGCCACTCTAGCCTTCTTGGAGGACCTATTTTCTGGTTTTTTCCTTGGAGCAGGGTGCAGTAAGGCCTCCAGTCTCCAGCAGGGGGCATCAGGCCTAGTTCACCCTCATCACAGAGTTTTATCAAATAAAGTTTTATCTGTAGTGCAGTGAGAATTTGCAAAACAGACACAAAACTACAGAAGTATAGCACGTGATTACAGACAAATTGCTGCCTTTCTCATTTTTACCATATAATTATCAAATAAATCAGTTACAATATAAATAGTGTACTCACATTTCTGTGTATGGTCTAAATATATATTTTAGAGCAGGGCTACTCAACACATGGGCCGCATGCGGCCCGTGGCCCATTTGTTTGCAGCCCGCAGTGCGATTTGGGTTTATGCAGGGCTCAACACATGGCCCGTGGGATCCTTTGACGGACCGGGCCGGGTCTGGGCACAACTGAGGGCATCCGCTTAGGGTGAATTGCTCAAACTTGGGGCTCTCTCTAGCCCCCAGACTGGAGACCTTCCCAAATAGGCCACAAACCAGTCGTACCGAGCGCTTCAGCTGCCAATGTGGCCAGCCAGAAGCCTCACGAGCAAAACCCCTCGGACACGCCAGCTCTCCCTGTGACACAATCAGCCCCAGGCCTGCACACAGGTGAGGGGTTATAGAACCCGATCTCACCTACCCGAACGGGTTCTTCCGGTCCCAAGAAACCAGCCACAGTTCCCAGGTCAATTTACACTCTGGATCTTACCCACAAGATCACGCTGGGCCAGTCCTTTAGAATCTGAAATCTAAAGGTTTATTACTAAAAGGAAGAAAAGCGTGAGAGTGAGGTTGTTAAGGAGAATACGTTACATGCATCGAATCACCCGGTTCCCGATGCAGGTTCTTAGCAGAGATGTTATAAACTGCTGGCTTAAAAGACTCTGGTGCACATCCTATGTCAGGATGGGTCCACAGTTCTTTCCAGCTCATGGTTCCCTGCAAGGCTGCATCTGGGATCAGGAGCTAAACTGAAGACCAGATGGAGGGTGCCACATGGCATTTTATATCCTTCCTGGTATCTTCTTGGCCAGAGAAGGTCACATTGTCCAACAACCAATCCATGCTGGTTTGCAGGTATCAGTCACGTTCCTGAGGAGTGTATTGGCACCTAGAAATTCGTTGTCTTCTTGCTAATTAGCATAGCCGTTGGCTAGCATTCCTTGCCCCTTGCTCAGCCACTGACAGAAAATTTTCCAGCATCCACACAGAGTCCATGTTTATAACTCCACATACAGATATTATACAATTACATGAATAGCATAGACAGAATCAGTAGAACAGAGACTTTCATGTGACCCCTCACATGGCCCCCTTTGTATACACTTTGGGGAAAATACCCCCCCCCCCATGGGTGCAGTAGTGATCTGGCATCTCCCCTTAAAATCCAGTAATGTGACAGCCTCCCCAGGAACACGCTTCACAATGGCGAGGCGTCTCCCAGGTGTGGTGAGCACTGAAAGACCCAAGCAGGTGGGCTGGTTGGAACAGACTGTTACAGGGTGTCGGCATTTCTAGCCCCCAGGGAGGTGGTGCCGGAAGTCTCGGAGCATTGTGGGAAGTGCTTTGTATTCATGCCCGGTCAGTGTGAAAGAAGCTATTTGCATATATATTTGCATGTACATGCAACCACTCTTAAGTTGCGTCCCTCCACATGTGCTGTGAGTATCATTGGTCCCCGGGGCTTCCAAAGTTGAGAAGCCCTGTTTTAGAGTGTCTTCTGTGTGTCTGTCTGTAAGTCTGTCTGTTCAAGCACCCCTCCTAAACAGTAAGAACTAGAAAACAGCAAATGGTCTGGTAGCACTTTAAAGACTAACACAACAAGTCGATGGAATCACGAGCTTTTGTGGGCACAGCCCACTTCTTCAGATGACCGGAGTTTGAAGAAGCGGGCTGTGCTCACGAAGGCTCATGATCTCATCGACATGTTTTGTTAGTCTTTAAAGTGCTACCAATTTGTTGTTTGTTAGGTTTAAGGTGTACAGACTAACTCGGCTACCCCCTGACGTAAGAACTAGGGCCACCGCTTTTGGCATGCATCTTCCTCGTCTCCTAACTCAGAGCCAGGACAGGGTTTGGTTGTGCCAGGACAGTTGGAAGCGCCGAGAAAAGGACTGTTTTCCATAACGTGCAAAGGGAGGGACGGCTGGTCCAAGAGACGTAATATCAGAGTAGTCACTGGGAGCAGTGAGCGGGCAAGGGAGAGCTATCCTGCAGAGTGTGCATTGAGGACAGCTGCACCACCAGGGCTGGGGCTCCGCCATCTTGCCTGCCAGCACTCTGAGAAAGTAGCCCCCTTGCCCCAGACCCTACCCCGCTCCTGGCCAGGGGGCAAGGGGCAGAGAACAGGCCCCTAATGGGCTGGCAAGGGAAAGACTAGTTCCCTGGCAGACTGGGGAGGTCTGGGAGGGGAGAGAACACACCCTGGGCAAAGGGGATCCCCTGTCCTGAGCCCCTCCTCACCCTCCCATCCCCCACTCTCACACCCCACCGCCACCCCAGCTCCCCACTCCCCATCCCCAAGGCCCTGCCCCGAAGGACCCAGGCAGTACTGGGTAAGTCTGCTAGTAGTACGCAGAGCAGTATAAACAAGTCTTGTGCCCTACAGTGCAAAAGGAGGGCGGCGCCCTGTACGCCATCCCTCTCTGCTACCACCAATAGTGTCATTTTCTGCAGAGAATGGTTTAACCCTTTCTGGCTATAGAAGGCCTTTAAGAACTGCGTGAATTTCAGTCCCAACTTGGGCTGCCTCTCAGAGTGAGGGAGTGGCCAGTGTCCTTTGCTAATCGGTGTTATATCCCCCTTAATTGCGGTAAGCACTGATTGCTCGTGAGGGCTAGACATTGACACGGATTTTGATTTTTTTTTTAAGGATTTGCTTTGAAAACAACTCCTATAAAGAATCACGCTGGCAGCCCAGGGACAAGAGATAATAGACGTGGGGCGCCGGCTGTGATGGAGTGGAATTGCTAAATACTCTAAAAACACTGCGGTGCCATAGCTGTACGACTCTTTATGTAACCTGGTCAGGAGGGTAAAATTACTGCCTGACTATGGTTGGTTATTAGAATTTCCCATATTACTCCTCATCTAACACCAGGGCTACGTCTACACTGGTATGATTTTCCGGAAATGCTTTTAACGGAAAAGTTTTCCATTAAAAGTATTTTCGGAAAAGAGAGTCTAGATTGGCAGGACGCTTTTCCGCAAAAGCACTTTTTGTGGAAAAGCGTCCGTGCCAATCTAGATGCACTTTTGCACAAAAGAAGCCCTGATGGCCATTTTCGCGATCGGGGCTTTTTTGCGGAAAACAAATCTGAGCTGTCTACACTGGCCCTTTTGCACAAAAGTTTTGCGCAAAAGGGACTTTTGCCCGAACGGGAGCAGCATAGTATTTCTGCAAAAAGCACTGATTTCTTACAGTAGGAAGTCAGTGCTTTTGTGGAAATTCAAGCGACCAGTCTAGACAGCTGGCAAGTATTTCCAGAAAAGCGGCTGATTTTCCGGAAAAACTGGCCAGTCTAGACACAGCCCAGAGGAATAGCAAACAGGAAAGCTGTTAATGTTAAGGATCCTGTCTTCAAGGAAGATGGCCAGCTTGTTTCACCAGGATGGGAACTTGGAGGTCAAAAGATCACTAAAGAGTTAAAAAGGGTTTCTCAGAGGGAGAAGGGGAGTCACTTCTCAAAGCTATCTAGGGAGACAGGCTGAAAGAGAGAAACCTTGTGGGAGAAACCTTCTGGGACCAGTAAACCCTAGAGTAAAGCTAGACACCATTCCCTAGCTCCAATCCCTTCCCAAAAGCGATATGCAATGAGGAGAGCAAGTACTTTCTTCCTGGGCTGAAAGGGCTGCAAGTTTCCCAAGAATAGATGAGACATCTCCAGGAATTCCTGTAGGACTCTGTTCCCTCTAAGCCAGTGGTTCTTAACCTTACAGCAGCCTGCACCCCGTTGGTTCTCAAAATATGTTCTCACACCCCTTATTAAACATCGTTGAAGTAGGTCAGTTCTTTAAACCTAAGCTATATCATCAAACTCTGGCATCTCTCGCGCCCCCAGAAAGGGCATCTCACACTCCCAGGGGGTGCGTGCACCCCAGATTAAGAACCACTGCTCTAAGCGCTCAGGCAGTCAAGTCATGAGTGACCTTATCAGTAAGACACTCAAATCACTAACCGCTGCACTGTAATCAACCATGTATAAAGCCAAGTGGGAGCAAGCTGCGGCAAAGGATTGCTAACAGCCTGTGTCCCAGCCCTAACCAGCTGACAAGAGTAATCAAACTTTGTCTTTTCTTTGTGTCCCAAATTCTTGCAGCTGATGTGCACCATAGCAGATCTGGTAACCAGAAAAGGGAGACCACACAGCCAAATTCCCAGGAGCAGTCTCAGAAACAGCACAGTTCTCCATGGGACCATGCCAGCCATGACCAAGCCTCTGGTTCTAAATTAGCCAAGAGACAGCAGCAAAATCAGACGCCAGCTGGCAGTTCTTATGGACAAGGTAGGGGACAAACAGCGAGGTGTTCAACCACAAAACCAAACCGACCTCAGTAGAGCCCTGCCAAGGATGTGCTTGGCTGGTTAATGTCCCATGGAGGATCCATCAGTTTTCAACGCAGTCATTTTTTAGGCATAATCTACTCGCCAGCGCTGTTCCCTTATAATGTGTGGTTTGTAATGGTCCGGAAGGGGTCACAAATGACGTGAGGTGGGTCCAGACCTCAGATATTCACATGCTGTCACCTTGGAAGTTAGCTGGATAAAAACGGTCTCAGGCCTGTTAAATCCCTCCGAAGACACCCTGAATAGGAAAATGAATGCGAGGCATCCAGGAAGCCTGGGGAACCCGGGGACTTTAGACACCAAGCAGGAGGAGGCAATGGTACCATTCAAGGTGGTTCAGTGGTTAATGGAACCACGTCTTCCTCTTTTCCCCAAAACTGCCTCATTCCGGAGCATGCCCTTTCCCAGTCAAAGGCTTCGTCACCCTGGCTTTTCATCCACCTCTTTGTGGGCTACTGGCCATTTCTCAGTATTGTTTCCAGAGTTGTTGACTCAAGTCCCACGGCTTGAACTCGAGTCTGACGTAAGTCGCCTCGGTGACTCGACTTGAGACTCGACTCGGGGTCATTGTTTGTGACTTGAGACTCGACCTGAGACTTGCTAATTGTGTTAAATCGACTTGGTGAAAAAATTGTCCGACAATGCCGATATCGATGGCTTGTACAAAAGCGACTTGACATTTTTTAAATTGAGACTTGAGACTCAACTAGAAAGTGACTTTAGGGATTCGAGACTCGACTTGAGACTTGAACTGTAGTGACTTGAGACTTACCTTAGACTTGACAATGATGACTTGAAGACAACACTGATTGTTTCCTTGGGCTTCCCAATCTTTGCCCTCCCCCAGAACAGTGTGTGTCTTGGCTGTAGCTAGTTTCTTACTTGCTATCACAAATGTAGCTTGTTGGAAAGTTCAACGGATGGAGGACTATGACGACGAGTCAGGGTTCCCCCAAATCCTGCAGCAGCAAGAACAGACTCCACCAGACGTGGAATAGAAGCACATTGGGGCATATTATTTGGACTAAAAATGGTCTGACAGTTCTCAAAATATAATGGTAAATGGGGAATCATCATGGAATGGTTGAGTTCTTAGTGAGGTCTCACAGGGATCAGTTTTTGGTCCTATAACCTTTTTATCAATGACCTGGAAAAAAACATAAAATTATCACTGATCAAGACTGAGGGAAATGGTCAATGAAAACCAGAGGACAGGTCACGGATACAGCATCATCTAGATGGCTTAGAAAGCTGGGTGCAAGCAAATGTGTTTTGGCACAGACCAGCAAAAGTGCATACATCTAGGCTACGTCTACACTGGCATGATTTTCCGGAAATGCTTTTAACAGAAAAGTTTTCTGTTAAAAGCATTTTTGGAAAAAGCGCGTCTAGATTGGCAGGACGCTTTTCCGCAAAAGCACTTTTTGTGGAAAAGCATCCGTGCCAATCTAGACGCAGTTTTCCGCAAAAAAGCCCCAATCGTCATTTTCGCGATCAGGGCTTTTTTGCAGAAAACAGTACTGTGCTGTTTACACTGGCCCTCTTGCGCAAATGATTTGGACAAGAGGGCTTTTGCCCGAACGGGAGCAGCACAGTATTTCTGCAAGAACACTGACGATCTTACATGAGATTGTCAGTGTTCTTGCGGAAATTCAAGCGGCCAGTGTAGACAGCTGGCAAGTTTTTCTGCAAAATCAGATGATTTTGCAGGAAAACTTGCCAGTCTAGACACAGCCTTAGGGTCACAGATTATAGGCCATGCTTACTGGATGGGGATTCTACCCTGGAAAGCAGCGACTCTGAAAAAGACATGGCGGGTGCGGTCAGGCAGGTAATCACCTGAACACGCTCTCCAGTGAGGCGCTGTGGCCAAAAGGGCTAATCAACCCTTGGACGTATAAATGGAGGAATGTTAAGTAGGAGGAAGGAGGGTATATTGCCTTTGGTACTGGTACGACCACTGCTGGAATCCTGGGTCTGGTCCTGGGATCCACCATTGAAGAAGGGAGTTGGTAAATTGGAGAAGGTTCATAGATGAGTCACAGGAATGAATAGAGGCAGGGGTGGGGAACATAAGGCCCGGGGGCCAGAGATAGCCCCCAAGACTTAGGGCTCCCCCGTACTGGGCAGCCCGTGCAGGTGCTCCAGCCCCACTGCTGCCCTCCTACGGGACTGGAGCACACAAAATCTACTAGCCTGGGCCCCAGTAGGCTCTGGTGTACACAGGGAGTGTGAGGAGGGTCTTTCTCCTTCTCCATCGGGGGTGCCCCTCCCCCCCGACTGAGTTTTGTGTGGGTCAGCAGCCCCCAACCCAAGAAAGGTTCCCCAGCCCTGATTAAAGGCTTGGAAACCTGTCCCAGCATGAAAGACCCAAGGAGTTCTTTCTATTCAGATTAACAAAGAGAAGCTTCATGGGGGGGAATTGATCCCAGTTGAGAAGTACTTACATGGGAAACAACAATTTGGCAACAGCAGGTTCTTCAGTCTATCAGACAAGGCTCTAACACTCCAGTGACTGGGAACGAGGTGCACACTGCTAACAGGGAGGGGAATTAATCGCTCAGGCAACGTCCGGGTGGTAGGGGAAGGGGCTGCTATTTCCACAGCTCTGTGCCTGTCTGCCTCATCTCCCTAGCGCTGGTATATCCCAAGTTTGCATGCGATGAGGAGAGCAAGCGTTTTTCTCCCGCAGGGTCAAGGCTTCCGTGTTCCCCACAAAGAAAAGAGGCGCAAGAGAGATCAGACACGTCCAGCAATTCATGTTGGATCCCGTTCTGTCAAGCTGATCAAACAGAGATGAACCTTATAAACAGTAAAACCGAGAAGTCCTGTGGCACCTGCGGCTATGTCTACACAGCAGCATTATTTCGGAATAACCGGTGTTATTCTGAAATAACAAAGAGTGTGTCCACTCAGCAAGCCGTTATTTCAAAATAAGGTCGAGCTGGAGGACTTCTTACTCCGACTCCTGTAACCCCCCTTTCACGAGGAGTAAGGGAAGTCGAAGGAAGTGTTCTTCCTTCAATTTCCTGCTGTGTAGACAGTGCCAAAAGCCAAATTAAGCTATTTCGATGTAAGCTACACCATTGATCATAGAATCATAGAATCATAGGACTGGAAGGGACCTCGAGAGGTCATCGAGTCCAGCCCCCCGCCCTCAAGGCAGGACCAAGCTCCGTCTACACCATCCCTGACAGATGTCTATCTAACCTGTTCTTAAATATCTCCAGAGAGGGAGATTCCACCACCTCCCTTGGCAATTTATTCCAATATTTGACCACCCTGACAGTTAGAAATTTTTTCCTAATGTCCAATCTAAACCTCCCCTGCTGCACTTTAAGCCCATTACTCCTTGTCCTGTCCTCAGAAACCAAGAGGAACAAATTTTCTCCTTCCTCCTTGTGACACCCTTTTAGATATTTGAAAACCGCTATCATGTCCCCCCTTAATCTTTTTTCCAAACTCAAGTTGTAGCTCAAGTTGCGTAGCTTAATTCGACTTTTGCCTTGCTGTGTTGATGTGCCCTTAGAGAGTAACAAATATATATATATATAGGATCATGGGGTTTCATGGGCAAAACCCACCTTTTCTCATCTGAGAAGTGGGGTGTGCACCCAAGAGCTCCTGAGGATATATATTTGTTAGTCTCTAAGGTGCCACAGGACTACTTGTTTTTAAACTTGCAGACTAACACGTCTACCCCTGCAGACCTTATACATAGTAAGCATTCTCAGATCACCAGTAGCTGCAGTTTAAAAGCTCATGAATAAAAAGAAGTGGGAGCAGACTGTGGCTAAGAGGGACTGGCATCCTGCGCCACAGCACGAAAGAGCTGAAGAGTCTACTCTTTCCTTTGTGTCCCCAATTCTTCTTGCAGCCGAAGTCCAGCAGAACATAGCTGGGAACAAGCACAGGGAGTCCAAGCAGCCAAATAACCAGGAGCAGTCTGAGAAAGAACACAGCAAATTTCCAAAAGCCTCTGTTTCTAAACCCACAAAGGCGGCGCGGAAAAGTCAGGCATCTCCTGCCAGTGCTTATGGAGAAGGTAGGGGACTAACAGCAGGGCGTTCAAACTGTTGAACAAAACTGACCTTAGTGAAGTCACCCCACGCCTGTGCTTGGCTCATGGACGCTCCCTCCCTGGACGATGACAGTTTTAAACCAGGTCAAGTTTTTTTTAGGCCTAAGTTACTCAGCAGTGATGTTCCCTTTTAATATGTGGGGGTATGTCTACACTAGCCCCCTAGTTCGCACTAGGATGGTTAATATAGTCATTCGAAGTTGCAAATGAAGCCCGGGATTTAAACATCCCGGGCTTCATTTGCATTTTGCCGGGCACCGCCATTTTTAAAGCCCTGGTAGTTCGGACTTTGTGCCCGCGGCTACACCCGGCACGGAGTAGGTAGTTCGGATTAGGCTCCTAATCCGAACTACCGGTACACCTTGTTCCATGAGGTGTAACGGTAGTTCAAATTAGAAAGCCTAATTCAAACTACCTACTCCGTGCCGCGTGTAGCCACGGGCACGGTGTCCGCACTAACGGGGATTTAAAAATGGCGGCGCCCGGCAAAATGCAAATGAAGCCCAGGATATTTAAATCCCGGGCTTCATTTGCAACTTCGAATGACTATATTAACCACCCTAGTTCGAACTAGAGTGGTAGTGTAGACATACCCTGGTTTAATAGGCCACAAATAGTGTGAAATGGGTTCAGATCCCAGATAACACGCTGTCCCCATTGTACATTTCCTGGGTAGAACAGGTCTCTAACTCCACTCAGAAGACACACAGAGTAGGAAGATGAACACTGGGCAGTCAAGAACTATGGGGGAAGCTACTGACTTGTGCAGACACCACGCAGCTGGAAGTGATGGTAGCCTCCGATATTGCTCAGTGGTTAATTCTATCCCAGGGGTCACCAACCAGTCGATCGGGATCTACCGGTAGATCTGGGAGCCTCTGACAGGTGATCCTGACTGGTTTGGCTGGGAGGCTGTCAAGTGTCTGCATGTCACCTGCTCCTCCCTTCCTGCCCTGCTGCTCCAGCCCAGAACCTCAAAGCTGCACCCTGGGAGCCTCCTGCTTGTTGTACTGGGTGGGGGATTCAGAGGCAGGGGGGCACTGATGTCACTCTGTCCTCCTCCCCGTACCCTGTCTTCACAGAGTGGAGGGCGGGGCCTTGTCAGAGGGGTGGAGCAAGGCCTCAGAGAAGGGGCAGGGCATCTGGGTTTGAGGTAGATCCTGGACTGACAAATTCAAAAGTGATCTTGTGCTTAAAAGGTTGGAGACTCCTGGTCTACCCTGACCCCATCCCCTACCCAGGTGTGTTCATTCAAGAGGGCGACCTTTCCAGGCAAAGGCTTAGTGACCTGGCTTTTTATCCAGGTTTGCCATCTCTTCCTTGGCCTTTCCAGTCTGACCTCTCCCCAGAACACCTTGTTTGGGCTGCAGCTGATTTCCATTTGCTATTGAAAGTGGGGCTTGTGGGAAAGCTCAGAGAAGGGAGGGAGAGCAGCCACGGGCTACTCGGACTGGCCTTTGTGGCCACTGGGAGTAAAAGCCTTAGGAGCAACACTGCACCGATCTAAGCCAGTCTCCGGGGATTTCCTTTCATCCCTAGACTCACTGCAACTCTCCTCCCCACAGAATGTACATAAGAACATAAGAACATAAGAACGGCCGTACTGGGTCAGACCAAAGGTCCATCTAGCCCAGTATCCTGTCTGCCGACAGTGGCCAGCACCAGGTGCCCCGGAGAGGATGGACCGAAGACAATGATCAAGCGATTTGTCTCCTGCCATCCTTCTCCAGCCTCTGACAAACAGAGGCCAAGGACACCATTTTATCCCCTGGCTAATAGCCTTTTATGGACCTAACCTCCAGGAAATTATCTAGCTTCTCTTTAAACTCTGTTATAGTCCTAGCCTTCACAGCCTCCTCTGGCAAGGAGTTCCACAGGTTAACTACACGCTGTGTGAAGAAGAACTTTCGCTTATTAGTTTTAAACCTGCTCCCCATTAATTTCATTTGGCCATCGCATGCACTGGGTAGTACGAGTCATGGAAGTGCATGCTTTGCAGCACCTTGCTCTCCCCAGCCGATGCCGCTAGTTTCTGGTCTTCTCTAAATATGCGGATACTGGATCAATGGCTACAGCACAAGAACGCTGAACCCTCACGCTCCGCTAGAGCTCCCTGCACTTTGCAAGGGAGGGTTACACATGGGGACGCTCAGACACAGTGAAGAGCAGAGACTTGCCGACAGTGATCATCGGGTCAATGGCAAAACTAGGCTTGGAACCCAATGATCTCCTAGTCCACTACCACCATGGACTACCCAGCAGAACCCATCCTTTCTAGATTCAAATCCTGCACTGAGTAGCAAGAAAACCTGTACAGTGAGTCCTCTTTAAAGGGCCATGCAGTTTGTACAGGTGATTTGTGCTCATCAGACACCCCTCCTATCCAATTGCTGTCCTATGATCCTTATCTGCTTCTTTTAACTAGGCAATCTTTAGGTGCTTATAGGTTACCAGTCCTACCTACTTGTTTTTCCCTTTGATATTTTCATACCCTCTGTTCCTTGTTTCCTGCCCTGCCTCCTTTTTTTCCCTTCCCCACTCTCTCCTATTTGTTTTGGCTCTGCACATCCTAAACTCAAAACTCCAGTCATCTGAAAAAGCGGGCTGTGCCCACGAAAGCTCATAATACCGTCTACATCAGAATGTCTTCAACTTTTTAAGACCGAGGAACACCAAACATTTTTTAAAAATGAGGAACACCAAGGACTTTTGGTTGAGAAAAAACCAAAGTGTTGGGGGAAAGTTATTGAGAAAAAAGGTTGCCGGCCCCTTTAAGGGCAGCCATTTTGAACTCTGTTCTCCGCGGCACACCTCCGACTGCCTTGCAGCACGCCAGTGTGCACGGAACACGGTGTAAGAAACACTGATCGACGTGTTTCGTTAGTCTATACAGTGCTACCAGGCCATTTGTTATTTTTTACGTTTATCCTGTTACAGACTAACTCGGCTGCCCCCTGCAGCTTCCAGACACCCAGATTAGTCATGGGTGCCACAAGTCAGATTTGTAATGCTTGGGGGGGGGGGTGGAGGGGTCCCAAGGTTAGAACGGCACCTGGGCTCACTTTGCCTGTGTGGCGTAGTGGGGGGGCTGTCTGCTCTGTGTCCCCCTGCCTTGTGATGGGAGATTCTCACTGAGTCACCCAGGCTATGTCTACACTGGCATGAATTTCCGGAACTGCTTAAAACGGAATAGTATTCCGTTTTAAGTTTTTCTGGAAAAGGAGCGTCTACATTGGCAGGCTGCTTTTCCGGAAAAGCCCTTTTCTGGAAAAGCGTCTGTGGCCAATGTAGACGCGCTTTTCCGGAAAAGAGCCCCGAGCATCATTTTCGCGATCAGGGCTTTTTTCCAGAAAAGACTACTGGGCTGTCTACACTGGCCCTTTTCCGGAACAGTGTTCCAGAATAAGGACTTATGCCCGAGCGGGAGCAGCGTAGCTTTTCCGGAATAGTGGCTGATTTTGTACAGTAGAGCGTTGTTGCTTTTCCGGAAATTCAAGGGCCAGTGTAGACACCTCGCAGCTTATTCCGGAAAAGTGGCTGATTTTCCGGAATAAGTGGCCCAGTGTAGACACAGCCCCAATGTGTATTAACCCAGACATCTCGGCTCAGCCTCCCAGGGAGAGACAAAGGGAGGAAGGTGGATACCAGCACCTGGCTGGGGGGCAGGGCCTGGGAGGGAGGCAGTTGCTGGCTGGGAAGCATGGAGAGAAGAGGCTAAGCTGGGGCCTAGGGGCGATGGACCCCTAACCCTAGGGTCTGAGGCATCCTGGCCCCTGTAGCCACATCACGTCTGTGCTGGGCTGTATCCTGAAGGAACAATAAACCCCTCTCTATTCTACGACCGGCGGAGTCTGTTCTTGCTGCTACGGGGCTGCAGGATCTGGGGGAACCCCGACTCGCCGTCACAGCCGGACTCTAAAGACATAGCACTTTCACAAGCACAACATTTGTAACTCCCCTGCACCACCACGTTTGGAAGTGTTTCCTGTACCTGCCTATCCCTGTGACCTCCCCTCACTAGTACAAGGTTTTCTGAGCTCCTGGCTCCATAAAACCCCCAGGAGAAGATATGCTACCCCCAGACCCTCTATGCCTTTTGTCTATATTGGATGACAAGATGCTGAGGCCGGGGCGTGTGTCTGGATGAATAGTTTGCCTGATTGCTAACCATGCCCCTATAAAGTACCATCACGTCTCCTCAAAGGGGGCATATGGGTTTATACGCGGAGGTAAATATGCTGTGTGCAGGAGAAAATGCAGTCCCTTATGCAAAGCTTGGTTTTCTCTTTGTCCCTTACCTGTAGAGACACTGGATAAACTGAAGATGAAAAGGGTAATCCCCAAAATCATTGTCACCGGGCCCTTGGATGAGGAGATACTGAGTGCTTCCGAGAATGCTTTGCCGGAGTCCAAGCCCATCAAGGATATAGCTGACAGCAGGTCAAACGTGCACACAAAACCCAGCACCGGGGAGGCTCACCAAGTGAAGAAAGAAACAGCGTGAGCTCTGGAGAGCAGCTAATGCTCACTGTGACAACTCAGAGACACCAGGATGTGATGAATGCCAGCAAGTAGGGGCTGTGAAACAACTCGGGCCCCCACAATTATTAAACAGGAATCCAGCACAACAACTTCTCCCATGGTCTCACTTTCCTCAGCTCCATAGGATAGCTGGAGGAGAAGGAGAGAAAATAGTGACATTTAAAGGTGACCTGAAAAGCTTGCTTCAAAATAAATATCTGTAGTAAATGGCGTAAACTTGCAAGTCAATAACAGACTACATGTCTGGGCAGACACGATAGATCATCCCCATGCACCCTTCACCCCAAATGATTCCACAGCGTCTGCATGCAGCACCCTGGAAATGCAGCCAACTTTGAAGTGGACAGCAGCAGCCAACTGCAGAGGCTGAGGGAGAGGGGTTTGGGGCTAGACACCAAGGCAAATCCCTATCTTTATGGGAAGTCATTCACGTGGTTTTCAATGTCTCCCCAGAGTAGGGGAACCTTGTGTTTGAGAGTCCAGCGCGCCGCAACCTACATACCAGACCTCAGAAGTGCTGAGTTAATCCCGCCACTGGGGTTTGCACCTGGTCATTTCAGACCCTATGGTTATATGACAAACACACAATCAGAAAATCATTTCCTCCTTCATTTAGATCCCAAGATCCAAGCTTAGGGTTCTAAGCTACTCCAGCAGCATCTTAAGCATCTAAATCGAAAATACTCCCAGCCCTTTGGATATTGGTGATACTAGCAGCTGTAGCCAAGGAAACCCAGAAGAACCGTAAGCTCAGGTTTTGGCAGGCTAAAAGGCCTTTCAGTTCACCTTTTAATATAAAAGCCATAGTCTGTTCATCTGGCACCAGCACCACTAAGAATAAGATTTTTATGAGAATCCTCAATTATAAAATATTTGTGTTAAAAAAAAAATACAGGTGAAGTGTGTGTTTTTAGGCACATACCTAAATCCCCTGTGATGGATCAAATTTACGTTTAAGCAAGTATTTGCCAAGAAGTGCTGCTTGGGACAGAAAGTTGATTTTTCCAACACATATGGTTTTATAAACGCTCCCCCGCCCCATCAACATACCCCCGTGTTCAGAATTTTCCGCATCTCTGGTGGTCACAAAAATCTATTTGCTCACTTGTTTCAACGGGATGATAATGACAAAAATGAAGGACATTTTACTTGCCTGTTTATAACATTATAAATAATTTGCCTCCCCTTGAGTAAAATCTTGCCAGGCTATCCTATTGAGTTTTTAACAATGTATTAACTGGACTGCTGGGGAGCACAGCCAGACATCTAATAATGAGTGCACTTTGCACTACTAGAGCACCTTCCATTCGAGGATATCAATGTGCTTTACAAATACAAATTCGAACACATTCTTGGAAGGTCCGTTGGTATCATTATCCCCATTTTACAGCTAAGGAAACTGAGGCAGGTTACTCAGGAATTCCACAACAGCCAGGTGTGACCAAGGGTGCCTGGGGAGGGATGTTAGGGTGTAAACAACAGACTGTTTAACCGAGAAGCGACTGCTTTATTGGCTAATGGTGTCAGTTACACTCAGCCTCCTACGGAGACAACTTCCCTGTGTCTGGGCAGTGAAGCCTTGGAGCTGGGTGGGCAAGAGCTGGTAGTTCCACTCCCAGGAGGCTTCGCTGTGGGCTTTATACTGCAGAGCCCACAGTGCATGTAACTGCTGAGATTTTCAGCGGTTACATGGTTACCTTCTTGCACCATTTTTAACATCCCGAGCCTGGGATAGCCCTCACTGGAAAAGCCAAGCTCAGGGCAGGCTGCAAAAGCAGAGCAGATACTCTCGACAATGGTGTGTCCCACTGAAGTTAGAGTCCCCAAATAGTCACACATTCTGCTTCTGATCTCCCACACTGATGATCAAGAAGCCAAAAAGAAAATCGTGCAGGCCCCAATATAGCACTCCAGTTCTTTGGCTCCAGTACTATAAGAAGTTATTTTGAAACTCAGCTCACACGTGCAAAATGTTCTTCTGACTCCAAAGGGCCAGCCATGTTACTCGATCAGTATAGGTTTGGATCTTACCCAAAATATCATGCTGCTGGCCAGTTCGTTAGTATCTAAAACTACAAGTTTATAATAATAAAAAACAAACACACACACAAACAAGAAAAAGATATGAAATGGTAAAGCAGTCAGAGCACATCTACACAGCAGGGCTAAAGCCGAAATAAGCTGTGCAACTTGAGCAACGCCAATTGTGTAGCTTAAGTCAAAATAAGACCAATCTGATTAGCTTCTATGATGAGGTAACTGGCTCGGTGGACATTGGAAAGTCAGTGGATGTTATATACCTTGACTTTAGCTAGGCTTTTGATACGGTCTCCCACAATATTCTTGCCAGCAAGTTAAGGGAATGTGGACTGGATAAATGGACGGTAAGATGGATAGAAAGATGGCTAGAAGGCCGGGCCCAGCGGGTAGTGATCAATGGCTCGATGTCAGGATGGCGGTCGGTTTCTAGTGGAGTGCCCCAAGGTTCGGTTCTAGGACCAGTTTTGTTTAATATCTTTATTAATGACCTGGATGAGGGGATGGATTGCACCCGCAGCAAGTTTGCAGATGACACTAAGCTAGGGGGAGACGTAGATACGCTTAAGGGCAGTGATAGGGTCCAGAGTGACTTAGACAAATTGGAGGATTGGGCCACAAGAAATCTGATGAGGTTCAACAAGGACAAGTGTAGAGTCCTGCACTTGGGACGGAAGAATCCCAAGCATAGTTACAAGCTGGGGACCAACCGGTTAAGTAGTAGTTGTGCAGAAAAGGACCTGGGGGTTACAGTGGATGAGAAGCTGGATATGAGTCAACAGTGTGCCCTTGTAGCCAAGAAGGCTAATGGCATATTAGGTTGCATTAAGAGGAGCATTGCCAGCAGATCCAGAGATGTCATTATTCCCCTTTATTCGGCACTGGTGAGGCCACATCTGGAGTATTGTGTCCAGTTCTGGGCCCCCCACTACAAAAAGGATGTGGACACATTGGAGAGGGTCCAGCGGAGGGCAACCAAAATGATTAGGGGGCTGGAGCATATGACCTATGAGGAGAGGCTGAGGGAGTTGGGTCTATTTAGTCTGGAGAAACGAAGAGTGAGGGGGGATTTGATAGCAGCCTTCAACTTCCTGAAGGGAGGTTCCAAAGAGGATGGAGAGAGGCTGGTCTCAGTAGTGACAGATGGCAGAACAAGGAGCAATGGTCTCAAGTTATGGTGGGAGAGGTCCAGGTTGGATATTAGGAAAAACTATTTCACTAGGAGGGTGGTGAAGCACTGGAATGGGTTACCTGGGGAAGTAGTGGAGTCTCCATCCCTAAAGGTGTTTAAGTCTCGGCTTGACAAAGCCCTGGCCGGGTTGATTTAGTTGGGATTGGTCCTGCCTAGAGCAGGGGTCTGGACTTGATGACCTTCTGATGTCTCTTCCAGTTTTATGATTCTATGATAAGGGGATGGTTTGAGAACATGGTCTTGGTAACTAATTGACCATTCATTATCAGTGGGAAATAGGTCAATGGAGGGATGATAAGAGTTACTATAGAGAACTTTCTGGGTGTCTGGCTGATGAGTCTTGCCCACATGCTCAGGGTTTAGCTGGTCGCCATATTTGGGGTCGGGAAGGAATTTTCCTCCAGGGTAGATTGGCAGAGGCCCTGGAGGTTTTTTGCCTTTCTCTGTAGCATGGGGCACAGATCACAGCTGGAGGATTCTCTGCATCTTGGGGCCTTCTGTGGCCTGCACTGTGCAGGGGGTCAGACTAGATGATCATAATGGTCCCTTCTGACCTTAAAGTCTATGAAACTATGAAAATAGCTTATTTCGGCTTTTGGCGCAATCTGCACAGTAGGAAGTCCAAGGAAGAGCACTCTTCCTCAGCTTCCCTTACTCCTCGTAAAGTGAGGGTTACAGAAGTCGGAGTACGAAGTCCTCCAGCTCGACATTATTTTGAAATAACTGCTTGTAGTGTAGATATGGGCTATGTTATTTCAGAATAACAGTAATTCCAACACAACACTGCTGTGTAGACGTACTCTCACATACATACAAAGCCTTTAAAGTCCATCTATCAGGTTCCTAACAGTGCTGGTGAGTTTGCTGGCTTGAAAGACTCTCTGGGACACAGCCATAGCTTGGATGGGCCATTCAGTCCTTTGTTCAGAGCTTCAGATCGTAGCAAAGTTCCTCCAGAGGAAAGACGGCAGCTGCATCTTCTCCTTGTTGTCTTTTATGTTCCTTTTGCCTTGTCGTGTCCTCTTCCTTAGTCTCAAACACAAGCTGCCCAGCACATGGCAGGGATGCAGCGATGAAAGTAAGGGGGTGCTCCCTGGTGCACAGTTCCAGCAAGAACTGGCTGAGCAGTGGCAAAAGCCAGCAGGGAGCTTATGGCGGTGTACGCACATGCAGTTACAGGTGTGAGACTATTCTGCAGTGAGGATGCCGCCTGCTCGGCCGCAGGGTCATCAGCCAGCTCTATAGAGTGTAAATATCCCCTTGTCTATGGGTAACACAGAGTCTGTAAGCAGTCCTGGTTGCAGGGCAGTCTTGCCCAATGGCCAGAGGCAGCAAATAGCCCTTATCTAAGGGCAGCACAGAGGGCCCATTAATAGCCCTGTTCACAGGGCAGTATGGCCAACTGGCCAGAGTCTGTAAGCAGCCCTCGTCTCAGGGCAGTGAGGTGTAATAGCCAGGGTCAATAGGATTGGGGACTAGCACCCCAGCAGCGGAACCTGGGCTCACCCTGTTCCACTGGGTCCCAACCTCTGAGCAGCAGATCGGTCTACCACTCTCTCGGCAGGGAATCCAGCCAAAATACACCAAGACTATGTCTACACCCACGGCTTCTTGCGCGAGTAATATGCAAAGAGGCTAAGTGTGGAATATCGCCGAGCCTCATTTGCATACCTTATGAGCCACCATTTTTTTCAGAAGAGGCTCTTGCGCAAGAAGGAGCGTCTACACTGCCCCTTCTTGCGTAAGAAAACCCCTCTTGCGCAATGCTGTTGTTCCTGAAAAGTAATAGGTGTAACGGCATTGCGCAAGAGGGTTTTTCTTGCGCAAGAAGGGGCAGTGTAGACGCTCCTTCTTGCACAAGAGCCTCTTCTGAAAAAATGGTGGCTCATTAGGTAAGCAAATGAGCAGGGCTCACCAAACTGCGGTGAGCCCCGCTCGCCAGCTGCGCTGGCCGGTGATCTGCACATGTGCAGATTGCCGAAATCCGGCTCTTCGGCCACAGGCGAGTAGATTGTGTACTTTGTCGAGCCCTGCAAATGAGGCTCAGTGATATTCCACGCTTAGCCTCATTTGCATATTACTCGCACAAGAAGCTGCGAGTGTAGACATAGCCCCAGTGTACCTGGGCAAGAGAGGCTGATCCTGCACCCTCCCTGGGTCACTTCCTACAGGTGCTGCTGGCACATCATCCCACATAGTGGATGGGTCTCTTGACTCCCCGCTGGCAGCAGTTTCTCCCTGGGGCTCTGCTGGGGCCCTGTAGCGACAGTCTCCTAGGACTCCGGTTCCCACTGCCTGGGTTGTTGGCTGTTGCAGCTCAGCATCATTGGATGGAGATCCTTCCCCATTCACTGGCCAGCCCAGACTGAGCTGCTCTCTTTTATGCTGCTGCAGCACATGGAACATGCCCAGCCTGGTTAAAGGGGTGGGACTTCCTCCACCCACCGGCTGTGTCTAGACTGGCAAGTTTTACTGCAAAAGCAAATGCTTTTGCGGAAAAACTTGCCAGCTGTCTACACTGGCTGCTTGAATTTCCGCAAGAACACTGACGATCACACGTAAGAAATCAGTGCTTCTTGTGGAAATACTATGCTGCTCTTGTTCGGGCAAAAGTCCTTTTGCGCAAAAGGGCCAGTGTAGACAGCTCAGATTTGTTTTGCGCAAAAGTGCGTCTAGATTGGCACAGATGCTTTTGCTCAAAAGCATCTGTGCCAATCTAGACGCTCTTTTCCGCAAATGCTTTTAACGGAAAAGCTTTTCCGTTAAAAGCATTTGCGGAAAATCATGCCAGTCTAGACGTAGCCACCGGGTTTTTACCCCTCCTGCTCTAGAGTGGGGTATGCACACCCCGTCACAGAGCTTTGTAAAGAGCTGGCAGGGACCTGGGTTGTGACAGGGCGGTATCCGTAGGAAATGTCTGTTACTTTCACCTCTGCCTGGAAGCCTTCTCTTCACAGGCATGCCCCTGCACGCCGTGCTGAGTCATAAGAACGCCGACCATACGTCCCGATTTCAAATATTCTCTCCCGTTGTCCCCTTAAACCAATGAAATGTCCCAGAAATTCCAATATTTCAGCAAATATTCCGGGAGGGGGGAGAAAGCCCCAAGGGTCCCCACCGAAACCAGCCTGTGGGGAAGAAGCGCAGTTAGAAGCTGCTGCGTGCGAGACAACTGCCCCTCCCTCAGCTGGGGAAGGGCAGCGCAGGGACGTGCTTCCTGGGGGCTTTCCCTGCTGCTCCAGGGCCAACAGGAGCAGCACGAGGCCATGCTTGGGGTTCGGTGTTGTGAGCCACGCAAAAGCTCGTGCCCCCCCTTTCCCTCCTGCCCAGACCCTACAGCTCCACCCCAGTCGCTCCCCGCCCTGCGCAGACCCCGCACCCCCATCCCCCCCCCCGCCCCGTCCGGACCTCGCACCCCCATCCCCCCCCCGCCCCGACCCCGCACCCCCATCCCCCCCCTCCCCGCCCTGCGCAGACCCCGCACCCCCATCCCCCCCCCCGCCCCGTCCGGACCCCGCACCCCCATCCCCCCCCGCCCCGTCCGGACCCCGCATCCCCATCGCCCCCCCGCCCCGTCCAGACCCCGCACCCCCTCCTCCCCCCCGCCCCGTCCAGACCCCGCACCCCCTCCTCCCCCCCGCCCCCTCCCCGCCCCCGCACCTCCATCCCCCCCGCCCCGTTCGGACCCCGCACCTTCACCCCCCCCCCGCCCCCCGCTGTCCATGCTCGTGCCGGTGTCACTCTCCCGCAGGAGGGGCGGTCGCGGGGGGCGGGGTCCGGGCGGGGGGGGAGGGGCTCGGCCGGGAGGAGGCGGGGCGGGGTCACGGGGGGTGTCCGGGCCTGGGTGAGCGCTGCAGGCCCCACGTGCCCCAGCAGCCTTGCCCTAGTAACCGTCGCTAGGGACTCTGAGGGGAGGGCGGGCCGAGCGGCAGCGGGTGCGCATGCGCAGTAGCCGAGCGCGAGGCTCCGCCCTCCCCTTCCCCGTGTCATGGCGGAGGCCGCTGGTCCCGAGCCGGAGCCCGAGGTGCTGCGGCTCAAGCGCCTCCGCGGGGGGGGCTTCTTCCCGGTGCCCCGCGAGGACAGGGTGAGCCCCGCCCCCTCGCGCGCGGGAAAGGGCTGAGGCAGGCCTGGGGGCCGCGGGAGGGGGCAGGAGTGGGGGGAGGGGTTTGGGGGGAGGGGCAGAATGAAGGGGGGGGGGTGCTCCCAGGTGGGGTCCCGAGAGCCTCGCCATGGGAAAGCCCAGGCCAGGCCCTGGGAGCAGGGACACGCAGAAGTGCCCCCCCCACATCTGGATGCACTTTGCATCTGCAGCCCCTGGGTGTGGGGTGACCCGCACGGGGACAGGTGCAGACCTCCAGGCAGAAGTCTGCTCATGGATTCAGTTCCCGTGGCACGCGCAGGGGTGGAAACGCTGCACAGGAATGAGGGAGGGGTGTGCTTGCAGACCCACTTGAGAACAGCTGGCCAGATGCTGGGCACAGCCCAGGGGTAGCTGGTGAGTGGCAGATTGCGTTCACGTTTCACAAAGCAAATCAGTGGCGCTGTTCCAGTGTCCGAACAGGTGGACTACATCTATATTGGCAAGATTTTGCACAAATACTCTTTAACGCAAGGCTGCGTCTACACCGGCATGATTTTGCGCAAATACTTTTAACAAAACGTTTTTCCGTTAAAAGTATTTGTGCAAGAGAGCGTCTATACTGGCAGGTGCCTTT